>NC_064618.1:794740899-795990899 GCF_023898315.1 Schistocerca nitens
TTAATTGGTTGCAGAAATCTCTCAGAACAATGTGTGTTGGTCAACTACCGCCAATAGTTTCACATTTTCCTGTGTCAGAGAGGGAGACACCACCATTATGAGTATGCCTGCAACAGACCTGGCGTTAGCAGTGCCTAGCTGACGTGGCGTCACGAACAAGCGCCGAGGCCTTCCTTTAAGTCGGTGTTGCCGTACGCCAGTAGCCCTGCAGAAGTTTTAGACACCGCAGCATACGGAACAAACAGTTGCACAAATGTCTGCCAAGTGTCTTGAGAAAATGAGTACGAAATTTGAAAAGACAGGTCCTTTTGAACGCAGTGTTGCAGACAGAGGAAAAAATTGATCCGACGTCAGTCGACAAGGGTCCCGGGTTCGATTCCCGGCGGGGTCAGGGATTTTCACCTGCCTCGAGATGACTGGGTGTTTGTGTTGTCCTCATCATTTCATCATCATCCAAGACAGTGGCGAAATTGGACTGAGCAAAGGTTGGGAAATTGTACGGGCGCTGATAACCACGCAGTTGAGCGCCCCACAAACCAAACATCATCATCATCATCAGTCGACAATGTGGCAGCAGCAGCAAGTGTCCAGCCATAGTGTGCAAACACGCAGTGCATGGGGAATTACCTGAACTTTGGGCTGCCCATACAAAATTATTCATGTTCAGGAGTTGCTTCCCTACTTGCCAGCAGGACAAACGTTTGTGCTACAATTTTTTACTCACATGGAAGTCGATAATAAATGGCCATGGAACATTCTGTGGACAGGCGAAGCCCATTTACATCTCCAAGAATATGTCAATATACTGAATGGCACAATACGGTTATCCTGCAAAGATGACAGAGTGGTTTGCGTTGCCGGCATCGTTTACGTTAACGCTATGTTTTTTCAAGCATCTGTGGCATCACTGGTAAACATTATGAGAGTGTCTTGCACACCAACCTCACTCCAGCCCTTCAGCAGCGTGGATGTGTGGGTAGGAAAATTTTTATGTGAGATGGCGCACCTCCACAAATTGCACAATAACTGTAGCAGCTTCTGTAGAGATATTCTGGAAATGTTAAAATTGTCAGCCATCATTTCCCTACAGCCTGGCCCCACAGATTTACTGACCTTAATATACGTGAGTTCTGACTGTTGGATTATGAGATAGATTCTGTGTTCAGTGCTCCAATTACAGACGTAGCTGAAATAAAGCCAAGCGTTATGGAATGCATTGCGAACGTGATCCCTGAGACTCTCCGACCCGTTGTGGAATATGCTTTCTCTCGATTTCACCTTGTGATATCAACTTGAATTGATGGATGAACTTCCCTAACTAACATGCCACGATTGTTGAATGCCAGACTTAAACAGTCATGCATACAGTTGATTTAATGTGCAACTCACACCGTAGCCATTGTATCGTGTTTCATCTGTCATTCGTAGCTGAACCCATTTGTGTTATGACACTTAAAGCTCCATCTAGTAGGAAAATTCGCGTTAAATTTGGTTTTTGTTCCCATAACGTTTCTCCATCTTCGAGAGTATTGCGTTCAAATTTGATGACTACTGACCCATGGTCCTCTCTCTCTCTCTCTCTCTCTCTCTCTCTCTCTCTTTCTCTCTCTCTCTCTCTCCCTCTCTCTCTCTTTTTTTACCGCATATTGAACCTGGAACTTTACTTATAATCACCATGTAGAGGTATGATCTGATTATGTCTAATCTGAATAAGAGTTTTAGTCGGGAAATAATAGTACTACTAGTACGAACAGCGAGAAATTCTCAGAAAATATGCCACCTCCTGTAAATGTGTGATCTTGAAAGTTGCCTGTTAAACGGCGCTTTCAATTTTTTGATAATTTTGCTTCCAAAAGTTCGTGTACTGGTCGGATCTATGCTAATACTTTACAGAGACGTTCTCCAACCAGTATCGATATATTGAGCGTAGATTCTTTGATCTATCTCTCTCCCTCTCTCTCTCTCTCTCTCTCTCTCTCTCTCTCTCTATTGGGATGAGTGGTCACCTTTGATCACTTCCACGCGCTTTCAACCAGTCACAGTGCTGGCGGTTAAGAGGGCGTCCTTGTGATAACCTCGAAAGAAAACTTGTTCTGGGAATCTTGCTATGTGCGGCGCGGTGTGTTCGCAATTACTGGTGAGAATGTTTCATTTATTCTAAGTGGTTCTTCACAGGCAAGGTTTTTCAGTCAATTCATTCGTATGGTGTCTATATGGCACGGCTTATTTTCAGTAATTTTGTAAAATTTCCGGTGGATTGTGAAGGTAAGCTGAGAATAAGGGGTGATGTTAGGAACTTACGAGTGTCTGTGGTTACAGGAGCGTGCTCTAGTGTCTCAGTTCGAAAAATTTTACAGTGAAATTCACCACTCTCCTTCTCAATTTAAGTCATTCGTGCACACCCGTTTAAATATTTGTGAGTTATGTAACGTTCAAGTGTATCTTGAATGTTAAGTGGCTTGTGTTCTCTAATTAATTGATTTAAAGTCAATATATCACTTAACTATACTTGCTGTGTCGCATTTCCGTTTCCCTAAGTAATTTATTGAGTATTATGAATATTTCTGGTGCATGCATTACCTCACGCCATTTCGCACTTCAAGATACTCCTTTTCGTTAAATTAACTGTTGTGCTTGGTAAAAATTCGAGCCACTTTAGTACTAAGATAGTTTCTCCTTATTTCTAGTAACAAACACCCCGCTATTTATACGCAAATTTTCAGGTGTGAAGATAAGTTTGTCGTCGGTTGCTGAGTCATGAACTGCTGTGGCAGGTTTTCTGCAATGTGTGCATTCATGCTCCCCACATAATTGTCTGAGAGCATTATTCTCAGGTGTTCACTATTAAGTAACAGGTTATGTATATTAAATTCTTTCTAACATCATTATCATTTAAATAACCTGCGGAAGCGCCATCAGCGGTTAGACAATTTTCATACTTCAGTATTGTAATTACAGAAATAGATCATTACCCTCATTGCACAGTGTTCGACTGTAAGTGGAGAACTATTACATTCTTGGAATTTGAAGATTGGATACTGCAAGTGATTTTCACATTCTTTGGTGCTAAATCATCAGTGCTACGCATGCCTTTCATTAGCACTGCAATTTACTATATTACCCAATTGTTTAACCTCCTTTTCTTATTTTCTAACTGAGATAGCGTTACAAAATTCGTAATTGTCTCAAGAGGTCTTTTTTTATAATAAGGCATAGATTCACTGGATGAAGATTTAATGTTAATACTCGGATTAGCAGTCGAAAACAGTTGCCCGCTTGAAACCTGAAACTCTACTAATCTGAAATTGAAATCCAGTCTCTGACAAATACGGCTCGAATCTTTAGCAACGAAATTATAAAGGGATTCCTCTTAGAAAAGTGCTCCACACGGGAATGCAAAATCATAGAAAGTCAATGGACAAGCTATCATATGCCACCAGCGAGAGGTTTTCAAATACCTAGAAATTCTGTAGATGGATTGCGTTAATCTGTCTCAGTGGTGGCAATATAATCAAAGCAGCCAATACCTTTACCATACGTGGCATCAGATACACTGCAGGCAACTTGATGTGGACACAAGTAGTAATTGAAGTGGAGTGGAAAACAATTCACTAGGTATTTCACCCTCGTAGTAATGTCGAGAGCCTGTACTCATCTTGAAATCCGGTGGTAGAAGTCTGCTACATGTGGGGCAGACGTTGGAAAAAGAGCAGTCTTCTTTGACTGGTTACGTGGAAGATAGTCAAAGATCAATCAGTTCTCACTTAAGTCATTAAGACACGGCAAACCAAGAATCAATATCGCAAATCTACACCCCTAAAAGGAAACAGAAAAACAGGAACAAGTCATCAAAACTAACGCTGTCAGTGTCATGATTGAGAAATCAGCGAAAGAACCAAAGTGCAGACCATTCAAAGAAGCAGAGAACACTGTTGCTACAAGATCGTTCTGACAGTCAAAGGCACAGAGCTGTAAAACAAATGATCTATTGGAATTCATGCCAAAATTACCATTTGTCGGTGGCAAAGAACTGGCGGGACCAAGAGCCAGAGAAAGTAGAATACGAACATGTGAAATTACTGGCTTGAGACGGATGGAGTGCTGGAACTTAACACAGCAGACATCAGAACTATGGAGGAAAAGAAAAGGTGGACCACTAACATTTCCACTGCAAGTGATAGCAGAATCGAAGAGAAACAACTGTAGGAACTTATCACAAACAAGGACTTAAACTATAGCGAGTCCAGAGTAAACCAGCGAAAGTGGTGCCAGTGGCTGTCGGAGCACTGGGAGCAGTGCTGAAAGTTCTCAGTAGCTACTTGAAAACCATTGGCGTTGATATCTGCTGACTACAAAGAATCCGCTGTACCCAGATCTGTACGAATTATCCGCCAATGTATCACATAGTCCTAGAAGCTTGAATGTTTCCGAATAATGATAAAATTATAAATCTGGAACGGTTATCCCATTTTCTATATTTTCTGTTATAATCATGGAATACAACATAAAACGAATACAGAGGAAATATGAGTACTCTGACGCACAGAGACCTGGACACACTGGGACACTGGACATAAGCTACCTAACTCAACCTGGAAAATTGCAAAGTACAGTGGCCATACTGACCCATGAAAAATCCACACACTTGCTTGCCTTCTAGTAAACTAGATTCGCTGACGAAGGCGTAAAATATTATAGAAACAGTAGTATTTTGAAGAGCAAAATCGAAAAACGATTTGAATTTTAATAGTCGGCAATGAATTTGCAGCCTGCACGCTCACATTCCAACTAATCTTCCACGATGGGAACAATACGACACTCTAGTCCGGACACTGGTGTGAATTGGCGAAGTGAAAAGTACGACGGTGATTAAGCTGACGAGGTGCTCCTTGATCTCTTTCTGCTCTTAAAAGTTATCGTAGCGTGCCACGAAAGTACGGTCAGGCACCATGAAGAAACTCTCAACTTGAAGTAAACATTCCGGGAACGCGGAAACTGCCTACGGGAAATGTTGTTCCTCGCCTGACTGCTCGGTAATCTTTCAAACTTCCTAAAAATTACAAACAAGCGGTGTACGAAGGGCTGCAGACCTATCCTTTCGCTTCCGTGGAGGAGCCTCCTTCTAAAGTTTGACGTATTTACGTCGCGCCGCGGAAGGTTAAGCGCCTGATACTAGGCAGCTCCGCTTCGCGTGCTTGCCAGAAGATTTGTCAGCCCGAAACGTGTCACGCGGGCAGCCGCGATACAGGGGCCCACAACTGGTCCCGTCTCCTCCTGGTAGTAATGTTTCTGGTCGAGAAAACACACAGACCACATTCAGAGCTTATGTTAATATTAAAAAAGGAATAATTTAACGCTTGTAATAACTGTGGGCAAAATGTAACTCTATGCCTAGGAAGAGGAAGAAGATGAAGTAGGATATATGATGCTAAGAAAAGAATTTGACAGAGCACTGACACTCTCTGTAGAAGCATGACACCTGGGTTAGAAGAAAAACACTCAAGATTATTGAGATATTTGGCAGAGACAGCCATAACAAAACTATACCACCTGACATATAAGACACGTGAGACAGGGGAAATTCATGGGCATTCTGAGATATAATGCCTTTGAATTTTTATGTGAAAAGTCTTTAGGCTTTTTAAACAAAACAGTCTACTTCTTTATTCTTCACGCCTACACTTCTATTTCTCACAACAGTCGCTCTGATGACGAGCACGTTTCTCACAACGAGAGAACACTGTTGATACCGTCACAGTAGAACGTCTAATTTGTTGATGGAGCCAAACCTCACCTTTTCCTGAAACGCTTCATCATTTTTTTGAGACATTAGTCTTCTGAATTCCTCTCCTGTGCCAACCCTTTCATTTCAGAGTACCAATTGGAACCCATGTTCTCAATTAATTGCTGAATGTAGTCCAGTCTATGTCCTCCTCTACAGTTTTTACCTTCCACAACTACCACGGAAGTTATTCTCTGATGTCTTTACAAATGTCCTATCATACTGTGCTTCTTCTTCTCGATGTGTTCCATCTGTACATTTCTTCGTCGATTCTGTGGAGGATCTCCTCATTACTTACCTTATCAGTCCATCTAATTTTCAACATTGTTCTGTAGGACCACATCTCAAACGATTTGCTCCTCTTTTGTTCCGGTTTTCCCACAGTGCATGTCTATCTACCGTACAAAGCTGTGCTCCAGACGTACAATCTCAGAAATTTCGTCTTCAAACCAAGTCTTATGTTTGATACCAGTAGACTTCTTTTGGACAAGAATGCTCTTCTTTCCAGTACTTTTTATGTCCTTCTTGGTTCGTCCATCATGGATTGTTTTGCTGTTTACGTGGTAGAGCTCCTTAACTTCGTCTACTTCGAGATAAACAATTTTGACTTTAAGTATCTCTCTGTTCTCATTTCTGCTACTTCTCATTACTTTCGTCTTTCTTCGACTTCTTCGTCACTGTCAAAGTGAAATCCTAAGTTTTGGAAGTACATGAAAATCGGATGGAGCCAAGTCGGGACTGCATGGAGTGTGGTCGATGATAGCGAACGCAAGGCGTCGGATTGTTGCAGATGTCGCACCGTCCGTGTCCTATCTGACAATGTGATACTGAAAGAGATGGTGTTCCATGTGCAGAAAAACTCTTCGAAATCGTGCTTTCAGTTTTCTTAGGGTCTCTCATGCATCTACATAGTTGCACTACACACTGACAGTTGGACGCTACATTGTGGAGCCCTGTTTGGCAGAAGGTTGCGTCAGCGGAGCCGGGAAGTCGACAGAGCAATATGCATGACATCTAATACCTCAAACGATATTGAGAACTGAATAAAAAATTCGGAGGTATTACTTTCAAGTACGCCCTCGCACCTTCAGACTTCAAGAGCAATGCAACAATTCAGTTACAAAGAATGAACCTGCTGGCAGGTGTGAATATTACCGATTATCAGTTTAATATTTTAGAAATACTGAATTATTTACAGACGAATGGAAAAAATGGTAGAATGCGACTCGGAAATGATCAGTTTGGGTTCTGGAGAAAAGTAAAAACACACGAGGCAATACTGACTGTACCACTTATTAGACTGAATAAAGGGAGATCTTTACAGCATTTTCAAATTTAGAAAAGATTTTTCAAATGGTGACTGGAATAACTCTTTGAAACTTTTAAGGCAGCAGGGCAACTATAGGGAGCGAAGTTTTATCTGCAACTTATACGGAAACCAGACTGCAGTTATAAAAGTGAAGAACAAGAAAGGGGAGAAGCACTTTATAAGGTAGTGCGACAGAGATGTAGCCTATCCTCGGTGTTATTCAATCTATATACTGAATGAGAGTAAAAAAAACCAAGACGATTTTAGGAAGAGACTTAAAACTCAGGGAAGAGAAATAATAAATTTGAGGTTTGGCAATGACATAATACTTTATCAGACACAGCAAAATGATTGGAAAATCAGTGGAAGGCTATTTTATGCGTCCTGAAAATATAAGTTGTGCATAAAGAAAAGAAAGAAACAAGGACAATAGAATATAGTCGAATTATATTAGATGATTTTGAAGAAATTTGATTAAGTAATGAGGCACTAAAAGCATTAATTTTTGGTGCAGCGATGCATTTGTCTGGATTTTATTTGTGTACAGTTGAGTTTGAATAAGAATAACGATTCCAGGATGAGAAAAGCCCAAACGACCGAAAGAGCAGTGTGTTCTTTAACCTTTAATTGATTAGTATAGAAGTGAAACGTTGACGATAAACAGTTCAGATAAGAAGAGAACAGAAACGTTTGATATGTAGTGTTATAGGAGAATGCTGAAAATTACATGCGTATATCGAAAAACTAATCAGGAGTACTGAACTGGGTAGTGGAAAATGGATTTATGCAGAAAATTGACGAAAAGAAGAAATCAATGGCTAAGACACATCCTGACCATCAGGTAGTAGCTGCTACGGAAATGCGCGAGGAGGGGTGTGGGGGGGGGGGGGGGAGTAAAATCTTTAGAGGTAGACCAAGGACCGACTTCAGTAAGCGTGTTCAAGAGGATACGGATTGCAGCAATTTTGCAGAGTTGAAAACAGTACAGGATAAACTACCGTGGAGCCTGAAAACCTCAGCAAGACGTAAATTCTGCAGAAATGTTAGTGGGTTGTCACATTCAAAGTTATGCCGGATATGATACTCAAAAGCTCCTACTAGATGTTGGATATGGCCCTAGTGTAGACACGATATCCGAGCAGTTTGTTATGGACAGCTGAGTAGTGAGCAAGGCAGCACGTGTGATGCTAACCGGCTTTGAACATGAGGATTGAAATCGGTGCAGAGGCACATTGGATACTGCAAAAAAATTAAGGTTCCCGAAGTATTATCTACGATGGTTTCTGCCGGCCGCGGTGGCCTAGCGGTTCTAGGCGCTTCAGTCCGGAACCGCACGACTGCTGCGGTCGGAGGTTCGAATCCTGCCTCGGGCATGGATGTGTGTGATGTCCTTAGGTCAGTTAGGTTTAAGCAGTTCTAAGTTCTAGAGGACTGATAACCTCAGATGTTAAGTCCCATAGAGCTCAGGGCCATTTGAACCTTTTTTTACTATCGTTTTTCAGTACCTTGGGAGAAAATGTATCCACAGGAGTAAACCGTCGCTCAGGACGACTAAAGATGTTCAACGAACGGACGTCACTTCGTCTCTGCTGAAACATTAGGGACGATAGATATCTAAAAATTAAATTTGGTTTTTTTTTTTTTTTTTTTTTTTTTAGTGACTATGAAGGGTAAGGTTGCGTTTGTCGTACCACAGCTTGAGTCGTACTCCTCTAGTATCTGATCCCACGTTTATTGAATGCTAAAAGTAGTGTAAAATCGAACAGAACAGTCGTTCTAGAAAGCACAAGCAACTGATCGGGCCACTAGCTGCATGACGAAAAATAATTAAAAAGTAAGTTTCTCTGTTTCTATTACATTCTCTGGCTCATATTTAAGCAATTTCAGAGAAGAATATGGTGATAAAGTAATTGTTTTGTATCATCTCTAATTTCGCGGTACTCTGCCATTCAGTTCAGGATAATCGAACTGTAGAAAACTTCGAGGTTATGCCTATACTTCTGGTTTGAAATGGTAGAGGTCTCACTGCTGTACGGCTTAGGCGTTGATGGAAATCACTTGTCAACTAAAAATGGTCTCAGAATGAGATTTTCACTCTGCAGCGGAGTGTGCGCTGATATGAAACTTCCTGGCAGATTAAAACTGTGTGCCCGACCGAGACTCGAACTCGGGACCTTTGCCTTTCGCGAGCAAGTGCTCTACCAACTGAGCTACCGAAGCACGACTCACGCCCGGTACTCACAGCTTTACTTCTGCCAGTACCTCGTCTCCTACCTTCCAAAGTTTACAGAAGCTCTCCTGCGAACCTTGCAGAACTAGCACTCCTGAAAGAAAGGATATTGCGGAGACATGACCTAGCCACAGCCTGGGGGATGTTTCCAGAATGCCGGGCACACAGTTTTAATCTGCCAGGAAGTTTCATATCAGCGCACACTCCGCTGCAGAGTGAAAATCTCATTCTGGAAACATCCCCCAGGCTGTGGCTAGGCCATGTCTCCGCAAGATCCTTTCTTTCAGGAGTGCTAGTTCTGCAAGGTTCGCAGGAGAGCTTCTGTAATGTTTGGAAAGTAGGAGACGAGGTACTGGCAGAAGTAAAGCCCTGAGTACCGGGCGTGAGTCGTGCTTCGGTAGCTCAGTTGGTAGAGAACTTGCCCGTGAAAGGCAAAGGTCCCGAGTTCGAGTCTCGGTCGGGCACACAGTTTTAATCTGCCAGGAAGTTTCATATCAGGGCACACTCCGCTGCAGAGTGAAAATCTCATTCTGGAAACATCCCCCAGGCTGTGGCTAGGCCATGTCTCCGCAATATCCTTTCTTTCAGGAGTGCTAGTTCTGCAAGGTTCGCAGGAGAGCTTCTGTAAAGTTTGGAAGGTAGGAGACGAGGTACTGGCTGAAGTAAAGTTGTGAGTACCGGGCGTGAGTCGTGCTTCGGTAGCTCAGTTGGTAGAGCACTTGCTCGCGAAAGACAAAGGTCCCGAGTTCGAGTCTCGGTCGGGCACACAGTTTTAATCTGCCAGGAAGTTTCGTTTTTTAAAAATGGTCTGTTTCAGCTGACCAGTACGAGCAATAAGTGGAAGCAGGAGGATAGGGCGAAGCTTTATTAAAATGATGGAATGGTGAAATTCGATTTAATGACGAATGTAGAGGATATGACATACCGAAGCCTACACTGCATCGTAATCTGAAGGTTTTAAATAAAACATTAAAATTTGGAATACCTAATGATATAGCAGCAGAGATGTAAGATGGATCAGCATGTCATGTAATTAAATTAGAATCTAGTTTCTTCGGTATAACTGTTACTGGATTAAGGAAACCTGCCTATCATCTACCACATCGCCTCAGTGAAGGAAAAAGATGACAGGTAAAAAAATGGTATTACAGGTTTATGAAAACTCATCCTACTTTGTCCTCGCGTGTTGCCGAAGTAATATAGATGGCAGGAAGAAAGTGGTTTAATAAAGAGAGTGTTAATTTTATATTTGATGAACACGTGGAAATACTAAATGAACAGAAGTTTACTGCTGACCAAATATATAACCTGGATGAGACCGCATTATCCACAGTTAACAAATCGTCTATAGTAAATGCTTGAAAAGGCAAACACCAAGTGGGGGGCAATCACAACCGGAGAAAGGGGTCTTACAACGACATGTGCATGTGCAATGAATGCAACAGGCGAATTCATACTTCATATACTAATATTTAAGCGTAACACAGTGAATTATGTCTTAAAAAGAGGTGGTCAACCGAACACTGCATTTGGATGCTTGACAAATGGATGGATGACATCAGACCTGTTTGTCCGTTGGGAAGAACATATCATAAAATGTACAAAAGTAAAAAAAAGGGACCAGCAAAACATTTTAGTTTCACTGAAAAGATAAAGCACATTAGAGGTAATGCAATTCAAGTAGCTCGTGATTATGATGTTGTTGTTGTGGTCTTCTGTCCTGAGACTGGTTTGATGCAGCTCTCCATGCTACTCTATCCTGTGCAAGCTTCTTCATCTCCCAGTACCTACTGCAACCTACATCCTTCTGAATCTGCTTAGCGTATGCATCTCTTGGTCTCCCCCTACGATTTTTACCCTCCACGCTGCCCTCCAATACTAAATTGGTGATCCCTTGATGCCTCAGAACATGTCCTACCAACCGATCCCTTCTTCTGGTCAAGTTGTGCCACAAACTCCTCTTCTCACCAATCCTATTCAGTACCTCCTCATTAGTTATGTGATCTACCCATCTAATCTTCAGCATTCTTCTGTAGCACCACATTTCGAAAGTTTCTATTCTCTTCTTGTCCAAACTATTTATCGTCCATGTTTCACTTCCATACATGGCTACACTCCATACAAATACTTTTAGAAAAGACTTCCTGACACTTAAATCTATACGCGATGTTAACAAATTTCTCTTCTTCAGAAACGCTTTCCTTGCCATTGCCAGTCTACATTTTATATCCTCTCTACTTCTACCATCATCAGTTATTTTGCTCCCCAAATAGCAAAACTCCTTTACTACTTTAAGTGTCTCATTTCCTAATCTAATACCCTCAACATCACCCGACTTAATTCGACTACATTCCATTATCCTCGTTTTGCTTTTGTTGATGTTCATCTTATATCCTCCCTTCAAGACACCATCCATTCCGTTCAACTGCTCTTCCAAGTCCTTTGCTGTCTCTGACAGAATTACAATGTCATCGGCGAACCTCAAAGTTTTTATTTCTTCTCCATGGATTTTAATACCTACTCCGAATTTTTCTTTTGTTTCCTTTACTGCTTGCTCAATATACAGATTGAATAACATCGGGGAGAGGCTACAACCCTGTCTTACTCCCTTCCCAACCACTGCTTCCCTTTCATGTCCCTCGACTCTTATAACTGCCATCTGGTTTCTGTACAAATTGTAAATAGCCTTTCACTCCCTGTATTTTACCCCTGCCACCTTCAGAATTTGAAAGAGAGTATTCCAGTCAACATTGTCAAAAGTTTTCTCTAAGTCTACAAATGCTAGAAACGTAGGTTTGCCTTTCCTTAATCTTTCTTCTAAGATAAGTCGTAAGGTCAGTATTGCCTCACGTGTTCCAGTATTTCTACGGAATCCAAACTGATCTTCCCCGAGGTCGGCTTCTACTAGTTTTTCCATTCGTCTGTAAAGAATTCGTGTTAGTATTTTGCAGCTGTGGCTTATTAAACTGATTGTTCGGTAATTCTCACATCTGTCAACACCTGCTTTCTTTGGGATTGGAATTATTATATTCTTCTTGAAGTCTGAGGGTATTTCGGCTGTTTCATACATCTTGCTCACCAGATGGTAGAGTTTTGTCAGGACTGGCTCTCCCAAGGCCGTCAGTAGTTCCAATGGAATGTTGTCTACTCCGGGTGCCTTGTTTCGACTCAGGTCTTTCAGTGCTCTGTCAAACTCTTCACGCAGTATCTTATCTCCCATTTCATCTTCATCTACATCCTCTTCCATTTCTATAATATTGTCCTCAAGTACATCGCCCTTGTATAAACCCTCTATATACTCCTTCCACCTTTCTGCCTTCCCTTCTTTGCTTAGAACTGGGTTGCCATCTGAGCTCTTGATATTCATACAAGTGGTTTTCTTCTCTCCAAAGGTCTCTTTAATTTTCCTGTAGGCAGTATCTATCTTACCCCTAGTGAGACAAGCCTCTACATCCTTACATTTGTCCTCTAGCCATCCCTGCTTAGCCATTTTGCACTTTCTGTCGATCTCATTTTTGAGACGTTTGTATTCCCTTTTTCCTGCTTCATTTACTGCATTTTTATATTTTTTCCTTTCATCAATTAAATTCAATATTTCTTCTGTTAATCATATTATAGTTTCCTGCTCACATGAAGCATCGTCAACAGCCATTAGACACATCGTTTTTTCAAACATTAAGAAACAGCTTCAATGAAACGGCGTCTCCGAGGCAACGTTGAAATCTTGACGTTTTCATAAAACAAACAACATTGCAGAACTACTGGGGAATGAATACTCCAGGTTAGTTTGTATGGACACAACACTAAACATTTCTAAGGTTTGTGTCCATGTAATAGTAATGTTGTCATAGAAAAGGACTTGATCAATCTGACCAAGAATTGACTGATGGGTCTGAAACGACAACGCTTAAACCTGGAGGCCACCTACGTTGAAACATCACAACAGTTTCAAGAAAAATACGAAATGACCTAAACCAACAATGGAATTAACATCAAATACTTACAGTAAGGAAATAGAAGCCAAAGAAAAAGAAATAAAAAGAATCTATAAAAAGAGACAGACAGAGGGAGACTTTAACAATAATAAATAAATTAAGGACAGAGTGAAATGCTTACGTTAACTGCGTAAGGAAGATTAAGATAGAGGAGAAGACAAGATTCGGTGTATGAAATGTAAAGGTTGGGTACATGACCTAAGCACGGGCGTGAAAGTAAAATTAAGAAATGTTTCTGTGATGTCTGTGTTCAAACTAATAGATTTTCGACACGCCAATCGAAGCAATTTAATTTGATACGAATTTATATTTTGTATTCTATGTGAAATTTCATAATGTGTATCTATGGAAGTGACATTATATTTCCAGTTTATAATTTGTTATTGCGTCGTTTTGTTACTTTCTTCCATGGATTTACTATGTCATCAATCACTTCCTATCCGAAGTACAACTTTAGACTATATGGGATATGTACTAGAAAAACACGCGCCTTAATCGTACCGAAGGTACAGTTCCGTAACGGGTTGAAGACCCATATTGAGAATTGTGTGTTTATGTGGAATCTGGTTGATAGCTCAAAACTGAAAATTCAGTGTACGCAAAGCAAATTGTAATACCTAAATTACCCTACTAAATTTAGTCATTCTCTCTTAACGGGTAAGTCTTGAGCAGCCTTACCCCACAGAGTTTTCTGGTACGAAGACATTCCGCACAGGTAACGCAGGCGTCCAGTTTTTCAATTTTTTTTGTCTCACAATGACTTTTGATTACTCAGTTTATTAAATGGCTAACTTTAGTAGAGCATGTGTAATGCTCCATCTGCAGAATTCAGAAAGAGACTTAGGTAGTGTTCTTACAAGGGAACCTCCCCATCGCACCCCCCTCAGATTTAGTTATAAGTTGGCACAGTGGATAGGCCTTGAAAAACTGAACACAGATTAATCGAGAAAAACAGGAAGAAGTTGTGTGGAACTATGAAAAAATAAGCAAAATATACAAACTGAGTAGTCCATGCGCAAGATAGGCAATATCAAGGAAAATGTGAGCCAAGGAGCGCCGTGGTCCCGTGGTTAGCGTGAGCAGCTGCGGAACGAAAGGTTCTTGGTTCAAGCCTTCCCTCGAGTGAAAATTTTAATTTTTTATTTTCGGTTTACATGACAAACTCTTATGTTTTCATCACTTTTTTGGGAGTGATTATCATATCCACAAGAAAACCTAAATCGGGCAAGGTAGGAGAATCTTTTTACCCATTCGCCAAGTTAGGTGGGTCGACAACATATTCCTGTCATGTGATGCACATGCCGTCACCAGTGTCGTATAGAATATATCAGACGTTTTCCTGTGGAGGAATCGGTTGACCTATGACCCTGCGATCAAATGTTTTCGGTTCCCATTGGAGAGGCACGTCCTTTCGTCTACTAATCGCACGGTTTTGCGGTGCGGTCGCAAAACACAGACACTAAACTTATTACAGTGAACAGAGACGTCAATGAACGAACGAACAGATCATAACTTTGCAAAAATAAAGAAAGTAAACTGTTTACTCTAGGGAAGATTTGAACAAAGGACCTTTCGTTCCGCAGCTGCTCACGCTACCCACGGGACCACGGCGCTCCTGAGTTCACACTATCCTTTATGTTGCCTATCTTGCGCATGGGCTATTCAGTTTGTATATTTTGCTTATTTTTTCATAGTTCCACACAACTTCTTCCTGTTTTCTCGATTGATCTATATTCAGTTTTTCAAGGCCTATCCACTGTGCCAACTTATAACTAAATCTGAGGGGGGTGCGATGGGGAGGCTCCCTTGTTAGTAATTATTAGTTTCGTCCCAGTTTCAAACGCCAATTGTCTAACTAGGAGAAAATAATCACTTGTGAAGAAGTTAATACCGATAAAATCATGAAATCCTTTATGAAAGTTACTTTCTCTCTCTCTCTCTCTCTCTCTCTCTCTCTCTCTCTCTCTCTCTCTCTCTCTCCCCTTCTTCTTTGTCGCTCTCCATCCTCATGTCCTCCATCCCTACTTCGCTTTTTCCCTCATCCGCAAACGTCCTGTCCCGCTTCAAGACACAAATTGCAACAATGGAAAGGCATAATGTATTAATGTGAGTTGGAGTGGATATGGCATCCATCACACAATATGAATCCGCATTTTATAGAAAAAACGGAATTGACATATGTGATTCCAGAATGAATTTTCACTCTACCGTGGAATTAGCGCTGATATCAAACTTCCTGGCAGATTAAAGCTATGTGCCGGACCAAGAAGAGAACCTGGGACTATTGCCTTTCGTGGAAAAGAGCTCTACCAACTGAGCTAGCCTAACATGACTTAATTTTTGGAAATTATACCTGATGTTCCTAACATCAACTGAAAAAAAAAAAGGATCACCAGTCACTCGGAGTGAGTTGATGGGTTTTGTGGAGACAGCTGCCAGAGCTAAATCCACCAAACACGAGATGAATGCAACGGACGACATGAATTTAGATGTTTTTAGAAACAGCTTTTTCAATGATTCAGCTATATAAACCTCAGCAGGAGCTCAGAATACAATGATTTTGACAGTTTTCCACAATATAGATGTCGTAATTAGCATGAAAAAATTAAAATATTACATACATGAGTAATTTCAGATACATATTTCTCCATATCTTACGCTGTCGCATGGCAAGCATGACAAGCATGACAATAACGTTACAATACATTTTTATTTGCATAATATCTTGGTAAATATTAACATTCTTTTGTTCAAAGCAGGCAGGCAGGTCCAATCTTCACATTATAAACATTTTTTGAATCCACATGGAACCATGATACTATGAGAGTTCCTCTTTTATACCACAGTTCGCTGAGAAAATGGGTCTTTAAACTCAGTAAACAGTAAATTAACTAAAAACTGAGCTTCCATCATGTGGTCGGCATCATGTGCACTTCATCTGACCCTCGAAGAATGATTCACGTGGAACAAATGGTTCAAATGGCTCTGAGGACTATGGGACTTAACTTCTAAGGTCATCAGTCCCCTAGAACTTAGAACTACTTAAAACTAACTAACCTAAGGACATCACACACATCCATGCCCGAGGCAGGATTCGAACCTGCGACCGTAGCGGTCGCGCGGTTCCAGACTGTAGTGCCTAGAACAGCTCGGCCACCCCAACCGGCTCACGTGGAACAGATTAGAAAGCAGTGCTTCAGGTACATGTCTGCGCTTTGTGGCAGCGTTTGCAGGTAGAGAGAAGGTTTTTCATGGGTAACTATCGTATTGTTCGTGTGACAGTTGTTATTTTCGCAATAACGATATTGGCCCCATTGAAATACTCATATCGTGTCAATGTTAACTTCTGTTTTTAAGTGATAAATAAAAAAATATAAAATAAATACAAATGTCAAGCATTGGTTATCATTTCATTAACTTGATGGTTGTATTTCAAACAGACGAAGCTTGAGAAACTGAACAAGGCGAAACAGAGAAGAAACCAAGAAGGAGTTGCGCGTCTAGGGTCCCGCACAAACTTAATTACGAATGTATGTAATTCATTCATCCCGGGAATCTAGATCTTCGACGTTTCTTGCCTGTTATCGATATCAATACTACCAAGATCTGAGAACATGTGACATAAATTATCGTATCTTTTGATTGCACTAAAGTAGAAGTTTAAATGTTTTACAGCGAAAAGTGAATATAGACGTCAGCATGTGACACAAATTTAAATTTGGCAATTCCCTCCGTTTCTGAGAAAAAAAGTCTTAACTGACGAACAGACAGGCGGTCGGAAACAAATGACAAAAAAGTTTCTCGCGTTATAATCACAAATCAACAATGTTCTGATTTTTCATCTTAATTTCTTACTTGTTCTGTGGAACTTTACTTCTTGCCAAATTTGAGTCTACATCAACGTGAAGTACACTAAAGGTTTCGTTAACTGAGTTTGCTAGTATCGAACTACGTGATAGTAATGGACATATATTTTGAGTGCACTGACGTAGAAGCTTCACCACCAAGAGACCGCCGACCTTAGTATGTGACATACATTTCGGTCTGATACGTCTAAATGTTACTGAGAAAAAGGAGTCTTACTCAGGCGGACGAACAGACTGACACACATATGGGGAAAAAGTGATACTGCAAGAATCCCGTTTTTACTGACTGAGGCGCGGAATACTAAAAATAAGCATAGTAAACACGGAAGTGGTGGATTTGTTGATCTATATACTCCGAGGTACCGAGGCAGGTCGGGATAGCACAAGCAACATTTGGTCTTGTATTACCTTGTTTAAACCATCGCGGAGATAACCAACGGACTGTTAGCGCCAGAAATGTAGAACCCATTGTCCACAGGCGTTATATTGTGTACTCAATGCACCCCATTCCAACAAGGAAAGTCCTATGGCCTTATTACGATAAGGACTGGAGTATTGGAACGTTGTTCCTTTTCGATCCCCCCACAAACGTTAACGGCTACTAGAATACGTTTTGGTACTATTCCTGTCTCTATGGTGCACCATACGTGCTCGCACTCTCCATGATAACATTTCTGCTGCTGAAACGAAGATCATGTCCTGACTCAAGACACGCGACATGGGGTCGTTGAGATACAAAATGGAACTGAGTATGTCGGTCCTGAGCTCATCGGTTACATATTTAGAAGAGAGTCGAGGATCCCAACCAAAGCAAAAAGCGGTATGGCAGAACAGTAAGGTGAATTATAGATAAGCCCCGATCCTGCAGTTGACGAATTCCTTACGCAAGGCATACAAGATCTTCTCACAAACAACCAACATTCAAATAAAATTTCTGATAAAATGGTGATAATTGGCTGTATGTAGTAGGAGAGAGTATAGTGCCTAGAGGATAATGTACATAGTAAGACAAAATGTTTTATGCTCGGTATTTCACTCTATTGGTGGCTTTTAGAGCCACATGAAGGAATGCGCTCTAGAGACTGCCAGAAGGAGTTTTCATCTTTGTCGGCAGTTTTTGTTGTTGTTAGACATGATTATGTGGTTTGCGCAGATTTGTAAATCTTTCACGTTCTTCATATTTAACTGTTGTATAATATATTAAAGCTATTTGGAATACGTAGTTAATTAAGCAGGTACAGAATTCTATGGTAAGTAAAATGCTATAAATAATTAGTACTATTTACATAACATGAGGACAGTTAAGCCACACTTCGTCGGCCGTGCATCATCCTGTACTATGAATAGGTCTTTTTACCATGGAACATGTGATACTTCCTAATGAAATGAATTTCTTTTTCAGCAAAATTTCCTTTCTCAAAAATCGATATTTATGTTAGTTCCTGACTGCTTCTATTTAAAAATTTACGCTAACAGAAAAATATCGCATCACCAAGAAGGAGTTGTGCGACATAAACGAAAGTTTTTAACCATCTTTCTACAGCTGAAAGATAGCTTCTATTAAAATTTTGCACCAGTCGCATAAGAGTGGCGCCAGTAACACCAGTATGAGAATGCAAATCAGGTTTGCTTTAAATACAAGCTGTAACGGTTGTGAGCGTTAGTAGTGTTTGAGACTGGACGTGTTGAGTTGATGATAGTGAAGAATGCTTTTAATGCGAGAAAGACGACGGTATCAACACCTGGCTGAGTACGAACGAGGTAGTGTAATAGAGTCATATTACGAGAAGAAGGATGTTTCTTTCGAGATATTGCAGGGAGACTTGGCAGGAACGTAGCCACTGTACATGACTGCTGGCAGCAGTAGTCACGAGCATGTACGCTCGCAAGAACACCGTACTCCGGACGGCCACGTACACGGCAGAGAGGGAAGGCCATCGCGTTCGGTGTATATGGCTCTGGCGCATCGCACTGCATCTGCAGCAGCAATTTGAACTGCAGTTGGCGCCACAGTGACACAACGAACCGTTACAAATCGGTTACTTCAAGGACAGCTCCGAGCCAGACGCCCTGTAGCGTGCTTCGCAATGAACTCAAACCATCGCCTTTTGCGACTTAAGTAGTGTCAAGCACGTTGGAGGGCAGGGTGGAGGTCTGTTGTGTCTGATGAAATCTGGTTTTGTTTCGGCGCCAATGGCAGCCGTGTGTTGGTTAGAAGGAGTCCAGTTGAGGGCCTACAACCGCCTGTCTGCCCTGTCAGAAAGACCTACACCTGGTGTTACGGTCTGGGCTGAGATTTAATGTGACAGGTGGATCATTCTCATTGTTGTCCCACGCACCCTGACTGCACATTTGTACGTCAGTCTGACGATTCGACCTGTTTTGCTGCCACTCGTGAATGGTATCCCAAGGGGTGTTTTCCAGCAGGATAACGCTAGCCTACATTACTCTGTTGTAAACCAACATGCTCTACAGAGTAGCTACATGTTGCTTTGGCCGACTCGATCACCAGATCTGCCAATCGAGAACATATGGGACATCATCGAATGACAATTCCAGCGTCATTCAGGAATAGCATTAAGCGTCCCTGTATTGATCGAACAAGCACAATAGGCGTGGAACCCCTTCCTACAAACTGAAATACGGCATCTGCACAACACAGTGCGTACCAGAATTTCATATTTGTAATGGCATACCTCGCTCTTACATTGACATGTGATCATGCTATGTTATTCTCTGAAATATTTTACGAGGGCAAATGTATTCCCCATATTTCGTTCCTCTACAATAATTAATTTTTGGTGTGGTCATTTTTTGTATCAGTATATTTATGTTGTAAGTAGTTTATGATAACACGTCTGTTTCATTTAACTGCAGCTACTGGGCAATGATCTGAAGTAGAGTATTAATGTAACAGAACTATTAAATCCTGTACTGATACGATTTTCTTAATTGAAACGCTTTTAAATGTCGAGAGAATGTTCCTGTGCACACGAGCATGTTGTGTCTTAGAACATGTTCTTACATTTGGAAAAGTCTTAATTTTGCGAAGTATTTATCGAAATTTCAGAAAACGACTGCAGCACATAAAAAGTGGATGCCATTGTTTCTACATGGTGAGCCGTGCTCTCTCCCAACTACGCGTTTTCGTGAACTTCGCTGTCCATGTGTGTTTGGTTTCCCGCTCGTGTCGCAGTTACGTCGTGGTTCTTCTTCCTTCTACGTGTGGCAGCAGTGATGAGTATCGATAGTTGCGGCGTGTACCATCTTTGGTTTGGTGCATATAGCTGCCGGCAAGGGGGTCTGGTGGGAGTCGGTCGGTTGTTGCGGACGAGGGAAATTCGCCGCGCGGTGAAGTCAGCTGGGGCTGCTGGCAGTCCCTTCACAGTTTCGGGGCGTGTGTGGAGCTGTCCGATCGCTACGAGGTTCGTGCTTTGCCGATTCAGGATGTCAAAGTTGAGTAGTGGTTTCAACTACCCAAGCCACGTCCATTCATGTTGTGGTGGTTCGCTTCGGTGGTTTGCTGTTGGGGAGGTTTCCGGTGAGCAAAACCGAGTGGTTCTACTGCTGAGATTTAGCCCCCATGTGGTGCAATTAACTATATTGGTTGACTACAATTCGAGCAGGGGCGGGCAGGAATCCTGCACATGTGCGGTACATTTGCACGCGTGCAGTTAACAGGTGTTCCGCGTGCACACAGGGGCAAGCTGGCCACCAGCTTATCTCCCATCCCCACCATACCTTCTGTCCGCTCCTTCCTCTGTAATGCGTTTTGTTTCCTAGCTTGCTTTATTGAGTGAATGAATAAGGTTAGTAGGAGTGCTTGAAAGAAATCATGGTTTGAAAGAGTACCTATTACCTACGATACGTTTTATTTAATTATCACAGGTGGACTTTACAATACGTTTAATATCTGGAACAAAATTTCTACATACAGACAAACACAAACAGTTACGTAAATTTTCATCACTGATGTTTGCTCTTAACCGAGACTTATTAATTTAGCAAATGCTTTTCCGGCTCTCGCTATATTAAGCGCAGTCTTATAACTTGCACATACCGCTGGGCTATTATTGTTGTCGTCCTGAAAACTTGAAAACAGTGCTCCATAAAATGTTAAATGAGTTAGATGAGAGACATGAGGAGAGAAAATCGTAGATATCTCGTGACAACAGCAACTACGACAAATTCAAATGGCTCTGAGCACTATGGGACTTAACTGCTGTGGTCATCAGTCCCCTAGAACTTAGAACTACTTAAACCTAACTAACCTAAGGACATCACACACATCCATGCCCGAGGCAGGATTCGAACCTGCGACCATAGCGGTCGCGCGGTTCCACACTGTAGTGCCTAGAACCGCTCGGCCACTCCGGCCGGCCAACTACGACAGATTCATCTGGTATCCTCAGATCGCTGTTCTTAAATTCAGTCAATTCCCCATCCGCTCAGAATCCGACAATAAATTGTACTCGTCCTTGTGAAATTTATTATAATGGCCTTCAATACTAAACTTCCGTTGACCAGCGAGAATACTGCCACATATTAAACATTTCGAATTTTCACGTTTTTGCACAAAGAAAAAATGATTACTTTTTAAAAGATAGCAAATCACCACTTCTCCGTTTCTTGAAATACAACTTTCACTACATAGTGCTCGCTTCGCATCAACGTCCGCAGCTTATCCTGGCACTACACTGCTGCAACCTGCCGGCTGTCGCCACAGCCCCGGTCGACGCCTGCACGCGAGCAGCACACGTGCAGCGCTGTGCGCTCATGAGCCGCGTGCAACGTTTGTCCGCCCCTGAATTCGAGTGCACCAGCGATATTTTCTACCTTGCGGCCGTTAGTGTGCTGGTTACCTGCGCTGGTCACTGACGTAAATTCAGGCAATGTTCATTTTTGGTGAAGTTAACTATTTTACCGTTTTTCAAATTCAAGTGTACCAGCCGGAATTTTCTGCCTTGTGGCCGTTAGTGTTCCGGTTACCTGCCCTGGCCGCTGACGTAATTTCAGGCAGCATCCTTTACTCACCTGTTGCCGCTGTCCAACATGGTGTGTAATTTTGACAGCTAATACGTACTCCACTGTGGATTATCAAGTTTGTAACATTGCCGGTTGGGGTTCTCATGTACTGATTGATGGGAAGCAAGTTGTTGTGTCGGTCGGTCCGTGGCTGCCCCCTGGTTGGGTTTCGACGGATCAAGTCACCACCTGTCCCACCTAAGTGAACGAGGGCATACCGACCTCCCTGGAGGCCTTCTGAGTGTCACCGGTGTTTAATTATTTGTTGTCAGTTTTTTTTTAATTTTAGGCTTGTGGTTATTGTTTGTTTCTTAAAATTTTGCAAAATTAATTTTTGAATTTACCTTTCAAGCTTAAACACTGCGGCCTTCTGCCCTTTAAATATTATGGTAATAGATTCTGAAGTTTTGAAATTTAATTTTTCATTGTAATGATTGAAGATCATTAATTTCGCTGCTCTTAGTTGCCTCCGCTCTCCTGTAGACGTAATACAAAATACAAATGATTGATAAATACTGAAAACTGCGTGCTTTAAATTTTCAGCTGGGTTCCTTTCAGACTAGCAATAAGAAATACGTGTACCAAAATTTTCACCTCCGAATATTATCGGTAAAATGTTTCCGTCAAAAAATGGCATTTTTGCAGCACTGCAAGCTCATGAACGCTAAGTACCTTCATTCAGTACCCGATTACTGGGTTGCCTCTTTTAATGTAATTGGAAAAGTGATTAAAAAGTTCGCCGAGGGTTCGACTTACACGAGAATTTTATTCAATGTTGTAAGTTATCTGAGATCTTAATTGTTATACTGCTGTTACAACATTTTTCAGGGTTCACATTGTTCTTTCATCATGTTTTCCACTCCTCCGTACTTTCTACTCCTTGGTCACAGCTGCTGAACATTTCTTCAGTTATACCCCTTCGCCACAACAAACCCATCTCCACCTTAGTCAAATGGCTCTGAGCACTATGCGACTTAACTTCTGACGTCATCAGTCGCCTAGAACTTAGAACTAATTAAACCTACCTAACCTAAGGACATCACACACATCCATGCCCGAGGCAGGATTCTAACCTGCGGCCGTAGCGGTTGCTCGGCTCCAGACTGTAGCGGGTAGAACCGCACGGCCACTCCGGCAGGCCTCCACCTTAGTCCTAAATAACTGGAAACACGACTTCAAAAAATTTTTTTTATTTATAGACACAATCACATGTTTATCATACAGTCATAACCGGTTTCGGCCATACAATGACCATCTTCAGATGCTACAGACGGCATACACTGAACACAGTTTCATGCGTTGTCAAACAAGATTGCCCTCAACACGTGGAACCAGACGGCAAGATCGCATGTTATAGCCAATGGCACACTCGTTTCCAGCATACTAATTGTCCTGCCACAGTCGGACTCACTCGTTTGCTGATTCGTGCCTTTTAACTTCCACTGGACATACCGACCCCTGCTATCACATTTCTACTTCGTTTGACTTCTCTGCACCGATTGAGCGTGGCGTAACACTGACCTGACCGGTCACATCAAAGAAGGCGCTGCTGGACTACGTGCTCGCCGTCTCTCTGCTACCTCAATCACTTATCATAGTTCCACTGCTCAACAAACCCACAGATTTTTGAGTGATTTAGGCCATCTCTGGGTGCTGTAAATATATAACAAACAGTAGTCATCATCAGCAAACAGTCTTCAGGATTTCGTAGCCGTTTTCACTGAAGTTAAAATCTTCTGGGTTGTTAAATCGCGTCATGTTTCTTCAAACAATCGACGTTTCTATCTTCTTCAGGATCTTGTGCTGCTCAGTGTCCAGTGAACACCACAAAATCCTGAAAAAGGGGGGGGGGGGTCCAAAAGTAGATTGTTTGCAGAAATATGAAGCGGCCTAAGAGCCCAATAGATTTTTAACTTCAGTCCCAGACTGCTGCTCACCATGTCGGGAATGTGTTATAAAATTACAGTACACCTTTTTTTAGTATTTAGAATGGTATGAAGAAGACATTCCAAGGAAAATAAATGAATAAAATTAGTCACTAGACATAAATACACTCCTGGAAATTCAAATAAGAACACCGTGAATTCATTGTCCCAGGAAGGGGAAACTTTATTGACACATTCCTGGGGTCAGATACATCACATGATCACACTGACAGAACCACAGGCACATAGACACAGGCAACAGAGCATGCACAATGTCGGCACTAGTACAGTGTATATCCACCTTTCGCAGCAATGCAGGCTGCTATTCTCCCATGGAGACGATCGTAGAGATGCTGGATGTAGTCCTGTGGAACGGCTTGCCATGCCATTTCCACCTGGCGCCTCAGTTGGACCAGCGTTCGTGCTGGACGTGCAGACCGCGTGAGACGACGCTTCATCCAGTCCCAAACATGCTCAATGGGGGACAGATCCGGAGATCTTGCTGGCCAGGGTAGTTGACTTACACCTTCTAGAGCACGTTGGGTGGCACGGGATACATGCGGACGTGCATTGTCCTGTTGGAACAGCAAGTTCCCTTGCCGGTCTAGGAATGGTAGAACGATGGGTTCGATGACGGTTTGGATGTACCGTGCACTATTCAGTGTCCCCTCGACGATCACTAGTGGTGTACGGCCAGTGTAGGAGATCGCTCCCCACACCATGATGCCGGGTGTTGGCCCTGTGTGCCTCGGTCGTATGCAGTCCTGAGTGTGGCGCTCACCTGCACGGCGCCAAACACGCATACGACCACCATTGGCACCAAGGCAGAAGCGACTCTCATCGCTGAAGACGACACGTCTCCATTCGTCCCTCCATTCACGCCTGTCGCGACACCACTGGAGGCGGGCTGCACGATGTTGGGGCGTGAGCGGAAGACGGCCTAACGGTGTGCGGGACCGTAGCCCAGCTTCATGGAGACGGTTGCGAATGGTCCTCGCCGATACCCCAGGAGCAACAGTGTCCCTAATTTGCTGGGAAGTGGCGGTGCGCTCCCCTACGGCACTGCGTAGGATCCTACGGTCTTGGCGTGCATCCGTGCGTCGCTGCGGTCCGGTCCCAGGTCGACGGGCACGTGCACCTTCCGCCGACCACTGGCGACAACATCGATGTACTATGGAGACCTCACGCCCCACGTGTTGAGCAATTCGGCGGTACGTCCACCCGGCCTCCCGCATGCCCACTATACGCCCTCGCTCAAAGTCCGTCAACTGCACATACGGTTCACGTCCACGCTGTCGCGGCATGCTACCAGTGTTAAAGACTGCGATGGAGCTCCGTATGCCACGGCAAACTGGCTGACAGTGACGGCGGCGGTGCACAAATGCTGCGCAGCTAGCGCCATTCGACGGCCAACACCGCGGTTCCTGGTGTGTCCGCTGTGCCGTGCGTGTGATCATTGCTTGTACAGCCCTCTCGCAGTGTCCGGAGCAAGTATGGTGGGTCTGACACACCGGTGTCAATGTGTTCTTTTTTCCATTTCCAGGAGTGTAGATAAATTAAAAAACAGTCACCTTACAAAAAATAAAAAAGTACGAAACAGGTTGTGAGTGTTTCACTGGACGCAGTCGTGCATTTGAGTGACTTAGGCGCTGCATCGAGGAACCAGGCCTCACACGTGACGTCACTTGACAGCGGGATGGTTTCGAGCGGGTAACAGGATCCCATACTGCACACGCCTAAACTACTTCCGCCGGCTTACCGGTCCGAAATCTGGCGCAGTATCCAGGCTTATGATTCCAGTTTAATGCCGAGCGAGAGCGCGGCTAACGTTTCGCGCAATCGCATCACTGGAGTCGTAAGCCACTTTTGCACCAGTGTCTATGGAAGAGCGAAGCTGTGTAGAGGCACGGTTTGGAATGGAAAACGAATCGTCTACTTCCCACAAAGGTAGCCGCGTACATAAAACGCTATCGCTTCCGTGACTGTGTCTTCTCTGTGTCGTGGAATCTGTCTACTGACACGCTACCGTATGAAGCAAATGTTACCAAGTACATTTCTTTCAACTCTTTACTAGTGTAAACGAATGAAACTGCAGTTACACAGCTGCCTATTTAAATTGCAATACCACAAAGGAGGCATGAAGTAAATATCATTGTGGTTAAGAGTAGAGGAGAATGTTGTACGCTTGCACACTTTTCAGACATCTGTCTCTAGTCGGTCGTGTAACAGAAGTTTAGTATATTTTCTTATTCCATTTGATACGCCCGCTAAACCCGCTGACCAGACCAGGTAATAGAATTGTGGAAAGTGCCAAGGGCTGAAGTCAGTTTCTGCTTCTAATTGTCATTTATTGTAATTTAGCAACTCTTTCACGGCTGAAGGCCTACAACAAGAAATCTTAACAAGATAAAAATCCAATTAAGATAGCAACAAAATAATTCAAAAAAACTACACATGCGAAGTGTAATATAAATGGCTGAGTGCCACAATTAATTTTCAAAATTTTAGAATATATTACCATAGCCCTTAAAAGACAGAAGGCCAACAATAAATCTAAAAAAAATCAAAAATTCAATTAACAATGAAACAATTTAAAACCCAAAACGCAACATGTACAAGGTGCAACACAAACGGCTGAGGGGAGCGTTAGGAGAGGAGAATTTGGGGGGAGGGGGAGGGAAGGGGGGAATACAAATAGAGGCGCTGTATCTAGACGTGGTTCACAACGACGAGACGAGTCCATAGGTTGTTGGGACTCAAGTGTACGGGAGATACGAAGGTGTTCCAGGTGACGGAGGAAATGTGGGAAATATATGAGCTCCCATAGGAGATGAGAAGGAAGGAACGTTAAAACTCGGGAGGAGCGCAAGACCATAGTACTACATTGGCATACGTAAAGATGAAGTTGATTAGAATTCTATATACACTCCTGGAAATGGAAAAAAGAACACATTGACACCGGTGTGTCAGACCCACCATACTTGCTCCGGACACTGCGAGAGGGCTGTACAAGCAATGATCACACGCACGGCACAGCGGACACACCAGGAACCGCGGTGTTGGCCGTCGAATGGCGCTAGCTGCGCAGCATTTGTGCACCGCCGCCGTCACTGTCAGCCAGTTTGCCGTGGCATACGGAGCTCCATCGCAGTCTTTAACACTGGTAGCATGCCGCGACAGCGTGGACGTGAACCGTATGTGCAGTTGACGGACTTTGAGCGAGGCGTATAGTGGGCATGCGGGAGGCCGGGTGGACGTACCGCCGAATTGCTCAACACGTGGGGCGTGAGGTCTCCACAGTACATCGATGTTGTCGCCAGTGGTCGGCGGAAGGTGCACGTGCCCGTCGACCTGGGACCGGACCGCAGCGACGCACGGATGCACGCCAAGACCGTAGGATCCTACGCAGTGCCGTAGGGGACCGCACCGCCACTTCCCAGCAAATTAGGGACACTGTTGCTCCTGGGGTATCGGCGAGGACCATTCGCAGCCGTCTCCATGAAGCTGGGCTACGGTCCCGCACACCGTTAGGCCGTCTTCCGCTCACGCCCCAACATCGTGCAGCCCGCCTCCAGTGGTGTCGCGACAGGCGTGGATGGAGGGACGAATGGAGACGTGTCGTCTTCAGCGATGAGAGTCGCTTCTGCCTTGGTGCCAATGATGGTCGTATGCGTGTTTGGCGCCGTGCAGGTGAGCGCCACAATCAGGACTGCATACGACCGAGGCACACAGGGCCAACACCCGGCATCATGGTGTGGGGAGCGATCTCCTACACTGGCCGTACACCACTGGTGATCGTCGAGGGGACACTGAATAGTGCACGGTACATCCAAACCGTCATCGAACCCATCGTTCTACCATTCCTAGACCGGCAAGGGAACTTGCTGTTCCAACAGGACAATGCACGTCCGCATGTATCCCGTGCCACCCAAGGTGCTCTAGAAGGTGTAAGTCAACTACCCTGGCCAGCAAGATCTCCGGATCTGTCCCCCATTGAGCATGTTTGGGACTGGATGAAGCGTCGTCTCACGCGGTCTGCACGTCCGGCACGAACGCTGGTCCAACTGAGGCGCCAGGTGGAAATGGCATGGCAAGCCGTTCCACAGGACTACATCCAGCATCTCTACGATCGTCTCCATGGGAGAATAGCAGCCTGAATTGCTGCGAAAGTTGGATATACACTGTACTAGTGCCGACATTGTGCATGCTCTGTTGCCTGTGTCTATGTGCCTGTGGTTCTGTCAGTGTGATCATGTGATGTATCTGACCCCAGGAATGTGTCAATAAAGTTTCCCCTTCCTGGGACAATGAATTCACGGTGTTCTTATTTCAATTTCCAGGAGTGTATATATATGAATGATGGCATAGGTGTCCTGGAGTCTGGTGGTACAGATTTTCGATTCATTACACAATTGTCACGCATTTCTAGTAATGACTGTCTGTGACGTTACTAAACTGCAAATTCTGAACGGCAGGGAGCAATGGACAGTACTGTGGCTTTAGCAATTACTGTTTAATTTGTATTCGTTTGACTGTCACGCTGTTCACCGGTATTTTGCCGTTTCCTCGGAACGGAGGCGGTTTCGGTACTGCTTTACGGAACAGAGCCGAAATATAGACCCAAGTGTTTTCCCTGTGGCTTCCATGCACATCCCTTGTGGAGAAGCAGAAAAGGACCAGTCCAATACCCTAGCGCGTGGATTCCGTGCCAATTCACAGTCATCGTCAGGATAGCCTACCCGACATCCGTTTCTAGTTCGCACGAGGACGTTTCCTTGCCACACAAGATGATCCCGACAGTAGCTTAACATTTCTTTATGGACAAAGAAGACACGTGACGACTTCCTAATTTTACATTCTATTTTACATGGTAGAGCTATTGCAATAGGCTAAAAACCATGGCCTTGTTATACTGTGAGTGTGTTCATCTATGGACTGATATGCATCAGCCGAAAAGAGAGGAAAAAAAATTATGAAATTCCACAAGGTCGGAAAGATGTTCTCTCCTGGAATTGGAATCTTCTCACACTCTACCATGCGGTGCAAAACACGCAATATCCAATCCAGTTCGCATGGCTACACGATAGCTTGGTGAGACGAGGACTGGTTGAGTTCAGTCCTACGCTATAAAAGGACGGTTATAGCGGCCAATTGCAAGGTTTTTACGAAAGGTTTTCCAAGTTATGAAGTCGAATGCTAGTCTTTATCAAAAGAATCCAAAAAGTATCACTTTGGAAACACATTTTACTCAATGTGTTAATTACGGTAGCCAAAATTAAATAATAGAAAGCATGAAAGTAGTGCAAGAAATCCGTTTATGTGCTCACATGCGAAGTTTTGTAAGAGAACAAATTATTCTAGATGACATCAGAGCTGAATACGGGTTTTCAAGTGTATTTCCGTTCTCTTTACACTGGCATTTTTTGCTAGATACTTCTGTTGCTGTCCAACAGGATATTTTTTTCTTTTACGGATTTTTAATTTTCAGTGTAAGTCTGTTATTATTAGTACGTCAATAAAAACTTTTTTATGGGTATGTCGTTGGCTACCCTGAGTTTAATAAGAAGGATTTAATCACAAATCATTGTATTACATATATGAAATGTACATGATACTTAGATATCAAAGTCACGAACATTAAAGGCATTAAGACAGAATGTGTTCTGTCAAAATTCTGACAAATTTAGTTCTAGGGCACAAAATGTTCTGAAAGTTATCGAAGCTTTTACATCAAAAATGACAATTTTTGATCCTCGATTCCTTTTGAAAAAAATTTCTGTTGACGCCTATGAATGATGGGATTTCTTTTGAGTTGGTTGCATGTTAGTGTTTGGTCCAGAGCCACTGCAAAATAATTTAGTGACTTAGGTAGATTGTATGGTTGTGGATTCTCTGGTTGTAGTTTTTACTGTTATTATTGATTAAGGTTTTGCATGAATGTTAGAAAAATATCAGTGGCTACACCAGGGGATGGAATTGTCAAGAGGGAGTTGGAGGGATCATTGGAACTATTGAGGTGTGAGATACACGGCAAGGAATGTGGCGTCGCCAGTATATTGGAGGACGTACACAGGAACGGTTGTTTTTGGGGAGTCGGTTGTGTACGGTTGATAGAGGAGCGGTGAATGGACGAATCCTTAGGGCATGCCCATATTTGGATCGAAAATGTCACAATCAATGTTGTTTGATAAGCAGGATGGACGGTTGGAAAGTATGCATAAGATGTAAATGTTTGGACGTTCTTACCACTGGCGTTTGATGTGCCAATGTCTCTTCTTTTTACATGTCCAAATACACTGAATGAAAAAAAAATGGCAGCACCAGAAAAGAGTTTTGCGACATAAACGGAAGTTGGCAGGCATGTTTTAACATCCGTAAGATGATGTATGTTGAAATTTGGCATCAGTCAGATAAGAGTGGTGTTGGTGGCGCTACTATATGGATGCAAGTCAGGTTTGCTTTAAATGCAGCTGTAACGGTCGTGAGCGTTTGTTACCTTCGAGACTGGACGTCGTGAGTTGAGGTTAGGGAAGGATGTCTTTAAGAAGACGGTGACCCCATTATCAACAGCTTACTGAGTGTGAATGAAGTTGGGTAATAGGGCTATGAGAAGCTTGTAACGTCCTTCGGATCTTCGGTCTTGGCTAACACTCAGCGGTAGAGCAATGAGATTGTCATTTCTTATGTATCGGTATCGACGTTACAAACAGAACATTGATGTACTGAACTCGCGACTTGTGCGAGATATTTACTTCACCAAATGTCGTAATTAAATCGTTTATAATCTATGGTTCATCAGTTGCTATTTAAATATTAATGACAAGTTCAAATTGGTTTCAGCGACACCAAATTCCCTATAGACTGGTTGTAATCACAGATCTATAATTAGTCTTAACAGTGTTATTAATTCCTAACGTCTAGGAGTTTCTATGTAAGCCAAATAATATCGCAGCACGTTATCTCTATAAATAATTTTGCAAAACTTGAATGATAAATGCGTGAATTGTCACGATATGGTGGTTTATTACAATATTAGTCACTTCCCAACAGAGCCGTGAGGAAGAATCGTTCCCAGGTGTTGGGGGGAATTATAAATTATGTGCTTCGTAGCTACCGCCAAGTTCCATAGTCCATTACTTATTACGAATGAAATTGTCTATCTGTGTTTTGACTTCCTAAATAGTGTTAACTTGAGGTTATCTAATTAAAAGTCACTTCTGTCTAATATATGCAAGTCCTCTATCTGAATTCTAAATAACGTAATATTTGAAGTCAAAGTATCGTTTCACTGCGTCATAGTAGATCGCAATAATCAATTCTGAAAAACAATCTAATTGCGCCTACATATACGAGCATTCAAAAGTATGACCTGCTTCGGCTAACTCTCGTAACGTAGTGACGATGGATTGAATTATCCTTAGCCATTACTCACGAATCTCAAAGGTTACTCGCACGGAGTATTCGTTGGGGACGTTGGTTCTACTTTACGAATTTTAATTATAATGATTTTGCGACTTACTATGATTTTGAATTTTGAGTTTGATTTTCCTGGAATAATATCTATCGTATGTTAATAAATTACTAAGTATTAGATTTTTGATTCAATTACTGATTAATATAAATAATAGTGTTAACTGGAAATTTGTTTGCATGTTCTTTATTCATGGAATTTGAAACTTGTTTTGGGGAAATCTTTGGGAATTTTGGAGCTAATTTTTGATTTTCAATTCTCGCCCGAGGAAGTGGCATTACATTCTGGATGTTCCTTCTGCGATATTGCAGGAAGACTTAGCAGGAATATAGCCACTGAACGTGACTCCTCGAAGCGGTGGTCACGGGAAGGTACGTTAGCAAGAAGACCGGGCTCCAGACGACAACGTGGCACTAATGAAAGGAAAGACCGTCATGATCGGCGTATGGCTGTGGTGTGTCGTAGTGCGTCTTCAGCAGCAGTTCGAGCAGCAGTCGGAAACACAGTGACATAACTAACTGTTGAAAACTGATTACTTCAAAGACAGCTCCGAGCCAGACGGCCTGTAGTATGGATTTCGCTGACCCCAAATCAAGATCATGTGCGACTTCAGTGGCGTCAGTCGAGAAATCATTGGAGGGTGGATGGATGTCTGTTGTATTTTCTGATGAAAGCTGGTACTACCTCGCTTCCAGCGGTGGCCGTGTGTTGATTGGAAGCACACCAATTGAGGGCCTGCAACCAACCCGTCTGCGGCCTAGACTCACTGGACCTACACCTGGTATTACGGTCTGGGGTGCGATTTTGTATGACAGTAGGAGCACTGTCGCGTTTATACCACGCATCCTGACTGCAATTCTGTACGACAGTCTCGTGACTCGACTTGTTTTGGTGCCATTCATGAACAGCATTCCAGGGATGTTCTCCAATATCATAACGACAGCACACATATCGAAGTTGAAACCTAACAAGGTCCACAGAGTGTCGACTCGTTGCCTTGGCCTACTCGATAACCAGACCGGTCTCCAATCTAGTACATACTGGTCGTCATACACTACTGGCCACTAAAATTGCTACACCATAAAGATGACGTGCTACAGACGCGTAATTTAACCGACAGGGAGAAGATGCTGTGACATGCAATTGCTTAGCTTTTCAGAGCGATCACATAAGGTTGGCACCGGTGGCGACACCTTCAACGTGCTGACATGAGGAAAGTTTCCAACCGATTTCTCACACGCAATCAGCAGTTGACCGGCGTTGCCTGGTGAAACGTTATTGTGATGCCTCGTGTAAGGAGGAGAAATGCGTACCATCACGTTTCCGACTTTCATAAAGGTCGGATTGCAGCCTATCGCGATTGCGGTTCATCGTATCGCGACATTTCTGCTCGCGTTCGTCGAGATCCAATGACTATTAGCAGAATATGAAAACGGTGGGTTCAGGTTCAAATGGTTCAAATGGCTCTGAGCATTATGGGACTTAACTTCTGAGGTCATCAGTTCCCTAGGACTCAGAACTACTTAAACCTAACTAACCTAGGGACATCACACACATCCATGCACATCACAGGATTCGACCCTGCGACCGCAGCAGTCGCACGGTTCCAGACTGTAGCGCGTAGAACTGCTCGGCCACTCCGGTCGGCCGTGGGTTCAGGAGGGTAATACGGAACGCCGTGCTGGATCCCAACGGCCTCGTATCACTAGCAGTCGAGATGACAGGCATCTTATCCGCATGGCTGTAGCGGATCGTGCAACCACGTCTCCATCCCTGAGTCGACAGGTGGGGACGTTTGCAAGACAACAACCATGTGCACGAAGAGTTCGATGACGTTTGCAACAGCATGGACTATCAGCTCGTAGAACATTGCTGCGGTTACCACAGACGCTGCATGACAGACAGGAGCGCCTGCAATGGTGTACTCAACAACGAACCTGGATGTACGAATGGCAAAACGTCATATTTTCGGATGAATCCAGGTTCTGCATCATGATGGTCGCAACTGTGTTCGGCGACATGGCCGTGAACGAACATTGGAAGCGTGTATTCGTCATCGCCGTACTGACGTATCACCCGGCGTGATGGTATGGGGTGCCATTGGTTACACGTCTCGGTCACCTCTTGTTCGCATTGACGGCACTTTGAACAGTGGACGTTACATTTCAGATGTGTTACGACCCGTGGCTCTACCCTTCATTCGATTCCTGCGAGACCCAAGATAATGCGCGACCGCATGTTGCAGGTCCTGTACGTGCGTTTCTGGATACAGAAAATGTTCGTCTGCTGCCCTGGCCAGCACATTCTCCAGATCTCTCACCAACTCAAAACGTCTGGTCAATGGTGGCCGAGCAACTGGCTCGTCACAATACGCCAGTCACCACTCTTGATGAACTGTGGTACCGTGTTGAAGCTGCATGTGCAGCTGAACCTGTACACGCCATCCAAGCTCTGTTTGACTCAATGCCCAGGCGAATCAAGGTCGTTATTACGGCCAGAGGTGGTTGTTCTGGGTACTGATTTCTCCGGATCTATGCACCCAAATTGCGTGAAAACATAATCACATGTCATTTCTAGTATAATATATTTGTCGAATGAATACTCGTTTATCATCTGCATTTCTTGTTGGTGTAGCAATTTTAATGGCCAGTAGTGTAGGAACACGACTGCAGTGTCAACCACAACCAGCAATAACTGTCCCTGTACTGACTGGCCAATTGCATGAGGCATGGAACTCCATCCCACAAACTGACGTTAGGCACCTATACAACACAATGCATGCACGTTTGCATGTTGCATTCGACATTTTGGCAGATACACCGGTTATTAATGTACCAGCGTTTCCTATTTGCGATGGCTTATCTCGCGCTTACATTAGCTGTGATTTTGCAACACTCATCACTTAAATATGTTACTTAGACAAATGTATTCTCGAAATTTTGTCGCTCTACATTACTTGTTACTTGGAGTTGCGATTTTTTTCCCGTCAGTGTATTTGGTACAGGGGTGCATACGAGAGGTATGTCCGGCTACGAAGAGAAATTGCAGAGCTTGTTAGTTGTGGCGCAGGCGACGACCGGTTGCGCTTATAACGAGCCGGGGCACGTGCGACAGGAGATCCTAGACGTGGCGCGGCGTGGAAAACGGGAGCGAGCGCTGACCCCTGGCGCCTTTCCCCCAGCGGCCACTGCTCTGGCTGTCAGCGGGTTGGGGGCCAGGCCTGTCGCCTGTCAACCGTCTTGACGGCCGACGCTGGGAGGAAAGAGGATAGCGAGCGGGCGGCGAGGGAGGCGGCGGGGTGGGCGCTGTCAGCGGGAAAACTGTGCCGGACAGCGCAAGAAACAGCTGCCGGCGACAAGCGCCGGGCGCCAACCCCGCCCACCCTCCTTCCCGTTTCGCTTCCAGGCAGCAACTGTTGCTGATTTCTTAAGAGGACGACGCCAATTTTCGAGAGATTTAAAAATATTTTTAATAGTGTTTTAGCACATATTTTGATGCAATTTTGTGTCATAAATCGATTTTTTTAATAATATACTTTATACGAGCCGGCCGGAGTGGCCGAGCGGTTGTAGGTGCTACAGTCTGGGACCGCGCTACCCCTACGTTCGCAAGTTCGAATCCTGCCTCGGGCATGGATGTGTGTGATGTTCTTAGGTTAGTTAGGTTTAAGTAGTTCTAAGTTCTAGGGGAACTGATGACCTCAGAAGTTATGTCCCATAGTCATCAGAGCCATTTGAACCATTTTGAACTTTATACGAGCGGTAGTAATAATGTTTCAAGGGGGGTAGGACGTCAAACGGGCCGACTTGGGGCAGGAGAGGCACCACAGGACATTTTAATTTCCACTGTCTATAATTTTAAAAGTAAATTCATAAAACTTTGTCAGCATGACCAGGAAGGATTCAGGATTCACACTCGTAGCAGCGGAAGTTCAAAAACATAACAAAATAATTTTTTTACATGTGTAATTTCATCATTTTTTTCACTTACCGTTAGCTGCATTTGTTGCTATAGGTACACTTTTCTTCATAAGTAACAGAGACTGTTCGATGAATTTTGCACAGCATACAAACCATACTTACAGGTGTCTGAAACTCTAGAATCTATTTAATTTATGGAAAAAATGAATGTGCTGTTGCGTTTTAAACTTTGTTTATAAAAAAACAAATTTTGTAGTTAATAATCTTAATTTTTACCACAGTTTTTAATATATTTCGAAAATTTTAGAGTTTCATACACCTATAAGTATGGTTTGTATGCTGTGCAAAATTCGTCAAAGAATCTCTCTTACTTGTGAAGAAAAATGTACCTATAGCAACAAATGCAGCCAACAGTAAGTGAAAAATAGATGAAATTTCATATATGTTTGTTGTTGTGGTCTTCAGTCCTGAGACTGGTTTGATGCAGCTCTCCATGCTACTCTATCCTGTGCAAGCTTTTTCATCTCCCAATACCTACTGCAACCTACATCCTTCTGAATCTCTTGGTCTCCCTCTACGATTTTTACCCTCCACGCTGCCCTCCAAAACTAAACTGGTGATCCCTTGATGCCTCAGAACATGTCCTACCAACCGATCCCTTCTTCTGGTCACGTTGTGCCACAAACTTCTCTTCTCCCCAATTCTATTCAATACTTCCTCATTAGTTATGTGATCTACCCATCTACTCCTCAGCAATGTGTATATATATATATATATATATATATATATATATATATTGCTATGTTTTTGCACTTCCACTGCTATGAGTGTGAATCCTGAATCCTTCCTGGCCATGCTGACAAAGTTTTATGAATTTATTTGTAAAAGTATAGACAGTAGAAAATAAAATGTCCTGTGGCGCCTCTCCTGCTCCAAGTCGGCCCGTTTGACGTCCTACCCCCCTTAATTATAACTTCTAAAAAGTTGTGATTACGAAAAATGGTTTGATGCAGCTCCCCTTTTTGCTCTACCATGTGGATGCCTTTTCACCTCCGTATAATTACTGCAACCCACATCCTTCAGAGTCTGCGTACTGTATTCATTCCTTGTTGTAAGAACTTTCTAAAGCCAAGAGCGCTTAAAAATTTCTTTATTAAGAAATAACTAGTTTCGACAGACTTTATTGTCATCTTCAGGTCTCCAAAAAGTTTTGTTACAAAATGTGTTCGTTTTGAGTCGGATATCGCACCAACTTGTCACGTAAACAAAATGCAGAAAATTATAAGAAGCTTCGTCATAAATAAAACATTTAAAATAAAAAATCACCTACTTCTCATTGCCATGTCCGCATATCTAGCGCTAAACACATGATCGTTACGTCACAAAAGAACACAGTACACAATAAAATGCACAGTAGCACAACTGTTTACGTTAGCTGCACATGTTCTAAAAAAATGGTTCAAAAGGCTCTGAGCACTATGGGACTTAACTTCTGAGGTCATCAGTCCCCTAGAACTTAGAACTAATTAAACCTAACTAACCTAAGGACATCACACACATCCATTCCCGAGGCAGGATTCGAACCTGCGGCCGTAGCGGTCGCGCGGTTCCAGACTGTAGCGCCTAGAACCGCTCGGCGATCCCGGCCGGCACATGTTCTAATCATTGAAGATTTATCTTAGACAGTGTATAAGGTAGTTGTCAGTTGTACGTTACACGTTATATAAGGTGGATGTTCTATGATTAAAACATGTGCAGCTAACGTAAGCAGGTGTTCTGCTGTGCATTTTATTGTGTACTGTGTTGTTTATGACGTGACACTTATCTCCTGAGCTCTACATCCATAGACATGGCCATGTACACAATGTGCTATTCGATTTTAAATGTTTTAGTTTTGAGAAAGCTTTACATAATTTGCTAAATTTTATCTACATGAAGACTTGGCGTGACGACCAACTTAAAACGAACACATTTTATAATAAAAGAGTTTGAAGACCTGAAGATGTCAGCAAAGTCTGTCGACGTCAGTTGTTCGTAAATAAAGAAATATTTACGCGATCTTGGTTTTAGAAAGTTTTTATCAATTAAAACACATCGATCCTTCTGATTTTTCAACACGGAGAAAACTCAAACCTCTATAATTTTTACACCCCACACTTCCCTCCAGTACTAAACTGGTAGTCCCTTGATGTTTCAGACTGTGCCCTGTCAACCGATGCCTTATTTTAGTCAAGTTGTGCCATAAATTTATTTTCTCCCCAATTCTGATCAGTACCTCCTCATTAGTTATGTGAATTACCCAGATGAACTTCAGCCTCCATCTGTAGCACTACATTTAAGAAGCCACATTTCTCTTCTTCTCCAGACTACTTATCGTCTATGTTTCACTTCCACAAATAGTTACACTCCAGAAAAATACTTTAAAAATTAAAGTTTCGTAGTAATTTTTTGTTTCCAGAATGAGATTTTCACTCTGCAGCGGAGTGTGCGCTGATATGAAACTTCCTGGCAGATTAAAACTGTGTGCCCGACCGAGACTCGAACTCGGGACCTTTGCCTTTCGCGGGCACTTGCCCGCGAAAGGCAAAGGTCCCGAGTTCGAGTCTCGGTCGGGCACACAGTTTTAATCTGCCAGGAAGTTTCAATTTTTTGTTTGTTTGCAGGTAAAACGTCTGCAGTTGCGGTAAACAATGAAATCCCCACGCTACAGTGCCGCCGTACAAAATGAAGCAGCCCTTTGGTAAAAGTGGAGCATCATGCAGTAATATGGAAATCAAGTAACAGTACCAGGTGTTCTTTTATTTTCGAACACCACGACCGGGTTCGATCACCAAGGACATTTCCAATTGGTGATGAGTTTATCGTCGTGGAAGTATACAAACAGACTGTCTAGTGTCAACTGTCCCACGAGGTAGCGTATATACGGGAATAGTAGAGGCAAAATTCCAAAGCTCTTGAACAATGCTCTACATGGAGTTTACGAACTGAAATCGCGAATCATTCTGATACCCCAGTTTTGGGATGAAGATATCTTTATGAATGAAGTCACGGAATGGTTCTAGATATATCATAGGACATAACAAACACGAAAAGTAGAAAAGAATTTTTTGTGCGCAGTTGAGACCGAACTTTAGATTTTTCTTGTAAATGTCGCGTTTAAATCATAAGTTTTTCGTGCTGAAATGTAGTTTAATTATCAGTCTCTTTAAGGGGGAAAAGGAATAATAACAGACCAGCTGCTAGACAGAAATGGCATTGGTGTACACAACAGACACACAAAGAAGATGAGAACCACTCTTCAACTATATTATATACTGAAGCGAAAAAAAAGTTATAGGCACGCGTATTCAAATACAGAGATATGTAAACAGAATACGGCGCTACAGTCTGCAACGCCTACATATAACAACAAGTGTCTGGCGCAGTTGTTAGATCGGTTACTGCTGATACAAGGGCAGCTTATCAAGATTTAAGTGAGTCGGAACGTGGTTTTATAGTGGACGCACAAGCGATGGGATAGAGCGTCTCCCGGGTACCGATGAAGTGGGAATTTTACCATATGACCATTTCACTAGCGTACCGTGAATATCAGGTTAAACATCAAATCTCTGACAACGCTGGGGCTGAAAAAAGATCCTGCAAGAACGGGACTAACGACGACTAAAGACAATCGTTCAACGGGAAAGAAGTGCAATCCTTCCTCAAATTGCATCAGATTTGAATGCAAGGCCATCAACAACTGTCAGCATGCGAACTATTCAACGAAACATGGTTGATATGGGCTTTCGCAGCCGAAGGCGCACTCGTCTACTCTTTATGATTGCACGAACAAAATGGGTCCCCTGGACCCGTCAACACCAAAATTGGGCTGTTGATGACGGAAACATGTTGCCTGATCGGACGGAAAATTTAAATTTGGAAATTTGTGGTAAAGTATTATGGGACCAAACTGCTGAGGTAATCGGTCCCTAAGCTTACACACTATTTAATTTAATTTAAACTAATTTACGCTAAGGACGACACCCACACCCATGCCCGAGGGAGGACTCGAACGTCCGGCGGGTGGAGCCCAGCGAACCGTGACAAGACGCCCGTAGACCGCACGGCTACCCCGTGCGGCTGATCGGACGAGTCTCGTTTCAAATTGTATAGAGCGAATGGACGTGTATGGGTATGGAGACAACATAACGAATCTATGGACCCTGCATGTGAGCAGGGGACTGTTTAAGCTGGTGGAGGCTCTGTAATAGTGTGGGGCGTGTGTAGTTGGAGTGATATGGAATCCATGATACGTCTAGCTACGACTTTGAAAGATGACACGTACATAAGCATCCCGTCTGATCACCTGCATCCATTCATGTCCATTGTGCATTCCGACGGACTTGGGCTATTGGGACATCTCACACATCCAGAATTACTGCAGAGTGGATCCAGAAACACTCTTCTGAGTTTAAACACTTCTGCTGGCCACCAAACCCCCGGGAGATGAACATTATTGAGCATATCTGGGATGCCTTGCAACGTGCTGATTTGTGGACGGCCCTGCAGCAGTTATGGTGTCAGATCCCTCCAGCACTACTTCAAAGTTCAAGCCACATCGTGCTGCGGCACTTATGCGTGCTCGCGGGGACCCTACACCATATTAGGCAGGTGTACCAGTTTCTTTGGCTCTTCAGTGTAGAAAAGCTATCAGACAGAGCCTGTCCAGTGTAAGTGACATAAAAGGTGCAGTATGGGCTAAATATTTCCACATGGAATCAACACATGAACATCTCATTAATCATCTGTGCCACGTTGGTGTAAATATGTATGGGCTCAGAGGGATAGCATCCTATATATTCTCAGGGAGAGGCTTCCAAATTGTATCCTGGATGTTGTAAAGTCCACTTGGAGGTTTCTGCCCAAATAAATCTCTAAATTCACTCACATGGAAACGATGCCCTAAAATCACATTTTCATCTGCTACAGTTGTCAGTATTGCAACTTATGATGCAGTTCTCGTATTTAATGATGGGAACATAGGGAGGACAAAGGTATTACAAAGAACGGCCATAAAGATAAGAAATTACTCTCAAAACACCTTCAGAAAAATAAATTTATAGCGCCTCTTTACTGTTGATAAGTTAGCTGAAGACCTAATAGAGAAAATAAGGCAGAGAAGAAGAAACAAATCTGGGGCCTTCTGAAGAGGTGCCACAAGAAAAAATCGTTAGGTTGAACTTTAATGTGCATTTCCTAAAAATTATGTTTTTTAAAGTTTCGTATCTTTCTCCCAGAACCTATGAAGGCTGGAATTATAAAATTTTGTACACTTATTTTTATAAATCCAGCAAACGTTGTCTCAAGAGTAAATTTTGAAATTCTGAGTGTAAGCTGCGATATCGGACAAAGAGGTTGCAATAATGAATGAAATTTATATGATACTCACCGAATTAAAATTGAAAATTATTAACATTCCACTATGCTATATATTTTAATAGAAAAAACCTCATGAGCAAAGCTTATTATATGCAAGAGAGATTAAAGAAGGAAATTTTGTAGAAATCTCTTGAACAGTTTCTGAGAAAAAGGTACATATATTATTTTTTGAAAATAAAATTTTTAAATTCCATAAAAAGTTGTATATATATTGAGTGAAAATCTCATTCTGGAAACATCCTTCAGGCTGTGGCAAAGTCATGTCTCCGCAATATCCTTTCTTTGAGTGGTGCTAGTAGGCGCTGCAGTCATGGACTGTGCGGCTGGTCCCGGCGGAGGTTCGAGTCCTCCCTCGGGCATGGGTGTATGTGTTTGTCCTTAGGATAATTTAGGTTAAGTAGTGTTTAAGCTTAGGGACTGATGACCTTATCAGTTAAGTCCCATAAGATTTCACACACATTTGAACATTTTTTTGAGTAGTGCTAGTTCTGCAAGGTTCGCAGGAGAGCTTCTGTAAAGTTTGGAAGGTAGGAGACGAGGTACTGGCAGAAGTAAAGCTTTGAGGACGGGGCGTGAGTCGTGCTTGGGTAGCTCAGTTGGTAGAGCACGCTCGCGAAAGGCAAAGGTCCCGAGTTCGAGCCTCGGTCCAGCAAGCAGTCTTAATCTCCCAGGAAGTTTCATTTTGTTTCCTTCTCAGGCACGTATATTTGTTTTGGCCGACCGTCTGACGATTGCATTTGCTTTTAAATGAAACGTGGTATTCTTTGTAAAAAGTTCGTAAAGAATCGATCGGTAATGTTACATAACTATTCCTTTTCCCAATGGTACATACACAAATATTTTCGTTATTGACGGTTGTCTTAAGAGCTGTTTCGCGCTAAATATATCTGTTTTATGCTTAGCACATTTTCTATTTTCCTCGAAGATAACGTTGGCCGCAGTTTCCTGAACTACACTCGAACCATCTCCACAGTGTGCTCTGTTATCACATTTAGTGAAACATTCGATCTGATGCAGCGAGTTCTGATGCCCTTGCTCAGTCGTCCTGAGAAGACAGACCCTCTAACAGTTTTTGGTAATTGTGGATGCGGCCTAGCTCAGTGACACAAACCCTCGAGACACAGTACCCAATACTGACTCGGATCTACATCATATGAAGTCTTTGTTGTTTTAACGGTCACGCCTATCAGACATGACATTCCCATTCCGGAATATGGAAGAGAATGCTAGACTTTTAAGACGAACAAAAGGTTGAGCATTTGGTTTCATTATTGAGTCTGAAATTGGGACTGAGGTTGTGGCTCAGTTTAAATATGCAGCTAGGCACTAGGCAAGAGAGACGATATTCGTTTCGCAAGAAATGGCTGGCCAAGTTCCAGACACTGGCATTCAACGACGAATCGGAAACCGTTTTGCAAGAGAGTGAGAGCCATAAGGGAAGATAAGAGCGAATGAAGACGGGAATTTTCCTCTCGGGCTTTCTGGAAACGGCGCAAAAGAGGGAGCCAATGATGGTGGTACCAAGGGCTTCCGGCAGGAAATGGGAACTCTTTAACGAAATAGTTTAACCACGTTTTGTAATTTTCCTTTTTACGATGGAACAGAGGTGGATCTGTTGCGAAGTATTCCTTAGACAAGAGCAAGGAATTCAGGATTGACTATTTTGAGAAATGATATGTTTAATCAACAACAGACATTTAAGAGAGCGAAGAAAACATTTATTCGAAAGTCGTCGGAAGAGAAATTTAATATCCACACCCGTGTTTCTCTAGGTGTCACAGCGAGCTTAAAAGTACATTACGGAAAGCGTAATGCTTTGATTAATAGGGGAAGATGTGATGAAAACAGTAGACAAAGAAAAGATGAAAGGTCACGTAATGCGGTGGCCTACGTGGAATATTTGAAATTTGGCATGTCATATGTCATTGAATTCTACGCACGGTTCGTAAATCAAAGATTGGATGCGACCACTCCATCTATGAATCACAGGAAAGATACTTTCTTTAGCATAACCGAAATTTTAGTGTTGAAAATTATTGTTCTGGTTTAACAGAATAGACAGTTAGGCTACTATATACGATTGCATGACACCATACGCCTTTTTCAATATCGATAATCTTAGTAATTTATATTGTCAGCTTTAATCGCGTGAGTCAAGTTTTCGAATTCCTCAGCGTTACTAACACTAACTGGAAGTCAGAACCATCTCTTATTCACAGCGAAGAGAGCCTCTGTGTTAGCTCTAATTTCTCGAATTTTTTCGTCGCGGCCACTTTGCGAATTGTATGGGGGAGGCAGTAACGTATTGTCCGAATCTTTCCAGAAAGTACTCTCACAAAATTTCAATAGTAAACATTTCCGTGATGCCCAACGCCTGTATTGTAATGACTGCGCCACTACAGTTTGATGAGCATCTTTGCAACCCTCTCTCGCTTATTCAAAGATCCGGTGACGAAACATGCCGCCCTCCGTTTGATCTTCTCTGTACCTATCTGTGCTACCCGTTAAGAATCCCTGGTTGATGAACAATACTCAAGAACAAGAGCCTTGTCTGCCGCTTCCTTTGTGGATGAGTTGCACTCCCTTAAGTGCCATTCTATGAATCACAGTCTGGCATCTGTTTTCCCTATTATTTGCTTTATGTGGTCGTTCCACTTTAGGTTCGCTCTGGACAGGTAATCCTTGATATTTTACGGTAGAGACTGTTTCCAGCAATTTGTCATCAATAGTTTCGTTGTGCAGCAGTGGATTTCTTTTCGTATGTACGCGCAATGTGTTACGTTTATTTAGGTTCAGGGCCAATCCTCTGCAGGTCATTCTGCGAATCTCTACCGTCTTCCCGTTTTGCTGCTTTCTTAAGCGCAACAGCGTCGTTTTCAGACAGTCTTAATAAGCTTCAGACGCTTTCTGCCAGATCATTTATACACGTGATAAAACAGTAACGGTCCTGAAACTACCTGGCAGATTAAAACTGTGTGCCGGGCCGAGACTCGAACTCGGGAGTACTGCAAGGTTCGCAGAAGAGCGTCTGTAAAGTTTGGGAGGTAGGAGACGAGGTACTGGCAGAAGTAAAGCTGTGAGGACGGGGCGCGAGTCGTGCTTGGGTAGCTCAGTTGGTAGAGCACTTGCCCGCGGAAGGTAATGGTCCCGAGTTCGAGCCTCGGCCCGGCACACAGTTTTTATCTGCCAGGAAGTTTCATATCAGCGCACACTCCGCTGCAGAGTGAAAATCTCATTCAGTAATGGTCCTATCTCACTTCCGTGGGGTACCTGAAAATCACATTTACATCTGTCGTTTCAGTTCCGTTAAGAGTGACGTTGAGAGCAAACTTACGTTTCTAGCATTTGTAGACTTAGAGAAAGCTTTTGAAAATGTTGACTGGAATACTCTCTTTCAAATTCTGAAGGTGGCAGGGGTAAAATATAGGGAGCGAAAGGCTATTTACAATTTGTATAGAAACCAAATGGCAGTTATAAGAGTTGAGGGGCATGAAAGGAAAGCAGAGGTTGGGAAGGGAGTGAGACAGGGTTGTAGCCTCTCCCCGATGTTATTCAATCTGTATATTGAGCAAGCAGTGAAGGAAACAAAAGAAAAATTCGGAGTAGGTATTAAAATCCATGGAGAAGAAATAAAAACTTTGAGGTTCGCCGATAACATTTTAATTCTGTCAGAGACAGGAAAGGACTTGGAAGAACAGTTGAACGGAATGGATAGTGTCTTGAAGGGAGGATATAAGATGAACATCAACAAAAGCAAAACGAGGATCATGGAATGTAGTCGAATTAAGTCAGGTGATGCTGAGGGAATTAGAATAGGAAATGAGACACTTAAAGTAGTAAAGGAGTTTTGCTATTTGGGGAACAAAATAACTGATGATGGTCGAAGTAGAGAGTATATAAAATGTAGACTGGCAATGGCAAGGAAAGCGCTTCTGAAGAAGAGGAATCTGTTAACATCGAGTATAGATTTAAGTGTCAGTAAGTCGTTTCTGAAAATATTTGTATGGCGTGTAGCCATGTATGGAAGTGAAACGTGGACGATAAATAGTTTGGACAAGAAGAGAATAGAAGCTTTCGAAATGTAGTGCTACAGAAGAATGTTGAAGATTAGATGGGTAGATCACATAACTAATGAGGAGGTGTTGAATAGGATTGGGGAGAAGAGACGTTTGTGGCACAACTTGACTAAAAGAAGGCATCGGTTGGTAGGACATGTTCTGAGGCATCAAGGGATCACCAATTTAGTATTGGAGGGCAGCGTGGAGGGTAAAAATCGTAGAGGGAGACCAAGAGATGAATACACCAAGCAGATTCAGAAGGATGTAGGTTGCAGTAGGTACTGGGAGATGAAGAAGCTTGCACAGGATAGAGTGGCATTGAGAGCTGCATCAAACCAGTCTCAGGACTGAAGACCACAACAACAACAACAAGAGCGACGTGTTGAGTTCTGTCTGCAACAACGTCCGGTACTCTGTAAGATCTTTTTCTTTTCTTTTTATTCACTAAACGACAGTGCGGGGGCGGTGTCCAATGCCTTCCTGAAGTCAAAGAACGCGGCATCAACTGACCGCTATCGTCTACAGTGAAATGGATCGTGTGGAGGAACACAGAGAGCTGAGTTTCGCAAGTTCTCTGTTTGCGAACTCCGTGATTATTTTTACGCAAGAGATTTTGTTTTTTCAAAATCGTCGTAATTCTTGATCTTAGAACGTGTTCCATAATTCCACAACAGTTTGACGTCAACGACATGGGGTTATAATTATGTGCATCTCTCCTTCTTCAGAACGGAAATGTCTTGCATTTTTTCGCAATCGCTAGGTACCTTTTGTGCTCCAGCCATCTACAATAAACTGCTGCTAGAGGGGAAGCAAGCTCTTCCGCATAATCGTTGAAGAATCTTACAGGTTCAGATGCCTTTTCACTACTAAGCACTAAGCGAGGTGCCGCAGCGGTCAGCACACTGGATTCGCATTCGGGAGGAGGACGGTTGAATCCCGCTTCGCCGCAAGGGATTACCCGAGCGACTGTGCGGCTGGTCCCGGCGGAGGTTCGAGTCCTCCCTCGGGCATGGATGTGTGTGTTCGTCCTTAGGATAATTTAGGTTAAGTAGTGTGTAAGCTTAGGGACTGATGACCTTAGCAGTTAAGTCCCATAAGATTTCACACACACACACACACACACACACACACACACACACACACACACACACACACACACACAATCCCGCTTCCGGTCATTCTGATTTAAGTTTTCCGTGATTTCCCTAAATCGCTTCAGGCAAATTCCGGTACGGTTCCTTTGAAAGGGCACGGCCGATTTCCTTGCCCATCCCTCCCTCATCCGATGGGACCGATGACCTCGCTGTTTGCTCCACTCCTTCAAATCAACCAATCAACAGCTACTAAGCGAGTGTAGCTGCTTCTTTCTCTCCATAAGCATACAAGTAAAATTTTCTATCCTTCCTCATGTATCAATTTTAATGATCAGTTGTGTGCTTTAGTGTTTCATACTGATGCAACGTGACACCCAAAAGGTTTCTATGAAAAAATTGTGGTTCACACTGAAAAATATTTGTCACAATGAAACCTTTCTGTCTTATTTGCATACATTTGCATGTCTAGACTCTGCTCAGTCTTTAGGTGGAGATTCAGCACTTTCCCCAATCTCCACGAACGTCTACGTATTTTACCTTCTAATTATATTCTACATATTTAAGAAGGAAGGACGTTACACTTTACTATTACACTGAGGCACGGCAACGGAGGCATCCGCTCACCTGGAAAGTTGCTGGCCTCGGAGGAGCGCAGCTCGGCAGGACGGCACGCTGGAAGTAAAGACCCGCCGTTCAATATTCACGACAGCGGCATTGTCGCCGCGGCCGCAGCCGGCAGTTAAGCACCCCGCAGCCCGCAGCACCCACAGCCAGGCACCTTGGCAACGCGCCCAGCCGCGAGTTAAAGACTGGGCGCCAAACAATTGCGCCGCGGGCCCACCGCCCATGTATATTTGATTAAAGTAATCTCCGCCACATTCCCGCCGCCTCCTCCCCCTTCCCCACCTGCTGACGCGTGTCTCATTGTGCTAAATCACCCTCCCCTACTCCCCCCCCCTCCCCCCCGCACACACACTGGGGAAATTCCTCGGCCTCCTCGACGTAACCGCACGGCGTCCCAGCATCCACTTTCGTTAGCGCCCCTCAGTAACACTTTGCCTTCAGACAACCTCAAATATTTGCGCCCCACAAGCAATGGATTATTCACGCAAGCGATTACTGTTTGATCTGGAGGAGATGGAAATCCTAGAGCATATGGGGGTGTGAGGGAAGGAGTGGAAAGGTCTTTGCCCCTTTCTCGAAATCAGCCGATGGCACAGATAAAAGGCGACCAACAATTGAAAGAATCCGAAACGTGCAGAAAGCACAGATACTTAACCCACACAAAATATTATGCTGAGCAGAGTGGGAAAATTCGATTGAACAGATTATACAACAAAGGAAATTAGCGTTTTGCCTTCCGCCGGCTGGTGTGCCCTTAGAAGCGGTACACAACCTGGCATAGTATAAAATTGGAGAAATCTGCTGTCTCCTGTTTGAATGTAACATATCGCCATTTGACTTATTTACGGGAGGACAACAAATCCGTAGCTTCTGCCTTACTCCTTTACTGGGCGATGCTGCTCTCAAGCAACCGCAAAATTACTCTCTGTTCTCTGCGATGAGTTCCATGTATCACCCTTGCGTGGGCAATGATACCTTATAAGCAACGTCTTACCTCGCTGATCAGCGACGTTCTATTCTTTATAGTGCAAAGTTTCTATACAGTACGCACCTTTTCCAGATATTGTGGTAGGTTATGGGAACATCAGTTACCCGTGTGGCAGTTTCTTTCTAGGTTGTTGTACTATTTTATCTTGTCCTGCGGAAACTGCTTTTAAACTGAATGATTAGCTCTTGTAGCTGGGTTACTAGACAAACGTGTTAGCAGACTCTTATCTGGGGTGTTGCAAATCTTTTCTGCGAAGAGAAATCCCGACAGGCCATCACCGGACAACGAGTACAGCAGCTGCTGACCAGGGATTGATGTACAATAGTTTTTCGTCACTGGGCACAGTATGTTCCTAAGGGAAAATATAGGCTTTGCCTTCAGGGGTATTCGACTATACAGTACGGAAAATGTGAAATTGTTCTGTGATTTTTACCGGAAAGGAAGCTTTATAAGAAAATTCACGTGAAATATTGCAAAATGAAAACTTCTTTCACCCTCAGGGACAACATCGTGATATTTCATGCTGTAGCTGCCTCTCACCTTTTACTATGGGCAATCATACTTACAGGCAGCGTACAGTATTTCTTTAAAAAAAAAAAAGAAAAAATACACAAAAAGTAATTAACTACGTATTTTTCCTTTATATCCCTGTGTGCGCAATAAAGGCACTACATCAGCTCGCTTGGCTTGAATATAAATCGCATTGGTAACGGTTGTAACCTATTACGTCAGTAGCACATTCTACACCTGCCCACATTCCTTGGTAAGTCGTCTTGTGGTGTACAACGGACAGCACTTCGTTTATTACTATAATTTTAGTTAGATGGTAAGCGGGAATAATGGCTGTCGGTTAGCCTCCAACTGGGTTCGAATTTTTTTGATTTTTCCGTTGTGGTAATTTAACGAGATGTATGTAGGACGATATAATGCTGCCCAACACTTACTGGAACGTACACTGTCTTTGTTGAGAGATGCCTGAAGAATAGTAAATTCCGCCAGTGACAACGTCAGTGACACTCCCGACCTACTAGGCGAAACCGTGGCGAATCGTGCCGCTCTTCTTTGGATGTATTCTGTCATCTATGTAAATCCAAAGTGAATGAATCGCATTCCCTTACGATCCTCCCGAGAAATTGATTTTGTTGAAACTACTTTTATGTGTTATCCCAAACTACGAAATACTTCAACGTGCTGTTTCCAACGATTCTCAGCTTTTTAATTTTTAATTTTTTTTATTTTAAATGTCGATGTCAACTGCCAGTCTCCGAACCATGTGTCGCTGCTATGAATTTTTCCTTCACTTCGCTACACCTTTCTGGCGCTTGTAATGTTACTTAAATTACGTAACCATTACGGCACCTCAACTCAACCTCTCGATACCAGCAATATTCTACTGTGTTTCTGTAAAGTAGTTGACAATTCTTAAATGTGGTAATTTTCAATTGCAGCTGGGTCTGTGAAACGATTGTCATGTTTAAAAGCTAGTTAGTGATACGTGGTAACAGAGACTTCACCGACGCAGCTGCATTTGAAAATAAGCACAGGCTGAAACTGGCCAGTAATGAATTACATGAGGCGAAATAGTTCATCTGTATTATAAAAAGAAATTAACAGCCTGTGGTGGACATTTAAAATGGTTTGAGAATTCAGAAATTACTTCTGGGCTGTGGACACACGCATGAAAAAATTAATGACAGTGCTATTTTTTACTATTTCATTAACTTCGTAAATAGACATGTTTTACCTGGTTGAAACGGGTGTACTGATTGAGCCATAGCTTCGTGATTCTACCTAACTGACAGTGGTTCGTCAGGGAACTGGTTGTCAACGGTTATCCCCGGGTAACGTATTTCACCGGATCGATACGGATCGAATGGTTTTCCTGACACGTCTTATGATGGATGCGTATTCCTAAGCCGATCACAATTAATCGAAATCAGTAAAGTGCAGCTGAGGAAGTCGGTTCCACATAGTAAAATATACTTACGTTTTCTTTTTTACTTGTCCTCTCATTAAGTATAATCTTTCGTTAAAGGATTAACACAATTAGTCAAGTATTAAAGCTAGAACTGTATATATGTCATGAGGTAGCAGTCATCAAGACGCGCACACAGTCCAAACTAAATTCATCCACAATTGAAAATGAGAGCACTTGGCGGCTTCCAACAAACTTCGCTCACAATTCTCAATCGTTTCGAAACATTTTCTCCCTAACACCTCTCACAAAATAATGATATGAAAAGCGATATAAAATTTTAATTTATTACTTTTATTCTACTAACTCTACTCGGAACAGATTTTTCAGTCAGTAACCATGTATAACGCTCAATATACAAGCAATTATATCATTTTACGGTGCATAGTTCAAGAAATACGGCGTCATAAACAATGAAACCCGTGAAAAACGTCAAAAACAAAGGTTTTACGAGCCTAATGTCATACATTTAATACAGTAGATTATTTCTAAAATTATCAAATGTTTCAGGCTGTTTTAAACGTGTGAGTTCGGTTTTCAAAGAATAGAGGAAGAAGGAGGGGGGGGGGGGGCTGGAGGGTTACTTGTTACAAGCTAAACAGCTTGATGAATGCCACCTCATGACATATATACAGTTCCTAGCTTTAATACTTGACTAATTGTGTTAATCCTTTAACGAAAGATTATACTTAATGAGAGGATTGTGAGAGCATTTAAAATTTTTTAATTTAGTCAATAGTTATATCGGACAGTCAAATGAAAATGAGACAGGTTCAAAGAAAATAAGTAAACTGTTTAACATTTCTCTGTATGTCCATCTTTTTAGAGATAGTTGCGGGACCCGGCTGTTCGATAGAGAATGTCAAATTAAACACCTCAGAGCCGTCATGTTTCCAACCTTAATTTATTTGGCAACCAGTTTCAGCGTTTTACTACGCCATCTTCAGGCCCCTGAACGAAGTGTAGAAATAATCTACCTCGGTTGTGATCAAAACAGATGGTGTAGTAAAACGCTGAAACTGGTTGCCAAATAAATTAAGGTTGGAAACTTGTCAGCTGTAAGGTGTTTAATTTGACATTCCCATGTTTATCTTTTGTTTATCATTTCAAAATTAATCACCGCAGCTGTTTACAGGTTTCTGCCTTTGTGAGGCAGGACGTTAAATGACTGAAAGGAAAAAATGTTTGCGGTTGAATAATGTATCATGATGGTACACAGGCGTGCACCTCTTCGCCCGAAGTAAATCGACGGCCACGAATGTGTTTCTTTAGGCTCCAAAAATATAGAAATATATAGGGAGATATCGGTACTGTAGGGAGGATGTGTAAGGGTCTCCCAGCGAAACTTCTACAGCGTAGTCAAAACGATCTTGTCAACGTGAGGGCCGGCCTTGTTCTTCAACAGAATGATGCTGTCCAAAACTTCCTGGGCGTTTGAATTTGACGGTGCCCTTCAGTTTTTGCAAAGTGTCCACATACCGTTGTACGTTAATTGCGACACCATGTTCCAGAAAGTCAATAAACTGGGGACTCTTCCAGTCAACGAAAAGTTATCATAGACATCCTCCATTCAGTACCGATCTCTCCCCAGGCTACTTCCTTGGTCTTGGACCACTGAAGAAAGACTTTCGAGACGGTCGATTTGCTTCGGACGAAGAGGTGGACGTCTGGGAACAGTCATGTTCCGTAGGCACCAGCAAACATTTTTCCATGAAGCCGTTGACCGTCTTGTGTCAGAGTTGGATAAATGTGTTAACAGTTATGGAGGTTACTTTTAAAATAATAAACAGCTTACTTAATTTCTTCCATCTGTCACTTTTTCAGCTAAACGTCCCTTAAATGTGAAATACTGAAAATCATATTTTTGTTAGTCCTGGAATTCGTCAGAGGCTATCTGAAACTGCAACAGGGTGACCGGGTGATAGTTTTACCTGTTTCGCACTGTAGATACGCCAGCTGGACGTATTACGGTTATACGTGTCGTTAACAAGCAGCAATTCTGGAACTGACTGTTCAATTAACTGAGATACGAAGACCGACCACCAACTAACGAGAGACCCCTCATAAACCAGTGCGCTAAATATTCCGGCGGAAAGAAGGAAGACGTGTCTCTACGTGCACCGTAATTTGGACGCACGGTTGTACGGACTTAATTGCTCTTACTTTTGGGAATGACGTACCGCTCGCCGAGGTAGGCGCTGTACACAGAGGAAGAAGTCTGCGCGCACGGTCTGTGCGGCATTAGCAGCAGACATTCGTGGCTCAGACACTTGATTGCGGCGGAATCCTAAGCGGCGCTCAGCGCGCGACGCAAATCCTGTTTCCGGCGAGGAAAGATTCCCCGGGCTGAGCCGCGGCGCGCCTTAATGTCGTTACCGGCGGAGCGAGTGGTGCAGGCAATAACAGCAGCACAGCAGGCCGAGCGGAGCGGGATTACGCTTGCAAATAACGTCGCGATCTCTGCGCGGTTGCTGTGTGGGGCCCGCGGCGGCAGAGCAGGGAAGAAAACCGGCAGTGAGAGGAAGCGAGCGGGGCCTTCCGGTTCAGTGCCGTCTCGAGAAAGAGGTCGAGAATGCATTCAGTCTACGGAATATATCGACCGTGAATCGAGGTATCGTCTTGCTGAACTTACAGTGGTTGTCATGTTGTGATTTCCGAACGCAACAGTCCTTAAGCTCTCAGCACCCAGAAGACACAGTCGGACGCCAGTGTGGCTGTGTAAACGTCAGTGTAACTGCCCTACACGCCTCCGCCACGTATTTAAATGATGAATGGCAGTTCTCTGTGAGAGAACGTCCACAAAAATGCAGCGGTGCTATTCGAATTTAGTATTTTTACCAGTACTCGTACGGTATACAGGGTGGTCCGTTGATCGTGACCGGGCCAAATATCTCACGAAATAAGCGTCAAACCAAGAAACTACAAAGAACGAAACTTATCTAGCTTGAAGGGTTAAACCAGATGGCACTATGGTTGGCCCGCTAGATAACGCTGCCATAGGCCAAACGAATATTAACTGCGTTTTTTTAAAACAGGAACCCCCCCATATTTATTACATATTCGTTTAGTATGTAAAGAAATAGGAATGTTTTAGTTGGACCACTTTTTTCGCTTTGTGACAGATGGCGCTGTAACGGTCACAAAAATATGGCTCACAATTTTAGACGAACAGTTGGTAACAGGTAGGTTTCTTTAAATTAAAATACAGAACGTAGGTACGTTTGAACATTTTATTTCGGTCGTGCCAATGTGATACATGTACCTTTGTGAACTTATCGTTTCTGAGAACGCATGCTGTTACAGCATGATTACCTGTATTTTAATTTAAAAAACCTACCTGTTACCAACTGTTCGTCTAAAATTGTGAGCCATATTTTTGTGACTATTACAGTGCCATCTATCACAAAGCGAAAAAAGTGGTCCAACTAAAACATTCATATTTCTTTACGTACTGCACGAATATGTAATAAAAATGGGGTTTCCTATTTTAAAAAACGCAGTTGATATCCGTTTGACCTATGGCAGCGCCATCTAGCGGACCAACCATAGTGCCATCTGGTTTCCTCCTTCAAGCTAGACGAGTTTCGTTCTTTGTAGTTTTTTGGTTTGATGCTTATTTCGTGAGATATTTGGCTCGGTACTATCAGTGGACCACCCTGTATAAGAAGCGTGAACAGTGTCAAGATGTTGAGTGATGACTGTGAAGGATACAGTTATACTGTGTACTCGTGTGAGACAACGTTATCAGTACTAGGTATCAGAAATGGAGCGAGGACGAAATTGATTCCCCGACGATCCCCAGTTCTATTACTCCCTCTTCCCAGATGTCTACGATCCAACTGACACCTCTGTCCCTCCCCTCGCACCTGGTTTCCAGTACTTGGACAACATTGCACACACGGCACTCAATGCCCCTATCACTACACAGGATCTCATTGCCACATTCCGCACAAAACACACAACCGCTCCTGGTCACGATCGTGTCACCTACCGCCACCTTCGTGAAGCTCCTGTCTCTTTCCTCTCCACCCTGGCCAGGCTCTACAATGTAGTCCTGTCCACCGGCTACTACCCCGACCTGTGGAAAACCTCCCGTATCCTGATGTTCCTTAAACCCGGCAAACCGCCGTCCGCCGTCTCCTCCTACCGTCCCATCAGCCTTACTTCTGTCTTCAGCAAGGTCCAGGAATCCATCCTCACCCGACGCATCCACCAGCATCTCTGCCAGCACAGCCTCCTTCCCGTTACCCAGTGTGGCTTTCGGCCGTCCTTCTCTTCCGATGATCTTCTCCTTCACCTCACTCATATCCTTTCTGAACAGCTTAATTCCCGTCGCTCCGCAATCTTCCTCTCCCTGGACCTCGAACGTGCCTATGACTGCATATGGCATTCTGGTCTCCTCTTCAAGATCCAAACCTTCGCCCTTCCCATTAACTACGTCCGTCTGATCGGCTCCTTTCTCTCCCACCGTCCTTCCTACATAACACGGATTCCTACACCTTTTCTCCCTCCGCCGGTGTGCCCCAAGGCTCCGTCCTCTTCCCCCTTCTGTACCTTTTGTATACGGCGGAAATGCCGCCGACGTCAGCCCCCGTCCACCTTCTCCAGTTTGCCAATGACACCGCCTTCCTTGCCCTTGCCCCACCCTGCAGCGTTCCCAACACCTTCTCCAATCCCACTTGGTGCAACCAGTGGTTGCTCAAGGTCAATCCCTCCAAAACCCAGGCGATCATTGTAGGCAAAACAACCCCTTCCTTCTGCTTCCTCGATTTCTATCTAACCATCTATGGTCGTCCTATCGCCCTCACCCCGACCCTTAAGTACCTTGGCGTCACCCTCGACCGTCGCCTCTCCTAGACCCCCATCTCTGGACAACCCAAGCCAAGGCATGCTCCCGACTCATCATCTCAAGCTCCTTTTCGGCTGTACGTGGGGTATGGACCCCTCCACCATACTCCACACCTATAAATCCCTCATCTGCCCTATCCTCTGTTACGACCATCCAGCCTGGATCTCCGCCCCCCCTCCCTTTTATAAATCCCTTCAGATCCTTGAATGCCATGCTCTCCGCCTCGCATATCGCAACCATCTCCCCTCCCCCACGCAGATCCTGTACGACCTAATTCCGTTCCCCTACCTCCTTCTTTTCCTCGAAAAGATACGGATCCTCTACACCTCCCGTAAACTCGATCCTCCTCACCTACTTGTCTAACCCATCCTATCCCACCTCCACCCACTGCCGTGCCTGTATTCCCATGTCCCACCCGGTCTCCATCTCTCCACCCTCCTTACCCTCTCCCAAGGTGGCTTCCGCCAGCTCCCCCTCCCTGATGATGCACTCCTCCCCTCCATCTACGACTCCTATCAACTTTGATCCTCCCCTCCCACTTCCTGTGTTTTTTCCTTTGGGCACCCTCCCTCCCTTCTCTCCTCCTTCCCTCCCTTTCTTCCCACTCCTCCCCTGGGCTTCCCCTACCCCTGTCCCTCTACTCCTCCTCCCATCTCCTCTGCCATTTGCATCTTTGCTCTTCCATCTCCCTCCCCCTCACCCTTCTCCCCCTCTTGGCAGTTCCCCGGACTCGCACACATTACGTGAACATTCACGCGCCGGAGATCATCGCCATCCGTATCTCGTGTGTGCCGTCGTGTTTTGTGTTTAGTGTTCACCGTCACGCTCCATCGTTCACATATGCCATCGACATCATCAGTGTTTGTGCGTCGTGTCAACAGTTTGTAGTATGGATTACCGTCGAGTGTGAACGGCTCCATGGTTTTGTATTTATGTGTCTACTGTTTTATTACCCGACATTATGTAAATTATGTGTATGCCTTATGTTTCTTTCTCATTGTCTATTCTACGGCTGAAGAGCGGCGTAGAATGCTGCTGCCAGCCGGCCTGTTGTACAGGTTTTAAAATCACAATAAAGAAAAAAAAGAAGACGAAATTGATATTGAGGATTGCATACGTCAGATATCAAGGCGTCGCTGTTGCGTCAGCACTACGAAGGCTTCCTTCCTTCCTGCCATACTTCCAGGAGTGTGACGATTCTGAGAACTGTGGTGCTGCGCTCGCTTCCTGCTCGTCGACAGTTTCTCTCTTACTGGAGTGTGCACTAGTGGTAACGCGAGAAAATATACGTTCTCCGTCAAAAGAAAACAGGGCACAAAGCAACATCACTGTCATGCCCCAGCGACTAAAAACCACGTTACTTATGTGTCCTTTTAGTCATGGCATCTTACGTTTATGCTCTAATAGGGCGAGTTGTGTCACTAATTATTCAGTTCCGTAACTTTTTGAAGCTTACTATAAATTTATTTCAATATTTAATCACCATTCTTAGTATATACTTAATTCTCGTGTCATGTTTTCCTGAACTGTAGTCAGAGACTCAGTAAAGTGCTGCAAGTGTGCGTATGTCAACGATATTTTGGAGATTTTGCGAACAGAAGTTAAGTACACTCCTGGAAATGGAAAAAAGAACACATTGACACCGGTGTGTCAGACCCACCATACTTGCTCCGGACACTGTGAGAGGGCTGTACAAGCAATGATCACACGCACGGCACAGCGGACACACCAGGAACCGCGGTGTTGGCCGTCGAATGGCGCTAGCTGCGCAGCATTTGTGCACCGCCGCAGTCAGTGTCAGCCAGTTTGCCGTGGCATACGGAGCTCCATCGCAGTCTTTAACACTGGTAGCATGCCGCGACAGCGTGGACGTGAACCGTATGTGCAGTTGACGGACTTTGAGCGAGGGCGTATAGTGGGCATGCGGGAGGCCGGGTGGACGTACCGCCGAATTGCTCAACACGTGGGGCGTGAGGTCTCCACAGTACATCGATGTTGTCGCCAGTGGTCGGCGGAAGGTGCACGTGCCCGTCGACCTGGGACCGGACCGCAGCGACGCACGGATGCACGCCAAGACCGTAGGATCCTACGCAGTGCCGTAGGGGACCGCACCGCCACTTCCCAGCAAATTAGGGACACTGTTGCTCCTGGGGTATCGGCGAGGACCATTCGCAACCGTCTCCATGAAGCTGGGCTACGGTCCCGCACACCGTTAGGCCGTCTTCCGCTCACGCCCCAACATCGTGCAGCCCGCCTCCAGTGGTGTCGCGACAGGCGTGAATGGAGGGACGAATGGAGACGTGTCGTCTTCAGCGATGAGAGTCGCTTCTGCCTTGGTGCCAATGATGGTCGTATGCGTGTTTGGCGCCGTGCAGGTGAGCGCCACAATCAGGACTGCATACGACCGAGGCACACAGGGCCAACACCCGGCATCACGGTGTGGGGAGCGATCTCCTACACTGGCCGTAAGCCACTGGTGATCGTCGAGGGGACACTGAATAGTGCACGGTACATCCAAACCGTCATCGAACCCATCGTTCTACCATTCATAGACCGGCAAGGGAACTTGCTGTTCCAACAGGACAATGCACGTCCGCATGTATCCCGTGCCACCCAACGTGCTCTAGAAGGTGTAAGTCAACTACCCTGGCCAGCAAGATCTCCGGATCTGTCCCCCATTGAGTATGTTTGGGACTGGATGAAGCGTCGTCTCACGCGGTCTGCACGTCCAGCACGAACGCTGGTCCAACTGAGGCGCCAGGTGGAAATGGCATGGCAAGCCGTTGCACAGGACTACATCCAGCATCTCTACGATCGTCTCCATGGGAGAATAGCAGCCTGCATTGCTGCGAAAGGTGGATATACACTGTACTAGTGCCGACATTGTGCATGCTCTGTTGCCTGTGTCTATGTGCCTGTGGTTCTGTCAGTGTGATCATGTGATGTATCTGACCCCAGGAATGTGTCAATAAAGTTTCCCCTTCCTGGGACAATGAATTCACGGTGTTCTTATTTCAATTTCCAGGAGTGTATTAATATAAATTCACAGCAGTCTTCAAAAAATTTTTACACACACACACTCAAGAGGTTACGTCGTGTATAAACTCTACGGATTGATCGACGAGAGCATGCGGAACAAAAAAGTTTAATCAACTTACTTCCGGAAATGCATGGTCTCCAGGCTATTTATTCATTCATACTTTGTTACAGAGATTGCGGTCTAATTCGCGCTGTACCATGCAGCAACACTTGCATTATACATGGTTTCCTCCAAGAGGGCGGTACTGTTTTTCATATGTCATGCCCTAGCGCCCTCTTCTGCCACAGTAACTGGTAATGTGTCCGATTCACTTCTCTTGCTCACTCATCTTGTGGATATGATATAGCGTCGTACACAGTGGTTCCGTATTCGAATCGAGAGCTAGCCGACATTGTGTTTACTTAAGTAAAGGCATATGGCAAGCCGGTGGGGGGCTGGGGGGGGGGGGGGGGCAGGCGGGGAGTAGCAAGGTTGTACCGGAAGACCTACTCCCGCCGACAACAGCCACAGCATTCAATGTTTGCAACAGTGATTCGCCGTTTGTCCGAGAGACAGCGTCGTTTCAGCAAGCAGCAAAAAACAAGACTTCGAGGAAAATATGATTAACACTGTGGAAGGCTACCACCGCATCAGTACCAGGCAGTTGGCTTACCAGTACAGGGTAAACCAGACGACCGTGTGGAACATTCCGCACGACCATTTTTACTACCCTTATACTTAAAGTTTGTGCAGGGCTTACTAGCAACAGACTTTACACATCTGGTTTCTTCACCAGGCAACTACGATTCCAGGATTTGTGTAATCCATCCTGTTCACAGAAGAGGACAACTTTACGCGAAGTGATATCTTCATTTTATAGCAGTCATTGTGGGATAGTATGCAGCATCCCCTTGGTATGGTGACAGCGAATCATGAGCATGGATGCAGCCGGAGTGTATGGTCCGGAATAATTGGCAACGTTATTTTAGGGCCAGTCTTCCTTCCACGTCACCTAACAGGCCAGAACTGTCACGGTTTCTTGCTGGTGACTTTGTCACCAAAGTCATCAGTCAATCCCTAGAGTTTGTACACGCTGGAAAAATCATCATATATATACATATAAAACGGAATCACAGAATAGAAGATGTGCCACTCATGATTCGAAGAGTTATGTGGTTGCTACATAATGGTGCTCCAGCTCACTTTGCCGTTAACGGCCGGATGCATCTCAATTGCGTCTACTCTATCTATGGATCGGACGAGGGGGTCCAGCTGCATGGGCTGGTCGTTCCCGGGACCTCATCCTATGCGATTTATGGTTATGGGGCCATCTCAAAAATATAGTGTATGCAGAACCAATTCCAGGTGTGGAGAAACTGGAACAGCATATTCATGCTGTCTTTGACAGTTCGGATGCAACCTGGCCGATGTGAACGTGTGAGACAGAGACCTACACTCATGCGTTCGGTTGCATGGAAACCATTTTCAACACATACTGTAAGTGTGGTTGCATGGTACAGCGCGTATTACACTGCAGTCCGTGCAACACTGTATAATTGAATAAATGGTCTCTAACATGGCAACCATGCATTTCCAGACATAAATTCATTAAAACTTTTTTGTTCCGTATCCGCTGATCATCGATCAATCCCTAGAGTTTGCACATGGCGGGAAAATCAAATACATATACATATTTAACGGAATCGTATGGGACTAATATAATTTTCCAAATTGGAGAAGCTTCCTGGTTACTCAAAAATTTGTCAGGTATAAATCTGTAATTATACACGTGTTCACGTACCGTCACTTCTGCAGGGTACACACTATGTGCCCAAAAGTATCCGGACACCCCCAGAAACATACGTTTTTCATATTACGTGCATTGTGCTGCCACCTACTGCTAAGTACTGCATATCAGTGACCTCAGTAGTCATTAGACATCGTGAGAGAGCAGAATGGGGCGCTCCGCGGGACTCACCGACTTTGAACGTAGTCAGGTGATTGGGTGTCACTTGTGTCATATGTCTGTACGCCACATTTCCATACTCCTAAACATCCCTAGGTCCACTGTTTCTCACGTGATAGTGAAGTGGAAACGTGAAGGGACACGTACAGCACAAAAGTATACAGGCCGACCTCGTCTGTCGACTGATAGAGACCGCCGACAGTTGAAGAGGGTGGTATTGTGTAATAGGCAGACATCTCTCCAGACAGGAATTCCAAACAGCATCAGGATCCACTGCAAGTACTATGACAATTAGGCGGGAGGCGAGAAAACTTGGATTTCATGGTCGAGTGGCTGCTCATAAACTACACATCACTCAGGTAAATGCCAAATGACGCCTCGCTTGGTGGAAGGAGCGTAAACGTTTGACGACTGAACAATGGAAAAACGTTGTGTGGAGTGACGAATCACGGTGAACAATGTGGCGACCCTATGGCAGGGTGTGAGTATGACGATGTCCGGTGAACGTCATATGCTAGCGTGTGTAGTGCCAACAGAAAAATTCGGAGGCTGTGGTGTCATGATGTGGTCGTGTTTCTCATGGAGGGACTTGCACCCCTTGTTGTTTTGCGTGGCACTATCACAGCACAGGCCTACATTGATGTTTGAAGCACCTTGTTGCTTCCCACTGTTGAAGAGCTGCTTGGGGATGGCGACTGCATCTTCCAACACGATCGAGCACCTGCTCATAATGCACACCCTATGGCGGAGTGGCTACACGACAATAACACCTTTGTAACGGACTGGCCTGCACAGAGTCCTGACCTGAATACTATAGAGGACCTTTGAGATGTTTTGGAACGCCGACTTCGAGCCAGGCCTTAGCGACCAATGTTCATAACTCTCCTCAGTGCAGTACTCCGTGAAGAATGGGCTGCCATTCCCAAAGGAACCTTCCAGCACCTGACTAAACGTATGACTGCGAGAGTGGAAGCTGTTATCAAGTCTAAGGGTATGCCAACACCATATTGAATTCCAGCATTACCGATGGAGGGCACCACGAACTTGTAAGTCATTTTCGGATAGGTGTCCGGATACTTTTGATCACATAGTGTATGTTCATTTCTTTATATAAAATGCAATGTTCTGACTGACTCATCATCGGCCAGCCCAAACCGCTACGGACAGAAACTTGAAATTTGGAGAGGGTGTGAATTTTGTACTGTAGGCGTCGTTTGGAAAGGAATTTTTCGAACTTCTCACCCTAAAGGAGTGAAATAGGGTATGAAGGTTTTTTCTTGAAAAATGTCACTATTAAGGCAGTTCTGAAGCTAGACCTACGAAAATTGGTATTTGGTTTCTCGGTCGGAAATAAAGAAATACGTATTTTAGTATTTTTGGAAATTGGACCTTATAGAGGTGAAATAGTGAGTTAAGGCTTTTTTTGAAAATATATCATCATTAAAGAACTACTAAACTAACGTGTTTTCACACAACAGTACAGTAATCTCTTCTTAGTCATTACTCCGTCACCTCAAATTGCTCGGCATTTTGAAGGCAGTGCGCGACAAAACATCCCTGTTTCATCCGCATTGACACGTATTCCGAGTCATAATTTGCAATTAGGTTGTGCAGTATTGTCTTCCATTCTGTTGCTACACTTTCCTGCACATCCTTAGCTTCCTCACACACTTAATTGGCTCTGAGCACTATGGGACTTAACTGCTGAGGTCATCAGACCCCTAGAGCTTAGAACTACTTAAACCTAACTAACCTAAGGACATCACACACATCCATGCCCGAGGCATGATTCGAACCTGCGACCGTAGCGGTCGAGCGGCTCCAGACTGTAGCGCCTAGAACCGCTCGGCCACTCCGGCCGGCACTCACACACTTAATTCTACAGGATGTTGTGCCTAGCTTTTGCACTGTCCATCCATCCTGTGGATGTCCTAAACTTATTTCCAATCTCTTTAATAACTTTCAGAGCCTCCCTCTGCAACGTGGTTTCAGACAGAGGTAAGTCTGTTGCCCACACACATTCGCACAATTCCCACACTATCTCGTTAATTTCTACATTCCAGTCCTCTTCGCCTTTCTTTTCATTCGTCCGTTCCCTTTCATCCACTAATCCCATATCTTATACTTGTTTCTTGAAGTATCATAAACCTGTGTTTCACCGCATGTGAAATGCAACTTTATTTCGCGCGCAGAGAATTTGTCTTTCGCACTCGTCACGATTACCGTAATTTACGAAACATGCATTTTGTTCGACATCATACAATCACTTAATGCACTACCAGCCAATTGAAACTGGCAGAAAATAACGCAGGTAGCGCATTTATTTGAAATACTTGACCTCGCAGTGTAAAACCATTGCTTAAGTGGACAACATCAACTTCTTTCACTGCGCAGATTGCAGCAGAGTGTTCGTAAGTGTATAACAATTTTCCAGTGTGCTCCCGGACGAGTAAATAATAATGGAAAACGAGAAACGCTGACAACAGAGCGTTCACGAACGAACCGTATTCTTTGTTGTACCGACACTGCACATAACTTCTTCGTCGTTGCACAGATGGTCGCAGTTTGATGCCCACACCCGCAGTACTGCTCTACGCCGAACCTCTTTTCTTCTTTTAGGCCGCTTAACAGTATTGTAGCGGCTGTACAATCTTTTGTGTTAAAAGTAGCGTACTTTTACAGTCGTAAATAACCAATGTATATTACAACACAGAAGCACTGTGTAAACTCTTTACCGCATTAACCAGTGAATTATTAATTGAGTCATAAAATAAGCATTCCGTTTCCGCCTTAAGCATGTACCACTTTATACAAAAAATTAGCATATGAAAGTGTATTGAATATGTCGGGACTGAAATTCCTGTATGGTTTGGACTGATTCCCAAACTATACACGTACCGCTCTTATCAAAGATATAAAATAATGTATAATTAAGTTAATTTTACTATTGTGGTCTAATATTTGCAAAAAAAGTTAAGTATTTGTCACAGACCGAACTCGGGTTCCTAGCCTGACCCAAGCAAAGTGCAGCCTATCTTTCGCAGTGACATTAGGAGGAGGAGGGTGGTGAGCTTAGCGCACCGGCCGCCTGTTAACCTTGGGAAAGTTCCCCGGTACTCTTTTGATAAAAGGCTTAGTCGGTCCAGCCTGTCCTAGTGAGACTGAAATGAGGGAATACCCAGTCCGATCAGGGATTCAATCCAAGACTTAAAAGACCGTTGTCTAGAGATATACCGACTGGACCAAAACGGCCACCAATATTTGCGTAACTGAAGCTTACTTTAACAGCATGGAAAAAATATATTGTGTCTGGTCATTTAAAAGTAAGTTGGTATTTTGTTTCATATGTTTACTGAAAGCTGCAATAGTGCGTAGCAAATTACGAAACAGAAACATTAGAAGACCATTAAAGATATGGCGTGAACTGTCTGAGGCAGAAGACGCTAAATGATGATGATGATGTATTTCCGGTCATTTCGTCATCCTGCTTTTCTTAACAGTAGGGTATTCCGAGAATTACTCCATACGTCAGTCGGTTAGTACAAGACCAAAGTTCATGTCTGTTGTGCAAAACGTGCACCCTTTGATGACTATCAACTAATATGGGGTACTGCCAGCTATAAAATGACATAATTTTTTACGGAACCATTAGTACGAACTAGACTGTGCTACAAAATTGCAAAATTGAAGGATCACTCTTTCGAAAACCCCGTGACTGTCTCCCATTCCGACGGGAAAATAAATGTTATCTGACCCGTTTGGGGGAGAGACCGCTTTGATTGCTCTGGTATACCGGGTGGAATGTGCCATGATCCCATTATCACGGGGGGGGGGGGGGGGGGGTGATACGACACTGATACACTCGTGAGTGAAACAGCAAGGAGTATCTCTAAGATGCCATTGTTGGGCAACGTCTTCAGTGCCGCAGGTGCACCTTCGTTGGTCACTTTGTCTTGTTATAAACATGTTTTTCTACTTACTTCAGTTTACAAGTATGCAGTGACTAGTATTATCATACTGCTTAAGCTGGCCCGAGGAGGAGGCGAGCATTGTCACCAGAAACGAGAGGCAGTTCCTGAGTGTTGTCGCAGATACCTCGAACGTTAATATATTAACAGTACTGTAAATGGCTATGAAGTCTTAGTACGCACAACTCATACTTTTCACTACATATTACAAGCTTGCACAGGGTGTTTAAAAAATGACCGGTATATTTCAAACGGCAATAAAAACTACACGAGCAGCGATAGAAATACACCGTTTGTTGCAATATGCTTGGGACAACAGTACATTTTCAGGCAGACAAACTTTCGAAATTACAGTAGTTACAATTTTCAACAACAGATGGCGCTGCGGTCTGGGAAACTCTATAGTACGATATTTGCCACATATCCACCATGCGTAGCAATAATATGGCGTAGTCTCTGAATGAAATTACCCGAAACCTTTGACAACGTGTCTGGCGGAATGGCTTCACATGCAGATGAGATGTACTGCTTCAGCTGTGAAAATGTTTCTGGATTCTGGCGGTACACCTGGTCTTTCAAGTGTCCCCACAGAAAGAAGTCACAGGGGTTCATGTCTGGCGAATAGGGAGGCCAATCCACGCCGCCTCCTGTATGTTTCGGATAGCCCAAAGCAATCACACGATCATCGAAATATTCATTCAGGAAATTAAAGACGTCGGCCGTGCGATGTGGCCGGGCACCGTCTTGCATAAACCACGAGGTGTTCGCAGTGTCGTCTAAGGCAGTTTTTACCGCCACAAATTCACGAAGAATGTCCAGATAGCGTGATGCAGTAATCGTTTCGGATCTGAAAAATGGGCCAATGATTCCTTTGGAAGAAATGGCGGCCCAGACCAGTACTTTTTGAGGGTGCAGGGACGATGGGACTGCAACATGGGGCTTTTCGGTTCCCCATATGCGCCAGTTCTGTTTATTGACGAAGCCGTCCAGGTAAAAATAAGCTTCGTCAGTAAACCAAATGCTGCCCACATGCATATCGCCGTCATCAATCCTGTGCACTATATCGTTAGCGAATGTCTCTCGTGCAGCAATGGTAGCGGCGCTGAGGGGTTGCCGCGTTTGAATTTTGTATGGATAGAGGTGTAAACTCTGGCGCATGAGATGATACGTGGACGTTGGCGTCATTTGGACCGCAGCTGCAACACGGCGAACGGAAACCCGAGGCCGCTGTTGGATCACCTGCTGCACTAGCTGCGCGTTGCCCTCTGTGGTTGCCGTACGCGGTCGCCCTACCTTTCCAGCACGTTCATCCGTCACGTTCCCAGTCCATTGAAATTTTTCAAACAGATCCTTTATTGTATCGCTTTTCGGTCCTCTGGTTACATTAAACCTCCGTTGAAAACTTCGTCGTGTTGCAACAACACTGTGTTCTAGGCGGTGGAATTCCAACACCAGAAAAATCCTCTGTTCTAAGGAATAAACCATGTTGTCTACAGCACACTTGCACGTTGTGAACAGCACACGCTTACAGCAGAAAGACGACGTACAGAATGGCGCACCCACAGACTGCGTTGTCTTCTATATCTTTCACATCACTTGCAGCGCCATCTGTTGTTGAAAATTGTAACTACTGTAATTTCGAAAGTTTGTCCGCCTGAAAATGTACTGTTGTCCCAAGCATATTGCAACAAACGGTGTATTTCTATCGCTGCTCGTTTAGTTTTTATTGCCGTTTCAAATATACCGGTCATTTTTGAAACACCCTGTAAGTGTGCGTTACTTCTTTACAATAAATTCCGTTACGCTTGGAAGAGTGAGGATCGGACAAGAAAAATGGCATACGAATTTTATCAGCGTGTCTAAGCTGCTCTTGAGGCACCTTGCTCAATGTTTGAGGCTACATTCGGAAAGGCACAAGGCTTGCGTGGTAGTTTGACTCGTGTGAGGAAAACAGTCCATAGAAAGTGCTTCTCCGTCATGATTATAGTTGCAGGGAATTTTAGCAGTAGTACTGTTACACGGTCGATCTCATGTGAAGTCCTAAAAGTTTTAGTACCCTGTTAGCCATACACTTTTCTTTTTCATCTTCAGCTGATCCTCAAACTTTGATGATTTACGTTGAGTATTTTAGTGCAACTCAATTTCTTTTGGACGGTGTTGACCCTTCCATGTCTTCAGCGAACGTACTTAATACGTCAGATTGGTTGATACGTATGTAACCACCTCTTCTCGCAGAAGCGCACCAGTCGTAACTGAAGGAAGTCAGCAGTATTCTTCAAAATAATTCCATTAGGTCAGTGATATACTAAGCAGCTCTAAAAGTAATTTATAGAACTATGCAATAGAAATGTGGTCAAGAATTAATAACCTTTCACCAAAATTTAGTTAGGTGTCATTTCAACTTATTTTGCCTCCAGTAAAATTGTGGAATGCGGGTACTGTTTCAACCCATTTTAAGTGGTTTATCCATTTTATACTGTACCATACATAATAATTATATCATTGTTTTATATAATTATTTTACATTATCTCTCCTTCCGCCTTTTACTGCCTCGTCAGCGAACAAAATTTAAGTCTAAAGCCACATTCCCCTTTATTTTCCCATCTTGTGTACCCTGATGCTCTCAAAAAACTCTGTTCTCTCTTTAATTCCATAGGATAGGAGTACAGGAATGATGGAACCTATCTTCTAGCAGCAAAAAATACGCAAATGCGCTTGTTTGGTAGTTTATGGGTACAAAGTGATTCACGTTCCACAAGCCCAGTTACTGTTATCCAACACGGTTTAGAGCTTATCTGAGTCTCGAAAGGTGTATACTTTTCTTAATCCGAGAAGCTGACTGAACCAGTGAATCTGATTTCGACGAAGTGGTATTAGTTTGAATTTCATATGATTAAGGCTGTCCATTGGAAGGTGACAGCATTCAACGATATAGCAGTCTGCTAAATTACTTCACAAAACTGGAACTAATTTTTCTACAGGTTATCACAATCACGAGCAGTCACCGCTGTTTTCTCAACTAGAGCTTAATATCTTAATCTGCTGCTGACCTCGAACTTAACATGTCCCAGACCGACAACAAAAGCACAATAACTTGGGCTGTAGCTGCGCGAAGGTCATTAAAGACAAAAGAATTACGATACGATAGCTAAAATAAAAACTTTCGCTGTTCATTCTCAAATGAAATGTTCATCGCTTAAGCGAGGCAAAAGCCTGCACGCGATGTGCATCTGCTTGGATTGCAGGCAGCCAACTAGACAGTACAGTATGGCGGGTAGCATAGACAGTGGCGCGCAGGCGCTACCTGTGATGCGGACGTTGGCGGGGCTGCTGACGACGACCTGCCTGGTGAGGCGGTGCATGGTGCGGCAGCGGTATGGCGGGAACTGGTCGCTGAACTCCACGTTGTGCACCAGCAGCTCCCCGGACGGCAGCAGGTGGAACTTGCCGTCTGCAACACGTCCAGCAACAACGACGTTTTCGTATCTGCCGTTGTTTCGTGGTTTTGGAATAGAACTCACTAGCAGAATATTCTCAATTACTCAAGTCCCGAGGTTATATTTACACATATCTGGACCTATTTTATATAGGCAGGCTTCGTCAGTGTGAGCTTATTTGGGATGGTTAAGAAAAACAACTATGGGAGAGGTTTATCATCATTTAGCACAAGACAAAAACATATTGCTGCACTTGTGTCTGTATGAAAATCACGTTGTTTATTAAACTGGATTGACAAGATAACAGAAGAATTAACATCTAAACTTACCTGTGTCGAGGTATTTCGACATTGGTATCGACTATTATTCTTCAGTGACATAACAATATTTTTCAAGGAAAGTGTCAAAACTTAAGTTAAGAAGTAATTTCGTCGGACTTCGCGGAATTAGCTATCCATACAGAACACGTTATGTCAATGTGTTTAAGTGGCGGTTCTGACGTCCGATAAGTATTAATAATGCTGTGGATAATTTCTAAACGGTATACCAAACAAGGAAATTTAGATCACGAAGAAAACTGTTATATTAAATGTAAGGAATCGATAACTGAAGAGACATTTACAAGCAATTTTATATAGTAGCCGAATGGATTTGTTCTGTTACGTCAGAAATAACTTGCAATATGCGAAAGCTTAGGTTATATTGAACAAAGCCTTTCCTTTTGAAGCGATTTGTTAGACACAGATCGGCCGGCCGGAGTGGCCGAGCTGTTCTAGGCGCTACAGTCTGGAACCGCGCGACCGCTACGGTCGCAGGTTCGAATCCTGTCTCGGGCATGGATGTGTGTGATGTCCTTAGGTTAGCTAGGTTTAAGTAGTTCTAAGTTCTAGGAGACTGATGACCTCAGCAGTTAAGTCCCATAGTGCTCAGAGCCATTTGAACCATTTAGACACAGATCGAAGGATGGCGTGGACCCTTGATTTACGAAATGACAGGTAAACTCAATACAATTATCCGAAAATGAAAACATCACATCGTTCGACATCTGACAATGTGCACCTCGGGAACGGCGGAGCTGGTCAGGTGTTCCCGTGCTGCTGTCGTGAGCATCTGTGGAAAATGGTTGCGGACAGTGAAACCACGAGAAGGCAAAAAGGTGTTTGATGTTGACGCCTTTTGTAGGTAGACTCTCTTAGATGCGTTAAGCTGGAGCACCCCTTCAGCCTGATGCGACAGAGCAATTAAAGGACTGGCATCGGAAAAGGTCTAACTTGTGCTGACGTTTTAGGAAACCCGACTATATAAGCCATCCTTTTTCTACAACGGTGAACCTGAAGAGTCTTAGGACTAAAATGTACATTTTTGTCAATATTGCTAGATTAGCTAGTTATTTAGTCCCATTTTCCATGGATCTTTTGCAATGGACCATTTTGGATTCACATCGCAAATTAATTTGTAAATATGGTTGCATGCTGAACATACATAGGATTTTTTTTTAACTATAAAGATGTGACCCACCATCTTTAACACATTGCAGTAATAGAAATTATTCTATGGAATAGGAGGAGTTGCCGAAGAGAAACTTTCTCGGTTTGTTTTCATATTTTACTTTGCTGTCTTTCAAATATTTTATATCACAGGGTAATTAATCAAAAATTTCAGTTGCAGCCACGTGTACCCCTTTTTGTGCTAAAGAAAACCTTCACGTGGTATAATAAACGTCGTTTTCCTTCTAGTATTGTAACTATCTATATCATCATTCCTTTGGAACAGCAGTAAGTTATTTACAACAAATTTATTGAGGGAATTTATATGTATTGTGAAAGAGTAGTCAGAATTATGAACTCCTTAAACAGATGTGTACGAGACGATCGATGGTGAGCACCACGTGTTATTCTTACAGCAAGTTTATGAGCAATGAAGACTTTCTTTCTTACATATATGAAGATGGTATCTCTTCTTTCGGACATGAACTCTTCCTCCTGTGCGGATGGACACGCAGTGCCCGAACTCTTACGGGACTCGGTAAGAGTGTCTTCCGTGAGTAATCAGTGTAATAGGCAGGGGCAGTACGAATGTAGTGTGTGGACATTAAGTTGGGAATGTGGGTCTCACCGGGAGCGTGCAAGGAATAAATCCCTGCAGTCGCACTATCCTCTGTGCTCTCGGTGGCTCAGATGAATAGAGCGTCTGCCACGTAAGCAGCAGATCCCCGGTTCGAGTTCCGGTCGGGGCATACATTTTCAACTGTCTCCGTTGATGTATATCAACGCCTGTCGGCAGCTTAAGGTCTTGATTTAATTATCATTTCGTTCTTTCTTGCAGGTGATTTACCCTAGAACATTATTCCATATGGCATTATTGAATAAAAATTGAAAACATGTTAACTTACTGATTTGCTTCTCCCGAAGTTTTGCAATGAATCTAAGTACAAATTTCGCTAAACTGCGTTGGTTTACGAGTTTCAAAACGTGCTTTTGCAGTTTAAATTCTCATCAATATGGACACAAGAATTTTGAAGTTTCCACCATACTTATTATTTCCTCCCATGTGTTACACTTACCATTGGTGTAGTACCCCTGGATGTGCAGAACTGAACATATTATATCCTTTTGAAATCGAAGGTAAGCCCATGCGCAGAAGATCAGTCAGTGATACTTTTAAGAAATTTCTTTATAGTTTCTATATATATATGCTTGGATTGATAACTGTGCTAGTGTCATCTGCTTAAATTTGCTAATCGGACATTAGACGGAAGGTCGTTCACAAGTATGAGAAATATTAGTGGCCCTAAAATTGAGCCTTGAGGAACCTTATACGTGAATTCTCTCTTGTCAGAATGATGTCCCTGGACTACACTGGATGAATTACTATGGGCATCTTCTCGCATTTTTTTGGTTAGATGTGGCATTATCCCTTGGTTGGTTATACCATCAACGCCCTAAAACTTCAGTTTGTCTAGGAGAATTTTGTGATTCACTTGGTCAAATGCCTTGTGTGGGTCACAGAAAATTGCAACCGCTGCCATTTTCTTATTTAATGCTTTTACAATTTGTTGAGTAAGCATGTTAACGGCATTATCAGTAGACCCGCTCTCCTAGAATCCAAACTGTGATCTGCTGAGGATATTATTTTTGCTCAGGCGAAGTAATATTCTAGAATACAGCAGCTTTCAAAACTTGTGTCAAACTATGTAACCAGTGAAACAGGTCGGTAGTTACTGAGATCTTTCCCATCGTCTTTCTTATATATGGGTTTAACAACGGCATATTTCGGTCTCTTGTAAGCACTTATCAGAAAATGATTTCTACTAGGCATATAATTTACAGTACTGCAATGGAAGATATAGGATAGAATTCAGACATAACGAATCTGAACAAAATAGCTTGCTGTTTACACATTTGTTACAAAGTCAGCAAAAGCAAGAACTTATAGGAACAGAATTAGTACGTATCTCGATTCGGTTACCGGACTAATAAATATGCCAGTTTGTTTCAGAATGCACAAAACAAATTTTAATACATGAATATTTGTAAATATCATCGAATTCCTTACAATGTGTTTACACAATACATTAAGTGTAACGATAAACATATGAAATTCTGCATAGGCACTGCCACCGTACCCGAATGGCCGCCTCCGACAAACTTCAGTACTGTACGAGCTACATGATGAGAGGAGCGTGCGATGTCTGCTGACTGTGAAGGATGTGTTTGTGGAGCGCCGTGCCCTTGAGGACTAAACAAATTCCTCCAGAGTGAATGATGGTGCCAGCGGTCAGACGGTTGACTTGCTAATTCGGACATTTTGTGCGCCCTGCATCCGTCATCTTCGTCAGTCATGGCCTGCAAAATTTCATATCAATCATTCTACTCCACTTGATGATAGATTACCCTTTCTTATTCCGACATATGAGTAGAGTTATTTTCCAGTTTCGTAATATCTCACGTTGTTGCTGTTGTAGTCTTCAGTTCCAAGACTGGTTTGATGCAGTTCTGCACGTTAGTCTGTACTGTGCAACTCTCTTCATCTCTGTAGAACCACTGCAACCTAAATGCCTTTTTAGGGTTCCTTGCATCATCAGTAAAAACGGGACCCTTACAGGATGGTTTTGTCCTCCTGTCTGTATGTCTCTCTGTCTGTCCGTCTGTTGGGACTTCTTTTTCTCAGGAACGTTTAGGCGTGACAAGTTGAAACTTATGTCAATTACTAAGATCTAGCCCGCATCTCGTGGTCGTGCGGTACCGTTCTCGCTTCCCACGCCCGGGTTCCCGGGTTCGATTCCCGGCGGGGTCAGGGATTTTCTCTGCCTCGTGATGGCTGGGTGTTGTGTGCTGTACTTAGGTTAGTTAGGTTTAAGTAGTTCTAAGTTCTAGGGGACTGATGACCATAGATGTTAAGTCCCATAGTGCTCAGAGCCATTTGAACCATTTGAACTAAGATCTACACTGCATTGACAAAGGTATAAAAGGGCAGTGCAATGGCGGATCAGTCACGTGTACTTAGGTGATTCATTTTAAAAGGTTTCCGACTTGGTTATGGTGCACGACTTTGAAAGCGGAATGGTAGTAGGAGTTGAAATGAAATGTCGTGTGGCTAGGGCCTCCCGTCGGGTAGACCGTTCGCCTGGTGCAGGTCTTTCGATTTGACGCCACTTCGGCGACCTGCATGTCGATGAGGATGAAATGATGATGATTAGGACAACACAACACCCCGTCCCCGAGCGGAGAAAATCTCCGACCCAGCCGGGAATCGAACCCGGGACCTTAGGATTGACATTCCGTCACGCTGACCACTCAGCTACCGGGGCCGGACGTAGTAGGAGTTAGATGCGTAGGACACTCCATTTCGGAAACAGTTAGGGAATTCAGTATTTCAAGAGTCACAGTGTAAAGAGTGTGCTGAGAATACCAAATTTGAGGCATTACTTCTCACTACGAACAACAACTAAGAGCAGCGCCGCTTGTGTAGAATTGTCAGCGCAAACAGACATGCAACACTGCGTGAAACAGCTGCCGAAATCAATGTGGGACGTACAAGGAACGTATCCCTTTGTCAGTGCGGCGAAATTAGGCGTTAATGGTTTACGGCAGCAGGCGACCGACACGAGTACCTTTGCTAACAGCACTACATCGACTGCGGTGCTTCTACTATAGTCGTGACCATATTGGTTGGATCCTAGACTACTGAAAAACCATGGCCTGGTCAGATTAGTCCCAATTTCAGTAAGGAAGAGCTGATGGAAGGGTTCGAATGTGAAGCGGTGGACCCAAGTTGTCAACAAGACACAGTGGTAGCTGGTGATGGCTCCATAATGGTGTGAGCTGTGTAAATGGAATGGACTGGGACCTCTGGTCCAACTGAACAGATTATAGACTGGAAGTCATTATGTAGCGATGGACTTTTTCTGGATAACAGTGCACCAAATCACAGTTGTTCGCTATTGGTTTGAAGAACATTCTGGGCAGTTCGAGCAAATTATTTGGCCACCCTGATCGCTCGACATGAATCCCATCGAACATTTATGGAACATAATCGAGATGTCAGCTCTTGCACGAAATCCAGCACCGACAATACATCCGCAGTTATGGACTGCTACAGAGACAGCATGGCTCAATATTTCTGGAGAGGACTTAACAACGAATCGTTGAGTCCATGTCACGTCGAGATGCTGCATTACGCCGGACAAAAAGATGTCTGACAGGATACTAGGAGGTATTCCATGCCTTTTGACAACACAATCTGTAGTCCCTTAATGGTATAAGAAATTCAAACTTCTCAGTCAGTGCACTTTACGGCACATATTTTGAAACTCGCAAACTCACTCTTAAAAACGTCTGGTGTACTTCCCGTTGACCTAGAATCATGAAATTTAGCAAGAAGTTTGGTTTCACAATACAAATAAAGAAAAAGTCAAATATTTTTTGAAGCGCAGTTATATCGCATAAAAAGCTATTTTTGCCATTAGAACTTATATTGAATTCGACATCCGTCACAAGGCCAATAGACAAATATTACTGCATGCAATCACAAAATTTAAGTTATAGCCACATTTTAGTAAGTAAATAAAACTATTTTATTTCACCTTCTCTCTTTGCACTCATAAAATTAAGTCAGATGCTTGCTACTTTGTTTATGTCCGGGCTTAGGAACCACTCTAAAGATTTTGATAAAGTCTTGGTTTCCCAGAACCGTTACCTTGATAGTATAGATAACGATAAAAGGCAAAAATCGTTGATATTCTCATTCCCTGGAGGGATGAACTATCTACATACACAATTAACTTTGTACGGAACCCTGAGTGTGTGAGTGCTACTCTTACTTGGTCACTTTTTTCGTTACATATGAAGAGTGCTTATAGTTTCCCCGTGCACGAAATATATGCTTGATAGGCCCAGACACACACTACGCACAGGACTGGGTTTTTAACTTCCATTTTGATGGGTCTTATTCCATTTGGGACGTGCAATGGATAAAATGACGCCCAGATGTTGTTTCGAATTGCACGAAGTGTTTTTTAGTGTTTTGGTACTTATATAGAGAAATTAAGGACACGCACATTCGTCAAGTTGCCCTCTTGTCTTCGAATAGACTAAAGGTAAATATTAACTCAAAGCTACAAGCGCAGGCACTAATTATGCAACTCTCACATTAATTTAGGGCAAAGTTTGAAATATTGGATAGACTCATTAGCAAGAAGTTACTGGTTCAAATGGCTCTGAGCACTATGGGACTTAACATCTATGGTCATCAGTCCCCTCGAACTTAGAACTACTTAAACCTAACTAACCTAAGGACAGCACACAACAACCAGTCATCACGAGGCAGAGAAAATCCCTGACCCCGCCGGGAATCGAGAAAGCTACCGCGCGACCACGAGCTTCAGACTAAAAGAAGTTACTCAAAGTCCACTCGACATCTTGTTAGTTCCATATACTGTAGGTAGTTACGCAATTCTGCATTTCGAGAACTGTTGGCGTTTCGTTGTCCTTGCCAAATTCCAGTTTCACAGTATTTCTCCGATGGTAGGTTTCCATTATTGTTTGTTATTTTTCGAATACTCATAAAAATGTAATGACTGTCGCTTTCCACGCATCGCAGATGTGTAATAGACGCTACGCGAGACGGGACGAATAACAGGTAGACTGTAAACACTGGCTGCAGCGCACACAAGTAAACACCGCGTAACCAACGTTACGGCCGCTGAGGCGAAGCTGCCCTTAGAACACGGTGCGAGCTACTTTCGCGCCGTTCGCTAGGAAACGGGTTGATATGGAGCTACGTTCAGCATTTCCTCCAGAGTTTCAAGGCAACTGTTATTGACAAGGTGTACGCTGTTCCTTGTGGATACAGTGGACAGTCCGTGTTGATTCATCAACAAACAGTGAAAATTCATTCACTACGTGGTCAGGTGCACGTGCAAACAGGACGGCTGCTTCCTGCCGTTCTGTCACGTTTACCACACGTCAACGCACCTCTCTGCACTGATTCCATACAACAGAGTGCGACGTACGCAGCACTTCACTGCCACGAATTACGTCAGCGGTTTGCTAACATATTAGTGCATGGCAGCTAGTGTGTTCTTCTTATAAGAAGTTAAATATTTATTCAGGTGAGCTTACAACGGTGGTAGTATAATTACGATGGTGGCAGTATAACTTTATGTATTTTTATATTTACCGCACAGGATACTCGAGAGAACTATATCGTCTTTACGATATTGCAGTACCTGTATTATTCTGAGGACAATGCACTGCGGTGACCACAGCGTTACGAAATATATCATATGAATTCACAATTGCGAATAATTACCATCAGCTGTAGAATGGAATGACGACCATGGAAATTTCTGCCGTACCGGGAATCGGACCCAGATTTCCCGCACATCGCGAGCGGTCGCCACACCATTTGGCTATCTGTGCACGACTCACGGCCAGACCCAAACTTCCATATGTCATCAATGACGCGTCAACTATCTACAGGGTGGTCCATTGATCGTGACGGGGCCAAATATCTCACGAAGTAAGCATCAAACGAAAAAAAGTACAAAGAAGGAAACTTGTCTAGCTTGATGGGGGAACCCAATGACGCTATGGTTGGCCTCATAGACGGCGCTGCCATTGGTCAAACAGATATCAACTACGTTTTTTAAGCAGGAACCCCCACGTTTTATTACATATTCGTGTCGTACGTAAAGAAATACGAATGTTTTAACTGGACCACTTCTTTCGCTTTGTGATAGATGGCGCTGTAATAGTCGCAAACGTATAAGTACGTGGTATCACGCCAGTGAGGACGGTTTGCTTCGTGATACATTACCCGTCTTAAAATGGACCGTTTACAAATTGCGGAAAAGGTCGATATCGTGTTAATGTATGGCTACTGTGATCAAAATGCCCAACGGGCGTGTGCTATGTATGCTGCTCCGTATCCTGGACGACATCATCCAAGTGTTCGGACCGTTCGCCGGATAGTTACGTTATTTAAGGAAACAGGAAGTGTTCACTCACATGTGAAACGTCAACCACGACCTGCAACAAATTATGATGCCCAAGTAAGTGTTTTAGCTGCTGTCGCGGCTAATCCGCACATCAGTAGCAGACAAATTGCGCGAGAATCGGGAATCTCAAAAACGTCGGTGTTGAGAATGCTTCATCAACATCGATTGCACCCGTACCATATTTCTATGTACCAGGAATTGCATGGCGACGGCTCTGAACGTCGTGTACAGTCCTGCCACTGGGCACAAGAGATGACAAATAATTTGCACGCGTTCCATTTAGCGACGAAACGTCATTCACCAACAGCATTAACGGAAACCGGCATAATATGCACTATTGGGAAACGGAAAATCCACGATGGATGTGACAAGTGGAACATCAGCGACCTTGGCGGGTTAATGTATGGTGTGGCATTATGGGAGGAAGGATAATTGGCCCCAATTTTATCGTAGACAATCTAAATGGTGCAATGTATGCTGATTACCTACGTAATGTTCTAGCGATGTTACTACAACAAGTTTCACTGCATGACAGAATGGCGATGTACTTCCAACACGATGGATGTCCGGCACATAGCTCGCGTGCAGTTGAAGCGGTATGGAATAGCATATTTCATGACAGGTGGATTGGTCGTCGAAACACCGTACCATGGCCCGCACGTTCACCAGATCTGACGTCCCAGGATTTCTTTCTATGGGGAAAGTTGAAGGATATTTGCTATCGTGATCCATCGACAACGCCTGACAATATGCGTCAGCGCATTGTCAATGGATGTGCGAACATTACGGAAGGCGGACTACTCGCTGTTGAGAGGAATATCGTTACACGTATTGCCAAATGCATTGTGGTTGGCGGGTATCATTTTGAACATTTATTGCATTAATGTGGTATTTACAGGTAATCACGCTGTAACAGCACGCATTTTCAGGTATGATAAGTTCACGAAGGTACATGTATCACATTGGAACAACCGAAATAAAATGTTGAAACGTACCTACGTTCTGTATTTTAATTAAAAACCTACCTGTTACCAACTGTTCGTCTAAAACTGTGCGCTATATGTTTGTGTCTATTACAGCGCCATCAATCAAAAAGCGAAAAAAGTGGAGAAACTAAAATATTCATATTTCTTTACGTACTATACGAATATGTAATAATAAAGTGGGTTCCTATTTAAAAAAATAAACGCAGTTGATATCCGTTTGACCCATCGCAGCGCCATCAAGCGGGCCAACCATAGCGCCATCTGGTTTCCCCCTTCAAGCTAGACAAGTTTCTTTCATTGTAGTTTTTTCGTTTGATGTTTATTTCGTGAGATATTTGGTCCGGTCACTATCAATGGACCATCCTGTAGTAGTAAAACATTTACAGTGGGAAAACTGGAACAGAAGAGAATTGGAAGCATTTAAGGTGTGCAGACGAATATTGAAAATTAGGTGGACAGATAACGCATGGAATGAGGAGGTTCTCCGCAGAATCGGCGAGGAAAAAAGTGCATGGAAAACACTGACTACAAGAAAGGGCAGGATGATGGAACATCTGTTATGAGAGGACGGCTTCCATAATAATAGCATAATAATATAGCGAACAGTGAATTGTAAATATTGTAGAGGAAGATAGAGATTGGGGTACATCGAGCAAATAATTGAGGACGCAGATTGAAGTAGTTTGTCTGAGATAAGAAATTGGTACCGTGAGGAATTAGTGATAGGCCTAATTAAATCAGTCACAATAAATTTTGTGGAATGGGGAGGTTGGTGATGCTGCTGTCTGGGATTCACGTTACTCCGAAACTTAACATTCTGCTTATTCACCGAACCCGACAACTGGATCTTTGTCTCGTCACTGATCCATAATTTTTTTGCAGTATGTTCGTCTCTATTGGATAAATTCAACATCTGTCACGGAACCTATCGACACCGGTAATCTATACCTGTAAGAGCCGGAACAATTCAGATCTTGTAAGTATGACAGTATAGATCGTTATGTAAAACCAGTCTCACCGTTCTGTTATAGATTCCAAGTGTAGTGACATAGTGGCGATCGGAGCGTTCCGGGATTCTTTCCATTAAAAACCTCACACGCTCGATGTTGCTTACTGTCGCTGACGAATTCTTTTCAAGTTCTTAACCTAAGTTTTAACCACACAGACAGCGGGCAGAAGTTGAGTCTGGTTCATTTGAATGTGGAAGCGAGTAGCACTATGTGGTATCCATTGCTCTATTACTACAGAATGTTAACGTGTAAGGAACATGGGCGACGGCATCCCTACACCTTCCATCAGATAAGCACGATTCCTGCGCTTTTCAAAATCACTGTTTACTTTCCTTCACCACGTATTTTTCGAGACGCAACTGATTACTGCAGATTTTACCAAACAAGGTTTCCTCATAGCTGCATCTTCTGCGAAAACAATAAATTGCGAGTAAAAGTACTCTCCAAGTGAATAATGAGACCTGTTGCACTTCCCTGGGATACATCAGAGATAACTTCAGTGTCTGCAGATAGCTCTCCATCCAGGATATCGTGTTGCATTCTGCTGTGTCAGCAAAAGCTTCGAAACAATCAGAAAGATGGTTAGAGATCCTAAAAGAACGCATTTTATTTAATTTTACACTGAATCAGAAAATTTCGATTCTAGTAACTTCTAACCAACGTTTCCATTATTTCTAGTGATGTGCACGTAATTAGTGAAGAACACGTTTCTCAGATCATCTATATTTTTTGAGCCCACCATCGTTTCCATTGAGAAAAGTTTATCTACAAATAGGTGTATCTGATGTAGAACGATAGTTATGTGGGTCAGTTCTTTTAGTAGACGCGAGTCACTCGTGCTCTTTTCCTGTCAACGGATCTCTCGTAACTTCCGGCCAAGAGTTAATTCACTCGTAAATTCTGTATAGAACATGATAGGGAATCCATCGGTCTCTGGCGCTTTTTTATCGTCTAATAGTGATGACTAGGCCACACATCTTAGTAGTGCAACTTTTCTACATTTAATTTTTTGAGAAAAAACATCTCAAGACCAATTTCATTATTGCGTCTTTTGTTTTCCTACTTTTTCTTTCGATTCCTGTCTGCTCCTCAAGCGTGTTGAATTGATTTTTGTGCCACTGTAATATTAAGACGAGAACAGAATTTCTTGGGGTTTTCAGATACCTACGTACTTTCTAAAATTACTAGGGGAAGTGGCAACCAAAGTACTATTCATATTGGCGTGAAGATTCTATGAGACTGGCAAAATACCATCAGACTTTCGTAAAAGTATATCATTCATTCAATACCTCAGATAGCAAGAGCAGTTAAGGGTGAGAACTATGGCACAGTCAGCAATACAGTTCAGGCATGAATAATGCACAGAAGAATGGTGAGGAAATTTTAGATGACGACCAATTTGGCTTTAACAAAGGCAAAGCCACCAATGAGGCTGTCCTGATGTTGCGCTTGATAATGGAAGCAAGACTGAAGAAACGTTCTAACATTAACATTTTCATTTCTGGAAATGTAAATACTCTCTAGATGTACTACTTTAAAATCTTTGAACCTACATAACTTCTCTGCACCACATATTTATCTTTATACCTGATGAACCGGTTGGTGCAACAAATAATAAATATTGTAGTATATTACACAAGTTTTTGTATGTTTCGTTTAAAATGTATAAAATATTCTACCAAGAACCCATGGAACAGTCAATCAACGCAAAATCTAAGAAACTTATCATCAAATATGGTGTTGACAAAGCATATGAAGTTCAGGATCTCTACTATTTTTAAGCAAAATTACCCATTACGGACTAAGCAAGGAGCACATAAAAGCAGCTAGCGCAGGTAGAGGGCTTCCCTGGCCAAAATAAGTCTGCTAGTATCAAACATAGGCCTTAATTTGAGGAAGAAATTTCTGAGAAAGTGCATTTGAAGCATAGTATTTATAGTAATGAGTCATGCACTCTGAGGGAACTGAAACAGAAAAGAATGGAAGTGTATGAGATATGTATGTTGAAAACTAGGTAGACTGATAAGGTAGGAATGAGAAGCCTCTCATCAGAATTGGAGAAGAAAGGAACATATGGAAAACACTGTCAAGAAGAACGGAGAGGATGATAAGACATCTGACAAGATATAAGAGAATTATTTCCGTGGTGTTAGAGGGAACTGTAAACGATAAAAACTGTAGACGAAGACAGTGATTGGAATACATCCAATAAACAATTGAGGATGGGGTGCATGTGGTAGTCTGAGATGAAGAGACTGGCACAGGATAACTCGAAAAATATTTTGCTATGGTAGTTACTGAATGCATCGTACAATGCGTGTCTGGTGGCCGAGAGCGATTCAGGTAACATTAGCCAATCTGCTTTGGCTTGTACCTACTTTAATGTAGGCACTGTTTCCTGAGAAGCTTCTTAATACCTGTGTGCCATGGGGATTTAAGGTGTCTTTAATTATTCTGACAAGCCTTAAAATGCGTGAGTTAACCTTTATCCGTTATTTATCGCTTGTTACACCTTTACCAATGATTCGTGAATCCGAAAAATTGAAATTGCTGTGTGGTACGAACTCAATATTACGTCGTAAGTCCCCATGTAACTGTCTGGGAGAATCAGATCTGTGATTGGAGGATGGTACAGGCACAGCGTTTTCAGTACGTCCACAGTTGGTAAGGCACTGCAATGTTCGATACGACCTTTGGGTTGTGAACAGCTTCACATACCCATCACTGTTGCCGTTGCTTCAGCGCTTACATATTCAGCCACTCAGCTCATCGACTCAGTCATTATTTTCCGATATTACTGTATAGTCGAGTAGTGTCAGAAGTCCCCTCCCGCATTAACTACTACTTGTAGGCTATACGTCTCCTCAGACTTCCGACTATGCCGACTTTTTATTGTAACAGGCATAATTCAAAGTTGCTCCAATTTTCACAACTGGACGCTACGGAACTTTTAATGAAACTAATCGCAGCAAGAAATCCTGGAAATTAGCTGGAATTTGCATTAAAGTTGAAATTCGCAGAAAACGGGGGCGAAGGTTGTGTGAGCTTTTTTATGGCTTCCACGGACGGAGTCAGATTCAATAAAACATTCCTCAGCATCTGAAGGGGTCATATCATAAATGCAGGAGGTTTTTCAGGTTACTGCTCTTCTAACGCTAGTGTACTGTTAACCTTAGTCCTGAGAGTAAACTTACACATTTGTGATGACGGTATACCAGTAGTACACACTGTTGTTTCGTTTTTATGACAGTTTAAGACAACTGAATTCGTAGTATCCAAACAGATTATTTCTGAATTGAGGCAGGTAGTGAAATCAGGTGACGTAGTAAACTACAGTTCTAACCCATAAACTTGTTTTGAATCAGAAATATTTTTGAAGTTTGCAACTTAAGACGGGGAGGCGGATTGTGGGGTCATGCCAGAACAAGTCATTGTGTAATAGTATTACCGGCGAAGTAGAGGATTTCGTGGTTGCCTCCCGGATAGCCACGCAGAGTAGTAATCTGTCGGGAGGTGCCATCAAATAGCCAGAGAAATGCTAACAAATGTGTGTGGGACATAGGAAACGGATATTAACAATTACGTACATATAATGAAATAACTATGTATACATCTCATCCATAATCGAAATGCCACGCTTTCATGAAACGTATCGACAGCAGTTGATATATTAATAGCAAATAAGTTAACAAACAACGGAGCTGATCCCCCTTGGTACACAAAACGGGTGCGCACACTGTTGCCGAAACAACGAAAAACACATGCCAAATTTAAACGAACGTAACATCCCCAAGACCTGTGATCTTATACAGAAGCTCGAAATTTGGCGCATGCTTCAATACGGAACACTTATAATTATTTCAACATCCAAACTTTTATCTCGAAGCTTGACAGAAATTCCAAAGCATTTCTGGTCGTATGTAAAGTATGCTAGCAGCAAGACGCAATCAATGCCTTCTACGCAAGATAGCAATGGAAATACTAAGACGAAAGTGCTGCTAAAGCAGAGTTGCTGAACACAGGGTCTTCTGAAATTCCTTCACCAAAGAAGACGAAGTAAATATTCGAGAATTTGAATCAAGAATAGCTACCGACATAAGTTACTTAGAAGTAGATTTCCTCGGAATAGTGATATAACTTAAATCACTTAATAAAAGAAAGTATTCCGGTCTAGACTGTGTTATAAATAGGTTCCTTTCGGAGTATGCTGATGGAATAGCTCCATACTGAATAATCATGTACGAATGGTCGCGCGACGTACGATCCGTACCCAAAGACTGGAAAGTTGCACAGGTTGCACCAGTATTCAAGAAAGGTAGTGGGAGTAATGCACTAAACTACAGGCCCATATTATTAACGTGGATATGCAACAGAATTTTGGAGCGTATACTATGTTGGATCATTACGAATTACCTCGAAGAGGACTGTCTATTTGCACACAGTCAACACGGATCTAGAAAACATCTTTCTTCTGAAACACAACTATCTCTTTAATCACATGAAGTGTTGAGTGTTATTGACAAAGGAATTCAAATTGATTCCTTATTTCTGGCTTTTGACACTGTACCTCACAAGCGGCTTGTAGTGAAATTGCTTGCGTGTGGAATATTGTCTCAGTTATGTGACTGGATTCGTGATATCCTGTCAGAGATGTCACAGTACGTAGTAAATGACTGAAAGTCATCGAATAAAACAGAAGTGATTTCCGGCGTCCTCCAAGGTAGTGATACAGGCCTTTCTGTTGTTCCTTTTCTATATAAACGGTTTAGGAGACAATCTGAGCAGCCATCTTAGGTTATTTGCAGATGATGCTGTCGTTTATCGTCTAGTATAGTCACCAGAAGATAAAAAACAAATCTCAAAACGGTTTATAAAAGATATCTGTATGGTGTGAAATTGACAAATGACTCTAAGTAATGAAAAGTGTGAGGTCGTCCACAAGAATGCTAAAAGGAATCGGTTAAAATTCAGTTACACAATAAATCAGTCAACTCTGTAGGCCTTAAGTTCAGCTAAATACCTATGGACTGCAATTACAAATTGCTTAAATTGGAAAGAACGCATAGAAAATGCTGTGAGGAAGGCGGGCCAAAGACTGCTAAAGAGACTGCCTACGCTGCGCTTGTCCGTCCTCTATTGGAGTAGTGCCGCGCAGTGTGGGATCCTTGTCAGATAGGATTAATGGAGTACACGGAGAAATTTCAACGAAGAGCAGCACTTTTTATGTTATCGAGAAAAACGGGAGAGAGCGTCACGGACATGATACAGTACTTGGGGTGGACGTGATTAAAACAAAGGCATTTCTCGTTGCGGCGGGATTTCCTCACGAAACTTCAATCAACAACTTTCTCCTCCGAATGCGAAAATATTTTGTTGACGCCGACCTACATAAAGAGAAACGAACATCAGAACTCGCATTAAAAGGTATAGGTGTTCGCTCCTCCCGCGAAATGTTTGAGAGTGGAATAATAGAGAAATATTTCGATGGTGGTTCAATGAACCCTCTGCCAGGCACTTAAGTATGAATTTGAACTGCAGAGTGTTCATGTATATGTAGATGTAGATCAATAATCTTTCTTGAAAGAAAATGCATAAGCCATGCAGATCCAACTAATTTGACAGAATATAACACATTTTAACAGGAGCAGCGAGAAAAAATAACGTTAACGTAAGAAAGAACCCAAAATAACTCTAACAGTTCATAAGACCTACAGATTATAACGTGATTTAAATGCAGAGTTTAATGGGACAAGTGCAGGTATTTCTATTGATGACTGAGGACAGTGTAGTGAAGAACATGACATCTGTATTTATGTCAATTGCAGACTTATAATTAAAGCTATTACAAGTCGTATGTTGGGTAGTACATCCTCCTATGTATGGCACAAACATGCCATTAATGCTTATTTTTCACTAAACAGCAAGTCAGGTACTGATAGGTGGACGTGTGGATGCAGAACAATTAGTCTATACTTACTGGAGTAGTCCACTTAGATGCTCAGTTACGACCATGCAGAAATATTGTGACATATTTGTGGAAAGACTGTTCAACACAAACAAAAACCAAGCAACACACCTGTGTACATATTAAGGTACCACATGTAGAACTATCTGCACTTATACCTGGTACACCCTTTATGTCATGAGTGAAAATAAACATAATAAATCTCAACAATAATAAAATCAGTTACACTACATGACAAAAAGAGTATTGTGGCTAACTAGAATCACTAAACAGTGAATAAAATGAATTAAGAATACGTATAAAATGTGGTACTACAAGGAGAAGAAAGTTGTTGATGTTGTGATCTGCAGGCTGAATATTAGTTTGATGTAATTGTCCACACTAGTTCACCCTGTGTAGCTTATTCATCTCTGCTCAACTACTGCAGCCAACATTCACCAGAACCTGCTTATCGTACCCTAGACTTGGTCCCCATTAACAACAAACATTATTCCCCCTCACCTACCCTCCCAACCACCCGCGTTCCCTCCATTACCAAACTGACGAATCTGTGATAAACCAACATGTGTCTTATCAACCTTTCCGGTCTTCCTCTTGTTACATTTTTCGGTAAAATTCTTTATTCCCCAATCTCTGTTACATTTATAGATTCCTCAGTTGTCTACGTTATCATTATAACAGTCAGTATTCTGCCTTAATGCTTCTTGTCGGAATTGCTAATTGTCCACATTTCAATTCTGTATAACGATATACTTCAGCCAAAGCACTTTCTTAACATTTAAGTATATATTAGATATTATTAATGTCTCTTTCTATGTTTCATAAACGCGTTTTTATCAGTCTTCATTTTACAACCACATTACTTGAGTCATCTTCCGGTATCAAAACTGGATATGTTTGCCGTAGGGAGCTATCTGCGCTCCTCATTTATATATATAAAGAAACAGATTCACGGTCTGTCTGTCGATAGGTATTTTCATTTCAGAATAACCTGTTTCTTATTCAGTTACAAGTTCAGATCAGTTACAGAATAAGCTGTCCTAAGAGAACAGTTAATTCAGTGACAGTGAAATGATGTCGACATTGCCCAAAACAGGTCATTTGAAATAAGAATTACTTAAATAAAAATGAAATTTTCATATACAAAGTTTTTCAATTCGAGTAAAATTTATAAATTTGTTTCTCCTAGCTCCATACAGATCCATAACTCCACACATTTAGCCTTGAAAATTCATGACTGTGAACTATCAATAGCTATGAGAACACTTATAAGATTTAAAACAAAAAATGTACCCCACCACACACCAGGCAAGAAAGCGAGTTAATATTGCATTGTCATCCAGTTCTGGGCTACATTGAAAAATTCAAGTCTCTAAATCATCAGGGTATTAGTTTAAAATAATAGTGAGAAGGTGAACCATTCATGCATCAGTTATGCATTGCATGCAGCCCACTGTTTCCGTTTTAAATCTTACAAGTATTTTCATAGATATTGAAAAGGATTAGTGCAAATTTTCGAAACTATCTACATGTGATCTTGAACTTATGGAGTTAGGAGAAATTATTTTACTCTAGTTTTTAGTCCGATTTCAATAAATGGTGGACGAAAAATTCATTTTTTTAAATAATTTTTTGTGCTTACCAGCAACCCTCTTCTCATGACCCGTTGTCAAATGGAACAGGTGAGTGATACACAACGTACCCACCACCATACACCAGACAAGCAAGCGATTTAATATTGCAACGTCATCCACTTCGGAGCTACGTTTAAAATGGCTCTGAGCACTATGGGACTTAACATCTGTGGTCATCAGTCCCCTAGAACTTAGAACTACTTAAACCTAACCAACCTAAGGACATCACACACATCCATGCCCGAGGCAGGATTCGAACCTGCGACCGTAGCAGTCGCGCGGTTCCGGACTGAGCGCCTAGAACCGCTAGACCACCGCGGTCGGCAGCTACGTTTAAAATTTTAAGTCTTAATATATGTCTTAATTTGAAATCAGTCGCAAAATTTGTACCGAACAGAGGGACATACAAGGAAGAGTTACCCATCTTCTCTTCTCTCCTCCCTTCCCCCTCCCCCCTGTCATCTGTTCCTATTCGCTTGCATACTACCTATAAAGCATTGCTATACTACCTGCACAATATGCTGGTTCTGCACGGCAGTCGAGATGTCAAGTGTCGCCAAACATTTTACCCTCAGTGCATTGTCATCTAGTTCTGAGCTGTGTTTGAAGTTTGTTTAAAATCAACTGCAAAATTTTTGCCATTGAGGCAGACAAAAACGTGGCATAATAGAAACATAAAAATAATAAATGAGAGACAAGAAAAACCCTATTTTTTCATGTTCAATTATTTTGCCGACCAAATAGCAGAATACACCTACTACTTTTAACAAAAAATTCCTTGAGAAGCGTCTGATTTCTTCCTGGTGCATTGTATTACCATAGTTTTACTCTTGTTAGTATTCATAACCTCTTTTCAAGGAAATATCCTTTCTGTTCAGCTCGTCTTTCAAGTTCTTTGTAATATCTGGCTGTATTTCTTCTCCCCTAACTTTAATTCTCTTTCCCAACTTTTCCTTGGCTTCCTGTAGAATGGCGCAAGGCGTTCGAAATCACGAGAAAAACAGGAGTAAGCTAAAGACGTATAATATTCCATACGCACAAAAACCAAGGCAAAACGATAAGAGTGAATGATCGCGAACAAACTGCGGGTTGTAAAGGGTGTAAAACGAGGATGTAGTTTTCCGACCTTGCTGCTCACTCTGTACGTCAGAGAAGCAATGACGGAAATAAAGAATTAAAATTCAGGGTGAAAGGATATCAATGTTAAGAATCGCCGATGACATTGCTATCCTCAGTGAAAGTGAAGAAGAATTACAGGACCTGTTGAATGGACTGAACAGTATAATGAGTACAGAATATGGACTGGGAGTAAATCGAAGAAAAGCGAAGGTAATGATAAGTAGCAGAAATGTAAACAAACTTAATCGTGATTGGTGATCGCGAAGTAGATGAAGTAAAGGAATTCTACTACCAATGCAGCAAAATACCCCATGACAGACGGAGCAAGGAGGACATAAAAAGCAGACTAGTACTGGCAAAACGGGCATTCCCAGCCAAGACATGTCACACATAGCTCTTATTTGAGGAAAAAAATTCCGAGAATGTTCGTTTGGAGCACAGCATTTTATGGTAGTGAAACATACAGTGGAAAAACCGGAACGGACGAGAATCGAAGCATTTGAGATGTTGTGCTACAGACGAATGTTGAAAATTGGGTGGACTGCTAAAATAAGGATTGAGGAGTTTCTCCGCAGAATAATCGAGGGAACGAATATCTGGAAAACACTGAGAAGAAGAAGGGAAATGATGATATGGCACTTGTTAGGACAGAATAACTTCCGTGTTATTAGAAGGAGCTGTACAGGGTAAAAACAGTAGAGGAAGACAGAGATTGGAATATATCCGGGAAATACGAGGGTTGTCCAGCAAGTAAGTTCCGATTGGTCGCGAAATGGAAACCACAGTGAAAACCAGAAACGTTTTATTTGTAACAGTTAGGTACACCTTCCACCCACTTCTCTACACAGTCGCCCCTCCAAATTCGAGTGTTGTCATAGTGTTGTATCAACTTCCCAATATCCTCGTCTTACAAAAAGCAGCCGCCTGTGCTTTCGGCCAGTTATCTGCACTGGTCTGCAGCTCTTTGTCTGTGGAAAAAAATTTTGTCTTCATAGCCAGCGGTTCTTGTGAGCAGAGCTGAGACTCAGGGGGCGCCAATTACGGTCTGTATTGTGGGTGATCAAACACTTCTCATCGGAAACGCTGCAGGAGCGTCTTCATTGCCGCTGCAGTGTGCGGCCGAGAATTGGCATGAAGAAGGAACTGCTCGAAAACTATGTTAAGTGGGCTGCATGACACAGGCGAAATCTGTAACCAGGCCCTCATACTTGGCAGCAGACGCTATTCCCTGCGCATCTTTACGTGCTCACTGTTCACCCAGAACTGAAAAGAGTGATGCGACACGATCGACGTGCATACTAGAGACACTGCCCAACACATCTGTGCAAAGCTTTACCGGGCTTTCCCAGTGGTTTCTATTTCGCGACCGTTCGGAACTTACTTTCTGGACAGCCCTCGTAATTTGTGGACGCAGATTGCAAGTGCGACTCTGAGACTAAGAGGTTGGCACAGGAGAAGACAAAAATAGAGTCGTTGCATTAGTATTTACTGTATTGATGTCCACTGTAGCTGGTCCCAAACCTGGTTCGGAGAGGCGATGAAGGGGGGTGGGGGAGAAAGAGAGTAACTCTCGTTAAAAAAACCTTGTTTCACCTGCCTCTGGCTGATATTACCTCGGAAGTGTCGCTTGTCAGTATGTCAACAGCACTGATAGCAGAGGAGATGTGGACTACTGAGCATCGGTAAAATACACATTACGATCACTAGCACTGGCAGTGATGCAGAGGCCGATGGAACAAACAGCTGGATCCTACAGTCGATGTTGGTGTCCACGCAGTAAACGGCTCGTCGGAAACAAAGTCTACAGCAGGGCTTAACAACTGGCCGGTTTTGAGCGCGAGTACTCGCGTCTGCTCACGCACGTGCTCGCGAGCAGGTGCAAGGTCGCTGAGTAGGGAGGGAGGGGAGGGAGGGGAAATGCGCGCGCACGTTTGAATGTGATCTCGCGTTCTTAGCAGATTTAACTAGCCATCTGAATGCTTTGAACATTTTACTACAAGGTAAAGATCTGCTAATTACTCATTTCATAGATGGAATACTAGATTTTAAAATGAAATTGACACTTTGGGTGAGTCAGCTGTAAACAGGAAACCTAGCTCATTTTCCTAAATTATCATCCATGCAAGATGTTCACAAAGACTGCGAACGTTATCCACATAGTTTAGTTGATCAGCGCTTTCAAGATCTGACAGCACTAGACAGTGATTTTGATCTGTTCCTTCCATATTCAGCGAATATTTAAGAGATTCGTCCTGAGCTGCAGCAAGAAATTATTGACCTGCAGTGGGACAGAGAATACAGTGACAAATTTCAGAACGAGAAAAACATTTTGGAATTCTACAGACACTTCCCTCAGGATAGATTTCCTCGTTTGCACAAACTGGCGGCTACAATAATATCAATGTTTGGTTCCACGTATGTTTGTGAACAACTGTTCTCTGCAAGGAAATGTAACAAGACGCGCCTGAGAAACGCGTTGTCTAATCGAAATTTAAACTGCACGCTGCGCCTAAAATGCACAAGAACAATTACTCCGAACATAGACGCAATTGTAAAGGGCAAAAAGTACAAGATAACCGAGAATCCCACACTTCAGTGACACCTTTTATTGTGTAACAGTTCACAAATTAATGCGAATGTAGAGGCATACACTAAGCTAATAAAATTATGTGGCACGTGTAAATTCTCCTTTATTTGTTTCATTTGTCGCAGTAATAATTCGTGAGCGATGTCCCTGCATGTGGCCACGGATTTACATTGACTGGTGGCAGCCGTTGTGTGCCCCACGTGACTCTCCCCACTCTCCGCTCTGGTCCAGTAGTGGGGGTAGCGTGCTCGCACTGCTCCATGCTCGCGCCTTGCTGCTCACAGCTTGCTCCGCGAGCACGTATGTTGTGAAGCCCTGGTCTAGAGCATACATACAATCACCATAATTATGCGGGGCCACGGTATTTAAGGGCACTGTCGCCTCAGTGAACGAGCGCAAGTGGCATGCCCGTGGTATCAGCGGCGGCAGCCTCCATGGGAGCGAGCAGCAGTTGTGGTATGAAACGAAGCACCTCTGACTTTTCCTTCATATCGACACTCGGACTACGTGTAAATCCGAATCATTATCCGACACTAAACTCTGGTATAGCAAAGCTAGTGTAATAGGCAAGCTTATCTAATTTGGAAAGACTATTAAATCCAGTGGCGTCTATCTGATAGTGGGTGGCTCCTATAGTTCTCAATGGCGGACAGGAAATAATAGTTAGCGAGTCACTGTTTCAGCGACCAGGAAGGCGAAATCGTGGAGTATCCAGTAGTCGTAGTCGCTGTGCTATTTGTTTGCTTTCGTGACTGCCAAGAATGGTGTGACTGCCGTCGTGCAGTGGCATTCGTACATAAAATAGTTAACGCACAGGTGTCTTCCATTGAACCTCACAATCATTAGGCTAGGGTATCCACAAGTGCGATGCAAACCTTTTTCGGACATGTATCCATGTCCGAAGAAACAGGCATTGCGGTGAGTCCAGCCGTTAAAAAATACTTGAAAGGTATTCGCAGCTGCGAATAGAGACAACGATTAAGTGTGTAATGGAATGTACCGGGACTCTAACTCCGATTTCCCACTTACCGCGAGCGGCCGCGTTAAAAATTGGCTATCCGAGCATACTTCACTGCCAGATAATGGCTACCTGAGTGCAGGTTGTAAATTAATGGCTGAAAACTGATGGAAGTTTGTGTCTGAGCCGGAATCATGTTCGGATAGCCTACTGGTAAGGCGACCGCTAGCGATAAATGGAATTTCCGTGCTCCAGTCCCAGTGCAGCTTATATTTTCACTGCTGTCATGCCATTATACAGATGACGGTTGTCCATATTAGTAAACGCGCATACATTTCATGTATTTCATAATGGCTTGAGTCACCACAGTGTCTGTTCCTTCGGACATGCATGCGTGTCAGAAGGAACATTGCACCATTGCACAATCGCTGCAATACCATATTTATCCGACGAAACCGGGCAAGCGGCTTTCAATTAAAAACGTCTCCACTGCACTGGAATGTACACAACGGATGTACAAGTGCATTTGTAGACACGTGGTTGACAAGATATTGAAGGATAGGCAACAGCTCACGGTAAGTAGGAAGTCCGAGTTTGAGTCGCGGCCCGGCAAAAGTTTTCATTTTCATCACTCCATTATAGGTTTGATGGTTGCTTTGGGACGACATAGGCACTGCAATATCGTATTCCAAGATGTGTTAGACAACACATTACCCATAATAATCTCACGAAATAATAACAATGGAAAAAATGTAATGTATTGCGAATACGTAGAAAGAAGTATCCTTTGTTGTATGATTATATGATAGAGGAACAAACACTGGTAGCAGTTACTTCTGTAAAATATCTGGGAGTATGCGTTCGGAACGATTTGAAGTGGAATGATAATATAAAATTAATTGTTGGTAAGGCGGGTGCCAGGTTGAGGTTCATTGGGAGAGTCCTTAGAAAATGTACTCCATCAACAAAGGAGGTGGCTTACAAAACACACGTTTGACCTATACTTGAGTATTGTTCATCAGTGTGGGATCCGCACCAGGTCGGGTTGACATGGGAGATAGAGAAGATCCAAAGAAGAGCGGCGCGTTTCGTCACAGGGTTATTTGGTAAGCGTGATAGCGTTACGGAGATGTTTAGCAAATTCAAGTGGCAGACTCTGCAAGAGAGGCGCTCTTCATCGTGGTGTAGCTTGCTGTCCAGGTTTAGAGAGGGTGCATTTCTGGATGACGTATCGAATGTATTGCTTCCCCCTCACGAATGTAAAATTAGAGAGATTCGAGCGCGCACGGGGCTTTCCGACAGTCGTTCTTCCGGCGAACCATACGCGACTGGAACAGGAAAGGGAGGTAATGACAGTGGCACGTAAACTGCCCTCCGCCACATACCGTTGGGTGGCTTGCGGAGTATAAATGTAGATGTAGATGTAGAAAAATCTGTGAAATTACACTGATGAACCAGAACGTTATAACCACCAGCAGAATGGGGTGATGCACCAGCGATTCTGCGTAACGTGGATACAAGAAGTCCTTGGGAGGTATCCGGATATGGGTGGCAGCTGAGGTCAAATAATTCCTGTAAATTCCTGGAGCCAGACAGCGTTCTAGGTGTGTCCCATTGGGGGTCAGGTAAGGAGAATTTCGTGGCCAAGACATCCTCACGAATTCCGTATCGTGTTCCTCAATCCACTGTAGCACGAATCTGGCCTTATGATACGGACAGTTATTCTGCATAGGAATGATTCTCCATTCGTCTCTGGTCCTTTTGTATACTCAGTTCTGAGGCACTCGATTAATAATATATGTTGTTGTTGATGTGGTCTTCAGTCCTGAGACTGGTTTGATGCAGCTCTCCATGCTACTCTATCCTGTGCAAGTTTCTTCATCTCCCAGTACCTACTGCTACCTACATCCTTCTGAATCTGCTTAGTGTATTCATCTCTTGGTCTCCCTCTACGATTTTTACCCTCCACGCTGCCCTCCAATGCTAAATTTGTGATCCCTTGATGCCTCAAAACATGTCCTACCAACCGATCCCTTCTTCTAGTCAAGTTATGCCACAAACTTCTATTCTCCCCAATCCTATTCAATACCTCCTCATTAGTTACGTGATCTACCCACCTTATCTTCAGCATTCTTCTGTAGCACCACATTTCGAAAGCTTCTATTCTCTTCTTGTCCAAACTGGTTATCGTCCATGTTTCACATCCATACATGGCTACACTCCATACAAATACTTTCAGAAACGACTTCCTGACACTTAAATCTATACTCGATGTTAACAGATTCCTCTTCTTCAGAAGCGCTTTCCTTGCCATTGCCAGTCTACATTTTATATCCTCTCTACTTCGACCATCATCAGTTATTTTGCTCCCCAAATAGCAAAACTCCTTTACTACTTTAAGTGTCTCATTTCCTAATCTAATCCCCTCAGCATCACCCGATTTAATTTGACTACATTCTATTATCCTCGTTTTGCTTTTGTTGATGTTCATCTTATATCCTCCTTTCAAGACACTGTCCATTCCGTTCAACTGCTCTTCCAAGTCTTTTGCTGTCTCTGACAGAATTACAATGTCATCGGCGAACCTCAAAGTTTTTACTTCTTCTCCACGGATTTTAATACCTACTCCGAATTTGTCTTTTGTTTCCTTTACTGCTTGCTCAATATACAGATTGAATAACATCGGGGAGAGGCTACAACCCTGTCTCACTCCTTTCCCAACCACTGCTTCCCTTTCATGCCCCTCGACTATTATAACTGCCATCTGGTTTCTGTACAAATTGTAAATAGCCTTTCGCTCCCTGTATTTTACCCCTGCCACCTTCAGAATTTGAAAGAGAGTATTCCAGTTAACGTTGTCAAAAGCTTTCTCTAAGTCTACAAATGCTAGAAACGTAGGTTTGCCTTTTCTTAATCTTTCTTCTAAGATAAGTCGCAACGTTAGTATTGCCTCACGTGTTCCAACATTTCTACAGAATCCAAACTCATCTTCCCCGAGGTCCGCTTCTACCAGTTTTTCCATTCGTCTGTAAAGAATTCGCGTTAGTATTTTGCAGCTGTGACTTATTAAACTGATAGTTCGGTAATTTTCACATCTGTCAACACCTGCTTTCTTTGGGATTGGAATTATTATATTCTTCTTGAAGTCTGTGGGTATTTCGCCGGTCTCATACATCTTGCTCACCAGATGGTAGAGTTTTGTCATGACTGGGTCTCCCAAGGCCATCAGTAGTTCTAATGGAATGTTGTCTACTCCCGGGGACTTTTTTCGACTCAGGTCTTTCAGTGCTCTGTCAAACTCTTCACGCAGTATTGTATCTCCCATTTCATCTTCATTTACATCCTCTTCCATTTCCATAATATTGTCCTCAAGTACATCGCCCTTGTATAAACTCTCTATATACTCCTTCCACCTTTCTGCCTTCCCTTCTTTGCTTAGAACTGGGTTGCCATCTGAGCTCTTGATATTCATACAAGTGGTTCTCTTCTCTCCAAAGGTCTCTTTAATTTTCCTGTAGGCAGTATCTATCGTACCCCTAGTGAGACAAGCCTCTACATCCTTACATTTGTGCTCTAGCCATCCCTGCTTAGCCAATTTGCACTTTCTGTCGATCTCATTTTTGAGACGTTTGTATTCCCTTTTGCCTGCTTCATTTACTGCATTTTTATATTTTCTCCTTTCATGAATTAAATTCAATATTTCTTCTGTTACCCAAGGATTTCTATTAGCCCTCGGCTTTTTACCTACTTGATCCTCTGCTGCCTTCACTGCTTCATCCCTCAGAGCTACCCATTCTTCTTCTACTGTATTTCTTTACCATTCCTGTAAATTGTTCCCTTATGCTCTCCCTGAAACTCTCTACAACCTCTGGTTCTTTCAGTTTATCCAGGTCCCATCTCCTTAAATTCCCACCTTTTTGCAGTTTCTTCAGTTTCAATCTGCAGTTCATAACCAATAGATTGTGGTCAGAATCCACATCTGCCCCTGGAAATGTCTTACAATTTAAAACCTGGTTCCTAAATCTCTGTCTTACCATTATATAATCTATCTGATACCTATTAGTATCTCCAGGATTCTTCCAGGTGTACAACCTTCTTTTATGATTCTTGAACCAAGTGTTAGCTATGATTAAGTTATGCTCTGTGCAAAATTCTACACGGCGGCATCCTCTTTCATTTCTTCCCCCCAATCCATATTCACATACTATGTTTCCTTCTCTCCCTTTTCCTACTGACGAATTCCAGTCACCCATGACTATTAAATTTTCGTCTCCCTTCACTACCTGAATAATTTCTTTTATCTCGTCATACATTTCATCAATTTCTTCATCATCTGCAGAGCTAGTTGGCATATAAACTTGTACTACTGTAGTAGGCATGGGCTTTGTGTCTATCTTGGCCACAATAATGCGTTCACTATGCTGTTTGTAGTAGCTAACCCGCACTCCTATTTGTTTATTCATTATTAAACCTACTCCTGCATTACCCCTATTTGATTTTGTATTTATAACCCTGCCACCGAACTTCACTAATTCCCACTATATCTAACTTTAACCTATCCATTTCCCTTTTTAAATTTTCTAACCTACCTGCCCGATTAAGGGATCTGACATTCCACGCTCCGCTCCGTAGAATGCCAGTTTTCTGTCTCCTGATAACGACGTCCTCTTGAGTAGTCCCCGCCCGGAGATCCGAATGGGGGACTATTTTACCTCCGGAATATTTTACCCAAGAGGTCGCCATCATCATTTAATCATACAGTAAAGCTGCATGTCCTCGGAAAAATTACGGCTGTAGTTGCCCCTTGCTTTCAGCCGTTCGCAGTACCAGCACAGCAAGGCCGTTTTGGTTAATGTTACAAGGCCAAATCAGTCAATCATCCAGACTGTTGCCCTTGCAACTACTGAAAAGGCTGCTGCCCCTCTTCAGGAACCACATGTTTGTCTGGCCTCTCAACAGATACCCCTCCGTTGTGGTTGCACCTACGGTACGGCCATCTGTATCGCTGAGGCACGCAAGTCTCCCCACCAACGGCAAGGTCCATGGTTCATGGGGGGTAATAATATATTGCGATCTTTTTTTGCCGCGCCAGTAGCCATTACAGGAAAATTTTTGTCGCACAGTTCAGGTGTCTCGCACACAAAACTTTCCACTTCGCTTCAACAAAGAAAAGTGCAAAGGATTCAATTATGAAGACTTTGGCGGCCAAATATGTGGTCTACACCGATCGAAATTTTCTCTGTATGCTGCATCAACATATTCTCGGACGGGAAGTGAAGTATATAGAGGCTTACCATCGTAATAAAATCATATTTCTTCACTAATGTTAATAGCCTACATTAATGCTTTGCAAATTAGTATATAGCCTGACAGAAGTTCTGAGTTACATCTTTCAGGAGCTTCATACGTAGGGAAATCTATGATCCCGTAGGACTGCAGTACAAATTCCCTTCTTTAGGTGTTAAATTTTTTTTGGCATCAGTTTTCTAACTGGTTTGATGTGGCCCGATACCAGTTCCTTTCCTGTGCCAACCTATTCATCTCAGAGTAGCAGTTGCAACTTACGTTGTCAATTATTTGCTGCATGTATTCCAGTATATGTCTTTCTCTACAGTTTATGCCCTCTACAACGTTACATCGTGCCTGTTAAGATCGCTGCAGCAGTGGACAGACGTGCAGTTTTAGTCATGCGCAGGACAGGTTACGTCAGATGCTGGTGTATATGTAGTTCTTATGCGGTCTGGTAGAGGTCACTAGCTGACGGCCACTGTTTGAGCTGGAGTCAAAATATTGTCATTTTTGTATCCAGTCTTGTTTGTTTAATTTTCTAATTGTTTATTAATTACTACTATTATTGTGCATAGTCATAAGAGTGAATAAAAGTGTGAATGTGAAATAATGTTTCCTGTAAAGTTTTCATATTATACATTAAAGTAACTGGTCCCGTGAGGAATGTTCGAGAATGACGTGTGTGTTAGTCATGCTTACCGGGGAATTTGTTACAAACTATTTCGTCAGTTTATGGTACTGAGGAAATGAGATTACGATTTCGGTAAAGTAGTTTTATTAAGAAGGAAATGATTTTATATTTGCGGTTTTACAAAATTTATTTACTGTTATTTACTGTTCTGATTCACTAACTAATTTTGATTGGTTCTGTATTTATGGGCGGGATTGAGAGGGTTTGATGATGCTTTCCGATAAGTTGTGATGTTTCTCTGCCAATCAGAAATTAGCATATTCTCTCATTTTTTGAGGAACTAGAAGCTTCTTTTGAATAGAGTCGTGGCGTGGATCGCATACTGATATGTGCTCCGATGAAAATTATTAATATTGTGATAGTTCGGTACAAAAATGTTTGAGAAGTGCCGTAAAGTGTGGAAGAGAGTTAGATTTAACGCACGGTGGGAAATTCAGAAAACTTTAACGATATTTTAAATAATAAAATTCCGGGTGGCTTGTTGCTTACTCACGAACGTGATCATTTTGTTACGTGAGACTGATTATAGCAACGTTTGAGCGAGCTATTCTGAAAGCAAAAATCCGTTTGTAAACTTTCTGGGAAGTGACGTTAATAATTACCATAAACTGGCTACGGTTACGAATATTGTTTGTGTGTGGACTTTTCAGACTTTGTACAGCTTAGAGTAAAGCTTGGTAGTAACTGGTGCATGTAAGCTTACCGTAATAGAGTGAGATTTTACGCACATAAATACTCTGATTTAACTATTCCTTCCACCGACAAAACAATTTTAGTGCGACTTGTGGTTACGAGCTGTACAGCTGCTTTTATAGCTTTTTCCGGGTGAGAACTGCATTTCACTAATTTTTAAGGAAGCGTGCGTGTGAGAAGAGATTTACTACGATGTGAGTGGAACTTTGCAAGGCAACGCTCCGCCATAACTTCCTTGTAACTTATTTGTGGACCTATTCTTCAGGAATATCTCACACAGAAAAGCGAAACTATTTCTCCTATAAGATCGCGCGGTAAGCAATGCAAAAGAAATTTGCTAAAAGTAAGGAAAGTTGCTAAAAATTGTTTCATGTGTGATCGGAAAGCATAAGCTCCCAATCGCTATCCTCTCGTCTCGATTTCTGCCCTCTTTTCTATCGACCGGCCGATCTCCATCGGTGGATTCCAGGACCCCACTGCGGCTCGCTGTACTGTGCGTAGCGTGTAAAAAAATCAGCGGGAAGATGCATTGCAGACCGCCGACCCCTCCATTCTTTCCTCGGGAGTGCGAGATTTATATCTGCATAAAAATGTCCGCAATCTCGTAGCCGGACTGTGCTGGGCTGGCCGTGGAGCTGCGCGGCGATATATCCATACATTAATACGAGGACTTTAATTTGGCCCCCGCGGTAGGTTCGCGCTATCTTCTTGCTCTCTGCGGGCGAATAAATCCAGAGCCGCCAGCGCGGTGCTCCGCTGCCGACGATGGGGGCAAAAAGTCCGGCCGCTATGTCCTAACACCGCGGTGGCGGGCTGGAAGGCTTCCAGCTGCTTCGCGAAGAATAGCCCCGGGGGCACCGAACAAGTTAGCAGGTCTGTCGAGCAGGCGGGTCGCTGCACGGAGCTATTGTTACTCTTGCCGTAAAACCGACGCTTCTAAGAGACGACCGACTCGATGAAAGGCTTATTAAGTTACGTATCGCTGCAGCGAAAATTTGCACGGCAACTATAAATGGTGATTTCGAGGTCGGCTTCTGGCCACCAGGAGACCTATGTCATTGGTCCTTACGCAGTTGTACGTCATCTGCAGGTTTCCTCTGCTTATGAGTGCCCCATATGGGAGTTGACACAACTAGCAACAGTTCATAAGTGTCGAAATGGATGATCCACCAACATTTGTTGTTTTACAGTACGCTCATACAGTGAAGGCTTTCACGACACGATGACATAGCTGTTGGTAAACCTTTCGGGATGTGAGGTCGTGGTCCAAGAAACTCTTCTGTTCCTGACGTTTCTCCCAGAACAGTGCTGGACATCTTCAGAGGCGCTCCTCCGCTGAGTCAGCAATACCTCACATTCCGAAAGTTTTACCAGCAGCTACAATAGACTACTTCAACCCTTTGAGTCCAAACAATATAAAAAATTAATTTTAAAATTTTTCTCGAAATTGGCCTTTATCATTATAGAAAGCAACGAATACAAGGAGGGATCGGCAAAAATGTAAACAGTCAATTGTTTTAAAAGAAAACACAGACACAGTTTCCGGTCCATCCATCATTTCATGCGATGATCTGAAAGCAATTTAGCATTTTTCCTGAATACAACCCCAGATTTCGTAACTTCCATGAATTCCTAATGCCTAAAACAAATTGTGGTCCTAAAACAGAATTAAATTTAATAAATTTACATGAAAAGTACATACTGCTACAGTGGTTTCATTTCTAAGCGATTCATAAAATCTGTAGTAGAAACTCAAATTTATGATACATTAACTTACTTTCACTGTTAGTGATCTCCACGTGATCACTGTAAAAAACACATGTCACAATTACACACAAAAACGTAGCACAATCTCCTCTTCGACTGTTGTTTTGAACGCTGTAAGGATTGCTACAATGCACTACATCCGTAGAAATACCTCAGACTACCAACAGAAGCCTTAGTCTTGGAACAGAGTCGGTGGTCTCACTGGTACTTTATGCATACATCGTGTGGAAACTTTAAGCGAGTGATCAAAGGACGAGGAAGAATTATTACTTCAACAACTAACGTAGTTTATATACTCATCAACGAGCTCTGTGTGTCCAACAACGTAAAACCGAGTTCATTAACTGTATCTTTGGGTTCAATTACAGCTACTTTGAAAACAAACAACTGACACACCAGTGACAAATGAATCGAAGAGTGGCACAAAACAGAGAAGAAGGAAACTTATATTAACGCGATGAGAAAAGACTGAATTCGAAATTCATGCTAAGCAACAACATCTCTGACAATGGTTTTACATCATTCTTCGGGACGTCAAAAATATATGCAAGGAGACGAGAAATTAAATGCATAAGTAAAGTATAGAGGATGAAGACAGTCAAGTGGAGTTCAGAGTGGTACAAGTAATGGGGTTTTGTTATGCGTATGTACTAAACATGAGAAACACGAATTTGGAAGCATGCTTTCTTCATGGATCTCTTCGAGGTAAAAATCTGGAAACGAGACATAGACTATTTTTATTTGAATTTTAACATATTTCATGGACTGAACATAAACTGTTTACATCATATATATTCAGTATAAAATTGTTAATCGATCTAATATAATGTCGAATCTCAAATGTAGTATATTGGTAAGTATCGTAGGAAAATATGTGAAAATATGTCCTCATCTTTAGTGTAAAACAAAGTGTTCAAAATTACAGCATGTACGAACATGAAATACGACTTTAACAATCAACTGTGGGCAAAACAAACTTGTTAGGTGTCTTAAATAGCCATGCCCGTACAGAGAATGATCAAGATAAAAAATAACAGTGGATGTTAATGACAACGATGTAGCCACATACGTCTACGTTACTAGAGGTAAATATTATCCTTGTGGCCAATTGGCTACATGAGTTGTGTGTAACTGATTTCTGCAGCAGGGTGTCGCTCTGTTTTCAGACACACTTGAGAATGGGCAATGACTGAAACTGGTAGTGTGAAAGATAAAAAGTTTTATACACAGTCTGTTGGAAGAACCTCGTTTTCAGAACAGTAACTGTTACAACATCCATCTCAGATACCACTTCTGTTATCACGTGAGCAACGTCGTCCCCCTTCGAAACGTTATTATTGAAGTTTCCGATCAGAAACCAGTCTCCAAGCTCATTCAACATCTACTGCCAGCTCAGTTGTTCTGCTGTCGGCCCAATTTCTATAAGAAATACACTCACTAGAACATTAGGCGGTCAATCTAGCGTCTTGCACAGGGTGTCCTAGATCCATCATATCTAGGTTTTCCATTCAGCTTCCCTACTACAGCTTGCTCGTTCCATTGCATATAGCTTTGTAATCATTTAAGTATTTAAAATATGCAGGAACCTTCATGAGTTGCTGTCATTCAACACGGTATATCGATCTGAGTTTCGTTACAAATAATTTGTGTATGAAGTCGCCATTTATGATGTTTTTTTTGTTGTGAATATTTGCCATGCAATACTTTTCTAGCAATCAATCAACTTCACATGATCGTATCGTGGTTACAGGGTAGAAAGTGAGAGGCGGCAAGCCACTCTTTAACTTTAACAACAATGTCAGAGAGATTAACAGTCATCTCTTAGGACATGGTCTCAGTGGTTCCCGGTACTACATTTGCTACGTGCGTCTAGTAACTCTTTCTACATGAGGAAACTGTGGGCACAAAGTTCTTGTTCTTGCAACTGCATGTATAACCTGTAGAGAGCCTGTACCTGGGGGGGGGGGGGGGAGGGGGAGGGAGGGGGGGCGTAGCAAAAAGTGGTTCAAATGGCTCTGAGCACTATGGGACTTAACTTCTGAGGTCATCAGTCCCCTAGAACTTAGAACTACTTAAACCTAAGGACATCACACACATCCATGCCCGAGGCAGGAGTCGAACCTGCGACCGTAGTGGTCGCGCGGTTCCAGACTGTAGCGCCTAGAAACGCTCGGCCACCACGGCCGGCCGGGGGCGTAGCAGAGGCCGACTGAGAACAGGGAACGACATGAATTGGGGTCTGTAAATACTGAGTGCAGTGATCTGGCCGTGAGAGTGATTTTGGGAAGCAGAACTCTGTGGTTCATACCTACAGAGGGACTTCTGCCTGAAGCACTGTCCTCCTTCCGCTCAGGGACAGACAGAAGATCGCCGGTGTGCAAAACATATTACCTGGGCCAGGCGCCAGTCAATCAAAGAAAACAGGCATGTGGCTGAAAGAGGGAGGAGGAAGCCACTTAAGAGGATTGGTGTAAACTGAGCTTTTGTGCAAACCGTGGGAAAGTCATAAAACTCCGCGAATTGTCATGTTAGAAGCTATGAAGATACGGGCAGAGTGAGTCTGGTATGTGTCTAGTGGAGGTAAGTCTGTAACTGCCCCTGATGCCAGAAGATCGCCAGGTTATTTTAGTGAGCGGCAAAAACATATATTTCAAAGGCACAACTTTCTGGAAAGCTTAACAGCCTTCTTTCAGAGCCTGGAAATGGTCTGGAAAGACTAGCCCACTCTGTAAACGAGTTTTGTCTAAGTATTTTGCCAAAATATGGCAATGCTTACTGTGGAAACGGCGCCTCTCTAGCCTAAAATCTTCTTTTTTTCAGACATTGCCCTCTCATGATATGCAAAGCAGAGGTTTGCTACCCCAGCGTGCGAAGCCTGGTGCCGTGTCTGTATAGGCTGCCAGGCCAACAGAACAGTCAAGAGGGGAGGTTCAGCGAATAGAGGATAGTTCGACTGGTTTGTGGCGCCGATTTCGTTTTGCTAATTCGGCTCCTGGAAAGTGGTTGTGATTCTTTTGGCGTCTCCGTCTTCTGGTCGTCCCCTGGTGCTGAGCTTGTAACGTCCCCCTTCCCTATTCTATCGACAATGTTAGAAATATATGACCGTGTAAGCATGTGCCTAAACAATTGGAATAAAATATTGAAAAGGCTAACGTTCGACAAATGAGGGGGGCGGTTAACAACAAGATGCTTTCTAGGACAACTTATTCCGCCTACTTAATTACTGTAAAATTTAGCACGATTGTTCGAAAGGTTTCTGCTATGATTGACTTACTGTGCCAACGAGAAGGGGTACCGCGTGGATCGGAACAGAATAATAAGTGTTACTGAAATAATTATAGCTAAAAGAAACACGGTCGCCAGCCCAATTGGGCAAAATTTATGTTCGGTAGGTGAATTAATGAGCCGAACAGTCAATGTCAAGAATTACTCGAACACGCGCGGCAACAGAGGGCTGCACGCACGTTAACAAAAACAATTGAAACATTTACGTAATAAAGCGAGAAAGAAAATAGTTTGCATTCGAAATATGATTAACTAATAGAGCTGAAATTTTGAAACATACAAGATAACACTTAGGTTAATGGTTACTTACTGTTGTATGTGACAATGGCGCTACCTCACAATAACGTCTACTATTTTCATATGAGTTTTGGAAAATGGCAAAAAATAATTAAAAGAAACTCTATTTGACTTCTGAACAGGGAAGTAGAAATTGATAATTACTGTATCGAAAGGTAATTATTATACTTTAGCACGACTGTAAGTCAAAAAGTGAACCAGAACTTTACTAACAACAAATTTCAATAATCACTGATATTTGCACTCACTCGTTAATTCTAGTTCATAGTGCCGTGAATCATTTTAATTTGATTAGTTGATTTACTATTTGCAACAATTAAATCGCCTCAGATTAAAGTTCAAATTTAAAGTTGGTGAGACTGAAATTACTGAATGCTTTAAGTTCAAATCTTTAATCTAACTGAATCATTTAGTTCATAAGCAAAAGTAACTGGCACTGCAATTTTTATTTTTCATAAACGGTACTCGGATTATTGGAACAATAGGACAGGACAGGAACGTACTTAGTGAATGATTTTAGGAGAATCACGGGTAATCAGTTTTGATCAAACTATGGTAATTATTCACTCGCGATACACCAGAAAGCTGAGTAACGCCGTTACAAAAGTAGCTGACAATAAGCTGTGCTGCAGCAATCTTACTTCAGTCCATTTTCGCTGTGACGAAGTTGCTGACGACGATACTGCTGCTGGCTCCTTTCCATGATAATTAGCGAGCACGGGAGTTATTGGCAATGATATTGGCGTGGAGGGTTCTTGATGTTACAGCAGCCAATATTTCCAGCGCCCACGCTCATCACTTGCCACGTGCCGTTAAACAATCACCCCTCCAGTACAGTGCACGCCATCCATGCCTCCGCACTTCACCAAGTCTCACACCAGAGTTCTCTCTCTGTGCAGCGCGCGCTCTGACGTAACATCCTCCCGCGTCCAGAGACGCCGCTACTCCAACGATACTTATTCGTTGAAAAAAACCTAACGTTTCCCTAACATTCCCTCAGCGACTACTTAGCGGTAATTCCATAATACGCATAATTGATTATACAGCAAAATAAACAAATTAATAAAAAGAAAGTATATATACAATAATAAATGGTCAAAGAGCACATCGGCATGAAAGTATTACAACCTTCAGGTTTTTGACTGGTGGGTGAGACTTGTGGCCTGTCTCTTGTGGTGTACTAAGAGCTTGTGGTAGTTTCCAAGTGTACCGACAGTGGAACTGCGTATTACCTCGGACATATTGTGTGTCGCGAGAGTGAACTTATTCGTCCTATGTCGGCCGTCTGACGTTTTTTAGTTCCAGCACGCACCGTCATGCCTGCTAATCAAATTTGTCTGGTCAGACCAACAAACGGATGCACCTCTCACTGAAATCTGCAGGGATTTCAGGGCTCTGATAGGGAAGTTCCCTGCGTTCTGATAATCAGAACGTCAGACCGCGTAGTTTGTAAATTTTCGTGGACGCGTCAGAACATTACAGCTGCCGAAGCGATCTGCTTCTCGCCCAGGGCGCGCCGTTTTCTGCTGCCGCCTGAATCAAGGTGAAAGCGTAAAGTACTGCTGCATCGGTGTAGCGTTATTAAATGATATTCACAGCTCCCTGTTCGTAGGTGAAGCATAGTTTGTGGTATAGTTGATCGTAATAGATTCCATTTGAATAGAGTTGGGGCCTCACAGTGGAATCATGGTTCAAATGGCTCTGAGCACTGTGGGACTTAACTTCTAAGGTCAACAGTCCCCTAGAACTTAGAACTACTTAAACCTAATTAACCTAAGGACATCACACGCATCCATGTCGGAGGCAGGATTCGAACCTGCGTCCGTAGCGGTGGCGCGGTTCCAGACTGTAGCGCCTAGAACCGCCGGCCAGTGGAATCATGTATACAAAGTCAGACTGCGTTGTAAAAGGGATACATTCAGGGGAGAATTCGTGTAACTTCCACCCCAACGTATGCTCTACCTATCAAACGTGATTGCCTATCTCATTTGTGTTTGTATTTTTTGAATAAGATTTATCAGCTAGTTGTAGTTATTAAAGGTTTTATAAAACTTTTCATTTTATGTAAACTTAAATATGCCGCTGTTCTCATTCATACTCTACTATTCACTGTTCTTATTTTATTGTGGTGGTACACGAGTAGCTTCAATCAGACGCACATTTAAGATGAAAGCAAGCGACACCTTGCAACAAAGCATAACAACTTCCGAAAATATAGGTCGACGAAATCTGCCTGTTCACACACTTCCACTATATGCAACAAATTGTGCGTAAATAAGCTATTTGCTTTCCACACGAGTGATATTTCCTGGACCTAGTGTAATTCTTTGCGAGGTCGCAAAAGCCAAAGGATGTATAAACATTCAAAACCCCACATATTGTCTACCGTGCATCCAAAATATTGGTTGCTAATAGCAACAGGGGGCGGGAGTAAAGATATTCAGTGATGAGCACAGTATGAGGCTATGATAATTCACGATAGAGTTACAGTGCTACTGGTGTTGATAGGGAGCTCAGCAATGGCAACGATAAACAAAGCAAACATTGCGTTATATATACATTAACAGTCGCTGAAGTTCACATTTAGTCAGAAAGGGACACTAGGAATTTCGCAGAGTGAGAAAGAAGCGACATATGAAATATTAGCGTTTTTACAAGATGAGTCAATGGAATTTGTGTTGTCGTATATGCTCGACTGTGCGGACAGTGTACATGATGAGTGCAAAGATGACGTTACGTGCTTAAGTGAAAGTCATACTGAGATACATTCGAGCCATGAAGTTCATTACCCTTGTCGAATAGGGAGCCACAAATCGCGTCTACAGAGTAAGGCTGTAAAGTAAAAACGCTGTCCAAGGAGCGGGTGTTAAACATGAGTGCTTAGAGGGAAGATCCTCCGCAGCACAGTAAAAAAAAATTATGAACAGATGTCGAATAAATCCGCAGCAATATGACTGCGTAGTGCATAAAAAAACTACGGATAGTCAAGTAGAACAAGCCGCACTTGCTACCGAAACCGAAAATCGGTGTTCGCAAGTTTCAAGGATGCTCGATAAAATTTACATAACATGCACGCTAGTGACCTATTATGTTATGCACGTCAAACTGCGGGCGAAATAGATTACAGTGATTTCAAGGGAAGCAGTGGTTGGTTGCATAACTTCAAACAATGCTACAGAACTGGAAAATGTAAGGTAAGGAAATTAGAAACAAAGCATCAACTCGACGATGCGCAGCCCACTGCGGAATCAGCCGAAAAATTTCTAGATGAAGTAAAAAGACTTATCCAGTCGTTCAGAAATAATTTATTTTCAATTCCGCCCAATCATGATTTGATGAGGAAATGCATATTAAAGGAACCATGGAAATTAAGGTACCAAGAGACTTGTATCAAGATTTGTATCAAGGTCAACTAACTTCAATGCCTTAAAGCATTCGTATATAATTATGCCGACTATTAATCTGAATGGTAAATTGGCTGGAAAGTTATTTATTGTGCTGCGAGAAGTTGGGGGTTCTCTGCTTTCTCGTGTGCGTGATCTTGCAAGGCCAGTAGGGAATATTTACGTCACAGCAAACAAGAGCGGGAAAATGGATGTAAGACAACTGCAGCTATATAGTCTTCACGGGTTGTCAGCCGAGTAACATCGTCGTCTCGTAGCAAGCCTGCACTCGCATATAACTAAAGCTATGTATATATGAAGTCTTCACGGGTTGTCAGCCGAGTAGCATCGTCGTCTCGTAGCAAGCCTGCACTCGCATATAACTAAAGCTATGTATATATGAAGTCTTCACGGGTTGTCAGCCGAGTAGCATCGTCGTCTCGTAGCAAGCCTGCACTCGCACATAACTAAAGCTATGTATATATGAAGTCTTCACGGGTTGTCAGCCGAGTAGCATCGTCGTCTCGTAGCAAGCCTGCACTCGCATATAACTAAAGCTATGTATATAAGAAGTCTTCACGGGTTGTCAGCCGAGTAGCATCGTCGTCTCGTAGCAAGCCTGCACTCGCATATAACTAAAGCTATGTATATATGAAGTCTTCACGGGTTGTCAGCCGAGTAGCATCGTCGTCTCGTAGCAAGCCTGCACTCGCACATAACTAAAGCTATGTATATATGAAGTCTTCACGGGTTGTCAGCCGAGTAGCATCGTCGTCTCGTAGCAAGCCTGCACTCGCACATAACTAAAGCTATGTATATATGAAGTCTTCACGGGTTGTCAGCCGAGTAGCATCGTCGTCTCGTAGCAAGCCTGCACTCGCATATAACTAAAGCTATGTATATATGAAGTCCTCACGGGTTGTCAGCCGAGTAGCATCGTCGTTTCGTAGCAAGCCTGCACTCGCATATAACTAAAGCTATGTTATTAGCACTGTTTGTGGCCAATAGCTGATCAAAATAATTTGCTTTCGCGTGATTCCTGATCTGCGTATAAAAATCATATTCATTTAGAGCAAAATATTCCACCTGAAAAGTATGTGACATTGCAGTTCATTCCACGTGGAACTAGTGGACAAACTCAGCCACTAGATGTTTGGTTTTTTCCGTGCCTATAACGCAGTTTATCGCATTGTCTGTAGCTACTCCTTAAAGGATAGCCAGATTCACAATAAGCCCCACGACAGACCGTTTCGCAGTCGGTTGCATGCCACCACATTCCATCAGTTCTCATCATTCCGTTACACTAACGCGATTGTGTATGCATTCTGTTCCTTAGGAGTGGATCCCTAGCTAAACGTCCCGCACAGTTCGCCTTCGATCTTCATGATGCGAACCTTTGTAACCACTGTGGCGCACCAATTTTCATTCGGTGTTCATGGTGCAAGTTAATAATTTGTTTTGAACATTTATTGAATTAGTCGATGTCCACTTTGTAAAGCGAAATACATGCATCCCATAGACTGTTGATATCCGCACCTCCCGGACACTCACAAAGATTTTGTACTTATTTTACCAAATTTATAACACCGTCAGTGGTCTGGAATCAAATTTATTTACAATTTTGGTTTGGGCCTAGATTTAAAGAATTTCGAAATCTTTTGAAGAGTGTTTCTTTACTTACTCAATTTTCATTTTATTTTTGTTTACATCTGCAAATTCATTTCTTAATCTAAAGCGCAGCAAAATACTACACCATCAGTGTTTATTATGTTCTTCTGACTAAACGTAAGTCTGTGTGACTCAAGTGTGTAGTGTTGCCAAATTACTGCTAATTAAGGTTTTTACTTTATGTAAAACATGTGTTTTTATGCGTACTGTGCCGTTTGTACATAAGGTCATTTTATTTATGTTTATATGTTTCCATTTAAATATGTGAGTGGAATGATGTGGTCCTGTGGAAGTTAATGGTCCAACTGGAGAATGACTAGGATAAGGAATAGTGAATTAAGAAGTTGGAAAAAGGAGGCTGGGTAGAGTGTCTTAGTACTAAGGTAGAGAACGTTGGGGAAAGTAGTGATGAAATGGAGCGAGGAAGGGGAGGGGATGGAGGAGACGAGAGAGAGAGAGAGAGAGAGAGAGAGAGAGAGAGAGAGAGAGAGAGAGAGTGAGAGAGAGAGAAAGAGGTAGAGAGAGTAGGGTAGAAAGTGTGTTTTTTGTGTTTTCTTCTATAGTGCCTGGTTTCCAATATTTATTTATCTGGCCACTAACCAATTATTTCATATGTATCAGTGTTTTGCCTATGTGGTAGTTCTTTTAAATGGTTATCGGATGTCTCTTTTCACTGACTTGTTAGATGATCTTACTTCTTAGATTTGTGCTTGGCCTGTGATAAAGCTTTTTTTTTTTTTTAAGTGGATGCAAATGCTGAGAGGTTTGTAAATGAAGAATTGGGCAAATTACAGTAATAATTGGTAGCATTCAATCATCTTTCGGTCCTACACACAGTTCATAGCTCAACAACGAGTTTCATGACACAAAGCTCTCATCATCAGCTTGTGGAATTTAGCTCATGAAATTAAAATACTAAAAAATTTACCAACAATAATAATTGCTGCGTTCATATGAGCAAATACAATAAAGACACAATGGACTCTGAGTCCTCGACATACGTTAAAATCGTCGATATCGGTCTGGGGCCACCCATCTAACACCACACTACTGTGGGCTCCACGAGTGTCAAGATGGCGCTTTGGCAGAGGTCCTGCGTTTGTTTAGAACTGACAGGTCCGCTGTATTACTGTGTAGCCGGAGCTATTGACTTAATCATAATATTGTTCCATTGTCGCCTACTTTTCCTCATTTCTTAAGCCTATGATCGTCAGCCTCTAGCTGTTCCGTCAAAGAGGTATTACAAATTTATAACGATGTGTCTGACCTAAAATAATCCAAAAAAGCAGTTAAAAATCTCATTTCGTTGTCTTTCACTTGTGCGTTTAGAATATTGCTATGTTTCTTTTAATGAATGACGATCTCCAATTCTTCTAGTTTGTCGAATTTCCTCCCTTTCTTTTCTATGTACAAGGTTTTATGCCTTATTCTATTCCCTTAAGGGGACTGTCTGTTTCGTATGTATGATTTTCAATAGATGATTTGTGATGTCTGCTTAATCTGAATGTATCTTTAACCCTATAACACTAAAGGGGGGAAATGTTACATTGTTACTAATCCATCGAAAATTTTACTATTCCATATTTTATTCAAACAAATCATAAGACTATGGTTTATGCACTAGCTAATCACAATTAAAGTTCTCCAACGATGTGTCACAGACAAAGTAACTACAAAATATCCTGCTATACGCCCTATAATAGAATACCAAACTGCCAGGAACCGCGAATTGGTACCAATTGCAATAGTAAAATTTACAAGGGTTTAGTAACCTGAACGAAAATGTCCTTCCTGCCTGTCTAATAATTATATTTTACATTACAGGATGTGCAGTTAATTTTACAAACAACTGATCTTTGGAATTTATTTATTTTTTTACCGACATCGTGCTTCAAGTTATACTTTGGAACACTGTTTGACTAGCACGATATTTAAACACTGTACGGTTTAAAAATATTCCCGGTCTTTTGCGAGACTGGTCCGCAGTGCGGCACCACGAATGCTTTCTCATTATCTCAGCTAAGTTTACATTTTCTGTACTTTTTACCTTTATGTACCAGTTTATTAACAACATCCACATTGCAACCGCTATCTTCTTGATGATGTTTAGTTCCATCTCTCTAGCCTTCCTGTTCAGGCGCATATTGTCTGCCCTGTGCATTAGACTATGGAAGGCTACTTTTATAAGCCTTTGGCTTCATGAATCATTAGCAATCACTGCATCAGCTGTTGTCGGTTGTCTGTAAACAGTAAATGCGTACTTATTGTCCTCCTTTTAACGTTCGAATCGAGGAAATACAAAATGATGTCGATTTCTTTCTCCTCGGTAAACTCAGTGTGCGGAACGTCTTTAATATTTCGTAAGTATCTTCATTGGAACCGTCAACAAGCAACTAAGTATCGTCTACTTAACGTTTATAGTACAAAATTTTACCCACAATGGCTTTGTCAGACTTACAAACTTTGTCTTCGAGGATGCTGATAGAAATTGACTCTCTAGGTACCCATATCAGAGCGACAGTACGCAATTTGGTGCAGCATGCGGTGTGAGATGTGACGAACATCGACTGGTGACGATTTTGATGTGAGACGAGAACCCATAGTCCAGTGTATTTTTATTCTGTTTCATCTTATTGTTGATGGTAGATTTCTTAGTACTTTAACTTCATGAGCCAAGATTTACAACCTCGCGATGAGATCATTATCTCTCGAAACACGTTGTTGAGGTGTGTGTTGTGTGTAGGACAGAAACACAGTTGAATGCCATCAGTTGTTACTGCAAAAACTTAACAACCGTTACCTCACATACCTAACGGCCAATACTGTATTACATTTGGAATACTGTTTTGAAAACACTGTTCAAAAATCTGACAAGATATATTAATATACCCAAACATATCAGGAAGAAAACTTGGTGGTTGGAGGAACTACAACTGTGAATAATTGTCTTTTGGATTAAGAAGCCGTTTCAGGCGTAGTTAATATTTTTATTATCACATCACAGTCGGTTACGTGAAACTGAAAACCACGTCCACAGGCGACATGTAACTAATTATAAGCCATAAGAGCTAAATAGCCCGGAATATGGAATCGAGCATTAACTGTCAGACCAAAGTAATAAACCGCTAAATGGCGGTACGTCTATGAATCAAAATCAAGCGAACCAGGCATCCAAATGTATAAAGATTGGTGAAGTCTCAGCTCTAGTCCATGCGGATTCCCAGAACAAGAAACACGACCGAGTACTGTGGTCAGTATTTCAAAGAACACGTGTTATTATGTAACTCACAGACTGAGTGCATGAAGCGTAATAAGTAACCTCTGTATTAGGTTCATTTTTTGAGAAAAAACGATGTGTTTGGAAGCTGAGACCTCCTCTTCTGGTTACTCACTTTTGTTCAGTCACCGGATGAATTAGCAGGTAGGTATTATCCTTCCCAAGTAATACCTAAAATATCGAAAAAAATATTCGTGAATAGTCGTGTCTGTAATTATTGGAGAAACCTTTTTCTGCTACCAGATTAAACATATTTCATGATTTTATACTTTTCAGGGATATGTATCAGGAAATTGTGCTTATATTGTTTGAAGGCAGAACGACCGATTGCTTATCACGTTGTGTCGTATAAGGCTTTTACTTTCCACAAGTCGAACCTGTATAACTGTCTTTACGAAGTCCGAATTAATACTCATTACCCCTTTTACGAGGAAGTCAGTGTAATATTTACACCGTCAAGGAGCCTTTATACTACGATGTTGTGAAATAAACATCGGGCCTGATGCATCAAAATATCATCACGTGCGAGGTGTTAAGAATTTAAATGACGCTGATTCACTACGGTAGAAAGTTTAATTGTATCTAGATGTGTATGCTGTTACTAAACACATCTTGCCATTGTATTTATAGTGTCTTTACCGAGGCAAACTATTATTCATGCATCGCGTGTATTCATCAAAATTTAAACACTTCTCTCACTTTCATCTGCCAGAAAGGAAAGATGCGTTGCAACGACTGGCTGATTTTGATATATTGAAGTACCGCCATTTAGCGGTGTATTAGTTTAATCTGACAGCGAATGTTAGGTTTCATGTTCTGGGCCACTTAGCTCTTATGACTTTGTTACATGTCACACGAGGATGTGGTTTACAGCGTGACGTAGTCTGGTGGGATCTGGTAATAAAACTATTAAATACAGCTGAAGTTCCATCTTCATACCCAAGACATCTGGAAGAAATGTTATTCTGTGCTGAATTGCTACAATGATATGTTCTTAGAACGGAAACATAGTTGACGAGAAATGGGTCGTGAGAACAAGACCTTGGGTGGCGTATCACAAGACAAGTGACGCTCATTATGTACTACTAACACTATGCATTGTACAGCGAGGTGACAAAAGTCATGTGATACCTCCTAACACACACATCAAAAAAAGTTTTGCATCTCCCCGGTTCTCAGAACTCTTGAACATAGACGTTGACTGTGGATATTGTATCACAGACACAGTCCCTTTGACTGTTCAGAGATGTCACTAAATCTGCCCAAAGATGTAAACAACCATGCATGAGCAGCGCCTAATAGATGGAGGGGGTCCGACAGCTGATCAGTTCCAGTCATTGCACCAGGAAGGAGGTACACGGCTCGTGTTGTCTGTACTTCAACCCTGCCTAGACGGTCACTACCGCGGTTCCATAGCGTCCGCATTGTTGCTTTGTGCCAGGAACCGCTCTCAATAAGGGAAGCGTCCAAGCGTCTCGGAGTGAACCAAAGCGAAGTTGTTCGGACACGGAGGAGGTACAGAGAGACAGGAACTGTCGAGGAATGCCTCGCTCAGGACGCCCAAAGGCTACTACTGGAGTGGATGACCGCTGCCTACGGATTATGGCTCGGAGGAATGCCGACAACAACACCAACATGTTGAATAAAGCTTATGGTGCAGCCACAGGATGTCTTGTTACGACTCAAACTGTGCTTAGTAGGCCGCATGAAGTGCAACGTCACTCCCGACGTCCATGGCGAGGCCCATCTTTGCAACCACGACACCATGCAGCGCAGTACAGGTGGGCCCAACAACATGCCGAATGGACCGCACAGGATTGGCATCACGTTCTCTTCACCGACGAGTGTCACATATGCCTTCAACCAGGCAATCGTCGGAGACTTGTTTGGAGGCAACCCGGTCGGCTGAACGCCTTAGACACCCTGTCCAGCGAGTGCAGGTAGTGGACGTTTACTGGTGTTTTGGGGTGGCATTACGTGGGGCGGACGTACGCCGCTAGTGGTCATGGAAGGCTCCGTAACGGCTGTATGATACCTGAATTCCATTCTCCGACCGATAGTGCAACCATATCGGCAGCATATTGGCGCAGCATCCGTCTCATGGTCGACAATTCGCGCCCCCATCGTGCACATCTTGTGAATGAGTTCCTTCAGTATAACGACATGCCGGCGATAGACTGAAAAGGGCTGTTTTTGAGCGACGTGACCCACCAACCACTCTGAGGGATTTACGCCGAATCGTCGTTGACAATTTGGACAATTTGGACCAACAGTGCCTTGATGTACTTGTGGATAGTATGCCACGACGAATACAGGCATCCATCAATGCAAGAGGACGTACGACTGGGTATTGGAGGCACCGGTGTGTACAGCAGTCTGGATCACCACCTCTGAAGGTCTCGCTGTATGCTGGCACAACATGCAATGTGTGGTATTCAGGAGCAATAAAACGGACGGAAATGATGTTTATGTTGATCTCTACCCCAGTTTTCCGTTCAGGTTCCGGAACTCTCGGAACCGAGGTGATGCAAACCTTTTTTGATGTTTGTATCTTGTCGGACGTCCTTTCGCCAGACATAGTGCAGCAACTCGACGTGGTATGGGCTCAACAAGTCGTTGGAAGTCCCCTGCAGCATTACTGAGCCAAACTGCCTCTGTAACCGTCCACAGCAGCCAAAGTGTTGTCGGTGTAGGATTTTGCACATAAACTGACCTTTCGATTATGTCCTGTAAATGTACGGTGGAAATTATGTCGGGTTACCTCGATGCGCTAATCATTCGCTCCAATTGTCCAGAATGATCTTGAAACTAATCGCAAACAGTAATGGCCTGATGACATGGCGTATTGTCATCCATTAAAATTGGCAGCAGATGGCCTCTAAGTAGCCGAACATACCCATTTCCAGCCATGATCGGTTCAGTTGGACCAGCGGACCCAGTCAGTTCCGTGTAGACCCAGCACACTACATTACAGAGCCAGCATCAGCTTGCACAATGCCTTGACAACCCGGATGCATGGGTTGGTGGGGTCTGCGCCACGCTCGAACCCTACCATTCTTACTAATTGAAATTGAGACTCATCTGACGAGTCCGTGTCTTTCCAGTCATCTAGACAAACCTACATGGTCACCAGCCCAGGAGAGGCGTTGCAGGCGATGTAAGATGTCGTGCTGTTAGCAAAGGCACTCGCCTCTGTCGTCTGCTGCTGTAGCCCATTATCGCCAAATGTCGCCTCACTATCCTAAGGTATACGTTATTCGTACATCCCTCATTGATATCAGCCGTTATTTCACGCAGCGTTACTTGTCTGTGAGCGCTGACAACTCTATGCAAACGCCGCTGCTCTCGGTCGTTACGTGAAGGCTGTCGGCCACGGCGTTGTTGGTGGTAAGAGGAAATGCCTGAAATTTTGTATTCTCGGCACACTCTTGACTCCAGCCGAAGTGGCCGTGCGGTTAAAGGCGCTGCAGTCTGGAACCGCGAGACCGCTACGGTCGCAGGTTCGAATCCTGCCTCGGGCATCGATGTTTGTGATGTCCTTAGGTTAGTTAGGTTTAACTAGTTCTAAGTTCTAGGGGACTAATGACCTCAGCAGTTGAGTCCCATACTGCTCAGAGCCATTTTTGAACACTCTTGACACTGTGGATCTCGGAATACTGAATTCAATAATTATTTCCGAAATTGAACATTTCCATGCGTCTAGCTCCAACCGTCATTCCGCGTACAACGTCTGTTAATTCCCTTAGTGTGGCCATTATCACGCCGGAAACCTTTTCACATGAATCACCAAAGTACAAATGACAGCTCCCCGGCAATGCATTGTCCTCTTATAACTTGCGTATGAGGTGCATTATGGCCATTAAAATTGCTACACCAAGAAGAAATGCAGATGATAAACGGGTAATTATTGGACAAATATATTATACTAGAACTGACATGCGATTATATTTTCACGCAATTTTGGTGCATAGATCCTGAGAAATCAGTGCCCAGAACAACCGCCTCTGGCCGTAATAACGGCCTCGATACGCCTGGGCATTGAGTCAAACAGAGCTTGGATGGCGTGTACAGGTACAGCTGCCCATACAGTTCCAACATGATACCACAGTTCAAGAGTAGTGACTGGCGTATTGTGAAGAGCCAGTTGCTCGGCAACCATTGACCAGACGTTTTCAATTGGTGATAGATCCGGAGAATGTGCTAGCCTGGGCAGCAGTCGAACATTTTCTGTATCCAGAAAGGCCCATACAGGACCTGCAACATGCAGTCGTGCATTATCCTGCTGAAATGTGGGGTTTCGCAGGGATCGAATGAAGGGTCGAGCCACGGGTCGTAACACATCTGAAGTGTAACGTCCCTGTTCAAACTGCCGTCAATGCGAACAAGAGGTGACCGAGACGTGTAACCAATGACACCCCATACCATCACTACGGGTGATAGCCAGTATGGCGACGACGAATACACGCTTCCAAAGTGCGTTCACCACGATGTCGCAAACACGGATGCGACCATGATGATGCTGTAAGCAGAACCTGGATTCATCCGAAAAAATTACGTCTTGCCATTCGTGCAACCAGATTCGTCGTTGAGTACACCATCGCAGGCGCTCCTGTCTGTGATGCAGCGTCAAGAGTAACCGCAGCCATGGTCTCCGAGGTGATAGTCGATGCTGCTGCAAACGTCGTCGAACTGTTCGTGCAGTTTTGTGCAGTGGTCTTGCAACCGTCGCCATCTGTTGGCTCAGGGATCGAGACGTGGCTGCACGATCCGTTACAGCCAAGCGGATACGATGCCTGTCATCTCGACTGCTAGTGATACGAGGCCGTTGGGATCCAGCACAGTGTTCCGTGTTACCCACCTCAACCCACCGGTTCCATATTCTGCTAACAGTCATTGGATCTCGACCAACGCGAGCATCAATGTCGCGATACGATAAACCGCATTCGCGATAGGCTAAAATCCGACCTTATCAAAATCGGAAACGTGATGGTACTCATTTCTCCTCCTTACACGAGGCATCACAACAACGTTTCACCAGGCAACGCCGGTCAACTGATGTTTGTGTATGAGAAATCGGTTGGAAACTTTCGTCTTGTCAGCACGTTGTAGGTGACGCCACCGGTGCCAACCTTGTGTGAATGCTCTGAAAAGCTAACCATTTGCGTATCACAGCATCGTCTTCATGTCGGTTAAATTTCGCGTCTGTAGTACGCCATCTTCGTGGTGTAGCTATTTTAATGCCCAGTAGTGTATATGTGCATATCCCTATCCGACGATTTTTGTCAGCGTACAGTGCCGTGCATTGTGTGTTGTCTAGGTGTAGGCAGCGGTTGTTTGTGAGTTTCGTCCTGCAGCGCTCCTCATCAGGAGTTTGCGAGACGTCAGGGCACCACAGGCCTAGCGCCAGCAATTAAAGCGGATTGCCGGCCGTTACGGGCGCCCTGCGGACAGACCTACGCTTTAGTGGGCCGCTGCCCTAAAAAGCGGCATAATTTTATATCGTTACGCCGTAAAACTTTGGGCCGTTTGGCGCGCGCGTTTTATCATCGGCGCCGTTGGGGGCGTGAATAAACGCGAATGGCCGCTTTAACCGCAGTGCACCGAATGGGCTCTCAAAACGCTGAATTATAATTTTTTCTGTGTTAACGAGGAAAGACAAAGGTGCTCATAATCTATTAAATACACGTCTCCTGTAAGCGTCATTACTTCCATAGAATTCTGTGTAAACGAGAAAAATACAGTTATTTTCATTCTACTGTGTCGTCTGATGAATGTAATGAAGTCAGCGTTCGTCGTCAGTATCTCCATCACTAAGTCTCTTCCCCCTTAATGTCTATTTCTACGTAGATAGGACTACGAAATGGGACATTGAATTTAGTATATCAGTTTCGCTTGTGGAAAGCAAAATATATAGATTGCAGAATGGATACAGAAAGAAAATAAGTTCTGAAAAAGATGAATTTGTTAAATTATAATATAAATTGAAGCATTCTGCTTGTCATTTGTTAAAGTATTGGTCTGGAGTGTAGCCTTGTACTGAAATGAACCGTAAACGGTAAAGAGAACAGAATAGAAGCTTTATTAATATGGTGTTCCACAATGAAGCTGAAGATTAAGTGGGTATATCGAATAACTAAGGAAGAAAAACTGGATCGAAATGGGCAGATGAGAAATTTGTGGTACAACTTGAAAAGGAAGTGCGGTTGATCGGACACATTCTGGGGCAGCAAGAAATCTTTTGATAATAGATGTATCAGGGGTAAAAACCTTACAGCGAGGCCAAGGACTGCACGAGGTTCTCAATAGTACAACAATCTTTTGTGTCAACTACAACCTCATACGTACTCCGAAAAATCTGGATGCATACTACAGAGCTTACAGGCACGTTGAAACAGTTATTGGATACTTTCACAAAACGTAGTGCAGTTATTCATACTTCAGTGTTCCCATAATTTATAAATATCTTGAAGACAAGGATCTGTACCTGCAGATGTAATTGTGATATTTAAGTTTACGTCAAGTTTTGACATATTCTAATTTTGTATTTGGAAAGTAAGGAGCCTGATGTTATTGCATCAAGTATATTATCTTTGTTGTCCTAACATTCCACTGTTGACATTTTAAGTTCATGTGACTCTTCAAGATTTCCCGGCGGATACGTTTTAAGTTAACCTTCAAACAAGTAACGTTACCTCATAATGGAACATGTTCAGTAAAGAAATAAAAAAAGCTTGACTACTACAGTAAGCAGGTTCAGATTTCTGTGGGTGGCAGTGGTTATGAAAAGGTTTGCACAGAATATGCTGGCATTAAGAGCTGCTTTAAACCAGTCATCGAACTGAAGACCACATCAAGCGGATGTTTATGATCACACAGTTAATTCCTGTATCATTCCCTGGAGAGCTACGATGGCAGAAGCAGCAGCTATTCTTTTTCGCCCTATATGAACATGCGTTACACTACAATACCTCAGCCACCTTCCTGACAGTTGCACTGTTTGCAAGGGGAAAGAAGTGCTTTGTTTGCTTTGAGGTCTAGAACTTGGCGAGAGGAAACATGCAATGTGACGTCTCAGTCAACGAGGCCCTTTGCCATGCTTGCAACGTCCAATGATCATGTTACTAATCACGGTGCCATACAACGTGTGGTTATCAGACGTCACTGTTATTAAATTACTACGTGCTATTATACCGTGTTCGAATGAGTATAATGCATTACCCGTTGCGGACATCACATTGGAGTCAGGGGAACGTTTGAGACTACTAGAGCTGGCTGCCACGGGCTCCACTGAGAAAGGATACAGATTATTATACAGGACAGGGAGGAAAGTGTGAAACGGAATGCTATCTGCATGTCGGTACTAAAAAGTACGAGGGTTATTCGGAAAAAAAGTCCGAATCACCATAGCTATGCGAATGTCACACGAACTTTGTATGCGCATGCGCACCGAATCCCGACATGCCTTACTCGTTAAACGACGCCATTTGCATTGGTATTTTCGGAATGTATTGTTTATGGTGTCAGTTCAGAATGATTAATTCAACTGATCAGCCCGTCGACTGTGAAATACTGTCAGGGATTTGGTTTTTGATAACAAAGAACTTCGTTGCAGGCGATGAGTGAGAGCCAAGTTATTAAGTGCGTTAGAGGCAGATTTACATATAGGCCCACTTGCACCAGGCCTAAGGGTGGCAGCTTTAGAGGGCGCCATTTTTTGCACTGAATTTATTTCAATATTTTACGTTTTAAAATAACTGCGCATACAAAAGACGGAAGTTATTATTATTGTGAAATAACTTGGTAGTTTAAACAAGCTGTAAGAAGAACAATCGACAATACAAACTTTGGAATATTATTAGTTTACTTGGCAACTGAAAGGAAACTTAAACAATCAATTTCCGTTCGGAGTCTTGTTTATGAAATTGTCCAATAATATTTTAAATTAAGCCATCAGTACTACAATCGACAGGTCGAGCTTTGAAACGTTGCTGTTCCTAAAATGCTGTCGGCTTCTAACATCTATTCATTGAGAACAGACAAAGAGGCAACAATGAAAGGAAATTATTCTGCATTCTCGTTCTTGTCTTAACTATTTTATTTCACAGTACAGTTCGGTCAAGTAATCAAAGCTAGTCAGTTGATGACTGTCGTATTTAAAGTAAAAAGATTTGTGCTCGTGTGCCATGTGATACTGTTTTCAACTATATACTTTTCATTTACAAAATTATTTTCTTTCGGGTCGGTGTTGTTTGGCTGTCGTATTTAAAGGTAAAAAGCATTGTGCTCGTGTGTCGTGTGGCACGAGACTGAACTGAATACTTCTTATTTTCAGACTTATTTTCTTTTCTGTCGGTGTTGGTTGACAGTTTCGTAAGTGTTTAACATATATAAGAGTGACAAAAACAAATGAGCAAAGTTAATTTGGGCACGATTTCGGAAATTAGCGACAGAAAAGCGAAAACGAGACGCTAATGTTCTAAAAACGCTTGGCAGAGTAGACAAATTTTCACAGGAAATGTTGCTGCGTCGACTTCGAGTTCAAATATCACTGATTATAGCTCTAGCTGTACAGCTTTAATGAAAGATGTAAATGCGAACGAAAGAATAGTTTAAAAATTGCTGCTGACTTCCAGTTTCACAAAAAAGTGTCGAATAAGATATTACCAAAAAGAAATAACCTGATTAGTGATGATGCTTCGGAATGGTGTGTTAATGAATCAACAATGGACGTTCTCGTACACCATGGCATTAATAAAATTGGGACACTGATTTTTCTAACTCGCGAATGTCAATAGCCAGTAAACCAGATATTTGAACAAAAATTTATCTTATCGTAAACTTTTAAAGGGTGTATCAACTTTACGAAGTTACTTATTGTACGCCATTAGCACTGGTGCTACTTTTTGTGCACAGTATAAATTGTTCGGAGGTAAGACCACGATTACTACTATTGGTATTTCAAATCGGAGAAATATTTCTATTATCTTATGTCTTCATGAAGATTCATTTGAACACAAAAATTTAGAGTTATCACTTTTAACATAAAAAAATTGCTTGTGACGGAAGGAAACCATTTCGAGCCATATGTTGAGGCAAAAAATGTACTGGTGCAATGTGTTGATAGGAGTGTTTGGGTAGTTGGAAGGCTAACTTGTGGACTTCCGCTATGTGGAAATGTTGAAAAATTCAATTCATTACATAACGGTCAATTTATGGGGATACAGAATCGAATTTTGGATGAAAAAATCGATTTTCTTTTTATTGGCTCATTAAATTTCTCCAAGTATTCTCTTTAAAAGGACATATCATCCATTGTTCTATTAGAATTGTAACTGTTTTATTTTTATAGATTTGTGAGGACGGTTATTGCACTTCTGTGACAAACTTCTACCATGTATGACCATGAACTTTTTGGGAGTATATCCATGTGACGTGAAGTCAACAATCCCGATTTCCAGCGACTCTTTATACAGTATTTGTCTGAAATTGCTTGTCTCTGGTTTCATGAAGATTTCACTTTGAATTGTTTTAAACGGTGTGCTACACGAAATTGTTGTGTCGAGTTTTTTCGTATTTAGTGCTTCTTTAACCGCAGTGAAAATGCCTAGAGCTGGGGCGAAAGTGTTTAAAAAGTATGTGAACTGGCAAAACGAAAGAAATGATTATTCACTAACAATGCGAAACATTTCTTCATCATCATTGTTGGAAAATTTGAGTACCTTTACATGTGATTTGCAGAACGAACTTGCTCCAAATGAAAACAGCTTCTCATAAAAAAACTCAGAGATTTGGAAGAGAAATATAATTTATTTGATAAAGGGAAGGAAGTTTTTCAACTCACTGTTATGAATCTATTGTGCGAAGCTCTTGAAAACAGCGTGTGCTGCAAAAAGTCAAGGAAACGCTTCTCTGAAAGTAGAATCCCATGTTGGCCTGGCTGCCCAGTTTAATTTAATGTTTAAAATGTAGCACAGAAGTCAGTGGAGGAAGCTGTGGAAGAAGCAATGAAAGAAAATCGTAACTGTCACCTCACAGTAGCTTCGGATGTCACACGGCAAAAGAAAGGGGTCCACCTCCAACAATGGTGTCACAACAACTAGGGTTGAAACTGGTAAGGTTCTTGATGTTGCAATAATGTCCAAATACTCTAGATGCATAGATAGGGTGAAAAATAGACATGGCGATGACTATGTTGCTAATTATTAGGTAGCAGTGTTGGCATGGTGGTTGCTGGAGTGAAAAAAAAATATTCATCGTGTTGTGACTTGGCAAGACAGCCAAGCCACTATGAGGTAGCCGAAAGGCACGCGTTTAAGCTCACGCAGGATGGCGTGAGGTCTGGAAAATGACAAGGAATTGAGACTAGCAAAAAAGGTACATAGCTGCTGGAATACTTAACTTTAATCCATAATTGGTGAACATCGGTCTGACGGTACATGTATCACAAGATAAATAGTAATTGATAATGGCGCCTTGCTAGGTCGTAGCAAATGACGTAGCTGAAGGCTATGCTAACTATCGTCTCGGCAATTGAGAGCGTAATTTGTCAGTGAACCATCGCTAGCAAAGTCGGCTGTACAACTGGGGCGAGTGCTAGGAAGCCTCTCTAGACTTGCCGTGTGGCGGCGCTCGGTCTGCAATCACTGATAGTGGCGACACGCGGGTCCGACCTATACTAGCGGACCGCGACCGATTTAACGGCTACCACCTAGCAAGTGTGGTGTCTGGCGGTGACACCACACATCGTTCTTCTGAGTGGTATTATGTTCGCTATGTCCAGTAGCTAGGAGATGGTGCTTCTAAAGCATTCAAACAAGTTTTGGAAAGCAAACCGCATGGGAACAGTGTGAATACAAGCAAACGTGAGTTTGTGGTTGGTTGGTTGGTTTGGGGAAGGAGACCAGACAGCGTGGTCATCGGTCTCATCGGATTAGGGAAGGATGGGGAAGGAAGTCGGCCGTGCCCTTTCAGAGGAACCATCCAGGCATGTGCCTGGAGTGATTTAGGGAAATCACTGAGTTTGTGGGACATGTGCAGAAGAGAATGGGTGCCAGGCTGAGAAGGTTGAAATCAACTATGAAACAAACAAACAAAAAAAAAAAAAGCCTAGATGATGCGAAAATCCTGGATGGGAAAGAAAGAATGAGTGATGCGATGATAAACCACATTCAGAATTGCTGAAGCCTAGCAGTCACGCAAAATATAGGCCATCTTGAAGAAATGAAGAAAGCTATATGTTGACTACATTTAAAAATGTCACGTTATAATGTACTTTTTTATGAGAACTTAGAGAACATTCATTGTGATTCAAAAACTATACAGTTGTTATTTGAAACATATTTTTGGAGGGGCGTATATACTCCGGTGTGCCTAGGGTCGCAAGAATCTTAAATCTGCCACTGAAGTGGCTGCGCACTTTCAAGGATGAATGGGAAAATGTTCATGATGAATCGTGGTACAGAGAATATCAATGATCTCAGTAGATTTGGTAAAAGCAGTCGACGAAGAGATTCGTGAAGACGGCGATTCACAATTTCAACTTTAGCAATGGAATTTCCGAATGTGGATAAAACAGTTTTGCACACAGTAGTCCATATAAAGCTGCAATTTCACAAATTGTGCTCATCTTAGGTTCCCAGGCTGCTTGCTGAGAAACGCAAAAAGGAAAAGATGGCTTGTGCTCTTGAATTTTTGAACCGATATAATACAGAAGATGATCAAATTTTAGAGAAAATTGTCACAGGTGACAAGACATTCGTTTCTGAGATACGCCAGAGTTTAAACGCCAGTCGATGTAATAGCGTCAATAGTTATCGAATGAAGTCACCCATTAAAACTGAAGTAATATCTGACTTTACCCAAGCAAGTGTTATAGGCCCTATACTGTTCCTGATCTGTGTGAATGATATAGGAGACAATCTGAGCAGCCCTCTTAGATTATACGCACATGATACCCTCATTTAACGTTTAGTAAAGTTATCAGAAGATCAAAAACAATTACAAAATGGTTTATGACCGATATCTTTGTGGTGCGAAAAATGGGAATTTGCTCTAAATACCCTAATGAAAAGTGTGGAGTCATACACATAAGCACCAAAAGGAGTACTTTAAATTTCGATTAAACGATACATCACACAAATCTACAAGCTGTCAAGTCAACTAAATATCTACTGATTACAATTACTAACAATTTAAGTTGGAACGATCACATAGATTATGTTGTGGGGAAAGCCACCAAAGAAATTTTTTATTGGTAGAACACTTAGAAGATGCAACAAGTCTACTAAAGAGATTGAGTACACTACGCCTGTTTGCTCTCTTTTGCAGTATTGCTGCGCGATATGGGATCCGGACGAGACCGGATTGACGGGCACCATCGAAAAAGTTGAAAGAAAGACAGCTCGTTTTATACTCCCACGACATAGGATAGGGTCTCACGGATATGATATGCGAGTTAGGGTGGGAGCCATAAATATTAAGGGATTTTTCTGTTGTAGCGAGGTTTTTCCAAGAAATTTCAATCACCAAGTCTCTCCTCGGAATATGGCAAAGTTATGTTCACGCCCACTTACATCGAGAGGAATGATCACCGTAATAAGATAAGAGGAATCAGATTTAAATGGTCGTCTTCCCCTCGTGATATGGTAGAGAAATAGTCTTACGGTGGTTCGACGAACCCTCTGTCAGGCACTTAAATGTGAGTTCCGGCGTACTCATTTAGATGTACATGTGAAGTTTATTTTATTTCGTTTAGGGAACTATTTCCAACAATATTGTAGATCATTAGTCACATGCCAGACTTCAAACAGTTGCAGAGTGTAATTTTGAATTACTTACTTTTTATTTTGTGTATGATTAGTAACATAGTCATAGGTATTTCTGTGTGAATACTGATAAGTAAATTTTGATGTTACGAACAACTGCACTAAAGAGACAAAGAAACTGTTATACCTGCCTAATATCGTGTGGGGCCCCCGCAAGCACGCAGGAGTGCCGCAACACGACGTGGCATGGACTTGACTGATGTCTGAAATAGTACTGGTGGGAACTGACCCCTTGAATCCTTGCAGGGGTGTCCATAAATCCGTAACAGTACGAGAGAGTGGAGACCTCTTCTGAACAGCACGTTGCAACGTATCCAAGATATGCTCAATAATGTTCATATCTGTGAAGTTTGGTGGGCAGCGAAAGTAAACTCAGAAGAGTATTCCTGGAGCCACTCTGTAGCACTTCTGGACGTGTGGGATGTCGCATTGCCCTGCTGGAATTGCCCAAGTCCGTTGGAATCCGCAATGGACATGAATGGATGCAGGTGATCAGATAGGATGCTTACGTACGTGTCACCTGTCAGAGTCGTATCTGATGTATCACCGGACCCGTATCACTTGAACTGCACACGCCCCACACTATTAACTAGAGGCTCCACCAGCTTGAACAGCCTCCTGCTGACATGCAGGCCTCATGGATTCATGAGGTTGTCCCCGTACCCGTACAACTCCATGCGCTCTATACAATTTCTACGAGACTTGTCCGACGAGGCAACATGTTTCCAGCCAACGACAGTTAAATTTCGGTGTTGACGGGCCCAGGGGAAATAAAATGGCTCTGAGCACTATGGGACTTAACTTCTAAGGTCATCAGTCCCCTAGAACTTAGAACTACTTAAACTAACTAACCTAAGGACATCACACACATCCATGCCCGAGGCAGGATTCGAACCTGCGACCGTAGCGGTCGCGCGGTTCCAGACTGTAGCGCCTGTAACCGCTTGGCCACCCCGGCCGGCGGCCCAGGGGAGGCGCAAACCTTTCTGTCATGCAGTCATCAAGGGTACACGAGTGGGCGTTCTTCTCCGAAAGCTCATATCGATGATATTTCGTTGAATGGTACGCACGCTGACACTTGTTGATAGTCCAACATTCAAATCTGCAGCTGTTTGCGGAAGGGTTGTACTTCTGTCACGTTGAACGATTCTCTTCGGTCGTCGTAGGTCCCGTTCTTACAGGATCTTTTTTCCGGTCGCACCGGTGTCCGAGATTTGATCTTTTACCGGATTCCTGATATTCACCGCACACTCGTGAAATGTTCGTACGGGAAAATCCCCACTTCATCGCTACCTCAGATATGCTGTGTCCCACCGCTCGTATGCCGACTGTAACACCTCGTTCAAACTTACTTAAATCATGATAACAGGCCATTGTAGCAGCAGTACTGGATCCAACAACTGCGCCAGACACGTGTTATCTTATATAGGAGTTGCCGATCGCAGCGCCGTGTTCTGCCTGTTTACATAGCTCTGTATTTGAAGTCCGCTGCTCGTGGTCGTGCGGTAGCGTGCTTCCCACGCCCGGGTTCCCGGGTTCGATTCCCGGCGGGGTCAGGGATTTTCTCTGCTTCGTGATGACTGGGTGTTGTGTGCTGTCCCTAGGTTAGTCAGGTTTAAGTAGTTCTAAGTTCTAGGGGACTGATGACTATAGGTGTTAAGTCCCATAGTGCTCAGATACATTTTTTTCTGTATTTGAATACGCATGCCTATACCAGTTTCTATTGCGCTCTGGTGTATAATGCTGTAGGATATTAGTTCATTGACCATTCCTTATTTAACCTCCAAAGTACTGTGTTACCAGTATACCAGATTTAAAGAGGTATTTATTGTGTCTCACTGTTTAGAGACACAAAACGCGTCGGTGTTTTCAGCTCGTTACTAAATGTAAATAAGTAGGAGGCCGAGTTGATAGGAGCTGAAGGAGTCCAGGTTGCAATAATATGCGGTACGGCACACTGTTAGAGAGAAGGATTATTATTCAAGGAACACATAGTACAATGAAATTACTTATTTTCAGTAGTCTGAAGGACTGCAGCTACGACTATAACTAATACAACATATTCTCACGGACTAAGGCTGATGGGCCCTCCTCCTCGGAGAAACAATGCAAACATTACAGAACTGGCTGAGGGCCGATTATGAAAGTGCGTCTGCCTAGATTTAAATCTAGCTAAGAAGTGAACGAGGCACACTCCAGTTCCATCGAGCTGCACAGCCCTCTAGATTACGCTGTGCTCGGCAGACGACGGGCTGCCAACCTTGTGTTGGCGCGGCGTTGTAGTAATATCTGTGGCAATGATACTACAGTATTCACGAAGCACAATTTGACGTCCATGTTACTTTTTTAGAGACTGTTAGTCCATATACTCAATGTTACACGTCGCAACACCCGGCCACGAAATGCGTGTTCGACACTTACCTGGCCGCTGCAGAAGGTTCTATTGCCGGCGGCCGTTTTCGTCAAATCGAGGAACTCACGACACACGCCTGACTCTGCGGGACGTAACCATGGTTAGCATCCAGGTGTAGGAATGCGCTAATACTATGCATCTTGCCCATATTAACGTCATCAGAGCTGTCAGTCCCTTCAGTATACTGTTTCGAGTTGGAACACACCGGCATTTTCCTTCATTTTCGCAACCTGTCATCAGTCAGTGCAGACTGAGGTTTTCGAGTCGTGGGATATCAGTTAATTTATATTTTCTGTAGAGGAGAATAGGGCTTTTTTTATGATTCTGTCCCCTCAAAGTTAGTTTGGTAACACTGTACCAAATAATTAATTGGGAGACTGCAATATTTATTTTTAAGTTAAAACCGTATTTTAAAATCAGTTTTATGAATTATATTTAGTACATTTGTTTTAACCCCGAGTTGAGAAACTCATCAATCTACAGTAGTAAGTTGTAGTGTCACTGCAGAAAGTCATATGTTTGTACTCTTAAGCGGCATCTGGAGGAAACTGGTGGAAAGAATAAGGTATACAAACTGTATTGAGAAATCAATACTTCACTTTTCACTTTTCAAATATCTATGATTTATATAGGCATTCTGAAATGACGAATGGAAATTTGTACCAAGGCCAGAATTCGAACCCAGGTCTCCCGCTTACTAGACAAATCTGTTAAACGCTACGCCACCCTGGTACACTGGCTATGTATCAGTGAATGAGCTACCCTAGCACGCCTCCCTCCTCATCCAAATTGCCATTCACGCCTCAGTCTCTTACTATTCGTCTAAACTCGAACAGCAAGTACCAAGGCCAGAATTCGAACCCAGGTCTCCCGCTTACTAGACAAATCTGTTAAACGCTACGCCACCCTGGTACACTGGCTATGTATCAGTGAATGAGCTACCCTAGCACGCCTCCCTCCTCATCCAAATTGCCATTCACGCCTCAGTCTCTTACTATTCGTCTAAACTCGAACAGCAAGTACCAAGGCCAGAATTCGAACCCAGGTCTCCCGCTTACTAGACAAATCTGTTAAACGCTACGCCACCTTGGTACACTGGCTATGTATCAGTGAATGAGCTACCCTAGCACGCCTCCCTCCTTATCCAAATTACCATTCACGCCTCAGTCTCTTACTATTCGTCTAAACTCGAACAGCAAGTACCAAGGCCAGAATTCGAACCTAGGTCTCCCGCTTACTAGACAAATCTGTTAAACGCTACGCCACCCTGGTACACTGGCTATGTATCAGTGAATGAGCTACCCTAGCACGCCTCCCTCCTCATCCAAATTGCCATTCACGCCTCAGTCTCTTACTATTCGTCTAAACTCGAACAGCAAGTACCAAGGCCAGAATTCGAACCCAGGTCTCCCGCTCACTAGACAAATCTGTTAAACGCTACGCCACCTTGGTACACTGGCTATGTATCAGTGAATGAGCTACCCTAGCACGCCTCCCTCCTCATCCAAATTGCCATTCACGCCTCAGTCTCTTACTATTCGTCTAAACTCGAACAGCAAGTACCAAGGCCAGAATTCGAACCCAGGTCTCCCGCTCACTAGACAAATCTGTTAAACGCTACGCCACCTTGGTACACTGGCTATGTATCAGTGAATGAGCTACCCTAGCACGCCTCCCTCCTTATCCAAATTACCATTCACGCCTCAGTCTCTTACTATTCGTCTAAACTCGAACAGCAAGTACCAAGGCTAGAATTCGAACCTAGGTCTCCCGCTTACTAGACAAATCTGTTAAACGCTACGCCACCCTGGTACACTGGCTATGTATCAGTGAATGAGCTACCCTAGCACGCCTCCCTCCTCATCCAAATTGCCATTCACGCCTCAGTCTCTTACTATTCGTCTAAACTCGAACAGCAAGTACCAAGGCCAGAATTCGAACCCAGGTCTCCCGCTCACTAGACAAATCTGTTAAACGCTACGCCACCTTGGTACACTGGCTATGTATCAGTGAATGAGCTACCCTAGCACGCCTCCCTCCTCATCCAAATTGCCATTCACGCCTCAGTCTCTTACTATTCGTCTAAACTCGAACAGCAAGTACCAAGGCCAGAATTCGAACCCAGGTCTCCCGCTCACTAGACAAATCTGTTAAACGCTACGCCACCTTGGTACACTGGCTATGTATCAGTGAATGAGCTACCCTAGCACGCCTCCCTCCTTATCCAAATTACCATTCACGCCTCAGTCTCTTACTATTCGTCTAAACTCGAACAGCAAGCACCAAGGCCAGAATTCGAACCTAGGTCTCCCGCTTACTAGACAAATCTGTTAAACGCTACGCCACCCTGGTACACTGGCTATGTATCAGTGAATGAGCTACCCTAGCACGCCTCCCTCCTCATCCAAATTACCATTCACGCCTCAGTCTCTTACTATTCGTCTAAACTCGAACAGCAAGTACCAAGGCCAGAATTCGAACCCAGGTCTCCCGCTTACTAGACAAATCTGTTAAACGCTACGCCACCTTGGTACACTGGCTATGTATCAGTGAATGAGCTACCCTAGCACGCCTCCCTCCTCATCCAAATTGCCATTCACGCCTCAGTCTCTTACTATTCGTCTAAACTCGAACAGCAAGTACCAAGGCCAGAATTCGAACCCAGGTCTCCCGCTCACTAGACAAATCTGTTAAACGCTACGCCACCCTGGTACACTGGCTATGTATCAGTGAATGAGCTACCCTAGCACGCCTCCCTCCTCATCCAAATTGCCATTCACGCCTCAGTCTCTTACTATTCGTCTAAACTCGAACAGCAAGTACCAAGGCCAGAATTCGAACCCAGGTCTCCCGCTCACTAGACAAATCTGTTAAACGCTACGCCACCTTGGTACACTGGCTATGTATCAGTGAATGAGCTACCCTAGCACGCCTCCCTCCTCATCCAAATTACCAATCACGCCTCAGTCTCTTACTATTCGTCTAAACTCGAACAGCAAGTACCAAGGCCAGAATTCGAACCCAGGTCTCCCGCTCACTAGACAAATCTGTTAAACGCTACGCCATCTTGGTACACTGGCTATGTATCAGTGAATGAGCTACCCTAGCACGCCTCCCTCCTCATCCAAATTGCCATTCACGCCTCAGTCTCTTACTATTCGTCTAAACTCGAACAGCAAGTACCAAGGCCAGAATTCGAACCCAGGTCTCCCGCTCACTAGACAAATCTGTTAAACGCTACGCCACCCTGGTACACTGGCTATGTATCAGTGAATGAGCTACCCTAGCACGCCTCCCTCCTCATCCAAATTGCCATTCACGCCTCAGTCTCTTACTATTCGTCTAAACTCGAACAGCAAGTACCAAGGCCAGAATTCGAACCCAGGTCTCCCGCTCACTAGACAAATCTGTTAAACGCTACGCCACCCTGGTACACTGGCTATGTATCAGTGAATGAGCTACCCTAGCACGCCTCCCTCCTCATCCAAATTGCCATTCACGCCTCAGTCTCTTACTATTCGTCTAAACTCGAACAGCAAGTACCAAGGCCAGAATTCGAACCCAGGTCTCCCGCTCACTAGACAAATCTGTTAAACGCTACGCCACCTTGGTACACTGGCTATGTATCAGTGAATGAGCTACCCTAGCACGCCTCCCTCCTCATCCAAATTACCATTCACGCCTCAGTCTCTTACTATTCGTCTAAACTCGAACAGCAAGTACCAAGGCCAGAATTCGAACCCAGGTCTCCCGCTTACTAGACAAATCTGTTAAACGCTACGCCACCTTGGTACACTGGCTATGTATCAGTGAATGAGCTACCCTAGCACGCCTCCCTCCTCATCCAAATTGCCATTCACGCCTCAGTCTCTTACTATTCGTCTAAACTCGAACAGCAAGTACCAAGGCCAGAATTCGAACCCAGGTCTCCCGCTCACTAGACAAATCTGTTAAACGCTACGCCACCTTGGTACACTGGCTATGTATCAGTGAATGAGCTACCCTAGCACGCCTCCCTCCTCATCCAAATTACCATTCACGCCTCAGTCTCTTACTATTCGTCTAAACTCGAACAGCAAGTACCAAGGCCAGAATTCGAACCCAGGTCTCCCGCTCACTAGACAAATCTGTTAAACGCTACGCCACCTTGGTACACTGGCTATGTATCAGTGAATGAGCTACCCTAGCACGCCTCCCTCCTCATCCAAATTACCATTCACGCCTCAGTCTCTTACTATTCGTCTAAACTCGAACAGCAAGTACCAAGGCCAGAATTCGAACCCAGGTCTCCCGCTCACTAGACAAATCTGTTAAACGCTACGCCACCTTGGTACACTGGCTATGTATCAGTGAATGAGCTACCCTAGCACGCCTCCCTCCTCATCCAAATTGCCATTCACGCCTCAGTCTCTTACTATTCGTCTAAACTCGAACAGCAAGTACCAAGGCCAGAATTCGAACCCAGGTCTCCCGCTCACTAGACAAATCTGTTAAACGCTACGCCACCTTGGTACACTGGCTATGTATCAGTGAATGAGCTACCCTAGCACGCCTCCCTCCTTATCCAAATTATCATTCACGCCTCAGTCTCTTACTATTCGTCTAAGCTCGAACAGCAATACAGAAGTTTTTTATATCTCGCTTCAGTCTGCATATTTCTTTCTTGGGCCGTTGTACCGCTCCAACGCGGGGTCGGCTTTGTTATTACGGTTTGGCAATGTTAGTGGAAGGGGTGGCCGGATGCCCTTCCTGCCGCCACCCCGAAGCCCCTTGGACGGAAGAAGTGTACCCCAGCTGTCTGCGACTAGTGTAAGTCATGAAATAGTGCAAACGTTTTCAAATGACTGTAAGTCGTGTAACTGAGGCGGAACTCGGGGACCAGCCCGGTATTCACCTAGCGGGAGTGGAAAACCGCCTAAAAACCACATCCAGGCTGGCCAGCATACTGGCCTTCGTCGTTAATCCGACGGGCGGATTCGATCCGGGGCCGGCGCGCCCACCCGAGTCCAGGAAGCAGCGCATTAGCGCTCTCGGCTACCCTGGCGGGTCGCTTCAGTCTGCGTATATAAATCATAAAAGTTTGCGACTTGAAAAGGTCTGTGAAATTATACTTTCATTTCATTCAAGCACCTATGCCTGGGTTTTTAGGCAGGATCCCCCATTTCGTTCAATGCTGAGGTGTTGATCTAATACAGCTGGAGAGTCTCTCCAATCTTATTCGAGTTTAGCGAGAATACCGAGTCGACTGAATGGGAATTTGGATTGTGCAGGGATGCGTGCTAGGATAGTCGTTTAGTTCTGCAAAGCCATTGTACCACGTTGGCATAGTGTTTAGTGCATGTGCCTAGTGATCACGAGACCCTCTTTCGAATCCCGACATTGATAAAAATTTTCATTCGTCGCTTCAGTATGCATATTTACATATATGGAGAAAACAGTAGCAAAATTACAGTTTGGAAAAAAAAAGCTAGCCAGTGAAGAAAGCTCTTTATACGTGAACTAGTGAACCAGGAAATGCTTCACAATTGCTAAACATGCATGGTATTTTGATATACGCCCTAATCTGAGGTATCACTGTGAATTGTTTGAGGACACATGTACTGGCTCATTGAGACTTCGCCTACTTTGAAGTTATGGAACTCGAAATTGTAATAAATCATGTACAAGGTTGAAACGGTCTTGACCGGTTTGCTTCAAATTTTACACGATCCGCAGATAAATGTTCTGACGGACATAAGCGATTTATTTATTTTTTTGTAAACAATAACGTGCAAGTTTTATGTTGCAACCGTCTTCGAGAAAAAAAAAAGTGTGTGAAATCTTATGGAACTTAACTGGTAAGGTCATCAGTCCCTAAGCTTACACACTACTTAACCTAAATTATCCTAAGGACAAACACACACACACATGCCCGAGGGAGGACTCGAACCTCCGCCGGGACCAGCCGCATCGAGAAAGAAAATGACGTGCTGTGCTGTGCTATGGTGTGGTGTGAATATGTATGGTTTCGATTTCTTTCTCGAAGTAACTTTTAACATTGACAGCGGCAAATTTAAACTTCAACTGAGAAGTGCAGCTGTCAAAGCTCAAAAGACGTTGAGTAAGAGAGATGCGCGGCTAGAGGCTAGATTGACTGCGCGGCCCCTCCCGCCGGAGGCTCCAGACCCCCTCGGGCATGGGCGTGTGTGTTGGCCTTAGAATAAGTTACCTTAAGTTAGCTTAAGTAGTGCGTATAAGTCCAGGGGCCGATGACCTCAGGAGCTTGGTCCTTAGAAATTCATACACATTTGAACATTTGAACAACAGCGAGGACGAACAAGTGTTTACAGCGCTTAAGCATGTACTTGAGAGCCCACGTTTAACAGTACAAGAGAACAGTTCCACAGTATCGCGAACACGAAGAAGCGCTCATAGCACTTAAGGCACGCATTTTACAGCCTACGAGGGTCAGTCAAAAAGTAATGCCTCCTATTTTTTTTCTACGTTTAATTGTCAGGAAATTTAAATGCAATTACATAGGTTGAAAACCACAACATTGAGGATCATTTTGTCATTTTTCAATGTAATCTCCGCCCATCTCTACAGTTTTGGTCCATCTTTGAACAAGGGCATGTATCCCAGCACGGTAAAAATCACAGCTCTGCTTCCTAAGCCATTGACGCACGGATGTTTTGACGGCCTCCTCATCCTCAAAATGAATCCCACGATGAGCTTCTTTTAGTGGCCCGAACAGATGGAAGTCTGATGGTGCCAGGTCAGGGCTGTATGGGGGATGAGGCAAAACTTCCCATCCAATTTTGACAATCTCGTCAGAGGTGTGACGACTGGTGTGTGGTCTTGCATTGTAATGCAAAAGAAGAACATCTGCCATTGATTTTGTTGGGCGAACTCGCTGAAGACGTGCTTTAAGTTTTTTGAGGGTTGTGACGTATTGAACAGAATTTATTGTGCATCCCTGCTCCAAAAAATCAACCAGAATCACACCCTCTGTATCCCAGAAAACTGTTGCCATAACTTTCCCTGCCGATCGCACAGTTTTGAATTTTTTCTTCCTCGGCGAGCTTGTGTGACGCCACTCCATTGACTGCCTCTTTGATTCGGGTTCAAAAAAATGCACCCATGTTTCGTCCCCGGTCACAATTTTTTTCAGAAACTCATCTCCCTCCAAACGGAAGCGCTGCAAGTGTTGGGAGGCTATTGTTTTCCTTGCCTCTTTATTCTGATCGGTTAACATTCTTGGAACCCACCGTGCACAAACTTTTGAGTACCCCAATTGTTTAATAATCGTGATCACACTGCCTTTACTAAGAGAAATAATGCGACACCCTTCATCTGCAGTCACCCGACGGTCACCACGAATGATGTCATCAACTTGCTGAATGTTGTGTGGAGTCACTGCACTCACCGGCCTGCCGCTCCGCTTTTCGTCAGTCAACGGTGTTTGCCCTTCAGCTTCCTTACAACGACGAACCCATCGTCTAACAGTGCTGACATCCACTGTCACAACACCATACACCTTCTTCAGTCTTTCATGAATGCGTATGGGCGTTTCACCTTCTGCATTCAAGAATTCAATCACACAACGCTGTCTCAAACGAACATCGATGTCGGCCATCTTACAAACCTCTGCTGTGCTGCCACCTGTTGACACAGAAAGTTACTACTGCAGTGGATTGCAGAAGAAGGTTTGAGGAATGGCGCCAAATTCAAATTTTTCACTTAACTTAATTTCTTTAAGTAGAAAAAAAATGGGAGGCATTACTTTTTGACCGACCCTCGTATTTTTATACTACTTTATCGCTCTGAATGATCGTTCCTGTCATATCCCATAATACTGATCATTCCTCGTGCAAGGCCCTGTGTAAAGGTATTTGTATATTACATATATTAAAAATATATAACCTCTGTCCTCCGAATGTATGTTATAGCATCGCGTAAAAATCTGAAGTAAATTCATCAAGAAATTTTCGAGATTTTTTCGAAACAACTTTCCTCCTTTGTATGATTGTATAGTTATACAATTAATATAACGGATTTTCATGTAATGAAGCCTATAGAATTGCAGTTGCGTAGAACAACTAGCACAATGACTATTGGACAGCATCGAAAAAACAGTAACATTTAATTGTAGCTCTTATTCTCTGACAGAATTTTTTTATGAGAATAAAAGGCGAACAGGCATCTTAGTTTGCGGGAACCAGTAAGTTACACGATTGTGCACACTACTATTGAGCTGGGTTTGACGACATCCACATCACATGACACCATAGTGACAGAAAGGCACCCTCTTTCTCTCTCCAACACGGTACCCGTATTTTATTTGCTCGCGAGTACACATTCAACCACTACTGAAAGGGCGCTTCGTGAACCTCTGCATCGAATATACGACATGGAAAGGGAATGGAAAAATGTTCTTTAACAATACAAAAACGTAAACAGGGGAAACACACGGAAATTAATTTGAACGGCAAACATTTGCCGGAGTCGTGTTGTTTAGCGTAATTGTGTAAACAACTAATAAAACGAATGTCGCGCACAAAATTAATATGATGGCGGAACTGCTTCGTCCAGTGTGTGCTGTTACTCGGCCAAATAAGCGTAAATTTTAATTGCTTATTTCACATTTTTAGTTTCACTTTTTCCAGTCTTGTTGAGGATAGTAAACTACGTTTCTAGTTCGATGAACATATATTCCCATACAATGGACATGTAATAGATACTAATCCATGAAAATCTAATAGACCACTTTTGGCTAAATACGCTGTAAAGGCATTTGTTCATCAGTGATCAGGATTTCGGTTTGTATTACCAGTACCTCTGAATACATTTATAATTTCGTATTCTTTCCCTAGCTACAAATTTGATGTCATTATTGGTTTGGCTAAGAAGTAGTGGGACTGCTTACGATGCTATCAGTAAACAACTATTTTCTGCCACGTTTTGTACTTTTAACAGTTCGCTCACAGAACATCCATAGCGTTACCAGTAGAAAACATGGATAATAAAGGATGCCACTTTCCTTCTCGCACTAGCAGACGCTAAATGTACCACATATACACTCCTGGAAATTGAAATAAGAACACCGTGAATTCATTGTCCCAGGAAGGGGAAACTTTATTGACACATTCCTGGGATCAGATACATCACATGATCACACTGACAGAACCACAGGCACATAGACACAGGCAACAGAGCATGCACAATGTCGGCACTAGTACAGTGTATATCCACCTTTCGCAGCAATGCAGGCTGCTATTCTCTCATGGAGACGATCGTAGAGATGCTGGATGTAGTCCTGTGGAAGGGCTTGCCATGCCATTTCCACCTGGCGCCTCAGTTGGACCAGCGTTCGTGCTGGACGTGCAGACCGCGTGAGACGACGCTTCATCCAGTCCCAAACATGCTCAATGTGGGACAGATCCGGAGATCTTGCTGGCCAGGGTAGTTGACTTACACCTTCTAGAGCACGTTGGGTGGCACGGGATACATGCGGACGTGCATTGTCCTGTTGGAACAGCAAGTTCCCTTGCCGGTCTAGGAATGGTAGAACGATGGGTTCGATGACGGTTTGGATGTACCGTGCACTATTCAGTGTCCCCTCGACGATCACCAGTGGTGTACGGCCAGTGTAGGAGATCGCTCCCCACACCATGATGCCGGGTGTTGGCCCTGTGTGCCTCGGTCGTATGCAGTCCTGATTGTGGCGCTCACCTGCACGGCGCCAAACACGCATACGACCATCATTGGCACCGAGGCAGAAGCGACTCTCATCGCTGAAGACGACACGTCTCCATTCGTCCCTCCATTCACGCCTGTCGCGACACCACTGGAGGCGGGCTGCACGATGTTGGGGCGTGAGCGGAAGACGGCGTAACGGTGTGCGGGACCGTAGCCCAGCTTCATGGAGACGGTTGCGAATGGTCCTCGCCGATACCCCAGGAGCAACAGTGTCCCTAATTTGCTGGGAAGTGGCGGTGCAGTCCCCTACGGCACTGCGTAGGATCCTACGGTCTTGGCGTGCATCCGTGCGTCGCTGCGGTCCGGTCCCAGGTCGACGGGCACGTGCACCTTCCGCCGACCACTGGCGACAACATCGATGTACTGTGGAGACCTCACGGCCCACGTGTTGAGCAATTCGGCGGTATGTCCACCCGGCCTCCCGCGTGCCCACTATACGCCCTCGCTCAAAGTCCGTCAACTGCACATACGGTTCACGTCCACGCTGTCGCGGCATGCTACAAATGTTAAAGACTGCGATGGAGCTCCGTATGCCACGGCAAACTGGCTGACACTGACGGCGGCGGTGCACAAATGCTGCGCAGCTAGCGCCATTCGACGGCCAACACCGCGGTTCCTGGTGTGTCCGCTGTGCCGTGCGTGTGATCATTGCTTGTACAGCCCTCTCGCAGTGTCCGGAGCAAGTGTGGTGGGTCTGACACACCGGTGTCAATGTGTTCTTTTTTCCATTTCCAGGAGTGTATATTCAAATCACACACTTGACATGTGAAGAGCGAGCAATAATGCCTATTATTCGAACTATTCTGAATGAACCGCTCTACTTCGTCACGAAGTTCTTTGTTCGATATTTCTATCATATACTCTAGTCAAAATGTGAATTTCGATTAACAAAGTTTTGCCGTTGGGGTAGGAAGTTTAAAATTTAAAGGTACAAATGCAGAGCTTTCATTGAGTTTATTTTGGCGGAAAACCAGAGCATCGCAGATATTCATAGACGCTTGCTTAATATCTACGGAGACCTGGCAGTGAACAAAAGCACAGTGAGTCTTTGAGCGAGGCTTCTGTAATTATCGCAAGAGATCGCGCAAACTTGTCCCATCTCTCATGTGTCGGCGGGGCGCACACAACTGTGACTCCTGCAGTGTTGGGAAGTGCGGTCACTCTCATTCGAGGTGATCGACAGATCTCAGTCAAACACCTCGCTGCTCAATTAGACGTCTCAGTTGGTAGTTCTGACTCACTCGCCCACCAATTGAGGTACTCAAAGGTGTGTGCTCGCTGGGTTCCTCGCTGCCTAACGGAAGATGTCCATCTGTTTGGCCCAGTGAAGGATGCACTCCATGGGGAGCAGGACGTGGGTGAGGGGGAGGTCACTGATGCAGCAAGATGTTGGTTGCGACGTCCACCAGTAGAGTGGTACCATGCTGGTGTACAGGTCCTCCAAGTAAGCGAAAGGCCGTCGTAGTGAACGGAGATTATGTTGAACAACAGCGTTTAGTAGACAAAAGAGTTGAGAATAATGTGATACACTGGAATCCTGAATAAAGCCAACCTACTTTCATAAAAAATGTGTTACATTACTTATTGAACGCCTCTCGTACTTGCTATATTTTGATTGTTACAGCTTGAAAACAGTATGTCTTTATAAAGTTGGCAGGCAATGTACTTGCGGTGTTTCTACCTCTTATTCACGTATTCTATGAAATTGATCTTACGAAAGTTCTCGCTAACACCGCTGTGCTCTCCCTTAGCAAGGTTGAATTTCGTACATATACAGTCATAGAGAAAAATAGAAAGAAAAAAAACGCAGAAGGAAAATTTCAAATTTAAAAGCTCTACACATAAAGGCCACATATTACATCCCGTCTTACAAAAACATTCATTTCGATACGTAATTCTCAGTGGCTCTACGTTACACACGAAAGAAATAAAACTGCTCAAATTAGATATGAAACACAATCTCAGTACACAAATAGACAAAAAATACATAGAAAATCCCATGGCTGAGTCAGAAAACATTCTCCTACTGCAAAACAGAAATGAAACAAGTAAGGTAAATGCTGGTTTGACGAGAGAGCTATAAGCAATGGAATGAAATATATAACAACACAGAAGAAAGAAAGGACGGAACTCCGTAACACTGACGAAACTTAAAAAGGAACTAGAAGAACACAGTACCATCGTCAGAAGAGCGGATAAAGAATTTTGCAAAAACAGACATAATGTCTGATGTGATACCCGCAATCACTAGTTTTCCCAATGTTATTTATAATCCCTATTGATTGCAAAAATTGATTATTCAAATGACCCGTTTCGGTTCCTCTAGAACCATCTTCAGATCTGCAAAAATATAATCACAAAAATATAATCACATAACTACAGTCAGATCCAACTAACAGATTTAACGCGAAGTTGAGAAACAATCTATATGACATTGAACATACAACAGGAGAAAAGGAAAAAGAATACCGTTAGAGACAAATCCCAATATACCATCGTTCCAATGCCAACCAACCAAAGCTACACAAGAAAGTCCTCCCAGTCAGAGCCATTGTGGATTGTACATAGAAACATGATGTAATGTTATTCAGTACTCCTCTTAGTCATCAATGGAAATGGTTCAAATGGCTCTGAGCACTATAGGACTTAACATCTGTGGTCATCAGTCCCCTAGAACTTAGAACTACTTAAAACTAACCAACTTAAGGACATCACACACATCCATGCCCGAAGCAGGATTCGAACCTGCCACCGTAGCAGTCACGCGGTTCCGGACTGAAGCGCCTAGAACCGTGCGTCCACCGCGGCCGGCTCATCAATAGAAATATCCGAACTTATACCCGCTACACCGTGTATTACGGTGCATTTTTGTCTTTCACTTACACCCACTCAGCAGTGTCTGTTGCTGCATTGTTCCCCTTCAAATTCAGTATACGAATCACCGTACGATTACTTTAGCAAAGGGCTGCGCTCCTTTAGCGGCGTGCTATGCTGCTGTGGTATGGGGTTTTCAATGTGTATCATGGCTGTGGAGATGCACTTGCAAGCAAACATTAATTAATTAATTAATATTTATTATTATTAACTGATTAACACAATTTTCTCTAGGTGATAATTAAGATTGTATCGCCCCCGTATCTGGGAGTACGTGGAGTGTATCACCGGCCCAAACACCACAGCTAGGGACAGGCGCCAGCACTGTGATCTTTGCGCCTCCCCCTCAGCTCCCCCTCCCCCCCTCTGCCCCATCAACCGCCTGACACTGGTATCCGGCCGCAGAGAGCAGCCCGCCCCTTTCTCCCCAGTCCCTTCCAGCACTTTCACAGCCGGCCGCGATCTGCTGTCTCGGTGCTGGTGATGGTGGCGGCGCTGGTGGTGGTTGGTGTTGGTGATGGCTGTGGAGTGAGTGGGAGTCGACCGCAGGCGCCAGTAATATTCTCGCCGGCAGAAAGTTGGGCGCCAAGTTGCGGCCCGCGGGCCGGGCCAACTTCCGCCGGCACTTCGGCCTGCTCACTCCTGTGGCGGCGATCGCTTTGACGTTTCGCGCAAGAATGCGCCGTTTTACAAGTTGGCCGAGACGTATATACTTCTCCTCCCGGTTTCTCTTTTTTTTTGATCTGGTCGGAAATTGCCTTTAGGTGGCTGCTCACGAGGAACGGTAGCCCAAATGGAAAGTGAAGACGTCGAGTATTGCTACATATAATGTACTTTAATAGGAGGAAAGAGAAAATTTATCCGTCACTAGCTATCGAGAGAGGAAAGCCAACAATAAGAGAATCGTACAACTAGAGAAAGTGAAACTTTCTAGGATCGTGAACGTGAACGACAAATTTTACTTTTGTTATGTTGCTGTGAGTCACGCAGTAACTAAATTTCGGAGTCAGCTTCATACTGGGAGTATAGAGCGTGTCTATTCTGTACTGTTTGACATTAAATATGCAGCACCAAGAAGACATAGTGTGATGACGAAAATGTCAACGCATACACATATCGCCAGGTATGTAAATGATTATAGAGCCCCAATTCTCTGTGACAGGTACAAGGGCCACCAAAAGGGATATTAGTATTGTTAGTATAGGATATATAATGAACGTGAACAATATCTGATACTGAGTAAACACTGTGAGTGAGGGGAATATGTCGCGCACATGTGTGAGACAGCATCATCAATACCTGGCACAATTTGAAAGGGGGCTTCATTGTGCGCCTCCATTTGACCCGCTGGTAACTCGTGCAATTTGAGGGCGTGTGGAAATGGCAGAGGCCCGACGTTGGGCTGCGTGGGAACGTGAGCGTAGACGTCTGACCACCACGAGGTAGAATCACCGTACAGTGTACCAAGACCCAAGAGCACTATAACCCTTTACAACAGCACCTCTCATCTGAGAACAAGTAATCAACAGCCTCCAACTTTCTGTGTCACCATGCACTATGGGTCGGGAACTAACAATAGTGGGAATAGTGATTACTACGCCACGGGTAGACTGCTGGTAGCACTATAACCAAACGGCTGCAACTGGAGTGCTGTTGTGACCAGGAATCATGGAACGTAGATGAATGGTATCGTATTGTGTTCAGCGTCGAATCATGGTCCTGCAGTACGCTGGATGATCGTTATCGCCGACTATGGTGGTGACCTCGGAGAAAGTCACATTTTTCCACTTCTTTGGGGAGATACAGCGGCATTATTCCATGCGTCATGGTGGATCGAACTGTCGGATATGACTTCATGGTTACATCTGGTGGTGACTGAGGGAAGTCGGACAGCACAACGGTACGTCATGGACTGCATCCTCATGTGTTACCTCTCATGCGACGGTATACTGTTGCTATTTTTTAATAGTCCACACATGCCACGTATCTCTACAAACTGTCTGTGAGATGTTGAAGAATTTCAGTGGGCAGGAAGATCCCCAAATCTGTCCTCGACAGAACATGTCAGGAAAGAACTAAGACGCCAATTCCTTCCCAATGCTAGTAGGTGCCTATCAAAGACATCAAAAACCAATTACAGAAGTTGTAGCTCAACTTGTCTCAGATGATACAACTGCCTTACAACACCGTTTTCTACTGTACTAATGTCCGCTCCGATAGCTGAGTGGTCAGCGTTATGGATTGCCATCCTAATGGCCCGGGTTCGATTCCCGAATGGATCAGGGAGTTTCTTCGCTCAGGGACTGGATGTTATGCTTTCTTCATCATCATTTCATCCCCATCCGGCGCTCAGGTCGCCCAATGTGGCGTCGAATGTAACAAGACCTGCACCAAGGCGGTCGGACCTGCCCCGCAAAGGGCCCCCTGGCCAATGACGCCAAACGTTCCTTTCCACTTCCACTGTATTGATGCATGGATTCACTCTAGACAGGATGTGACGTCATACTGATAAGTGGGCTCATAATGCCACCGCCTGGGGATGGCAAAGCCATGTCTCCAAAATATCCTTTCTTCCAGGCGTGCTAGTACTGCAAAGTTCGCAGGAGAGCTGTGAAGTTTGGAAGGTAGGAGGCGAAGCGCTGACTGAAGTAACTCTGTGCCGACAAGTCGTGAGTCGTTCTTAAGTAGCTCAGATGGTAGAGCACTTAGCTGCGAAAGACAAAGGTCTCGAGTTCGAGTCTCGGTCAGGCACACAGTTTTAATGTGCCAGGAAGTTTCATATTTATGTTTGTTACAGTACGTACCCTTTCCTTGCGGAGAGGGTATACAGATGGCAAATCTAAAGAATGCAGAAGTTCTGCTGTTTTTGCTTCCAGGACAGGCACTAGAGTACATTGTACAAATCGGCTAGTTGGTGTTGTGCTTACGGGCTCTCAATGCCGAGGTTATCAGTGCAAAATCCACTTCCAGTGAGTCGATCGAACAAATTCAAGTACGTCACATTGCTAGGAGACAATTCATGGTTGGGGGACATCCTCGAGCGTGATGAAAAGCTCTCAGGTTGACAGCTGGGTATGCTGAAATATCAGGACGTTTAGGCTAGTCTCATAGTTAATTAGTTAGTTAAATGTTCCATCGATCATTTTGCACGATAGACATTAATGATACAGAATGAGTCATTTTACATTAACATCTCAAATTAATTTGTACATCTGATTACATTCTGAATATTTATATCTGTTTTTTCAAAAACAGAAAAAAGATACACAGATATGAGTCAGTAATTCCTACCCACCACGTTTTACACATTACAGTAATAGAAATTCTTCTACGGAACAGGAGGAGTTGTCAAGGAGACACTTTCTTAGTTTGTTATCAAATTTTACTTTGCCGTCCTTCAGACATTTTATAACACTGAGTAAGTGATTAAAAATTTTTATTGCAGCATTATGCACCCTTTTTTGTGCTAAAGACAACATTAATATGGAGTAATGAATGTCATTTTTCCTTCTGGTATTGTTATTATGTACCTCATTGTTTGTTTTGAACTGTAGTGGATTATTTACAACAAACTTCATGAGGGAATAAATATAGTATGAGGCAGTAATCAGAATGCCCAACTCCTTACACACATGTCTACAAGATGGTCGTGGTTGAGCACCACATATTATTCATACAGCACGTTTTTGAGAAATGAAGGCCTTCTCTATTAAAGATGAGTTACCTCAGAACGTTATTCCATATGAAATTACAAAATAAAAATATGCAAAATATATATCACTGATTTGTCTCTCCCCAAGATTTGCAATCATTCTAAGCGCAAATGTGACGGAACTAACTCGTTTTAGGAGTTGCAAAATGTGTTATTCCAGTTTAAATTTTCATCAATATGAGCCCCTAAGAATTTTGAAGCTTCCCCCTATTTATTATTTCCTCACCAAGTGCTACAAATAACATTGGTGTAGTATCTCCAGATTTACAGAACGAAATACATTGTGTCTTTTCCAAAACTGAGGGTGAGGTCATTCACAGAAAACCTGTCAATATTACTTTTAAGAACTTTGTTTACCATTTCTTCTGTTTCTGTACATATTCTTGGATTGGTTACAATACCTGTACCGTCTATCAAAAAGAACCATACATGTGGAACAGTACTGGATCTAAGATTGAACCTTGTGGAACACCATATGTGATTTCCACCCCCCCCCCCTCCCGCCCCCCCGCCCCAGTCAGAGTTACATCCATGGTCTATATTGCTTGTGTTACTAAGTACATTCCCATAAAACGTCAATTTATCTAGGAAAATGGAAAATACTATAATTCACACTGTCAAATGCCTTGGAGAGGTCATAGAAAATATCAACCAGTGCTATTTTATTATTTAACGCTTTGAGAAATCTCGTGAGTGAGAGGGTAAATGGCGTTCTCAATCGAGAAACCCTTCCGAAACCGAAACTATAATTTGTTAAATATACTGCTGGTGCTAGGTGAGATACTATTCTAAAACACACCACATTCTGAAAAATTTTGTTAAGATGATGTCAGTAGTGAAAAAGGTCAGTAGTTATTAACATCTCTCTTATCACCATTGTTAAAGAGGAGTTTAACAAGGGCATATTTCAATCTCTCTGGAAAAAATGCCCTGAGTCAGTGATGCATTACGTATTTCAGATAAGACTGGTCATATTTTGCCAGAATAAATTTTTAATACTCTATTGGAAACGCTATCAGAACCAGATGAGCTTTTACTTTTGCGAGAATGTATGATTTTCTTAATTTCAGAAGGAGAAGCTGGTGATCCGTTCATATGATTGAATTTTGTCAAAGAAAAATTTTCCAACATACTGCTGTTATTTTGCTCTTGAACTGTTTGTCCATATGCTTTCTACTACATTTAAGAAATCATTTGTAAATGCATTTGCTACATTTGACTCATTTGTAGCCCTTCCATTCAGTTCACTAGTGATGTCTTGTTCTGTGGCTGTTGTCCTGTCTATCGTTTAACTATATTCCGTACAGCTTTTTGAGTGTCCCTGAAAGTACTGATTTATGACATTATGCGTATGTTCCTTGATTTTTCAATAACCTTTATCTGTAATTTTGAGTAGTTATTGTAGTGTGCAACTACTGCAGATCCCCACTTGTTCTTGCCAAAAGCTACATTTCCCTTTTACTTTCACAAGTTACTTTAATCGCTCTTGTGATCCATGGTTTTTTTTTACATGGCTGTTTAGTGTTCTTTCTGATTAGCTTATGTGGAAAGCTGCTTTCAAATAATGACATGAAAGTATCATGGAATAGATTAAATTTTATGTTAGCATTTGGTTTGTTATAAATTACATCCCATGTAAACTATTCCCGAAAACATTTGTGCTGGAGTCTTTAGTTATTATAACTGATTTCCACTGAGAGTATCCATACTGTAAGGCAACATGCACTTACCCTAACTAACTGCGAATCATGATCAGATAGAGAATTTTAATTAGGTGAACCGTTATCTTCTTGCTTTGAGCTTCATCAAAGAAAACATTATCAAATAGGATCCTACTGTTTTTATTCGCCCAATGTGGAAAGTTAATTGCTGAGGTCAAATTGCAGAATTAAAATAAGATTTGTAGATAATTTTTTCTATCACAATCCCTTAGAAAATCTACGCTGAAATTACTGCAGACTATTAACTGCTCGCTGCTGTCTGACAGATAGCACAGTAAGGAATGTAGGTTCCTCATAAATAGTTAAAAACTCCCTGGTGGGGATCTATATACAGTTACAATTAAAATGAACTATTTTTCAGCATTAATTTACAAGCATACACTTCTATGTGTTGATAACTACAAAATCTACTTGTCTCATTGTTCTTGAACTTGTGTTCTGTCTTAATATATGTAACAACTCCTTCCATTCTCAAGTTATTTCTGCATCAGTAAGGTACACTGGTGTAAACTTTTGTAACTTATCTAATACTGTGGTTATGTGGTGATCAGACAGGCACATGATGTATATCCTTTCAGAACTCTATTTTCCAGACAGACAAGAAGTTCTTCCTTGCTACTCAGTCCTACAACATTCTGATGAAATTAGCTAACCTTGCTTTTCTGTGCATTATTAAGCATTTTGTGGGGCTCTTCTGTTATTTTTACTTCTTTCAAATCATTGTGCCTGAATCATATTTCTAACCTAAAAAATGTGCCCCTCAGCTCAGCCAACTATCTTTCCCTCTCCTATTGAGGTTTAGGCCATGTGTAGTATATTCCCATCTTTCCATCTCCAGACTGTAGCAACTGGCACTGCACTCATATGAACTCCGTTTTAATCATCTGCCACCTTCTCAACGCAGTGCCTGCACAGATCAGAGCACTGTTTACCTGGGGCTGGTCACGGCGTTGCAGGGCTTCCACGGAACTCACATTTGTGTGTGTAGTTGCTACTCCTGTTCATCCAGGTCAACCTTAATGCTGTAATTACCCGTGGTCTAGGGCGTAGCGTCTTTGATTCATAATCAAAACGTCTTCGGGTTCGATCCCCGCCACTGCCAAATTTTGATAAATAATCAGCATTGGCGGCCGAAGACTTCCGGCATAAGAAGTCCGCCTCATTCTGCCAACGGCCTCGTCAAAGAGGGCGCAGGAGCGGATAGAGGGTTCAGGGCACTCTCTTGTCCTAGGGGTGGGAAATTGCCCCCAAAGGCGGAAGAATCAGCAATGATCAACGACATGAACATGCAGAAGGCAATGGAAACCACTGCATTAAAGACACGTAACGTATACCCACAGGACATGTGGCCTGTAATTGAAGAAGTGTTATGATGATCTCTCGACTGGCAAAAGATTCCGGAATAGTCCCCCATTCGGATCTCCGGGAGGGCACTGCCAAGGGGGAGGTTACCATGAGAAAAAGATTGAATAATCAACGAAAGGATAACGTTCTACGAGTCGGGGCGTGGAATGTCAGAAGCTTGAACGTGGTAGGGAAACTAGAAAATCTGAAAAGGGAAATGTAAAGGCTCAATCTAGATATAGTAGGGGTCAGTGAAGTGAAGTGGAAGGAAGACAAGGATTTCTGGTCAGATGAGTATCGGGTAATATCAACAGCAGCAGAAAATGGTATAACAGGTGTAGGATTCGTTATGAATAGGAAAGTAGGGCAGAGGGTGTGTTACTGTGAACAGTTCAGTGACCGGGTTGTTCTAATCAGAATCGACAGCAGACCAACACCGACAACAATAGTTCAGGTATACATGCCGACGTCGCAAGCTGAAGATGAACAGATAGAGAAAGTGTATGAGGATATTGAAAGGGCAATGCAGTATGTAAAGGGGGACGAAAATCTAATAGTCATGGGCGACTGGAATGCAGTTGTAGGGGAAGGAGTAGAAGAAAAGGTTACAGGAGAATATGGGCTTGGGACAAGGAATGAAAGAGGAGAAAGACTAATTGAGTTATGTAACAAGTTTCAGCTAGTAATAGCGAATACCCTGTTCAAGAATCACAAGAGGAGGAGGTATACTTGGAAAAGGCCGGGAGATACGGAAGATTTCAATTAGATTACATCATGGTCAGACAGAGATTCCGAAATAAGATACTGGATTGTAAGGCGTACCCAGGAGCAGATATAGACTCAGATCACAATATAGTAGTGATGAAGAGTAGGCTGAAGTTCAAGACATTAGTCAGGAAGAATCAATACGCAAAGAAGTGAGATACGGAAGTACTAAGGAATGACGAGATACGTTTGAAGTTCTCTAACGCTATAGATACAGCAATAAGGAATAGCGCAGTAGGCAGTATAGTTGAAGAGGAATGGACATCTCTAAAAAGGCCATCACAGAAGTTGGGAAGGAAAACATAGGTACAAAGAAGGTAGCTGCGAAGAAACCATGGGTAACAGAAGAAATACTTCAGTTGATTGATGAAAGGAGGAAGTACAAACAGGTTCCGGGAAAATCAGGAATACAGAAATACAAGTCGCTGAGGAATGAAATAAATAGGAAGTGCAGGGAAGCTAAGACGGAATGGCTGCAGCAAAAATGTGGACATCGAAAAAGATATGATTGTCGGAAGGACAAACTCAGCATACAGGAAAGTCAAAACAACCTTTGGTGACATTAAAAGCAACGGTGGTAACATTAAGAGTGCAACGGGAATTCCACTGTTAAATGCAGAGGAGAGAGCAGATAGGTGGAAAGAATACATTGAAAGCCTCTATGAGGGTGAAGATTTGTCTGATGTGATAGAAGAAGAAACAGGAGTCGATTTAGAAGAGATAGGGGATCCAGTATTAGAATCGGAATTTAAAAGAGCTTTGGAGGACTTACGGTCAAATAAGGCAGAAGGGCTAGATAACATTCAATCAGAATTTCTAAAATCATTGGGGGAAGTGGCAACAAAACGACTATTCACGTTGGTGTGTAGAATATATGAGTCTGGCGATATGCCATCTGACTTGCGGAAAAGCATCATCCACACGATTCCGAAGACGGCAAGAGCTGACAAGTGCGAGAATTATGGCACAATCAGATTAACAGCTCATGCATCTAAGCTGCTTACAAGAATAATATACAGAAGAATGGAAAAGAAAATTGAGAATGCGCTAGTTGACGATCAGTATGGCTTTAGGAAAAGTAAAGGGACGAGAGAGGCAATTCTGACGTTATGGCTAATAATGGAAGCAAGGCTAAAGAAAAATCAAGACACTTTCATAGGATTTGTCGACCTCGAAAAAGCGTTCGACAATATGAAATGGTGCAAGCTGTTCGAGATTCTGAAAAAAGTAGGGGTAAGCTATAGGGAGAGACGGGTCATATACAATATGTACAACAACCAAGAGGGAATAATAAGAGTGGACGATCAAGAACGAAGTGCTCGTATTAAGAAGGGTGTAAGACAAGGCTGTAGCCTTTCGCCCCTACTCTTCAATCTGTACATCGAGGAAGCAATGACGGAAATAAAGGAAAGGTTCAGGAGTGGAATTAAAATAAAAGGTGAAAGGATATCAATGATACGATTCGCTGATGACATTGCTATCCTGAGTGAAAGTGAAGAAGAATTAAATGATCTGCTGAACGGAATGAACAGTCTAATGAGTAGACAGTATGGTTTGAGAGTAAATCGGAAAAAGACGAAGGTAATGAGAAGTAGTAGAAATGAGAACAGCGAGAAACTTAACATCAGGATTGATGGTCACGAAGTCAATGAAGTTAAGGAATTCTGCTACCTAGGCAGTAAAATAACCAATGACGGATGGAGCAAGGAGGATGTCAAAAGCAGACTCGCTATGGCAAAAAAGGCATTTCTGGCCAAGAGAAGTCTACTAAAATCAAATACCGGCCTTAATTTGGGGAAGAAATTTCTGAGGATGTGCGTCTGGGGTACAGCATTGTATGGTAGTGAAACATGGACTGTGGGAAAACCGGAACAGAAGAGAATCGAAGCATTTGAGATGTGGTGCTGTAGACGAATGTTGAAAATTAGGTGGACTGATAAGGTAAGGAATGAGGAGGTTCTACGCAGAATCGGAGAGGAAAGGAATATGTGTAAAAACTGATAAGGAGAAGGGACAGGATGATAGGACATCTGCTAAGACATGAGGGAATGACTTCCATGGTACTAGAGGGAGCTGTAGAGGGCAAAAACTGTAGAGGAAGACAGAGATTGGAATACGTCAAGCAAATAATTGAGGACGTAGGTTGCAAGTGCTACTCTGAGATGAAGAGGTTAGCACAGGAAAGGAATTCGTGGCGGGCCGCATCAAACCAGTCAGTAGACTGATAACAAAAAAAAAAAGAGCCAAGATTTTCTCTACTCCACCAGCTATAATAACCTGATCCTCTTTGCCAAAACCTTTGCACAAATTCCCTATGTCCTCTGTCATTTGTCTAAGGCTAGCAATTTGCTTCAAAATACTTGTGGCCTGGTATGCTGTCCCTAATTTTTCCAGTACCGTCTGGCCTACACCCCTCCCATGACGACCACCTATCATCAAAACTTTTTCCTTCGTACTCTCTTTCGGTAATGACGTACATTGAATTCATTTGCCAGAAGCCAGCTGCACCCGACTATGACCTACGGCTGGATGAGGCTCTTTCCCTCCTATTGCAGGTAACGTAAAAATTTATTCTATACTGTTAACTGAAATATAGATGAAGTGGAGGAGCTGTTCTCCTGTCACCCATTGCTTGTTACCTTTACCCAGTACCTATAAACTTTTTGCCCCTTTCCCCCTTCAACCTATCTATTTCAAATTTCACGTGGTCGAATCCAGGCTAAATGGCACAAATATTTATCTCCTGGTAAGCGATTTTCTTGTCTTTCTCACAAAGCTTACTGTTCCATGAGAGAGCCTCGTTGGGTTTCCCATTCAGTTCCCCACTGCAGTCACCCCTTACATTCCAACCCACAGTCTACGCATACTTCTGCCTCTGTAACTGTTCTACGGCAACTTCCACCCTTATAACGCATTGCAACACAGGTTACAGTCTTAAAAACAGAAGTAAATCACTTAACACACTTCACGCTATACGTATTTTCGTTACTGATGAGCAGCAAAAATTAGACGCCTAAGGTGTATAATACATCATAAAACTTTACCTTTGTTCTCTTAAAACAGAATCTTAGCACTCACTCGACTGCAGTATCCGTTAAATTAACTTAATTACAACAGAATGTAAATTTCGGAAAATGCCCGTAAGCAATCGAATATTGCGAAAGATTCTAAATCAAACAATTTAGGATTTACGTAACTTTCCGGAGATATGAACATAACAGTGAATGAACGCTCAAATTAAATCGTTGGAAAGAAAATAGAACAATTAAGCGAAATTCTCTATGTTAGCTGTGCCAAAACGTAAACAAATATACGACAGCAACCCGTCCTCACGATCTTTCCGCGTTTTCTGGACTAATACATAAACGAAAGTGATACCTTAACTAGTAAGCTTAAGAAACGCACTGATACACGTATTTAGTGAGTAATTTGCGCTAAATTAACTGTTATTACAATCTAAATAAGTTACCTTTACGAGAGAGCAAAATCGCGGATGCCTCCACCGCTGCAGTGCTGCCAACCCTTGATCGTCTTGCCACCTAGCTGGAGACACGACAGCTTTTTGTCAGTGGTATACGCCGGGAAAATCTGCATTCTCACATCCTCAAGTATGGTCCCGTCGAACTTGAAGATAAGTGACTAACAAAGAAAATCGAACGTAGCTACGAATTCCAATCCCACAGCAGCTTGTCGCACGTATTTTGGAAAAGTTAAATGCGAGGCAACTTTCATCCCTAGCACACACGGATGCCCACACGGAAAGCGCATTTTAATCCCGCCAACTTAGTGGCGCCAGCGTGGTGGACTGGCGCGGGCTATCGGGATTTGTGTTTTCATTTCCGGGAGCCGATTCCCGCGTAAGCCGCCCCCGTACTGGGCCGCTTCTTTACTGCGAAACTTTGGTAACGACGCTCTTATATCTCTGCTAATGAGCAAAAGTTGCTCGCACTGTCCCGCCTTTCGCTAATGATTGTTTCAATTATTCTTATCAGAGCAAGTGCTGGCGAGGACGGCGCCGGTAACTTTATCACTACCGCCGCACTTGCTGCTGATTGCTTTCAGGATCGTAGCTTTCCACCGTTGTCACTCTGATTAAAGTACTGACAATGTATGTGATTACTTCTTATGTTACATGAAATTTGTAGCTCAGGTCTTGCGGGGAAGAAGTAAAGGAGCGTTTATGGGTCACACATTAAGTGTAAAGGACTATGGTATGAAGATTAGCATCTCCAAAACGAAAGTAATGTCAGCGGGAAAGAGATATAAACGGTTTGAGTGCCAAATAGGAGAAACAAAGTCAGAACAGGTGGACGGTTTAAAGTACTTAGGATGCATATTCTCACAGGATGGCAACATAGTGAAAGAACTGGAAGCGAGGTTTAGCAAAGCTAATGCAGTGAGCGCTCAGCTACGATCTGCTCTCTTCTGCAAGAAGGAAGTCAGTACCAAGACTAAGTTATCTGTGCACCGTTCAATCTTTCGACCAACTTTGTTGTATGGGAGCGAAAGCTGGGTGGATTCAGGTTACCTTATCAATAAAGTTGAGGTTACGGATATGAAAGTAGCTAGGATGATTGCAGGTATTAGTAGATGGGAACAATGTCAAGAGGGTGTCCACAATGAGGAAATTAACGAAAGACTGGGAATGAACTCTATAGATGTAGCAGTCAGGGCGAACAGGCTTAGATGGTGGGGTCATGTTACACGCATGGGAGAAGCAAGGTTACCCAAGAGACTCATGGGTTCAGCAGTAGAGGGTAGGAGGAGTCGGGGTAGACCAAGGAGAAGGTACCTGGATTCGGTTAAGAATGATTTTGAAGTAATGGGCTTAACATCAGAAGAGGCACCAATGTTAGCACTGAATAGGGGATCATGGAGGAATTTTATGAGGGAGACTATGCTCCAGACTGAACGCTGAAAGGCATAATCAGTCTTAAATGATTATGATTATGATGATGATGATGTTGATGATGATGACTATCAAGAGCGCCCTTGAGACAGTTCGTCAAAAAGGAAGGTACAGTCAGGAGTACCCCATGGAAGAATATTAGATCCATTTCTTTTCCCAGTATGCAAACATGATCATCGGATGGAGTGGACAGCAAAGTGACACTGTTTGCTAAAGATGACGCCGTTGTTTACAGGAAAGGGTCGCGTGAATCGGACAGAATTTATGTTTTATGTAATGAATAGCAGATTGCTTTAGATGTACACTGACGGGAAGAAAATCGGAACGTCGAAGAAAGAATTCTGCGACATAAACTAAAGTTGGTAAATGTCTTTCTACTGAAAAATGACATGCATTCAGATTTCATGACAGTAACATAAGAATGGCGCTAGTTGCGTCACTATGAGGGTGCAAATCTGGTTTCCTTGAAATACACGCTGTAATGGTCGTGAGCGTTAGTTACCTTTGAGATTGGCCTTGGTTAGTTGCTTTTAACCAAGTATTCCTTTAAGACGACGAAGAGGCCATTAAAAACATCTCACTGAGTTTTAACTTAATTGTGTGGTAGAGCGACCAGAAGTTGGACGTTCCTTCTGTGATACTACGAGAAGACTTCGCAGGAATGTAGCCGCTGTACGGTATTGTTAGCAGCGGTGACCAGAAGAATGTACGGTCACAAGAAGACCGAACTCCGGACGGCTACATGACACTGCCGAGAGGAAGACCATCGTGTTCGCCGAGTTGTTCTGGAGCATCGTACAGCATCTGCAGCAGCAATCTGAGCTTCAATTGGTACCACAGCGACACAACGAAGTGTTACTATCCGATTAATGGAAGGACAGCTCCGAGCCAGACGCCCCGACCGCAAACCACCACCATTTGCGACTTCATTGGTGTGAAGCAAGAGTTTGTTGGAGGGCAGGGTGGAGGTCTGACGTATTTCCTGATGAAAACTTTGTCTGCCTCGATACCAGTGATGGCTGTGTGGTAGAAGGAGGGCAGCTGAGAGGCTGCAACCATTCTGTCTGCGTGCTAGACACACTGGACCTACACCTGGAGTAATAGGGTGGAGTGTGATTTCGTACTATAGTAGGAACACTCTCGTGGTTCTCACACGCATCCTGATTGCAAATTTCTACGTCAGTTGGGCTGTCATTCATGAACAGCATTCAAGGGTGTGTTTACTAGCAGGATACCGCTTACCCACATACCGCTACTGATTGAGCCGGTGGGTTTCTGGCGCCAGGCGATATCGATTCTTACTTCCATCTATGATCGTTGTTCCTGCGCCTTGTTCTCTTTGCGTCTTTGAGGCAGGCTATTTATGGTGGCGCGCGTGCTCAAGTCGAGGAGAGTGGGTCCGCGCATAAGCTGAGTCAGTCTAAGACGTTACGTGCTTTCGATGTTGTCGTTGTGGGGAGTTGGCGACACCATGACTCGTGGCACGGCCGTATGCCTTGAGAACCAGTTGAGTTGGAGCAACGAAGAAGCATGGGCCGTTGCCGGAAGGTATTAAAGTGTACTGACACGGCTGGCCAGTGGGGAACAGGATTTGCTACTACACTCCTGGAAATTGAAATAAGAACACCGTGAATTCATTGTCCCAGGAAGGGGAAACTTTATTGACACATTCCTGGGGTCAGATACATCACATGATCACACTGACAGAACCACAGGCACATAGACACAGGCAACAGAGCATGCACAATGTCGTCACTAGTACAGTGTATATCCACCTTTCGCAGCAATGCAGATTGCTATTCTCCCATGGAGACGATCGCAGAGATGCTGGATGTAGTCCTGTGGAACGGCTTGCCATGCCATTTCCACCTGGCGCCTCAGTTGGACCAGCGTTCGTGCTGGACGTGCAGACCGCGTGAGACGACGCTTCATCCAGTCCCAAACATGCTCAATGGGGGACAGATCCGGAGATCTTGCTGGCCATGGTAGTTGACTTACACCTTCTAGAGCACGTTGGGTGGCACGGGATACATGCGGACGTGCATTGTCTTGTTGGAACAGCAAGTTCCCTTGCCGGTCTAGGAATGGTAGAACGATGGGTTCGATGACGGTTTGGATGTACCGTGCACTATTCAGTGTCCCCTCGACGATCACCAGTGGTGTGCCGGCCGGAATGGCCGCGCGGTTAAAGGCGCTCCAGTCTGGAACCGCACGACCGCTACGGTCGCAGGTTCGAATCCTGCCTCGGGCATGGATGTGTGTGATGTCCTTAGGTTAGTTAGGTTTAAGTAGTTCTAAGTTCTAGGGGACTTATGACCACAGCAGTTGAGTCCCATAGCGCTCAGAGCCATTTGAACCATTTGAACCAGTGGTGTACGGCCAGCGTAGGAGATCGCTCCCCACACCATGATGCCGGGTGTTGGCCCTGTGTGCCTCGGTCGTATGCAGTCCTGATTGTGGCGCTCACCTGCACGGCGCCAAACACGCATACGACCATCATTGGCACCAAGGCAGAAGCGACTCTCATCGCTGAAGACGATACGTCTCCATTCGTCCCTCCATTCACGCCTGTCGCGACACCACTGGAGGCGGGCTGCACGATGTTGGGGCGTGAGCGGAAGACGGCCTAACGGTGTGCGGGACCGTAGCCCAGCTTCATGGAGACGGTTGCGAATGGTCCTCGCCGATACCCCAGGAGCAACAGTGTCCCTAATTTGCTGGGAAGTGGCGGTGCGGTCCCCTACGGCACTGCGTAGGATCCTACGGTCTTGGCGTGCATCCGTGCGTCGCTGCGGTCCGGTCCCAGGTCGACGGGCACGTGCACCTTCCGCCGACCATTGGCGACAACATCGATGTACTGTGGAGACCTCACGCCCCACGTGTTGAGCAATTCGGCGGTACGTCCACCCGGCCTCCCGCATGCCCACTATACGCCCTCGCTCAAAGTCCGTCAACTGCACATACGGTTCACGTCCGCGCTGTCGCGGCATGCTACCAGTGTTAAAGACTGCGATGGAGCTCCGTATGCCACGGCAAACTGACTGACACTGACGGCGGCGGTGCACAAATGCTGCGCAGGTAGCGCCATTCGACTGCCAACACCGCGGTTCCTGGTGTGTCCGTTGTGCCGTGCGTGTGATCATTGCTTGTACAGCCCTCTCGCAGTGTCCGGAGCAAGTATGGTGGGTCTGACACACCGGTGTCAATGTGTTCTTTTTTCCATTTCCAGGAGTGTACCTCGAGAGCTATGTGGATGGATGGCGTGTGAATTTCATATGAAGAAGAAAAAATTAATCGCCAAGCTTACGTCGTGGGTTCCTCCTTCTATATATAGTGAATATTATTGTGTACTTAAGGACTGTTGACTGGTGCAATTGCTCGTGCTAGTGGCCAGCAAAACATTCACTGCAGTGGTGGCGCAGGCGAGTTATGTTCTGGAACGGCCATGAAATTATGTTACTAAAGTGGCTAGAAATAGCGCCTCGCATTTGTAAGTTTGGATATGGTGCCTAGTAGCACGCTGAAGGTAGCTGGGTCACTTGAACGTCATTTCTTAATTTTGTTATAGATTGAGAATTTTCTGGTTTTACGAATTAGTGGTAGCTGTTGTTTATCAATAATTTCTTGCGTGTATGGAAGGCAAGTGGCCATGATAAATATAGGTCACATTGTGTTTTATGGTCGGATGAAGGACGTGTGTATTTTGGTCTGTGGCCATAGTGGCCATACTTATTGCATTAGCGACTACTGAAGTGACATTAGTTTTCTATTCCAATTTCAAATACCTATCTGAAGGTTGATTGTCACGTTAGGTACTGCACGTTTGATTTATGTGGTGTCAGCCATTCAGCGAAGACAGATTATCTTGTAAGGTGGACCTTAAGTCATGGGGTGTGGACTGACACATCTTTTCCGTAGTATCTAGATTTTCAGAAACGTGTATAGTGGTCGATGCGAGCAAACCTCGCCCCGCGAGCTTGCAGTGTGACGGATATCTCAGGAACCGGCCGGTGTGGCCGTGCGGTTCTAGGCGCGTCAGTCTGGAACCGCGTGACCGCTACGGTCGCAGGTTCGAATCCTCCCTCGGGCATGGATGTGTGTGATGTCCTTAGGTTAGTTAGGTTTAAGTAGTTCTAAGTCTAGGGGACTGACGACCACAGATGTTAAGTCCCATAGTGCTCGGAGCCATTTCAACCATTTGAAATCTCAGATTTGAACTCAGTGCCGTCCGGACTCCGTTAACGCGTTATTTCTCTATTCCATTCAACGAGAGGCTTGTTTTGGGCATAAGATTTGCTACTGCCCAAAGTTGAGTATACGTTCGCCCTTTGGATCGTGTGTTTGTGCAATGGTAATAGATTAACGTTTGCTCGCGTCCATCACATGTTCATCAAATTTACGTTTTGCCTTAAGCTTGCGAAGTCTAGAATCTTCTGGATGTTGAGTGTAGTAGAATGCTAAATGTAAACAGAGCATCAAATTAATTTTGCCTTTTCAGTAAGTGTAAAACCGAGTGAGAAAGGCGATAGCCGACATTGTAAACACTTGGTTATCTATTTCATCTATTATTTTGGTTGTTGTTACCGGCACGTAAAAGGGCCGTTGTCACAAGTGTGACGATTAATATTGTAAATACTAATTGTGGATCGGGCCTTGATATGCAAATGTTATTAATTGATTATTACTGCTAAAACTGGTTGTGTTGCTGATATAGAAGGTTAGAGTGCGCAATCGCCACACCACTGATCACTTTAATGTAGAGTTATATATTTATCATTTTTTGGTGCTGCGTTTCTTTTCCGTTACTGTAGGTGAGAGTGATAGGGAGTAGCAGAAATGAGATTAGCAGTAAATTTATCATCAAAACTGACGACCACGAAGCAGACGAATTTAAGGAACTCTACTACCTTGTAAACAAAGTAACAGATGACAGGCGAAGCGAGGAAGGCCTAAAAATCAGACAAACACAAACAAAGAGGACTTCCTGGCGCAAAGGAGCCTATTAGTACCAATCATAGGCCATTATCTGACACACAAATTTCTGAGAACGTACGTCTGGAGGACAGCGTTGAACGTTAGTGTATTATGGACTGTGTTAAAACTAAAAAAGAAAACAATCGAAGCATTTGAGATGTGGTGCTACCGAAGGGTGTAGAAATTACGTTGACAAATAAGACAAGAAATGAAGTGGTTCCCCGCAGCATTGACAAAGAAAGCAACATAGGGAAAACACTGAAAAGAGGTGGAACAGGTTTATATGGAGTGTGTTAGGACATTAATATTCGGCAAATAATTAAGGATGCTATGTGCAAGTGCTATTACGTGAGGAAGAGGTGGGCGCATGAGAAGAATTCGTGGCGGGCCACATCAGATTTGGAAAAAAAAAAGATATTCCTATATTTTCCGAGTACAGTAATAATGTTAAACTCATTGAGTCAGTCGCATCAATTAAACACCTTGGTCTACCGCTGCGAAATGAAATGGGACGAGCACATGATTTGCAGGGAAGTTCAACAGCCAAATAAAATTTGTTCGGAGAGATCTAGAAAAGAGTACCCTAACCTGAAAGCTGTCCATTTCGACTAACTTCTCAATAATACCATGATGTGTAGTGTTTGGATCAGGCATGCTTCAACCTATGAAGCATGTGAGGGTAGAGGATATAATAAACAGTACCCTATCTAGCACATTTTGGTGATTCGCGTAAGTATGCACAAATCTAGATATAGGCATGTACTGTTCGAGAAACACTGACCGGTAGTCTCTCGAAGAAAGACGCCGTACTTATCGCGAGGACCAGTTCAGAAAACATTGAGAATTGTCTTTCAGCTGAGAGACTACGACTGCTCTTCAGACTCTAAGTACACAAGAGAATAATCGGTCGTATCTCGCCGATACCATGGCCTCGCAAGTCTCTCAACTTAAACCCGTTGATTTATTTGTGAGCAGATATGAAAAAGCTTTTGTATATTCCAACCCTACTGTAAGTGTGTATGAACCCTAGGAACGCATTGTGGATGGTTGCATTTGTAACACGTCTGGGATTTTAGAAAGTGCGGTAGTCGATGAGTAGACGCGCTGAAGTCTGCCTTCACGTGAACGAAGGCCATGTGGAACACGTCTTGTAATGTGTTTGTCCTGCGTATCTGCATTCTGGGTCCTTGGCGGCACTGTTACAAGGAATTCATGAACTCAGACGTGAAACTCCGTAACAAAGGAAAGCAGTGGTTTATGGACCTATGTATACTAGAATTCTTTGCTCGTTTCCATGTCCTCCTTTCGCCACTTCTGTTTGTATGTATAATAACCAAACACTCTATATGTACGTAAATCGAGTATTTGGAAATGTTAGAGAGAAATGTCTAGGAGCTATAGATCACGTCATGGGAAACAACTTTTGTTAAGGACAAGGTGTTCGTTGACTTTTCCCGGTTCATCGGCACGCCAGGCATCGTTGAAGTGAAGCTCTTGAGTGGGAACATCGTAGAAGCACTCAGCGGCGTTCGTATGCAGTGTGTGTTGGCTATCATCCAGTCATCTTTTCTGCGTGACAAGCAGTAGGCAGTACAAAATTGAAGTTCCCGGTACTGTTTTAAAATATCTTTCTTATAGTTTGTGTGCTGAAAATCACTGTATTAATGTACCGGTAGTGTATTGCACACCTGGGTGTGCATCCTCGGACTGGCGAATACTGGTTCAAATGGCTCTAAGCACTATCAGACTTAACATCTGAGATCATCAGTCCCCTAGAACTTAGAACTACTTAAACCTTACTAACCTAAGGACATCACACACATCCATGCCCGAGGCAGGATTCGAACCTGCGACCGGAGCAGCAGCGCGGTTCCGGACTGAAGGGCCTAGAACCACTCGGTCACACCGGCCGGCTTGTCGAATACTAATGGGTGTTTAGCATGACTGGGAGGCGTCAGGTAACATTTCTTCTGTAACAAAAGCTGTTCACCCATGACGTCATCTATCATACCCAGACGTTGTCGAAGACACTCTGTGTGCATGAAAATGCAATGAACTGTCATGCACTGTTCTCTCGTATGTCTATAGGTAACCTGTTATAGACGAGACGTTAAGGATTAAATTTGTGGAAGCATTTGCCATATATCGTGCATAAAGTTGGCTGAAGCCTGCACTTTTCATGGTAAGGAAATGCTTTTCTCTATTTACAGAGTAATTCTTTTTAACGTCTAAAAAATCCCAACCAACTCTTAGATGATGCTGAGCTAAGTAATTTAATGTAAGACATATGGGGTCACGAATGTCGAGAATTACCGCAAACATGGATGACAAATGTTGAACAAGCGACGTCATCAGCTGACGTACCTCGCTGCACGTGCAGCGACTGGACTTGCCAGTCCTATCTCGCCGATAGGGAGCAATGTTATACGTCGCTCCGCTAGGCTGCAATGTTTTCGAACACCTTTCGTAAATGTAGTCTGTTGGAAACGTAGAAGTTGAAAAATCATTGCTCTCACTATAACCAAGCAAAAGCTGTTCCAGTTTCGTGTTTCTTTCCAACTGCCCCTCCTTTTTTGTTTACAGACTTTACTTTCTAAAAAACACGTATGTCATTTACCGTTAGCGTTGCAATTCCAAAGCTTATAGTTGTATACTTGCGACGCTGTACGGTAGGTTTCTGTTGCGCTGTACTTTGCAGTTAACCAGCAGAGACAGAGAGGCCCGTAATACCGCCTGCCAGACGCAAGACTCGAACACTGAGCACGTAGGCCCGGACTCACAGCCACGTGAATAGTTGACTTGGGTTGGGATGATCAGGTGGGACAGGCCGATTGGCGACACCGTTGCACGTGCAGTGAGGTATGTCGACTGGTGAGTCACATGTTCAACATTTTTCATCCACGTTTGGGCTATTTCCCTACATTTGCGGCGCTCTCTGTCTCAGCGTCGTCTATGTCGCTTCAAGGTTTTCCCAAATGTTAATAAGAATCATTCTGCATAATATTTCAAGCTGAGGCGACTGCCACAACCTGTAGACTGACTGTCTATGAATACGTGGGCTGAGGAACGCAGCTTGTTTCCACGTCTCTTTGCCTCTCACAGTGATAGAGTAACGCAGTCACAGGAAGCTGGACATTCATTTAGGAGGACAGTGGTTCAGATCTTAGTCTGGTCATTCGGATACACACTACTGGCCATTAAAATTGCTACACCACGAAGATAACGTGCTACAGACACGAAATTTAACCGACAGGAAGAAGATACTGTGATATGCAAATGATTAGCTTTTCAGAGCATACACACAAGGTTGGCGCCGGTGGCGACACCTACAACGTGCTGACATGAGGAAAGTTTCCAACCGATTTTTCATACACAAACAGCAGTTGACTGGCGTTGCCTGGAGAAACGTTGTTGTGATGCCTCGTGCAAGGAGGAGAAATGCGTACCATCACGTTTCCGACATTGATAAAGGTCGGATTGTAGCCTATCGCGATTGCGGTTTATCATATCGCGACACTGCTGCTCGCGATGGTCGATATCCAATGACTGTTAGCAGAATATGGAATCGGTGGGTTCAGGAGGTTAATACGGAACGCCGTGCTGGATCCCAACGGCCTCGTATCACCAGCAGTCGAGATGACAGGCATCTTATCCGCATGGCTGTAACGGATCGTGCAGCCACGTCTCGATCCCTGAGTCAACAGATGAGGACGTTTGCAAGACAAAAAACATCTGCACGAACAGTTCGACGACGTTTGCAGCAGCATGGACTATCAGTTCAGAGACCATGGCTGCGGTTACTCTTGACACTGCATAGCAGATAGGACCGCCTGCGATGGTGTACTCAACGACGAACCTGGGTGCACGAATGGCAATACGTCATTTTTACGGATGAATCCAGGTTCTGTTCACAGCATCATGATGGTCCCATCCGTGTTTGGCGACATCGTGGTGAACGCACATTGGAAGCGTGTACTCGTCATCGCCATACTGGCGTATCACCCGGCGTGATGGTATGGGGTGCCACTGGTTGCACGTCTCGGTGACCTCTTGTTCGCATTGACGGGACTTTGAACATTGGACGTTACATTTCAGATGTGTTACGACCCGTGGCTCTACCCTTTATTAGATCCCTGTGAAACCCTACATTTCAGCAGGATAATACACGACCGCATGTTGCAGGTACTGTACGGGCCTTTCTGGATACAGAAAATGTTCGACTGCTGTCGCGGTCACCAGATTCTCCAGATCTCTCACCAACTGAAATCGTCTGGCCAATGGTGGCCGAGCAACTGGCTCATCACAATACGCCATTCACTACTCTTGATGAACTGTGGTATCGTGTTGAAGCTGCATGAGCATCTGTGCCTGTACACGCCATCCAAGCTCTGTTTGACTCAATGCCCGGGCGTATCAAGGCCGTTAGTACGGCCAGAGCTTGTTGTTCTGGGTACTGATTTCTCAGGATCTATGTACCAAAATTGCTTGAAAATGTAATCACATGTCAGTTCTGGTATAATATATTTGTCCAATGAATACCCGTTTGTCATCTGCATTTCTTCTTTGCGTAGCAATTTTAATGGCCAGTGGTGTACCATTTTTCTAGGTACCTTAAAAAGATGTAAGCTTTGTGACGGTTACGGTCCAGTTCCCTCACCATTCATCACAGATTTCAGCTTGTGCTTCACCTGTACCAGTATTTACTTCTTCGTCGACGGGATGTTAAACACTGATTCTTCTATCCTTCTGCACCTCTTGTGCTGAGTGTCTTGTAGCTTCAAACTCTGGATGAACAGGACTGGAACGTACAAGTACAGACAACGTATTATCCTGCTATGTCTGTCCGTTGTGCCTCACGCGCGCCGCAAAGTGCGATACCACTGAAAACAGCAACAGCACAGGTACTAGGCGAGCCGTCTCGGCCATCACCTAGTTCCCACCAGGAGAGGAGCCCAGATAGCGCCGCGACGCCTGCTGACGCCTGCGGCCATCCATCACCAGCGCCGCCCTCCGGGTCGCCAGCGCTACCACCCTCCCCTCCCCACCCTCCCTCCCCTTCCCCCTCACCACGACTCCCTCACCACTCCCAGAGCGCCTCGCATTACGCGTGGGCCGCATTCATCACGCGATGCCCGAAAATCCCTCCTCCCCACCAGACCTACAGTAGTTTACGCGCGGAAAAATAGCGCGGACCTCGCGGCGCGGGCAGCCTGCCAAAATTCGGACCACCCCCTCCCCAGGGGTGCGCGCACCCACGTCCCGTCCCGTCGCGCTGGACGCCCCCTTATCGATGGAAATTCTCGCGCTCGTGGCAGGCCCATTTTTTTTTCTTTTTTGAGATGTCCGGCGTCGAATGAAGCATGATAGCCCTTTTTCTGCACATGATAAGTGCTTTTACGCCGTCAGGACCTAGTGTCCCGTTCGCGGCGGCGCACAAAAAAGTTGAAAACGCGATGAAAAATTCATCGGTTTGTAGGGAGATAGAAAGCCCAAACTCGTGCTTCAGAAACGATTGGAGCGCGTCTGTAAACACACAGACGGGACGCGTATATCACAGCCTGCGTGTCGCCATAAATAGCCTAGTGGGGTTATCGAAAATGAAAGAATTACTCACTGCCTGTTTTTCTCATGTCAACGTCCACCAGAAATCTTATGGCTCACCCATGCAAAAGAGCCCATCTCTCGGAAACTCTATGTTTATGAAAGGTACAGAAAGTATACGACAGCGGTTTAACGCTTTGATCAATACTTTGACTGTGTGTGTACTTCGACGATTGCCATACACAATATGAAACCACAAAAAGAAAGAATCACGATGTGTCCCGTTGCCAATGAAGGAAGGACACTTACGGACTAACATCCCATTCGAATAACTCCTTAGAAGAGAAGATAAGGGTTTGACGTTCTGTGACGTGGAGGTTATTGAAGATGGCGCACAAGCTCTGATTCGGAAACGTTGATGGAAACCGGGCGTGTCTTTTCAAGGGCACCATCACGGAATTTGTCTTAAGCCTACTACTAACTTCTACATCTACGTCTACATGATTACTGTGAAGTTCACGAATAAGTACCTGGCAGAGAGTTCATAGAAGCTCTTTTAAGCTAATTCTGAACTCTTCCCACAGTGCGCGAGGACATCAAAACAGTCGACCACGAAGCAGACGAAGCTAAGGAACTCTACTACCTTGTAAACAAAATAAAATATGACAGGCGAAGCAAGAAAGGCATAAAAAGCAGACTAACACAGACAAAGAGGACATTCCAAGCGAAAAGGAGCCTATTATATCTGAACACAACAGTTACCATACACATACTAAAGACGCATGATAAATAAGTCATGCACGAGATATGGGAGTTGAAGCTAAAGAACACTGACGAAATTTAAATTAAGTCGCTCCTTATGAGAACCTGTGTCAATCCACAGAACTCTGATGCGCTGCTGCTATGGGATCTATCACTCACTGAGGAATCTATTACAAGTGGCTCTCCAGACGCAAAAAAAAAAAAAAAATGCCTTGTCAGAAGACAGAAGCTTATATACCGTTATTTTAATTTGTATAGTGATCAGAAGTCGTATTCCAACGCAGGAGGACTGAAATACACACGGTTATTCATAAGCATCTCTGGAGTTTCAGAAGAGGTCTGCACAAAAGTAACAAATTATACGGAAAACAGACACGCATTAGCGGATAGAGTGTCTCTCCACGTTTTAAACTTAGATTACACATGCCAATACAGGCAGCATTTGTGACGCGATAAACGTCAACACGAACGTGAAATCAGTATTGGATGGTGTGACCGCAGCCCGCGTTGCAAATCTGTTCATCGCGTTACCTGCAAGCAGGCGCACACTAACTCGATGCGACTATACAGGGTGGAGCGCAGCAAACGGTTGAGAATGAAACTGGAAGACAGTACAACCTAAAAGTGCAAGGTGTAATTGTAAGAATTCTGCAAACCATTAGCGGGCTTCTCTTTAGGAATGAGACAATGATATATAGCAATAATATGCAGAAAATTTCTGCTGTATCTTGGATAACGTATCGTGGAACACCTACGTTCTATTAATAGTCAAAGGGTTAAGTGATTTAGTGAAACCACGGAAAAACTAAATGTAGTTTATAGTTAAACCGTCGATATCTCGTATGGTACAGCGTCTTACTCTTACTGCTGTGTCCATCGTGTGGCTACTTCGCTGAGGACTTCACCGTGGTGTGCTGGTGCTACAGCTTCCAGCAGACTAAATCGTGATTGCTGGAAGTTCAAAATTGAAAGAGCAGTCAGAAAAGGAGTTTCCAAAACACGAAAACTGTTTTCAGCAGCCCTAGAGGAAGTATTCAGACTGATAAACGGCATTTGCGAAGAAGCAAAAAGCGAGAATCGAAAATACAGTTACGTAAAAGAACCGCAACACTAAAATATAATTAATATAGAGTGATGAAATTTCGGGAATACACTTGTGTAGGTAATATATTTAAGTGGTTAACATTTCAAAACCACAGTTTAACGTAAGTGGGAGATAAGACATTGCAAATGTGGATTTCTATGTCTTATCCTTAGTCTGTCTTTATACGGACGGTTAATGCTCTCTCTGTATAAAGCTGGAGTTGTCGGCCGATTGTGTCTCATATGTGCTCGATTTGAGACAGATGTGATGATCGAGTAGGCCAAGATAACATGTCGACACCGTAGAGCATTTGGGGTTACAACAGCGGTATAGTGGAGGGTGTTATCCTACTGGAAAACACTTGCAGGAATGCTGTTCATGAATGGCAGCACAACAGGTCGAATCACCGGATTGACTCACAAATTTGCCGTCAGGGTGCGTAGCATAACCACGAGAGTGCTGCTGCTGTCATACGAAATCGCAACATTAGACTGTAACTCCAGGTGTAGGTTGAGTGTGTCGAACACACAGACAGGTTGGTTGCAGGCTGTCAACTGGCTTCCTGCTATCCAAAACACGGTCATCACTGGATCGGAGGCAGAACCAGCGTTCATCAGAAAACACAACAGATTTCCACCACGTCCTGCCACTACTGAAGTCGCAAATCGCGGTGGTTTGGGGTCAGTAGAATGCACGCTGCAGGGCGTCTGGCTTGGCGCTGTTTTCGAAGTAACCCATTTGTAGCTGTTCTGTGTTGCCAACTGATGCAGATACCAAAGCCATACGCCAAACACTATGGTCTTCGCTCTCGGTGGTGCCACGTGGCCGTCCGTATCCCGATCTTTTTGCGACCGTACATTCTTGTGACCACCGTAGCCGCAATCATGTACGGTGGCTTCATTTCTACCATGTCTTTCTGCAGTACTGCAGAAGGAACACGCATCTTCTCTTAGCAGTATTACACGATCTCGTTCGAACTGAGTGAGGTACTGATGTGGTGACTTTATCACCTTAAAGGCTGCTTTACTAATATAAATTCTCCACGTCCAATCTCAAAGGTAACTAATACGCACGATGGCTACAGCGTGTATTTAAACCATGTCTGATTTACATCCTCATAGTGGCGCTGCGAGCGATTTATGTGACTGGGGTGAAGTCTGAATAGACATCACCTTTCAGAAGTCATTTATGTCGCACAACTCAAGTCCTCAAACCACAACATGCAAACAAAATTCAACCTCACTGAACTGTGTCATACGAAAAATGTAAAAAATTGTTGATAAATATGAGTACGCATATTGTGTTAGTGCTTTAAAGCTTTTCTTCTGGTCTTGTTTACTTTCCAATGTAGCCTCGTTAGTACCTGCCAACACTCGAAGCTTGTAAGCCAATGTTTTACATTTGGCAAAATGCTGTTACGATGTATCACTTCTGTGCCAGTTACAGTGTCCCATGTCCGCCCCCGGTAGCTGAGTGGTTAGCGCGACAGAATATCAATCCTAAGGGACCAGGTTCGACTCCCGGCTATGTCGCAGATTTTCTCCGCTCAGGGACTGGGTGTTGTGTTGTCCTGATTATCATCATCTCATCCCCATCGACGCGCAAGTCGCCGAAGGGGCGTCAAATCGAAAGACTTGCACCCGACGAACGGTGTACCCGACGGGAGGCCCTAGTCACACGACATTTACATTTTTAGTGTTCCATGTAAAATAGCGGTGACAGTGTAATAGTTATCAGCTTATTATATAATTAGCTACAGGAGGTGTACAAAAATATTACCTACCACTACATAATATAAATTAATGCCCCGACCCTCGCCGCATTCTCCCACGTTTTCTGTCTGTATGTGAAAGCTAATAGCGGATTCAGTTTTCACAAATAGATACACTGATCCACAAGGAATGGTTGTGTATAAAATTTCTTACACCTACGCTAGACAAGTCGTCTGGCTGTAGGTAGTTAGTGCTAGCAGTGCGAAGCTGGGCTGATTCGCTAGAGCGAGGGTTACTTCTATTTCACTGTGAAAAATGCTTACGCAGATGTGTAGTGCAGTGTCTCTAGCATGACTGGTCATCTCGTCGTGTCGCACGCTTCACTTCTGAGCGCACAATGAGCACGTAAAGATGTCCAAGACAATTGAGTGTCCTGCCAAGGATGACCTGAGCATTCTCTTTCGATTTCCTCAAGCTGAGGAGTTCCACTTGATTTCATGTAGCCCACATAACGTAAAAGTCATGCGTGACAGCGAAGTGTGGCAATGGTGCAGGAACCTTGAAGCAGGACTTCACGATGTAGACGGTCAGGGGAGGAAGCGAGTGTGAACAAATGATCTTGTTTAGCGAGAGGATCACGCGATTCGAGAAAATCGTCTACAAAGAGCAATTCAGAACAAAGAAGATTGTTGTCATCAGGCCTTGTCCTTCTTCATGAGAATGCTAGACCGTACACTACCGCTGCAACGAAGACGCTCTTGTTTACTCACCCACCGTACACTCCAGGATTGGCTCCCTGTGATTTCGTCTGTCCATGTGAACTGCTGGCTGTGACAGCATTTTAGCTCAGACAACGAGCTGCACAATGTCTAAGTCGGTGCTACGACTACCTAGAGTAGCAGGTGGAAGGTGTAACTAACTGTTGCAAATAAAATATGTTTGATTTTCACTGTGGTTTCCATTTCGCGACCGGTCAGACATCTTAAAAAAAAAAAAAAAAAAAAAAAAAAAACATTCGTATGTCATAAAGATGCATACAAAAAAAAGCGCTGATGTCGATCCCGATATCTACAAATTCTACAAAGTACAATTTCACCCCATCCAACCTGCCTCATGAGTGCTCGCTTTTCATTCCGTCACCACCTTTCCCTACACCTCTTTTCCTTCTGTCTCTCTATCTCATTGTATTCCTTCCTCCCACTTATATAACCATACTGACACCTCAAACTGTTCCACCCTTCTTGTTTCCGCAATATCCACTCCTTCTCCGTCGCTACTAGCTCTCCATACTTACACCTAAACTCCTAACGTAATTCGAACAACAGACGATTCTTCCCAGGACAGATCCTTGACCTTTCAGAGCTTAATTTTAAAGGTCACAATTTTCTCCGTCGTATTTTAAATATGTTCTCATTGCTTTGATTTAACCTTTAGTATTTCAGGTTAAAAATTAACGACGATGAAAATCAAACTCCTTTTATATAAAACCTTCAAATTCACCTTCATAACTTTTAAAATCACTTGTAAATATCTCATTTTTTAATTTGTTATTTTTATTTCGCCTTTAGACGTACTACATGCTCTTTTGCGAAAAGCAGACTGACTATACCTATGGCAGCCTACTTCCAGCCCACGTGATCTGAGGGGGATGAAATCTTAACGAAGAAAAAAAATTGGAGCTGATTTATGCATATTATTATGAATCCGATGTAATGAATATTCGTTAATGTATTTAGCTAACCTGCGCAAAAAAAGCTAACATTTTTGTTGGGCAATTCCATACGATTAAATAGTGTTTCATAATTTTACCTAGAGTATTTGTAACTAATGTTTATTACCTGGAACATGAAGGCAACGTATACTCCCACTATGCCACCTATTGGCTGGCTCTTGAATGCCTGTAAACTTTTGAATAGTGTTGGCATCTGACGCCCCGATTAAGCACAGATTTTATTGAAACACACTGAACACATGTTTGTGAACATATTTTTATCTTTTATCGCCTGACAATGCACAAGTGACAACTCACATTCTTATTTTAAATTTAATTACATATCTGATAATGGCAGTCAATTGCTGCTGATGAAGAGGATGAATTATTTAATTGAAATCTCATAGTTGTCCACTGATTTTAAGGGGAAACACTTCGACTTCATATCAGGATATGGCAACTATAAACCTTTCAATCAAAAATGGCTCTGAGCACTATGCGACTTAACTTCTGAGGTCATCAGTCGCCTATAACGTAGAACTAATTAAACCTAACTAACATAAGGACATCACACGCATCCATGCCCGAGGCAGGAATCGAACCTGCTACCGGAGCGGTCGCTCGGCTCCAGACTGTAGCGCCTAGAACCGCACGGCCACTCCAACCGGCCACCTTTCAATCACAAGACCACGCACACGAGTGTGTGTTTGCAGGAGACAGTTCATCACATATTCGGCTGTCTCTTACCCCTTGTGTTATGACTTCGTTCCTCACAAGAGATAAATGATCAAATTTCGTGCCTGTGGACTACCGTATCAGTTGTGCGACTGAATTCGTGATTCCCTTTCAAAAAGGTCACAGGACGTAAGAATCTACGGAAACTGACAGAATAAGACAGAAGTGCTATTGGCGTCCCACAAGGAAGTTTTATTGGATCTCTTCTATTCCTAATCTATATAAACGATTTACAATACAAATTGAGCAGCACTCGTACACTGTTCGCAGATGACGTTGTCATTTTCCCTCTGGTAAAGTCATCAGAAAACGAAAAACAAATGCAAAATGACTTAGACAAGATATCTCTATCCTGCAAAACGTGACAATGTACTTTAAATAGGGAAAAGTGTGATGTTCTTCACATGAGTATTAAAAGGACTCAGATAAATTTCGGGTACACGATGAATCACACAAATCTAAAGTCTGTTAGTTCAGTTACTAACTGGAACGACGACATAGATTATTTCTTTGGGAACCAAACCAAACCAAAAGACTGCTTTTTATCTGCAGATCACTTACAACAATCAGCAGGTCTACTAAAGAGACTTCCAACACTACATCCGTTCGTCCTTTGCTAGAGTGCTACTGTGCGATAAGGGATCCTTTCCAGATTTGACTGACAGAGGACATCGAAAAAGTGCAAAGTAGGGCAGGTCATTCCGTACTATAGCGAAATAGCGAAGAGTGTGCCACAGATAGGATACGCGAGTAGGTTGGCAATCTTAAAATAAAGGCGCTTTTCGTTGTGGCGAGAGCTTTTCACGAAATTTGAAACACCAACTTTCTCCTATGAATACATGATTTTATTGCAGTTATTCAACCACGGGAGAAATTGTCATCATAATAAAATAAAAGAAATCGGAAAGATTTAAGTATTCATCTTTCCCACTCGCTGTTCGGGAAGAGAAGACAGAGAAATTGTCTGAAGGGCTGGCCGAGCGGTTCTAGGCGCTACAGTCTGGAGCCGCGCGACCGCTACGGTCGCAGGTTCGAATCCTGCCTCGGGCATGGAGGTATGGGATGTCCTTAGGTTAGTTAGGTTTAAGTAGTTCTAGGTTCTAGGGGACTGATGACCTCAGAAGTTAAGTCCCATAGTGCTCTGAGCCATTTGAACCATTTGTCTGAAGGTGGTTCGATGTACCTTCTGCCACCTACTTCAATATGAATCCCAGAGTAGTCCTATAGATGCAGACGTAATTGTTGCACTGATTTTATGAGTAGGAGTAGCCATAAGCTTAATATTCAGAGAGACAATGCCGTTTCGTTCATTTGATTCTCACAGCTGATAGGGCAAAAGTACCAATGCCATTTTGCGCCGGTACTTGCTAAAAGATCAATAAACCAGAATGTGATGTTCCTCGTAAGTGTTCAAAAAGGTACGCAGTCGCAAAAACATGCGTCGACGGTAAGCAGTCATATTAATCCAGTTTTATACGGAGCGGATGAAGCGATTTTGTGTGGAGCCCATGGCTACGTTCACTGTTATGCACCGTTCATTACAGTGCTAGCCATGCAAAAACAGCTTTCGTTATTTTCGGTGTCACATGCGCCATTGCTAAAGTCGCTGGATGTTTGCGCTACGCGGAGCGTGTGAATTTCAAACGGTTATTTCCAGATGGCAAACGAGAATCGCAATAACGTCGTGTTTTGTGTCAGCGACTGTTCGCCGCTTGGGTTTACGAGGGCACGATTATATCGCACAGGCTGTGTCCACACACATGTGCTGCAGAATTGTTCACGTTCCGTTTTATTTTGGCCAGCATGTAGTTGTTAAAGCAGAAAAACTCGCCACACTTTCTTTTTCCATTTTTTTCGTGGCATAGCATGAGCTGGCAATCGTAACTTTCAAAATTTGTTGCAAATGGATTATAAGTTTGAAGAAATATACGTACCATGTTCGTAGGTATCATGCGAAAAGGAACGCATCACGATCGATTATTCACTTTCAGTTTAATAATAATGGGTTGGTTGGTTGGTTTGGGGAAGGAGACCAGACTGCGTGGTCATCGGTCTCGTCGGATTAGGGAAGGATGGGGAAGGAAGTCGGCCGTGCCAATAATAATGGGACTTTCATTAATATCCTTTCACGAAGGTTCGTACAGAGGTACTAATGAGTGTAAGTCACGTGCAGGAAAAAATAAAGGACAAAATTAATGTATTGTTTTTGAAAATCATGAAATTTCTGCTAGGCTGGATCTTCAAGTATATCAATGCGGGATCGGTCCATTATACCCTGTCGATAAGGTAAGCTCTTTGGCTGCTGTCATACGTAATCTTTCTAGACACACACACACACACACACACACACACACACACACACACACACACACACACACACACACACACACACACATATATATATATATATATATATATATATATATATATATATATATATAAAGAAAGATTACGTACGACAGCAGCCATATATATATAAGCTACAGACAAAAAATCCGAGTGTTTCGAACTGGAAGAAAAGCATTACACGGAGTATCATTATATAGGTCTAGCAACTGCAAGAGAGAAAGTGACAGATGTAATACCAGGAAGTAAAAATGAGTAAGTAATAGATGCTGGTCTGCAATCAGGTCAAATACGTTCTTACGTTGAAGAAAATAAAAAAATAACAAAACAAAAAAAGCGGCGAAACGACTAAGGAACTATCAGGACGGGATGAAAATGTACAAACAAATCATTACAAGTTCAGAAAAATTCGGCGTTCTTCTTCAAGAAGAAATTGAGGAAGTCTGTAACGCGATTATCCAAGCAGTTTTTCGACTTGATCGATAGAGTTGTTAAAAGTCCTCCTAAGTGATATCGTGCCAAATTCTGTCCAATTGGCGAGTTAGATCGACAAAATTCTGAGCTGGTTAGAAGGCCCTGCCCATTACACTCCAAACGTTCTGAACTGGGAGAGATGCGGCGACATTGCTGGCGAAAGTAGAGTTTGGCAAGTACGATGAAAATCAGGAGAAACTTTCGACTTGTAGGGGCGGACATTATCTCGCTGAAATGTAAGTCCAGAGTAGGTTGCCATGAAGGGAAACACATCGGGGCAAAGAATATCGTCGATATACTTCTGTGGTACGAAGGCGCCGTGGGTTCCTGTTATGAAATGAAACGCCACCCTAGAATATTACTTTTGATTATCGGTCTGCATGGGGGGTGGCAGTCAGCGTGGTATCCCACCACTGTGCAGGGTGTCAGCACATTCGTCTTCCTGGTCACCAGGGCTTAGTCCCAAGTGGTACTCTTCACTGACGAGAATTGTACTCCACGTGTAGAGATTACACGCCGAATGTGCCCTACGTCACTGAATATGGGCTTGTTGGTCTACAAAGTCTCAGACGGTGTTCAGGAAAGATAGATTAGGCAGAATTGGTGGTGGAGCCCTGTCAGTAGTGGTTTATCTTGTAGTGAAGTCGAAGTAGATACTCCGTGCGAGTTGGTATGGGAGGAGGTTAGACTTAACAGCCGAACTAAGTTAATAATTGGCTCCTTCTACCGACCCCCAGACTCCGATAATATAGTTACTGAACAGTTCAGAGAAAATTTGAGTCTCGTAACAAATAAATACCCCACTCATACAGTTATAGTTGATGGGGACTTCAACCTTCCCTCGATATGTTGGCAAAAATACTTGTTCAAAACGAGTGGTAGGCAGAAAACATCTTCCGAGATTATCCTAAATGCTTTCTCTGAAAATTATTTCGAGCAGTTAGTCCACGAACCCACGCGAATTGTAAATGGTTGCGAAAACACACTTGCCCTCTTAGCCACAAACAATCCAGAACTAATAGAGAGCATCATGACTGATACAGAGATTAGTGATCACAAGGTCGTTGTAGCTAGGCTCAATACCGTTTCTTCCAAATCCACCAGAAACAAACGCAAAATAATTTAATTAAAAAAGCGGATAAAGAGTCACTAGAAGCCTTCCTAAGAGCGAATCTCCATTCCTTCCGAACTGACTATGCAAATATAGACGAGATGTGGCTCAAATTCAAAGATATAGTAGCAACAGCAATTGAGAGATTCATACCTCATAAATTGGTAAGAGATAGAACTGATCCCCCATGGTACACAAAACAGGTCCGAACGCTGTTGCAGAGGCAACGGAAAAAGCATGCGAAGTTCAGAAGAACGCGAAATCTCGAAGATTGGCTAAAATTTACAGACGCGAGAAATTTGGCACGGACTTCAGTGCGAGATGCCTTTAATAGGTTCCACAACGAAACATTGTCTCGAAATTTGGTAGAGAAACTGAACAAATTCTGGTGGTATGTAAAGTACACAAGCGGCAAGACGCAGTCAATACCTTCGCTGCGTAGTGCCGATGGTACTGTTACCGACGACTGTGCCACTAAAGCGGAGTTATTGAACGCAGTTTTCCGAAATTCCTTCACCAGGGAAGACGAATGGAATATTCCAGAATTTGAAACAAGAACAGCTGCTAGCATTAGTTTCTTAGAAGTAGATACCTTAGGGGTTGGGAAGCAACTCAAATCGCTTGATACGGGCAAGTCTTCAGATCCAAATTGTATACCGATTAGGTTCCTTTCAGATTACGCTGATACAATAGCTCCCTACTTAGCAATCATATACAACCGCTCGCTCACCGATAGATCTGTCCCTACAGATTGGAAAACTGCGCACGTCGCACCAGTGTTTAAGAAGGGCAGTAGGAGTAATCCATCGAACTACAGACCTATATCATTGACGTCGGTTTGCAGTGGGGGTTTGGAGCATATACTGTATTCAAACATTATGAATCACCTCGAAGGAAACGATCTATTGATACGTAATCAGCATGGTTTCAGAAAACATCGTTCTTGTGCAACGCAGCTAACTCTTTATTCGCACGAAGTAATGGCCGCTATCGGCAGGGGATCTCAAGTTGATTCCGTATTTCTAGATTTCCGGAAAGATTTTGACACCGTTCCTCACAAGCGACTTCTAATCAAGCTGCGGGCCTATGGGGTGTCGTCTCAGTTGTGCGACTGGATTCGTGATTTCCTGTCAGGAAGGTCGCAGTTCGTAGTAATAGACGGCAAATCATCGAGTAAAACTGAAGTGATATCAGGTGTTCCCCAGGGAAGCGTCCTGGGACCTCTGCTGCTCCTGATCTATATAAATTACCTGGGTGACAATCTGAGCAGTTCTCTTAGGTTGTTCGCAGATGATGCTGTAATTTACCGTCTAGTAAGGTCATCCGAAGACCAGTATCAGTTGCAAAGCGATTTAGAAATGATTGCTGTATGGTGTGGCAGGTGGCAGTTGACGATAAATAACGAAAAGTGTGAGGTGATCCACATGAGTTCCAATAGAAATCCGTTGGAATTCGATTACTCGATAAATAGTACAATTCTCAAGGCTGTCAATTCAGCTAAGTACCTAGGTGTTGAAATTACTAACAACTTCAGTTGGAAAGACCACATAGACAATATTGTGGGGAAGGCAGGGAAAAGGTTGCGTTTCATTGGCAGGACACTTAGAAGATGCAACAAGTCCGCTAAAGAGACAGCTTATACTACACTCGTTCGTCCTCTGTTAGAATATTGCTGCGCGGTGTGGAATCCTTACCAGGTGGGATTGACGGAGGACATCGAAAGGATGCAAAAAAGAGCAGCTCGTTTTGTATTATCACGTAATAGGGGCGAGAATGTGGCAGATATGATACGCGAGTTGGGATGGAGGTCATTAAAGCAAACACGCTTTTCGTCGCGGCGAGATCTATTTACGAAATTTCAGTCACCAACTTTCTCTTCCGAATGCGAAAATATTTTGTTGAGCCCAGCCACCATAGGTATGAATGATCATCAAAATAAAATAAGAGAAATCAGAGCTCGAACAAAAAGGTTTAGGTGTTCGTTTTTCCCGCGCGCTGTTCGGGAGTGGTGGAATTGTAGGGAGATAGTATGATTGTGGTTCGATGAACCCTCTGCCAAGCACTTAAATGTGAATTGCAGAGTAATCATGTAGATGTAGATGTAGATGTAGATGTAGATGTAGATGGCAGTCAATGCAAGGGCGCCGTTACCTCGGCGCCGTTACCTCAGCCCCTCTTTCTGTGGGCCTCCTGTTTATGGTTCTTGTGGTCACTGGAGCACCAGTTCCGCGTCGAATCGATTATGATGGTATGCCACGGACTCTCTGAGTGCTCCCCCAACGACTGCTCGGTCCTCACTTTCTGACGTCACCCTAGGCTGACCGTTTCCGCCTTGACGCTGTGTTCGGAAATGTTCCACCCTTCGCTGCCAAACATCGTCGAATAGTGGCATTGCTCCTATTCAGAGGTCGAGAGATTCGCCGACTGCTACAATCGGCTTCTTTGAGCTGACTGCGCGTCCTCTCTCACTTGCTGACATCTTCATATGGTGTACATGCGCCTGTCTGTGAACATAGTTACTCTCCAACTGAGTAGACAAATAAAATTCGCGAAGACTTTATGCCCTGGTGTCGACATGTCCCCTGTTTATTATCCTTGCTAGCTGCATGGTGAAATTGGGCTGCTGCGTCACTATTCAATCCAACGGCCGCCAGTGACCAATTTGCACAACTCCTTCGTGGTGCGTCGTTCTTTTTTTATTGTCTTATGTAAATGCTTAAATGAAGCTGTACGACAAGAGAAAAAAAAACTGTTGTGCACTGAATGTGACACAGGCGAATGGCCCGAAGACTTCCTGGTGTAGATTTCGGATGGCTCCTTCCAGATCACCCTCAACTTGGGTTGGTATCTGACGCCTCGCGGTGGGAGGCCTGTTCAATGTTAAAATTTCGTTCTTGTCCCATCACCATAGCTGCCACGCCAACAAGCGAGCAGCTTTCAGCGAGGTGAGCCCGCCTCATCACTACTTACCCTGGCTGCATGCTCCCTCCTTTCCGCTCTGGCTATACACTTGATAAAGTGTCCTTCGTGTGAACAGCTGCATTAGAGCAACATGCTGTAGCTAAATTTTCTGTAAAATATGTGCCCGCGTGTGTGTTCCAGTGTTTCAGTTAACTACAATGCACCTTTGCCACTGCTAGGATCTAACTTAAATAAAAGGATCAGGTAAGAGAGTTTTTGTTTTTCTCTGAAAAATATATGAAGTTTTACTTAGCTGAGTAACCGCGGCGTGGAGAATATATGTTACACGTTGTAACACAAAACGAACAGGAAATTTACCATCAACAAAATTACAGCAAGTTGATAAAGAAATTTGAATTGCTTGTGGAAGGGATAAAATATTTAATCATCCTCGTTGCATATGAATCAATTCGCACAGCACAAGCCCCCGAAAGAATATACACTACTGCTCATTAAAATTATTACATCACGAAGATGACGTGCTACAGACGCGAAATATAAACGACAGGAAGAAGATGCTGTGATATGTAAATGATTAGCTTTTCAGAGCATTCATACAAGGTTGGCGCCGGTGGTGATACCTACAACGTGCTGACATGAGGAAAGTTTCCAACCGATTTCACATACACAAACAGCAGTTGACCGGCGTTGCCTGGTGAAACGTTGTTGTGATGCTTCGTGTAAGGAAGAGAAATGCGTACCATCACGTTTCCGACTTTGATAAATGTCGGATTGTAGCCTATCGCGATTGCGGTTTATCGTATCGCGACATTGCTGCTCGCGTTGGTCGTGATCCAATCACTGTTAGCAGAATATGAGATCAGGAGGGTAATACGGAACGCCGTGCTGGATCCCAACGGCCTCGATCACTAGCAGTCGAGATGACAGGCATCTTATCCGCATGGCTGTAACGGATCGTGCAGCCACGTCTCGATCCCTAAATCAACAGATGGGGACGTTTGCAAGACAACAACCATCTGCACGAACAGTTCGACGACGTTTGCAGCAGCATGGACTATCAGCTCGGAGACCATGGCTGCGGTTACCCTTGACGCTGCATCACAGACAGGAGCGCCTGCGATGGTGTACTAAACGACGAACCTGGGTTCACGAATGGCAAAACGTCATTTTTTCGGATGAATCCTGGTTCTGTTTACAGCACCATGATGCTCGCATACGTGACTGGCGGCATCCCGGTGAACGCACATTGGAAGTGTGTATTCGTCATCGCCATACTGGCGTATCACCCGGCATAGTGGTATGTGGTGCCATTGGTTACACGTCTCGGTCACCTCTTGTTCGCATTGACGGCACTTTCAACAGTGGACGTTACATTTCAGATGTGTTTCGACCCGTGCCTCTACACTTCATTCGATCCCTGCGAAACCCTACAGGATAATGCAGGACCGCATGTTGCAGCTCCTGTACGGGCCTTTCTGGATACAGAAAATGTTCGACTGCTGCCCTGGCCAGCACATTCTCCAGATCTCTCACCAATTGCAAACATCTGGTCAATGGTGGCAGAGCAACTGGCTAGTCACAATACGCCACTCACTACTCTTGATGAACTGTGGTATCGTGTTGAAGCTGCATGGGCAGCTGTACCTGTACACGCCATCCTAGCTCTGTTTGACTCAATGCCCAGGCTTATCAAGGCCCTTATTACGGCCAGAGGTGGTTGTTCTTGGTACACATTTCTCAGGATATACGCACCCAAACTGCGTGAAAATGTAATCACATGTCAGTTCTAGTATAATATATTTGTTCAAAGAGTACCCATTTATCATCTGCATTTCGTTTTGGTGTAGCAATTGTAATGGCCAGTAGTGTATTTCCTCAACAGCTTGCATCATTGATCGACTCCCCACCCCCTCTCCCCCCTCACCGTTGTCCAAAAAGATGGTGGTGGTCCCGCGTTTCCCAACTGGAATTAACGATTAATGTACTGATAAACCCGCGTCCGCAGGCGCTCGCAGACAGCCCGCCAGCGAGAGGTGAGTGACACGTGTGTGTTCTGCATGTACTGACCTCCTTGCAGCGAGGGGTAGACGTAGAAGCCGGGCTCCTGGACCCAGGAGACGACGCGCACCAGCTCCCTGACGAAGGACGGCACCACGCAGCGCAGCACGGCCGTGCAGCCGCGGGGCGCCCCCAGCACCTCCACCTCCACCTTGTACGCCTGCGCTACCACTGCAACAGCACAACAAGGCACACTGCGTTATCTGGCAGCAAGCACGGTGATGAACTGTTGAGAGGGAACAGTTTGTTCCATCTCATTACAATTATTTTTTGTTGCATTATATTGAATAAACTTTCAACATTTTTTAGTTTAAATTGTGTTATATCTCGAGTGAAGATGTGGACTACCTGTTTATTTAATTTAATTCATAGTCGAATTAAGTCGGATGATGCTGCGGGAATTAGATTAGGAAATGAGACACTTAAAGTAGTAAAGGAGTTTTGCTATTTGGGGAGCAAAATAACTGATGATGTTCGAAGTAGAGAGGATATGAAATGTAGACTGGAAATGGCAAGGAAAGCGTTTCTGAAGAAGAGAAATTTGTTAACATCGAGTATTGATTTAAGTGTCAGGAAGTCGTTTCTGAAAGTATTTGTATGGAGTGTAGCCATGTATGGAAGTGAAACACGGACGCAAATAGTTTAGACAAGAAGAGAATAGAAGCTTTCAAAATGTGGTGTTACAGAAGAATGCAGAAGATTAGATTGGTAGATCATATGACTAATGAGGAGGTATTGAATAGAACTGGGGAGAAGAAGAGTTTAGAGTGTAGAGAGCGATGTTACCAACAAAGCGGTGTCCTTATAGATCATGATAGAGCGTGGCCTTAACTGACTTGTCCACTTGGTTGTTTGAGCCCTCCCCCGCGTTATCCGATGCGCAATACTAACATAATAATGAGATAATTTAACTAAACATCGGGCGGGCCCCTTAAATCCAATCCTTCCGAGCAATATATCAAGCGGGCAAGCACGTGTCAATGAGGCGACTTGGCCACACATACGTCGGGCACGCTCTAGCATAGAGAGAGGGAAACAGAGGAAGGGAGATACAAAAAGGTAACGATACATAACTAAACAGAAGGAACCTTTCACTGTGCTGCCTGAAAAAAAGTAAAATTTCCAGAGGACATGTACCATCTTACTTGTATACACCATTGATGAGGATATAAAAGATTGGAAACAGCAGTTCGGTGCGCTAGATAGAACAGCAGCCACCAGCATGCTAAAGTGTCTTGAATAACATGAGTTTGGGTATTGGTCTGCGTCCTTGTAAACTACCAAATTAACTAAAAAACTTGCTGTACGATTGCAAAACACAGGCATGTGATGCAAGTTTTACTAATGCAACTGGCAATGTTCCTTCATTATCCCCGTCATCTTGCGAGGCTATGATTTACAATCTTGACCGCTCAAGATGAATTTCTTAACTACATACTGTCATAATCTAATTGGCCCCCGATACGAATACAATTATTGCGTGACTTTAGTTAATGGGGTGATATTTTTCTGTGGATGTGCACCACAGTTTTTACGATTTGAACGATCTGAAGATGGTTGTAGAAACCAACCGAAACTAATCATCGAGCTGTAATTGTGTACTGAAAATTTCGGTCAGGGCATAAAATGTCTTTAGCATTAATTTTTTTATGTTTTAATAAATTACATGAAGACTGTCGTCTCCTTCCCGACGTTGTCAGGCTTCACTAAAGCAATTAAGCTGCCGACGTTTTGACCGAATTTTCACGGTCCTCGTGAGAGTGGTTGACTGCTGGCTGGTGCCGGTGAATGTGTTCCCCTATGTACCGTCTATTTCGGTAATCTAGCGGCTACCGACGTCACTTATCTGAGGTGTAACTTGACAGTTTGAATAGATGTTGTTGTGGAGGTGTGTGGCTGTTTGGCAGGCTGTTGCCTGTGCTACGCTGGTGGCTGGTTCTATTATTTATTTATCTTATTTATTTGCACGTCAAGTTCCGTAAGACCAAATTCAGCAGCAAATCTCCAAGGTCATGGAACGTGTCATTACATGAAATTACAACATAAAAGTAAAAATAGAGAAAAATAAATTTTCATGAACCTGAAAAAAGTCAGTCCATAAGTTTAAGTAAACGCTATCAGCAATTCAATTACAATCAGCTTAATTTTTCAAGGAACTCCTCGGCAGAATAGAAGAAGTGACCCATGAGGAAACTCCTCAGTTTCGATTTGAAAGCGCGTGGATTACTGCTAAGATTTTTGAAATCGAGTGGCAGCTTATTGAAAATGGATGCAGCAGTATACTGCACACCTTTTTGCACAAGAGTTAAGGAAGTCTGATGCAAATGCAGGTGTGATTTCTGCCGAGTATTAACCGAGTGAAAGCTGCTTATTCTTGGGAATAAACTAATACTGGTAACAAGAAACGACAATAAGGAATAAACATATTGAGAGGCCAATGTCAAAATACCCAGACTCGTGAACAGAGGTCCTTGTAGAATGGGAAGAGTTACCCCAAAATATAAAACCATTCGACATAAGCGAATGAAAATAAGCAAAGTAGACTAATTTTCGGGTCGAAGTATCACTCACTTCTGATACCGTTCGAATGGTGAAAATGGCAGTATTAAGTCTTTGAACAAGTTGCTGACCGTGGGGTTTCCACGACAGCTTACTATCTATCTGAACACCTAGAAATTTGAACTGTTGAGTTTCACTAATCATATGTCCGTTCTGTGAAATTAAAACGTCAAGTTTCGTTGAATTGAGTGTTCGAAACTGTAAAAACTGAGTCTTACTGTGATTTAACGTTAGTTTATTTTCTACAAACCATGAACTGAAATCATGTACTGCACTATTTGAAACCGAGCCAATGTTGCACACAACATCCTTTACTACCAAGATAGTGGCATCAGCAAACAGGAATATTTTAGAGTTACCTGTAATACTAGAGGGTATCATTTACATAAATAGGGAACAGGAGTGGCCCCAACACTGATCCCTGGGGCACCCCCCACTTGACAGTACCCGACTCAGATCCCACGTCACAGCCGTTATCAACATTGTGAATAATGACCTTTTGCTGCCTGTTGCTAAAGTAAGAGGTGAACCAGTTGTGAGATATTCCCCGTATTCGGTAATGGTCCAACTTCTGGAGCAAACTTTTTTGATCAACACAATCAAATGCCTTAGTTAAATCAAAAAATACGATAAGCGTTCGAAACTTTTTGTTTAGCCCATCCAGTGCCTCATAGAGAAAAGAGAATATAGCATTTTCAGTTGTTAAACGACTTCTAGCGCCGAACTGCACATTTCATAGCAAATCGTATGATATAAAATGATCAATTATCCTTATTTACGCAGCCTTTTCAATACCTTTTGCAAACACTGATGGCATAGAAATAGGTCTAAAATTATCTACATTATCCTTTTCTCCCTTTTTATAAAACGGCTTTACTACTGAGTAGTTTAATCGCTCAGGAAACTGCCCATTCCTAAAGGAAAAATTACAAATATGGCTAAATACAGGGCTAACATGTGCAGCACAGTACTTTAATATTCTGCTAGATATTCCATCATTACCATGAGAGTCCTTAGTCTTTAGTGATTTAACAATTGATTCAATCTCCCTCTTGTCTGTATCACAGAGGAGTATTTCAGACATCAATCTCGGAAAGGCATTTGCCAAGAAAGTTATATGACTTCCTGTAGAAACCACATTTTTATTTAATTCACCAGCAAGGCTCAGAAAGTGATTGTTAAATACTGTACATATATCTGATTTATCAGTAACAGAAATAGTTTTGCTGCGAACTGATTTTATATGGTCGATCTTGTGCTGCTGACCAGACACTTCCTTCACAACTGGCCATATGGTTTTAATTTTACCTTTGAATTAGCTATTCTATTTGCATACCACATACTCTTTGCCTCCCTAATGACATTTTTTAGCACCTTACAATACTGTTTGTAATGGGCTACTGTAGCTTGATTGTGACTACTTCTAACATTTCGATACAATTCCCGCTTTGTTCTACATGATATACTTATCCCACTAGTCAGCCACCCGGGCTGCCAATTACTGCTAGTGCCCAGTTTAGAATGTTCTAATGGAAAGCAGCTTTCAAAGAGCATGAGAAATGTGTTGTGGAAAACATTGTATTTATCATCTATGTTATCGGCACTACAAACATCCTACCAATCTTGTTCCTTGACAAGTTTTAAGCAACTCTCTGTTGCTGTTGGATTAACTTTCCTACGTAGTTTGTAATTAAATATGACATTGGTTCGAGTACAAAAGCCTTTTAGTGTTAAAATTTGTGCATCATGGTGTGAAAGGCCATTCACGCTTTTACTAACAGAATACCCATCTAGTAATGAGGAAAGGTAGCTGTAGTAAATGATTGGTAGAAGATGGCGTATCCGCTGATTGTTGCCTAAGCCACTCTGCCATTGGTGATTGTAAGGCAATAGAAAATTGGCAGCTTGTGTTCAGGAGCCGGTATTTTCCTTCACCCAGGGGTTAGCGCCATACGGCAGTTCTCTCGCAGCCGCTGTTTCTACTGTTAAACTTCTGGCAAGTTGTGCTGCTAGCTGGTGAACAGACACGCTCCGCCGTGATGGGATCACTGGCAGCCAGGCCGTAGAACTGTCTTCAGTGATGAGTCCCGATTCGAACTAAGCCTCTATGAGCAAGACGTGTCTGGAGAATCTCCGGACAGCAGTGTGAGTTGCGCAAGTTGAGAGCTTCTGTTGCTTGTCTTCCTGCTTGCTAATCCCTGCCTTGGCAACAAGATGACCAGATCTCTCTTCAGCAGAGAACGTTCGGAGCATTATGGGTAGGTTCCTCGAATCAGTTCGGATTTTTGACGTTATAACGTGCCAGTTGGAAGTATGGATTTACTGGTGGTCCCCGTTCTTAGTGTTGGCTCATGCTGAAGCGGTACCTAGCTAAATAAATTGTAACTATAATATAAAAAACAGCTCTTGTCGATTATTATCACAACTGTATTCATTCCACACAAAACTAAAATAATGACAGCTATGCTAGGAAGGGGCATCCAGTAAATTTCCCCGCTTCTTAACATACGGTGTTTCGGTTGGTACATTTGCTTGTACCTGTCGCATTTCGTGTTTCTGTCAGTATGGCAGCTGTTTCCGCTACGTCTTTGTAGCTCATGTTCACTGTAGAATTATTAGCCCTCTCAAGAAACACATTGGCTATGTAAGCTTATATTTCTCAATGCGAGTATGACTGGGGCTTCACAACATTGTAGAATGTGTCTACGTCTGGCACCGTTGTAACAATCGCGCTGCTTCTTGGAGTGACACAGAATTATCCTCCTGAATTCATTAATTATTTTCTTGGTTTTTCAAATTAATATCGCAAATCAGTACGGAAATCGGAGGTTATTTTTCTATCATAAGACATTTTGCTGCATTTTGTAATCAGTACGTTTGAAGGTAAGTACAAGTGATATTCTAGAATTCACAGGAAATATGTCATACCTCCGGTACGCTAAATATATAACCAATCAACATGTGGAGTTCGGTAATGTTGTGGATTGATGGTAGGTTGGTACTGTTTGGATCTTAGTTCGATTTTGACATGACCATTTTTAACAGACACTAAACGCTGCTATTCACCTATGTCATCAGGCACATTAAACAAGACGTTGATACCGAAGAGAGGTGGACAGGCGGAAGTCATAGAATTTAGAAATTTTGTCATCCGTGAGCTACATTATAATAATTTTAGTTAATGAACTAGTCGCCACGTAAGGACACTGGGCACTTATTCCATATTTTTTGTTTCCACTTAACATGCTGTAAACACTTGTGCTGGACTGAGGTTCAAACACGATTCTTCCCTTTCACTGGATTTGATTCCTTTGTGACGATACGATTCTATCAACGCGTTGTTTCCTCAAGGTTACAGGCTCCTCATTGACTCCCTGTCTCGATTCGAACCCCGGTCTGGTCAAATACTTTCATCATTTCTTTTCAAGCTCTCGCATATGCACACACTTCACTGCTAGTGTAAAATAATTTTGATTTTAATAGTCTCTCCGTGCGTCGTCAGCAATAACATTAGGTGACTGTTTCGACTCTTAGACACAGAAATTTTCCTTACATCACTTCAAGTTCAAATTTTTCACTCCTAGCAAGTGATGAAAAAGAATCCGATAGTTAATGTCTCATCACGGGTATTCAAAGGTGATATGTGGGGCATTTGACTCTCGCTCGACACTGAATTTTATAGCCACTATTTCTAGTACAAACGTGCGGACATTTCGCTACTTTCGAACAAAATCTATATTTAACGTCCATTCTTGAGTAAAAAGCAACGGCGACAGGTGCCACTCTCCAATCTCGGTAAGTAAAATTTATTCATTCATCTCGTCGTTTCATGTTCAAAAATCTCTACTGGAAAATTCAATATCTCTGTTGTGATCGTTGTAAATTTCCCATCCGATTAGGTGCTGGGTTCACATTGTATTGGTTAATAAAAAAAATAAATGTGGAGAAGAGAGACCGTGAAAAAGGGAAAGAATGAAAAGCTAATCGGACTTCGTATTACAGAAAATCTATCGGACTTCGTTATTCAGAAAAGCTATTGTTGGGGTGGTCCTTGTGGCGTTTTTGAGCAAAAGTTAAACCAATTTCCACTACAAAATTTTTTGAAAAAGAACAGAGAACAACAAAATGTAACTGACAGGGGGAAATGGCGTAGCTTTGAGTTCATTCTTTACCAGGTTAACTTGTCTTCTTTCGGGCGGCGTCCAGGACTTCAAAAATCTCCATTTTGGGTGAAAAGTCTGCTCCGAAATCTTGCAATCGTCCAGGAATTTCTAATGTATACAAAACCGTCTTGATCTTAAATACAATTTATTTTAGTTGCTTCTCTCCATCCTCCGAATTTCATAATAACTTCCACAATGTCTACACATTACAATCAGACTAGCTATTAAGTTTTTTACGTCAGCATCAGATCACGTCTGCCTTAAGCTACCGCTATCAAGAGACAATTGAAAACGGAATAAAAAACAAAAAAGAGTTAACAATTTTAGTATTTTCTCTCTGCCGTCGAGCGCTCATACCGCTGCGACGGGATATTTTTATCTGAGGGAACGAATGTAGCGCGGCGAAATTCAAAGTCCCGCTACAGCATCTCCGTCTAACACAAAAGTTATATCCCATGAAGTTTTTTACTTGTAACTGTAAACATATTCCACACCTTTTATGGATATTTAACAGGGCCGGTACTTGCTGGGAAGGAGTCCCGGTGTAGTATAAAGCACTTCGTCACGTAATTTAAAGTTCAGATTTGCTGGAATTGGATAAAAATTAGATACTTCATTTTATGCCTAGTCAGTAACGATGAGAAGTTGTGTCGAGTCTCAACCAGGCCCAGAAGTTTTCCGTACTTTGCATTGGCTACAGATGCTGGGTTTGAATCCATATCAAGCACAAAGCAGTCCGCTATGCGTTTAATTTTGAAACATTTGAACAGTCAGCTGCGCATGAATGAATTAAAGTTTTAATGTACTTTTGTGTTAGATAACGAGGCTGACAGATGACTTGCAAACTGCATCTACCATCGTAAGAAAATTGAAGTTACTAGCGATACGCTGTTAATGGGACGCTGTCACTGTTAATCGCATTTGTCTAACTGGTTTGTTTATTAACCAATTTGTGCAAAAGCACTCACCAAACGAACAACAGAAAATGGCTGTGTAGAAAAACATTTAGAGAGCAAGAAAACCTCGAATCACCACAGAAATCTGGTTGCCTATATACCCTTGCAAGATATCGTATTCACAAAGATTTTGTTTTGATTAAGGATTAATGTTTGATTTATGTGATAGAGCTACAGGCATTAGTTGTCTCACATACTAATGACATTCATAACTTTTCTGAAATGGCGCGCCAGCATCTCGTGGTCGTGCGGTAGCGTTCTCGCTTCCCACGCCCGGGTTCCCAGGTTCGATTCCCGGCGGGGTCAGGGATTTTCTCTGCCTCGTGATGGCTGGGTGTTGTGTGCTGTCCTTAGGTTAGTTAGGTTTAAGTAGTTCTAAGTTCTAGGGGACTGATGACCATAGATGTTAAGTCCCATAGTGCTCAGAGCCATTTGAACCATTTTGAAATGTCGCTTATTGTATAACATTTGAGTTTACATGCGTTGCACAGGACTGCCCATGTCTAATTACGTGTTTCCTGATGTATGCAGCACCATGGTATTAGTTTACAAATGCAGTTATTGCTATACAGTAACTAGTGGTAATTTATGATAAACATTATGTACATTCAGATGACTGTACCGAGAAGAGGTTAAGGGACCTGCAAGAAAATTACGTTATGTGAGCTGCATGTAAATCAGGCAGAATACAGCTCAGTTCGTATGAATACTTTTGAGCATGACAGTAAATGCCACATTTCTTATGCAGTATGAACATTTTTATCATGCCGCTGAAGGTTGGCGTGGGGCACTGATAAAAATGTGTAAATAAACATAACTTATTGTGTTGACGACCTGTTTCGTTCTTAGAACATCTTCATGTGTCTGCGGTTAAACAAAACAAGAAATTAGACTAAAGTTGTACAATCCTAACGAAGTGAAATAGGCAGTTCACACTGATAACAGACTTACATTGAACCCTCACCGAGTTGTGATAAAGTCACGACAAAGATGGTCTGGTTGCCGTATGTAATGTTAAAAAACAAAGCCGAAAATGCGATCATGAACATTCTACCGACTGCCTGGAGGAATATGGCGAGCAGACACTGCATCCTGCGACCGAGCGAGGTGGCGCAGTGGTTAGACACTGGACTCGCATTCGGGAGGACGACGGTTCAATCCCGCGTCCAGCCATCCTGATTTAGGTTTTCCGTGATTTCCCTAAATCGCTCCAGGCATAGCCGGGATGGTTCCTTCGAAAGGGCACGGCCGACTTCCTTTCCTAATCCGATGAGACCGATGACCTCGCAGTCTGGTCTCCTTCCCCAAACCAACCAACCAACACTGCATCCTGCGTACAGTAGTCTGAATAGACGGAGCCGCTCCACTACAGAGGTTAACATGCAAACATAGTATTTGGCCTCTGCCTTGTGCGAGAGGTAACTCTGAGATCAAAATCGTTGCAAACATTGGCTAAATCTTAAGTACAGGACTGGTATTACAGGGTAAAAATATATCTGGAACGGTAATTACGAGTGAAGCCTGACATTGTCAGAGATTTGGTTTATTAAATAAAAAAATTTTGAAGTAAAATAACAAAAAGAAAAAAAGAACTTTTAATGCCCAGATCGTAATTTTCTTATCACAATTAAAGTACGATAAATAGTTTCGATTGCTATCTGAAACATCTACAGATCGTTCAATATGTGAAAAAGCGGTGAGTATGCATTGGAAAGCATCACTATCTTTAGTCATGCAACTATATGCATTCGTAAACACTAGAACAATAACAGTATGTAGTTTCAAAACACAGCACTACGAAAAAGCAAGATTGTAGATCGTAATCTATCAAATGACAGTATTACAGAAAAATGCCCAGTTACATGAAAAAAAAAAACAGTTGCATATACCGATCTCACGATAATATCTGCTATAATATTGCAAATAAGGAGTTTTTTTTATATAACTTCTACTCATGCATCTGCACATTTTCCCATACTACAATTATATGGCGAGTTTACGGTTTACAACCTGGCTTGCCTACGGTGATGTGTTTTTAAACTACGTACTGTTAAGGTTTTGGTATTTATGATTGCATGTTCTTGCATGACTACAGATAATGATGCTTTCCAGTGGATATTCACCGCTTTTTCACATTCTGGACGATCTGAAGATGACTGAAGACAGCAATCGAAATCTAGCTATCGTATTTTAATTGTGATATGAAAACTGCGCTGTAGGCATTAAAAGCTTTATTTATTTACTTTAAAAATATTTTTATTTAATGAACCATAATTATGAAATTACAGAACGATCATTAGTTATGGATAACATAGTTACAAAAGATGCATTGTGACTGTTTGTCGTCGTATGATGTTAATATAGTGAAGGGCGAGCTGTGTTTAACTTGATGTAATTATTTACTACGGTTACACAAAGCTCTATCGTCACCAGGTCGATTACGATATACGACTTACAAACGACTCTGCGGTAACTGCATGCGGTATAATAGAGCCAGTAATTGTGATCCTTCAAAGTGATCATGACTACAGAATAAAAATAGTTGAAACCAATAAAATCTTGTCACTGAACGAATAAACGAACTGAGAATAACTGTACTGGGTTGTTCTCGTGCTGTACTAACAAACTAAAAGCGAGCTGTGCTGTATCTGCTATATTTCTGTGCTATAAAAGAACAGATGGCAAAGCTCACACAGGTTTTCACCCACGTTAGAAGTATAAAACAGTGAATGATGAAGTAACTGCACACAGCATAGCAGAGAAACAAAACCAGTAAAAGTGCTCACACACCATACACCAATGGAAATGCTAAAACAACCAAACTGGATATTTTAAGATCTGTAATTACAGTTAAAATCTAGCTGTGTTAAACTTGCTATCATTTTGCACAAGTACGGAACTGAAATCAAAGATTAAAAAACCACTACACAATTAATTGAAAGAATTGAAAAATGGGTACGAGTAAAGATTAACAACACAAATACCCACAATAACAAGGAAGCAGGTGACTCTGCATACGCCAAACTGCGTCGCAATTTGACATGGATAACAGAAAGTAAATAACTATAAACTGCAAAGTAATTATGTAAAGTTCATCAGGAACGTTAATTAAGATGTCATAGGACGATCATAAGCCATGAATAATATAGTTTCATATAACGCATTCCCACTGGAAACGTAAGGGACATAAAGCAACCAAACTGATGGTTTCGTATGCTGTCACTAAAACTACAAACGAGCTGTGTTAAACTGACTACAAATATTTAGAACGGAAGGTAATGCATCTCCTTCAAATACGTTTTCATGTCTTATGATAGGTCTGTGAGATAATAATTATCGTTCGTGAAATATTTTACTCTTTAATTTAAAGATTGTACATAAGGTTTTGCCATTGCTGTTAACGATTACGGTCGCACATTCAACTGTCGTTAAAGTATTGTAGCTTTAGCCTAATTTCCTGTTTTGTTTAACCGCAGGCAACCTGAAGATTTGTTACAAGCAAAACCGGTGGTAGCACAATAAATGACTAATACATAGGAGCTGGTTTCCGTTAATCATTAACATTAATGTGTGCCGTGGTGCTGAACATGATCAAGATTATAAACGAACGTTCTTACTGTCCATCAGCAGCCTGTGATATTATCTGAAAAATGACCTTCATTAGGTGGATTCAAGCTGCAAAAAATCAGTTTTAAATCTTACTGAAAATGAAATACAGTAAACATGTCAACTTTAGAATTCCTTTCTCGTTGTAGACCCTTCATGGGCGATTGTTTGAGCTTTGTAGGCATGATTCACAACTGCCCTCACACATTCTACCCTCCCAGCACCTTTCTGTTCTTTTCCTTATTTCCAAAAATTCTATTCTGCGAACTCCGAAGTTCGAATCCCAGTCGGCCAGGAACATTCATAACAACTCACTCTAAGGTGGAGAGCGAAAGATTTATTTTAGAAAGAAACCCAGATTTTTTCTAATCAGGTTATCTGCGATACCCTTTCTTCTATCAGCAGAAAGCCCCATCTTTTCCACTGGCCATCGTTGCATTGCGATATGTTCTGCCTACAGTCCGTCAGTGTACAAACCACGCTTACAACCGAAGGGGAGGCCTAATGGCGAGTGTTCTTCGACGCTCTGTAGTGTTGTTGGATGACGCTTCCGCACATGTTTTCCTATCCTCGATGTGCTCCTCACGACATCCACTACAACCCATCGCAGTTTGTCGGAACATTTCTAGGATACACTGTACAGCTTAGCCCGTCAGCTCACTGTCCGCGAAGGGCAGGGTTATGGGAGAGAGTGACGATCCGTTACACAGTTTTAATCTGTCAAGCACGTTTATGTCACCTAAAAAATTCGGGTGTTTCTGAAACTGGTGCTTTTTTTCTTAAAACGGGTAGCTAAACCACAGCGTTTTGCTCTCAGAATCAGTGAAAGGCGTTTGTTTTATTTAACAGTAAGATTAATTACATTAAGAGTTTGATTTTTTTTATCGTTTAGGGTTGTTTACCTCGGTGTCGATAACTGACCATGAGGCATTACTATGATCTGAATCAACAGTGGTTGACAAGGCTAAGTTTATTCGATGGATTTACTAGCGGAGGCTTCATTCTGAATGTAGAAATGGCTTTAGGCCTCGGTGGGAGACGGCGGGGCCATCACACTATAGGTGTATGCGGGCAGCGCTTCTGTTGTAAAACCCCGGATGGAGAGGAGACGCAGACAGCTTTCTAAAAATTCTCGACCCTATGGTGACTGTGGACAATAGCCGAGACACGGAGTAGCCAGGTCTGGCGCCTAGCCAACTCCGTAGGGGCCGGCTGATTGCAAAGGGTCGTTCTGGTCCAGAGGCATTACCTGGAACCCACTTGCTAAATAGCAGCTGTTGTACCTGTGGGAACGACGGTGCTAGAAACTTTTGATCTTGACTGGCCCACGACTCTGTGGCTCCGAGTACTGACGCCTAGTCTCCACCTTTTTACATTATTTTTGTCAGGTGAGGCTTCGGGCTGGTTTTGGTGGAGTGTAATGAGCGACTGGTCGGACGCCGTCACTGAGCACGTTTTCCCGCCACTGGAGCTTGTAACAACAACTGTACATATAATAATTTTTTTCTTCTGAATTTCGATAAATTAGTGTAAGCAATGTTTTGATTTCATTTCTTTTTCTTTTCGTGTAATTATGTTAAAGAAACTGTAAGCAACTTTCGAGGTGAATATTAATATTTATGTCAAATTTCAAGCAATGCTGTAACAGAATTGAAGTGTAACCCATGTTGAATCTATTGTAACATGTTTAAAAATTGTAATTGTGCGCCTGGTCCATACGTAGGCAATGTATTAGGATATGTGGAATGTAAAACCTTTGGTGAATACCCTATCTGTAGGGGAGCGGTAAAAGGTTGATGGCAGGCGAGCGCGGGAAAATGCACACGGGCGCGGCACGGCATAACGGGCTCAGCAGTAGTCGTCGGAGGCGAGTAATAGTCGGAGTTGGGCATCGGTCAGAGAAACACGCTCTGGATCGAGGAGGCTCTCCTGGAAAACGTGATTTCATTGAGCCTCGGATGTGCCGTTTTCGACGACTATACAGCATGGCTATATTCTATAGGCACTAAATTGAAAAGGATTGCGACGCTAAGAAGAAGCAAAGCGCCGATACACCAAGAGCCATAGCTGTGATTGTATGTGTGCTGTGCGCCTCGCCATCTCGCCGCCCGCCAACCGCCGCATCGACACGAACAGGCTGAATCTTTAGAATTGTATTCGTGTGGACCAGTGTTAATTTTGCCTGAAAAAGTTGGAAGATAATTTTGGAATTGGTTTAGTAATGAAGCTTAATTAATTTGAGACAAAAATAATGGTAGTTAAATGAGGAAGTAATAAGACAAAAAGAGTAGTAACTCATATATTGTAAATCTTGAGTGCTTAATGCTTCCAATAGTTAATAGTTTCAACACAGTGATCATAACAGTTTCAGGGTCCCCCCCCCCCCCTCTTTTCTTTTCTATTCATTTAAATTCTGAAGTGTACTGAACTGATTTGACCAGCGAAGTCAAAGTCAATATAAAACCTAAATTTACCTGTGTTTTACCCTTATTAAAACTAACATTGTATGTGTGTTTCAAAAGTGCTATTTGTAGGGTAACCTATGCCCGATTTCAGCCGGATCAATAGACAAAACGCAGTTTGTAGTAATCATTATAGTGTCATGTTGTGTATTTATAGCTTGTCCAAATTAGTACAGAAAGGGAAAATATTAGTTCAATAGATTTTTCTGGTTCTAAAATTTACCATATAATGCAGTATTACTACGTGTTGTTATGCTTGTACGTACATCCACTTGTACAAGGTAAAAACTCACTTAATGCCTAATTCGGCTGGCGACCGTATTATTAACAATTGGTAACATCTGCTGTGTAGGTTTCTTGCCCGTCCTAAAGTGTAGTTGCACTTTATACTTGCTTGACGTATCATTGTTGTTACTGAGTGGGTGAAAGTTTGATTTTGCCTCCATTCAGGTACACGCGGTCAACATATTTACTAAAATCCTTTCTTATAAGGTGAAGCCCGTCAACTTACCATAGTACAGGCTTTAAAGAGTTAACGCACGCGAGAGCGTAGACGTTACAAGCTGACGGCGCTACTGTTGAGACCAGTGTATTAGAGGCGTGTGGGGAGGAGTTTGCGTCTAGAGGCAAAATTTTTCCATTCATGCCATATAGCGCACTTTTCAGCAGTGGAGAGTTTTTGGGTTGTGGCGCGAACACAGAAGTGTCGCGGTCAGAGAGAGGCGCATTGCTCTCAGGGTAGGATATTCGGGCGGCGGCGACCACTGTAGCGAGGAGTTTGATCCAGGCAGCGGTCGCCATAGTGAGAAGTTCGACTTGGAGGATTTGACCGAGGTTCGTCATATGTAAAATCGGTAAGCGGATCTAAATCCCCTATTCAGTCACTCGTTGACCACGATGGCACCGAAACAGAGGACGACCGAAGAAAGGCAGAAATACTGAATTCAGTGTTCCGAAACTGTTTCACTGCGGAAAATCGTAACACGGTCCCTGACTTCAGCCGTCGCACGGACGCCAAAATGGAAAATATTGAAATAAACGATATCGGAATTGAAAAACAACTGCTATCACTTAGTAGCGGAAAAGCATCCGGACCAGACGAGATACCCTTAAGATTCTACAGTGATTATGCTAAAGAACTTGCCCCCTTTCTATCAGCAATTTATCGTAGATCTCTGGAAGAACGTAAAGTACCTAGCGACTGGAAGAAAGCACAGGTCGTTCCCATTTTCAAGAAGGGTCATAAATCAGATGCGAATAATTATAGGCCTATTTCACTTACGTCAATCTGTTGTAGAATAATGGAACATGTTTTGTGTTCTCGTATTATGACGTTCTTAGATAATACAAATCTCCTTCATCATAACCAACATGGATTCCGCAAACAGAGATCATGTGAAACCCAGCTCGCCCTATTTGCCCAAGAAATTCACAGTGCCGTAGACACTGGCGAGCAGATTGATGCCGTATTCCTGGACTTCAGGAAGGCATTTGATACGGTTCCGCACTTACGTTTAGTGAAAAAAATACGTGCTTACGGAATATCGGACCAGGTTTGTGATTGGATTCAGGATTTCCTAGAAGAAAGAACACAACATGTCATTCTTAACGGTTCAAAATCTGCAGATGTAGAGGTAATTTCGGGAGTACCGCAAGGAAGCGTGATAGGACCTTTATTGTTTACAATATACATAAATGACTTAGTTGACAACATCGGTAGCTCCGTGAGGCTATTTGCAGATGACACGGTTGTCTACAAGAAAGTAGCAACATCAGAAGACTCGTACGTACTCCAGGAAGACCTGCAGAGGATTAATGAATGGTGCGACAGCTGGCAGCTTTCCCTAAACGTAGATAAATGTAATATAATGCGCATACATAGGGGCAGAAATCCATTCCAGTACGATTATGCCATAGGTGGTAAATCATTGGAAGCGGTAACGACCGTAAAATACTTAGGAGTTACTATCCGGAGCGATCTGAAGTGGAATGATCACATAAAACAAATAGTGGGAAAAGCAGGCGCCAGGTTGAGATTCATAGGAAGAATTCTAAGAAAATGTGACTCATCGACGAAAGAAGTAGCTTACAAAACGCTTGTTCGTCCGATTCTTGAGTATTGCTCATCAGTATGGGACCCTTACCAGGTTGGATTAATAGAAGAGATAGACATGATCCAGCGAAAAGCAGCGCGATTCGTCATGGGGACATTTAGTCAGCGCGAGAGCGTTACGGAGATGCTGAACAAGCTCCAGTGGCGGACACTTCAAGAAAGGCGTTACGCAATACGGAGAGGTTTATTATCGAAATTACGAGAGAGCACATTCCGGGAAGAGATGGGCAACATATTACTACCGCCCACATATATCTCGCGTAATGATCACAACGAAAAGATCCGAGAAATTAGAGCAAATACGGAGACTTACAAGCAGTCGTTCTTCCCACGCACAATTCGTGAATGGAACAGGGAAGGGGGGATCAGATAGTGGTACAATAAGTACCCTCCGCCACACACCGTAAGGTGGCTCGCGGAGTATAGATGTAGATAGATAGAGCTTGGCCTGTCGTTCCACATTTATATCGCCGCGCTCAGGCAGTACTTCGACGCAGCCGTGGTGCTGTTGGCTGCCAGCTCCAGACTGCAGGGTTTCGTGATATAGTATGGCGCTTTTGTGGATAGGAACTCTGCAGTACTAACTTACAGCAGGTTTTCGGCAGGATTCCGTTTCATTCACATTTCTCAGTTTAGCGTTTCGATTGTCTCAGGTGGTGTTTAACCATGTATGGTAGCAGTCAGATTTATTTTTCGCGTTACGGGTTTGTAATTTCCGGTGGGGAAGATTAGGTGTTTCTTGCCCTTTCTCCCTGACTTGCCATCTTAATATATATTGTCGAAACTGTCAGAAAGAATTACTCATATTTTAGTCAGTATTTTGTGTGATTTTTACCGTTTAAAGAAAATAAATGTAAATTCGTTGCACTCTATGATTCGCATTAATTATAAAATATAAAAAAAATGGTTCAAATGGCTCTGAGCACTATGGGACTCAACTGCTGTCGTTATAAAATATACCCTACACCATTATTTTGGAGGGGCTGTTCAATTAATTCTTATTTATATCAGTTGTGAGAAAGTTCACAGGCTCTTACCCAGTAGGGCCAACTTGTAGATGCTACTTTTCTTTTCACAGAAACCGTTGTACATCTCTGCCAGGTGTCACCTGTTACTTCAGTGTGTAATTCAAGGACAGGAGACGGCCGCTGTGGCCGAACGTATCCAGGCGCTTCAATCTGGAACCGCGCGACCGCTACCGTCGCAGGTTCGAATCCTGCCTCGGGCATGGATGTGTGTGATGTCCTTAGGTGAGTTAGGCTTAATTAGTTCTAAGTGCTAGGGGACTGATGATCTCAGATGTTAAGTCCCATAGTGCCCTGGCCATTTGAACCATTTTTTTTTCAAGGACAGGAACACGTCACTGGTACACCTCTGTGGCCATTTACTACCCTGCACTTTCCACCGGAGGACCTGTTCGCAAGATCGCACTTTGCTTTGCAGAAATAATCGAAGGTGTCGGTCTTGAGCCAGCTGACGAGTTCGTTTTGTCGCAGTGCTTTGTTTAATTTCACTACTACTACTACTACTACTACTACTGCAGCTTCATGTTTGACGAAACTACTGACTTCTCTCAGCGCCTCCATACGAACAGGTGCAACTGAGTGACAGTATAAGACGCCTGATTAGCATACATCTATTTAACTGTCATGTAGGCTGTTGTAAGGAATACCTAAGATGATCAGAAGATTATTATATCAGTGACTCACGGCACTTTTCTAATATGACATTTTTCAAATACCTAAGAGTTGTGAGGCGCCACCTAAACAGGGTGTTACGAAAAGGTACGGCCAAACTTTCAGGAAACATTCCTCACACCCAAATAAAGAAAAGATGTTATGTGGACATGTGTCCGGAAACGCTTAATTTCCATGTTAGAGCTCATTTTGGTTTCGTCAGTATGTACTGTACTTCCTCGATTCACCGCCAGTTGGCCCAATTGAAGGAAGGTAATGTTGACTTCGGTGCTTGTGTTGACATGCGACTCATAGCTCTACAGTACTAGCATCAAGCACATCAGTACGTAGCATCAACAGGTTAGTGTTCATCACGAACGTGGTATTGCAGTCAGTGCAGTGTTTACAAATGCGGAGTTGGCAGATGCCCATTTGATGTATGGATTAGCACGGGGCAATAGCCGTGACGTGGTACGTTTGTATCGAGGCAGATTTCCAGAACGAAGGTGTCCCGACAGGAAGGCGTTCGAAGCAATTGATCGGCGTCTTAGAGAGCACGGAACATTCCAGCCTATGACTCGCGACTGGAGAAGACCTATAACGACGAGGACACCTGCAATGGACGAGGCAATTCTTCGTGCAGTTGACGATAACCCTAATGTCAGCGTGAGAGAAGTTGCTGCTGTACAAGGTAACGTTGACCACGTCACTGTATGGAGAGTGCTACGGGAGAACCAGTTGTTTCCGTACCATGTACAGCGTGTACAGGCACTATCGGCAGCTGATTGGCCTCCACGGGTACACTTCTGCGAATGGTTCATGGAACAATGTGTCAATCATCATTTCAGTGCAAATGTTCTCTTTACGGATGAGGCTTCATTCCAACGTGATCAAATTGTAAATTTTCACAATCAACATGCGTGGGCTGACGAGAATCCGCACGCAATTGTGCAATCACGTCATCAACACAGATTTTCTGTGAACGTTTGGGCAGGCATTGTTGGTGATGTCTTGATTGGGCCCCATGTTCTTCCACCTACGCTCAATGGAGCACGTTATCATGATTTCATACGGGATACTCTACCCGTGCCTTTACAAGTACGACACAACATGTGGTTCATGCACGATGGAGCTCCTGCACATTTCAGTCGAAGTGTTCGTACGCTTCTCAACAACACATTCGGTGACCGATGGATTGGTAGAGGCGGACCAATTCCATGGCCTCCACGCTCTCCTGACCTCAACCCTCTTGACTTTCATTTATGGGGGCATTTGAAAGCTCTTGTCTACGCAACCCCGATACCAAATGTAGAGACTCTTCGTGGTCGTATTGCAGACGTCTGTGACACAATACGCCATTCTCCAGGGTTGCATCAGCCCATCAGGGATTCGATGCGACGGAGGGTGGATGCATGTATCCTCGCTAACGGAGGACATTTTGAACATTTCCTGTAACAAAGTGTTTGAAGTCACGCTGGTACGTTCTGTTGCTGTGTGTTTCCACTCCATGATTAATGTGATTTGAAGAGAAGTAATAAAATGAGCTCTAACATGGAAAGTAAGCGTTTCCGGACACATGTCCACATAAAATATTTTCTTTCCTTGTGTGCGAGGAATGTTTCCTGAAAGTTTGGCCGTACCTTTTTGTAATAGCCTGTATAAAATATAGACCTGTAGATGCTATGGAATTTAAGAACTCTCATCTAATGTTACTTTGTGTATTGGGAACAGAGCGAAAACTGAAATGGAAACTTCACAGAAATTAAAGGAATAAACCCGTCGCAAATTATATCCGCGAGTTTCGTTTGCTGTAATTAAAAACGCGTCCATCTGTATATCGGTTTATCACTTTTTTTATAAATAAAAAAGAAAAGCACGTTAACTACGGACACGGGTAGAAAATCATTAGCGAACATCTCGCTCGGCTTTGCAAAGGACGGAAACACAAAACGGCTTCCATACAACAAACAATTTTTTAAAGCTAATTAACCGCTTGAGCAAGCAAGATTTTTTCCACGAAACAACAAGAATAAAACAAAAAAAAAGGGAAATGAATAACATGCCCAGCATCATCGGACGCAGAAGGTAAAAGGGGACAGGGAACACACGTAACAAATTCCCCGGGCGCGGGTAATTTACATCGGAGATTTAAAATTAAAATTCCTCCGCGGAGGTCAACAGCCACGTGTACAACGAAACGCGTAATTATTTGTTCGTCATTCCGCCGGCTTCGCTTCTGTCTTTTTACTGCAGTTTGTCGGTTTGGCGTTAACGTCACATCGGAGAGGCAAGGCGGAAAGCGTGGCGGTTGACGTAGTGCGGCGGTAGCAACCGGATCAGCGCGCGCCCCGGGCGGTCCAGACGGCAGTTTCAGCTCCGGCCGCCAGGTAGGGCCGGAGTGATACAAAAGAAAAGCCAGCGACAAAAGGCGCTGTCTCCGCGCGGCGAGCCGCCCCCGCGCCGTATACTAACCGCGAGACGCGGCCTGGAAGCTCCCGTCAGGAGAAAAATTTTAATGACGCATCCCCGCTAGCAGGCCTTGCGAAAATGCCCCGGAGCTGGAAATGCGAGGCAATTTGCGTGCCTCTAATTAAGGGGTGCTGTCACCGTCTGCTCTCGCTTTCAGCTGTCTGCCTACCACGCACGATGGCGCAGAATACCTCGGCAGCACATCTGCTGAGGGACTCCAACACTTCGAGAACGGATAAAAAAGAAACTGATATAGTTCGGAACGAGGCATTTAACCAAGTGATTTCCATAACATAATTCTAGATTTGCCTATTACATGACTTGCAGAAGTATACGAAAATATGGAATCATCACAAACAGAACACACGAGGGACGTTCAATAAGTAATACAACACATGTTTTATCTGAAAGCAGTTTGGGCATATTCAGGATTCCAAGGCACTATATTATTTCCTCGCTATTGCCTGCAAAACTCTCATTTTTTCAGCATAACCTTCGTTCAATGCAACGGCCTTACTAGGAGGGTCTGCGTGCACGCGTGGTACCACTCTACTAGTCAACGTCCGAGCCAACGTCTTGCTGCATCTATAACCTCCCCTGCGTCCACGTACTCCTTTTTCCGGAGTGCATCCTTCATTGGGACTAACAGATGGAAGCTGGAAAGTGTGAGATCCGAACAGCCCAATGGCGTTGTGTGAGCTCCTCTCCGGTGCGCTGATTTTTGTCAGGCATTCCGTTACTACGGAGAAGAAGAAATTCGTTTGCATTTCTGTGGCGACGAACACGTTGAAGTGGTTTCTTCAGTTTCCTGAAGGTATCACAATACGCTTGAGAGTTGGTCGTTGCACCACGAAAGATCCCTAAAGTCTCAGAAGACTGTCACCATGATTTTACCAGCTGGGGGTGCGGCTTTGAACTGTTTCGTCGGAGGAAAAGTTGTATGGCCTACGCCATGCACTGTCGCATTGTTTTCGGTGCGAAGTGATTGAGCCACGTTTTATCGCCCGCGACGATGTTCAACAAAAAATTGTTACGATAAGCCTCATAACATGCAAGCAATGCCGCACGGATGGTCGTTCGTTGTTGCTTATGGTCTTCTGTTAGGTTGTGAGGATTCCAGCGGGCAGTGAGGATTCCAGCGGGCACACTCCTTTGACAACCCCAGCTCAAATCTAATTCAAAATGGCTCTGAGCACTATGGGACTTAACTGCTGAGGTCATCAGTCCCCTAGAACTTAGGACTACTTAAACCTAACTAACCTAATACATCACACACATCCATGCCCGAGGCAGGATTCGAACCTGCGACAGTAGCGGTCGCGCGGTTCCAGACTGTAGCACCTAGAACCGCTCGGCCACTCCGGCCGGCGAAATCTACTTCCCTGAGGGAATTAGATTAGGAAATGAGACACTTAAAGTAGTAAAGGAGTTTTGCTACTTGGGGAGGAACATAACTGATGATGGCCGAAGTAGAGAGGATATAAAATGTAGATTGGCAATGGCAAGGAAAGCGTTTCTGAAGAAGAGAAATTTGTTAACATCCAGTATAGATTTAAGTGTCAGGAAGTCATTTCTGAAAGTATTTGTATGGAGTGTAGCCATGTATGCCAGCCGCGGAGGTCTTGCGGTTCTAGGCGCTTCAGTCCGGAACCGCGCGACTTCTACGGTCGCAGGTTCGAATCCTGCCTCGGGCATGGGTGTGTGTGATGTCCTTAGGTTAGTTAGGTTTAAGTAGTTCTAAGTTCTAGGGGACTGATGACCTTAGATGTTAAGTCCCATAGTGCTCAGAGCCATTTGTAGCCATGTATGGAAGTGAAACGTGGACGATAAATAGTTCAAAATGTTCAAATGTGTGTGAAATCTTATGGGACTTAACTACTAAGGTCATCAGTCCCTAAGCTTACACACTACTTAATCTAAATTATCCCAAGCACAAACACACATACTCATGCCCGAGGGAGGACTCTAACCTCCGCCGGCACCAGCCGCACAGTCCAACGATAAATAGTTTGAACAAGAAGAGAATAGAAGCTTTCTAAATGTGGTGCTACAGAAGAATGCTGAAGATTAGATGGGTAGATCACATAACTAATGAGGAGGTATTGAATAGGCTTGGGGAGAAGAGGAGTTTGTGGCACAACTTGACTAGAAGAAGGGATCGGTTGGTAGGACACGTTCTGAGGCATCAAGGGATCTCCAATTTAGTATTGGAGGGCAGCTTGTAGGGTAAAAATCGTAGAGGGAGACCAAGAGATGAATACACTAACCAGATTCAGAAGGATGTAGGTTGCAGTAGGTACTGGGAGATGAAGAAGCTTGCACAGGATAGAGTAGCATGGAGGGCTTCATCAAACCAGTCTCAGGACTGAAGAACACAACAACAACATCAACACCCCAGCTGATGGGAGTGTGTGTCAGCACTACCATCAGAGACGTCCTGTTGTCCAGCGAGGTGTTTGTGGTCTGTCGATCACCTCGAATGATTGTGTCCGCACAATGCAACAACGCAGGAGACGAAGCTGTGTGCAGTTCGGCCGGCCGGCACGTGGGCATCGGACAGGTTTGTGCAACCTTATTCCTATGATCACAGACGCCTCTCCCAACGACTTACCTTGCTTTCGTTAACAGTATTGCCTCCGTAGACATTTGACACGCGCCTATGAATATCTGCGATGGTCTCGTTTTCCCCTAGAAAAAACTCAATAGCAAATCTCTGCTTGGAATGCACCTCCGTTACAGATGCCGTTTTGAAGGCTACTTATAGCTCCGTCACCTGTCGGAATTTCATGAAGTTATACGGAATGAAGCGGAATACTGCCTGATGTCCCATAACAAATTCCGCATTTTTTAACCGAAACTGGCCCATAAAAAATATGTCTCATTACTTACTGAACGCCCCTCGTATTAAGGTGCCTAATACAGAGTAGGAAACCCATTGTCTTTCAAAACTGCTTCCATTCGTTCTACATAGTTCTCAAGGTAATCTTAAACAATCCCTCCTGCAAAATAGTGCCAAGTTCAGGTAACGATGTGAAGGTGAATAGCGACCACGTATCGTTCTCTCCAAAGCAGACAAAAAGAGTTTAATACCCTACTGGCCATTAAAATTGCTACACCAAGAAGAAATACAGATGATAAACGGGTATTCATTGGACAAATATATTATACTAGAACTGACCTGTGATTACATTTTCATGCAATTTGGGTGCATAGATCCAGAGAAATCAGTACCCAGAACAACCACATTTGGCGCTAATAACGGCCTTGATACTCCTGGGCGTTGAGTCCAATAGGGCTTCGATGGCGTGTACATGTACAACTGCCCATGCAGCTTCAACATGATACCACAGTCATCAGGAGTAGTGACTGGCGTATTGTGACGAGCCAGTTGCTCGGCCACCATTGACCAGACGTTTTCAACTGGTTAGAGATCTGGAGAATGTGCTGGCCAGGGCAGCAGTCGGACATTTTCTGCATCCGGAAAGGACCCTACAGGACCTGCAACGTGCGGTCGTGCATTATCCTACTGAAATGTAGGGTTTCGCAGGTATGGAATGAAGGGTAGAGCCACAGGTCGTAACACTTGTGAAATGTAACGTCCACTGTCCAAAGTGCCGTCAATGCGAACAAGAGGTGACCGAGACGTGTAACCAATGGCACCCCATACCACCATGCCGGGTGATACGCCAGTATGGCGATGGCGAATACACACTTCCAATGTGCGTTCACCGGGATGCCGCGAATCACGTATGCGAGCATCATGGTGCTGTAAACAGAACCTGGATTCATTCGAAAAAATGACGTTTTGCCATCCGTGAACCCAGGTTCGTCGTTTAGTACACCATCGCAGGCGCTCCTGTCTGTGATGCAGCGTCAAGGGTAACCGCAGCCACGGTCTCCGACCTGCAAATCCATGCTGCAGCAAACGTCGTCGAACTGTTCGTGCAGATGGTTGTTGTCTTGCAAACGTCCCCATATGTTGACTCAGGGATCGAGACGTGGCTGCACGATCCGTTACAGCCATGCGGATAAGATGCCTGTCATCTCGACTGCTAGTGATACGAGGCCGTTGGGATCCAGCACGGCGTTCCGTGTTACCCTCTTGAACCCACCGATTCCATATTCTGCTAACAGTCATTGGATCTCGACCAACGCGTTCAGCAATGTCGCGATACGATAAACCGAAATCGCGATAGGCTACACTCTGACCTTTATGAAACTCGGAAACGTGATGGTACGTTTTCTCCTTCTTACACGAGGCATCACAACAACGTTTCACCAGGCAACGCCGGTCAACTGCTGTTTGTGTATGAGAAATCGGTTGGAAATTTTCCTCATGGCAGCACGTTGTAGGTGTCGCCACCGGCGCCAACCTTGTGTGTATGCTCTGAAAAGCTAATCATTTGCTTATCACAGCATCTTCTTCCTGTCGGTTAAATTTCGCGTCTGTAGCACGTCATTTTCGTGGTGTAGCAATTTTAGTGGCCAGTAGTGTAATATTGAGATCTGGTGACTGGTGGCCAGTGGAGATCCGACAATTTCTCCTCCTGCTCACAAGACTAGTTCTGGACGATGTGAACCCGGGACCTGCTGTCTTGGAACACACCGTCACCATTGCGGAAGAAACTTAGTACTATGGAATGGGTCTGAGCAGCAAAAATTGTCGCATAGTCCCTGAAAGGAATAGGACCTTGCAGAGTAACCGTGGAGCTCCTGGAATACCGCGATGAGACTTCCGAACTTATCATCGAAGCCTGACCATACTTCACTTTTTGGACGCAAACTCGGCCGGTAGTTGGAAAAGTGTGAAACAAGAATCACCCAATGAAATAAGATTCTTCCATCGGTGCTTTGTTGAGGTTTTATGTCTTCGGCACCACATTGTCGCCTTAGGACATTTGCATCATTGATGTGTTGTTTTGGCATTTCAGCTCGCCCTCAATTCCCAGATTCTGGAGCTCCCTTTGTCTTGTTTTGGGTGTTAACAGGATTCTCGAATGCTACACTCAGTTCTGCATTGTTTTTCGTAGCTGTTGTCGTCTTATTTTTCTTCACAATCCTCTTCAACGACCGTTCGTCACAATCTCTCAACAAATATTTTTGACCGCGTTGCGGCTTAGCTCGTAAAGTTTTCTGCTTTCCATATATCCAGGGAAAATGTCATTAGTTGAAGACATAAAGTCTGTATATGAGTCCGCGATCATTTTATTTTTAGCACTTTTATTTTCACAAATCCGTCACGATCATTATTTCTATTTGCCCTCTGGTTCTATTGGCTTCTTCCTGTCACATATTTCTGATTTCAGTTTGTAGTAAAGTTTCATTACGTCACGATCTTTATATCCATTTGCCTGCTCGAAGTAATGAAGATTTATGTGCACAGGCAACAACAACCGGAATTACTGCTGAATGAAAATATACGATATATTCAGAGACCTACTAGTTTGAGTACCGTGGAGCACCCCCGCGGATTGGCTTGTGCCAGCCCCCGGCGACAAGGAGACTGGGCCGTCCTCCGTGAGCTCGACCACAGGAAAACAAGGAAGTTACACAGAGAAGCCACCACATATTCACCATCGATACTCTACTCTAATACAATATCATTTGTCAATTTTCTATTTTTTATTAAGGGTCACTAATTTATTTGTTGTATTATGATTACGTTCACTGTTGACTGATCTCAGGATAGAAGATTGGGTGTTTATTTTTATTTGTTATTTTATACTTTTTATACCAGCATTCATAAAAGTCGTATGTTACCTAACCAGGCTAAGGGCTGTATTGTATATTATTTGTACTTTTTACGGATTTCAAGTATGAGTCTAATTTCACGTGTAGTATATCAGTATATGCTTTTAATGGCAGACGCTCGTTTAGCCAAGGGGGAAATTTTTTTAACTAAAGACAATGCGTACCGCATTTTAATCTTTATATTGGCGACACTGGTTTATTATGTACTCTGGCTAAAGTGCCTTCTGCTGGCACTAGGTTTCTGTATAAATACTGCCCCAATCTGAGTTTTAGCACGCACATGTTGAACTTGATGATTTATATCAGAATATTTTAACGGTATGTGTGACTGCCATACATGGCTATAAATATTTTATGTTTCATGGATCACTAAGACTTGTATAGATTTAATATTAGTTAATTGAACCTGGTCGCTTACGCAATATTTATATTTACAACAGATCTGAAGATGGCGATAAGCCGAAACCGGTCATAAAGTGTAAAGAAATCTATGTGATCAAGACAGACTTGTGAAAATAGCAGTGAAATTTCTTCATGACATACCAAACACTTCGATTACCTTGGTTACGGAAGCACCCACCATACGAGCTGACATAATGCCCTCACTATACAGAACACTGTTGTGACCACGACTGGTATTTGAGGCGTACTGACGTTGCATCGGTGCTGTCCATGCTGAAATGCAAAAGTGCAACCTTGTAGGCTTGGCTAGCATCTGCATTTATGTTCAAGAATGGATTTCCCACGGCGTTTCATATTTTTGCCAAATCCTTTTATGACTCAGATGCAAGTGCAACAATCAATTGATTAATGAAAAATCTAGACCACATTTTGATAACAGTTATTATCGGGTTCGAAAGAGCGTTATTCCGCGGCGTGTGAGACTGCGAAACATGTCTGAGTAATATACCTACCGTGATTCCGTCACACTCCCCTTAAGACTCCATGTTAACTGTAAATTATTCAACGGATTCGCTATTTTGAAATGTCATAATATAGGGTCATGAGGTAGGATATTACACTAATTCTACTATGTAAGTATCCATTCAATCAATTGAATAAATCAGCGAATTCAAGGGAAGTACATGCTGCTTCTGCACTACTGGACATTAAAATTGCTACACCACGAAGATGACGTGCTACAGACGCGAAATTTAACTGACAGGAAGAAGATGCTGTGATATGCAAATGATTTGTTTTTCAGAGCGTTCACAAAAGGTTGGCGCCGGTGGCGACACCTAAAACGTGCTGCCATGAGGAAAGTTTCCAACCGATTTCTCATACACAAACAGCAGTTGACTGGCGTTGCCTGGTGATACGTTGTTGTGATGCCTCGTGTAAGGAGGAGAAATTGCGTGAAAATGTAATGACATGTAAGTTCTAGTATAATATATTTTTCCAATGAATACCCGTTTATCATCTGCATTTCTTCTTGGTGTAGCAATTTTAATGGCCAGTAGTGTAATAAAAATGCAAATGAAACATAAATCGATTATTTATTATACTTAACATTTATAAGGTATTGGCATCAACATTGTACGAAAAAAAAAAGTAAGTTAATTGCTGACGACAACAAACAAGATAGGCAATGGAGAAATGGCTACCGTACCCTAGCTGCATATTAAATCGTTAATCCAGTACGACCCAACGAAAATTTAGCAACCCTATTGGTCGACTGAATAGCGCATAAAACGATACTATGGCATGATTCGGGCTTAGCGGAGAACTGGCAACCTACACATCCTATATAAACATTAACTCCCATCTCGTGAGCCACGCTGCTGTATACTCTCATCAATCTGCAGTGGTGGTAAGCCGAAAGAATGTGGTCCTAGCGGAGAATCACAAGCTCGCTCGTCAGAACTCGGACACCTCTAAATGCCACGAGGTGTCGAACCTGTGACCTGTCTCCTCCCATCATCAAACCACGACTGCCAATTTTTCTTCTACCAATATGGCCGCAAACGTCAATCAGGAAAAATATTGTTTCCCGCCATTAGCGTCTTAATGCCACCTTTAACAAATACCCACCCTGGAATGTCGTCAGTTCAAATGGTTCAAATGGCTCTGAGCACTATGGGACTTAACATCTATGGTCATCAGTCCCCTAGAACTTAGAACTACTTAAACCTAACTAACCTAAGGACGTCACACAACACTCAGTCATCACGAGGCAGAGAAAATCCATGATCCCGCCGGGAATCGAACCCGGGAACCCGGGCGTGAGAAGCGAGAACGCTACCGCACGACCACGAGCTGCGGACTGTCGTCAGTTGTGGGCCCATTAGAACACATCTTCCTCGCTACTTTGTCCTACGAATTTCTGTATAACGTCAGCCGGCGATGGGCAAATCAGAGAGGAGATTAACACTTTTGAATTTCTCAAGGCCGAATCACGTTCGAAGACGTACTTTTCCGCCATAAATTATGGTGTCCCAGCAAGCACTTGAAACAGTTGGTTGGCTTCGGCCATCTCAAGAGGCGAGTCATGCCACAGGTTGCTAACCCCCAATTAGTGAGAAGGTCCAGTATGTTTCCGTAAGCATTCGTCGCTGGCCACTTGACACACGCAAGCCAGCACAAGGCCTTGAGTGCCCACGACACACCTGACTCATTCAGACCAGTGAGCGAGCTATGCATTTCTCACTTATTTACAGACTGAAACTATTAGCCCCTTTACCGACGACCACTGAAATATAAAAAAATACATTAGCTGTAATAAATCAACGCAATGAGACTTCAAGCACATGCAACTAAAGTGTTCTGCCTATCGCTAGTCCTGACAAGGGGCAGTATAAATGGAAGGAGATAAGTCAGACGGCCTGTAACCTTCCAAGAGTTTTAGGCGATCTTCATATTTAACTCTAAAAATCGTCCAAATGGCTCCAAGCAGTATGGTACTTAACATCGGAGGTCATCAGTCCACTAGACTTAGAACTACTTAAACCTAACTAACCTAAGGACATCACACACATCCATGCCCGAGGCAGGATTCGAACCTGCGACCGAAGCAGCCGTGTGTTTCCGGACTGAAGGGCCTAGAACCGCTCGGCCACAGCGGGCGGCTAAACACTTAATTACAGGACTCTTGCCTTCTTGCTGGTCTGGGTCGTTACCACTTGTAAAAGTTGAATGCCTGCCTTTCTCATGAAATAATAAAACAAATCACAGACTACTCCAGAAACAAAATGTCACCTTATGTAACGAATAAAGTTTATAAAACTCGCCAACGAAACCGTTGACGTAAGAAGGCACGGCAGCCAGGGCACGTTGCAGGGGAGAAAAATGAGGGCGAACAAATTAAAAGGGAAACGTGAAGATCGAGTAAGAAGGCGAAAGAAGAAACTGCAGACATATGGTTAGGACTGAAGGGCACTAAATTCAGAAGACTTCGAAGCTGTAAGTAAGGAAATGATGAGAAATAGTCTTTTCTAGTATAGGACCACAGCCTATGTAAATTTCCTACAGGAAATCATCATACTGTGTAGGCTCTTCTTGTATTTTAAAACACATTTTATTTCATTAGAGAATGTTAACGACAGACAGCACCAACCATTCATATTTGGTTTTTTGTCTTCAAAAGCACCTCTACCGGTATCGAATTTAAACACTAACTATCAGATAGCTCGCATACGTTTATCAAAACACATGGACGTTGGTCTACTGGTAACATTTCCTGGAATAAACAAAAAAAATTCACTGTTTCCAAATTGCAACACTATTGGTTGTGGTAGAACCTTGTGTTACACTGCAAATCATGTAGAATGGCCGTCTCAAGATTACTTCCTATCGTCTTTCTCTATCTAATAACATACTGTTTTCACATGCACTCACACCCATCTACACTCCTGGAAATTGAAATAAGAACACCGTGAATTCATTGTCCCAGGAAGGGGAAACTTTATTGACACATTCCTGGGGTCAGATACATCACATGATCACACTGACAGAACCACAGGCTCATAGACACAGGCAACAGAGCATGCACAATGTCGGCACTAGTACAGTGTATATCCACCTTTCGCAGCAATGCAGGCTGCTATTCTCCCATGGAGACGATCGTAGAGATGCTGGATGTAGTCCTGTGGAACGGCTTGCCATGCCATTTCCACCTGGCGCCTCAGTTGGACCAGCGTTCGTGCTGGACGTGCAGACCGCGTGAGACGACGCTTCATCCATTCCCAAACATGCTCAATGGGGGACAGATCCGGAGATCTTGCTGGCCAGGGTAGTTGACTTACACCTTCTAGAGCACGTTGGGTGGCACGGGATACATGCGGACGTGCATTGTCCTGTTGGAACAGCAAGTTCCCTTCCCGGTCTAGGAATGGTAGAACGATGGGTTCGATGACGGTTTGGATGTACCGTGCACCATTTAGTGTCCCCTCGACGATCACCAGTGGTGTACGGCCAGTGTAGGAGATCGCTCCCCACACCATGATGCCGGGTGTTGGCCCTGTGTGCCTCGGTCGTATGCAGTCCTGATTGTGGCGCTCACCTGCACGGCGCCAAACACGCATACGACCATCATTGGCACCAAGGCAGAAGCGACTCTCATCGCTGAAGACGACACGTCTCCATTCGTCCCTCCATTCACGCCTGTCGCGACACCACTGGAGGCGGGCTGCACGATGTTGGGGCGCGAGCGGAAGACGGCCTAACGGTGTGCGGGACCGTAGCCCAGCTTCATGGAGACGGTTGCGAATGGTCCTCGCCGATACCCCAGGAGCAACAGTGTCCCTAATTTGCTGGGACGTGGCGGTGCGGTCCCCTACGGCACTGCGTAGGATCCTACGGTCTTGGCGTGCATCCGTGCGTCGCTGCGGTCCGGTCCCAGGTCGACGGGCACGTGCACCTTCCGCCGACCACTGGCGACAACATCGATGTACTGTGGAGACCTCACGCCCCACGTGTTGAGCAATTCGGCGGTACGTCCACCCGGCCTCCCGCATGCCCACTATACGCCCTCGCTCAAAGTCCGTCAACTGCACATACGGTTCACGTCCACGCTGTCGCGGCATGCTACCAGTGTTAAAGACTGCGATGGAGCTCCGTATGCCACGGCAAACTGGCTGACACTGACGGCGGCGGTGCACAAATGCTGCGCAGCTAGCGCCATTCGACGGCCAACACCGCGGTTCCTGGTGTGTCCGCTGTGCCGTGCGTGTGATCATTGCTTGTACAGCCCTCTCGCAGTGTCCGGAGCAAGTATGGTGGGTCTGACACACCGGTGTCAATGTGTTCTTTTTTCCATTTCCAGGAGTGTAGATTAAACCACGTTCGTTTTATTAAGTGAGCCAACACAACGAAAGTGTAAAAAATATATTTCGCGTTAGTTGCTTCGATTGTTACTGCTTTGTATTGATTGGCAATGAAATTATAAAAGGTAATTATGTTACCGTTGCAAAAAACGCGTCTTTGAACTGTGTGTTGGCTCATGTTTTGATTAGTAGAAGAAAGAAATAGTGAAACATCTTTTATTTTATTATTAAGTCATTACAATAAACTGGGTAAGTAGCAATGAGGGTTAAATAAAAAAGGAGATTTGGTGGGCTGGGAGGGGGCGATAAGTTGAAATTTTCCCTGGGTGCCAATTACTGTAGTTTTGCCAGTGAATGGAAATCGGTGTGTGCTCTATTTTGACTCATCCTGACAGATTACAACAGTGTTCTGGGCTTGGACAAGAGACCGGAACCCTGTCTTTCGTGAGCGATCAACTTACAGAGACTTTTTTTTTTTTAAGAGTTCCACTTTACCTGTTAAGACAGTTCATGCCCGTCACCAATCTATCACCTTCTTCGGTGCTATATATTAGCGTATTTGGCGTAATTAAGCGTTAAATTAAGTCCTGGCTTCTGTGTGTTATTATTACTCTACTGGAAATGACGAAATTGATGGACAGAATTATGTCGGCGAACAAGCCAAAAAAGTTTCTTGGATATCGTATATTCTGTGTATGTTAATCTGTTAAGCCTTTTTAGGAAGTATCACCTGTGGTCGAAATTAGATGAACTGAGTCAGTGGACTTGATCTGGGATAAAAAATTTTCATCTGTATTGGAGTGATACACTCCACGAAAAACTGTGAAATATTAGTCTCAGAAATGACTCTAAGCAAATGGAGATACTTAAAATAATTCTTTGATTTCTCTTTAATTGTTTGCTCATTTGAAGTGAATCTTTGATAAAATATTTTTGAAATATACGTTTTGGGTTAACGGAAGAAAATTAATTTATAGCAACCCAATGTGAATGCCGTTATATCTGGTAAAGTAACCTCAAATGCTAAATGATTTGCATTACAAAGTGTGGACTGTACATTCATCAAACCGCAATTAAAGCTCTCAAAATTATTTGAAATTACGTTCGGCGTAATTTAAATGTATCTTTTGGAAACAACAAAAGAATTATCATTATCAATGTCCACATTAGTCATATTACTTTATATGTGTAAAAATTGTGTCTCTTCAGCTCTTCGTCTTTCAGTCCGACTCGGTAGTGTTCTTCTTGGAAGCATAGCATAAAACAAATATGATATCCGTATAATAAAAGAATTCGTAGCTATTCAGAATGAAGGAACTGAAAATTAGAAACCCTTCCAATTTTGTGATGACGGTGGAAAACGAACACGAAGTTAGTTCTGTTTATTCTTAGACGTAAGAGGAAAAACCACGCTAATACAACATTTGCTGCCCCGATGATTTCGTTACTAAATTTCGTTTTCCACTGCTGAAAACATCAGCGAAGAAGCAGTTGTGGCATTGTAGCTGCCCATTATGGGTGTTACTGCAAATTAACCATTGCTACATTTAAACATGAACGTCCCTAGAACGAGAGTTCACGAAACGTTGTTAATTTCGTTTGAGATCTGTACCATAGCACCTGACAGGTACTCAGGGCAGAAGTTGCCAGCTCTTCAATAGCCGATGTTTTTGTACTGGATATTTTAATGCTTGATAGAGAAGGGATCATCAGAGTTATGAATATAGCAACATCTGATTCCTTTTACACTCTTGAAGGCTGCATATGCACATGATTTTGTCTTTGTGCACATCTACGGCAAATTACCTTCCGAATTATGTACATTTCATTGACCTGCATGTATAATTAATATTGAAAAGTCAATACTTCAATTTACTTATTCACGTATTGATATTATCCTGAAGCGCTGAACAAACTGGTCTCCGCCTGCGTATTCAAATACAGAAATTTGTAAACAGGCAGAATAAGACGCCGTGCTTGCTAACTCCTATTAAGGCAACAAGTTCAAATGGCTCTGAGCACTATGAGACTTAACTTATGAGGTCATCAGTCCCCTAAAACTTAGAACTACTTAAACCTAACTAACCTAAGGACATCACACACATCCATGCCCGAGGCAGGATTCGAACCTGCGACCGTAGCGGTCGCGTGGTCCCAGACTGTAGCGCCTAGAACCGCTCGGCCACTCCGGCCGGCTAAGGCAACAAGTATCTGGTGCAATTGTTATTTCGGTTACTGCTGATATAATGGCCGGTTATCACGATTTAAGTGAGTTTGAACGTGGTGTTATTGTCGGCGCACGAGCGATAGGACACCGCATCTCCGAGGTAGCGATGAAGTGGGAATCTTCCTTTATGACCATTTCACGAGTGTACTGTGAATATCAGAAATTCGGTAAAACATCAAATGTCCGACGTCACTGCGGCCGGAAAAACATCCTGCAAGAACGGGATCGACGACGACTCAAGAGAATGGTTCAACGAGAGAAAAGTGGAACCTTTCCGAAAATTACTGCAGATTTCAATGCTGGGCCATCAAAAAGTGTCAGCGTGCGAACCATTCAACGAAACACCATCGATATGGGCTTTCTGTGGCGAGGGCCCACACCTGTACACCTACTGATTTGCAAGACATAAAGCTTTACGCCTCGCCCCGGCCCGTCAGCACCGACATTGGACTGTTGATGATTGGAAACATACTGCCTCATCGGACGAGTCGTGTTTCAAATTGTATCGAGCGCATGGACGTGTACGAGTATGGATACAATCTCATGAATCCCTGGACTCTGCATGTCAGCAGGGAACTGTTCAAGCTGTTGGAGGCTCTGTAATTGTGATGGGCCTGTGCACCTGGGGTGATGGACCCCTGATACGAATAGATACGTCTATGACAGGGGACACGTACGTAAGCATCCTGTCTGATAACCTGCATCTATTCATGTCCATTGTGCATTCCGACGGACTAGGGCGATTCCAGCAAGACAACGTGACACCCTACACGTACAGAATTGCTACAGAGTGGCTCCAGGAACACTCTTCTGTGTTTAAACACTTCCGATGGCCACCACACTCCCCAGACATGTACATTACTGAGCATATCTGGCATGCCTTGCAACGTGTTGTTCAGAAGAGGTCCCCACACCCCCGTATTCTTACGGATTTATGGACAGGCCAGCAGGATACCTGGTGTCAATTCCCTCCACCACTACTTCAGACATTGGTCGAGTTCATGCTACGTCGTGATGCAGCACTTCTGCGTGTTCACGGGGATCCTGCGCGATACTAGGCAAGTGTACTAGTTTCTTTGGGTATTCAGTGTTTTATGATATCGCAGTAGTCCAGGAACGGAATCCCACTTGGAAATATCCGGAAGAGATTTTCATTTGTGGCACTTGTTTGCTAATCAAGGAAAACTTACCGAAACGCTTACCTTGAACTGGGTCATCAGGTCTAAGTATCTGTGCGTTAACTGAAACAAAAATGATGAAGAGCGTTTATACACTCCTGGAAATTGAAATAAGAACACCGTGAATTCATTGTCCCAGGAAGGGGAAACTTTATTGACACATTCCTGGGGTCAGATACATCACATGATCACACTGACAGAACCACAGGCACATAGACACAGGCAACAGAGCATGCACAATGTCGGCACTAGTACAGTGTATATCCACCTTTCGCAGCAATGCAGGCTGCAATTCTCCCATGGAGACGATCGTAGAGATGCTGGATGTAGTCCTGTGGAACGGCTTGCCATGCCATTTCCACCTGGCGCCTCAGTTGGACCAGCGTTCGTGCTGGACGTGCAGACCGCGTGAGACGACGCTTCATCCAGTCCCAAACATGCTCAATGGGGGACAGATCCGGAGATCTTGCTGGCCAGGGTAGTTGACTTACACCTTCTAGAGCACGTTGGGTGGCACGGGATACATGCGGACGTGCATTGTCCTGTTGGAACAGCAAGTTCCCTTCCCGGTCTAGGAATGGTAGAACGATGGGTTCGATGACGGTTTGGATGTACCGTGCACCATTTAGTGTCCCCTCGACGATCACCAGTGGTGTACGGCCAGTGTAGGAGATCGCTCCCCACACCATGATGGCGGGTGTTGGCCCTGTGTGCCTCGGTCGTATGCAGTCCTGATTGTGGCGCTCACCTGCACGGCGCCAAACACGCATACGACCATCATTGGCACCAAGGCAGAAGCGACTCTCATCGCTGAAGACGACACGTCTCCATTCGTCCCTCCATTCACGCCTGTCGCGACACCACTGGAGGCGGGCTGCACGATGTTGGGGCGTGAGCGGAAGACGGCCTAACGGTGTGCGGGACCGTAGCCCAGCTTCATGGAGACGGTTGCGAATGGTCCTCGCCGATACCCCAGGAGCAACAGTGTCCCTAATTTGCTGGGAAGTGGCGGTGCGGTCCCCTACGGCACTGCGTAGGATCCTACGGTCTTGGCGTGCATCCGTGCGTCGCTGCGGTCCGGTCCCAGGTCGACGGGCACGTGCACCTTCCGCCGACCACTGGCGACAACATCGATGTACTGTGGAGACCTCACGCCCCACGTGTTGAGCAATTCGGCGGTACGTCCACCCGGCCTCCCGCATGCCCACTATACGCCCTCGCTCAAAGTCCGTCAACTGCACATACGGTTCACGTCCACGCTGTCGCGGCATGCTACCAGTGTTAAAGACTGCGATGGAGCTCCGTATGCCACGGCAAACTGGCTGACACTGACGGCGGCGGTGCACAAATGCTGCGCAGCTAGCGCCATTCGACGGCCAACACCGCGGTTCCTGGTGTGTCCGCTGTGCCGTGCGTGTGATCATTGCTTGTACAGCCCTCTCGCAGTGTCCGGAGCAAGTATGGTGGGTCTGACACACCGGTGTCAATGTGTTCTTTTTTCCATTTCCAGGAGTGTAGTATTACATGTCAGTGTTTCACAGACCAATTCAATCATTCCCTCACAGGGAACTGAGAGGAAAAAATCGTACGCAGTCTCCAAATGCACTCTGCAAGGAAGTCCCATTTAAGTGCACACCTTAACGTAACGAAACTTTCCCACATTGTTTCCACACTAAAACTCCGTCTCGAGAAACAAGGACTGAGACTTAATCCTCATAAGACAAGTCGTTCGTCTATCATTGATGGTGCTGTGGACAGGTCCGGGAACCGCGAAGGCATCGCAGCTTTGGGAGGCGCCGCCCGGTTGCCCGTGCAGCGCCCAAATAATTGCCTTGGCGGCGGGCCAGCGCCACGTCACTACCCTGCACAGGGGTGGCCAGCGCGTGCACGCCACATCTGACTCCCAGCCGCAGGGTTGGCCACCGAAGTCGATGACCACCATTTCCGAGGGTTGCCGACGGGTTTCCAATGGAATGGCACAGCTCGAACAATACTCTGTTCAAAATTAGTTTAGAATTGATAACTACGAAGGAAGTCTTGGAGCGAGGCTCGCGCGGAAATCAAAGTATGCGTTATGCCAATGCCACGAGACTTGTGGTCATGGCAGCCACCAGCAGCTGAGAAACATCGCTCCAGCACCAGAAAACTTGCACTACGCTTAAGTTTCTGGCACATTGCTCTCTTGCGTTAGCATTCGTTTCATACTGTAATTTTGTTCGTTCTCATTTCTCACAGATCCGATGCCTAAGGCGGCCTTGAGGACACCGGCCAACGTAGGCAACCCGCAAAACACCGCGATACATCACACAGCGCTGAATTGAGTAGATGGAATCGAGCTGCGATTCATAGGGATGCACAGGGGTGCCTCACACACAGAGTATCCCAGAGTGACCCTGAGAGCTACAACATCATGAATCGATTACCAGATTTTGGCAAGATCAATGTGTAGCTTTTCTTTTCAAGGTCACAAAATATGTTTATGGAAACTTACAGTCATGTCACGAACAAAATTTACAGTTTCATACACATTACATGGTATGTAAATTGCGCATCATTGCCTTACTGTTTTTGAGAGCATTATTAAGATTGAAACAAAGAACGGCACTGGAGTGGATGTCGGAAAAATAAACTTCAAGAAATTGCCAATAATTCTATGCTTTATAGGCCCTGTGTATTTGTCGACGGCAATTTTAATTTTAGCGTCAAAACGAACAGTATCGGAAGCGATTTCGTCACATTTTGTGAATAGAGGTTTTCGATGTCACTCACACAGCCTGGAGAATGCCTTACGAACACACTGAAGATATGTCGCTTACGCACTACGTTTTTACTTGGGGAAGGAAAGACCAAATTGCGGTCCACCTTCCTCCGACGAAAAGGTGATCGAATGCAAGCAAAAACGCGGAAATGTTAGAAAAAGGGAAGAAGAAGGAAAAGAAGTAGGAGCTGGGAAATAATCGAAGGTGGAAACCCGGAGGGTAAAAGAAATACGCACAATAGGTTACCAACATAGACATTTGCGAAGGGGGTGATTGATCGTAGTGTGTGTGGTTAGTATCGCAGGAAAGATAATCAGACACTCAGTAACGTTCTCAAGATGCAGATATTTTCATGGCATATGCATGTTATTATTCATCGTTCTGCAGTACCTGAGCTTAATAGATTATTTCATGTCAGAGACCTCTGACAGAGTTGGCATTTGGGGAAGACAAAAATATCATTTTTTCTTGAGATTTTGATCACCACAAATGAATAACAAAAAAGTTTCTGCTTGTAGAAATTCTATGTAGTAACTAAGAACTGTATTTTTGTAACATTTCCACGACCTGTAAAAATTTGTTGCTGCGAATAAAACTGAAATTAAAATAAATTTAGGTGTTCGAGAACGCACTGGTGACAGTTCCGTCCCTGTATATCGAGTCTGAGCGATCTGAATAAAATTTAGGTCTACACTTGTGTTCTTCTGTCTGAGATGTGCCAACAGTGCGCTCTGCACCTGCACGTGCTTCGGCTGAACATTCAATTCTAATGTAATATGGAAAGGAGTATAGTGTTGACTGTTTTCCTCACTTCCTGAGGTCCTCCGTAACCCTTTATTAATCGATACCGAACTTCATCAATGAAGAAATGTATTTGAAAAATGTTAATAGGTCCACTAAGTGCACCCTCCCAGCTCAACTGTAGCAGTGTGGAGATTATGATATACTAGTTTTCCAAATGTGTAGTTCATTTAAAAACACGAAATGTTTTGTGCAGAAATCACCCCATTGTCAAGTTATCAATTTGTAAAGCTAGTGGGTCAAAATCTACGTACTGATATCGTCGAACAGTTGAACTATGGCTTCACAACAGATAAACATTAGTAGAATATGCTGCCACTTAAGTTTTATCGATCTCCCTATACATCGTTTCAGTCTAGCTGTAACATTTATTTCAGCTCAGAATGAAAGATTGGTTATGCAAGGCGTCTCAATCCATCACTACCACCCAAACTGTATTATCTAGCAACTGAGTTGTTTCAGATCAGAAACTAATGATTGGAAATTAATGTTTAATAAGACAACCTACACTTACAAAATTGTTAAGGCTTTCGTCGCCACTTGTTGACAAACTGCCTATTGGCTACTGTATCGGGTTCTTCGGCCGACGTTCATCTAATGATTTAACTGACGTTTCGCCAGCACGAGTGGCTGGCATTGTTAAAGCTTGACCCTCCATTGCCGGTGGTGAACTGGCAATGGAGGGTGAAGCTTTGACAATGCCAGCCACTCGCGCTGGCGAAACGTCTGTAAAATCATTAGCTGAACGTCGGCCGAAGAACCCGATACAGAAGCCAATAGGCAGTTTGTCAACTTACACTTACTAGCAACAAATCGAGCTTCTTGCAGTTGTTCAAAATGACAGCTGCCCGTCTCAGTGCATGAATTTCATTTGTACTGAACATTCAGTTACTTATTAGTGTATGTAGGTATCGTTTTAAAATTGATCTTGATGATTAATAGAAGAAATACTAGGCTTCTGAGAATCTATCTAGACGCGAAATCGATTGGTCCCATTGCTTCCTCACGTTGCTTATGACAGAGTTGTAACTACTGTTCAAAACACTTCACGGTGCATTCTTCAGAGGATGAACTTCACGGTCAACGAGTCTTACCTATGAACGCTCTCCCACATGCACAACAGAACTTTGTTTAATTGCGAACAATTCTTTGTCTACACACTTGACAATGTCTCTGTGACCTGAAGACCCAGTTCCTCGTAATTTTCTATACACGGTGATAATTTCCTCCATGTCAGGCTGAGGCCTGTGTTTTGGTCTGTGTATTCATTCAACCTTCCGGGCGCTGTACACTTCTGCACTACACACTAAATGCATGTATACAAGTTCCTATCACGAGTAATGCTCCATCTACGACAACCAGTCATGAACTATAAAGAATTTTAACTCCAGCATGGACTCGCCGCAGGTGATTTCTATTGTTTTACAGGTCAGAGATACCACCTCCACAATGTGGATATTTGATTATTAATGAAACATGGTCAATCTACAAACCTGTGCTCATTCGTGACCTCGTAAATCTCGATGTATTCAGTTCAGACTACAGGTTCCTAGTCTCAAAGTTAGTAGTATCACCCTCCCCTCCCCCTCCTTTTACTATAAACTCATCAGTATTTCCATTTGTTTCATGCTGTTTTTCTCTCTCATGCGCAGTTTTTTCTCCATTCGTCTCTGCTGCCCCTTCTAGTGTCAAGTAAACGATTCCCATATTCCTTGATAGCTGTACCACCAACCTCTTCCCTCTTGTGTTGGATCTTTCCTCATCTATACTTTTGAGTACATTACGTCTGGGTTTAATTTTCAGCGTTTTTCGACAGCAAACTAACAGCTGATTTCAGTACAGCTCTTTTATCGAAGAAAACTTTATCAACGGCACTACATACTCTAATACCTTTCTTGCTTCTGCATTCTGCACATATTATAAACTAAGAACCTTCACCGCTTTTTTCTGTCTGTATGTAAAGGTTATCTCAGGACCTACTGTAGGTAGTTTGACGCGGTTTTCACTAACAGATAGACTTACTCACGGGGAGGCTTTGTGTATATAATCCACACTGAGGTGACAAAAGTCGTGGGATACCATTTAATATCTTGTCGGGGCTCCTTTTTTCTAGCGTAGTGCAGGAATTCAACGTGGCATGGACTTGGTAGTCCCTTGCAGAAATATGGAGTAATTCTGCCTCTAGAGCCGTCCATAACTGCGGAAGTGTTGCCGGTGCAGGATTTTTTGCAACGAACTAACCTCACGATTATATCCTATAAAAGTTCGATGGGATTCATGTGGGGCGATTAGGTGTCCAGATCGTTCTCTCGAATTGTCTAGTATGTTCTTCAAACCACTCGCGAACAATTGTGGCCATTAACATATTTTGGAACATGAGATCCATAAATGGCTGAAAATGGTCTCCAGGTAGCCTGGTCAGATGAGTATAGGGTAATAAAAACAGTATCAGAAAATGGTAAAACGGGAGTAGAATTTGTTATGAATAGCAAGGTAGGACAGAGAGTGAGTTACTGCGAACAGTTCAGTGATAGAGTAGTTCTCCTCAGGATCAACAGCAAGCCAACAGCGACAACAATACTTCAGTTATGCATGTCAACGTCGCAAGCAGAAGATGAAGAGATAGAGAATGTATATAAGGATAAGGAACGGGTGGTTCAGAACGTAAAGGGAGATGAAAATATAACAGTAACAGGGGACTAGACTGCGGTTACAGGGAAGGATTAAAGGAAAGGATTACGGAAGAATACAGGTTCGGTAGTAGGAGTCATAGACGACAAAGACTAATTGAGTTCTGCAGTCAGTTTCAGATGGTGACAGCGAATACTTTGTTCAAGAATCACAACGGGATGCGGTATACTTGGAAAAGGTCGGGAGATACATAAAGATTACAGTTATATTACATCATGGTCAGGCAGAGATTCAGAAATCAGATATTGGACCGTAAGGCACATAAATATGTCGATAGAGTCTCAAATCACAATTTGGTAACGATGAAGAATTTGCTGAAATTTAACAGACTATTCAGGAAGAATCAATGCGCGGAAGTGGGATACGTAAGTAATTAAGAAAGAAGAGATACACTTGAAGTTCTCTGATGCTACAGACACAGAGATAATGAATAGCGCAGTACGTAGTTCAATCGAAGAGAAAAGCGTAAGTATATGAAAGGTAGCTGCGGAGAGACCATGGTAACAGAAGAAATACTTCAATTGGTCGACGAAAGATGGAAGCACAAAAATGTTCAGTTAAGTTCAGGAATACAGAAATACAGATCAATTAGGAATGAAATAAATAGGAAATTGCAGGGAAACTAAGGCCAATCGGCTTCATGAAAAATGTGAGGAAATGGGAAATTTGATTGTCGGAAGGACTGACTCAGCATATCTAAACAACCTTCGGTGAAATTAAAAGAGTGGTAAAGTTGAGAGCGCAGTGGGAGTTTCACTGTGACACGCAGAGGAGAGAGCAGGTAGGTGGAAAGAGTAAATTGGAGGCCTCTAAAGGGGGATGACTTTATCTGAAAATGAAACAAGAGTCGACAGGGAAGATATATGAAATTCAGTATTAAAATCATACTAGAAGAGCTTTGGAAGATTTAAAAACAAATAAGGCAGAAGGGATGTATGACATTCCAAAATCATTGGGAAATGTGGCAACAAAATGATTATTCTCGGTGGTGTGTAGAATGTATGACACTGGTTATGTAGCATCAGACTTCAGAAAAAACATTATCCACACAGTTTCGAAGAGTGCACGAGCCCAAAAATGCGACAATTATCGCGCTATCAGCTTAGCAGCTCATGCATCCACGTTACTGCCAAGAATAACATGTAATAACGGAAAAGGAAATAGAGGACCTGTTAGATGATGATCAGCTGGCCTTTACGAAAGGTAAAGGCACCAGAAAGACAATTTTGACATCGGGGTTGATAACGGAAGCAAGACCAAAGAAAAATCAAGACATGTTCATATTATTTGCCGGCTTGAAAAAAGCGCTCGACAATGTAAAATGGTGCAAATGTAAAATGGTGCAAGATTTTCGAAACACTGATAAAAATAGGAGAAAGTTGTAGGGAGAGACGGGTAATATGCATTGTGTACAAGAGCCAAGATGGAATAATACGAAAAACGACCAAGAACTAAGTGCTCAGATTGAAAAGAGTGTAAGATAGGGATGCAGTCTTTCACCCCTACTATTCAATCTATACGTCGAAGATGCAATGACAGAAATAAAAGAAAGGTTCAAGAGTGGGATTAATGTCAGGGTGTAAGGATATCAATGATAAGATTTTCTGATGACATTGCAATCCTCTATAAATGTGAAGAAGAATTACAGAATCTGCTGAATGGAATGAACAGTGTATTGAGTACGGAATATAGATTGAGAGTAAATCGAAGAATGACCAAAGTAATGAGAAAAATGGTTCAAATGGCTCTGAGCACTATGGGACTCAACTGCTGAGGTCATTAGTCCCCTAGAACTTAGAACTAGTTAAACCTAACTAACCTAAGGACATCACAAACATCCATGCCCGAGGCAGGATTCGAACCTGCGACCGTAGCGGTCTCGCGGTTCCAGACTGCAGCGCCTTTAACCGCACGGCCACTTCGGCCGGCAAAGTAATGAGAAGTAGCAGAAATGAGAACAAACAGAAACTTAACATTGTAATTTGTGATCAAGAAGTAGATGAAGTTAAGGAATTGTTCTACCTAGGCAGCAAAATGACCCATAACAAACAGAGCAAGGAGGACATAAAAAGCATACCAACAATGGCGAAATTTGCATCACGGCCAAGAGAAGTGTACTAGTGTCAAATACAGGTCTTAATTTGAGGGAGAAAATTCCCAGAATGTACTTTCTGAGCACTGCATTTTATGGTAATGAGACATGGACTATGGGGAAGCAGGAACAGAAGAGAATACAAGCACTTGGAATGTCTCACACAGAAATGTTGACAATTAGGTGGACTGATAAGGTAAGAAGTGAGGAGGTTCTCAACAGAATCGGCGAGGGAAGGAATATATGGAAAACCCTGAAAAGGAGAAGTGACAGAATGACAGGACATCTGTTAAAACATCAGCGAATAACTACCGTGGTATTAGAGGCAGCGTAAAGATAAAAACTGTAGAAGAAGACAGAGATCCAGCAAAATACTGGGGACGTAGGTTTCAATTGCTATTCTAAGATGAAAATGTTACACAGGAGAGGAATTCGTGGCGAGTCACATCAAGCCAGTGAGAAGACTGATGACTCGGAAAAAAAAGGTAAACAAGTCGTCCCTCCGAAGGTAGTTAACGCTATCGGATCACAGAGAGGACTGGTCACTGATTCTGTATAATTTTACTTTAGTGATTGTAGAATTCTCTCATTTCTCCAGTCATCTGACTGGTTTCATGGGTTCTGCCACAACTTCCTCTCCAGTGCGGATCCTTTCGTCTCAGAGTTGCATTATACTATACTTCTCCACTTGTTTGTTGGATACATTCCAAACTCTCCCTCCAGTACCTTGAAAGATATTCCCTGACCTCTTAGCACCTGTCCAATCACCAGGTATCTTCCTATAAAACGTATTTTTACATGTTCCTTTTCTCGTATATTCTGCAGAGGACTTCCTTATTTCTTAACTAATCAGTCACCTTAATTTTCAGTACTACCTCTCGAGCGTTTCGATCCTGTTCTTTTCCGGTTTTCCAAAACCGGAATCAGAATAGAGTCCTCAAGTTCAAGAAGAATGTTTGGAACATATTGCTACCAATTGAAGAACTACTAGAAGTGCAATTGTTTGTTCACTTGTTCACGCAATTCCTGTCGAGTGAGTGAGTGTTTTTTGGGTCTCACACAGTAAGCACTTACCCTCAACTCATTACCAACGAGTTCAAGGTATGCGACGGCCCGATGTAGAACGAAGAAAACTATTCTGGCAACGGTTCATTTATCAATGCTGCTACTTTTACAGTACTCTTGATATACAGGACGTTACGGTTTTAAGTGCAAATACTTCTACTGATGTCTAAGGACAGTATACCGAACAGCATTACATTAGTATTTACTTCATTTGCAGGCGTATAATAATAGCTATTACGAATAGTATGTTGTTAGATTAGTTAGTACCTCCAAGTATGCGTGGCCCAACGAGCCATTAATGTCTGTTTTCCCCTGGATACTCAGGCATGGTTCATTTAGTGACACAGTTATGATTGTGCAGAAAACATTAGGCAAATTATGTCATGCTTTTTTACGGGATGACAAACGCAGAAAAAAACGAAATTTTAATGTGAGAGTTATCACAATGTCTGTACCTACATTCCAAAAATATTCAAATGTGTGTGAAATCTTATGGGACTAAACTGCTAAGGTCATCAGTCCCTAAGCTTACACACTACTTAACCTAAATCATCCTAAGGACAAACACACACACCCATGCCCGAGGGAGGACTCGAACCTCCGCCGGGAACAGCCGCACAGTCCATGACTGCAGCGCCTGAGACCGCACGGCTAATCCCGCGCGGCACCTATATCCCAGACACCCTGTATACTGAGGAGTGTGACAGAAGGTCCATAATTAACGCAGCATGGAACGTATGGCCTGTCGACCCACGAATTACCTGTGTGTGACACTACCAGTTGAGATTATCAGTAAACATTAGCGTCACAGTATTTAGAGACGACCTTGCTGAACTACACATCTTACTTGCTTAAATGGACTAAGGTATCTGAACTCTCTAGAGAACTTACTTGCTATCAGTTTCCCGCTATCGTGCGGTACCAGCCTATTTTGCTAGCTTAGCGTAAGTATATCTCATAATTAGCTTCAAGTAGAAAGTATGGGAAAGGGATGACCAGTCGTCTGACAGGCGCGCTTTCCTGAGCTGACTGTTTCCCTACATTTCTGTGTTGCCTTACATGCAGATCAGTGTGTATTCAGCACCGGCCGCAGCAGTAGAAGAGATCATTGGTATAGTAAGACAAGAGCATAAAATCTTAAAAAGTGGAATGCAGCAGATCAGACACACTGCACCACCGGTAACCAAGTTGGTGGCCGTCATTTCGAAGATTTACGCTAAGGTATTTCAGCTTCTAGAAATGGTGAAAGCACGAATGTCATTTTTCATTTGATAGTAACTGCCAGTGAATTTCCAGCAAGTCACCTTGAAGTCTTCCTTAGGCAACCAAGCGAGGTGGCGCAGTGGTTAGCACACTGGACTCGCATTCGGGAGAACGACGGTTCAATTCCGCGTCCGGCCATCCTGATTTAGGTTTTCCGTGATTTCCCTAAATCGCTCCACGCAAATGGCTGGATGGCTCCTTTGAAATGGCACGGCCGACTTCCTTCCCTGTACTTCCCTTATCCGATGAGACTGATGACCTCGCTGTTTGGTCTCTTCCCCCAAATAACCCAACCCAACCCTCTTCCTTAGGCTACTCAAAGTGTAGAAAGATTATGATAATAACAGAAAAAGAAACATCATACTCGCAGTGCTGTAAAAAACTCGTTCCGTAGGTTCCTTGGACTTGTAAGTGGCCAATACCTACCGCGTATTCTATTATGCACAAACAAGTAAACGTTTCTAAATGAGTCTGCATTTGGTAAATAGAGAAAATGAGGAAGAGATAGAGAGAGAGAGAGAGAGAGAGAGAGAGATGGTAATAGGCAATGTCTACTTATTGTATGTGTTCAAATACCAAACAAGCAATTGGAAACGTTTTTATTTAGTGCTGCCACGAATCCCACTTTGAAGAAAGACGTGGGTGTAGTGAACAGCTTGGTGATGAATTCGTGTTCCAGTTGAATGAAACGTACGTCTTGAACTGCTTTCCACAATCCATAGATCCGGTTTTCTCGTGGGCAGACACAGTACGAGGCGTCACTGCAAAAGCTGCATTTTTCAGTAAAAGGCACATTGGGAGATTTTGACATAAGTTTAGTTACTGGAATGCGGGTATTGATTTACACTGCTAGAGCCATAACGAGTCGCCTGATACCAAACACGGACCTCTCAGTTGTTTAATTTAAATGTTCCTTACTTAAATCATTCGATTTGACCATTAAAACTAATTTTCTCTGACCGTCAAACCACGCAAATATCGTTCCTTCAAGGTAGACCATCGGGTGGAAGGAGCTAACTTTTTTTCCCAGTCACCGATTTATTGATATTTAAATCCCACGAGATGGCTGGTTGCCTTAAAATTAATAGCCGTTAGGTTCAAATATGACCCGAAGGCAAAGGTGTTGTGCAGGCACACCAATTCGTCGAGCGGTTCGGAGGTTTGGCGCCTAGAGAGACCCAGTAACCTAATCTTCAAACGAGGAGACACCCCTACATTGCGGAACACAGCTATCTCTGGCTCCACCCCTCCAGCTACGTTGGTATCTGGCACCTTATCGCGTACCGCAGAAGTGCACCGTGCAGACGTGCTCGTTGTTACAGAACTCCTGACGTCGTCTCGCAACCCCAATCGTACGCAGTATTCGAAGATGTGAGACGTGCACCTTCATAGGAAGCAGTAACGCTGAAGTGGCCGCCATCTCAGTTACGACTTCCTTTTCATCACTTGGGGAAAAGTCTTGCGTAACTTCCTATTGATATGGAGTATCATGAATACCGATAGGGATCTTGCAGCAACTGCAGCTGTTGCTGACGCGCCGTTATTTGCAGTACCACTTGGGCTCCTCCAACCGCGACTGCGCCAGCAGTAATATCCTAAGTCACGTCGAGCCGCCTCTGCTTCTGCTTCTCCCGTGATTTGCTTTTATTACGATCTAGGTAGAATTCTCGTTACCATTCTCACACCTCCTTTCTCTGATCAGTTCTCACTTTCATTGTTTCCTTGAAATGCACATGTGTCTATCTTGCATATTTTCTTGCCTACAGCAGGATTGGAGCTCCCCATTGGCGCCAATATTGGTGACACTGTCATAACTTTTCTAAAAGGGCTACCTAAAATTCATAACAATATACACTGGAAAAGATACTGGTACACCTGCCTAATATCGTGTAGGACCCCTCGAGCACGCAGAAGTGCCTCAACAGGACGTTGCATAGACTCGACTAATGTCTGAAGTAGTGCTGGAGAGAAATGACACCATGAATCATGCAGGCCTCTCCATAAATCCGTAAGAGTACGAGGGGTGGAGAACTCTCCTTAACAGCATGTTACAAGGCATCCCAAATCTGCCCAATAACGTTCATGTATGGGCAGTTTGCTGGCCAGCGGAAATGTTTAAAACTCAGAAGAGTTTTCCTGGAGCCACCCTGTCGCAATTATGGACGTGTAGGGTGTCGCATTGTCATGTCGGGACTCCCCAAGTCCGTCGGAATGCACGATAGACGTGAATGGAAGCAGATGATCAGACAGGATGCTTACGTACGTATCACGTATCACAGTCGTATCTAGACCTATCTGGGGTCCCATATCACTCCAACTACACACACCCCACGCCATTTCAGAGCCTCCACCAACTTGAACAGTCCCCTGCTGACATGAAGGGTCCGTGGCTTCATGAGATGGTCTCTATAGCCGTACACGTCCATCCACTCGATACAATTCAGAACGAGACTCGTCCGACCGGCAGCATGTTTCCTGTCATCAACAGTCCAATGTCCGTGTTGACGGGCCCAGGTGAAGCATAAAGCTTTGTGCTGTGCAGTCATCAAGAGTACACGGGTGGGCCTTCCGCTGCGGAAGCGCATATCGATGTCGTTTCGTTGAGTGGTTCGCACGCTGACACTTGTTGATGCCCCAACATTGAAATCTGCAGCAAATTGCGGAAGGGTTGTACTACTGTCACGCTGAATGATTTGCTTCACTCGTCGTTGGTTCTGTTCTTACAGGATCTTTTTCCGGCCGCAGCGGTGTCAGAGATTCTATGTTTTACCGGATTCCTGATACTCGCGATACACTCGTGAAATGATGGTACAGGAAAATCCCCACTTCATAGCTGCCTCGTAGTTGCTGTGTCCCATTGCTCGTGCGCCGACTAGAACACCACGTTCAAACTCACTTAAATCTTGATAACCTGCCATTGTAGCAGCAGTAATCGATCTAAGAACTGTCCAGAGACTTGTTGTCTTATATAGGCGTTTCCGACTGCAGCGCCGTATTCTGCCTGTTTACATATCTCTGTGTTTGAATGCGCATGCCTATACCAGTTCTTTGGCGCTTCAGTGTATATTTAAATTAATATCTAAAAGAATCTCTGTATGGAGCTATCCCCTGTCTGATTTCTATTAATTCCGTTCGATATCTAGACAACACTACCACCTGTCAGTAAGAGAAAAATCCGACTGAGTACGAGGTCGATGGGCAGTACATCAGCCGGTGAGTAACTGTCTGATTTAAGCATCTGTAACACCAGTCGTCGCAGACGATTGGTTTGATCACTGTAACGCACCGCTGGGTACGAGTGATTACACCCAACGTCATACGACCAAATTCTTAAATAAGCAGAGCAGAAGTCAGTGCTTTATCATATTCGCCTGTTGCTCGTTGACATTGGTTTTTCTACGGTCTTGTGCGGCCAGGGAACCTGTTCGGCTTAAGTGTTATTCGAACTTAGAAGTATTTTTTGTACCTTCTTCGATGTGTCCCAGTTTTGGACTTCGAAAGACATTGACGGAAATAAAAATCGCAACACCAAAAAATAGTGTAAAGAAATTCCGGGAATAAATTTGTCTAGGTAACGTATGTAAGTGATTAACGTTGCAAGATCACAAGCTAATGTAAGTAAGAGATAAGCCATGGCAAAACTGAAGTGCTGGTTCGTTAATGATCGGTGTAACCGCCATTATGTTGGATGAAAACATACAAATGTGCACGAATTGTACAGGTACCGGCTGTCAGTTTGTTCCATGTTGCACTTGGTCGCTCAATACGGGGACGATTAACGCTGGTGCTGGATCACGCTGGAACTGTCGTCCGACGATATCCAAAATGTACCCCATTGGAGACAGATCTGGCGAAGAAGCAGACGGAGTCAACGTGTCGACACTCTCTAGAGCAGGGCTTAACAACTGGCCGGTTTTGAGCGCGAGTACTCGAGTCTGCTCAGGCACGTGCTCGTGAGCAGGTGCAAGGTCCCGGAGTAGGGAGGGAGGGGAGGGAGCGGAAATGCGCGCGCACGTTTGAATGTGATCTCGCGTTCTTAGCGGATTTAACTAGCCATCTGAATGCTTCAAACATTTTACTACAAGCTAAAGATTTGCTAATTACTCATTTTATAGATCGAATACGAGCTTTTAAAATGAAATTGACACTTTGGGTGAGTCAGCTGGAAACAGGAAACCTAGCTCATTTTCCTAAATTATCATCCATGCAAGATGTTCACAAAGACTGTGAACGTTATTCACACAGTTTAGTTGATCGGCGCTTTCATGATCTGACAGCACTAGACAGTGATTTTGATCTGTTCTCTCCATATTCAGCGAATATTTAAGAGATTCGTCCTGAGCAGCAGCAAGAAATTATTGACCTGCAGTGTGACAGAGAATACAGAGACAAATTTCAGAACAAGAAAACCATTTTGGAATTCTACAGACACTTCCCTCAGGATAGATTTCCTCGTTTGCACAAACTGGCGGCTACAATAATATCAGCCGGCCGCGGTGGTCTAGCGGTTCTAGGCGCTCAGTTCGGAACCGCGGGACTGCTACGGTCGCAGGTTCGAATCCTGCCTCGGGCATGGATGTGTGTGACGTCCTTAGGTTAGTTAGGTTTAAGTAGTTCTACGTTCTAGGGGACTGATGACTACAGATGTTAAGTCCCATAGTGCTCAGAGCCATTTGAACCATTTGAATAATATCAATGTCCTTGCGGCGCTGTTCATGAGTGGCACCACAACTGGTCGAATCAACAGAATGACGTACAAATCTGCAGTGAGGATGCGTGCGATAACCACGAGAATGCTCCTGCTGTCATACGAAATCGTGCCCCAGACGGTACCTCAAGGTGTGGGTCCAATGTGTCCAGCACACTAACAGGTTGGTTGCAGACCGTCAACTAGCATCATCCTAATCAATACACTGACATCAGTGACACCGAGGCAGAACCAGCGTTCATCAGACAACGCAGCAGACCTCTACCCTGCCCTGCAAAGAGCTCTCGCTTGACACCACTGAAATGTCAAATGGCGGTGCTTTGGGGTCCGTGGAATGCACTGTACAGGGCGTCTGGCTCAGAGATGTACTTAAATTAACCAATTTGTAACAGTTCGTTGTGTCACTTGTAACCTCCCCCTCAGTTATCGACCTTCATGACAGTGAAAAATGAAACCACGTGTACCTAATGGGAATTTTGGAAAAGCAATCGTCACCGAAGTTAACCTGTCGGTAAAGAGGGAGGAAAGGGTTACATCTAAATGAAAGGAAAAATGCAAGTGAAACTGGTGGAAATTAATTTTGAGAAGGGGTAAAGTTAATAAAGAAAGTAAATGTGCGGCCGTTACGTTAACAATTAACTAGCGGTAATTAGATATTTGAGATTTGGGGGAAATCACGGTCGCCAGTCCTAAGGACAATTACTATAGTAACTGGAAAAGAAAGGTTATTACACATATAATTAGCACTAGAAGCGTGGCAACTGAAGGTTGACACGTGTAGTGTGAAAACTGAAAGTTTGTCAGAAGTAATAAATTTCGCTACACTCTGACTTAATTTAGCAAAAGAATTAATAAAACCGGAAAATCGAAAGTTAATTTAGTGACTGAAGTTAATAGTGAGCTTTCTTTCTGAAGCACATCGAAATACAGTTAGTCTTGGACTACCTCAACAATCATTTCTAAAGCTACTTGGATCTACGCAATTTAGAAAGAAGAGATTTAACTTTGAACTTGAATTAAACGATTCTGAACAATTAACAATAGCAAAATTTAGTACGTACCAAGCTGAGCTGCAGTCACAGGTAAGCTAAAATACGGTAACAAAACTCGCACTCTTAATTTGTGCTTGTGTAATCTAACTATTGTAGCCAGCTATGAATACTTAAAGTGAAGTTTGAAATTAAAGCAGTGAAATGGAATTATGCTGGCGTTTGAATTTCAACGACACTCGGGTTCATTTCGGAAAAGGAAGGGACCCTGCTTGGCAATGCAATTGGGACAATGAGCAACAAAGGTTCATGCTAAGTTGCTGTAATTTTGCGAGGCAAATGGAACAATTTGAAAAGCTGAGGTCTGCCATACCGTTCTGAAACTTTACGTGCTTTTAGTCTTCCTTGTTGGTTGATTGAAGGTTTGAAGCCGTCGATCGAGGAGGTGGCGACAGTCACTCATTGTCGGCCGTCGCTGTTGCAGAAGCTGGATGTTGGCGCGCCTTCTTCTCGACACGGTCACCAGGCGAAACGGGCTCTTGATGTGCGCCAGCTAATGCTTCCCGTCCGCGACACCATGTCAGAAACTATCATCGCGAGTCGAGCGCAATTACATGCTGCCAAACCCCGAAAGCGCGGCAACTCGCGGGAGCGTCACACAACACACCTGCTCCACTCAAATGGCTCTGAGCACTACGGGACTCAACTGCTGAGGTCATTAGTCCCCCAGAACTTAGAACTACTTAAACCTAACTAACCTAAGGACATCACAAACATCCATGCCCGAGGCAGGATTCGAACCTGCGACCGTAGCGGTCTTGCGGTTCCAGACTGCAGCGCCTTTAACCGCACGGCCACTTCGGCCGGCTGCTCCACTCGCTACTCCAGCCAGACCCCGACTCCTCTGCCCGCGCTCCACGCGGCAGAGTTAACACTACCAAAGATTCTACACACTTTGATTCTTCACACGACCTATCGATGTAACCGTTCGATAGCAGTTTTCCCTAGGCAAGACCCAGCGTAGAAATACAAATAATATTTACGAAACAAACCAATTATACATCGACATAAATTCATATATATATATATATATATATATATATATATATATATATATATATATACTCCTGGAAATTGAAATAAGAACACCGTGAATTCATTGACCCAGGAAGGGGAAACTTTATTGACACATTCCTGGGGTCAGATACATCACATGATCACACTGACAGAACCACAGGCACATTGACACAGGCAACAGAGCATGCACAATGTCGGCACTAGTACAGTGTATATCCACCTTTCGCAGCAATGCAGGCTGCTATTCTCCCATGGAGACGATCGTAGAGATGCTGGATGTAGTCCTGTGGAACGGCTTGCCATGCCATTTCCACCTGGCGCCTCAGTTGGACCAGCGTTCGTGCTGGACGTGCAGACCGCGTGAGACGACGCTTCATCCAGTCCCAAACATGCTCAATGGGGGACAGATCCGGAGATCTTGCTGGCCAGGGTAGTTGACTTACACCTTCTAGAGCACGTTGGGTGGCACGGGATACATGCGGACGTGCATTGTCCTGTTGGAACAGCAAGTTCCCTTGCCGGTCTAGGAATGGTAGAACGATGGGTTCGATGACGGTTTGGATGTACCGTGCACTATTCAGTGTCCCCTCGACGATCACCAGTGGTGTACGGCCAGTGTAGGAGATCGCTCCCCACACCATGATGCCGGGTGTTGGCCCTGTGTGCCTCGGTCATATGCAGTCCTGATTGTGGCGCTCACCTGCACGGCGCCAAACACGCATACGACCATCATTGGCACCAAGGCAGAAGCGACTCTCATCGCTGAAGACGACACGTCTCCATTCGTCCCTCCATTCACGCCCGTCGCGGCACCACTGGAGGCGGGCTGCACGATGTTGGGGCGTGAGCGGAAGACGGCCTAACGGTGTGCGGGACCGTAGCCCAGCTTCATGGAGACGGTTGCGAATGGTCCTCGCCGATAACCGAGGAGCAACAGTATCCCTAATTTGCTGGGAAGTGGCGGTGCGGTCCCCTACGGCACTGCGTAGGATCCTACGGTCTTGTCGTGTATCCGTGCGTCGCTGCGGTCCGGTCCCAGGTCGACGGGCACGTGCACCTTCCGCCGACCACTGGCGACAACATCGATGTACTGTGGAGACCTCACGCCCCACGTGTTGAGCAATTCGGCGGTACGTCCACCCGGCCTCCCGCATGCCCACTATACGCCCTCGCTCGAAGTCCGTCAACTGCACATACGGTTCACGTCAACGCTGTCGCGGCATGCTACCAGTGTTAAAGACTGCGATGGAGCTCCATATGCCACGGCAAACTGGCTAACACTGACGGCGGCGGTGCACAAATGCTGCGCAGCTAGCGCCATTCGACGGCCAACACCGCGGTTCCTGGTGTGTCCGCTGTGCCGTGCGTGTGATCATTGCTTATACAGCCCTCTCGCAGTGTCCGGAGCAAGTATGGTGGGTCTGACACACCGGTGTCAATGTGTTCTTTTTTCCATTTCCAGGAGTATATATATATATATATATATATATATATATATATATATATATATATATATATATATATATATATAGTAAAACAATTACAATATACGAAGACACAGAAATTTTATATATTCAGGTAACAAAAATAAGGAAAACAAATTTATAGTACAATAAATGGAAGTAGGAGGATATGCATTTCCGGCGTTACACTCTGTGGTGCCAACTGATGCTCATTCGGCTGCTGCAGATATAGTACGATGCACCAGAGCCATGTACAGAAGCCAATGGTCCTCCCTCTCGATAATGCCACGTCCCTCCAATAGCCTCGTATTCTTAAGACCGTACATTCTCGTGACCACCGCTACTATAAATCATGTACAGTCTTTCTGCAGTATCACATAAGGAACATCCAGCTTCTCGTAGCCCTGTTACACGACCTCGTTCAAACTCAGTGATATGCTGATGATTTGATCCGTCGCCTTACAGGCATTCCTGACTAATATCAAGTCATCAAGTTCAACCTCAAATGTCACTAACGTTCACTACCATTATAGCGTGTATTTAAAGTAAATCTGATTTGTATACTCAAGGTGGCACTACTAGCTCGACTCCTAGGCGACTTGCGCAGAATTTAAATAGACATCGTGTTTCAGATTGTAGTGGTACTTGAATTACGTAACCATTACGGCACCTCACTCCAACCTCTCGATACCAGTAATATTCTACTGTGTTTCTGTAAAATAGTTAACATATTTCTGTGACAACATTCAAATTTGATTTCATCAATGTAGAGGTACTTCGATACATCGATATGTATATATTGCGATGATATTATTCTTATGTGTATTCTTTCTTTTGTCACTATGATCTTTGACTTACTTCTAACTCTGATTTTTGGGCGCGTAAGCGGTTATTAGAGATTCAAGCTTTGGCCGTCATGTTAAAAAGACGCAAATTGTAGTCAGTTCACGAAATGTGAACTTTAACAGTGAGGAAGATATTTTCAAGTATATTTTATATTGTGAAGTGATGTTTTGGAACGAGTTACGTGATATTGCAACAAAAGTAATAAAAAAGAAGTGTAACTTAAATTCGGAGTGCTGATTACTTTTTTACATCACCATTGTCCTAACTTGCAAAAGTTTAATCTTCAAGAATGGTTTATGAAACACATCTATAAAACTTTTGAATATCGCAGAATAACACCTAGGCCTCTTTGCATCCGAGCTTGGAATCATCACTACCTAGATTTTTGACGATTGAGCCATGACTTCACAACGAGACCAGCGTCGGAAACACGAAAAGATGAGTGCCTAGTATATCCATTATTTCAAGAAATGACTTTATTAACTGTGCTCTAATGACACCTGCCCCATAATATAACTTTGTTGTTGCCCGAAAATGCAATATTTAGCAGCGTGAGCAACACTACAATCATAATTAATTTTTGACCTTTGTTGGGTTGGGGGTTGTTTGGGGAAGGAGACCAGACAGCGAGGTCATCGGTCTCATCGGAATAGGGACGGATAGGGAAGTAAGTCGGCCGTGCCCTTTCAAAGAAACTATCCCGGCAGTTGCCTGGAGCGATTTCGGGAAATCACGGAAAACCTTAATCAGGATGGCCGGACGCGGGATTAAACCGTCGTCCTCCCGAATGCGAGTCCAGTGTCTAACCACTGCGCCACCTCGATCTTTGACCTTTGTTCTGGTAGGGTTGTTAGAAGATGTAGAAAAACGCCTACCAACTTTCGCTTACGTCACACATTTTCTTCTTGGTGTTGAGATTTGTTTCCGTCAATGTATATTGACTCTGCGTGCTAGTTGACTCACGGTTAGATTATCCGTGATCGAATGTTTCAACCATGGTGAATTTGTTGCTGTATGTGACTTGCTGCAGCTGTGGACCTCTGTGATTTCGCGACAGTTGTAGTGACCTTGCTGCTCGGTCCTAGGTCTTTAGTTCACGTTTGTTACCGCCTGGGAATGCTCTGTTTGTACTGCCAAATCAATTATTTTATGCTACGTTGTGTTCAGTAACAACTTACAGGTGTGTGAGGGCACCATTTGAATAAATTTGTACATTATCTGAATAAATTTGTACGTTATTTAAACAAACAAATGGTCAGAGATTAATCCATCTTTGTTGTACAGATTATTATCATACTGGAAAATTTCTTAATTTTTTCCTTTTAACTATCACAATCCATATATTGATTTGTTTGCTTAGGTAACGGTTATTACTAAATACGGACTTCGTACATAATACATGCTTCTGTAAGGGCTTGAAGCAATAACGTATGACCGAATCTCTTTTGATGAAACGAGCCATATTAAAATCTACGGTCGCGTGCTCGCCCCATGATGGTTAGCTAGCAAGGAATTGCTGATGATTGGCGATTAAGTTCACATTATTGTTACTCCAACCCTCATAAAGTCGCAAGATCTCATATTTCTGGTGGAGCTAACGAACAAGTTCTTAGTAGGGAACTATTCCTCTGTCAATGGAATAAATTTATACTTCTTGTAGAGTGAAGGACACGGTTCAAGAGTGAAAAACAATGGCTCACAGATATGCCACGGTAAATAACTCCTTGCAAACGTGAGCATGCTCGTTGCCTTTCCTGAGGCATCGTAATGAATCTTCTTTCATATTTGATAAAATACGTAACTAACACGAATGGCCATAAGTTCTCAGAATTAACTCGCACTGGTTTTCGGATAACCACTGGCAAGTGTTGGAGTATTTCTGTAACAAATGATAATAACCAAATCAGACTAGCACGTGGAAGAAAATAATTTACGACTTATGAAGTAGATATGTCACACATAATGGATTGCAACATCAGAATTTAATACTTTGATTTTTATGCATTTTAACGTTTAATTGGATAATATTTAATGTGTTATTGTCATCAAGACCACAACATTTTTACTCTGTAACGGTACTTTGGTTCTGTATTAATTCGTCAACGATTTCGATTTCAGTTTGGATAAATTTTATTATTTGTTAGATTCTTCACATGCCTGTGTTAAATGAACACAGACATTTAAGGCTACATATCTCACTCCTTTCTAGGGCCACGCTAAGGATGAATATGTATAGTTAGGCGATTTCTCTACTTCGTATTGCACTTTTGATTGTTGCTGACGATTATACGCTACTGGCCATTAGTACTGCTACACCACGAAGATGACGTGCTACAGACACGAAAATTAACCGACAGGAAGAAGATGATGTGATATGCAAATGATTAGCTTTTTACAGCAGTCCCACAAGGTTTGCGCCGGTGGCAACACCTACAATGTTGTAACATGAGGAAAGTTTCCAACCGATTTCTCATACAGCAGTTGACAGGCGTTGCCTAGTGAAACGTTGTTGTGAGGCCCCGTGTAAGGAGGAGAAATGCGTACCGTCACGTTTCCTATTTCGATGAAGGTCGGATTGTAGCCTATCGCGATTGCGGTTTAGCGTATCGCGACATTGCTGCTCGCGTTGGTCGAGATCCAGTGACTGTTAGCAGAATATGCAATCGGTGGGTTCAGGAGGGTAATACGGACAGCCGTGCTGGATCCCGACGGCCTCGTATCACTAGCAGTTGAGATGACAGGCATCTTATCCGCATGGCTCGATCCCTGAGTCAACAGATGGGGACGTTTGCAAGACAACAACCTTCTGCACGAACAAACTGACGACGTTTGCAGCAACATGGACTATCAGTTCGGAGTCCATGGCTGCTGTTACCCCTGACGCTGCATCACAGATAGGAGCGCCTGCGATGGTGTACTCAACGACGAACCTGGGTGCACGAATGGCAAAACGTCATTTTTTCGGATGAATCCAGGTTCTGTTTACAGCATCACGATGGTCGCATCCGTGTTTGGCGACATCGCGGTGAACGCAGATTGCAAGCATGTATTCGTCATCACCATACTGGCGTATCACCCGGCGTGATGGTATGGGGTGTCATTGATTACACGTCTCGGTCACCTCTTGTTCGCATTGACGGCACTTTGAACAGTGGACGTTACATTTCAGATGTGTTACGACCCGTTGCTCTACCCTTCCTTCGATCCCTGCAAAACGCTACATTTAAGCAGGATAATGCACGGCCGCATGTTGCAGGTCCTGTACGGGCCCTTCTGGATACAGAAAGTGTTCGACTGCTGTCCTGGCCAGCACATTCTCCAGATCTCTCACCAGTTGAAAACTGGATGGTCAATAGTGGCCGAGCAACTGGCTAGTCACAATACGCCACTCACTACTCTTGATGAACTGTGGTATCGTGTTGAAGCTGCATGGGCAGCTGTACCTGTACACGCCATCCAAGCTCTGTTTGACTCAATGCCCAGGCGTATCAAGGCCCTTATTACGGCCAGAGGGGGTTGTTCTGGGTACTGAGTTCTCAGGATCTATGCACCCAAACTGCGTGAAGATGTAATCACATGTCAGTTCTGGTGTAATATATTTGTCCAATGAATACCCGTTTATCATCTGCATTTTTTCTTGGTGTAGCAATTTTAATGGCCAGTAGTGTAGACAGAACTTTCATGTTGAGGATGGCTATCCAAATCCCAGTATAATACTTAAATCCATTCAACAAACTGTAGTTAGTCACAGTAGTCAAACTAAAAAATGTAGGAATTGCATACTGACGAAAAGAGTGCTGTCTGCCAGTGTCGGTCTCAGTAGAGGAAAAATGGAGAGCATATGTCACGTGAATTCTTCAAATGGCTCTGAGCACTATGGGACTCAACTGCTGTGGTTATCAGTCCCCTAGAACTTAGAACTACTTAAACCTAACTAACCTAAGGACATCAGACACATCCATGCCCGAGGCAGGATTCGAACCTGCGACCGTAGCAGTCGCACGGTTCCGGACTGCGCGCCTAGAACCGCGAGACCACCGCGGCCGGCGTGAATTCTTCACACGCCTTCCCTTTCGCAACGATGACATGGTGAGCTTCAAAGATCTGGCTAAAAGCAGTATATCCCGAATAACGTTCGCAGCTTCCTGTATGAATACATGTTCATGTCTCAAAGGCTACTGGATTTCACAGACTGTATTATCTGAAGCGCTATATTGTACAGTGGTCTGTGCGACTGCAGAAACGATCGCTGCTGTTTCTGCGGGTGTACGATCAATTACTAATGCCGGAACTGTGTGCCGTATCTGACAGTACTGCGGATTCTTCCCTTTTCGTTGAATGCTTGCAGTTTCCTTTGTCACAGACGGCTGTGGTTCCGTATACGCACCTCGTGCGTTGAAATGCATTCTCAGGTAGAACAAACGCGTTGTAGAAAATTAAAAAGATCCTCCGTTATGGGACGGAGCCGACTGCTTTGCTTGATGTGCTTTGTTTTGCAGCTCGCATGAGGCCTGCTAATCGGCTTTGCCAAGCGTCGTCAGCTGCAGTTGAAAGAGCAGATAGCATCAACGGCTGACCCTAGCCTGAATATTTACCGTACATGCCGCGTTAAAGCTGCCCGCACAGACTGTATACATTCTGAAATGCTCGTGTCTTTTGTTCTATGCAACCAACAGCTAATACAGACTACAAAATTTATTCAGCAGGCACTCGGGGATCATGAGCGTGGGAGAATTCAACAATTACGCCTCTTCACCGTCTGTTGTAACACAGTAGCACTCAGTAGAAAAGTCTTTCGATTCCATTGATGAGTCCTCCACACTTTCCTACTACTTGTTTTCGTATCTTCCATAAAGCGTTTTGCATTTTCCATACCTTACCTCCCCCGATTATTTTCCGACCTACACTACTCCTTCCGTTGTCAACTAAAGTACCTCTAGACACTGGAGCTGTTTAGTAATGCTATTCCCCATAGGAAACGTGCGACGGACTATTAATACGACGATAAAAGTAAAATACATGCGCGATAGGTAAATACTATGTGGAATTTAAGCATCTCCGTGCGAACTCGATAACAAGGATATACAGACTGTATTAAGCTACGGCAAAAAGATAATTATTCCTTGTTGGACATTGGAAGAGAGATGTTCTATGTCGGATTGAGAGGAGATTGTTGGAAGCCGCCATTAAGGCAGTAATCAAATGGCTCTGAGCACTATAGGACTTAACATCTATGGTCATCAGTCCCCTAGAACTTAGAACTACTTAAACCTAACTAACCTAAGGACAGCACACAACACCCAGCCATCACGAGGCAGAGAAAATCCCTGACCCCGCCGGGAATCGAACCCGGGAACCCGGGCGTGGGAAGCGAGAACGCTACCGCACGACCACGAGATGCGGGCAAGGCAGTAATCTATGTTTTGTGGTATTGAAGAAAATAAATACATGTATAACCATAAAAGGAGTATCAGGTGTGTAGAGTTCATAACCCTTAATCATTTCAAAAGAAATATTCAGTGATTATAAAGATGTATGTCGTTCGGAAGTGTTGTGTGGTTTGATGGTGCGAACTTGCAGTTTTAAAAGGTTTTGGGATTCGTCGAGAATATTTCTCCGAAGACCTAAAAAATTTCACGAGCTAAAGTTGGATGCCACATTCCATACACATGACACAGCACAGCACAGCAATGGCTGTACCGATCGATTTTTGTACAGTGATAAATTATCTTTAGCGATTTCAGGTGGAGAAGCTCCAGCAAGGAGTCTCAACGAGATCTGCTGCTACGAAACGCAAATGTTATTACTGTATCCTTTAACTTACGGAGAACAGTAAGCAATATAGACTTCATAACCACCACCAACATAATTCAAAGAACTCAAATAAAAGGAGCAGCCAGTAAAAAAGGAATCACTAAACCAAACCATAAATAAAAATCAATTAATAATAATATGCAATCACATTAATAAAACGCTCATTAAATAATTGAATAAAAATTAGAACTTCAAATCGCCGCAACAGATTTCCCATTATTGTGCCCCTTCTTACAGCGAGAGCTTTCTGAGGACTTCAGAACTTCATAGTTCACCAATCTACTTAGTTTTTAACATGCTTTACTAGAATCATTTATCAGATGTTTCCTACTTCTTCTTCTTCTTCTTCTTCTACTTCTGATTTCCGGAGCTCCTTCCAGTTCCATGCAATTTTGTGCTCCTGACATACACTTCTTACGTCTATATCTACATATATACTCCACAAGACACTGCAGTTGAATGTGGGAGGTACATCTTACCAAAATTATCCATTATATTTGCTGTTTCATTACAGTATTGAGCACGGGATAAAGTTATGCCTCTATGTGCCCTAATTTCTCTTTTTATCATGATATCTACCAGGGTTACCCGCACCAACATAATGATTGCACAGTTTTGTTCGAATAAGGGCTCTCTAAAGGTACCCAACCGCGTTTTGTAAGTACTGCATCGTCATTCCACAAAGGCCCCATATTTAAAAATTTCTGTGACATTTGTACGTGCTTTATCAATCTGTACGAACCTGGAGGCAGGATTCTGAATACTGTGTCTGGTGGCGGGCCTACATCGACATCCACATGGACGCTCTGCAAATCACATTTAAGTACCTGGCAGAGGGTTCATCGAACCACTTTCACAATAATTCTCTGTTATTCCACTCTCGAACAGATCGCAGAGAAAACATAACACCTATATCTTTCCGTGAGAGTTCTGGTTTCCCTTATTTTATTAGGAAGATCATTCCTCACTATGTACGTCAGTGTCAACAAAATATTTTCGAATTTGGGGGAGAAAGTTGGTGATTGGAATTTTGTGAAAAGATCTCACTGCAACGTCCGTGACACTCTCACGGATAGTAAAAAAGTTCTGCTCTTCTCTGAATTTCCTCGATGTACTCCATTAATCCCAGCTGGCAAGAATCGGGTACCGCTTCTGTGAAGTTTGTAAGGTAGGAGACGAGGTACTGGCAGAACTGAAGCTGTGAGGAGGGTTCGTGAGTAGTGCTTGGATAGTTCAGTTGGAAGAGCACTTGCCCGCGAAAGGCAAAGGTCCCGAGTTCGAGCCTTGGTCCGGCACACAGTTTTAATCTATCAGAAAATTTATGTACTTTCTGTGTTTCAATATAAATAATATTTGTTCACCTAACTGCAGATTAAGTAACAAATCTTGTAATATTGTATGTACCTACAACAGTCAGTGTTATTTATGACACTAAATACTAATAAATTCGAATGTATTTTTATCATCGATTTTCAAATAGCACTTAGGGATTCATGCACTATTTGCCCACACTTATATCTGCATCATTGTATAAAAGAAGTTTGAAGTGCTGTAATTCACAAAATCCCAGGTATTTATCGTTTGTGACAGCATTTAATATCCTAGATTGAATGTAAAATACTATTTCAATCTAAAGTAACAGTAATTTACGTTTCCTTCCCCCCCCCCCCCCCAAAAAAAAAAGCCATATCTTTCATCATTTCATTGTAGTAATTTCCAAACTGCATATTTGATATCCCATCCTATAAATCAAAACATGTGGTGCATACTGAAAATTCGATTTATGACTGAACGAAAGTGGTTTACAGTGCAGTGCAACGTTTGTGACTTGGAGAATACAAACATCCATGAGAATGTATTTCATTGCAATAAAACTACTAGCACAAATGCGCCAGATGGACAGACGTAAGTTGCATTCCAATACAAATATGTAGCGCCACCATTTTTGTTACACATCGTAATTTATAAATTATTGTTTATCCTAGGGCAGCTCACAGGAAACCAATGTATAATCTGTATTGATGAAAGCATGAAAAATCTGATGATTTCTAAACCAGTAATGGTACTTTTCGAATAAAGTAACCTAAAACCAATTTGTGGCTGGTTGCTGTACCCCATCAAAAATTTATTAACAACGTATGTTTTGAGTAATACCGTACATATTTAATTAAATTTTGAAACCGAACAGAGGAAATCTGATAGTGTACTAATTATTGCAACATGCAAATATTGTCACTGTGGTAGACTGGAAACTGCAGTGATCAATTTTTATAGTACGTTTCTCTGTCGATGTTCGGTAAAATGTCTGTCTAAAGGTTATTATCAGGTGGTATCTGAAGTATCTCTCCTTCTTTGAAGACGTAGGCTGGTATTGATCAGATATATTATGACTTGGCCATAGATCTTGAAATAGGGGGAACCTGTAGGATTTGTTCCCACTAAAGGGAAGCAAAACACGAAGCATGAAAAGTGAACGTTTTCATTTTCAGTTTTTCCAGGTAGCTTCAGTTGGTGTCTGCCACCTGCGAGGCGAGACTCAATGCACAGAACGTTTATTTGAACCTCAAACTAAGGGGAAAAAATATGTTTGATAATACTTACCAGAATTTAAAAGAAAAAGCACTCGAAAGGGATTATTAGTTTTCCTTTTTTTACAAATCCGCCTAGTGTGATTCTTCTTCAGTGAACGCTGCAGCGATAATAAGACGTCTAAATTGAGCATGCCTAATTTCTCATGTCAAAGATGAAAACGCACTCTACGTAGTCTTTCCGAACATACTGAACAATACGAAGTATGCCACATATGATTGCGCTTTTCAACGTAGACCAATGATATGGAGGAACGCCACCTACATCATATATTATTATAACTTATGTCTTTGAGGACCTTTGGTTCTTTATTTGTACTATTTGTTGTAGTAAAATAACGAGAGACGTCATATAACTTGCGTGTTATGAAAGTGTGCTTTTAAAAGGCGTCAACACATTGAAGAGTCATCACAGACGTGTTGGTCCTGGTACGATCTGCTATAATTTAATATCACCGATTATAGCCTTACAATATCTTCATAAATATCGAAATTTTTACTTATGTGTACTACAGACAGAACAATGTGACTAGCACAGTCAGTTAGTCCAAGGATTATTTTGCACGGTAAATCGTAATGATTTGGAACGAATCCTCTTACATTCACATTTCAAATTAATTTTTGCTTATGGCTACGAAAATTTATAAGATTTTTTAAATATACAGATTCGAGTAGGTAATTCCTACCCACCATCTGTCACAAATCACAATAATAGAAATTCTTCCATGGACTAGAATTAGTTGCCAAGGAGAAACTTTTTCAGTTTCTTTTCAAATTTTAGTTAGCAGTCTGTCAGACATTTTATGTCACTGGGTAAGTGACCAAATATTTTAGTTGCAGCAATATGCACCCCTTTTTGTGCTAAAGACAACCTTAATATGGAGTAATGAATGACATTTGTCTTTCTGGTGCTGTAATTATGGACATCATTGTTGCTTTACAACTGGAACGAATTATTTACAATAAACTTCATGGGCGAGTAAATATACAGTGAAGCGGTAGTCAAAATGCCGAACTAATTAAAAGATGTTTACAAAAAATGGTTCAAATGGCTATAAGCACCCTGGGACTTAACATCTGAGGTCATCAGTACCCTAGAACTTAGAACTATTTAAACCTAACTAAGCTAAGTACACCAAATACATCCATGCCCGAGGCAGGATTCGAACCTGCGACGGTAGCGGTCGCCTGGTTTCAGACTGAAGCGCCTAGAATCGCTCGGTCACACCAGCCGGCTGATGTTTACAACATGATCGTTGGCAAGCAATGAAGACTCTCCTTTTTAAAGATGGTTTAGCCCGTAAAATTATTCCATATGGCAGCATCGAATGGATATATGCAAAATATGTCAACTTACTGATTTGTCTTTCTCCAAGATTTGCAAAGATTCTAAACGTAAGTGTGCCTGAACTAAAGTTTTCTTGGAGTTCCTTTTTCCAGTTCAGATTCTCATCAGTATGGACACCTAAGAATTTTGAAAGTTCCACCCAATTTATTATTTCCTCATTGGTATAGTACCCGTATATACACAGAACTGAATATGTTGTGTAAGGGTGAGACCATTCGCAGAAAACAACTCAATCCTACTTTAAAGAATATTGTTTATCGTTTCTTCTATTTCCGCTAGTATGCTTGGATTGATTACAGTACTAGTGTCATCTGCAAAAAGAACCATTTCTACTTGTTGTATGTTAGATGGAAGGTAACGTATACGACTACCCCCATGAACTATGGACCTTGCCGTTGGTGGGGAGGCTTGCGTGCCTCAGCGATACAGATGGCCGTACCGTAGGCGTAACCACAACGGAGGGGTATCTGTTGAGAGGCCAGACAAACGTGTGGTTCCTGAAGAGGGGCAGCAGCCTTTTCAGTAGTTGCAGGGGCAACAGTCTGGATGATTGACTGATCTGGCCTTGCAACACTAACCAAAACGGCCTTGCTGTGCTGGTACTGCGAACGGCTGAAAGCAAGGGGAAACTACGGCCGTAATTTTTTCCCGAGGGCATGCAGCTTTGCTGTATGGTTAAATGATGATGGCGTCCTCTTGAGTAAAATATTCCGGAGGTAAAATAGTCCCCCATTCGGATCTCCGGGCGGGGACTACTCAAGGGGACGTCGTTATCAGGAGAAAGAAAACTGGCGTTCTACGGATCGGAGCGTGGAATGTCAGATCCCTTAATCGGGCAGGTAGGTTAGAAAATTTAAAAAGGGAAATGGATAGGTTAAAGTTAGATATAGTGGGAATTAGTGAAGTTCGGTGGCAGGAGGAACAAGACTATTGGTCAGGTGAATACAGGGTTATAAATACAAAATCAAATAGGGGTAATGCAGGAGTAGGTTTAATAATGAATAAAAAAATAGGAGTGCGGGTAAGCTACTACCAAAAGCATAGTGAACGCATTATTGTATCCAAGATAGACACGAAGCCCATGCTTACTACAGTAGTACAAGTTCATATGCCAAGTAGCTCTGCAGATGATGAAGAGATTGATGAAATGTATGATGAGATAAAAGAAATTATTCAGGTAGTGAAGGGTGACGAAAATGTAATAGTCATGGGTGACTGGAATTCGAGAGTAGGAAAAGGGAGAGAAAGAAACATAGTGGGTGAATATGAATTGGGGGAGAGAAATGAAAGAGGAAGCCGTCTCGTAGAATTTTGCACAGAGCTAACACTTGGTTCAAGAATCATAAAAGAAGGTTTTAAATTGTAAGACATTTCCAGGGGCAGATGTCGACTCTGACCACAATCTATTGGTTATGAACTGTAGATTAAAACTGAAGAAACTGCAAAAAGGTGGGAATTTAAGGAGATGGGACCTGGATAAACTGAAAGAACCAGAGGTTGTACAGAGTTTCACGCAGAGCATAAGGGAACAATTGACAGGAATGGGGGAAAGAAATACAGTAGAAGAAGAATGGGTAGCTCTGAGGGATGAAGTGGTGAAGGCAGCAGAGGATCAAGTAGGTAAAATGACGAGGGCTAGTAGAAATCCTTGGGTAACAGAAGAAATATTGAATTTAATTGATGAAAGGAGAAAATATAAAAACGCAGTAAATGAAGCAAGCAAAAGGGAATACAAAAGTCTCAAAAATTAGATCGACAGGAAGCGCAAAATGGCTAAGCAGGGATGGCTAGAGGACAAATGTAAGGATGTAGAGGCTTATCTCACTAGGGGTAAGATAGATACTGCCTGCAGGAAAATAAAAGAGACCTTTGGAGAAAAGAGAGCCACTTGTATGGATATCAAGAGCTCAGATGGAAACCCAGTTCTAAGCAAAGAAGGGAAAGCAGAAAGGTGGAAGGAGTGTATAGGTGGTCTATACAAGGGCGATGTACTTGAGGACAATATTATGGAAATGGAAGAGGATGTAGATGAAGATGAAATGGGAGATAAGATACTGCGTGAAGAGTTTGACAGAGCACTGAAAGACCTGAGTCGAAAGAAGGCCCCGGGAGTAGACAACATTCCATTGGATCTACTGACGGCCTTGGGAGAGCCAGTCCTGAGAAAACTCTACCATCTGGTGAGCAAGATGTATGAGACAGGCGAAATACCCTCAGACTTCAAGAGGAATAAAATAATTCCAATCCCAAAGAAAGCAGGTGTTGACAGATGTAAAAATTACCGAACTATCAGTTTAATAAGTAACAGCTGCAAAATACTAACGAGAATTCTTTACAGACGAATGGAAAAACCGGTAGAAGCCGACCTCGGCGAAGATCAGTTTGGATTCTGCAGAAATGTTGGAACACGTGAGGCAATACTGACCCTACGACTTATCTTAGAAAATAGATTAAGGAAAGGCAAACCTATATTTCTAGCATTTGTAGACTTACAGAAAGCTTTTTACAGTGTTGACTGGAATACCCTCTTTCAAATTCTGAAGGTGGCAGTGGTAAAATACAGGGAGTGAAAGTCTATTTTCAATTTGTACAGAAAACCAAAGGCAGTAATAAGAGCCGAGGGACATCAAAGGGAAGCAGTGGTTGGGAAGGGAGTGAGACAGGTTTGTAGCCTCTCCCCGATGTTATTCAATCTGTATATTGAGCAAACAGTAAAGGAAACAAAAGAAAATTCGGAGTAGGTATTAGAGTCCATGGAGAAGAAATAAAAACGTTGAGGTTCGCCTGTGACATTATAATTCTGTCACAGACAGCAAAGGACTCGTAAGAGCAGTTGAACGGAATGGACAGTGTCTCGAAAGGGGGATATAAGATGAACATCAACAAAAGCAAAACGAGGATAATGGAATGTAGTCGAATTAAGTAGGGTGATGCTGAGGGAATTAGGTTAGGAAATGAGACACTTAAAGTAGTAAAGGAGTTTTGCTATTGGGGAGCAAAATAACTGATGATGGTCGAAGTAGAGAGGATATAAAATGTAGACTGGCAATGGCAAGGAAAGCGTTTTTGAAGAAGAAAAATTTGTTAACATCGAGTATAGATTTAAATGTCAGGAAGTCGTTTCTGAAAGTATTTGTATGGAGTGTATCCATGTATGGAAGTGAAACATGGACGATAAATAGTTTGGACTGAAGAGAATAGAAGCTTCCGAAATGTGGTGCTACAGAAGAATGCTGAAGATTAGATGGGTAGATCACATAAGTAATGAGGAGGTATTGACTAGAACTGGGGAGAAGAGGAGTTTGTGCCACAACTTGACAAGAAGAAGGGTCCGTTTGGTAGGACATGTTCTGAGGCATCAAGGGATCACAAATTTAGCATTGGGGGGCAGCGTGGAGGGTAAAAATCGTAGAGGGAGACCAAGAGATGAATACACTAAGCAGATTCAGAAGGATGTAGGTTGCAGTAAGTACTGGGAGATGAAGAAGCTTGCACAGGATAGAGTAGCATGGAGAGCTGCATCAAACCAGTCTCAGGACTGAAGACAACAACAACAACAACAACAACAACAACTACAACGTATATAATAGGAACAATAGTATACCTAAGATTACGCCTAAGCGAACCTTATAAATGAGTTCTTCTTAGTCAGAATTACGTTCAAATGGTTCAAATGGCTCTGAGCACTATCGGACTCAACTGCTGAGGTCATTAGTCCCCTAGAACTTAGAACTAGTTAAACCTAACTAACCTAAGGACATCACACACATCCATGCCCGAGGCAGGATTCGAACCTGCGACCGTAGCGGTCTCGTGGTTCCAGACTGCAGTGCCAGAACCGCGCGGCCACTTATGTTGTTGTTGTGGTCTTCAGTCCTGAGACTGGTTTGATGCAGCTCTCCATGCTACTCTATCCTGTGCAAGCTTCTTCATCTCCCAGTACCTACTGCAACCTACATCCTTCTGAATCTGCTTAGTGTATGCATCTCTTGGTCTCCCCCTACGATTTTTACCCTCCACGCTGCCCTCCAATACTAAATTGGTGATCCCTTGATGCCTCAGAACATGTCCTACCAACCGATCCCTTCTTCTGGTCAAGTTGTGCCACAAACTCCTCTTCTCCCCAATCCTATTCAGTACCTCCTCATTAGTTATGTGATCTACCCATCTAATCTTCAGCATTCTTCTGTAGCACCACATTTCGAAAGCTTCTATTCTCTTCTTGTCCAAACTATTTATCGTCCATGTTTCACTTCCATACATGGCTACACTCCATACAAATACTTTCAGAAAAGACTTCCTGACACTTAAATCTATACTCGATGTTAACAAATTTCTCTTCTTCAGAAACGCTTTCCTTGCCATTGCCAGTCTACATTTTATATCCTCTCTACTTCGTCCATCATCAGTTATTTTGCTCCCCAAATAGCAAAACTCCTTTACTACTTTAAGTGTCTCATTTCCTAATCTAATACCTTCAACATCACCCGACTTAATTCGACTACATTCCATTATCCTCGTTTTGCTTTTGTTGATGTTCATCTTATACCCTCCTTTCAAGACACTGTCCATTCCGTTCAACTGCTCTTCCAAGTCCTTTGCTGTCTCTGACAGAATTACAATGTCATCGGCGAACCTCAAAGTTTTTATTTCTTCTCCATGGATTTTAATACCTACTCCGAATTTTTCTTTTGTTTCCTTTACTGCTTGCTCAATATACAGATTGAATAACATCGGGGAGAGGCTACAACCCTGTCTTACTCCCTTCCCAACCACTGCTTCCCTTTCATGCCCCTCGACTCTTATAACCGCCATCTGGTTTCTGTACAAATTGTAAATAGCCTTTCGCTCCCTGTATTTTACCCCTGCCACCTTTAGAATTTGAAAGAGAGTATTCCAGTCAACATTGTCAAAAGCTTTCTCTAAGTCTACAAATGCTAGAAACGTAGGTTTGCCTTTCCTTAATCTTTCTTCTAAGATAAGTCGTAAGGTCAGTATTGCCTCACGTGTTCCAGTATTTCTACGGAATCCAAACTGATCTTCCCCGAGGTCGGCTTCTACTAGTTTTTCCATTCGTCTGTAAAGAATTCGTGTTAGTATTTTGCAGCTGTGGCTTATTAAACTGATTGTCCGGTAATTCTCACATCTGTCAACACCTGCTTTCTTTGGAATTGGAATTATTATATTCTTCTTGAAGTCTGAGGGTATTTCGCCTGTTTCATACATCTTGCTTACCAGATGGTAGAGTTTCGTCAGGGCTGGCTCTCCCAAAGCCGTCAGTAGTTCCAATGGAATGTTGTCTACTCCGGGGGCCTTGTTTCGACTCAGGTCTTTCAGTGCTCTGTCAAATTCTTCACGCAGTATCGTATCTCCCATTTCATCTTCATCTACATCCTCTTCCATTTCCATAATATTGTCCTCAAGTACATGGCCCTTGTATAGACCCTCTATATACTCCTTCCACCTTTCTGCTTTCCCTTCTTTGCTTAGAACTGGGTTGCCATCTGAGCTCTTGATATTCATACAAGTGGTTCTCTTCTCTCCAAAGGTCTCTTTAATTTTCCTGTAGGCAGTATCTATCTTACCCCTAGTGAGATAAGCCTCTACATCCTTACATTTATCCTCTAGCCATCCCTGCTTAGCCATTTTGCACTTCCTGTCGATCTCATTTTTGAGACGTTTGTATTCCTTTTTGCCTGCTTCATTTACTGCATTTTTATATTTTCTCCTTTCATCAATTAAATTCAATATTTCTTCTGTTACCCAAGGATTTCTACTAGCCCTCGTCTTTTTACCTACTTGATCCTCTGCTGCCTTCACTACTTCATCCCTCAAAGCTACCCATTCTTCTTCTACTGTATTTCTTTCCCCCATTCCCGTCAATTGTTCCCTTATGCTCTCCCTGAAACTCTGTACAACCTCTGGTTCTTTCAGTTTATCCAGGTCCCATCTCCTTAAATTCCCACCTTTTTGCAGTTTCTTCAGTTTTAATCTACAGGTCATAACCAATAGATTGTGGTCAGAGTCCACATCTGCCCCTGGAAATGTCTTACAATTTAAAACCTGGTTCCTAAATCTCTGTCTTACCATTATATAATCTATCTGATACCTTTTAGTATCTCCAGGGTTCTTCCATGTATACAACCTTCTATCATGATTCTTAAACCAAGTATTAGCTATGATTAAGTTGTGCTCTGTGCAAAATTCTACCAGGCGGCTTCCTCTTTCATTTCTCAGCCCCAATCCATATTCACCTACTACGTTTCCTTCTCTCCCTTTCCCTACACTCGAATTCCAGTCACCCATGACTATTAAATTTTCGTCTCCCTTCACTATCTGAATAATTTCTTTTATTTCATCATACATTTCTTCAATTTCTTCGTCATCTGCAGAGCTAGTTGGCATATAAACTTGTACTACTGTAGTAGGTGTGGGCTTCGTATCTATCTTGGCCACAATAATGCGTTCACTAAGCTGTTTGTAGTAGCTTACCCGCGTTCCTATTTTCCTATTCATTATTAAACCTACTCCTGCATTACCCCTATTTGACTTTGTGTTTATAACCCTGTAATCACCTGACCAGAAGTCTTGTTCCTCCTGCCACCGAACTTCACTAATTCCCACTATATCTAACTTTAACCTATCCATTTCCCTTTTCACTTAGGCCGGCCAGAATTACGTCCCCAGACTATTTTGTTTGAATTGCTAAGTACAGCTTCTTGCGTCCCTTTGTTTAGATGCGACCTTATCTATTTTTTGGCACTAAGTCAACCTCAAAATTCAATTTGTCAACTCCATTATTCAATTTGCCTACAAGAATTACGTGATTCGCACAGTCAGGTGCCTTAGACAAGTCGCAGGAAATACCAAACGATGCTATTTTATTAATTAATGCTTATAAAATCTGGTGAGTGGACATGTAAGTAACATTCTCAGTTGATCAACTCCTCTGAAAGCCCAAGTGTGATTTGCAGAGGATATTAATATTATTGCTAAGGTGAGATAGTATTCTATAATACAAAACATTCTAAAAAATTTTGGAAATTAATGTCAACTCTGAAACACGTTGCTAGTTTTCTTTTCAGTCGGGTCCATAATATAGAATACTTCATAACGTGACATTTTGTAATGAATATTTCTAAATAATCTGCAGATAGTTTAATTAGTAATCAATCTTCTTTACTACAAACTTTTTCAGCTATAGCGCCCTTCTCAAGTAAACGATGGATGATACATTTGGTGCGTCTACTTAAGTTTATAAAAGTTGTACAGAAAGTTCGGTTTGCATACATACGTACATCTAGTGGCAATAGATGCCCATATTGCATTAGAATAAACTGTCGACTGTCGTTTGTTGCTAGATCGCTATAATCACGCAAGATTTGTTTGTATAGAATATTTCCAGTTAGTATTCGTGACAGCTGTAATGACAGTTTCTTCTCGTTGATGCTTTATGTTTACAGTGCAGTCTTTGTTAGTCAGTGATTTTAGTTGCATTTCATTGCTGGTATGATTTTGTTATCATTTTTATCTATGGCTATATTTGGTTTTCTGTTTACTGTGATTTTTATCCGTTCTCTTTTGCCACAATGCCAATAAAATTTTCTAATTAATTTTAGTGTTTGAGATGGATTTGTTAATTAATGATATCGTTTGGATAACTTTGTGTGTGTGTGTGTATTTCTAATTCTAGAAAGATGTCCATAGTATGTCCCTTTGGTATTCTGTATAGAACATATAATGTATTTTCGATATGTTCTGGTTTGTGGTTTTGATTTTTGAGATGCTGGTAAAAGCTTGATTGATCGTTGTCGCAATTTAATGCGTGCTCTTTGAATGTAATGTTAAAGTTTCTTCCTGTCTCACCGATAAAGAATTCCGTCTAAGTCACTACAGGCATTTTTTATTGTCAGCACAATTGCAGGTATATTTATCATCACACTGGAAGAAAAATTTTTCAGCTCCATATTGCCAGTACTCAATAAAATGTGATCTGAGGTTTTCCCGGCGTACATTAGGCCGGCCGGAGTAGCCGAGCGGTTCTAGGCGCTACAGTCTGGAACCGCGCGACCGCTACGGTCGCAGGTTCGAATCCTGCCTCGGACATGGATGTATGCGATGTCGTTAGGTTAGTTAGGTTAAAGAAGTTCTAAGATCCAGGGGACTGATGACCTCAGAAGTTAAGTCCCATAGTGCTCAGAGCCATTTGAACCATTTTGAACCAGCGTACAGAAATCTTGATACCCGGCTGAATACCAGAGAAATTTTCAAGAATAAAATTATGCGTTACCACAGATGTGTAGATAACACTTTGGTACTTGTAAATGGAAACAATGAAGACATCTGGACGATTCGTCAAAAACTTAACAACTTACATCCAAAAACAAAATTCACAAAGGAACAGAAACAAATAAATCCATAAACTTCCTTGACCTTAAAATCAGCAACAATAACAATCATTACATATTTGAAATTTACAGAAAACCAACTTCTACAGACGGCAAAATCAGTGGAAGTTCTTGTCACCCAACATCCCAAAAATATGCCTACTGCAACTTAATGATCAACAGCATAATCAGTCTCCCGCTCTAAGAGCAAACAATACAGAATGAGTTAACAATACACCAATATATAGGCCAACAAAATAAGTTCAACCTGAATATAGTTTACAAACTGTAGAAAAAACACACAAGACCTAATACCCAAACCATTTACAAAGACATGAAATTAATAAGAGAAAATAAAACCAAATAAAAAGCGGATTACGTATCGATGATATACTGGAGAGAAATATCGAATGAAATGAACCAAATCTGAAACAAAACAACTATAAAAATAGCTTTCCAAACAAACAGTAATCCAAGAACGAAAATTCGATCTGGAAGAACCAAAAACCCGTTTTTTTTTCAACATATCCATATACAAAATTTCGTGCAACAACTGCGCGAAATTCTATATCCGCCAAATAGGAAGAAATTTTTACATTATGAACCTAATGTAAAAATTTCTTCCTATTTGGCGGATATAGAACACGCAAGAAATTGCGACAGCTATGAGTCAAGCTTTTACCAGCATCTCAAAAACCGAAATCACAAACGAGAACATATCGAAACTACATTACTGGTTCTACACAGAATACCAAAGGGACATACTATGGACATCTTGTAAGAATGAGAAATACGTACACACACAAAAAATTATGCAAACGGTACCCTTAATCAAGAAATCGATTTCAAACTCAAAAATTATCTAGAAAATTTTATTGTCATTTTGGAAAACGAGAACGGATAAAAATCCAGGAAACAGAAAACCAAAGATAGCTATAGATACAAATGAGAACAAAATTATGATAGCAATGTAACCATAGACATACTTTCCTAGACTGGCAAAGGCACATCTTTTACTTAAGCTTGACGTTTGGTGAGGTAAGATGAAGACTTCGAGAAATTTGTATATGGTATTACAACGATTTGCTGGAACTAAATGAAGCCTTACGACGTGGTACTAACAAGATCTGCAGCTGCGCTTATATTTGAGTATTAGTTGAGTTTAACAAATACAATGTAGAATCAAGTTATAAGAACATGAAGTTACATATACACACGTTTAAAGCACACTCTAGTTTTCGTAAGAGCACTCAAATGAACAACGGCACCTGTTATCAACGACAAATAACATGTTCTAATTAGGAGCACTTTCGTAACGAGCATACTGTTCGAAGAAAAGCTTTATGCAGAGTACAAAATCAGAAGTACATGAGATGTTTCTAGTTATGCTCGCAACGAGACATGTTCCTTCCCTTGTATCTTCCGTCAGCAGTACGAAAAATTACAGCCAAACACGAGGCATGTATTGATCATTGTATCAATACTCTAAAGGTAAGATAGTTATGTCAGTTCATCCCTATTCCTTTCGATTGTGATCAGTAGACAAATAGATGCTTACACGTCCTTTCCGCTCGCCACCGTATTACGATTCTGAAGTGCTGACTTCAATGACAGCATTGCTCTGTGTACGGCAGTGCCAGTATAGTAATGTACGTCTATGGACGAAATGCAACTAACATCACTGACTGACAAAAACTGCACTGTAAACACAAAGCGTCAACAAGAATAAACTGTCATTGCAGCTGTCAAATTTATTTCGCGGAAATATTCTATGCAAACAAAACTTGCGCGATTACAGTAACCTAACAACAAATAGACAGTCGAAACTTAACTCACTGATGCAATGTGGGCATCTATTTCAACTCGATGTAAGTATGTATGCAAACTGACCCTTCTGGCTAGCTGATTTGTGGCATGGGACCAAACAGTGAGGTCATCGGTCCACTTGGAATAGGGAAAGCTGTGGAAGGAAGTCGGCCCTGCCCTTACAAAGGAACCATCCCGACATTTGCTCAAGGGAAAAATTAAGTCAGGATGGCCTGACGCGAGTTTGAATCGAAGTCCTCCCGAATGCGAGTCCAGTGTGCTAACCACAGGCCCACATCACTCGGTGACCGTACTGTACAACTGTACAACAATAAACATATGTAGACACAACAAATATAACATCTAGAGGTTTGCTTGAGAATGGCGCTATAGCCGAGACAAGTTTGTAGTAAACAAGAATAATTGCTAGTTAAAACATCTGCAGCTTACCTGGAATTATTCATTACAAAAAGTTTGGTATTTATTGACATCCCATGTGTCACCTGTCATAGATGGGGGTTTGACCACTGCATGTTTCAGTCCCCTGCAAAAGCGCCTTGAGTTACTGATGCATTACATGTTTCAAGCAAAACCGTATTTATTATAAGGGAAGAAATCTTAAGTATTCTACTGGAAATTCCTCCATAAGAAGAAGAGCTTTTATTTTCGAGGAAATTATAACTCTCTAAATTTCAGAAGGAGAAGTTGGCGATACATTCATACGATTGAATTTTATGAGGGTACTTTTCCAACATACTGCTCTGTGAAGGAAGGAAATACTCTCGTCCATTTCGTAAATAAAAAATGTGATTGGCGGACCACACAACTGCCTCTGCAGTTTCCTTCAGTTGCAAATAATCGAGGAGTGTTTTTTCCATATAGGCAAATCGTATTTACGATCACACACAATGTGATGCGATCGTTGTGTCTCGTGCGTTCGGTTTTAACGTCTGTTTCCATGTTGAAGTCAGTTGCCTCGTTCAGAGGGAGCACGGCTTAAAGCTGTCGCAGCTGTGTAGTTTACGCTTGTCCAGTTCGAGAAACCGTGTGTACTGCATAATTCGCGCGCATCATCCTTAGCCGCGAATTGCCGCTGGAGCGCGCCGCGGTTACTTATACCACGCTGAGGTCACACGTACCGTAAGCAGAAGGTTTGTCATTACTCAGCGTCCAGCACCACGTTGGAGGCCAAGTCGGCACATTTCACGTTAAATCAATGCCCCGTGTGACGAAGGCTTCAGTGTTGCTACAGAGCCAGCGGTTGCAGCAAAAGCATGGCTCGCTTAGACAGCAACAGCGTCCGCCGCGTATTTAAACGGTAGCCTCCAACAACTGTCGTAGTCTGCTCTGTCACATGCCACACAGCACCGAATAAACAGAACAGCACAGCCACCAATCCACGGCGTTCAAATATTTGCGCGCCTCGGTGAACCGAGGCCGCTGACTTAGCTTCCCCGCCAGAAGCGGCAGAAGCGGGTCTCGGATGTGCGTCAGCAGCACACACTGTATCAGTTTTACCTCAAATACACACAGCAAAAAGGTTTTGCATCACCTCAGCTCCGAGATTTTCGGAACCTGTACAGAAAATAGGAATCGATATCAACATAAACATCATGTCCACCCATTTTATTGCTCAGGAAAACCACACATTGCATGGTGTACTACCATACAGCGAGACCTTCAGAGGTGGTGGTCCAGATTGCTGTACACACCGGTACCTCTGATACCCTGTAGCACGGCTTCTTGCATTGATGCATGCCTGTATTCGTCGTGGCATGCTATCCGCAAGTTCATCAAGGCACTGTTGTTACAGATTTTCCCACTCCTCAACGACGATTCGGAGTAGATCCCTCAGAGTGGCTGATGGGTGACATAGTCCGTAAACAGCTCTTTTCAATTGTATCCCAGGCATGTTCGATAGGGTTTCTGTCTGGAAAACATGCTGGCCACTCTAATCGATAATGTCGTTATCCTGAAGGAAGTCATTCAAAAGATGTGCACGATGGGGGCGCGAATTGTTGTCCATGAAGACGAATGCATCACGAATATGCTGCCGATATGGTTACACTATCGGCCAGAGGATGGCATTCACGTATCGTACAGAGGTCATGGTGCTTCGATGATCACCAGCGGCGTAAGTCGGCCGCACACAATGCCATCCCAAAACAGCAGGGAACGTCCACCTTGCTGCACTCGCTGGACTGTGTGTCTGAGGCGTTCAGCCTGACCCGATTGCCTCCAAACACGCCTCCGACGATTGTCTGGTTGAAGGCATATGCAACACTCATCGGTGACGAGAATGTGATGCCAATCCTAAGCGGTTCATTCGGCATGTTGTTGGGCCCATCTGTACCGCACTGCATGGTGTCGTGGTTGCAAAGACGGACCTCGCCATGGATGACGGGAGTGAAGCTGCGTATCATGCATAGACTGCATTGCGCACAGTTTGAGTCGGACCACGACGTCATGGAGCTGCACAAAGAGCGTTATTCAACATGGTGGCGTTGCTGTCAGAGTTCCTCCGAGCCATAATCCGTAGGTAGCGGTCTTCCACTGCATTAGTAGCCATTGGGCGGCCTGAGAGACGTTTGTCATCGACAGTTCCTGTATCTCTGTATCTCCTCGAACATCGCTCTGGTTCACTCCGAGACGCCTGGACACTTCCCTTGTTGAGAGCCCCTCCTGGCGCAAAGTAACAATGCGGACGAGATCGAACCGCGGTATTGACTGTCTAGGCATGGTTGAACTACAGACACGAGACGTGTACCTACTTGCTGCTGGAGTTACTGGAACTGTTCGGCTGTCGGACACCTTCCGTCTAATAGGCGCTGCTCTTGCATGGGTGTTTACACCCTTGGGCGGGTTTAGTGACATCTCTGAACAGTGAAAGGGACTGTATCTGTGATACAATATCCAAAGTCAAAGCAGGAGTTCTGGGAATCGGCGTTATGCAACACGTCTTCTGATGTGTGTATTTGCGCGCCTCCGCGAAAGGAGGCCGCTGACTGCGCTTCCTGGCCAGAAGCGGGTCTCGAATGTGCGTGATCAGTCCAGACTATATCCGTTCTCGTCAAATACATGCTGCTTGAACGGGCATTGCAAAATAGTTGCCGTTCAACTACTTTACATTTAAATATTAGACAGCGACGTAGGACGTGAATGACTTACAGGGGTTGGACAAAGATATGGAAACGACGCGAAAAATGCATGCTTGAATCTAAATGCAGAAGATAGTCAATCCTGCGAGTTGTTCTTTGTGTTTGACAACAAACGGAACCAGTGCAAAGCCCACAAAGCGTTGCAAGTGTCAGACGTGTTCAGAACAGTGTTCTGTACAGCGAGGGCATTACGTCGGCACTAAGTGAACTGGAACGTGGGCGAACAGTTGGTGAGCGTATGGTCGGTGCCTCTGTAACCAAGCAAGCTGAAGTGCTCGATGTTTCAAGAGGTGACATATCGAAGGTTTATACTGCGTTCACGGATAGCGAAGAAACATTATCCGCTAAATCACAACGCGGAAGAAATTGTGTGTTGAGTGATCGTCACAGGTAATCATTGAAGATGATTGTGACGAAGAATACGGGGACGAAAGCTGCAAAAGTTACTGCAAAACTGAATGTTGCACTCTTCAACCCTGTCAGCACCCAAAAAAGGTGAAGTGTCATTCAGAAGCATGGAATTGCAGGTCGAGCTCGAGTTCTAAAACAACTCGTCAGTGCAGGCAACGTCGGAAGTCATAAGGTTGGTTGGTTGAGTCGGGGTGGGGACCAACCACCGAAGTCATCGGTCCCATCGGATTAGGGAAGAATGGGGAAGGACGTCGGTCGTGCCCTTACAAAGGAACCATCCCGGATTTGCCTGAAGCGATTTAGGGATATCATGGAAAACCTACATCAGCATGGCTGGGTGCGGGTTTGAACCGTCGCCCTCCCGAGTGCAAGTCCAGTGTGCTAACCACTGTGCCTCCATTGTCGGTGTCGGAAGTCATAAAAATTAGACTATGGAGCAATGGAAGAGAGCCATTTGGTCAGACAAGTCTTGTTTCACACTGTTTCCAACTTCTGGCTGACTTTAAGTCCCAAGAGTTGATTTGAGCAGCAGTATCGTGGTATTCCATGGGCCTCATGGTTACTGTTCACAGTGGAGTTACTGCCAAGGATTATGTGATCATTTTGCTGATCAAGTTCCTCCGTCGAAGGTTCGAGACCTCCCTCGGACATGGGTGTCTGTGTTGTCTTAAGCGTAAGTTAGTTGGGGTTAGGTTAGGTAGTGTGTAAGTGTAGGGACCGATGACCTTAGCAGTTTGGTCCCGTAGGAACTTACCACATATTTCCAGATTTCCTGGTCAGGAACAGACAATGGTAAAATATTTGTTCTCAAGTGGTGACGCTGCATTCTAGGAGAACAGAATTCCTGTTCATACAGCTCGCTTCAAATGGTTCAAATGGCTCTGAGCACTTATGGGACTTAACATCTGAGGTCATCAGTCCCCTAGAACTTAGAACTACTTAAATCTAACCAACCTAAGGACATCACAAACATCCATGCCCGAGGCAGGATTCGAACCAGCTCGCATCGTCCAGGCCCTGTTTTGGGAACACAACGATCAGTTAGCTCATGTCTTGTGGCCACCACACTCACCAAGTATCAGTATTGTTGAGCCTCTGTGGTCTAAGCTGTCCGCGTCCGTCATCATTACCCGAACTTGTCACTATTTGCAGGAAGAGTCACTTAACATTTCCTTGAAGACTCTACAGGACTTGTGTTTATCCATTCACAGACATTTAGTGATTAAAAACGGTCTTGATGGCAACTTTCTCATTTTTATTGGAGTGACCAGTTTTGATTCTATTTAAGAACCGTCTCCAGACTCCAGAGCGGTGGGTGGTCTCCGTGGAGTAAGTTGCGCCGACCTTCTACGCTGGAATAACTGCAGTTATGCATTCGACGTCTGTGTCAGACACTCAAGGACGGCCCGGCGATTTCAATTTTACACAAACAACCTGTTCCTCGGAACTGTTCACGCCATCGCCTAATGCTCTGTGCTGTAGGAGGATCCACACCACACCTAGTGCGGAAGTCACGCTGAACAGTTATTACTGGCCCGTACTGCGCAGAACGTAGTACGCAAACCGCTGTCTGTTGTCCGGACACCATTTTTACTAGAGTGCAGTTATTCCAACGTCGAAGGTCGGCGCAACTTACTCCACGGAGTCCACCCACCGTTCTGGAATCTTGAGATGGTTCTTAAATAGAATCGAAACCGGTCACTCCAATAAAAATAAAGAAGTGGCGAACAAGCCTTTTTTTTGTCTCTAAATTTTAATTTTAAAAGATCGCTGATAATGTTTCCAACGCCAACATGTCTTGGATACGGTAAAGTTTTGTGTTTTTGGTGTACCATCCTATTTAGCTAATTATCATCTTTTCACGATTCCTTTTACTCCATCTACGCACTCTTCTAATGATGATTCACTGACAGACTCTTGGCAACTACATGGGACCATTACGTACTTCTGGTTGTTGTAGTCGTCACGGTTTGATAAGGTCATTCATCTCTTATTTCCTGCTGCCAATCTTTCATCAATCAAAATCTACTGTGAACCGTATACTGTAGCGAATCGTTTTGGAGGCTCAGATTGAAAAGCTATTTATGTGGAGATAGGTTTACAATTTGTAGCTTAGGGAGCTGATTTATGCTAAGTACAATTGTTAATTACAAAACGCATGGTAAATTTATGCCAAGTAACGTCAGAGGGACCGATAAAATAAGGCACTTAAGAACAGTATCCGGAATAAATATTTAAAAATAACCCGATGCACCTTCCTCAATAACGAAGTTAAAGTAGTTCTCAATTTATTTTATTTTTCGCTGAATAATTCATTTCATTCCATAGCTAAATTGATAGTATCTACCAGTATCTACCTTTTACAAAAGTAGTTACTAGCGTAACAGTATTTGAACAGACTAGACACCTGACGGTGTGCAGTAAATCTCCTAAAGGGACTGCCTACACTATGCTTGTACGCCCTCCTGTGGAGTATTGCTGCTGTCTCTTGGATTGACGAACATCGATTAGTTTAGAGAAGGGCAGCTCGTTTTGTTTTGTCGCAAAGGAAAGAGTATCCACGGTCGTGATACGCAAATTAGGATGTCAATCATTAAAACAAAGGCGTTTTCAGTTGCGATGAGATGTTTTCATGAAATTTCAAACACAGACTTTGCATCCGAATGAAAGAATAGTTTGTCGGCTCCTATATACGAAGGGAGAAATGACCACCGTAATGAAATAAAAGGTTCGCACTGAAAGAGTTAGGTGTTAACTATTCCTTCGTGCTAGTCGAAAGTGGAATGGTAAAGATACACAGGATGCTCCGAAAGTTTCTGCGCAGTTACAACATATTTTGGAAATGATGTCCACGGACGCCTATACAAATCCGAATCAGCTTAATTTTATTGGAAAACGCTTTCTGCAGATCTGATTGCTACATGTTACTCACGTACGCCATTATTTAAATTTTTATATCACCAAGCGTGCATGGACGATTGCGATACAATACAGATTTTGCTACTACCCAAAGAAAACAGTAGGGTGGAGTAAGATCCGGCAAGCGAGGGTTCACAATTTTTTTTTTTTTTTTTTTGAGGTGACACGTTCCCCGAAAATCTCTTCCAGAAGACGCATAGTGTCTTAAAGCTGTGTGCTCTGTAGTGCTATCTTGTTGAAACCGTGAATAGTTAGTTTCACCTTCCTTCAGCTGGGCAATGAAACCGTGGGTCATTAAAAATTACATTAGCTGTTCACGGTTCCTTCAAAAAATAAAGGTCCGGTAACGCACCGCCTGGATATTGCTACACACATTGCAATTTTCTTGCCACACAACGGCGTTTCAAGCTCAGTACAAGGATTTTCCTTTGATCATGAACTTGCGTTTTGTGTGTTAACGTGACCAGAAAGGTGTAACCATCCGTCGTCTGTATAGTTAGTGATATCAAGAATATCAATGGCCTTCCTCTCAACAGAAGATGTAAATCATTTGCAGTAACGGATTCACTTTATCTTTCCGTTCTCGCAATACTATCACAATATAGGGGAGAAGTTTCAGTGTTTACCTAACCACTGTATGCTTTGTTACAGATCCGATAATTTTTCTTGTACGAACTTGCACAATGATTTTACTGGGTTCCACTGCATAGAGTAATAAATAATCGGCCGCCCGGTGTGGCCGAGCGGTTCTAGGCGCTTCAATCTGGAACCGCGCGACCGCTACGGTCACAGGTTCGAATCCTGCCTCGGGCTTGGACGTGTGTGATGTCCTTAGGTTACATAGGTTTAAGTAGTTCTAAGTTTCAGGGGACTGTTGACCTCAGATGTTAAGTCTCATAGTGCTCAGAGCCATTTGAACCATTTGAACCAATAAATACTCAACAAATCCTGTTCGTTTCGTTTATGTGGTACTCCAGTTTGTTAGGTAGACTGAAATTGTGACAGCCTCGGTCGTAAGAGATTTGAACTCATTTATTACAGCAAAATTATTTGAGTCACTGTGTGACTATATTCATTCATTTATATTAAAATCTTGAAGACTCATTTAACATAAGCACATATTACAAATTCATCATGGCGTCAATGCAGAAGCACATATTAGCTAACGAACAAATTTTGAAATCTCGTCTTCAAAATTCGCACGGAAGATGGTCATAGATGACTTGACGACATTAGTGAGAGTACGTGTGTCATATGATACGAATCTCTTATAGACGTACCTAATTTGCACAACAGGTAAATACATAAATATTTTCAAACCTCTTACGACCGATAATGTCATTTTTCTTGTATACAGTACTAATGTTGTGGTCGCTGAGCACATGGTTTCCAATGGGATCCAACTTCAATATCACTGAAATATCAGTCTCGAAGCTTTTCAATAGGTGGTCTAACTGCGTTGCGGGCACGTGACGCAGTGACACAAGTATGTAAGCGGTGCAGGCAGGGACGGAGGATCACCCTAGTGAAGACGTGGGCTGCAAATGGGGAAATCCATTGAGATAAAGGACTGTGACAAAGGACAGATTATTTTCACGCAAGGCCTGTGAACAAGTATCTCGAAAAGAGCGAAGCTTGTCGAATGTTCACGTGCTGTCGCGAGCGTCTACGGAAAGAGGTAGAAGGACGGTTAAACTACCACTAGCCGCTAAATGGATGGCTGACCACGATTCTTCACAGAACTTGCGGTTCGGGGGCTAGGGTAGATGGTAATCTATGGTATTTCTGCTGAAAGAGCACAATGCTGGTGGACGTAGAAGTGTTTTAGAGCACACTGTTCGTCGTACATTGTTGAACATGGAGCTCCGCAGCAGACAACACTTACGGTTTACATCTTGATCCATCGACATAATTACTGCTGTAGTCGGCAATGGACAATAGCGATTCGACCACCGATCAATGGAAACGTACGAGTTGTGGCTAGAAAAAAACCGGACTAGTACTGGTGAAACAATAAAACGAATGCAATAAGGCTGAAAGTCGCGTGGCCTGTCACGTGACTCTCGCTCCGCCTACTGCTCGAGTTTCATCTGCCTCCTGCACTCAGTCTGCCCGTGGCGTCTGTTTTAAGTAGTTGACGTTTTGTCTGTACGTCGGAAAATGTTGAGTGTACAGAAAGAACAGCGTGTTAACATCAAATTTTGTTTCAAACTAGGAAAATCTGCAAGTGAAACGTTTGTAATGTTACAACAAGTGTACGCCGATGATTGTTTATCGCGAACACAAGTGTTTGAGTGGTTTAAACGATTTAAAGATGGCCGCGAAGACACCAGTGATGACACTCGCACTGGCAGACCATTGTCAGCAAAAACTGATGCAAACATTGAAAAAATCGGCAAACTTGTTCGACAAGATCGCCGTTTAACAATCAGAGCAGTGTCTGAGTTAACAGGAGTTGACAAGGAAAGTGTTAGGCAGATTCTTCATGAAAGTTTCAACATGAACAAAGTGTGTTCAAAAATGGTTCCAAAGTGTCTCACAATTGAACAGAAGGAACGCCGAAGAATGATTTGTTCTGACATCCTGGAAAACATTGAAAGTGATCCCACCTTCTTACAAAATGTTATTACTTGCGATGAATCGTGGTTTTTTACTTACGATCCCGAAACTAAACGCCAATCGATGCATTGGAAAACTCCTGGTTCTCCACGACAAAAAAAAAGCACGAATGTCAAAATCGAAATTCAAGGCAATGATGATTGTTTTTTTTGACATCAAAGGGATTGTGCACATTGATTGGGTACCAGAGGGACAAACAGTGAATCAGCATTACTACATTAGCGTCCTGGCTACCCTACGTGAGCGAGTACGGAGAAAACGGAACGATTTGTGGAGAAAAAAGTCATGGATCCTTCACCAAGACAATGCCCCAGCTCACAGTGCGTTGTCAGTGAAGACGTTTTTGGCAAAACACAACATTCCCATCTTAGATCATCCACCCTACTCACCTGATTTGGCCCCCTGTGACTTTTTTCTTTTCCCTAAAGTCAAGTCAGCTTTGAAAGGAACTAGATTTGAGACTGTTGAAGCAGTAAAAGAAAAAGCGACGGAAGTAATGTATGGACTTACCGAAAATGATCTGCAGCATTGCTATGAACAGTGGAAAATTCGTATGGAGCGGTGTAGAGACCGAGGAGGAGAGTACATTGAAGGAGATAACATGAAATTGTAAATAATTGTAAATAAATGTTTTTTCCAGCATCAGTCCGGTTTTTTTCTAGCCGCACCTCGTATGCGCTCTCTGTGTGAATCACGTTTTTGCTACACTTGGTCGATGGTTGTCTCCACAATCGGTGTCATCGAGGTGAACGGCGGCTTTAAACGTGCAGCACGCCACGGACGCCGGCTGGTGGGAGCATTATTATGCTGTGGGAAACATATTCTGTGCTTACATGGGGCCTGTGGAAGTAAACGAAGACCCAGTGACAGCTGCACCGCTTCATGCTTGATGGCTTCCCCGACGGTGATGCCGTCTTTTCAGCAGTATAACTGTCTGTGTCTCGGAGCCAGAACCGTGCTACAGTGGTTTAAGGAGCTTACAGTGAGCTCAAATTGATGTCTCAGCGACCAAATTCACCTGATTTAAATCCTATGGAAACCATCTCGGTCGCTATCGGGTGCCATCACCGCATACACAAATCAGCGCCGTTTTTCCTAGGCAAATTACATGACCCGTGCATAGACATCTAATGCCACATAAGTCTACCAACCTACCAACAAAGTGTCTGATGCCCGATACGCAGAATCAGTGATGCTTTTCGTTTCACAGACTGACAAACAAGCTATTAAGCGGGTGGTCATAAGGTTATGGCTCACCAGTGTATGTGTAACAGCATTCTGATGGTGGGTATTTATGACATGGTCAGCTATTGCCTTCCGTTCCAATAGTAATCAGACGTAGATGTGTTCACACTGACAAGGGAAACTTCCTATCGCATGCCACTGAGATTTTGTGGTAAGAGGGCACAGCGGACACCTCATCAGAAACTCAACACAGATCAATAATGAAAACAGGAAGAAAGTGTTCTGCACTGTGAAAAAAAAAAAGTAAAATAGAAACCGTAAACGGTCCAAGAACAGGAAGTGCCATATAGAGCAGCCCTCAAGACAAATGGCGTCGTGGTTAAGCAGTTATGGTGTTGGACTGCCAAGTAAGGGAGCCATGTTCAAACCTTATACATGCGAACTTTATATTATTCAAATTAAGTCTGTGTCGTGGTGTAACGTCCTTTCGCATCAGCGAGGTGTAAGGAAAGGACCTATAACGACGGTAGATTCTGCACGATTGCTCTGTTAGCAACATAAACGAAGTGTCTTTGGAATGGGAACTGCAAACGTTCGATGACAAGGTGACAAGTCAACCGAATCCTCCACCGGAAAACACGTTTGGGTCTGGTGTGTCATACACGGCATTAGTGACAGTACGTGTGTCATATGAGTGGCAACTGTCCCTTAACATAGACAAACGTAATGTATTGCGAATACATAGAAAGAAGGATCCTTTATTGTATGATTATATGATAGCGGAACAAACACTGGTAGCAGTTACTTCTGTAAAATATCTGGGAGTATGTGTGCGGAACGATTTGAAGTGGAATGATCATATAAAATTAATTGTTGGTAAGGCGGTTACCAGGTTGAGATTCATTGGGAGAGTCCTTAGAAAATGTAGTCCATCAACAAAGGAGGTGGCTTACAAAACACCCGTTCGACCTATACTTGAGTATTGCTTATCAGTGTGGGATCCGTACCAGATCGGGTTGACGGAGGAGATAGAGAAGATCCAAAGAAGAGCGGCGCCTTTCGTCACAGGGTTATTTGGTAACCATGATAGCGTTACGGAGATGTTTAATAAACTCAAGTGGCAGACTCTGCAAGAGAGGCGCTCTGCATCGCGGTGTTACTTGCTCGCCAGGTTTCGAGAGGGTGCGTTTCTGGATGAGGTATCGAATATATTGCTTCCCCCTACTTATACCTCCCGAGGAGATCACGAATGTAAAATTAGAGGGATTAGAGCGCGCACGGAGGCTTTCAGACAGTCGTTCTTCCCGCGAACCATACACGACTGGAACAGAAAAGGGAGGTAATGACAGTGGCACGTAAAGTGCCCTCCGCCACACACCGTTGGGTGGCTTGCGGAGTATAAATGTAGATGTAGATGTAGATCTCTTATAGACATACCTAATTTGTACAACAGGTAAATAAATGAGATATGCCTCCTTACTCGATATACGCTGGAGCGCCAAAGAAACTGGTATGGGCATGCGTATTCAAATACAGAGAGATGTAACCAGGCAGAATACGGCGCTGCGGTCGGCAACGCCTATGTAAGACGACAAGTGTCTGGCGCAGTTGTTAGATCGGTTACTGCTGCTACAGTGGGAGGTTATCAAGATTTAAACGAATTTGAACGTGGTGTTACAGTCAGAGCACGAGCAGTGAGACACAGCATCTCCGAGGTAGCGATGAAGTGGGGATTTTGCGGTACGACCATTTCACGAGTGTACCGTGGATATTAGTAATCCGGTAAAATATCAAATGTTCGACATCGCTGCGGCCAGAAAAAGATCCTGTAAGAACGGCATCAAAGACGACTGAAGAGGGTTGTTCAACGTGACAGAAGTGCAACCCTTCCGGAAATTGCAGCAGATTTCAGTGCTGGCCCATCAACAAGTGTCAGCGAAACATTCAACGAAACATTATCGATAGGGCTTTCGGAGCCAAAGGTCCACTCGTGTACCATTGATGAGCGAACTACACAAAACTTTACTTCTCGCCTGGGCCCGTCATCACCGACATTGGATTGTTGATGACTGGAAATATGTTGCCTTTATAAAGCCTCCCTTTCTTACTAGGCTAATTACTGTTTAGCTCTACAGGGCCTTTATACTGAAATGTTTCCCCACACCACCTAGTATTGTCTTTCTATGGCTGTGAGTAACTGTATGTTCACTGTTGTGGGTAAATACATACAGCGTACACAGGGCGGTGTGTGAAACTGATGGCGATTACACGCTTCCGCTGTTGTAGAAATCTGCTCCAGATGCTGCAGATACCGTGTTGAGCTGAAAGTGGTAACCAAAGTACGGAGAAATATCCTTCGGGGCTGTGTTGCATAGCAATCAGATTGCTTTCAGTTCTGAGAAATGTCCAGTTACTATTGTGAATTTGAATGATCCATGAAGTGACTTCTTTTCCGAAGAAAACATCGAACTATTTCACTAGAACTGAACGCTCCCGTCGGAACTGTTCTCAACTGGTGTTTATTAGTAAATCACAATAGCAGTACATCGCTGGGTGTATAATAAGACGTACCTTCACGAAATGAACAATATTTTATTGTTCTATTAACTGATTTCCTTCCATATGCACTTTTATTTTACAATGGGAATCAAAAACTCGCAATGGCGTCGATTTTTTACGTCACAAGAATGGCTCTCCTCACCTATAAAAAAATTACTCTTAACAAGAACAAAAAAAAAAATCTATATGCTAAGAATAATTATGTGAGCGCTGACCGCCACAGAGTAATAAACAATACCTTTGTCTCTCTCTCGCACTGTCACAGCAAGTTACGCTGCATGATACATCATACCTTGTCGAACAAGTCTCGCTTCAAATTCTATCGAGTAGGGATATGGAGATAATCTCATGAATCCGCGAGCCCTGCACGTGAGCAGCGGACTGTTCAGGCTAGTTGAGGCTCTGTAATGGTGTGGGGCATGTGATGTTGGAATGATACGGGACCCCTGACATTTCTAGATACGACTCTGACATGTGAAACGTACGTAAGCATCCTCCGGATCACCTGCATCCCTTCATGTCCATTGTGCATTCCGACGAACTTGGGAAATTCCACTATAACAATTCGACATCTCACATATCCAGAATTGCTACAGAGTAGCTCCAGGAACACTCTCCTGAGTTTAAACACTTCTGCTGGCCACCAAACTCCCGAGACCTGAACATTATTGAGCATATCTGGAATGCCTTTCACCGTGCTGTGCTGTTCAGAAGGGATCTCCACTCCCTTCCCCGTACTCTTATGGATTTATGAACAGCCCTGCTGGATTAATGGTGTCAGTTCCCTCCAGCACAACTTCATACATTAGTCGAGTCCATGCTACGCCGTGTTGTGGCACTCCTGCGTGCTCGCGGAGGCCATACACGATATTAGGCTCGAGTACCAAATTCTTTGACTTTTCGGTGTATGTGTTTGTACGAATCTGAATGTGATCAATCCCAACGAAATGATGAAAGCATAATGGTATGTCACATAAGCTGCAACAAATGAACACTATAGTTTCACAATCACGGAGTTTGTCTGTGCTCTGTGAAAACATATGTCTTAATGTTTTTGAAGCTGCGTTCCGTTCTGGAAGTCTTCACCCTTGAATTCCTTTTTGTGACACAGTTCGCACCCTTTATTTGTTGTTTCCGTTTGTATGAGAAGTACATGTAGTATCTCGCCTGCTCTCACTATTCAACGCATTTACTTGCGACGGCAATGTATTCCCCTCCACGTGACTCATATTCTACAAACAATGCATTCTATGACAACTGCTATGCCTTCAGAAAGGGGAAAAAAAACATTTCGATGACCGGACGGACAGTTCATAATGTTATGAAAAAATAAATAAAAAAAGTAAACGGGACGAAGAAGTTGCGTTACACGGCACGCCCACTTGCAAATCCTACAGCACGACGACTTACTTACAACATTGTTACGGATTTAGGCTGCTATTTATTGCACTTCTTGTTCTTGGACCATTCACTGTTTCTGTTTTCCCTTTTTTATAGTGTAGTACACTTTTCACTTGCTTTCATGCTCGATCTGTGTTTAATTTTTGACGGGCTATCCATTGAGACATCTTACCACTGAATCTGAAAGGGGTGCGATGGGGACTTTCCCATGTGAGGAGCGCATTCCCTTGCTTCTTCAGCTGACGTCTTCAAGCGAATATAGTTGTGTATGCAATCGAAAACTCAGGCCCATGATAATAAAGATGTATGAAAATAGAGGTCGATAGCATTTGTCCGACAACCACCGCAAGATAGCGTCACAGACAATACCGACAACCAGCTAAGACGCCAATGTCACGAGAACAGGTTACATGACTATCATAAATATTGCGCAGTTCATTGTGTGGTGCCGGCCGAGGTGGCCGTGCGGTTAAAGGCGCTGCAGTCTGGAACCGCAAGGCCGCTACGGTCGCAGGTTCGAATCCTGCCTCGGGCATGGATGTTTGTGATGACCTTAGGTTAGTTAGGTTTCACTAGTTCTAAGTTCTAGGGGACTAATGACCTCAGAAGTTGAGTCCCATAGTGCTCAGAGCCATTTGAACCATTTTGAACCATTGTGTGGTAAACATGTCGTATTCACGAGAGCAACGAGTTTCGATTGTTCAACATCATTTTACCCGAATGAGATACTCACTCTCCAGCGGAGTGTGCGCTGATATCAAACTTCCTGGCAGATTAAAACTGTGTGCCGGACCGAGACGCGAACTCGGGACCTTTGCCTTATGCGGGCAATTGCTCTACCATCTGAGCTACCCAAGCACGACTCACGCCCCGTCCTCACAGCTTTACTTCTGCCAGTACCTCGTCTCCTACCTTCCAAACTTTACAGAAGCTCTCCTGCGAACCTTGCAGAACTAGCACTCCTGAAAGAAAGGATACTGCAGAGACATGGCTTAGCTACAGCCTGGGGGATGTTTCCAGAATGACATTTTCACTCTGCAGCAGATTGTGCGGTGATCTGAAACTTCCTGGCAGATTAAAACTGTGTGCCGGACCGAGACTCGGACTCGGGACCATTGCCTTCCGCTAGCAAGTGCTCTACCATCTGAGCTACCCAAGCATGTCTCACGCCCCGTCCTAACAGCCTTACTTCTGCCAGTACCTCGTCTCCTACCTTCGAAACTAACAGCTGTCTTTCAGAAGTGCTAGTTCTGCTAGGTCCGCAGGAGAGCTCCTGTACAGTTTGGAAGATAGGTAACGAGGTATTGGCAGAAGTAAGGCTGTGAGAACGGGGCGTGAGTCGTGCTTGGGTAGCTCAGAGTACTTGCCGGCGAAATGCAAGTGTCCCGAGTTCGAGTCTCGGTCCGGCACACAGTTTTAATCTGCCAGGAATTTTTAACATTTTACCCGTTGTTCGTATTTTGCCCGTTGTTGATTCACTTCGTGAGAAATGTCCAGATAACGCAGTGCTGAGCAATTCAGCATTATCGAGATCAGTCGCCAATTTCCGGAAATGCAGATCAGTAGCAGACACGAAGAGAACCAGGGGGTGCCATTTTTGACGGACTGTAGATTGATTTGACGAATGTAGTGCGCTTGCCTTCAAAGAGCTTGAGGAGATTACCTGTCAACCTCAGATTTTGTGCGGTATTGCTCAGAAAGCCACGCAGACGCTAAAATTTCGTGGATCTCATGTTCGTTGTGTGCGGAAATTGGAGGCATCGGAAAAAGAAGGGATCTAGCGTATTGTGGATGGCTTTCTGTCATATGTTGACATTCATGAAATCGCAGAACTTGACCGTGCTCTAGTCACTGGTCAGATGTGGTGTCTCCTTACAGGTTATGTGAATACTCAAAGATTTTGGTCCACCGGAAATCACCATCTCTTTCACGAAAACGTGTTGCTACGTCAGAAAATTGGAGTGTGGTCTGCCGAATTGCGTCGGCGAGTAGTGAGCCTTAAATTCTTTGCTAACAGCTTTGTGTACCAATATTTCATTACACATTTAATTTCACATTTTGAGGCTGATGAGCGTGACTCTTCGAACAGACTGGGTGAGCTTCCTTGTCCAAAAATTGTTCAAATGGCTCTGGGCACTATGGGACTTAACATCTGAGGTCATCTGTCCCCTCGACTTAGAACTACTTGAATCTAACTAACCTAAGGACATCACACACATCCATGCCCGGGGCAGGATTCGAACCTGCGACCGTAGCAGCAGCGCGGTTCCAAACTGAAGCGGCTAGAACAGCTTGGCCACAACGGCCGGCGAGTTTCCTTGTTCTTTACTAATTGCGTTTCCCTTTCTTTTCAAACATTCCGGTGATGATGACTTGCTAAGTAACCATCACACACAATTTTGAAACAATAATACGCTCTAAGACAAAATAAACTAAAATCAGATAAAAAATAAAAAAAATAAAAAATAAGAAAAATGAATAAACATGACACCAAAAAGGTATGGGACGGAAATCGTTAAATGTCATGTACATGTACATACAAACGAATTATTACAGTGTCGGAAAAATCTGTTGATTTATTCGGGAAGAAAATCTTCCACCTCTGACCCTTATGCTTCGGCTTGGCACTGATTTACAGAGTTGTTGGATGTCCTTCTGGGGAATATTGTGCCATATTTTGAACGACTGGCACGTTAGGTCGTCAAAATACCGAACTTACTGGATGTCCCTGTCCAGAATGCTCCAAACGTTCTCAATTGGTGAGAGACCCGGCAACCTTGCTTGTCAGCGTATAGATTTCACAAGCACGAAGACAAACGTTAGAAAATCTGTGCGGTCGGGCATTATCTTGCTGAAACATAAGCTCAGGATGACTTGCCATGAAGAGCAACAAAACGGGTCGCAGATCACAAAACTTTTGCACCGTTACAGAGGAAGGCTGTAGGCATCGCAATGGGAGACAATTACGTAGTTTCGCTGTCGCTCTTCTTTTCCTCAAAATTCGCCATGGCCTTTCCTATGATTTAACATCTCCTTTTCTTCTTCAATTCTATTGCGCTATGTAGTATCTCTCTCTCTGTCTGTCTGTCTGTCTCTCTCTCTCTCTCTCTCTCTCTCTCTCTCTCTCTCTCTCTCTCCCTCTCCCCTCTCCTTCATACTGTGGCTTCTTTGATGGAATTTTGTAATATTTGTAATTGATACGTGATCTCATATAAAACCTGAATAGTCGAGCACTCTTTACTACCGATTTTAGTACTTTATATTCGTTTCCCTTCGTGTATGTATATCTTAAATGCGAAGCACATGTCAATTAATGAGCCAAATTTGAGTAGGTACAATTGTTGTGACTGTGCTACGGACCTTACTGTGCAACTACCACGTACATCACCTTGATAAGCTCTGATTAACTGATGTTCCAGTTAACTCCTCAATTAATGCCTCTAAAGAGGATTGAGACGGACGACCCTAAGACGACAAGGTGCGGCATTACATTATGTGGGTTACATTTACAAGTGGAAAAGGTGTGCAGGTGAAGTGTACTACCACAACCTCTTACTTATATTCCCGTGAATGGCCACCAGTGATACTTTGTGAATGAGCTGAAAGACAAGAAAACTTACAACTGAATCGGATACAGTGTATATCGGCTAGAAAACGCATTGTGCTGAAATTATCGACATTTCTTTTAGCATTAGTAAGAGACCATTATACGAAGAATAATATATGTTAAAACAAAGAAAAGGCCATGGTGAATTTTGCGGAAAAGACGGGCGACAGTGATACACCCTCTGCGTGTCCTATACTTCAAGTGTTAAGACCAAATGAGATTCAGAGCCCAAGTAATCGCTAATAGGTTTGCTACCTTCGTTACAGCAGCCTCCACGTGGAAGTCAGACTCTTATCTGTTTCACAGCGAAATGTCATTGTCCAGGCCTGTGCCCCGTTTGTCTCGAAACCGACACTGACGAGATAGACTTTACGTGATATCGTCTTCTTTTTAATCTTAGTGTATGATGGACAGGTGATAATTGTTTCAGAAAAAAAGTTTTGCAGCCAGTCTTATGAAAATGAAAGCCATTTTAAGGCACATCAAATAAATTTCTGCAAATGTTGCACCTACTTATTCTACACTACTGGCCATTAAATTGATACATCAAGAAGAAAGGAGAAATGCAGATGATAAACGGGTAATCATTGGACAAATATATTGTACTAGAACTGACATGTGATTACATTTTCAAGCAATTTGGGTGCATAGATCCTGAGAAATCAGTACCCAGAACAACCACCTCTGGACGTAATAAAAGCCCTGACACGCCTGGGCATTGATTCAAACTGAGCTTGGATGGCGTGTGCTGGTACAGCTGCCCATGCAGCTTCAACACGATACCACAGTTCATCAAGAGTAGTGACTGGCGTGTTGTGACGAGCCAGTTGCTCGGCCACCGTTGACCAGAAGTTTTCAGTTGGTGAGAGATCTGGAGAATGTGCTGGCCAGGGCAGCAGTCGAACATTTTCTGTATCCAGAAAGGCCCGTACAGGACCTGCAACATGCGGTCGTGCATTATCCTGCTGAAACGTAGGGTTTCGCAGGGATCGAATAAAGAGTAGAGCCACGGGTCGTAACACATCTGAAATGTATCGTCCACTGTTCAAAGTGCCGTCAATGCGAACAAGAGGTGACCGAGAAGTGTAACCAACGGCACCCCATACCATCACACCGGGTGATACGCCAGTATGGCGATGACGAATACACGCTTCCAATGTGCGTTCACCGCGATGTCGCCAAACACGGATGCGATCGTCATGATGCTGTAAACAGAACCTGGATTCATCCGAAAAAAAATGATGTTTTGCCATTCGTGCACCCAGGTTCGTCGTTGAGAACACCACCGCAGGCGCTTCTGTCTGTGATGCAGCGTCAAGGGTAACCGCAGCCATGGTCTCTGAGGTGATAGTCGATGCTGCTGCAAACGTCGTCGAACTGTTCGTGCAAATGGTTGTTGTCTTGCAAACGTCCCCATCTGTTGACTCAGAGATCGAGACGTGGTTGCACGATCCGTCACAGCCATGCGGAGAAGACGCCTGTCATTTCAACTGCTAGTGATCCGAGGCCATTGGGATCCAGCACGGCGTTCCGTATTACCCTCCTCAACCCACCGATTCCATATTCTGCTAACAGTCATTGGATCTCGACCAACGCGAGCAGCAATGTCGCGATACGATAAACCACAATCGCTATAGGCTACAATCCCACCTTTATGAAAGTCGGAAACGTGATGGTACGCATTTCTCCTCCTTACACGAGGCATCTCAACAACGTTTCACCAGGCAACGCCGATCAACTGCTGTTTCTGCATGAGAAATCGGTAGGAAACTTTCCTGATGTCAGCACGTTGTGGGTGTCGCCACCAGCGCCAACCTTGTGTCAATGCTCTGAAAACGTAATAATTTGCATATCACAGCATCTTCTTCCTGTCGGTTAAATTTCGCGTCTGTAGCATGTCATCTTCGTGGTGTAGCAATTTTAATGGCCAGTAGTGTACTTTGCCAGTGAGATGTGTTCTATACTTCAAGTTTTAAGACCAAATCAGATACAAAGCGCAAGTAATCACTAATAGGTTTGAGAAAATGTCGGTAATGGTCAATGTTGCTACCTTCGTTACAGTAGCCTCCACGTGGAAATCAGACTCGTCTCTGTTTCGTAGCGAAATGTCGTTGTCCATGCCTGTGCCCCGTTCGTCTCGAAACCGACACTGAAAAGATATATTTTACGTAATATCGTCTTCTTTTTAATCATAGTGCATGATGGACAGGTGGTAATTGTTTCAGGAAAATAGTTTTGCAGCCAGTCTTATGAAAATGAAAGTAATTTTAAGGCACATCAAACAAATTTCTGCAAATGTTGCACCTGCTTATTCTATATGTTATTGATTGCAGATGCAGTAACCAAATACAGTTTTATAGTTATTACAGGTGTCATAAGCTGAGTAGAGAAATAAATCCACCATCACGTAATTAGATTCACAACATGGAGCTAGCAAAAGCAGAACAGAAAAATTTCGTGTGTTTCTTTATTGCTTACGATAGCCTAAATCTTCGACCCTTTCTTCCAATGTAGAATCGACTCACAAACCAGCAAATTTCATGGAATGCCCGCAGACATGTCACCATGCAAGAGAATAAAAAGCAGCATTCATCTCTGAGCGAACAAATCCGCTTATTGAGAGGACGAAGCGTGCAACCCATTTTTCTGTAGCGGCACTGCGTCGGACGTTGGTCAATACAAGCGCTGTCCGTGTGCACACAGATTACAACAAATGTCGTTCACACGTTCCTGCATTGTGATCAACAGGAATGGATGAGGTATTGTTCATCTCGCTTTGCGAGACGTTCATTACGAGTCTCTTGGCGCAACATAATCACACTCGCGTAATTCTGTGGACGTCGATACAACAGTGCGCAGTTTCTTTGTCACTCGTTTTTAAAAATGGAGGAGTATGACGTTCTTAAAACAACTTTGTTGATGTTCTTTTGCACAGCAGGGCTTAACTATCCAGAATTCTAATTACCCTAGATTTACTTCAAAACTCCTAAAGAACTTTTAATCTAGCAATCCCTTCAATATTATAATTTTTCTGAGGTGTGAGACGGTCACCATTCTTTCTATTTTTCCTGGTTGTTTGTTTCCTTTTTCAGCTTGTATTTACTTGACTTCTTTTCTCCTCCACACATAATTCTAAAGCATTTCTTCAAATATCGCTTACTCTCTCTCAGTGCATTCCTTATTTATTTTTTTTTCTACACTAAGTATAATCCAATATTGTTTTCTGTTCCCCCACCACTGCCAATACCTTTTCTCTACCATTCTAGCAATCCGTTTTTTCCTGGATTCGCACTATGTCCATATTTCAAAAGCCCGTTGCATCATGGTTAAAATATAACAGGACAAACCAGACAAAATACATTATCAAACTTCTCTTCACTCTGGTTTCCATGCCATTCTCATATTAGAGAATGCCCATTTTTCTTTCGCTATTTTCGATTTATGACGCATACTGCATTTGCCGTTTTCTGCTCTACGTCCTAGTGACTTCACCTCGCTGCTTTACTGCCTACTGCGCTATCGACGAAGTGCTGGAAAGCGCCAAAATGTGCCCTCTACGAGTGGCAAGTACAGTGAGTATAAATTACTGTTTCATACCAGTGATTACTAATACTAGGGGCTCACCTGTCGTACACGTGCAATGCAAAATGTACTACATAGTTTGTTAAGTAAGTGAAATGTAGACGTATATCTGAACGGAAAACTCGTAGACTGTGTTCGTAAGTTCTGTAAATAAGAGAATCACAAATTTGCTTACTAGGATTATCCCTAAGTCTCTCCACACTGTGACCAAGTTCAGTTCATGTTTATCTGAAACATAATTGAAGAAAATCTCGGCTAGCATTGTCAACAGTATGTCATTCGAAACATTCAGTTTACACAAAGCTGCATTAAACTAGTTTTGGAGAAGGCGTGGCAAGGGTTGAGCACATTTTAGAATCTCGATATCATGGAGTTTTAAAGAAACAAAAAATGTAAATCGCTTCCAGCCAGTTAGGACATGAAAGAAGTGAGGAGCAAAGTGACCAGGACACGGACGTTGTCACATCTTGGATGAAACATATGTCTCCATGGGAGTACAGTCTGCTGATACAGCTGACGTAACAATAATAAAAGGACATAAAGTATACTGCTGAATTTATCAATACACGAAGTCCACAGTGAGAAGCATTTCTATATTATTGGTAAGTGGTATACTTGTTTTTACGACATACAAGCATTCATGTTTTACGCCAGCGTATTTAACGTTACAGAACGGAGTGTACTAATTTTCCCCGCCCCCTTCTCCAACACTGTAACTTATATGTCAATGAACACTAGCGTTTTCACTGTGCAGTGCCACAGCTATGCCGGTTGAGTAATTCAGACGAAAAGTAGCCTAACACCAAATAAAAATATACGAAGGCACCAAAGTGCTAGTGAAAATCGCCGACACATCTGCGAGTCGATCCCTGTCATTAGTATCTGAGTGACATCTAGTCTGTTAGTTCCCGAATGCTTTTTACCTGTTGATTTATTTGATACTGTGAGTTGCGAGTCGTGTGCTGGGACAAAAAATGGAAAAACATACATTCAAATGTGCTCTATTCCTTGGTTAATTTATGAGTATCTGACACCGTCATCCACATAACAGTTCGACAAATGAAGACATTGTCTGTAGTGTCTGTCATTGTACTTCTGACTGAGAGCTTTTAATTATACAGAGATTTTATAACAATTAGTAATGTCACAGTGTTACAGGTTTTGCTTATTGTAGTCATTATCAGAGCCATACCAGGAAAGTATTACATATGTAAAGAGTGTACATGCGTATGTCTGGGATATGCTGCAAACCCATCTGTCGAATTCAACCAAATTTGACACAAAAACAGCAGGCCTCACAAATATCGGCACTATGGGGTTTATAATCTCCTATCTACAACAGTAGTGGGCAGAGAGACAAAAACGTATTTTTTACAGTCTCTGGCATACAGGACGTACTGCATGACCGGCATGATATTGACAAATTTAGCGGCATGCTGCTTTGCAGGTTTAAGCACACCAACAGATATTGCCATAGTAGCACAGCGCAGGATCACGCCTACGAAAGTATAGACGTGCTATCAGCTGTGCACACCGCAATAAACACAAACATGACTTCGAAGGAAAAGAAAGCCTGACGGACGAAGAAAAGAGGGTAGAAAAAGGTGACTAGAATACTGGAAGTGGGAATTCCTCGCTTAAAGAAGCCTTCTAGTATCAAATTTAGCCGGCCGCGGTGGCCGTGTGGTTCTGGCGCTGCAGTCCGGAACCGCGGGACTGCCACGGTCGTAGGTTCGAATCCTGCCTCGGGCATGGGTGTGTGTGATGTCCTTAGGTTACTTAGGTTTAAGTAGTTCTAAGTTCTAGGGGACTTACGACCTAAGATGTTGAGTCCCATAGTGCTCAGAGCCATTTGAACCATTTTTATCAAATTTAGGCTTCAGTTTCTGAAAAAATTTCTGGGATTACACATCAGGAAATAAAATATGCACTGTGGAAAACGGGAAACGAATAGAATCAAAACGTTTCACCTGGGATGTTGCGAAAGGATGCTGAAAAATTTGTGAAGAGGTAAGATAAGAAACCTGCTTGAGGAAGAAAGCCATCTATCTGTACTGAAACATAGAAAGCTTTGAAAGTAATGAAAGGACGGGAGTTATTTAAATGCGGATGTGATCAAAGCAATGGAAGATAATGGCAGCACCGAAAGTGACATGATGTGAAAATGGGGTACCCAGTAATCGGAAAAGGGGAAATACGTACTATTTAATATCTTACAGCCTAACGACCTTTAAAAAAATTGTCTGCGCGTACATCACTGCGGCCCTCAATATTATATTCCATAGCTATAGCTGCTATAGCACCTATTTAAGTGGAACACCGTCCAAACCCCACAGCCAGTGGTGTTTTTATTCCTGATAGCGAAGACAACTGTTGAAAGCCGGAGCATTTTATTGTAAGAGACGGGGTTTAAAAATCGAGATCATCTTGTTCAGACATGCCAACGCGAATGAATGAAAGATAGGTAAAATGTTTTTTAACCCAAACGAAACCCTGTAGGCGGGAACGTAATTTTTCGACATGGTGCCAGATGCGTGCGCCATCTGTCGTCACACGGTTACGTGGCGGGCAACCGCTACTGCAAGCTGCCCGTCTCACCATCCTTCACATACATCTCTGTGGCTCTCTCTGTAATTTTCCAGAAGTGCCTACTTAAGCAGTCTAAATCTCGAATGTGTTATTCGAAGGGACACGGCTTGAAAACCGAGAAGTTTATTGCTGTGACGACACGAACAGCAGCCGTCAGCAGCTACCAGCGAGCGGGTCGAGACACTGAGGTACACGGGTAGATATGAGTGCCGCATGCAGGTCGAACTACACTCCTGGAAATCGAAATAAGAACACCGTGAATTCATTGTACCAGGAAGGGGAAACTTTATTGACACATTCCTGGGGTCAGATACATCACATGATCACACTGACAGAACCACAGGCACATAGACACAGGCAACAGAGCATGCACAATGTCGGCACTAGTACAGTGTATATCCACCTTTCGCAGCAATGCAGGCTGCTATTCTCCCATGGAGACGATCGTACAGATGCTGGATGTAGTCCTGTGGAACGGCTTGCCATGCCATTTCCACCTGGCGCCTCAGTTGGACCAGCGTTCGTGCTGGACGTGCAGACCGCGTGAGACGACGCTTCATCCAGTCCCAAACATGCTCAATGGGGAACAGATCCGGAGATCTTGCTGGCCAGGGTAGTTGACTTACACCTTCTAGAGCACGTTGGGTGGCACGGGATACATGCGGACGTGCATTGTCCTGTTGGAACAGCAAGTTCCCTTGCCGGTCTAGGAATGGTAGAACGACGGATTCGATGACGGTTTGGATGTACCGTGCACTATTCAGTGTCCCCTCGACGATCACCAGTGGTGTACGGCCAGTGTAGGAGATCGCTCCCCACACCATGATGCCGGGTGTTGGCCCTGTGTGCCTCGGTCGTCTGCAGTCCTGATTGTGGCGCTCACCTGCACGGCGCCAAACACGCATACGACCATCATTGGCACCAAGGCAGAAGCGACTCTCATCGCTGAAGACGACACGTCTCCATTCGTCCCTCCATTCACGCCTGTCGCGACACCACTGGAGGCGGGCTGCACGATGTTGGGGCGTGAGCGGAAGACGGCCTAACGGTGTGCGGGACCGTAGCCCAGCTTCATGGAGACGGTTGCGAATGGTCCTCGCCGATACCCCAGGAGCAACAGTGTCCCTAATTTGCTGGGAAGTGGCGGTGCGGTCCCCTACGGCACTGCGTAGGATCCTACGGTCTTGGCGTGCATGCGGCCGCCGCTGCGGTCCGGTCCCAGGTCGACGGGCACGTGCACCTTCCGCCGACCACTGGCGACAACATCGATGTACTGTGGAGACCTCACGCCCCACGTGTTGAGCAATTCGGCTGTACGTCCTCCCGGCCTCCCGCATGCCCACTATACGCCCTCGCTCGAAGTCCGTCAACTGCACATACGGTTCACGTCCACGCTGTCGCGGCATGCTACCAGTGTTAAAGACTGCGATGGAGCTCCGTATGCCACGGCAAACTGGCTGACACTGACGGCGGCGGTGCACAAATGCTGCACAGCTAGCGCCATTCGACGGCCAACACCGCGGTTCCTGGTGTGTCCGCTGTGCCGTGCGTGTGATCATTGCTTGTACAGCCCTCTCGCAGTGTCCGGAGCAAGTATGGTGGGTCTGACACACCGGTGTCAATGTGTTCTTTTTTCCATTTCCAGGAGTGTATTTCCTACTTCCGTGGAAATCGACTAGAGATAATCACACGTGGGGTATCACATCACGAAACAATTATTTGCGCTTGCGTTCAGTCTCCAGAAGTCAGTTCCAGAGAAGCGAGCAGCCCCGGAAAGACTTCATGAGGACATCACTCGCAACAATGAGGACTCCTCTCCACTTTGCATGTCATCGAGAGACCATTCTTTGTCAATATAACAGTGACTGCCGGGAGATGTTGGTTTGCTCTGCTTCACTATTTCTTCATCACTTCGACAGTATGGGACTTACTGCTGGTAGTACGAGGGCCGTTTTTATTTCCAACCTCCGATCGCTTAGTATAGAAGGTACGCGAGCGGCAGAAAGTGGACATGCGCAGTAGGCTACTGCGCAACTCTCCCACTACACACTCCGCCATTGCCGACCTCAAGGCGTCAATCTGCGTTGCATTACAGCCACATAGATATGACTGCCGTCATTGCTGCTCCCGCCAAGTGTGAATTACGAAGCGTAATTCGGTTCCTGAAAGCAGAAGGGAATAGTGCAGCAGAAATTCATGACTGTGTTGTGTTTGAATGGTGCCGAAAGTTTAAAAATGGCCGAATTGACGTGCACGATGAGGGGGGGGGGGCAAAGACGCAAGTCTGTCGTTAGAGCCGACCACGTTGAACGAGTTGACAGGATGGTTCGAGAAAATCCTAGGTTCACCATAACTGCTTTGTCTGTGGAAATTCAAAGAAGTTTCAAGATCTGCCGTACACTCTATCGTTACTGAACTCTTAGGCTACAAACAACTTTGTGTTCGTTGCACCCCAAAAGTGTTGACGGACGTCCACAAAAGTCAGCTAATGGCGTCAGCTTTGAATTTTCTTGACCGTTATCATGATCAACTTTTTGAAATCAATTGTTACTGGTGATGAAACTTGGATCCAATACGACACACCGGAAACAAAACAATCACAACAATGGGTGCATCCAAATTTACCAAATAAACAAAAAAAATTCAAAAATTCAACAACAGAAAGGTTATGGCTACCGTGTTTTGGGACCATGAAGATGAGTTGCTTGTAGAGTTTATGCAGTCCGGAACCAATATCAATGCAGCTGCTTGTTGTGAAACTTTGTGACATTGCGGAGAGCCATTCAAAACAAACAAGGAGGAATGCTGACTTCAGGAATTGTGTTGATCCATGGTAACACTCGTCCACACACTGTTGGCACAATCCAACGGCTCTTTGAACAGTTTCAATGGAACATTTTCGATCGTCCACCATACAATCCTGACCTGCCACCCAGCGACTTTCACCTTTTCCCTGAACTGAAGACGTCGCTAGGAGGGCAGCACTTTGAAACCAACGAAGATATTCCAAACAACGACAGCACTCATTTGAAATCATTGGCGACAAAATTTTTTGAAGAGGGTGTTGCAAAGCTTGTCCACTGGTACGATAAATGTCTCAATCTTTTTGGTGATTATGTTGAAAAGTAACCATAAGTGTGAAAACTTCTGGTAATAAAATAATTGTTTTCTGTGAATTCCTCTTTTATTTATAGCCTATCGTATTTGCACAAACTTAGACGGTTTTGGTTCTCTTATTGGGACCTCGTCAACAAAATATGACCCCAAGAAATTCCACTTGTTGCGAATTCGTTACAACGTCTGTACTTTTACGTCTGCCTACGACTCTGCACTTTATCTTTTGGTTTCCATTTCATAACTTAACTTTGTTCAGGTAATTGTGAAACCTTACATTTCGGACTATAATTTGGTCAAACATACAGGGTGACAATATTGAACTATTTGAAATAAAATAGTCATAACTTCTGAATGGTTTGCGTTAGGACGTTAAAACTGCATGGTTGACTGTGGTGCATGATGGGAATTAGTATGTGCTGTACGGTTTGGTTTAGCGATGAAGCTCACTTTATTTGGATGGATTTGTCAACAAGTAAAATTGGCACATTTGGGGAGATTGAGAATCCCCATTTCCCGATCGAGAAGTCTGTGACTGTGTGGTGTGCAATGTCCAATCACAGAATAATGACTGTGACATTACTTGATGACACGATGACTAACGAATGGTAGTGAAGGTTTTGGAAGATGAGTTCATTCCCATTAGCCAAAGTGACCCTCATTCCGACAAAATGTGGTCATGTAAGACGGAGCTCGACCCCATCGAAGCAAGAGAGTGTTTGATATCCTGGAGGAGCACTTTGAATACCTCATTCTCGCTCTGGGGTACCCAGAGGCCACTGGCATGGGCCTCGATTTGCCGCCATATTCTCCGGATCTGAACACACATGCGAGTCCTTTTCGTGGGGATATATTAAAGACAAGCTGTACAGCAATAACCCCAAAACCATTTCTGAGCTGAAAACAGTCAGTCGGGGGGTCATCGACAGCATCGATGTTTCGAGACTTCAGCGGATCACGCAGAATTTCACTATTCGTCAACGCCAATTCATCGCCATTGATGGCAGGCACATTGAACATGACGTAAACTAAATTCGAATATCTGTATTGACGTTTACATGCTGAATAAAGTGTGTGCACGCCGTAGTTTGTAACTAATTTAGGTTTGTTTCATGTAGTTTAATAATTGTCATCCTGAATAAACTTTAACTTTGTGGGACTCTGATAATGTTGTTGTTCACTCACTTCAATAAGATTCAAGTTTGTGTATTTCGAAGTAACTGACTGTCTTACGATAAACAACATAACATGTGTGACACACACTTCGTTCACAATAAACCTTTTTATGTCGAATATAACATATTTTCGTGTGATACTGGGTAGGGACATGTTAATTATCACTGCTTAATGTCTGAATCAATGTATCATTAAACGTCAGCGAAGGCTGCTCTTGGCTCACTTTTGTGTCTTTGTTATAGAAGAATACTTCTCTATCTTGATCTTTAACCTTAGGTTAATTTTGAGGTGTAAGTCCTATACACCCCCTAGGTGTCCTTAACAATCAGGGAGTCCTTGTAACTATGTAGAAAGCAGTGCCTTCCATGGTTGGGACTGAATAGAAAGTTAACTTAAATCACACTAACGTGTTAATTTGACGTCTTCTGTAGAGTACAGCAAGCTCTTCATAAACTCCACCTGGAATTGGTCGCTAACTCTTTGAGGGTAATACAAAATCGAATGCTGTGACGAGGGAACAATCTGCCACAACAGAAGCAGATGGATGCAAATCGAAAACATTGTACCCAGCGTGGCGGAAGGATTCCCTGATAATAGTCCACGATCGCTAGTCTGCAATGCTTGCCGAGAAAAACAACGAAGTGCCTAAGAATAATTCGACGCCCTCGCATGTGTACGCTCTTTCGAATGCTGTGCTGGCTTCCCGCACCGGATACGTAACCGCGTCGATCACGAAGGATCACTAACTGCAGAGTAGTCACTTTCGAACACGGACTCTTTCACAGAGGATCTGCAGCGTGCCACATCAAGGGCTGCTGGCTGGATCCTCGATTTCATGAGCTCCGGCCTGCTCCACGAAATTACATATCCTTTAGGCACTCCAGATAATCAGATTCAAGAGCGGAATGTAGGTCTCTTCATTGATCATTTCCATCTCCTGCTTACAGGGTTTGTGTAAGGTGCTTTCTCCACAAAGGACTCAAGAAACTTTTCTGTATCAGGTGTCAGAAACTACGGCCATTATGGGGAAATATCTAGTCTTTAAGCAAACCCTTTAAGTTCCGACCACAACCGATTTAGGAGGACTGAGGGAAGGTCGTGTCCTCAGCTCTAGGCTCAAGAAAGCTTCCTTCACCCAGAAATTGTCCCCTTTTGAGTTTCCCCGTATTTTTAACATCATATATTGGATATTCTTGACACTGCATTGAAATACTGCAGTTGCAGTGAATAGTTTCCTGTCTTCAACAGTGATGTAGATTGTTATAGCAACGAGCATGGTGGTCCACCGATTGGAACGCAGGCAGACAGTAAGTTTGGCAAAGCTATGTAGTGCTTCAAAATAAAGTCGGATGAGGAGCCTGAGCAAGTCGTAAGAGTATATATCATATGCGATCTTAAAGTAAGGGGAAGCACCGACACTGAGGCAAGATCTAAGACTTTTTCATACGAGCTATTACGTGTTAGGGTCCAGTTTTCACATTTTAAATACTAGGGGCAGCCTAGGTGTTAATGTTGTTGTTGTTGTTGTTGTTGTGGTCTTCAGTCCCCAGACTGGTTTGATGCAGCTCTCCATGCTACTCTATCCTGTGCAAGCTTCTTCATCTCCCAGTACCTACTGCAACCTACATCCTTCTGAATCTGCTTAGTGTATTGATCTCTTGGTCTCCCTCTACGATTTTTACCCTCCACGCTGCCCTCCAATGCTAAATTTGTGATCCCTTGATGCCTCAAAACATGTCCTACCAACCGATCCCTTCTTCTAGTCAAGTTGTGCCACAAACTTCTTTTCTCCCCAATCCTATTCAACACCTCCTCATTAGTTACGTGATCTACCCACCTTATCTTCAGCATTCTTCTGTAGCACCACACTTCGAAAGCTTCTATTGTCTTCTTGTCCAAACTATTTATCGCCCATGTTTCACTTCCATACATTGTCTACACTCCATACAAATACTTTCAGAAACGACTTCCTGACACTTAAATCTATACTCGATGTTAACAAATTTCTCTTCTTCAGAAACGATTTCCTTGCCATTGCCAGTCTACATTTTATATCCTCTCTACTTCGACCATCATCAGTTATTTTACTCCCTAAATAGCAAAACTCCTTTACTACTTTAACTGTCTCATTTCCTAATCTAATCCCCTCAGCATCACCCGATTTAATTTGACTACATTCCATTATCCTCGTTTTGCTTTTGTTGATGGTCATCTTATATCCTCCTTTCAAGACACTGTCCATTCCGTTCAACTGCTCTTCCAAGTCCTTTGCTGTCTCTGACAGAATTACAATGTCATTGGCGAACCTCAAAGTTTTTACTTCTTCTCCATGAATTTTAATACCTACTCCGAATTTTCTTTTGTTTCCTTTACTGCTTGCTGAAGTGTTAATAAAGCTTTGTTATCGTAATTCCACTATAGAGTAAACTCTTTATATTAAGAAACAAATGGCATTAAAATTCTGGAGACAAGGTAAATATCATTGGAGTGTAATACGAAGTGTGCCAGAGACTTCTATTGTGCCCTAAACATTTCAGTCGGCACTGGGATACATTGAGTTTTCTGTGTTGGACACGTTCTCGATTTTTTGCAGACTTTGAGATCAATTGTATGAAAATGAATAGTTATGAATTATTTTACTATGTTTGCTGATAAATACGCTGTAATGGCATCCCGGAATATCTGAAAACTGTCATATTATAGCCTTGAGACTTGCAGGCCACTGCGTCCTGAAAATATCACGGTATATTATTTAGAGTTGACCAGCTACCTGGTTATCGAAGCACACCAGCATAGACTGATTGCAGCTCCGAGCGATTCCCATATCCTACGAGACAGGCTATGAGGGACAATGTCGGAAGAGTATGGCAGTGGACATGCTGAATTAATTGCAATGCCCTATTCACAAATGTACTAGGAATAGGCAAAATAATGTGAGCAGCGGTAGTAATGGGATGATTATGTTTGATGGTCAACAACACAGATGAGGCACGTGTCGCATTGGACTGTGCGTGTTCAGTACGGACTAAGCATCAGTGCAGGTTGTTTACGAGTAGTGCACACTTGATATTTGCATTCAGAGGTCGAGGTCGACTTGCAATGAAAGACCCAACAGTGTTCCAAAAACGGCAGATTGTGGGGGCCCGAATAGCTGGAACATCAGTAACCACTGAATGTTTCAAGAGCAACTGTATCGACAGTCATGACAGCCTACACAAAACACGGAAAGATATCGCCGTGTAAACGTAATTGTGGGCGCAGGTCAAAAGTAAATGACTGAGATCGTCGTATGCTAACACGAATTTTATCAAAACAATACAAAACTGCGGCAGCTAAAGTGATTACAGAGCTCAACAGACCCCTTATCTATCGACACTGTCCTCCGAGAACTCCATAAAGTGAATAGTCATGGACGAACTGCTGTACCGAAACTATTAGTGATGACAACCAAAGGAAAGAAGCGTAAAGCATCGTGTCAAGAGCATAAATCCAAGTCGGCTGATCAGTGGAAACATGATCCGACGAGTAAGCATCGGGCCAGCCTTACGTCTGGATAATGCCAAAAGAAGCCTATAATCCTGATTGGTTGATTCCAACGGTTAAGCATGGAGGTGGAAGTGTGATGATGTGGGCAGCCATATCATGGTATTCTGCTGGTCCCATCGTTACTCTCAAAGGCCGTGTTACAGCAAACAGTTATGTGAACATTTTGGGTGATCAGGTGCATCCCACGATTCAAACGTTGTTTCCCAACAATGATGCCGTATTTCAGGACGATAATGTAACCCTCCACCAGTCAGGACAGTAGAATCGTCATATGAGGATTATGCAACTGAACTGCAGCGTCTTTCATGACCAGCACGGTCCCCGGACTGTAACATTATCGAACCGTTTTGTGCGGTACTTGAGAGCAGACTCCGGAGCAGATTTCCGCCTCCCTCGTCTCTACTGGAGTTAGAAGAGGTTCTGATGGAAGAGTGGCATAACATTCCACTGGAGACTGTCATTATATGCCAGTATCCCAAGAAGAATCGCAGCAGTATTACGGGCAAATTCATTCCCAAGTAAGTACAGGTGTCCACATTATCTTGCCTTTCCCCTATAATTCATGGCACTGTTAACCATACCTTTGCAGTCTCGAGTGGGCAGTAATGACCAGTTTTACTGTTGTCGATAATAATGATAGCATTTCTACATCTAAATCTACATTTATACTCCGCAAGCCACCCAACGGTGTGTGGTGGAGGGCACTTTACGTGCCACTGTCATTACCTCCCTTTCCTGTTCCAGTCGCGTATGGTTCGCGGGAAGAACGACTGCCGGAAAGCCTCCGTGCGCGCTCGAATCTCTCTAATTTTACATTCGTGATCTCCTCGGGAGGTTTAAGTAGGGGGAAGCAATACATTCGATACCTCATCCAGAAACACACCCTCTCGAAACCTGGACAGCAAGCTACACGGCGATGCAGAGCGCCTCTCTTGCAGAGTCTGCCACTTGAGTTTGCTAAACATCTCCGTAACGCTATCACAATTACCAAATAACCCTGTGACGAAACGCACCGCTCTTCTTTGGATCTTCTCTATCTCCTCCGTCAACCCGATCTGGTACGGATCCCACACTGTTGAGCAATACACAAGTATAGGTCGAAAGAGTGTTTTGTAAGCCACCTCCTTTGTTGATGGACTACATTTTCTAAGGATTCTCCCAATGAATCTCAACCTGGCACCCGCCTTATCAACAATTAATTTTATATGATCATTCCACTTCAAATCGTTCCTCATGCATACTCCCAGATATTTTACAGAAGTAACTGCTACCAGTGTTTGTTCCGCTATCATATAATCGTACAATAAAGGATCCTTCTTTCTATGTATTCCCAATACATTACATTTGTCTATGTTAAGGGTCAGTTGCCACTCCCTGCACCAAGTGCCTATCCGCTGCAGATCGTCCAGCATTTCGCTACAATTTTCTAATGCTGCAACTTCTCTGTATACTGGAGCATCATCCGTGGAAAGCCGCATGGGACTTCCGACACTATCTACTAGGTCATTTATATGTTTATATATTGTGAAAATCAATGGTCCCATTACACTCCCCTGTGGCACGCCAGAAGTTACTTTAACGTCTGTAGACGTCTCTCCATTGAGAACAACATGCCGTGTTCTGTTTGCTAAAAACTCTTCAATCCAGCCACACAGCTGGTCTGATATTCCGTAGGCTCTTACTTTGTTTATCAGGAGACAGTGCGGAACTGTATCGAACGCCTTCCGAAAGTCAAGGAAAATGGCATCTACCTGGGAGCCTGTATCTAATATTTTCTGGGTCTCAAACACAGAAAGCGAGTTTGGTCTCACACGATCGCTGTTTCCAAATCCATGTCGATTCCTACAGAGTAGATTATGGGTATCCAGAAATGACATGATACGCGAGCAAAAAACATGTTCTAAACTTCTACAACAGATCGATGTCAGATATATAGGTCTATAGTTTTGCGCATCTGCTCGACGACACTTCCTGAAGACTGGGACTACCTGTGCTCTTTTAAAATCATTTGGAACCTTTCCGTTCCTCTAGAGACTTGCGGTACACGACTGTTATAAGGGGGGGGGGGGGACAAGTTCCTTCGCGTGCAGGAGCATGTAAAGGAACAGGATGTTACAATGGTAATGTAGAGAGCTGTTGAGGGTAAAAATGTAAGACAGGAATAAATACAGCAATTAATCCAGCACATAGGGTGTAAGCTCCACCGCTTTCACCGGTCCAGAGGCGTACTTACCGGCGCGGACCTGGACGTCCCTGCTGATGAGCCTGCCGACGCTGTTGGAGGCGACGCAGCGGTAGACGGTGGAGTGAATGTCCTGGCGGTAGGCAGCGGGCGGGAAGGGCATCAGCACGAGCGTGCCGTTGCGCAGCACGCGCCGCACGCCGGGCACGTCGGCCGCGGGCGCGCCGTCCACAGCCAGCCAGTCAACCGTGGGCGGCGGGCTGCCGCTCGCCGAGCAGTCCAGCCAGCCGCCCGACGAGTTGGAGAACTCCAGCCGCGCCGGCGGCTCCAGCAGGAAGCTGGGACCTCGCAGGTGCGAGTCGAACGCTCGCACCTCCACCGAGCCTCCTGCAACACCGCGCCGACACCGACACCGGTCAGTCTCACCTGCCGCCGTCTCCATCTACACTACTAACAAGGGAACCTCCCCATCGCACCCCCCCCCCCCCTCAGATTTAGTTATAAGTTGGCACAGTGGATAGGCCTTGAAAAACTGAACACAGATCAATTGAGAAAACAGGAAGAAGTTGTGTGGAACTATGAAACAATAAGCAAAATATACAAACTGAGTAGCCCATGAGCAACATAGGCAACATCAAGGATAATATAAGCTCAGGAGTGCCGTGGTCCCGTGGTTAGCGTGAGAAGCAGCGGAACGAGAGGGCCTTGGTTCAAGTCTTCCCTCGAGTGAAAATTTAAATTTTTTATTTTCAGACAATTATTATCTGTCCTTCCGATGCGAGGTAACTGCGCCGTAGTATGGGGACACTACACCTAAACAAACATCGAAACTGTTGCATTCATTTAGCCCGCATCTCGTGGTCGTGCGGTAGCGTTCTCGCTTCCCACGCCCGGGTTCCCGGGTTCGATTCCCGGCGGGGTCAGGGATTTTCTCTGCCTCGTGATGGCTGAGTGTTGTGTGATGTCCTTAGGTTAGTTAGGTTTAAGTAGTTCTAAGTTCTAGGGGACTGATGACCATAGATGTTAAGTCCCGTAGTGCTCAGAGCCATTTGAACCATTTGTTGCATTCATTTGTTGCAGTTTATGTGACAAACTCTTTTGTTTTCATCACTTTTTTGGGAATGATTATCACATCCACAAGAAAACCTAAATCGGGCAAGGTAGAAGAATCTTTTTACCCATTCGCCAAGTGTACAAGTTAGGTGGGTCGACAACATATTCCTGTCATGTGACGCACATGCCGTCACCAGTGTCGTATAGAATATATCAGACGTGTTTTCCTGTGGAGGAATCGGTTGACCTATGACCTTGCGATCAAATGTTTTCGGTTCCCATTGGAGAGGAACTTCCTTTCGTCAAATAATCGCACGGATTTGCGGTGCCGTCGCAAAACACAGACACTAAACTTATCACAGTGAACAGAGACGTCAATGAACGAACGGACAGATCATAACTCTGCGAAAACAAAGAAAGTAAACTCTTCACTCGAGGGAAGACTTGAACCAAGGACCTCTCGTTCTGCACCTGCTCACGCTAACCACGGGACCACGGCGTTCCTGAGCCCACATTGTCCTTGATGTTGCATATCTTGTGCATGGACTACTCAGTTTGTATATTTTGCTTGTTGTTTTCATAGTTCCACACAACTTCTTCCTGTTTTCTCGATTGATCTGTGTTCAGTTTTTCAAGGCCTGTCCACTGTGCCAACTTATAACTAAATCTGAGGGGGGTGCGATGGGGAGGTTCCCTTGTAAGCATCTAAAACCGTCACCTAATTCTCCCATTGCTGGTTGTCTATATAACGCCTTCCAAAAAAATGGTTCAAATGGTTCTGAGCACTATGGGTCTTAACAGCTATGGTCATCAGTCCCCTAGAACGTAGAACTACTTAAACCTAACTAACCTAAGGACATCACACAACACCCAGTCATCACGAGGCAGAGAAAATCCCTGACCCCGCCGGGAATCGAACCCGGGAACCCGGGAGTATATAACGCCTGACACCAACGGCCTTGCCGCAGTGGTAACACTGGTTACCGTCAGAAGTTAAGCGCTGTCGGACTTGGCTAGCACTTGCATGGGTCACCTTCCAGGTCAGCCGAGTGCTGTTGGTAAACAGGGCGAGGCCAATCGAGGAGCTACTTGACTGAGAAGTGGCGAGACCAGTCATTAAAACTGACAACGCCCGGGAGAGCGGCGTCCTGACCACATGCTCCTCTGTATGCGGGTCTGGTGACGTCTAAGAACTGAGGTTGATACGGCGGCCGGACACCACCATTGGGCTTTCCGGGCATAAACTCGGACGGTGTTTGTCTTTTTTCTTTATCTAGTGCCTTCAACCAGAGATGGAAAATACCGCTTCAGTCAACCAGAGGCTGAAAATACCGCTTCAGTTGTAAAGTTCTTTTATTATCACACGACAGGTATCGGGCTCCTATAAACCCATCTTCAGGTGTCGTAACTTGGTGATGTGACCCCCGAGCGCCGGAGTGGACGTGTACTAAGCGCGTTGTGCTACCTATGAGTGCTTGTAGGTAGCACAACGCGCCTAGTACACGTTCACTCCGGCGCTAGGGGGTCACAGCACCAAGTTACGACACCTGAAGATGGGTTTATAGGAGCCCGATACCGGTCGTGTGATAATAAAAGAACTTTACAACTGAAGCGGTGTTTGCAACCTCTGGTATAATGCTCAGTTGCGGATGTTCATCCAACAGGATTGTTTGTAATGCCTTCCAGGAGTAATATAATTTTACTTTTCATTATTTCATATAAATACTGACCAAATTTAAAAATTTAATATTCTCTCACAATCTGCTTATTAAGAGGTATAATGTTACGTTAAGACTTTGACACAATAACTCATGCATTAATGTTAGATACTGTGAATACAGGGTGATTCCCTAATGGCGTTACAAACATTGCAGGGATGTTATACAATGGTAAATGTATCAATCTGAGGTAAGAGACCCTAGTCCGGAAACCACGAGATTGGAAGATATTAGCGAAAAAAATGTGTCATAATGCACATAATCATAGAATGTCAATTTTCAAAACATATTGTGATACATATCTTAATAACAAAGCATGATACATTATCTATCATAACGGAGGTCGAAATAATGTCATGCAATTTTATGTCTTAGCGACGTTACTAGGTAACAACAACGGATTCTATATCTTAAAATGAAAAAGCACAGAATGTATGACAATACAAGTAATATAACAGTGCTACAAAAGAAAAGTAAAAAAAAAAAAAAAACTTCTCTGCGACTTGATGCTCATCAACTGCATACATAAAAATGCAATACCTAGGTTCTTGGATTTTATCGTCATCTTGTACATTCGATGCACCATTGTTAGACATCCACTCACAAAAATGTAGGAAATTAGGTACAAATACATATATTTCTTTAAGTTAAAGTCATTTTCGTTTAACTATATGACGAGCTGTATTGATGTCAACTGGTTAGTTAGAATTAAATTACATCTTGTTCCTTAAATTGTTATTATAAAGTGTAAATTTTATGTAAATTATATAGCCAGCTGCTAACGTCTTCGCCTCAAGCAACATGTGAAAATATAGTGGCCGTCAGTCCCCGTTTTAAACACTACCAGCCACTCATGTGTATACACTCGAGTAACGAAAGTCCTAGGACAGCGATATTCACATACAGAGATGACAGCAGCAGCGCGTACACAACGTATAAAAGAGCAGGCCGTTGTGGAAGGTGTCATTCGTACTACCGTGGTTCATGTGAAAACAGGGCAAAAAAAAGTTCCGACACTATATTAGTAGGTATCCCATGACTTTTGTCACATCAGTATACATCGAATGCTGCGTTTCTTGAACGTTCTACTGAGCATCAGTTCCCATTCCGTTGACATGTACTGGGTCGTAGCAACATCCATATGATGCTATCTGTTACGAAAGGATGTAAATAGTGATGTGTCAGTTACTTATATGTAAGGGCATAACGCCTTTGCTAACACTATATCTTATACATTCAGTCATTATGCAAATGCCTCTTATCTATATTAATCTAATGGTTTAAATGGCTCTGAACACTATGAGACTTAACTTCTGAGGTCAACAGTCCACTAGAACTTAGAACAACTTAAACCTAACTAACCAATGACAGAGGCAGGATTCGAACCTGCGACCGTAGCGGTCGTGGGGTTCCGGACTGTAGCGCCTAGAACCGCTCGGCCACTTCGGCCGGCTATTAATGTAAATTTTGAGTTTTACGACCGTCGTTCAATTACCTTGGCCACGAACGGTAATAAGCTGTTTTTAAGTATGTAATCTGTGGCTGTTGTCATTTTAAGAAAGTTTTAAACGATGTGTGAAACCGTTATGGCACCAATACGAATCAAGAACGTTTTGCGGTGTATATATTCGGTAATTAACTCTCGTATGTACGCTTAATATACACTACTATATTTTAACTGTTTTGTTTAGGTGCTGCAGCTGATAACAATATGCACTTGATGCCAAGGAATGTTCTGTACTTCGGCAATTGTATTCACTATTGCCATTTTGAAGAGTACCTGCTATCTATGTTGACGTTCCAATGGCTCTTAGGAAAGAATTTCACGTATCTTTCCGTCACCATATCAATGTACAAATCATCTGATCCTGCAGTATCGGCCGCGAGGGATTAGCCCAGCGGTCTTAGGCGCTGCAGTCATGGACGACTGTGCGGCTGGTCCCGGCGGAGGTTCGAGTCCTCCCTCGGGCATGGGTGTGTGTGTTTGTCCTTAGGATAATTTAGGTTAAGTAGTGTGTAAGCTTAGGCACTGATGACCTTAGCAGTTAAGTCCCATAAGATTTCAGACACATTTTGAACTGCAGTATCGACCAAGTAGAAACATTCACAATTAGTGCCGAACGCAATGTGAGATCTGTAACAGAGCCATTTTTGCAACAAAGGGACACCAGGGTAGAGGAGACATCATTGAGGATAATATTATATACGTCAAGCTGTGTACGAGTTTCCACAACCAGTGCTGTGGGCGCTGATATCCTTACAGAGCAGTACAGTTGATTATCGTCGGGACAACATGCAATCCAGTCCCCCTGGGTTATCTCGCTTCTGTGGGAGCAATATTTCGACTTCACCGTAAATGAATAGAACGTAATTTGGTTCATACTATTACTACACTATGTGATCAAATGTATCCGGACACCCTCCAAAACATACGTTTTTCATATTAGGTGCATCGTGCTGCCACCTATTGCCAGGTACACCGTATTAGCAACGTCAGTAGTCATTAGACATCGTGAGAGAGCAGAATGGGGCGCTCCGCGGAACTCACGCACTTCGAAAGTGGTCAGGTGCTTGGGTGTTACTTGTGTCATACGGCTGTACGCGAGATTTCCACACTCCTAAACATCCCGAGATCCAATGTTTCCGATGTGATAGTGAAGTGGAAACGTGAAGGGGCACGTACAGCAGAAAAGCGTACAGGCCGATATCGTCTGTTGACTGACAGAGATCGCCGACTGTTAAATAGGTTCGTAATGTGTAATAGGCAGACATCTATCCAGACCATCACATAGGAGTTCTAAACTGCATCAGGATCCACTGCAAGTACTAAGACAGTTATGCGGGAGGTGAGAAAACGGATTTCATGGTCGAGTGGCTGCTAATAAGCCACACATCACGCCAGTAAATGCCAAACTACACCTCGCTTGGTCTAAGAGGCGTAAAATGGCTCAAATGGCTCTGAGCACTATGGGACTCAACTGCTGAGGTCATTAGTCCCCTAGAACTTGGAACTAGTTAAACCTAACTAACATAAAGACATCACAAACATCAATGCCCGAGGCAGGATTCGAACCTGCGACCGTAGCGGTCTTGCGGTTCCAGACTGCAGCGCCTTTAACCGCACGGCCACTTCGGCCGGCTAAGAGGCGTAAACGTTGGACGATTGAACAGTGGTAAAACGTTGTGTGGAGTGACGAATCACGATGCACAATGTGGTGATCCGATGGCAGAGTGTGGGTATGGCGAATGTCCAAATGGTTCAAAAATGGTTCAAATGGCTCTGAGTACTATGGGACTTAACATCTGAGGTCATCAATTCCCTAGAACTTAGAACTACTTAAACCTAACTAACCTAAGGACATCACACAAATCCATGCCCGAGGCACGATTCGAACCTGCGACCGAAGCGGTCGCGCGGTTCCAGACTGAAGCGCTTAGAACCGCTCGGCCACAGGGGCCGGCCATGGCGAATGCCCCGTGAACGTCATCTGCCGGCGTGTGTAGTGCCAACAGTAAAATTCGGAGGCGGTGTTGTGGTCGTGTTTCTCATGGACGGGGCTTGCACCATTTGTTGTTTTGCGCGGTACTGTCACAACGCAGGCCTACATTGATGTTTAAAGCAACTTCTTGCTTTCCATTGTTGAAGAGCAATTCGGGGATGACGATTGCATCTCTCAACACGGTCGAACACCTGTTCATAACTCATGGGATGTGGCGGGGTGATTACATGACAATAAAATCCCTGTAATGGATTGGCCTGCACATAGTCCTGACATGAATCCTATGGAACACCTTTGGGATGTTTTGGAACACCGACTTTGTTTCAGGTCTCACCGAACGACATCGATACCTCTCCTCAGTGCAGCACTTCTTGAAGAATGGGCTGCCATTCCCAAGCAACCTTGCGGCACCTGATTGAACGTATGCCTGCGAGAGTGGAAGCTGTCATCAAGGCTAAGGATGGGCCGACGCAATGCTGAACTCCAGCATTGCCGATGGAGGGCGCCACGAACTTGTAAGCCATTTTCAGCCAAGTGTCCGGATAGTTTTTATCACATATTGTATTTGCAACCTTGCGGTAGTGGAATTGATCTTCACTTCATAAAGCGTAAAGTCTTTCTGTGGCAGAATAGCAACAGCTCGATTTGCGGCTGGTCAATACTACCCGTTAATGGGGTATCCTCTAAAGCTGGTATGTCTATCCGGTTTATATTACGTTTCGACAATATGAACTGGTGACATACAGGACAGTTATAAATAAACTTGTGCTACTTGAGGCAGTATGGACGGAGAACTATTTATCGATTAAGTACTCAACTTTGTAGGGATGATGTTCAGACTCACTGCTGCAGGATTTGTGCTGTTATTATCATGATTTGCCGTTAGGCGCCGGTACTGATACGGTGACATAGGGTTATAACACAAACACCAGTCTGCTTTATAGTTGCAGACAGTCAACTTGGAACTGGACAGGGTGAGCAGGGCTTTACTCGCAAAGCTGTTTCATCAAAACAATAGGCGTAGTGCTGCTGAGCTACGCGAGTATCGGCGCATTGTTCGTGAGGTCACTCGGTTACTCCGTAGCACTTTTGCAGGAAACAGAATCATTGGTCGAGTGTTTCAAACTACGTGGTTACCATGGCTACCAGATTTATCCCTTTGGATTCTTGGCTGTGCTGTTACCTGAATCATAGGGTTTACCATCGGGACGCAAAAACACGTTGGGGGTTGAAGATATGCTTAGCGAGAGAGGCAGCCAACATCCAACATGAGATGTTTCGGTCAGCTGTAGAGCACTCTCTGGTGCGGTTCCAGGCTGTCGTTAATGCAGACTGTCCTCACATTGAGCAACCTTTGTAATCTGGAACGTGAACATGGTAAACAGTTATCAAATGTTATTCCTTCGTGCGGAAATTGAATTGTTTTTCTTCCAATGGCTTATTCATTTCTCTTCCGGGTGTCCTCACAAATTATTTTCATAAAATTTCATTGTCCCGTGATCACTAGTTTCTCATGGCGCCCTCTCAAGCAGCGGAAGTTTAACTGCAACTATCCTGTATTTTGTGTGTGAAGTTCTCTTAACAGGCTGTATGTATTGGCCATGGCTGAAAGCGCGTCCCAATGAAGGTTGCTGGAAACCTTGATTGGAAATAATGCTTGCAGTTCCGTTTCTGAAATCTGTGATATCTTCCTCTGCTCTGATAGAGAATTGGTCCTCATTTGGATTTGCTCCACTAGAAATGGTTACGCAAATCCTGCAACTGTCAAAACAATGGGTTGGTCTACAAATAACTTTTCCGCTACAGTCACGATTTTCATGTGCGATTTTCTCTGTGTACTATGCCATTTTTTGGTGATGTTTTTTATGTGTGAGGTTCTGTATTGTTCTGTTGACGTTACAAACAAACCCATTTTTCCACAATTGTTAATATCAGACTGCAGAAATTATCTATGACTTAATTACTGCCGCCATTTGCCCCAGTGTCTGAAGGGGAAGCGGAGGATGACAGGAGTTCAACTTCATATGACATCCTAAAGATCCTCTCGGGTCGAACGGCAGCACTGCAACTTCCCGAGATTGGAATTCATTGCTTCTAACAAACTGTCAGTCTGCTAGTCTTTAGGCAGAATGCTGGAGATTAAGTCTCTTTATGCTGACGTCCGTGCTGTATTAGGCACGTGAGTCGGGTCCACAGCTTCCCTTGCCGCTGCTGCGGAGACGGCTCCTCAACAAAGATGCATCCAACGAGTAAGCTGAACACAGAAGTAGCAGCACCACATGCCTTTTAAAACTATTCCCAATTCTACGTACAGAATAGAAATGGATATGTAAGTGCGCAGAGGCTCTGTGCAAAGTAAACGTTACCATCGTGCATTCGTCATTGTCTTACGTGCCTGGGGCGTGATGGTATGGGATGCCATTGGCCAAACAACACGATCACCTCTGTTGTGAATATTAAAATTTTCCCGGCGAATTGACTGTTCAAACAAATTTCGGGCTTGCAGCCGGTCGTCGTTCAATACTTCGCACGATATTTCAACTGGGCACCTGCCAGTCATCTTCAGGTGAGCCGTCGCAGACTGGCGATGAAGTTCTCCGCTCCGCAATATATAGCGTACTGTAACTATTCTGCGCATGCGTCGAAAACTTGATAGTTGAACCAACACTGTCCGCCGGCAGCGCCCTCGCTGGTGGAATAGCGGAACTCAGTCGCCCTCTGCGTTGCTGTTTGCCACGGCCGTCGACGCACTCTGTCGTCTTCGATTTGAGCAAATCGTGGAGATGATGGGATTCCATGCACTGTCCAGCTGGTAGCCGCTGTCACGATTTAACAGATTTTCCGCCAGTCGTATTTCTACGGATTCTTTAATAATGGAGTCCCAGAAAGACGTTGCTGTAGGCAAAATCATTGTTTTCTCATACTCCATTGAATGTCCAGTAGAAATACAATGTTCAGCAATAGCGGACTTGCTTGGCTGCAAAAGGCGGGTGTAACGTTGATGTTCAGTGCAGCGTTCTTTCACGGTGCGTGTGGTTTGACCTATGTAAGCCATACCACATTGGCACGGTATCTTGTAAATTCTGGCCTTTCGTAGTAACAGATTGTCCTTAACTGATCCCACAAGGTCCGCAATCTTCTATGGTGGGCGGAAAACCACTTTTACCTGAAATTTTCGGAGGATTCTCGCTATTTTAAACGAAGTGTTGCCAACGAAAGGAAGAAAAGCTAAAGATTGTTCCGGCATGTTCTCCTCTTTATTCAATTCCTGCTTCTTAGTTTTAACTGTTAGTGCCCTGTTAATCTGCCGGATGTAATACCCATTTTCGCTGAATACTGTCTTTAGATGGGCGAGTTCTTGAGATAAGCTATCTAGATCTGAGACAGTATGAGCTCTATGAACAAGCGTTTTAAGCCAACTCATGGTTTGCGATGGGTGATGGCAACTCGATGCTTGCAGGTACAATCAGTATGAGTGGGTTTCCGGTAAACTGAATGCCCTAGAGAACCATCATTCTTCCTTTGAACCAGGACATCCAAGAAAGGCAAACAACCATCTTTCTCTATTTCCATGGTGAACAGGATGTTGCTATGAATGGAGCTGAGGTGATGTAGAAACTCCATTAATTTATCTTCTCCATGAGGCCACACTATGAAAGTGTCATCCACATACCGCCAAAAAACTGTTGGCTTCAGGGCAGCTGATTCAAGCGCTCTCTCTTCAAAGTCCTCCATAAAAAGGTTGGCGACCAAAGGAGAGAGGGGGCTACCCATGGCGACACCGTCAGTCTGTTCAAAATATTCTTGATTAAACATAAAATAAGTTGAGGGAAGTGCGTGCCTGAACAAAGCAGTGATATCAACAGGAAACATGTTACCAATCAGTGTCAAAGAATCTGCAAGAGGAACTTTTGTAAAAAGTGAGACCACATCAAAACTTACTAGAAGGTCTACACTGCTAAGACGAAGAGCCCCCAGTCTATTGATAAAATCAGCTGAGTTTCGTATGTGATGTGAGCACTTGCCTACGAAAGGTCTCAGTAAGGAAGCGAGATGTTTAGCTAAATCATATGTAGGAGCTCCAATGTTGCTCACTATTGGACGCAGAGGAAGACCCTCTTTATGAATCTTTGGAAGGCCATACAGTCTTGGAGGTACACAACCATGTGGTTTTAACCTCTTGATGGTCTCTTGCGGTAAGGAGGAGGAATTTAATAGTGCTGAAGTTTTTCGTTGCACACGTCCTGTAGGATCGTAATCAATCCTCCTATAGGTAGAGTCACTTAGCAGACCATACATCTTATCTTTATACACACCACGAGGTAACAAAACAGTTGCATTACCTTTGTCAGCTTTCAATACCACTACGTCAGGATCCTCTCTCAGATTTCGTAATGCACCTACACCTACAGCACCGCCATTAATAAGTATTTTGAGTGGTGTTGAAGAAGCTGTACGACGTCTTCCTTTGGATGCCGCAGACGAAATAAGAAGGGAAACTTGCCGTGCTCTGTTGAAGGCTCCTACTCAACGCAGTAATTTAACCTCTGCAGAAAGGGCTGCATTACGAAATCTGAGAGACACACCAACGTGAATAGTCGTTTTGTTGCCAATTCCCCCAATAATTTAGAAATTCTGATGGAATGTTATCTATCCCTTCTGCCTTATTTGACCGTAAGTCCTCCAAAGCTCTTTTAAATTCCGATTCTAATACTGGATCCCCTACCTCTTCTAAATCGTCTCCTGTTTCTTCTTCTATCACATCAGACAAATCCTCACCCTCATAGGGGCTTTCAATGTATTCTTTCCACCTATCTGCTCTCTCCTCCGCATTTAACTGTGGAATTCCTGTTGCACTCTTAATATTACCACCGTTGCTTTTAAGGCAACCAAAGGTTGTTTTGACTTTCCTGTATGCTGAGTCTGTCCTTCCGACAATCATATCTTTTTCGATGTCTTCACATTTTTCCTGCAGCCATTCCGTATTAGCTTCCCTGCACTTCCTATTTATTTCATTCCTCAGCGACTTGTATTTCTATATTCCTGATTTTCCCGGAACATGTTTGTACTTCCTCCTTTCATCAATCAATTGAAGTATTCCTTCTGTTACCCATGGTTTCTTCGCAGCTACCTTCTTTGTACCTATGTTTTTCTTCCTAACTTCTGTGATGGCCCTTTTTAGAGATGTCCATTCCTCTTCAACTGTACTGCCTACTGCGCTATTCCTTATTGTTGTATCTATAGCGTTAGAGAACTTCAAACGTACCTCGTAATTCCTTAGTACTTCCGTATCCCACTTCTTTGCGTATTGATTCTTCCTGACTAATGTCTTGAACTTCAGCCTACTCTTCATCACTACTATATTGTGATTTAAGTCTATATCTGCTCCTGGGTACGCCTTACAATCCAGTATCTTATTTCGGAATCTCTGTCTGACCATGATGTAATCTAATTGAAATCTTCCCGTATACTAGTGTTTATCAATTGTGCCCTCCAGAATGACGAGATCACCTAGCGAATGCCACGAAATCATTCGCCAAACAATAACGTTCCGTCCTCCGACCTGCGTCTTTCCGACGATTGTTGCATGGTGTTTTCTTTCAGACGTTTCTTGCCAGACACGCCAATGGCCGTCTCTCTGCTATAGTATAAATCGTGATTCATCTAGGAAGGTCACCATTGCAAATTCCAGCCTTCGTTGCCGACGAGTAGTAGTCAGAATGGGTGCATGAACCACTCGCCTGCTGCAGAGGCATAAAAGCAGCAACGTTCGCTCAGCTGTCGTTGAAGAGACGCGTTTGGTAGCGCCTTGGTTCATCAGCTGCACAACTGCTGTACGTCTTTTCGCCCGTACACATCTCCACAGCCGTCGTTAGTCATGTCATCAATGTCCCGTGATGCACTACACTTTCCTCGACGCCGGCTTGGATAGAGCAGTTTTGCCATGCATCGCTCAAAAGAGGAAAGTCCGCTGGACCCGATGGGATACTAATTCAATTTTACACAGAGTACATGAAGGGCGTAGCGTCCAAAAAGATTGGAGAAGGGCACAGGTCACTGCGTTTTCAAGAAGGGGCTTCGAACAGATGTGTAGAATTATAGACCTATATCTCTAAAGTCAGTCACTTGTAGAATTTTGGAACATGTATTATGTTCGAGTATAATGACTTCAGTTGATTGATGAGAGGAGGAAGTACAAACATGTTCCGGGAAAATCAGGTATACAGAAATACAAGTCGCTGGGGAATGAAATAAATAGGAAGTGCAGGGAAGCTAAGACGAAATGGCTGCAGGAAAAATGTGAAGACATCGAAAAAGATATGATTGTCGGAAGGACAGACTCAGCAACAGGAAGGCCAAAACAACCTTTGGTTACTTTAAAAGCAACGGTGGTAACATTAAGAGTGCAACGGGTATTCCACTGTTAAATGCAGAGGAGAGAGCAGATAGGTGGAAAGAATACATTGAAAGCCTCTATGAGGTTGAATATTTGTCTGATGTGATAGAAGAAGAAACAGGAGTCGATTTAGAAGAGATAGGGGATCCAGTATTAGAATCGGAATTTAAAAGAGCTTTGGAGGACTTACGGTCAAATAAGGCAGAAGGGATAGATAACATTCCATCAGAATTTCTAAAATCATTTGGGGAAGTGGCAACAAAACGACTATTCACGTTGGTGTGTAGAATATATGAGTCTGGCGACATACCATCTGACTTTCGGAAAAGCATCATCACACAATTCCGAAGACGGCAGGAGCTGACAAGTGCGAGAATTATCGCACAATCAGCTTAACGGCTCATTCATCGAAGCTGCTTACAAGAATAATATACAGAAGAATGCAAAAGAAAATTGAGAATGCGCTAGGTGACGATCAATTTGGCTTTAGGAAAAGTAAAGGGACGAGAGAGGCAATTCTGACGATACGGCTAATAATGGAAGCAAGGCTAAAGAAAAATCAAGACACTTTCATAGGATTTGTCGACCTGGAAAAAGCGTTCGACAATATAAAATGGTGCAAGCTGTTCGAGATTCTGAAAAAAGTAGGGGTAAGCTATAGGGAGAGACGGGTCATATACAATATGTACAACAACCAAGAGGGAATAATAAGATAAAGGGCGAAGTGCTCGTATTAAGAAGGGTGTAAGACAAGGCTGTAGCCTTTCGCCCCTACTCTTCAATCTTTACATCGAGGAAGCAATGATGGAAATAAAAGAAAGGTTCAGGAGTGGAATTAAAATACAAGGTGAAAGGATATCAATGATACGATTCGCTGATGACATTGCTATCCTGAGTGAAAGTGAAGAAGAATTAAATAATCTGCTGAACGGAATGAACAGTCTTATGAGTACACAGTATGGTTTGAGAGTAAATCGGAGAAAGACGAAGGTAATGGTTCAAAATGGCTCTGAGCACTATGGGACTCAACTGCTGAGGTCATTAGTCCCCTAGAACTTAGAACTAGTTAAACCTAACTAACCTAAGGACATCACACACATCCATGCCCGAGGCAGGATTCGAACCTGCGACCGTAGCGGTCTCGCGGTTCCAGACTGCAGCGCCAGAACCGCGCGGCCACTTCGGCCGGCGAAGGTAATGAGAAGTAGTAGAAATGAGAACAGCGAGAAACTTAACATCAGGATTGATGGTCACGAAGTCAATGAAGTTAAGGAATTCTGCTACCTAGGCAGTAAAATAACCAATGACGGACGCAGCAAGGAGGTCATCAAAAGCAGACTCGCTATGGCAAAAAAGGCATTTCTGGCCAATAGAAGTCTACTAATATTAAATACCGGCCTTAATTTGAGGAAGAAATTTCTGAGGATGTACGTCTGGAGTACAGCATTGTATGGTAGTGAAACATGGACTGTGGGAAAACCGGAACAGAAGAGAATCGAAGCATTTGAGATGTGGTGCTATAGACGAATGTTGAAAATTAGGTGGACTGATAAGGTAATGAATGAGGGGGTTCTACGCAGATTCGGAGAGGAAAGGAATATGTGGAAAACACTGATAAGGAGAAGGAACAGGATGATAGGGCATCTGCTAAGAAATGAGGGAATGACTTCCATGGTACTAGAGGGAGCTGTAGAGGGCAAAAAGTGTAGAGGAAGACAGAGATTGGAATACGTGAAGCAAATAATTGAAGACGTAGGTTGCAAGTGCTACTCTGAGATGAAGAGGTTAGCACAGGAAAGGAATTCGTGGCGGTCCGCATCAAACCAGTCAGTAGACTGATGACCAAAATAAAAAAAAAAATAAAAAAAAATGACTTTTCTAGAGACTAGAAATCTACTCTTTAATAATGGGCATGGGTTTCGAAAAAGACGTTCGTGTGAAACCCAGCTCGCGCTATTTGTCCAAGAGACTCAGAGGGCCATAGACAAGGGTTCTGAGGTAGATGCCGTGTTTCTTGATTTCCGCAAGGCGTTTGATACAGTTCCCCACAGTCGTTTAATGAACTGAGTGAGGGCATATGGACCTTCAGACCAATTGTATGATTGGATTGAAGAGTTCCTAGATAACAGAAGCAGCATGTCATTCTCAATGGAGAGAAATCTTCCGAAGTAAGAGTGATTTCAGGTGTGCCGCAGGGTAGTGTCGTAGGACCGCTGCTATTCACAATATACATAAATGACATTGTGGATTAAATCGTTAGTTCACTGAGGCTTTTTGCGGATGATGCTGTGGTGTATCGAGAGGTTGTAACAATGGAAAATTGTACTGAAATGCAGGAGGATCTGCAACGAATTGACGCATGGTGGAGGAATGGCAACTGAATCTCAATGTAGACAAGTGTAATGTGCTGCGAATACATAGAAAGGAAGATCCTTTATCATTTAGCTACAATACAGCATGAACCATGGAACTTGCCGTTGTTGGGGAGGCTTGCGTGCCTCATCGATGCAGATAGCCGTACCGTAGGTGCAACCACAACGGAGGGGTATGTGTTGAGAGGCCAGACAAACGTGTGGTTCCTGAAGAGGGGCAGCAGCCTTTTCAGTAGTTGCAGGGGCAACAGTCTCGATGATTGACTGATCTGGCCTTGTAACAATAACCAAAACGGCCTTGCTGTGCTGGTACTGCGAACGGCTGAAAGCAAGGGGAAACTACGGCCGTAATTTTTCCCGAGGGCATGCAGCTTTACTGTATGACTGATGATGATGGCGTCCTCTTTGGTAAAATATTCCGGAGGTAAAATAGTCCCCCATTCGGATGGCGGGGACTACTGAAGAGGATGTCGTTACCAGGAGAAAGAAAGCTGGCGTTCTACGGATCGGAGCATGGAATGTCAGATCCCTTAATCGGGCAGGTAGGTTAGAAAATTTAAAAAGGGAAATGGATAGGTTAATGTTAGATATAGTGGGAATTAGTGAAGTTCGGTGGCAGGAGGAACAAGACTTCTGGTCAGGTGACTACAGGGTTATAAATACAAAATCAAATAGGGGTAATGCAGGAGTAGGTTTAATAATGAATAGGAAAATAGGAATGCGGGTAAGTTACTACAAACAGCATAGTGAACGCATTATTGTGGCCAAGATAGATACGAAGCCCACACCTACTACAGTAGTACAAGTTTATATGCCAACTAGCTCTGCAGATGACGAAGAAATTGAAGAAATGTATGATGAAATAAAAGAAATTATTCAGATAGTGAAGGGTGACGAAGATTTAATAGTCATGGGTGAATGGAATTCGGTAGTAGGAAAAGGGAGAGAAGGAAACGTAGTAGGTGAATATGGATTGGGCCTAAGAAATGAAAGAGGAAGCCGCCTGGTGGAATTTTGCACAGAGCACAACTTAATCATAGCTAACACTTGGTTTAAGAATCATGAAAGAAGGTTGTATACATGGATGAACCCTGGAGATACTAAAAGGTATCATAAAGATTATATAATTGTAAGACAGAGATTTAGGAACCAGGTTTTAAATTGTAAGACATTTCCAGGGGCAGATGTGGACTCTGACCACAATCTATTGGTTATGACCTGTAGATTAAAACTGAAGAAACTGCAAGAAGGTTGGAACTTAAGGAGATGGGACCTGGATAAACTGAACGAACCAGAGGTTGTACAGAGTTTCAGGGAGAGCATAAGGGAACAATTGACAGGAATGGGGGAAATAAATACAGTAGAAGAAGAATGGGTAGCTTTGAGGGATGAAGTAGTGAAGGCAGCAGAGGATCAAGTAGGTAAAAAGCCGAGGGCTAGTAGAAATCCTTGGGTAACAGAAGAAATATTGAATTTAATTGATGAAAGGAGAAAATATAAAAATGCAGTAAATGAAGCAGGCAAAAAGGAATACAAACGTCTCAAAAATGAGGTCGACTGGAAGTGCAAAATGGCTAAGCAGGGATGGCTAGAGGACAAATGTAAGGATGTAGAGGCTTATCTCACTAGGGGTAAGATAGATACTGCCTATAGGAAAATTAAAGAGACCTTTGGAGAAAAGAGAACCACTTGTATGAATATCAAGAGCTTTGATGGAAACCCAGTTCTAAGCAAAGAAGGGAAGGCAGAAAGGTGGAAGTGGTATATAGAGGGCTTATACAAGGCTGATGTACTTGAGGACAATATTATGGAAATGGAAGAGGATGTAGATGAAGATGAAATGGGAGATACGATACTGCGTGAAGAGTTTGACAGAGCACTGAAAGACCTGAGTCGAAACAAGGCCCCCGGAGTAGACAACATTCCATTGGAACTACTGACGGCCTTGGGAGAGCCAGTCCTGACAAAACTCTGCGATCTGGTGAGCAAGATGTATGAAACAGGCGAAATACCCTCAGACTTCAAGAAGAATATAATAATTCCAATCCCAAAGAAAGCAGGTGTTGACAGATGTGAAAATTACCGAACAGTCAGTTTAATAAGCCACAGCTGCAAAATACTAACACGAATTCTTTACAGTCGAATGGAAAAACTGGTAGAAGCCGGTCTCGGGGAAGATCAGTTTGGATTCCGTAGAAATACTGGAACACGCGAGGCAATACTGACCTTGCGACTTATCTTAGAAGAAAGATTAAGGAAAGGCAAACCTACGTATCTAGCATTTGTAGACTTAGAGAAAGCTTTTGACAATGTTGACTGGAATACTCTCTTTCAAATTCTGAAGGTGGCAGGGGTAAAATACAGGGAGCGAAAGGCTATTTACAATTTGTACAGAAACCAGATGGCAGATATAAGAGTCGAGGAACATGAAAGGGAAGCAGTTGTTGGGTAGGGTGTGAGACAGGGTTGTAGCCTCTCCCCGATGTTATTCAAACTGTATATTGAGCAAGCAGTAAAGGAAACAAAAGAAAAATTCGGAGTAGGTATTAAAATTCATGGGGAAGAAATAAAAACTTTGAGGTTCGCCGTCTTGAAAGGAGGATATAAGATGAACATCAACAAAAGCAAAACGAGGATAATGGAATTTAGTCGAATTAAGTCTGGTGATGCTGAGGGAATTAGATTAGGAAGTGAGACACTTAAGGTAGTAAAGGAGTTTTGCTATTTGGGGAGCAAAGTAACTGAGGATGGTCGAAGTAGAGAGGATATAAAATGTAGACTGGCAATGGCAAGGAAAGCGTTTCTGAAGAAGAGAAATTTGTTAACATCGAGTATAGATTTAAGTGTCAGGAAGTCATTTCTGAAAGTATTTGTATGGAGTGTAGCCATGTATGGAAGTGAAACATGGACGATAAATAGTTTGGACAAGGAGAGAATAGAAGCTTTTGAAATGTGGTGCTACAGAAGAATGCTGAAGATTAGATGGGTTGATCACATAACTAATGAGGAAGTACTGAACAGGATTGGGGAGAAGAGAAGTTTGTGGCACAACTTGACTAGAAGAAGGGATCGGTTGGTAGGACATGTTCTGAGGCATCAAGGGATCACCAATGTAGTATTGGAGGGCAGCGTGGAGGGTAAAAATCGTAGAGGGAGACCAAGAGATGAATAAGCAGATTCAGAAGGTAGTAGGTTGCAGTAGGTACTGGGAGATGAAGAAGCTTCCATAGGATAGAGTAGCATGGAGAGCTGCATCAAACCAGTCTCAGGACTGAAGACCACAACAACAACAACATAGCAGATCAGCAAGTGGAAGCAGTTAATTCCATAAATTATCTGCGAGTAGGCACTAGGAGTGATTTAAAATGGGTTGAACATATAAAGTTGATCGTCGGTAAGAGAGACGCCAGACTGAGATTCATTGGAAGAATCCTAAGGAAATGCAGCCCGAAAACAAAGGAAGTAGGTTACAGTACACTTGTTCGCCCACTACTTGTATACTGTTCACCGGTGTGGGATCAGTACCAGATAGGGTTCATAGAAGAGATAGAGAAGATATAACGGAGAGCAGCGCGCTTCGTTACAGGATCATTTAGTAATGGCGAAAGCGTTACGGAGATGATAGATAAACTCCAGTGGAAGTCTCTGCAAGAGAGACGCTCAGTAGCTCGGTACTGGCTTTTGTTGAAGTTTCGAGAACACTCCTTCAAGCAGTATATTGCTCCCTCCTACGTATATCTCGCGAAGAGACCACGAGGATAAAATCAGAGATATTAGAGCCCACACAGAGACATACCGACAATCTCTCTTTTCACGAACGCCGGCCGGAGTGGCCGTGCGGTTCTAGGCGCTACAGTCTGGAACCGAGCAACCGCTACGGTAGCAGGTTCGTATCCTGCCTCGGGCATGGATGTGTGTGATGTCCTTCGGTTGGTTAGATTTAATTAGTTCTAAGTTCTAGGCGACTGATGACCTCAGAAGTTAAGTCGCATAGTGCTCAGAGCCATTTGAACCATTTTTCTACGAACAATACGAGACTGGAATAGAAGGGAGAACCGATAGAGGTACTCAAGGTACCCTCCGCCACACACTGTCAGGTGGCTTGCGGAGTATGGATTTAGATGTAGATACTGTAACCAGGCAGCACGCAAACATTTTACAGACTTAGCCGTCTCGAAGATTTTTCCACTCTTGGCCAAGAAGCCAGTAATCATGCCCATCTGGATAAAAGATTAATCACTCCATTTCTGCATTACCACTATTACTGTACTGTTTTTCGCGTCTCCCCGACAAGCTTTATTTACCCTCCACTCCTAATATTGCCACCTGCAGTGCGTGAGAGGTTATCGCACGTCGATGTCTAACGTAGGCGGTGGCGATTGTAATGTTACTGGACCGTGTATTGTACCGTATACGCGCAATAAATAAAACTGCGTTATTTGGTCTCCGTTAGTTTTAATTGTTGTAGCGTGTATTCAGAAGGGGTAGGTGGCCACTGTGTGCGATGTGGGAGCCGCCCATTCAGCGCTCTGGCGCGTACTACGCCGCGCGGCGTGGCTCTGCGTTGTGTTGTGTTGTGTCGCTGGCCCCACGGCGGCGCCCTCGACCGTGGAGCGGCCGCCCCTCGACGCACTCGTAGCCAGAGGAGAGGTCCGCGTGACGTCACGCGCTCATTAGAGCGGCCGCGAGGGCCCCTGCAGCGGCAGCAGCCGGCGTAGACCGCGCCTTTGTGCCGTTTCTCGTCGACAGCTCAAAGGTAGCGCCGACACTTTGCGATCTGTTCTGCCCGCGGCAAGCTTCTGATACCGCCAAGTTCCTCTTTTAACGCCAACACCGGCCCAGTACTGGACAAAGCCACAGAGTGAACCAGCTCTATACCGAATTTATCTTTTGTCAGGGGAAAATGTGAAAGAGAATGTGTACATAGTTACTGGAAAGCAGGGCAGTCGTGTGGAAGAACTAGGAAGTCCATTTTCCAGCCTTGCGAAGGGTCAGTCGTAAACTGCTAGGGACCTATTTTTCTACGTAAGCAACGCCTATTAAACGACTTGTTGCGTATACAGAGTACACTTTGCCATATAACGAGGGTTTTTTTGACACTTGCCCTTTGTGAAGCACAAAGTTCGTTCCCACGCTAATGATCGGTTTCTAAGGCTGGTAGTAACATAAAAAAGGAAAAAAAAATATTATGCGGGCTGTGTTTTTCCAACCCCCGATACGTCGCGAAATTAAAACCACAGTAAAAATCCGATGAAGTTTTGCGCAGATCTGTTGCACAGAGTGTCTGGTACATGGGACCCAAACTTTTCCTCTGGCGGATCCTCTTCAGAATCCTGGTACTTAGATGGAACACCTCATCCGGTTCGAAGGGTAACAAAATTAAAAAAAAAAAAAGAATAAAAAATAAAAAATGAGAAAAATTTGTTTCATTCAATGATTACTTTAAATCATAACTAATCACTCAAATATCACAATAAAATTTTAAAAAGCAAGAAAGACTCTCAGATAAAAGGACTCCATGTTATAGCTTTTCGCGGAACTCTCATTCACTTCACACGGAAAACAAATGTTCTGCGGAATACAGTTTGGGAACCCCTGGTTTAGTATCTCCATCTGTTGTGTCACATCGGACTTTTCAGTTCTTTGAGCAATGTGAGACGTAGAGATGCTTATAAAATAATGCCTCCCACCAAGTCTGAAGGCTTGCTGAGGGCTTTCGCCTTATTTCATGCAGCCCACATAACGTAACTGTCATGAGTCGTCTCCTCATTGACAATTCTCGGCCGAACTCTGCAGGGGCAACGAACACGCTGTGCAGTGTTTTCGATAGGAAAACCTACTATACAACCTATATTTGGAAAAAGTGAAACACCATGACCGAGAGATGTCATCACAACGAAATTTTTTCCTCTGATTAGAGACATGGCACTACACACATGATTAGCATTACAAACCGGTACATGCACTGTGACAGTGGGAATTCAGTACACTGGAGCGCCACTACGTGCTGCAGTTAGAGCTGCTAGACATCATGCTACTGAATCAAAGAGTGCACGAATATGCTGCTGGGGAATACTCTGCCACGCAGTTTGTAGGCCACGGACGACATGTCAGGTGAAGGGGCTGGCCAGGGAAGCAGTGGTACACGTCGTTCTTCGAGGAAGGCTTGCACATTCCTCGCCAAATGCGGCCGAGCGTTGTCTTGCTGAAATATGGCATGGGAAACAGCCTGCAATAGGGACAGTGTCTTAGGCACTGACACCTCCCTGATGAAGCGTAGCTGTTTCGATTTATCTGAAGACGTAGGAGGCGAAATCGCATTTACAGGCAGTTGTCCGCTACGGCGCTCAACAATACTGTCTGCCGGTCTGCGTTCACCTCAGCGGCGTCAAACGCGTATGCCGCCATCACTGTAGGACAAGATCAAGTGAAACTCGTGCGTAACACTACTTTTCCTACTCAACATGCCAGTGTAGAAGATCACTTGATGCTGTCTGTGGTGTTTGTGGGTTCTGGTCAGTGGAAGTAGACCAATAGCAAGCGTGTGACCAGTCTGGCCCACAGAAGACGGCGTCGGTCGACTCAGAAGTGTCCACATCCGTTGCAGTGCTCCAACGTCGCGCCATCACTGTGGACGAAGCTGTTCAATCTGTTATGGCAAGGCGAAAAGATGACGGTTATCTTGCATTTTAGTCACACTATGTTGTCCAGTACCCTGTCGGGGCTAGGTACGGCCCCCTTCTCTCTACTGATTCCTTGTACGCCTCACTTTTGAAATAGCTTGCCCTGTAGAAGCCGCAATGTTACGGAACTACTGATCCCCTCCCGGAAGCCAATCATTCTGTCCCGTTCGAACGCACTCACCTGCCGATCTTTTATCCTATGGTGACCTTTGGTTACACGTTTCCACGTCGTATGACGGCTTCAGACTATTTGAGCATTGCGTATCACTGACCTGTTCCGTGACACGAAAGAGGGCGTTGTTGGGCCTACGTGCACGCTACCTATCAGCCATTTCAATCACATATTATGGTCCCGCTGTTCTACATGTACTCGTTTAGTGGCCTGTTGGAGACCACTGTTTTCATTGTGTCACTTTTTACAAATACTATAGTTGAATTCTTTTATCTTGACGGCTCGCGCATGCCCGCCCAGACGCGGGAGATTGCTGCGTTGCCAGTTGCACACGACGCACGCGCCAAGAGAAGCAGCGCCATAGTATAGCATAGTTCGCAAACTTACGTTTAGGCGGGAGCGCGCAGTACATGAAGTAAAGCCGTCACGGCCGCATTAACCCTTTCGCTGCTACAAAGACGTGCTCCCTGCATTCCGCGCTGTGCGCGATTTTGTCACTGCACTGCTCGCCTGTGCAGACACATGGTGTTCCCACTGCTTTGACGCTCTTATCGTTCGATTCCACAAAAACTATTTGGCCCAAAAATTAGATTTTTACACATCTTCTTGACTGATACCTTTCCCCCATAAATGACTTAATTTTGTTTCGATGTTCAACGCAGTTATTATGCAGCATTAAATATAGTTAACCATTGCACGAAATTTTGAAGAGTTTGCAGAGGTAAAAGTTCATAGAGTATACTTTCCGTATGGTCGATTTTAGTTGCCACAATACTGAGAATGAAATGTGGACAAGATACCTAAATTTCATATAAAATTTACTGTCTAACAATATCTCATTTAATTTAAGTACCACATAGGTGTCGTATGTAATATTGAGAAATATTCCATCTTTCGTGACTGTAACAAAAGTTTTATTTACACCGGGCACGTTTGGCTTTATTTTAAAGCAGTGCAGTGATGACAAAATCGCGCACAGCGCGGAATGCGGGGAGCACCTGTCTGCAGCAGCGAAAGGGTTAATGAAGAGACAAAGCACTAGAAATTTCGAAAAATTGCATTCAAACGAATAAAATTCGTTAAGCATGTCATTTCAATATTGTTTTTAAATAAAGAAAATATTATGCACCTCACAAGGATTGAACTCATAACCTTTCACATAGAAGCCCTTCACCATTACGCTAGCGCAGCTCATATGTATTCGCTACTCCTTGAGAAGTATAACACATCACGCAAAATACTGACACGCTTCGTCGAAGTACAATAGGAAATAAACAATTACCGCTGTTCTTTATTGCGAAAAAGGAGTTCGTGAGATTGATACAAACACCTTTCCTTGCTATCGCCTGAATTAGGAGTCTTATTGCTTGTTTTGTTTAATTAATTAATAGAATATGAAGCAGTTGATATAAAGAATGCTTTTTCCAAACTTTCTATAAAAGAAAGTCTGCTTTCAAGAAATTGCTTTTGTTCTATTACTTTATTTATGACTGAACGTTTCTAAAACTGAAGACACTCGTCCATGCTCTGCACTGCAGTCGAGATCTGGCAACGTCGTTCTCTGTTCATTGGCTGACTGTGTTTTGTGACGTCAGATGCGCAGAACGAACCTAAACTCGGCCGCCAACATAAATGACGCGCACTTTAGTGCAGCTGGAAGATGTAGCTACTTGGTGCAAAGGAAACTTGTTTGATTTTCGCTTTGGTTTCTATTTTGCGAGTTGTGGATCATTTTTGTGAGAAAATGTCTATCAAATTAATTTGTGATTGTTCGTGGGGGGAACGGTACAAAAATAGGCTAGGCGTAATATTAAGTGCAAAATTATGTTTATCATTTACATAGTTACCCTACAGTAAATTATCGTTCATTTCCTGAAGTGCCGGCCGGGGTGGCCGAGCGGTTCTAGGCGCTCCAGTCTGTAACCGCGCAACCGCTACGGTCGCAGGTTCCAATCCTGCCTCGGGCATGGATGTGTGTGATATCCTTTGGTTAGTTAGGTTAAAGTAGTTCGAAGTTCTAGGGGACTGATGACCTCAGATGTTAAAGTCCGATAGTGCTCAGAGTCATTTGAACCATTTTGAACCACAAACTCGTTTTGTAAACCGATTAACTAACAGTGAAAGTAAAATTTTACAGATTACGGTAATTATTTTAGATTATGGCATTATATCAGAGATATATACTGAAGAGCCAAAGAAACTGGCGCACCTGCTTACCGTGTAGGGCCCCCGCGAACATGAAGAAGTGCTGCAACACGAGGTGGCATGGACTCGACTGATGTCTGAAGTAGTGCTGCAGGGAAGTGACACCATCAGTCCTGCAGAACTCTCCATAAATCCCGAAGAGTACGAGGTGGTGGAGATCCCTACTGAACAGCACGTTGTGGGGCATGCCACATATGCTCAATAATGTTCGTGTCTGCGGAGTTTGGTGACCAGCGGAAGTGTTTCAACTCAGGAGACTGTTGCTTGAGCCACTCTTTACCTATTCTGGGTGTGTGGGGTGTCGCAATGGTCCTGCTGGAATTGCCCAAATCCGTCAGAAAGCACAATGGACATGAATGGATGCAGGTTATCTGACAGGATGCTTATGTACGTGTCACCTGTCAGAGTCGTATCTAGACGTATCGGGGAACGATTATCACTGCAATCGCACATGCCCCACACCATTACAGACCATCAACGAGCTTGAACTGTCCCTTGCTGACAGCCAGGGTTCATGGGTTCATGAGGTTGACTCCATGCCCGACACATCCATCCAATCGATAGAATTTGAAATGAGACTCGTCCGACCAGGCATTATGTTTCGGTCGTCAACAGTCCATCGTCGGCGTCGATGGGCCCAGCAGAGGCGTAAAGCTTTCTGTTGTGCAGTCATTAGGAGTATAAGTGTGGGCCTTCGGCTCTGAAAGCCAAAATCGATGGTGTTAGGTTGAATGGTTCGCAACGTGACACTTGTTGATGGCCCAGAATTGAAATGTACAACAATGTGCTGAATGGTTGCACTTCTGTCACGTTGAATGATTCTCTTCAATCGTCATTATTCCTGATCTTGCAGGATCTTTTTCCGACCGCAGCGATATCGGAGATTTAATGTTTTACCGGATTCCTGATATTCACGGTACACTCGTAAAATGGTCGTACGGGAAAATGCCCACTTCATCACTAGCTCGGAGACGCTGTATCCCATCGCTCGTGTGCCGACTATAACACTCACTTAAATCTTGATAACCTGCCATTGTAGCAGCAGTAACCGATCTAACAACTTCGCCAGACACTTGTTGCCTTATATAGTCGTTGCCGCCCGCAGCACCTTATTCTGCCTGTTTACATGTCTCTGTATTTGAAAACGCATGCGTAAACCAGTTTGTTTGGCTCTTCAGAGTGTATGACGTATTATTATTTCATTGTATCCATTGCAAATCACGGAATACTATCAACTTTGCAACGATAGTGCAATAAGTAAAAGAATTCTATCTAGGAAGCCAGCCGATGTGGCCGAGAGGTTCTAGGCGCTTCAGTCCGGAACCGCGCTGCGGCTACGGTCGCAGGTTGGAATCCTGCCTCGGACATGGATGTGTTAATTAGGTTTAAGTAGTTCTAAGTCTATGGGACTGATGACCTCCGATGTTAGGTCCCATAGTGCTTAGAACTATTTCTTTCCAGGAAACAACATTATACAGAATGTCTGACGGAGGGGTTTCGTTAATTGTCTGTTATCTTAAACCGACATCAACAAGCACAGTGAATGGTTCGATGTTATTGCTTCCATAAGCTTTCATATGTCGCTGCACACAGGACACAGTACTGACGCGTCGTACGCAACTAGAAGTAATCTGAAACTAGGTCTTACCACATTGAATACACCGATTCTTCTCCTATCACTGAAATTAAGACCGCTTATGCCGCTGGTTCAGGAGCAAGCATGCCGCTGAAGCAGCGTCCAATTGGAAGACTTGCTCCAAGCCGTTGGGCTAATGACATCACTATTCTGAAGACGTTCGAAATTTGAGCGGTATAGGTGATCATTACTAACTTAAATGCAACGACTGTGTAATAAAATATTTTGGAATAACAATGAAACAATAGGTTGTCGGGGTCCCAGATATAAACTCAAACGCCAGCCGCTGTGGCCGAGCAGTTCTAGGCGCTTCAGTGCGGAACCGCGCTGCTGCTACGGTCGAAGGTTCCAATCCTACCTCGGGTATGGATGTGTGTAATGTCCTCAGGTTAGTTAGGTTCAACTAGTTCTAAGTCTAGGGGACTGAAGACCTCAGATGTTAAGTCCCATAGTGGTCAGAGCCATTTTTGAACATAAAGTCAAGAAGAAAAATAGTTACAAATTAATATTCATACAGGTATTGGCAAAATACAAAATACAACGTTGTTAATTTTTATGGGCGATAGATGTTGTGGGGCGCTCAACATCGAGGTCATCAGTGCCAGTAAAAGTCCGAATTTTTACAGTTCCAATCTCCCCACTTCCCCAATGACAATGAGATGATGAGGACAACACAAATACCCAGTCCCCGCAAGCAAGTAGCAAGGATAGTAAACAGGGGACATGTCGATACCGAGGCTTAAAGTCCTTGCGAATTTCATTCCGTCTGCTCAGACAAAAACTATGTCTCGCAGCAGGCGCATGGTCACAGAAAGCAGATGTCAGCATTTGAGAGAGGACTTGTAGTAGGGCTCAGAGAAGCCGGATGGAGTAATAGGCGAGACAGTGGAAATATGAATAGGAGCGATGCCGCTATTCTACAATGCTGACAGGAATTGCTGAGCCATGGCCGAACGCAGCGTCAAGAAGGAAGCGCTACACATAGGGAGACGATAGAACTGGAGGACCGAGCCGTCATCAGAGAGGCACTCAGAGATCCGGATACGTTATAGTCGCCGATCCGACGTGCAACTGGTGCTTCAGTGACGCGCAAGGACCATTCATTCGCGGCTCAGAGAAAAGGGACTGGGCTAACGGCGTCCCTTGCTGCGAATACTAGTGACCTCTGTTCACCAACAAGCCCCTTTCAAGTGGTGTCGGGCACTTTCTGCCTGCAATCGGATTGACTGGAGCAATTTTGTCTTAGGTGATGAGTCCCGCTTTGAAATGATCCACAATGACCAGCGAAGATGTGTCTGGCGACCCATCGGACAGCTGTGGAATATCCCTCAGGACGACAACCAACAACATTGTCAATCAATGCCAAACCGAATAATCTCTTCCATAACGACCAAATTGGACCAACGCATTATTGACTTACCAATTTTTTGAATCTCTATCTTTTGAATAAATGATCCAAATTTTCTGACATTGTAACAGCTGATTTGTCTGTACATGCATATCACTTCTACCAATCTCAATCCCATTCCGGTAATTCCTTCGTGGTGCGTCGTCTTTTTTCCTTTCTTTCTTTGAGTGCATATCCCCACTTTCCAAACATAGTGAAAGTACTCTCCCTATTCTGTTAATGCTTGTGCTAGTAGTATTTAATTTGTACCGGATCACGACGTTAAGAAAATTTTTGTAAACACAAGGGGGAGCAACTGTGTGCCCGTGAGGGCCAAGAAACGTGGCTCCTCTGACAGTTCCTGATACATTCAAGGAATATATGTGGACACGTGTACTGATATGGGATTCCTAAACATCAAAAAATAGATCTATGATTGACTTGAATTTATTAACATTTATGAACTGCACATATAATTATCCTTGACTTTTGACGTGCTCATCACTTTATGATACAGAGTGAGGTTAAATTCGCTCTGCGGCGCTACTAAGTTTCAATAACGCAGGAAAATTTTGTAAAGGATTTCATTGGCATCGACTATTAAGACGCAATTTGATATACCGAACTCTGGGGATCACAGAATAACGTAATTTCATAATTACACGAGGATACTCACGTACTCCTTCTCTCGAGAGCATACCTTCAATAATACTGTGGGAGGAAATGTTATAAAGACTGGGGGAGGAATAGCAGCACGTGATTAGGCAGTCGGTGCCGTGAGTACAGATAAACTGCATGCAAGGAGAAAAATTGCTAAAAGTAACACGTAACTAGGGACCTACTACAAATTGGTAACAGGTGAACGAAGGCACGTCTTATTCAACATTACGAGGTGCGGCTAGAAAAAAAAACCGGACTGATGCTGGAAAAAACATTTATTTACAATTATTTACAATTTCATGTTATCTTCTTCAATGTACTCTCCTCCTCGGTCTCTACACCGCTCCATACGAATTTTCCACTGTTCATAGCAATGCTGCAGATCATTTTCGGTAAGTCCATACATTACTTCCGTCGCTTTTTCTTTTACTGCTTCAACAGTCTCAAATCTAGTTCCTTTCAAAGCTGACTTGACTTTAGGGAAAAGAAAAAAGTCACAGGGGGCCAAATCAGGTCAGTAGGGTGGATGATCTAAGATGGGAATGTTGTGTTTTGCCAAAAACGTCTTCACTGACAACGCACTGTGAGCTGGGGCATTGTCTTGGTGAAGGATCCATGACTTTTTTCTCCACAAATCGTTCCGTTTTCTCCGTACTCGCTGACGTAGGGTAGCCAGGACGCTAATGTAGTAATGCTGATTCACTGTTTGTCCCTCTGGTACCCAATCAATGTGCACAATCCCTTTGATGTCAAAAAAAAAACAATCATCATTGCCTTGAATTTCGATTTTGACATTCGTGCTTTTTTTTGTCGTGGAGAACCAGGAGTTTTCCAATGCATCGATTGGCGTTTAGTTTCGGGATCGTAAGTAAAAAACCACGATTCATCGCAAGTAATAACATTTTGTAAGAAGGTGGGATCACTTTCAATGTTTTCCAGGATGTCAGAACAAATCATTGTTCGGCGTTCCTTCTGTTCAATTGTGAGATACTTTGGAACCATTTTTGAACACACTTTGTTCATGTTGAAACTTTCATGAAGAATCTGCCTAACACTTTCCTTGTCAACTCCTGTTAACTCAGACACTGCTCTGATTGTTAAACGGCGATCTTGTCGAACAAGTTTACCGATTTTTTCAATGTTTGCATCAGTTTTTGCTGACAATGGTCTGCCAGTGCGAGTGTCATCACTGGTGTCTTCGCGGCCATCTTTAAATCGTTTAAACCACTCAAACACTTGTGTTCGCGATAAACAATCATCGCCGTACACTTGTTGTAACATTACAAACGTTTCATTTGCAGATTTTCCTAGTTTGAAACAAAATATGATGTTAACATGCTGTTCTTTCTGTACACTCAACATTTTCCGACGCACAGACAAAACGTCAACTACTTAAAACAGACGCCACGGAGAGACTGAGTGCAGGAGGCAGATGAAACTCGAGCAGTAGGCGGAGCGAGAGTCACGTGACAGGCCACGCGACTTTCAGCCTTATTGCATTCGTTTTATTGTTTCACCAGTACTAGTCCGGTTTTTTTCTAGCCACACCTCGTATGTGGTGATCGTTACAGCTTGCAAAAAGGGAATCAAAACTGCAGTTCCTGTCCAGGTATGCCGCTGAACTACAGACAAAGGATAAAACCCCAAAATAAGTAATTTTACTGTCACACGATGCCTACACCTCACTTTGTTCTGCAGATGCTGGGCGACTTACCGTCTGTGAAATGTGACGCACCTAAAATTACACTCCTAGTGTCGAGAGACCACGCAAAATACCAGATCTTGTTTTGGACAGTAGTTGAATTTAATCTACACACGCTATGGTAATCTCCCTACCTTTATACTGCATCATTTAATATTTTACTCACCATCATTGTGTGCTAGGGAAACCCTTTCTTATCATCTACACACGTTACGGACGATCGAAGCGATCACCAGATAACGAATAGTGATCCCAACAGAATTTCACGTAATTTCGCACACGGCGGATGCATTTCAACATTCTGTAGACAACTGCAAACGACGCTATAGGTGTACTCGTTCTTGCAGACTATACTCGTGATGAAACTTCCTGGCGGATTAAAACTGTGTGCCCGACCGAGACTCGAACTCGGGACCTTTGTCTTATGCAAGTGCCCTACCATCTGAGCTACCGAAGCACGACTCACGCCCGGTCCTCACAGCTTTACTTCTGCCAGTATCTCGTCTCCTACCTTCCAAACTTTACAGAAGCTCTCCTGCGAACCTTCCAGAACTAGCACTCCTGAAAAAAAGGATACTGCGGAGACATGGCTTAGCCACAGCCTGGGGGATGTTTACAGAATGAGATTTTCACTCTGCAGCGGAGTGTGTGCTGATATGAAACTTCCTGGCAGATTAAAACTGTGATGTAAGTATACCTTCGATATGAAAATTCCATCTCACGTTATCTTTACGAAAATATCCCATAAATTAACAGATATTTTCTTAACATACTAATTGAAACTTAAAGATAAGAAAGAGAACGTTATGAATTAACTCTAAAGTAAGATCGGACCGCACGTGCATCGACAATCAGGTCAGAACGTCCTGAAATTTTACTTAGACTAAATCAGCGAATGAAATTCAACATGATTACGCGAATTAAATCACCGAGTCCAGCACTAGCGATAGTCTAGGTACTAATGACGCCTTTGAGAGAAGTGAATGCTCACACGTTCAGCACAGCGCCAGCCATACAACTACGAGATTCTGGAGCAGCACGTCCCCAGTTGCTTTACACCCTCCCCCTTTTAAACGTTTCCCCCCTGCCACGCTTCCCGAACGGGAGCGGTGGAAAGTCATAGCTGTTACCAACCATGAACAGTACCACCTGTTTCTGCATTGTCGCAAATCCTTCCTGCAGTAGTGAAGCTATTAAGTCGGTTGCACAACCCACTCCCTTTCTGTCTCTGCCTAAAGAGAAATCAGTCATACTTCCAAAACTACTCAAGATCCTCAACAGGAGGCAGAACGATAAGGATCGGGGACCGATATGCTTAATAATTAAATAAATAACACCACTTTTGCGTTCTCCCTTACCCGAGGCTCTTAAAAGCCTCCAATTAAATTAAAGGCTGTTATGCTGCGTACATCATTCCTCTATCCTTAGCTCTTTTGTCTCTTATTCGGATGGCAACATAATTCGATTATTCTTAGTTATTAATAAAAACCACCTCATCTGAATTATTACACACTTATTGTGTTAGACCAGTTCCGTTCTTTGAACATTTTCAGGCTGCCGAGTTGTGCTAGAATCATGACATAAATTGTGTGGTTGTCGTTGGTAATATTACGGGCGAAATCCATAAAGCTGCTTATAAACATAATGCCGACAGCCTAGCGGAAGTATGGCGAGGTGTCACTGCACGCTGCGTACAGTGGTTTACAACTGCAGTTGCGAGAAAAAAAAATAACTTGTCACACCATTTTGTCTTATTTAAAATGACAAGTACTCTAATGAAACTACGTTTTTATTTACACCAAATGTTGAAAAGTCTCTATGTATGTATTAAACCGGGGACCTAGAAACGACGGAGAGGCTTTGTCCCGCAGTAGCCCCCAGTGGTTCACAACCCCACAACAGGCCACAGGAGTCCACCCATCCCACCGCCGCCCCACACCGAACCCAGGGTTATTGTGCGGTTCGGTCTCCAGTGGTCGGATGTGGGAAACCGCCAAAAAACCACATCAATGCTGGCCGGCATACTGGTCTTCGTTGTTAAGGGAAGGTTCTGGTCGAGAGCGCTGAAAAAAATATTTTACATAATTTGCATTCCTCAAACGTATAGATTATGCCTGCAAAAGAATTTTTTATTATGAATGTGTTTTAGAAGTTACAACGTGTTGAATGGAACCGTGCGTCGGCAAAACTTTAGGCTGCTGTAGGTGCTTGATGAATTAGTTCGAGAAAACATTCGACCACTGTATGATTTTATGTCCGTTGTATTTTTGCTTAAAATATGCGTCGGTGACAATATGTAAAATAGGAACGAGATCTTCAACAGATGCATCTGGCAACTGGTATCGAAACTTCTTAATTGTGTTTCAAAATCTGTCGAAATAGCAGCGTATATAGTAGGAGACATATTCAACGAAGCTTATTCATCTAACCATGAACGAGTTAGGAAAGCCGGCGGGCTAGCCGAGCGGTTCTAGGCGCTACAGTCTGAAACCGCGCGACCGCTGCGGTCGCAGGTTCGAATCCTGCCTCGGGCATGGATGTGTGTGATGTCTTTAGGTTAGTTAGGTTTAAGTAGTTCTAAGTTCTAGGGGACTGATAACCTCAGCAGTTAAGTCCCATAGTGCTCAGAGCTATTTGAACCATTTGTTAGACCGGCCGAAGTGGCCGTGCGGTTACAGGCGCTGCAGTCTGGAACCGCAAGACCGCTACGGTCGCAGGTTCGAATCCTGCCTCGGGCATGGATGTTTGTGATGTCCTTAGGTTAGTTAGGTTTAACTAGTTCTAAGTTCTAGGGGACTAATAACCTCAGCAGTTGAGTCCCATAGTGCTCAGAGCCATTTTGAACCATTTGTTAGGAAATGTCATATGGACAAAGAGCAAAAACTTCGCGGAGTTACCTAACAGGAAACGCGTAGTCGCTGCGGAGCGAGGAATTTTTCAATTTGTTAAAGGAGCTCGGATTGAAAAAATTCAGAACCAGAGCAGGTTCGAGGAAGAGGAAGATGCCTCTATGGTCCTACGGTTCTGGGATCGAAGATTAACAGTAAGTTTTGAAAGAACATTTTCTTTCTTATTCCTTACTTTAAACGCGCTTCTCACGAAAAACACTTTCCAGCGCGCCAAGTGCTCTAGGCCTCAAATGATTAACGAGTTCTTTTGATTACCAAAGAAAAAGAAACTTGTTCAGGAAACCTTAGCGAGAGCTTCTTTATTCGAATTTTGAATGTTTTTTTAAAACATTTGAACTTAGAAATACATACCAATAAATTCATAAGTTTTTCAATTAGCTGCCATTTTTATGTTTCGCTTTATTTTTTCTAAACCACATCATGTGCCCCCAAATTCATTTTAACTTAGAAATTTTCTACTTTTATAGGTTCCAGGAACAGCCACAAGTCTGCACAACGCTTCGCGCGATCCAGGACGCACCGCAAGGTGCAAACTTTGACTAGGGCTGTAGCAGGCATTTTTGATTTGCTAGGAGATAAAAAAAAAATATTTTTCACACATCAATGTATGTATAATACAGAGGTAAAATCCTCATTTAAATAAAAGCATTTATTGTACGAAAAAATTCTAAATATCAGCCATTTTTCGTGTCTCTCGACAAGAACCTTCCCTTAATCCGCCAGGTGGATTCGATTCGGGGTCGGTGCACCTCCCTGAATCCAGGAATCGACGCCCTAACGCACACGGCTATTCTGGCGCGTTATTGAGAACAGCACAGTGAATAGTAAACATCTTCCCCGCAAATTGGTAGTGCCACAGGATCTAATTATCAATGGGTGAATACCTGCTGAATTTGGAATTCCTGAAGAAACGTGTTGATGCTGTTCCTCGCTGACTTAAGGCCTTCGCCAGCGTAAGACGTGGTATTACATGATAGTGGTGCGAACTCTATACGATGTGTCGAAGTATTATTCCAGTGTGCGTAGATATTCTTGCCAATCTGGAAATTATAACACAATAATACTTTGAACTACTTTTGATCGGTGTCCTAGCGCAACTTTCTCAAGCAAATTAAATTTCATGTTTCTGAGCATGAAAGGATGGCAGAAGGTTATACCATAGGCAGGAACATAGCCAATTTCTGTTAAATTGCCTTAAGAAGGCCTTACTCCATGAGATACCGCAGAGAAAAAGTGTATTTCATATTAATACAAGGTCTTGTGATATGTACCTTATAATGCCTCTACGCCTTCCGGCATACTCTCAGTGCGTGAAATTCCATTGGTTAAAATCTTTACTGAACTGCCAGGATATACGAACCGTATTCATCCGCTTGGAGTGTCGCTGCAAAAGTGTGTGTTGTAATCTCTAAGAGTCGTGGGAGAGCTGTCCTGATAACATGGTAATACTGATAAAATAGTAATAATTAGCAGCACGTTATAACTGTAGTTGTAAGTCAACCAATTAGTAAATGCCGTACTAACGAGGCAGAGCTAATTAAAACGCATGTTCCTGTCGGCATGTTCCTGTCGGTAAATAGCGGATACGGAGCTGGTTATGAAACAAGGCAGTAATTAGACGAAACTGACAAATGCCGTCTGTTTACGTTGTTAATTAGCGACGCAAAAGAGTCTGCGTCCATGTTTTGCAGGCTAACGAACTGTAGCTGCCGGCGCTCTGATTCCATACCACTTATTTTGGCATTTAAGGTGAAAATTATTTTGAATAATCGCTGGATAAAACTATCAATATTTTTTTCACCAAAATAAAAATCAATGTCTGCTTCACAAAAAGTTTATTAAATTCTGTTGACCGGTTTCGACAGATTAATCTGTCAAATTCTTCAGTTACGACGGACGTTTAAATCATACGTAAGCCGCCTTCAGACAGGGGTTGGACTATGAAGGTATCCTACAAAGATGAGTAAAAAATTAAGAAGTTTATTAAAACAAATGTAGAATTGTTGGGAAGCATAAAAGTGTAACGGTGTTCAGTTCCAACAGGCTAACTTTCTAAAATATCTACATTACGCGGTTATACCGGTATACTATGAAAAGTCTCCATATGAACCGTTCCATTGATCTTGGAAAGCAACCTTCGGGTTTGCTTCAATTCTTAATGACTCAAATGTTCGGTATGACTACGACTGGAGAGAAAGGTGAACGAGAGTACATTATATTACAGTGTCATATCAACGTCAAAGGAGAATGTGTTTTTCAATTTCAATTTCAAACTCATAACTATGTTCTGTATGTATCTGTGTAATCAATTATCATGTATTCGTGTCATGTCTTTCCTATCCCTGCTGTCGTCTGCTGGTATGAATGTGTGGTTTGTCTGTTGCCAGGCGGTTTCCTTGAATGTTAAGGGCAGTTTAACCAACCTTTGTGTAGAGCGTTGACTACCGCTTCGTCGGGTTAGAGAGGAATTAGTGGCCACTAGTCAGCCCCAATTGTGAGGTTGGTACAGGCAGGAGCCACTTACGCTCTCTGGGCGCTTCCGGGTTGCTGTATAGACCTCGTCGACGGGGTAGGTTAGTTTTACTCTTCCCTAGGACGCCGGTGAGTGAATATGCTCTGAGTAGTATCTCTCGTTGCTAGTATTAAGTGTGTAAGAGTCAGCTTCGTTTGAGTTTCCGGTAGTAACTGTGGTGTGTGGCATTGATAATCATGTCACACCAATTATTTCAGTCAGGAAACGGTTTTAATTTCATTAGTTTTCAGTTTATTTGATGACATCTTTTGTGAAACTGCAATTTGACGTGGACGAGTGGAGGCGCTACGTGCTATACACTTTTAGTTAGTTTAGTGTATCATGTGTAAATGTATGGTGTGCTTTGTGTAATGTTTGTTTGATGGTTTCTTAGTAAACCGTGAGGCTCCAATTCGACGTAAACACCTCTCGCGTTCGAACTGAAGCCTTAGTTTCATCACGGAGTATATGTGTTCGTGTTTCTTTAAACTTATTTACAAAATTACCGAGTTGTATGGAATTTCAGAACTGTGCTTTGTTCTCTGAAATTGACCGTTAAAGTCAGTCACGCTCTGACCCAGTGAGCTTACATGTGGAGCAGGGAAGATTTCTTCTAAATTCTAACCTAACTTTCGTTATGTGAGTAATCAGTATGGTTCAAAAATGGCTCTGAGCACTATGGGACTTAACATCTGAGGTCATCAGTCCCCTAGAACTTAGAACTACTTAAACCTAACTAACCTAAGGACATCACACACATCCATGCCCGAGGCAGGATTCGAACTCGTGACCGTAGCGGTCGAGCGTTTCCATACTGAAGCGCGTAGAACCTCTCAGCCACACCAGCCGGCAATCAGTATGAACTTGGCGTGTGTGATCTTCATAAATTGTAACCAGTAATTTAGCAGACTTTCTCCCTCAAGTACTGGTTCAGTTACTGCGTTGTATAATGTACCATGTGTCAAGATCCACGCGCCACCATTCAAAATAATTGGTTTTTAAAATGGTTCAAATGGCTCTGAGCACTATGGGACTCAACTGCTGTGGTTATCAGTCCCCTAGAACTTAGAACTAGTTAAACCTAACTAACCTAAGGACATCACACACATCCATGCCCGAGGCAGGATTCGAACCTGCGACCGTAGCGGTCGCACGGTTCCGGACTGCGCGCCTAGAACCACGAGACCACCGCGGCCAGCAATTTGTTTTTAATATCTGCGTATGTGCGTGATATTTTAATGACGAAATAAAAATTATTGCTAAATTCGTTGCTATTAAATCTCACAGCGCCACTTGACTCCCTTGTCACTTTAAAATAGTCATTTTTCACCTCCCCTTTAATAATGTTTCAATGAAATTTATCATGATTATTGTATATCCAATATATGGATTGGTATTTTATTAAATCATCAAATGATCTGCGAGGTGGCGCCGTTTTATCAGTTTAATTAATTAATATTTTAATAAATTTGGCCCAATATTCAGAAATATTGTGCTTGGTACTTGCCCGAGGCAAGCGAAAATAGGCTCTACTTCCACAGTCATTCTTGGGATTAGGAAATCAGAAAAAAGAGATATTTTACTAAGCTTATCCTACTAGTACCCTGCATTAGTAAAAGATGACACGAATCATTCAAGTAACTTTCAAGTATTTGTCGTACCGCTTTAATCATCCTTTACATGCGGTACAGACACGAGTTCCGCAGACGAAGTCAACTTGTAAACATGGTCTGGAATCGGTCGCACGTTTCCAGGTCGGCGGTCTCGACTCACCGGCATCGCAGCCTGAGTGCAGCTCAGTTAACTTGCATTTCCGCTAACTCGCATCCGGCTCCCGGCCTCGTCTACAGCTACTGAAAATGTCAGTGATCTGACGCTACTCCATCGGCCCATGGTGCCACCATCATTTGTTAATGAAACAGAATCCCTTACCTGCCTCACGCTAGCATCTTCTACATGTATTTTTTTTTACTTGATTGGTCGTTAAGTATACGATCTAATGTTTTTTTATGTGCTTACATAACACTTTTTATGTGGTTCTATACAGTTCAGTGGATGCTACTAATCCGATTTTGTACACTTTTATTAAGGTTCTGTAAATGTCGGCGCTTCTACTTTACATATAAGGGTGATAGATCACTACAGGTTATAAGTCTGTTGGTCGCATATGTTATGTATTATTTGTTAAGTGACAGTTGTTGGTTGCTGCTCATCGAATATACATTATGGCTTTTTGTTATTTGACGCTATTCATTGTTCCTTTAACGGTGGTATGTGGTTTTTCTGATTCTCGGCTATTGATTTAACAGACGTGTTACTTTTCTTTCACTGAACTGTTGTTTTTAACAACCTACGCCCGAAGCCTCTGTCGAACTTCTTAAGATGACTAGTTAATCTACTGAAGCCGGTAACATGAATTTAACAAATTTTTGTGCAGATGATGACTAATTTTTATTTTTGATGGTAAGAATACGCAGCACAGTTCTGAACAAAATCATGTATCTGTAATTTTATTAATATTGTTTTAGTTATGTACTATGTGTATATGCTCCTTTATTGATATATGCAGCCAAATAATAAATACTGAAGGAAGATATTTCGTGTCAGCAAGGAAGAGATATTGCTCATGGTGATGGAAGGCAGACTGACAAAAGAATCAATATACCAACTACCACTTCTGGACCTAAAGTAAGCCCTTCATAATGTAAGATGTAATGAAGGGTTCTCATTCCTTAGAGTGGGACTACACTACAGACAGGTGACTAATCTATATCATAAAAAATATCATAAAAGAATCAATATACTAACTACCACTTCTGGACCTAGAGTAAGCACTTCATAATGTAAGATGTAATGAAGGGTTCTCATTCCTTAGAGTGGGACTACACTACAGACAGTTGACTTATCTATATCATAAAAAAAACAAGTTGCGTAACACTTTTGCCGTGGCCGAGCAGTTCTAGGCGCTACAATCTGGAACCGCGCGTGCTCTACGGTCGCAGGTTCGAATCCTGCCTCGGGCATGGATGTGTGTGATGTCCTTAGGTTAGTTAGGTTTAAGTAGTTCTAAGTTCTAGGGGACTGATGACCTCAAAAGTTAAGTCCCATAGTGCTCAGAGCCATTTGAACAATTTTTTTTGTAACACTTTTATTGAGTCGGTCATGTATTTTATAAATTTTTTGCCATTTGTCGTAATATAGCTATGAAATGCAAAGACTACATGGAAAGTGTGATATATGTGATGTTATTAGAATGCTTTGTAATGTTTGTTTGCAGCTTAGGTAAAGAAATATGTGAAATGATTAAATTACTAAACAATAATTTGCCATGTATTGATGAAATGAAAATGTTCGTGTATGTAATTTGTGTAAATTGTTATCTGTATAAAAGGGTACACGCTTAGGGGCAATGTGTAGGTTATGTGTTACGTAAAAGATGTACTTTTGTACTGTACGGAAGTTACTGTGAGAAGCGTGAAATGTGCCTTAGGTTTTTGGAGCGCTACCTGCGAGCGAGAACGAAGGGACACAGTCTGTTGGCAGCAGTGAAAGACGCAACACTCGGGAGGGGCAGACGATGCCTTGCTTGGAAGTTGTTGCACAGTAGCCTCGGATGAGGAATGCTGAATTGTTACGGCCTTGGTACAAGTTGTTGGGCTATGTTACGGACGTGAAAACGATGCCAAAAAGAATTAGTTAGTTCATACTTCAAGGAACTTGTACATCGTACCATTGCCAATGTAGCCGCCGTTACTATCCGTCACACAAACGACTACAGCTAACAGATTACGAACCACATAATTATAATTGTAGAAGCGTGAACCATTAATTCAAAATTAACTTTTTCTGGATAATTATTGTGTTAAACATAAATTTATATCACCCTGTTAATTTATTTCTAATCATTCGTCTATATAAGGTCTTTAATGGTGTTTAATTATTCCGAGTACATTTGTTACAAAAGCGTTTGAAGTGTGTTATTCAGTACCTACAAGCTCTCTGAATAACTGTCTGAAAATAACAGTTGTGGACTAAATTTTAAGGTGCAGGTAAATGTATTGCATGATTTACGTGGAAGAAGTGCTGAAATACATGTTTTCAGACAAATCTAACGGTTTCAATATTCTTAATCTGTGGCAAGTAAAGTGAAAATGAGTAAACACATTTTGAAAAAAGGACGAACTTGTCATGCATAAATATCAAGGTTTTGCAAGCTCAATTTTTGAGTAAAGCAAAGATAAAATTCTTTGACTTACAAATGAGATTCAGTTATGTGCACAGAGCTATAAAAAGAAAATTGATTATGTGCCTCAGTAACACTGAGGTAGGGTTGCATAAAAGTACTGAATTACAATATAGAGTGACCACACCCTACTTTCAATTTGACAGGTCATTTGTTAAGAGAAATATATAAACAAAGAGTCTTAACAAATATAAATATGTGCATCACGCTATAAGAATATTTAAAAAATTTAATTTGTTTGTTATACAAAATGCAGACATAATAGTATCCCCTGGCCGAAGTTTCTTAGCGCATAGTGATGATTAAAACTTCGTAGCCTTTCTAGATCAAAACTATGTACGTATGTGCGTGTAGCAGCTAAAACATTCCTGTTTCTCTCTCAGAACCATATCCTGAAATGTTATACAGGGTGAGTCATAAATGAGGAAAAACATGTCGAGGACCGCATGCTACTATGCGTAACACGTGACGCACTGTTCTTAATTTCATTCTCCTCGATATAATGTGTACGTAAAACAAAAAGAACTGTTAACCATTGAACGACATACCGACGAGCCTCACGATCACGACATGTCATTCACCCATAGATACAACACGTGACACACCAAAGAGCTGATGTGTATCTGCCAGCGTTTGAAAGATACGAGAAAAAACAAATCTCATCATAATGTATGTGAAATTGTATCAGAACTTGTGAATCACACGTTGCCAGCGGTAACGGAGTGTACAGTCCCATGTTAGGGAATGTGTGTCCTGTAAGCGGAAAGAGTGGTCAACAGCGGAAGTAAAACCGCGGCGTGAATGACGTGTTTACAACACGTCTGCGCTGCTCACTCTGCCCGATACTAGCAGTGTCGACACCTGCTAACGACCGCGTCGCAGTGTTACTACAGTACCATGGCAAGTTTCACAAACGAGGAATACGCCGACATCCACATCACCTATGGGCTTGCAGATGGAAGAGCTGACGTTGCAAGGGAACTGTATCACGAGAGGTTCCTTACCGGCGCCTTCCATCCGCAAAAACGTTTTACTCTGTGGACACGCGTGAGGGAGTATGGTGCATGTTTAGCACCTCCAGGATTTAGTGGGCGTGGCCGACCGTCGACGCACAGTGCGGATGATGAAGAAAAAGTGTTACAAACTGTTGCGGAGGACCGAACAATAAGCAACAGGTCTCTCGCCACTGCGGTCTGAATGTCGCAATCTACTGTTATGCGAGTACTCCATAGAAACCATTATTATCCCTTTCGCATGGAGAAGGTACAGGCATTATTGCCGGAAGACTACCAGAGGAGGCTGGACTTCTGCAACTTTATCCTATGCCGTCAGACCCACGACCAGTATTATTCACGAACAAAACTGTTCACCGACGAAGCCTATTTCACGAAAGAGGGTATAGTGAATTCGCATAATTGGCAAGAGTGAGCGGAAGAAAACCCCCCGAGCACAGTGATACGAGGGTACCAACAACAATGCGGTGTCAATATGTGGTGTGGTATTATTGATTACCATCTCATAGGGCCACTTGTGCTACCACAGAGGCTTACAGAAGAGCGGTATCTGCGTTTCCTGGATGCTACATTGTTGGAAGACGTTAGTTTGGCCTCTCCTATGAACCTGTGGTACACGCATGATGTGCATCCGCTCACTTCAGCGGTACAGTGCGACGCCACCTGGACAATGCCTTTCCTTCGAAATGGATCGGTCGTGGAGGCCCTGTAACGTGGCCAGCAAGATCGCCAGACCTGAATCCACTGGATTTCCTTTTGTGAGGCCATCTGAAATCTGTGATTTATGAAGGAGATGGTGTTGATGTCAACGCCCTTCCACGCAGAATACAACATGCCTGTGATATTATGCAAAGAGATTCAGACATGTTGGATCGTGTTCAGCAATCCTTCCTGCGAACAGTGCAACTTTGCCACACACATCGTGGCCTGTCATTTCCAACAGTACTTATAAACCGCCTCTGCAGCTTCTGGTCATGTGTTTCTATGGTAGTTTCGCTTTGTACAGCTGTATTGTATTAGTTTGTATTAACTGTCTGTGTAGTTGTACTTTGTATTCTGCATCCATGTACTTGTTTCTTAAAACTAAGTAGCCGGCCGAAGTGGCCGTGCGGTTAAAGGCGCTGCAGTCTGGAACCGCGAGACCGCTACGGTCGCAGGTTCGAATCCTGCCTCGGGCATGGATGTTTGTGATGTCCTTAGGTTAGTTAGGTTTAACTAGTTCTAAGTTCTAGGGGACTAATGACCTCAGCAGTTGAGTCCCATAGTGCTCAGAGCCATTTGAACCATTTTAAAACTAAGTCTGGGACACAAAAACCAAATTATAAAACATGCATGTACAGTAGTGCAGCTCCTCCTCACGTTCCTTTCCCTATGCCAACTAGCCATGGTACATAATACCGGCCAGCGTAACCGGTACGAGATAGATGTGGGCGCTGTCGTTGCTTGCAGTTTCACGCAGACTGTCGCTTGACGCCGCATGCCTCGCCTTCTCGTGAGCGGCTAGACTACCTACAACACTCGCATGTTGTGCCCTGTTGCCGATCTGTCCCCTTGGCCAATGTCGGCGCACAGTAACACCCATACGTCTACTTCGTATTTCCAGATTTTTACCATTCAATTTATAGTGCTACAACGATGAAAAATAATATTACGACGATTTCAAACCTTATTTTCATGATATAAAGAAGAATTATAATTTTATTATTTTAATTTTTGTGCTCAGTGAATCAAAGACTTTCTAGTGCACGGAATAAACTAGCATTGTTTGTACTACGAAACTACATATGGTTGTTAAGTGAGAACTGATTCTATGTAAGACATTTTGTCTGGGCGCATTTTTGTTCTCGTACTGGTCGGTAGAGAAAGAAAAGTTTCTTAATCGATGTATGTAATGTGAACGTATAAAGGCTATAAAAAGGAGAGAGAGATAATCCTTGCGGACAATCAAAAATGGTTCAAATGGCTCTGAGCACTATGGGACTCAACTGCTGTGGTCATAAGTCCCCTAGAACTTAGAACTACTTAAACCTAACTAACCTAAGGACATCACACACATCCGTGCCCGAGGCAGGATTCGAACCTGCGACCGTCGCGGTCGTGCGGTTCCAGACTGCAGCGCCTTTAACCGCTCGGCCACTTCGGCCGGCTGCGGACAATCACGATATTGTATAAGAAAAGGTAAATACAAGGAATTAATGGAGTAGGAATGATTATGACAAAGGTATTGGCTAAATGTGTGGAATATCTAGACTATGTAAATGACCGGGTTATTGGTGTAAGGCTGAAAGGAGCACAAAAAGATTTACTGATTGTCCAGGTGTATACGCCAACTTCAGAACATGATGACCAAATTGTAGAGGAAACGTACAATGTAATAGAGAGAATAATGGACGAAAATAAAAAATGCTGCAAAATAGTAATGGGAGACTGGAACGCCATTGTGGGAGAAGGGAAATAGGGAAACATAGTAGGCAGTCATGGTCTAGGAAAGAGAAATGACAGAGGTGAATGGTTAATTGACTTCTGCAGGGAAAGGCAGCTGATAGCGGCAAACACATGGTTCAAGAACCATAAGAGGAGGCTCTACACTTGGAAATCACCAGGGGATAAATACAGAAACCAAATCGATTTTAGACTGGTAGAAGAAAGATACAGGAATGGAATCAAGAAGGTGCACACATTACCAGGTGCAGATATTAATAGTGACCACAACTTACTTATGGCAGAAATAGAAATAATAATGAAAAAACTGAAAAAGGCGACCATGGTGAAGAAGTGGGATTTAGAGAAGATAAGGTCCAACAAAGAACAAATTACAGAAATGCTTTCTCGGGACTTTCTAAACACATTACGAGACAAAGAAGCACCTGATAATGCCAACGAGTACTGGAATATGCTGAAAGAAGGAATCATTAAAGCAGGACAGCAAAATATAGGATATGTAAAAGGGAAAAGGTCAAAAAAACCATGGGTCACACAAGAAATGATTTCCAAGATGGAGGAGTGAAGAAAATTGAAAAACAAGAACACTGAAGATGCAAGAAAGATATACCGAAGGTTAAATAACGAACTGCGAAGAGAAACAGAGAAGGCTAGGAAAAAATGGCTAAAAGAGGAATGTGATGAAATTGAAGAACTGGACAGAAAGGGAAGATAAGACTTACTATACAACAGAGTAAAGACTATGACATGGGAACAAAACAGAGCAGGAAGTGCTACTATGGAATTTTTGAGTAAAGACGAAGAGGTAGTGTACAAAGATCGTGACGATGTCCTCCAGAGATGGGAAGAATATACAAAAGAGCCATATGACCCAAATAGCAAACCACAAACTCCGGAACTTGAATCACACAACAGTGTAAGTGATGAAGAGAAAGGACCGACCATCATAATGGAAGAAGTAAAGTCTGCCATTGCTGCAATGAAAAATGGCAAAGCATTAGATATAGATACAATACCGGGAGAAATACTAAAATGTTTGAACCACAATGGAATAAGAGAAATATTGAGGTTATGTAATAAAATATATGACAGTGGTGAATGGCCTGAACCAAGAAATGCAGCGAGCACAGGACAATCAGTCTCATTTCACATGCAGCCAAAGTGATGTTAAGAATAATTAATAAAAGACTTGAAAAAGTAGTAGAGGAGAATCTCGGCGAGGAGCAGTTTGGCTTTAGACGGAATACGGGCACCAGAGATGCAATAGGGCTCCTACTAATCTTGGGAGAAAGGTTTATTGAAAGAGGAAGAGACCTATATATGTGCTTCATCGATTTAGAAAAGGTATTTGACAATGTGGTTTGGGACAAGCTGGCGACTATTATGAGGGAAAAGAGAGTGGACTGGAAAACCAGAAGACTTCTAAACTCATTATACTTTAATCAAAAAGTTTCAGTTAAAGTGAGAGGAGAAAGTACAAACTGGATCAGACTAGGAAAAGGAGTAAGACAAGGATGCTGTTTATCACCTACTCTTTTCAACCTGTACTTGGAAAATATGATTGACCAATGCTCATTAGCGGACAAAGGAGTAGAAATTGGAGGAAGAAGAGTGTTTGAGATTTGCTGATGACATGGTCCTTCTAGCCACAGGGAAAAAAGAATTACAGGATTTGATGGACACCATTACAACTAACGGTAAAAAATATGGAATGAAAATTAACACAAATAAAACAAAAGTATTGGCAATTGGAGGAAATAACAATTGTGCTGAATGGAGAAACACTAGAACAGGTGCAAAATTTTAAGTATCTTGGAAGCAGGATAGACACCGACTGGACAGTGCACCACAGAAATTAAAACAAGGATAGCAATGGCAAAAGAGGCGTTTTATAAGAAAAGGAGAATCTTCTGCAGCGGTCTAGACAGAGAACTCAGAAAGAGACTCATAAAATGTCTTGTATGAAATGTTCTTCTATATGGAGATGAAACATGGACTATGAGGAAAAAAGACAGAGAAAGGCTGGAGGCTTTTGAGATCTGAACATGGCGGAAGATGGAAAGAATAAGTTGGAAGGACAGAGTAAGACATGAAGAGGTACTGAGAAGAGTGGGAGAGAAACGACAGTTACTAGATGTAATAAAGAGAAGAAAAAGAAATTGGATTGAGCATATATTAAGAAAGAATGACGGACTGATAAAAACAGTTTTAGAAGGTTATGTAGAAGGGAAAAGGAAGCGAGGAAGGAAGAGATTCCAGATACTGGATGACATGATGGACGGTACAACATACAGCAGCCTTAAGAAGGAAGCAATGGATCGCAGAAAATGGAGAGGCAAAGGACCTGCTAATATAGCAGATGTAACAACTGAAACGGCTTCTGATACCAAATGTAACAGTTGTGTTACTAAATGTGACACTTCTCTCACTAAATGTAACTGGGTTTTCTCTTTTGATGCAAGTCAATTGTCAGGATGAGCATTCTAAAGCATTCTGTCAGGGTGAAAATATTAAATAAATTAACTTTTCTCTCTTAACAACATGTGGGCAGGGTGGGTTCTCCCTTGGCTCGGGTATGAGGTCGAATGAAACATCATTTTTACATAAGATAACTTTTATTGAAGATTTGTACAACTGTATCTTACGGAATATTCTGGTTCGGAGAGCGGCAGCTGTGTCGTTTGTGAAGTCTTCTGCGGCGGCGGCGGCGGCGGCGGCGGCGGCGGCGGCGGCGTCTGATTACGCGTAGCGGTGTGTATCTCGTGTCGCAGTCTCGCCCAGCTGATGGGAGACGCGCAGCGCGAGGTGGCCGGTTTAATTATTGCGAGCGAAGTCGTGCATCGGATGATATCTTGGGTGTCGCGTCCCAGTGTTTCTCTTCTCTATGCGGCCGCGTGTGTTGTGCGTCGACCAGCGGAGCGGCGCGGCGGGGGAAGGCCAGTGTCCCGGACTCGAACCACGGACTCCCGCTTGCCAGTCTTCGGCTGTCAGGTCTTCATCCCAGCTCACAGGTGACTGCTGATGTGAGGCCGTCTCCTTCCCGTCCTCACGAGTCACCCGGGTACGTAAAAATCAGACTTCAAATACCTTTTAACTTCTGTCTTCTGGCGCTACGGCGGCTGCTTGCTATTCCATTACAGCGGCGGACTTGGTTCGTCTGTGCATGATGCAGACTCTTCTTGCATGACGGTCTTCAGCACCGAAACTGACTGAAAACTACTGCTACTCTTCTTTTCTTCCTTCGTCTCTCGTCTTCGTCTTCGTCTCCGTCTCCGTCTTCATCTGACTTCATCTCCTGGCCCACTGCGTCTCGCGTATTTATTCACTTCAGTTTACTGGAGGTGAACGACTTCACGGTCATTGCCTTGTCTGTCACGTTGCACAGCTTCTCGAAGAATCTTCTTAACGTCGGTCGTTGGCTCTTGGAATGTAGGTGAGGGCCTTTGATCACATGTGACGACTGAGAAACACGTGAGCCGGTCATTGCCTCTTCTGTCACGTTGAAAAGCTTCTCGAAGAATCTTCATTACGTCGGTCATTGGCTCTTGGGATGTAGGCGAGGGCCTTTGCTCACATACGACAACTGAGAAACACGTGAGCCGGTCGGGCGATGCCCTGACGGCTGAATCGACAGCGCCCGCTTATGTGGAAGTTGCTGACTTCATGGTCATTGTCTCTTCTGTTCTGCTGTTCGGCCCGCTGCTTGCGAGTATGTAACTCTCAAAACTAAACCAAGTTTTTCATTTATATCCTAATTTCTAGTTCACTTTGATTTCACTGATTTATTTACTTAAGTACCACTCAACAATCCTCCACCCTTCGGAGAAATTCGCCCTCGAATTTACCACTCAACATTCCTCCACTCTTCACACGGCAAAAGCACTAACATAAGCAATGAAAACTCTCGACTTAGCATATTGCACACGCTTCATATTAAGTATGTGGAAAATACTTTATCACTTTACTAAAGCACTGTACGCTCATGAATCACATAGTTCACACATAAATGGTTGTAATAACTGTAACAAATCTTGGTGACAATGAATAACAAAAATAGATTATTCACTTTGAAAGTTACCTAGCAAAACCTGTTTAATCAACCCTATATGAATGCAAGAATATTTATTCTACAGTATTGTTTATTTTGACAAGAGACTGTTTAGTAAAGAGTGAAGTACAATAAACAAAATTAATACACTAATGCTCAAGAGTAACCACTGAAGTACACCAGTTAAGAGTGTGGTATCCAGTTAACAGGTATTTGATGAAGTGGTATATTATTATTTGGCTTATTTTTTCGTCTTAGATAAAAGAAAACTGTACAAAGTAGAAACACCAACACAAAGGTTCCAGATATACCCGTTCCTAAATTTATACTTTTACTTTTGTTTTCACTTTTTAACTTTAAAACATGTTGCATCATAACATTGGCATCAATTTTGCCTTGCTGTGAGTTTGTGATCGTATCTAATGACTTCGGAAGGGAACTGTCAAGGGAGTCATTGAGGTAGGATAGGTTTTGTGTAGGAAATGCTTTGCAAGGCGTTTTCTGAAAAAAGCAAACAACATGGTTATGAACTGACGAACCTAGTAAAAACAAAAACAAAGAAGAGAAGGAATACATTGTTAACTACAAGATCTTCATGTTTCTACGTTCAAATTTTCTTTCTTAAAAAATAAACCATTATCATGTATTAATTATTCACATTTGTATATTATCCACAGTCTACTAAGATTCAACTAGGACATTCGCACCCTTGATCGAAGATTGTATGGTGCCATGTCTGTATGTTGTGCTGGCGTGGCCACTCTTTTTCCTTTACGGGAACTTCCTCCACCCTTCGGAAAAGCAGACACTATTGTTGAAGGAATTACATCTGGAGCGCCCTTGAAAGGTTTTAAACGACTTGCATGCACAATGGTAGTTCGGGTGGGCAGTTGCAATTTAACGTTGACTGGTGACGTGATCTCAATAATTTGGTAAGGACCTCTGTAGTTTGTTACAAATTTCTTCGTTTTTCCTCTCGCAATATAAGGAGTTGAAACCATAACCCACTGACCGATTTTGTAATTTGGATATTTACCTTGGGCATTACCTAATCTTTCCTGTCGTTCCAAAGCCTTTGTATTAGATTTTTGAACCTTTTTCCATACATCCTTCATCATTCGACTGAAATCTCCTACTGTTTCTCCGACTTTTCCGTTTTTCTGCCTGATTACATCAAAAGGGGACGGCATTTTTCTGCCATAGACCACTTCATAAGGTGACATGCCAGTTGCTTCATGCGTTTTGGCGTTGTATACCGACACGATTATTGGTAAATACGTATCCCATTTAGAATGTTGTTCGTTAATATAATAACTAAGCATCTTGCCAATTGTCCGATGAACTCTTTCTGTGCGCCCGTTGCACTGAGGGTGTAACGGAGTTGTGCGTAATTTACGTATTTTCAGTAAGTGGCATAGCTGTTTCATTAGTTCAGACATAAAATTAGATCCCTGATCTGTGATGATAGCTTCAGGTACGCCAAATTTAAGTATCCAGTTGTTAACTAAAGCTTGGGCAACTGTATTTGCTTGCTGATCTGGGAGACTCACCATAGCTAGATAGCGTGAAAAGTGATCTATAATTGTAAGAACATACTTATTACCAGCAGGTGTTTTATGAAATGGCCCGTAGAGATCGATTCCGCAGATTTGAAATGGACATGAAGCTTCGGGGAGCCTCTGTAAGGGTATTTTTGAACGAGAAAGTTCTGCTCGTTGTGCGCACGCAATGCAATTACGAACGTACTGCGCAACATCCTGCTTTCTGGTTTGCCACCAAAATCGCTCTGCTACACGTCTTTCGGTTGTCCGCTGTCCACCGTGTCCTGCAAGGATATGATCGTGGGCCTCTGCCATTATTTCTTGTCTAAGGTGTTGGGGAACAACAATTCGCGGTCCAAGTTTTGTTTTACGGCATAATACCCCATCTTCAAAGCAAAATTGTTTTTGAGTTGCGAATTTTTTGCATTCTGTATCCTCATCTTGTGCCTTTCTCCAGTCCTCAGTATCTCGGCCTGTTGCTTCCAAAAGTGCTATTTTCCGACTTAGACAATCCGCATTCGTGTGTTTTTTGCCTGGTTTATGGATAACTTCGAAATCCATTTCGGAAAGACATAGGGCCCAACGGGTGAGACGACTAGATGGATCCTTTAACCCAAGCAACCATTTTAAAGCTGCGTGGTCTGTAATGACCTTGAATTTCCTACCATACAAATAGCATTTAAAGTATTTGATACCATAAATAACACTTAACAATTCTTTCTCCGTTGTGGAATGATTTCTTTCTGCTGTTGTTAGTTGTCTCGAAGCGTAGGCTATGGGGTGTTCCGCGCCATTAATATTCTGACTCAAAACAACTCCTACTGAATGACCACTTGCGTCACAGGATAAAATAAATTCTTTATTATAATCTGGGTAGGCTAATACTGGACTGTGTGTTAACTTATCTTTAAGGGTTTGAAATGCTAATTCACAATCTTCAGACCAATGAAATTTTGCACCCTTTTTCAATAATTGGGTTAAGGGTTGGGCAATTTCAGCAAAATTTTGAACATATTTTCGGTAATACGATGCGAGACCAATGAAACTTTGTACTTCCTTAACGCGTTGTGGTGTTGGGAAGTCCTTAACTGCCGAAATTAATCGAGGATCTGTTTTAATTCCTTTTTCACTAATGACATGCCCTAGGTATGTAACCTCTGTCAATGCAAAAGCACATTTTTCCATATTTAATGTTAATTTATTTTTTCTAAGTCTCTGAAAAACATTACGCAGACGCACAGCATGTTCATTAATGTCTTTGGAGAATACAATAATATCGTCTAGATATACACAACATTGCTGAGTTTTGAGTCCTCGCAATACTCCATGGAGTAGTCTTTGAAAAGTTGCTGGTGCATTTTTCAAACCGAAAGGCATTCTTTTAAATTGCCAGTGGCCTCCAGTGGTAGAAAATGCTGTTTTATGCCTATCTTCAGGTGCAACTTCCAGTTGATGATATCCGCTACGGAGATCGATTGTTGAAAAGTATTTACTGTTACCTAAACTGTCAATGATATCTGCAATGTTTGGAAGAGGATAAACATCTGAGATAGTTTGTTTGTTAAGGTGTCTGTAGTCACAACAAAATCTATATCGTTTCGTACCGTCGGGAGACTTCTTTGGAATAATTACAATATTTGAATTATAAGGAGAATCAGAATATTCTATAATTCCATCTTTTAGATGCTGTTCTATAAATTCATCCAGTACTGGCTGTAAGTGATGCGGAACTCTATAAGGCTTCCTATAAACTGGGGGACTATTTCCTGTTGGGATCCTATGCTGTGTGATATCTGTTGCTGGCAGTGGACCTTCTGCATTAAATAAATCTTGAAACTCAACTAAAACTGCTTCTATCGTGTCTCTATCATTTCCTTTCAAATGCTGAATCTTCTGGCGTAATGCGGTTTTGTAGGCGTCTGGTTTCTGACCATCATTAAGATCTGACCAAATGAAATCTTCTTCTTCAAAAGTACTGACTGTAGCTACTAATATTCCCTTATGCAACTCTTTGTCCTCCACTCCGAAATTGTCAATATGTACCGGTACTTTTCTTTCACCCTCAACGTCTTGAACCCGTACAACACTTCTTCGTACAAAACAATGTGATACATCTAATTCCTCATTTTCCTCTAAAGGCTCTATTAGACACACTGTATCTGTAGGTACTTCGGGGTCAACGGTCATCCAGAAAAGTTTTCCTGAGCCAGATGGTATCTGATCCCGCGAATCAACCTTCAAGGACGTTGCACGCAGTATAGTTGATTTCGCCTTCCGGTTAGGGAAATCTTGCGGCAGAGGGCCATTTGCAGCGGTGTCACCTAGCTGAAACACTATTCCGCTAAGTTCGACAGTTTGCTGTCTGAGGTCGATTTTAGCGTGATGTTTATTCAGGAAATCCAGTCCTAGGATCGCGTCGTACCCGTCAGTTACTTTTGTTACCACTTCTACATCTTCCTGAAATTGTACACCGTGAATATAGAAAATCAGTGATGTACATCCTAATGACTTCACTGTACCTCCTCCTACTCCACTCAATCTATACCTTGGAGGGTCATATTTCTTTCCTCCAATACATTGATTACTTACTATTGATACGTTTGCGCCTGTATCCACTAGTACCCTTGCCTCTTTATCCTGTATGGTAGCAGATAACCAGCATTCCGCCTTCACATTCGCCTTAATGGCATGAAATTTTATTGGGAACGCCTGGCGGCGGCTCCGACATTCCCGTTTGAGTTTAACTGATTTCTATTTCCAAAAACTTTCTTAGACCTGCATTCCTTGAATGTGTGACCTATTCTTTGACAATTAGTGCATTGAGGTTGTCTGCAGTTTTTTGCTATATGTCCCTGTCGATCGCACCTAAAACATCGTACTCCTGCTGAAAATACATTTCGCTTCTCCTTGTATCTGGTGGCAATGTCAATTTCTTCAAAAGCCGTCGCCACAGATACAGCTTCAGCTAAATTTTTAGGAAACTCTGCCCTGACACGACGGGACATTTCAGGAGGTAACCCACGTAAAAATGTATCCAGAGCTCTATCTTCTGCCTCTTGTAAAATAACTTTATTTGCTTCATCACTAGTTGTCAACTGATAGGTGTTAATATTAACTTTTCTAATCCTATCTACAAAGCTTTCTAACGACTCGTTTTGCCTCTGAGTGATAGTGTTTAACTGTTCCCTATAAAATCTACAGCTGTTCTGTTTTTGAAAACGTTTAAGCAATCCTTTCTTCAATTCCTCAAATGTTGGAGCATTCCGTAATTCTTCATGGTATAATACGTGTGCTTTAGCCTCTCCTGTCAATCTTAACTTTGTCATTTGTAAGAGCTGTTCATCTGACCATGATCCTAACTTTGCAGCTGCTACTAAATCATCAAAAAATGCTGTTATGTCTTCGCCAGGTTTGCCTGAAAAAGGAGTTACTAAGGCTGCTGCTGAGGAATCTAGGGTGGGAGGGATTGAACTGGTTTGCCTAACCTCACTCAACTGTTTAAATAATGCATTATTATCACTTTTAAGCTGTGCTATTTGATTAACTAAGCTCTGAATAGCTTCCTCAGTAGAAACCGCTTGTGGTGCTGACTCTGACTTTGTACGATTTCGCGTCATCATTTTACAAACTAGTAGTTACACAATATTACCACACTGAATTCAAAAGATGTTTAAATATTTTCGACAAACCCTTAAAATCATGAGAGAAAATACACTTCTAAATAAAGAAAATATTACGACTGCTATGCAAACCTCTATCCTTTCACACATTAAACAATACTAACTGTGGACCATTAGAGATTGTCATTCACACCTCATATTGAGCCAAGGGTTTTTTCTCTGACACCAAATGTAACAACTGAAACGGCTTCTGATACCAAATGTAACAGTTGTGTTACTAAATGTGACACTTCTGTCACTAAATGTAACTGGGTTTTCTCTTTTGATGCAAGTCAATTGTCAGGATGAGCATTCTAAAGCATTCTGTCAGGGTGAAAATATTAAATAAATTAACTTTTCTCTCTTAACAACATGTGGGCAGGGTGGGTTCTCCCTTGGCTCGGGTATGAGGTCGAATGAAACATCATTTTTACATAAGATAACTTTTATTGAAGATTTGTACAACTGTATCTTACGGAATATTCTGGTTCGGAGAGCGGCAGCTGTGTCGTTTGTGAAGTCTTCTGCGGCGGCGGCGGCGGCGGCGGCGGCGTCTGATTACGCGTAGCGGTGTGTATCTCGTGTCGCCGTCTCGCCCAGCTGACGGGAGACGCGCCGCGCGAGATGGCCGGTTTAATTATTGCGAGCGAAGTCGTGCATCGGATGATATCTTGGGTGTCGCGTCCCAGTGTTTCTCATCTCTATGCGGCCGCGTGTGTTGTGCGTCGACCAGCGGAGCGGCGCGGCGGGGGAAGGCCAGTGTCCCGGACTCGAACCACGGACTCCCGCTTGCCAGTCTTCGGCTGTCAGGTCTTCATCCCAGCTCACAGGTGACTGCTGATGTGAGGCCGTCTCCTTCCCGTCCTCACGAGTCACCCGGGTACGTAAAAATCAGACTTCAAATACCTTTTAACTTCTGTCTTCTGGCGCTACGGCGGCTGCTTGCTATTCCATTACAGCGGCGGACTTGGTTCGTCTGTGCATGATGCAGACTCTTCTTGCATGACTGTCTTCAGCACCGAAACTGACTGAAAACTACTGCAACTCTTCTTTTCTTCCTTCGTCTCTCGTCTTCGTCTTCGTCTCCGTCTCCGTCTTCATCTGACTTCATCTCCTGGCCCACTGCGTCTCGCGTATTTATTCACTTCAGTTTACTGGAGGTGAACGACTTCACGGTCATTGCCTCGTCTGTCACGTTGCACAGCTTCTCGAAGAATCTTCTTAACGTCGGTCGTTGGCTCTTGGAATGTAGGTGAGGGCCTTTGATCACATGTGACGACTGAGAAACACGTGAGCCGGTCATTGCCTCTTCTGTCACGTTGAAAAGCTTCTCGAAGAATCTTCATTACGTCGGTCATTGGCTCTTGGGATGTAGGCGAGGGCCTTTGCTCACATACGACAACTGAGAAACACGTGAGCCGGTCGGGCGATGCCCTGACGGCTGAATCGACAGCGCCCGCTTATGTGGAAGTTGCTGACTTCATGGTCATTGTCTCTTCTGTTCTGCTGTTCGGCCCGCTGCTTGCGAGTATGTAACTCTCAAAACTAAACCAAGTTTTTCATTTATATCCTAATTTCTAGTTCACTTTGATTTCACTGATTTATTTACTTAAGTACCACTCAACACAGATAACTGATGATGATGATGATGATGATAAGAAAAGGTAAATACAAGTTATTCAAAACAAATATCTCTAAAGTGTATCGTCTTGTGATTTCTAAAGACTGCAAATTGTGGTGCTTAATCGAAACCTGTCCTGAATAACAGCGAAGAACATGTATGCTGTTGTGGATTGGCAGGAGCCAATCAACGGGGTTTGGAGGAAGCCGAAAGGCACGCTTTTAAGCTCACGCAGGATGACGTGAGGTCTGGAACAGGACAAGGTCTTTATAGTAGCAAAAATAGTACGTAGCTTCTGGAATACTTAACTTTAATCCATAATTGGTGAAGATCGGTCTGACGGTACATGCATCACAAGATAAATAGCATTTGATAATGGCGCCTTGCTAGGTCGTAGCAAATGACGTAGCTGAAGGCTATGCCAACTATCGTCTTGGCAATTGAGAGCGTAATTTGTCAGTGAACCATCGCTAGCAAAGTCGGCTGTACAACTGGGGTGAGTGCTAGGACGTCTCTCTAGACCTGCCGTGTGGCGGCGCTCGGTCTGCAATCACTGATAGTGGCGACACGCGGGTCCGACGTATACTACCGGACCGCGGCCGATTTAAAGGCTACCACCTAGCAAGTGTGGTGTCTGGCGGTGACACCACATATGTCATCATATATTTTCTTCGTTTGCCCACGGTTATGATTCGCATGTTACTTTTTGTTACGCGACGTGTTAGGAATATTTTCATTATACGCGCAAAAGTGCACACAGCTTTAATCGAACCTGCATCTTTCGGAAACGATAACTCTTAACCAGTACAATTACGCGAATACCGTCTAAATAGCAAACGTGATGACAAAAGTGTTTCCTGGACCTGATTTCTATAAATGTGTAGACTTGAAAGTGAACAGCATTGAACAATCGTTGGCTCGCAACAATTGAAAGAAAGCAAAACAGGGGCTGAACAACTTTAAATTTTAACGCCGTCAGCGTTACGAAATCTGAACGACGTAAGTTAATTAATTAAATATTAACAGGAAGAGAATTATTAAATTTTAAAGATTAAATCATAGCAAGAATTTAAAGCATTTTAGCATCATTACGTTTCTTTGCATTATTACTTGAGTATCAGATACCATCATATCTATTTAAAAGACAGTGCGTAAATAAAATTGCCACCTTTTATAATTATTATTACAGAAATTCAAATTGCATTGTCATTTATTGCCATAGGAACATGCGGAAAACGAATTTATGTTTGTAGCTCAGTGTGTGACAATTTGCACAACATATTTTTCCTCATTTATGACTCACGCGGTGTTTGTTGTGAATTTATGTTAGTAAGCACCAGGAAAGTATGCCAAATTTACTTCTTATGTACTTCTGAAACTTAACAATTTTTTTGCCGATATAGGATGGCTAACGTAAATCCATTAGACAAACCGCTTCATGAACTTGGTACAGGAAGGTCCTAGGTTCACTATTACTTCATTTGTACTGCGTTCCTTTCTAAAAGCTAGAAAACTGTTAGGAAAGGAACTAATAGACCGATTTCCGTATCCATTATTCATACATCACAGTCAAATCCTGCAAAAGGGGTAACTCTATACGACAGTTGTGGAAAGTAGGCACGTTTATGACGTGTATACTGTATACACCATTCCCCGTATAATGGTGTTACACGTGGCTTTTACCGTATTATTTTGGGGTATAGTGTTATAGTGGAAGTAATGATCGTGAAACCCAAGTTTATAAGGCAAAATTGCTGTTCATCAACGGTGCCGTGAATTAGCGATTCCTGGCTCAGTAGTATCCCTGCCTCACTTAACTTCTGGTGTCAGTACTGGTGTTGTCTTTCGCCGTGCCACACTACAGCCGAGCAGCACCATGGTGGGAGGCATTCTGTCACAGCATGGAGCAGTCTGGCGCACAGAGGTGAACCATGAAACACGTATGTATTCATTAACAGCGATGGCGAGGCATGACAGAATCTCTGACCAGAGAGTTATTTATCGTTGCTAGTCTGCGCTTGACCGCGCGAGAGTTCAGTAGTGTGTCGCGAGTCGGCAGAGGGAGTTGTCAGTTGCGAGTTGCACTCTGTCGGCAGTAGTTGTAGCGAGTGGACGGTTGTACTGAGCGGGCGTCGACATGCGTCGGCGGCGTGCTCTCCTCCCATCTCTGGTCACGATTCAGGACGAGGTATATTGTCTTAGAAGGTAATGAAGCAGCATTACGCTCAGCTAATGACATATGTTAATTGTAATTAATTTGTTCAAGAATTGCCCCAATAATAATTTTCTTATAAAGTAACTGTTTTAAACAAAAGATTCATTTCAAGTCAAGTAATACTTCCTATGCATTCCCTCCAAGAATCAAAATTAAATATGGGCCAGCATTGCACGGAGCTGTGCCGAAAAATAAGAGCAGATATAGATGCAGTTTACTGAGGTAACAATTTTGGTTTTTGTGTTCAGGTCTAATTATTGCACAGGGCCGAAGGTCAGCGCCGCTGCCTTATAAAATTTGTCAGGTTTAATTATTTGTGTTCAGATGTTACACATAGTTTATGCTTCATTATTTAATTAATTTTATTGTGGGTTTAATGAGCAATCTTCATTCCTTAATTTTGTGGGAAGTTTACATTTGGGCCATTATTATTCTTTAATTTTGCAAGCAGGTTACGCTTGACTCATTTTTGTTATTCAGTTTTGTGGGAAGACAACATTTCACTTAACATTGACTTTTATATTCTTACTGGGAGGTTACGATTTCACTGTTATTGATATTTATAAAATTTCACGGGGAGGTTACAACCACAGCCAGCATCCGACGCTTTGGACAGTGCCAGACGAGTCATCTTGTTGAGCGATGTGACACGCATGGTGTACCGGTCGAGCGTTTCCCATAATAGCGGCCCTGGTTACGTGGGATGGGACTGTCGCTCTCGTCATCAGATTGTAGCCTCGGCGGAAGAGCAGAAATATCAAGACGGCGGGCTAGAAGGCAACACAGCTAGCAACTTGCACAGGGTCGTCAGAAACGGTCTGAAAAGCTTGTACAGGTGTTGCAGAGATGGCTGTGCTGAGAAATAATTGATAAGAAAAATATTCGATACATTGTGCCGTTTCCTAGTAATTTAGCACTGAAATTAGCGGATCAGGTCGTTGTGGGCGCAAATTCAAGCAGCCTGCCTCAAACCGAACAAACGTAGCTTTTGCTAACTTTGCTTCGGTCTATGTCTTCCGGTAAAGGCTCATTTTAACTTGTAACGATAATTTAAAAAAGTGGAGACTTGTGGATCCACAGCCGTCTGTGCACTTTCGCATTTTAGTGCGTGCAAGTGCTTGAATTGCCGCGTGTAGTGAACTTACTGGCTAACTCCAATGCTAAATAACTCAGAAACGAGGCAACATGTCGATTTTTTTTCTTAACGATTATTTCTCAGAACAACCTTCCCTAGAACGCCCTTACAAGCATTACAGACTGTCCTGCCCTCATTTATCGGGAATGGCCTTAGCATGCACGTGTCTTGTACCATATCCAATTTCGTACGTGTACTTACGTTGAGGGACAACATAATGAATTAACAGTAAAACTCTGGATCGAGTTGTGCACCTACCAAAACCTTTTAATACATACACCTTTTGACACTGTACGACACAAGCGGCTCGTAGTGAAACTGCGTGCTTATGGAATATCGTCTCAGTTGTGTGACTGGATCTGTGATTTCCTGTCAGAGAGGTCACAGTTCGTTGTAATTGACGGAAAGTCATCGAGTAAAACAGAAGTGATTTCTGGCGTTCCCCAAGGTAATGTTATAGGCCCTTTGCCGTTCCGTATCTATATAAACGATTTGGGAGGCAATTTGAGCATCCGTCTTCGGTCGTTTGCAGACGACGCTGTCGTTTATCGACTAGTTAAGTCAGCAGAAGATCAAAACAAACTGCAATACGATTTAGAAGAAATATCGGAATGCTGCGAAAAGTGGCAGTTGACCTTAAATAACGAAAAGTGTGAGGTCATCCACATGAGTGCTAAAAGGAACGCGTTAAACTTCGGTTACACGATAAATCAGTCTAATCTAAAAGCCGTAATTTCAACTAAATACCTAGGTATTACAATTATGAACAATTTAAATTGGAAGGAACACATAGAAAATGATGTGGGGAAGGCTAACCAAAGACTGCGTTTCATTGGCAGGCCACTTAGTACTACGCTTGTCCGTCCTGTTTTAGAATACTGTTGCGCGGTGTGGGATCCTTACCAGATAGGACCGACAGAGTACATCGAAAAAGTTCAAAGAAAGGCAGCACGTTTTGTATTAGCGCGAAATATGGGAGAGAGTGTCACAGAAATGATACAGGATTTCGGATGGACATCATTAAAAGAAAGGGGATTTTCGTTGCGACTGAATCTTCTCACGAAATTCCAATCAACAACTTTCTCCTACGAATGCGAAAATATTTTGTTAACACCGACTTACAAAGGAGGAACGATCACAAAGATAAAATAAGGGAAATCAGAGCTCGTTCGGAAATATATAGGTGTTTATTCTTTCCGCGCGCTATACAAGATTGGAATATTAGATAATTGTGAAGGTGGTTCGATGAACCCTCTTCCAGGCACTTAAATGTGATTTGCAGAGTATCCATGTAGATGTAGATACACCGAAGACGTTTTTGAAATAGAGAAAGGGTTAAGAAAGGGAAGGGGTACGCGGGAAGCCACGACTCCCATCCGCACAGAGCAATGCGTGGACTGGGATTCGAACCAGGATGCTGCACCTCCCAAGGCGAGTTGCTTTAACCATCTCGACATCAGAACAGACAACACTGACTTACATGAAGATAATCGAGTGCGATGGCTCCCTGACATGTCTCGGATATCGTTGAAACCTCTACGAAATCAAGATTTGGCGAGTAGGCGCTGCACTGGACGAGGAACCAGTGCAATGTAGGGTGCGGCGAGTTCACGATTTTGGTGGAACAGGAGGTGTTTCCGAGTTGCCGAGACGGTCAGGGCAACCATTCTACAAAAGTGGCGGATCCGGGTTCGAATCTCAGTCATCTACAAAATTTCAACTTTCGCCATTGCAATGCCATAGTTCCCTGTGCGGTTGGGAGTTATGATATCCTGCCTGTTCCTTTCCCTTTCTTTCCCCTCCCTCTATTTCAAACACGTCTCAATGTATCTACGAAAAAGTTTTTGTATATCCACAACTTGATCCGGATCATTACTGTCAATTCATTATGTCTAACAAGAAACCCCTTCAGTGACATATCGCAAAAGGCTAAGTAATGTTTACGGCATTCCTCGCCCCACAATTGCCTACCAAGCAACAGAAATATTACCTGCTATTGACAACAGGATACGGAATTGGAAATATCTAATGGTGAGAAACAGCATGAGGATACAGAGGTAGTAGAACCGCTTAGTCGATCAGTAACTCACAACAGTGCTTCAGTGCTAGAGAGGGCGGCACGTATCTTGGCGGGTGATGGGGAGTTCAGTGCAACCACAGTTAGGGGCCAGGGGGGGGGGGGGGGGGGAAGCTGCCAGCTTCGGCAATGTAGCCACACTACGCGGTAACGCTCCATTCGACTGTCGGCTACTGACCGTCCCGCATCGACGTACGCGCTTGCAGGAAAGGTGACTAGAGCAATAATACCTATACGTCTTTGTGAGAAAGGCGTTGTCATCGAATCGTCTGTCTTTAAAAAATGGAGTTGTATAAAATGTGTGAAAACACCAAAGCAATGAACATAGTCAAGAATAACAGACGGACTGGCACTGTTTATTGTGTCTGTCGATCTGCACATGAATATCACGTTGAGTAACTGGGAAAACTGCTGCGCATTTATTTATCTTTCCTATTCTAACTCAGAAATTACAATCTTCTTGTGCTGCCTTGAAAAATAAAATTGGAAAATTAGAAGAAACCTCGCGAAAATATGTATACCTACTGATACTCAAACGAATTTTATAATACACATAAAATGTTTTGCAATACGTGTGAGTACTGGGAAAAATCGCAGCATATACAGGAGTATTTCTGTCTCCATTTCGAACCCAGAGAATTCGTTCACCCTGTGATGGCTTGCCATCTGTAGTGAAAATTATTTATTTGGATTGCAGGGTAAATATTCGCACATGTGAAATTTTTACATGCCAGTTTTTAAGTGACATAAGCAAACGTCTGAGCAGTCTACATGTAAAGCATCTTTTGGGCACATAGCTGAAAGAACCATATTTCAGAAAATGTAAAAAGAGCCTGTCTTACACTAAAAATCGTTGTTAAAAGAACCAAAGGCACTTTCTGTTTCTAGACACCTCACTTAAAACAAATAATTTATAATTGTTAATATTGTGTCTATTGCACATATTTATTGTCATACATAATGTAAAACAAGTGTCCATGTCCTGTTTGTTGGGACTAATTTTCGGGAAAGCAAGAACAATTACTTTTTCAAAAATGAAGACAGCAGTCCGACTGGCATAAATACAAATGAAATTTTACATATTTTCACGGTTAATTCAATAACAAAATCGACAAGTGTAATCACTGAAGACAAGCTTTAAACAAAGTCCACAACGAAACTGCGTAAGAAACTAAAAACCTTTTTACAATTACTTTACCAGCCAGGAAAACCTAGACTCAAGTTACATAATACAGGCTTATGATTTACGATATATGTCAACTGCTTACTGCAGCATTGCAGTACTGTCACAGGTGTCCCAAAACATCGTCTTCATCCTCGCTGTCTGACAAAGACGAATCCGAATTGTGAATTGTAAAAGGCTCCAACACCGAGTCTCTGTCGATATCCTTTTTAAAATCTTCTTCCAGGAGTGTTTCCGCATGTCTGACACAGTTTTCCCAGGCAGATATGCTTACGTTGTCCACTGCTTCACGCCGGCCGGAGTGGCCGTGCGGTTCTAGGCGCTACAGTCTGAAGCCGAGCTACCGCTCCGGTCGCAGGTTCGAATCCTGCCTCGGGCATGGATGTGTGTGATGTCCTTAGGTTAGTTAGGTTTAATTAGTTCTAAGTTCTAGGCGACTGATGACCTCAGAAGTTAAGTCGCATAGTGCTCAGAGCCATTTTAATTTGAACCACTGTTTCACGTGTGAGTATTTCCACGTAAGCTATTCGGAAGGAGCTGTTACTTTCTGAGATACGGACTTTAACTTGCGCCCATACCAACTCAATAGGATTGTAGTGGCAGTGATATGGTGGTAACCTGATTACTTGGTGACCATGTGCTGTCTTGCCAGTTCATCTATCTCGTAAGTGCGGTATTTAGGCTTGTATGCATTTACGAGCATGAGTAACTCTGCCCTGGTCTGTGACGCTGTGTAAGAAATTCGATGAGATGACAACCATGAAATAATTACATCCTTCCTGGTATTTGAAGTAGGAGCCTTATTCACTTGACAATAACAGAATTCTCTGCCATGTACGGAAGTAGCTGTTGCACAAACCACCGCCTGAAGACATCATAGGTCATTTCAGAGTGATAGTCATCGGATTTCTTCGACTTCGATGCTTTAAATATTAATTTACACTCTGGTATGAAGCCTGTCTCTGCAGAACCAGCGTGAAGCACAATAAGGTGACTCCCTTTTTCCACAGGAACCTTCAGGCCACCAACATCGTCACATGTCTTCCAGCACATTGGTCTTGAATGGTTCTGGTGAACGTATGTTTCTTGGCGATAGTAAATACGTGATTTTCTGGCTTGTTTTATCTCGTGAATTTCTCTCGAGAACACAGTTCTTGCTGTTACAATGTAACTTCTCTCTAAGAACAGTTTTCTTCCGTCATTGCTCTTTCGGTATTTAAATCCCAGCTCCCTTAATATTCTGAGCATGGTAGATTTGCTGCTGTTGAAACTTTCGGCTTCTTTCAAATACGAACATAATTTATCTGCCATAGGATATTCACCTTGCCTATACATGTCGAATATTTTGCGCAGTGACACATTCTTGCTGAAATCGTCGAGCTGACTTAAGAATTTCTTTCGATTTCGGCACTTACTAGGCGACTTAAAAATAAGTGATTCGTTCTCTTCAGTAGATGATTTGGATTCACTGGCGATCCGTTGTACAGTTTTCAAAGCGATACCTCACGCCTCAACTGTTCGTTCTTGGCACTTGGCAACACTGGGCGACGCTTTTTTGTCAGCTGTGGCTGCCACTTCCAGTTCGTCTCTAAAGAACTGATACATGTGGAATATTATTTCTCTCGCCTACATGTGTAATACTGGGTGGGATTTGCTGTTGCCACTCATATTACCACAATGCCTTGCAGTAACTTTCGAAAAAGTACCACACACGATGCTAAAACCAGTCGTAAACTTGCTCCACACAGAACGACATTAAATCGGGCGCTCGCTATGGCTGACTGACTCTTATTGGTCGGCAGGTCACGTGACTTCCGTGCTACTGCGCATCCAGTCCTCACGCGCCTAGTTACATGACGCCCGCTCTAGCGCTGTTGATACAAAGTAGAGCAATGGCAATGATAAACAAAGGAAATATAGGATTATATCTACAATAACAGTTGCCGAAGTCAACATTTCGTCCGAAAGGAACCCAAGGAATTTTCCAGAGTGAGAAAGTAGTGGTAGATGAAGTACTGGCGCCTTTGCAAAATGAGTCAGAGGAATATGTGGTGTCGTATACACTCGAATGTGCGGACAATGCACATGGGAAGTGCAATGATGACGATACGTGTCACATGTGGAATTGATACTGAAACAGGCGTCGAGCTACATAGTTCATCATACATGTCGGACCAGTGGAACTTAGTAAACTGTAATTGTTCTCTAAGGAGCGGATGCTAAAACACAATTACGTATATGTAAGATCACTCGTAGTAAAAAAACAATTATGAACAGATTTCGAATAAGTCTGCAGCAATATGAACCGAGGCAATACTAACCTTACGACTTATCTTAGAAGAAAGATTAAGAAAAGGCAAACCTACGTTTCTAGCATTTGTAGACTTAGAGAAAGCTTTTGACAACGTTAACTGGAATACTCTCTTTCAAATTCTGAAGGTGGCAGGGGTAAAATACAAGGAGCGAAAGGCTATTTATAATTTGTACAGAAACCAGATGGCAGTTATAAGAGACGAGGGGCATGAAAGGGAAGCAGTGGTTGGGAAAGGAGTGAGACAGGGTTGTAGCCTCTCCCCGATGTTATTCAAAAATGGTACAAATGGCTCTGAGCACTATGGGACTGAACAGCTGTGGTCATCAGTCCACTAGAACTTAGAACTACTTAAACCTAACTAACCTAAGGACATCACACAACACCCAGCCATCACGAGGCAGAGAAAATCCCTGACCCCGCCGGGAATCGAACCCGGGAACCCGGGCGTGGGAAGCGAGAACGCTACCGCACGACCACGAGATGCGAGCCCAGATGTTATTCAATCTGTATATTGAGCAAGCAGTAAAGGAAACAAAAGAAAAATTCGGAGTAGGTATTAAAATTCATGGAGAAGAAGTAAAAACTTTGAGGTTCGCCGATGACATTCTAATTCTGTCAGAGACAGCAAAGGACTTGGAAGAGCAGTTGAACGGAATGGACAGTGTCTTGAAAGGAGGATATAAGATGAACATCAACAAAAGCAAAACGAGGATAATGGAATGTAGTCAAATTAAATCGGGTGATGCTAAGGGGATTAGATTAGGAAATGAGACACTTAAAGTAGTAAAGGAGTTTTGCTACTTAGGGAGTAAAATAACTGATGATGGTCGAAGTAGAGAGGATATAAAATGTAGACTGGCAATGGCAAGGAAATCCTTTCTGAAAATGAGTAATTTGTTAACATCGAGTATAGATTTAAGTGTGAGGAAGTCGTTTCTGAAAGTATTTGTATGGAGTGTAGCCATGTATGGAAGTGAAACATGGACGGTAAATAGTTTGGACAAGAAGAGAATAGAAGCTTTCGAAATGTGGTGCTACAGAAGAATGCTGAAGATTAGATGGGTAGGTCACATAACTAATGAGGAGATATTGAATAGAATTGGGGAGAAGAGGAGTTTGTGGCACAACTTGACTAGAAGAAGGGGTCGGTTGGTAGGACATGTTTTGAGGCATCAAGGGATCACAAATTTAGCATTGGGGGGCAGCGTGGAGGGTAAAAATCGTAGAGGGAGACCAAGAGATGAATACACTAAGCAGATTTAGAAGGATGTAGGTTGCAGTAGGTACTGGGAGATGAAGAAGCTTGCACAGGATAGAGTAGCATGGAGAGCTGCATCAAACCAGTCTCAGGACTGAAGACCACAACAACAACGATATGATCTTGTACAGCGTAAGAAAAACTACGGATATTCAAGGGAGGCCAAGGCGCACTTGTTACAAAAACCGGTTTTTGCGCATCTCAAAGATACTCGATACAATTTACAGGATGTGCGTGATGGTGACCTACTACGTTACGCACATCAAATTGCGAATGACATAGAGTACAGTGATTTCAATGGAAGCACTGGTTGGTTGCATAACTTCAAACAGTGTTACAGTTCTGGAAGACGTAAGATAACGAAATTTCAAAGAAAGCGTCAACTTGACGATGAACAGCAAACTGCAGAGTCCGTCCGAAAATTTCTTAGATGAGATAAACAAACGTATCCCATCGTAGAGTAAAGAATTTGTTTCAACTCAGGCCAATCAGGATTTCAGGAGGAAGCGCATACGAAAGGAATCCTCAAAGTTAGAGGTACCAATGCAATTGTATCAAGATGAACTATCTTCGATACCTTAACACATTCGTATTCACTTATGCCGGATGTTTAATTTGGATGGTAAATTGCCTGAAAAGCTATTTACTGTGCTGTGAGAAGTTGGAGCTATCTGCCCCCTACGAGAAGGCCGTTGTGGTCGAGCGTTTGTAGGCGCCTCAGTCCAGAACCACGCGGCTGCTACGGTCGCAGGTCCAAATCCTGCCTCGGGCATGGTTCAAATGGCTCTAAGCATTATGGGACTTAACATCTGAGGTCATCAGTCCCCTAGACTGAGAACTACTTAAACCTAACTAACCTAAGGACATCCCACACATCCATGCCCGAGGCAGGATTCGAACCTGCGAACGTAGCAGCAGCGCGGTTCGGGACCGAAGCGCCTAGAACCTCTCTGCCACAACGGCCGGCCCTAAGCAGGGATGTGTGTGGTGTCCTTAGGTTAGTTAGGTTTAAGTAGTTCTAAGTCTAGTGGACTGATGACTTCAGATGTTAAATCCCATAGTGCTTAGAGCCATTTGAACCATTTTTTGCCCCCTACGAATCTTTCTCGTGTGCGTGATATTACAAGGGCGGAAAGGAATATTTACGTCACAGCAGGCAAAATTGGGAAAACGTGTTTAAGCGAACAAGAACTATGATATGAGCACAGCTTTTGGCCAGTAGCTGGTCAAAATAACTCGTTTCTGCTTGATTCCTGGTCAGCGTATAAAAATTACACTCCTGTCGAGCAAACTGTCATTCCTGAAAAGTGTTTGACAGTGCAGTTCACGTCACCTGGAACCACTTGGAAAGTTCAGCCTCTCGATGTTTATTCATTCGGTGCCTATAAAACATATTATCGTACTGTCATCAGTTATCTACATCTACATCTACATTTATACTCCGCAAGCAACCCAACGGTGTGTGGCGGAGGGCACTTTACGTGCCACTGTCATTACCTCCCTTTCCTGTTCCAGTCGCGTATGGTTCGCGGGAAGAACGACTGCCGGAAAGCCTCCGTGCGCGCTCGAATCTCTGTAATTTTACATTCGGGAGGTATATGTAGGGGGAAGCAATATATTCGATACCTCATCCAGAAACGCACCCTCTCGAAACCTGACGAGCCAGCTACACCGCGATGCAGAGCGCCTCTCTTTGCAGAGTCTGCCACTTGAGTTTATTAAACATCTCCGTAATGCTGTCACGGTTACCAAATAACCCTGTTACGAAACGCGCCGCTCTTCTTTGGATCTTCTCTACCTCCTCCGTCAACCCGATCCGGTACGTATCCCACACTGATGAGCAATACTCAAGTATAGGTCGAACGAGTGTTTTGTAAGCCACCTCCTTTGTTGATGGACTAGATTTTCTAAGCACTCTCCCAATGAATCTCAACCTGGTACCCGCCTTACCAACAATTAATTTTATATGATCATTCCACTTCAAATCGTTCCGCACGCACACTCCCAGATATTTTACAGAAGTAACTGCTACCAGTGTTTGTTCCGCTATCATATAATCATACAATAAAGGATTCTTCTTTCTATGTATTCGCAATACATTACATTTGTCTATGTTAAGGGACAGTTGCCACTCCCTGCACCAAGTGCCTATCCGCTGCAGATCTTCCTGCATTTCGCTACAATTTTCTAATGTTCCAACTTATCTGTATACTACAGCATCATCCGCGAAAAGCCGCATGGAACTTCCGACACTATCTACTAGGTCATTTATATATATTGTGAAAAGCAATGGTCCCATAACACTCCCCAGTGGCACGCGAGAGGTTACTTTAACGTCTGTAGACGTCTCTCCATTATAACAACATGCTGTGTTCTGTTTGCTAAAAACTCTTCAATCCAGCCACACAGCTGGTCTGATATTCCGTAGGCTCTTACTTTATCAGGCGACAGTGCGGAACTGTATCGAACGCCTTCCGGAAGTCAAGAAAAATAGCATCTACCTGGGAGCCTGTATCTAATATTTTGTGGGTCTCATGAACAAATAAAGCGAGTTGGGTCTCACACGATCGCTGTTTCCGGAATCCATGTTGATTCCTACATAGTAGATTCTGGGTTTCCAAAAACGACATGATACTCGAGCAGAAAACATGTTCTAAAATTCTACAACAGATCGAAGTCAGAGATACAGGTCTATAGTTTTTCACATCTGCTCGACGACCCTTCTTGAAGACTGGGACTACCTGTGCTCTTTTCCAATCATTTGGAACCCTCCGTTCCTCTAGAGATTTGCGGTACACGGCTGTTAGAAGGGGGGCAAGTTCTTTCGCTCTCAGTTATGCCTTAAATGGTAGCCAGTTCCACGATAAGTTTCACGACAGTCTGTTTCGCATTCGATTGCATGTCATCACATTTTATCAGTTATCACCCCGTTGCACCAAAGCGATTCTATATGCATTCCTTAAGTGTGAATATCTAGCTAAACATCCTTCACGGTTGGTGTCTCCCAAGGAGTTTGGCTTCCATCTCGATGGTGCGAACCTTCGTGATCACTGCGGCGCTCCATTTTTAATTTGGTGTTGATGATGCAAGTTAACATTTCTTGAATATTTCTTGAATGCCGACGATGTCCATTTTGTGAAGTGTAACAGAACATCCCATATAAGCCATTTTTTCAAAGAAAATTCTGCACAGGCTGTATGAATGATTTTTATTAAATCCGGTTTCGCACCACTTATCGGCGCATCCTCAGGCAATCTGAACAAATAATAATGTAATGGAAGAGGTTGAAATCTTCAGAGTTCTGAAGGAATCCCCTCGCTCCTCACTTTATGCCCAGACCAGTCTGAGGCACGAGGGTCTTTTAGAAAATTTTGATTACGTAAACAGGTAGCCTTACCACTATAGCTTACTTGTTACTACATTTTGTCCAAGATATTTTTATGCGTACTCCGGGCCTTACGCATTCAGAACCACCACATTTATTATTCTTATGGTTTTCACTAACTGCCCATTTTTATATTGGCCACCTAATATGGTATTAGGGCCCGCCCGGTTGGCCGTGCGGTCTAACGCACGGCTTTCCGGGCGGGAAGGGGCGCCTGGTCCCCGACACGAATTCACCCGGCGGATTTGAGTCGTTGTCCGGTGAACCGGCCAGTCTGTGGATGGTTTTTCGGCGATTTTCCATCTGCCTCGGTGAATGCGGGCTGGTTCCCCTTATTCCGCGTCAGCTACACTATGTCGGCGATTGCTGCGTACACCACCATTACTCTACCACGCAAACATCGGGGTTACACTCGTCTGATGTGAGACGTTCGCTGGGGGCCTCCCCCGGGGACCGAACCGCACAATAACCCTGGGTTCGGTGTGGGGCGGCGGAGGGGTGAGTGGACTGCGGTAGTCGTCATGGGGTTGCGAATCACTGCGGCTGCGGCAGGGACGGAGCCTCTCCGACTTTTCTAGGTCCCGGCTTAACATACAATACAATACAATGCAATACGGTATTAGACATTTTTGAAGAAACAGATATAAGGAATTGTTTATCAAATGTTCAGCACGCCCCACTCTTCACACCCTGTACACGTCATCCGGCCTCTGGCGATTCTCGCGCCACTGCGTGAGTGCTTTCCAGGTTTCGGCCAGCCAGTCAGTCCGTGTCAGCTGCCGCGCGGCTCCTCTCAACTTGCACGGTATGTTCTGATATGTTTACATGGCCCTAATTTCGCTGTTTGTTCATGCTAACGTTCCACTCTTCGTCGTTCGTGTTTCGGGGAGTTTTATCAGTATCGTATTTATTTTTGTTTTCCAGGTCACTGCCGCTCCCATCATTTTAAAAATTTTTAAAGAAATTTTTAAAATTTAACTACCGCTTTCACCAGATGACGGTATATTGGATGTGAATGGTGGGGAGTGGCTACAAGGCAATGTTCAACATTACTATGTCATAAATAGCGTATGTGAGTACTTTCTTATTTCACTCAAAAAACTGGCTATTTAAAAGTTTGACTTACACTTTAGAATTGGGGGGCAGAATAGTTTATATGAGCTCTTATTATATCTTTTTTGTACAGATTGCCTGAGGATGCACTGATAAGTGGTGCGAAACCGGTCGCAGACTTAATAAGGTTTATCTCTGCGTCTCCTGGACTCTGATTTTCTGTCGGCCTTCTGATGGAACTGCTAAGTCATTAGCAGTAAACGTTTCTCCTACCATAACTGTTAACACAACACTTTCAGATGAATTACTTTTGAATACATTATGGGAGTGACAGTGATCAATGTATTACACATACAGGGTGTTTCAAAAATGACCGGTATATTTGAAACGGCAATAAAAACTAAACGAGCAGTGATAGAAATACACCGTTTGTTGCAATATGCTTGTGACAACAGTACATTTTCAGGCAGACACACTTTCGAAATTACAGTAGTTACAATTTTCAACAACAGATGGCGCTGCCGTCTGGGAAACTCTATAGTACGATATTTTCCACATATCCACCATGCGTAGTAATAATATGGCGTAGTCTCTGAATGAAATTACCCGAAACCTTTGACAACGTGTCTGGCGGAATGGCTTCACATGCAGATGAGATGTACTGCTTCAGCTGTTCAATTGTTTCTGGATTCTGGCGGTACACCTGGTCTTTCAAGTGTCCCCACAGAAAGAAGTCACAGGGGTTCATGTCTGGCGAATAGGGAGGCCAATCCACGCCGCCTCCTGTATGTTTCGGATAGCCCAAAGCAATCACACGATCATCGAAATATTCATTCAGGAAATTAAAGACGTCGGCCGTGCGATGTAGCCGGGCACCATCTTGCATAAACCACGAGGTGTTCGCAGTGTCGTCTAAGGCAGTTTGTACCGCCACAAATTCACGAAGAATGTCCAAATAGCGTGATGCAGTAATCGTTTCGGATCTGAAAAATTGGCCAATGAGTCCTTTGGAAGAAATGGCGGCCCAGACCAGTACTTTTTGAGGATGCAGGGACGATGGGACTGCAACAAGGGGCTTCTCGGTTCCCCATATGCGCCAGTTCTGTTTATTGACGAAGCCGTCCAGGTAAAAATAAGCTTCGTCAGTAAACCAAATGCTGCCCACATGCATATCGCCGTCATCAATCCTGTGCACTATATCGTTAGCGAATGTCTGTAGTGCAGCAATGGTAGCGGCGCTGAGGGGTTGCCGCGTTTGAATTTTGTATGGATAGAGGTGTAAACTCTGGCGCATGAGACGATACGTGGACGTTGGCGTCATTTGAACCGCAGCTGCAACACGGCGAACGGAAACCCGAGGCCGCTGTTGGATCACCTGCTGCACTAGCTGCGCGTTTCCCTGGTTGCCGTACGCGGTCGCCCTACCTTTCCAGCACGTTCATCCGTCACGTTCCCAGTCCGTTGAAATTTTTCAAACAGATCCTTTATTGTATCGCTTTTCGGTCCTTTGGTTACATCAAACCTCCGTTGAAAACTTCGTCTTGTTGCAACAACACTGTGTTCTAGGCGGTGGAATTCCAACACCAGAAAAATCCTCTGTTCTAAGGAATAAACCATGTTGTCTACAGCACACTTGCACGTTGTGAACAGCACACGCTTACAGCAGAAAGACGACGTACAGAATGGCGCACCCACAGACTGCGTTGTCATCTATATCTTTCACATCACTTGCAGCGCCATCTGTTGTTGAAAATTGTAACTACTGTAATTTCGAAAGTTTGTCCGCCTGAAAATGTACTGTTGTCCCAAGCATATTGCAACAAACGGTGTATTTCTATCGCTGCTCGTTTAGTTTTTATTGCCGTTTCAAATATACCGGTCATTTTTGAAACACCCTGTATATACTATTAAAAACAGTCTTGACCACGATTTATTTATTAAGGTGACCGGTTTCGACCACTACTGTGGTCATCTTCTGACCTACAAGTCGTATACAAAGCTTTAATTAGATGGCTACATACAGTAAAGAAAATACATAAGGTTATAAAGCTATAAAATGATGAGTTACTATTGAGTAGGAACCTCTTTCTGCTGGAGAATCACTACTGTAGAAACCAGTGCACGTCTTAGTATATATAATGGAGGCTCCTCCCACTTCTGACTGCATGATGTCATTACTAACCAATGAGTTAAAAGTCGAATAACAATGTAAAATTTCTTAGTGGTGGTCGTTGTTGGGATGTTTAAGGGGGACTAAACAAATTTCTTACTTAAAAGAACATTGTCAAGAAATAAAAATAAACACACAATAAACTTAGCTAGTGCTAGCCAGGGAATTCCCCATTGGTACTTCAGTGGAAAGAAGCCTGCTGCCTCATCTTTGGAACGGTGTCCAACTTCACCATGGCAACCAGTGGTTCCAAATGGTTCACTAAGAGGCCTTGAGAGGGCAACCCATGTACTGTCAAACCGAAGTTCATTTATCATACATATTTAAATATTATTAACGCTTCTTAATTGGCAATAGCTGTTTAGTAAGCTAAGTTTATTGTGCGTTTATTTTTATTTCATGACAATGTTCTTCTAACTAAGAAATTTTACATTGTTATTCGACTTATAACTCATTGGTTAGTAATGACATCATGCCGTCAGAAGTTGGCGGAACATCCCTTATATATACTAAGACGTGCACTGGTTTCTCCAGTAGTGATTCTCCAGCAGAGAGAGGTTCCTACTGAATGGTAATTCATCGTTTTGTAGCTTTAGTATTGTATGTATTTTCTTTAATGTATGTAGCCCTCTAATTAAAGCTTTGTATACAACTTGTAGGTCCGAAGATGACCACAGTAGTGGTCGAAACCGGTCACCTTAATAAATAAATTGTGATCAAGACTGTTTTTAATAGTAAACTTTCAGATTGAACTTGCGACCTCGCACTGAAAGTATCCCTTGTATGGAGATTTTCGACACTGGGTGTGGTAGAGGATTTGTTAGAGGATGTGTGCTAGCTGAGACCATTCCCGAAGAGAGCGGACTGGGCAGGAAAAGAGCACCGGTTTGTGAAGAAGCTGCTGGCAGAGGAGACGGCCGGCCGCGGGGAGAATTCTGCAGGGACTAATTTGGAGCGAGGCCGGCAATTACCGGAGGTGCCAATTACTGCTCCGTGGCGGCGCGCGCTTCCGCTTCCGGCGCGCCGGCCAATAATTAAACGCGACGGTCGCAGGTCGGACGGCGCGCGCTCTCGCCTCGCCACGCCTCTGTGTGCGGCGGCGGCGACCTCTGCGCGGCGCGACGCGCGTCGGCGCGGAAAACACGCCGGGGCCGACATCGTTACTCTCCGGGCCTCATATTGCTGTCGGCGGCGCGAGCCGGCTAATGAAAAAGCCAACTAACGATGGCTAATGACGACACTTGTCCGGCGCATCGGCGATACCGGATGCGATAACTGTCGGGAGCGGGGAACTGGTGTACTGCGTGATCACAGAGTGGACACAGCTATAATGATTACGCCTACAACGGGCGTACAAAGGAACGAGCCAGAGAGGTGAAAAAACGAGAGCGGGTTATCCTCGTACCGAACAGCACTCGGAATACCATTCGACCTTTCATTCTCCTCCACCAAACGTAAAACGTTACCAGACAAAATACTACACTGCCGGCGGTTAAAATTGCTATACGAAGAAGAAATGACGATGGTAAACGGGTATTCATTGGACAAATATATTATACTAGAACTGACATGTGATTACAGTTTCACGCAATTTGGGTGCATAGATCCTGAGAAATCAGTAAGAACGGCCTTGATACGCCCGGGCATTGAGCCAAACAGAGCTTGGATGGCGTGTACAGGTACAGCTTTCCATGCAGCTTCAACACGATACCACGGCTCATCAAGAGTAGTGACTGGCGTATTGTGACGAGCCAGTTGCTCGGCCACCATTGACCAGACGTTTTCAATTGGTGAGAGATCTGGAGAATGTGCTGGCCAGGGCAGCAGTCGAACATTTTCTGTATCCAGAAAGGCCCGCACAGGACCTGCAACATGCGGTCGTGCATTATCCTGCTGAAATGTAGGGTTTCGCAGGGATCGAATGAAGGGTAGAGCCACGGGTCGTAACATATCTCAAATGTAACGTCCACTGTTCAATGCGAACAAGAGGTGACCGAGACGTGTAACCAATGGCACCCCATACCATCGCGCCGGGTGATACGATAGTACGTTGTCCTCGATGGTGAGTGTTCATCGGAGGTGAGGGTATCATCTGGTGTGCCCCAGGGAAGTGTGGTAGGTCCGCTGTTGTTTTCTATCTACATAATGATCTTTTGGATAGGGTGGATAGCAATGTGCGCCTGTTTGATGATGATATTGTGGTGTACGGGACGGTGTCGTCGTTGAGTGACTGTAGGAGAATACAAGATGACTTGGACAGGATTTGTGATTGGTGTAAAGAATGGCAGCTAACTCTAAATATAGATAAATGTTAATTAACGCAGATGAATAGGAAAAAGAATCCTGTAATGTTTGAATACTCCATTAGTAGTGTAGCGCTTGACACAGTCACGTCGATAAAATATTTGGGCGTAGTATTGCAGAGCGATATGAAGTGCGACAAGCATGTAATGGCAGTTGTGGGGAAGACGGATAGTCGTCTTCGGTTCATTGGTAGAATTTCGGGAAGATGTGGTTCATCTGTAAAGGTGACCGCTTATAAAACACTAACATGACATATTCTTGAGTACTGGTCGAGGGTTTGGGATCCCTATCAGGTCGGATTGAGGGAGGACATAGAAGCAATTCCGAGGCGGGTTGCTAGATTTGTTACTGGTAGGTTTGATCATCACGAGAGTGTTACGGAAATGCTTCAGGAACTCGGGTGGGAGTCTCTAGAGGACAGGAGGCGTTCTTTCCGTGAATCGCTACTGAGGAAATCTAGAGAACCAGCATTTGAGGCTGACTGCAGTACAATTTTACTGCAACCAACTTACATTTCGCGAGAAGACCACAAAGATAAGATAAGAAAGATTAGGGCTCGTACAGAGGCATATAGGCAGTCATTTTTCCCTCGTTCTGTTTGTGAGTGGAACAGGGAGAGACGATGCTAGTTGTGGTACGAGTTCCCTCCGCCACGCACCGTATGGTGGATTGCGGAGTATGTATGTAGGTGTGGATGTAGACGAATACACGCTTCCAATGTGCTTTCACGGCGATGTCGCCAAACACAGATGCGACCATCATGATGCTGTGAACAGAACCTGGATTCATCCGAAAAAGTGACGTTTTGCCATTTGTGCACCCAGTTTCATCGTTGAGTAACCATTGCAGGCGCTCCTGTCTGTGATGCAGCGTCAAGGGTAACCGGAGCCATGGTCTCCGAGCTGATAGTCCATGCTGCTGCAAACGTCGTCGAACTGTTCTTGCAGATGGTTGTTGTCTGGCAAACGTCCCTATCTTTTGACTCAGGGATCAAGACTTGGCTGCACCATACGTTACAGCCATGCGGATAAGACGCCTGTCATCTCAACTGCTAGTGATACGAGGCCGTTGGGATCCAGCACGGCGTTCCGTATTACCCTCCTGAACCCACCGATTCCATATTCTGCTACCAGGCATTGGATCTCGACCAACGCGAGCAGCAATGTCGCAATACGATAAACCGCAATCGCTATAGGCTACAATCCGACCTTTAACAAAGTAGGAAACGTGATGGAACGCATATCTCCTCCTTACACGAAGCATCACAACAACTTTTCACCAGGCAACGCCGGTCAGCTACTGTTTGTGTATGAAAAATCGGTTGGAAACTTTCCCCATGTCAGCACGTTGTAGGTGTCGCCACCGGCGCCAACCTGAAAAACTAATCATTTGCATATCACAGCACCTTCTTCATGTCTGTTAAATTTCGCGTCTGTAGCACGTCACCTTCGTGGTGTAGCAATTTTAATGGCCAGTAGTGTAGTGAACCCTTTCGGAGAGACGTTGGTAGTTTTGGAACTGTACGAAATGTAACGATGGTGTTTTGGTTAAACGGAAGAGTGACGGCTCGGTGGGACATTCTTTTTTTCGTAAGCCCACTCACACTGATTTGTACTTTCATTCTGCAAGTTGCATCACCCATCCCACACCATGAGTGTTCTTAAAACCCTTGTGCACTGGGCACATACGGTGTCGGATGCAGAGAATTTGTCTAATGAACTTGCACATTTAAGGACGGTGTTCAGAGACAATGGATACTCGTCAAAGCATATTAACAGGGCCTTCTCAACTAGAGCCAGGAACCGGGAAGGGGATAAAGAAGATAACGCGCCAGCCAAGTGCCTAGCTTTTCTTCCCATCGTTGGAAATATCTCTTTCAAAATAGCGAGGATTCTTAATAATTTTCATTAAAAGTGGTTTTTCGTCCATCTTCTAAGATTTCGGATGTGCTGGGATCGGTGAAGGATGATTTGTTACTGCGGAAGGCTGGAATTTGCAAAATACCGTGTCAATCTGGTGTGGCCCATATAGCACAGGCAACGCGTATAGTGGAAGGGCCTTGTATGAAACATCAACGTTGCAGTCGCCTGCTGCAGCACAGTAAGTCTGCAGTTACGGAACATTGTGTTTCCAAAGGACATTCAATGGAGTACTACAAAACCTCGATTTTGGCCACAGCAACAACTTTTTGGGACTGCATTATCAAAGAATCCGTCGAAATACTCATCGCGCGAAATCTGATGAACCGTGGTAAAAATTGCTGTTTTGAAGAGCGCGCTGCAGCGCGTAGTGTGAAGCAGTCGCCCTCCGTTTCTGGCGGTGGCGCCGCTATGGCAATCGCAGCTTTGGTGTCTCCCTCTGGTGGGAAAGGGGAAAGGTTGCCTGTTCACGTGCATTGAAGGGGCGCAATGAGCTCGCTAGTCGGTCAGTCTCTCGTCCCTAGCTTACTAGTCTGTCTCTCGTCCGCATTTGTTAGGCAGTTAGTGTCTGTCTGTCATTCGGAGTGCTAGTGTGTCTGTCGGTCGGATCAACCTTTAAAGCAGGCAAAATGAGAGTCTTTCCACTCTGCCAGTAAGAGAACTCAGCGAGTGGTCGTCCGGTCGGGGCTTAGTTCCTGCATCTGAGTCAGCGCGTTAGGCCGCCAGTCAGCTCGAGTTTGCTCAGGCAATGGTCATTGGCGGTTGGATCGATCGGTTGGTCGGTCGCGCACTGAGACACAAGATGACTTGTCCGTCTTGAGCGGCGGCGCATGTGAGGTCGCCATGTGAGTCCAATGGGCCGCGGCGTATAGCGAGGGGTATTGGCTTCGCGGTCGACACGAGAGCAACAGAAGTCAACCCACGACATCAGGCTGGCAGGTGCGAGCTGCGACGCCGTGAGACGGGAGATCGGCGCGCCTTCCTGCGTCCGTTGAAGCGGCTGGCAGCGGACGGTTCGGGAGAGAGCACCTTAACTATTGTTTGGCCAACCTTGTAGAATTTTATGTAAGATTGCATTTCTTGGGCTTTTATTTAAATGATCATTTCAGTATATAAAGCTGCCATCCTTTCACCGTAAGACTTTTCTTAGAAGTTAAAATCAAGTTGCGCCTTTGGTGGCAAGGTTAATATTTTAATTGTTAGTGTTTTGTACCATTTCCATCCCTCCTACTGGGGGTGCAAAGTTTGTGTGCTTGTGTAAATTGTTAAAAGTCTTAGTTTAAAGTTATCTGCTGTGTTGCAGATTTGCACCAGTGTAGTCTTTCAGAGGCTCTTGTGAGCGGTCGTAACTACGGCCGGGTCAAAAGGGAGCGGCAAGGTTCTCTGCCCGAAAGCTCATATAGTCAAAACTTGTTTCTTTCTGCCTCTGAATAAATTGTAACTTTGATATTTAGAGGGTGCTTTCTGATTATAATTTTAAATCTGTTCCTTAAAAAAAGCTTTTAGGCACTATATGGATAAAATTCTCATTTGTTAAAAGGAATTTGGTTATGATTTCATCAGTTACTCCCTGGCAACTACTTCCATGCTTACATAGTGTGATTAAATGTGTTAATCTTCTTGATGAATCGCTAGTAAATAAAATAAATTCTTAAGAATATTCTTTGAAAACAAATCACGGTTCAACCGTGACAGTGGTTACCAACTGAATAACGCGTGGTATACCGTCATCTCCGATATTTGCTGGAGACGAAGACGCCAGAAGACATAGATAGCTGCGGCCAGCGACAATACCGACGGCAGCTCAGTCTTGCAGTTCTTCCAGCGAGGGCGCTGCCGCTGGTCGGTGTGGCCCTTCTGTCTCCAAGACTGCAACGCATGCGCTGCAGCACCGTCAGCGCACTATGTAAGATGGAGCGGAGAACGTCTTCGTCAGTCCTCGTTCGGCTCACCTGAAGGTAGCTGGTAGTTGTCCAGCCGAAACATCAAGCAATGAAGTTTACGACGACCGGCTGTAAGCCCAAAATCTTTTTGAGCAGTTGATTCTCCGGGAAAATTTCAAATTTTACATGTTACGATGATACTGAATTATTGGCCGGTAGATCCTGACTGGGGGTTCCGATCGCTTTCTGCTAGTCTTTCGACAGATATCAACAAACGTTTTGCATCAGGAATACATATGTGTTCATTTACAGTGTGTTCAGGTCATGAAAATAAATAAATAAGCCACTTATGCGACGACTGTATAATGTGTATCCGTTGGTGAGTTATTCAGAGCACTTCTGGGCAACGCCAGTACGTGGTGGAATGTCCCCTCACCCAGAAACAGGCATACCACCGCAGTGTCCCACTCTTCAATGGCAATTTTGTGTAAGTCACATAGAGTGCCTTTCATTGTCGACGTCCCACACCAGTTCGTTTCAATCGATCCCACATATGTTCGATTGGGCTCATGTCGCGGGAACAGGCAGGTCACTCTATTCTGGTGGCCCTAGCATGCTGAGGGAACGTGTCCACGAAAGCAACACAATGAGCTTCTACATCTACATCTAGATACATACTCCGCAAGACGCATTACGTTACATGGCGGAGGGTACCACATATCACCACTTGTTATTACCTTTCCTGCTCCACTCGCAATTAGGGAGAGGGAAAACGACTGTCTAAAAGCCTCTGTACAAGCCCCAAATTCTCGTTTCGTCGTGAGCCTTAAGCGTAATGTACGTTAGTGATAGCAGAATCGTTCTGCAGTCAGCTTCAAATGCCAGTTCTCTAAATTTCATAAATAGTGCCTCGCATAAAAAGCATTGTCTTCCCTGCATCGCCTTCGCTCCCGGGATTCTCATTTGAGTTTACGCAGCATCTCTGTAGCACTTGCGTGCTGATTGAATCTGCCAATACCAAATGTAGCAGCCTGCCTCTGAACGGCTTCGATATCTCCCTTTAATCCGACTAGGCGGGGATCACAAACACTCGAACACTACTCAAGATGGGTAAAACTAGCGTTCTGTATGCCGTCTCCTTTGTGGATGAGCTGCACTTCCCGAAAGTTCTCGTAATAAAATTAAATCGAGCGTTCGTCTCCCCTCGTACCAGTAAATAAGGCTCAACGTGGGTACCAGCTCGTTATTCGGGAATTTGGATGTGCCAAACCACCTAAAAACCATATCAGTATACATCCCAGAAAGGTGTGCTAATGCGAGCAACTATCCGGGTGGGTCGCTTGTGATAAGCAAATATCTACACATATTATTAAAGTTCGACGACGCATTTTTCTTTCTGTATGTTTATACGAATCTCAAAAACTACTGTAGGGGTTTTAAAACGATTTTTATATACTAACGGAGACGTTGGTTCACGAGGAAATGTCTATATACGCTGAGGTGACAATTGTCATTGAATATCTTCTAATATCGTGTTGAACCTCCCTTTGCCCGGCATATGCCTCAACTCGACGTGGCACGGGCGCAGAAGTCGTGTTCCCAGCAAAAACGTTGAGCCACGAAGTCACCATAGAGGTCTATAACTGCGAAAATGTAGCCGGTGCAGAATTTGGGCACGAACAGACCTCTCGATTTATCCCAAATTTTCGATGGGATTCATGTCAGCCGATCTGAGTGGTCAAGTCATTCGCTGGAATTGTCCAGAAAGTTCTTCCAACTAATGGCATGGTGCATCATCACCCACAAAATTTACGTGGTTGTTTGGGACATAAAGTCCATGAATGGCTGGAAATTGTCTCCAAGTAGTCAATGATCAGTTGAGTTGGAGCAGAGGACTCAGTCCATTCCATGTAAACACAGCCCACACCATTATGGAGTCACTACCAGGTTGCACAGTGCCTTGTTGACAACTTGGGTCCATGACTTCATTAGGTCGGCACCACAGTCGATCCCTACCATCCGCTCTTACCATCTAAAATTGGGACTCATCTGACTAGGCCACTGTTTTCCAGGTGTGTAAGGTCAAACCTATATGGTCACTAGCGCAAGAGAGCCACAGCAGACGATGTTGTCCTGTTAGCAAAGCAACTCGCGTCGTTCGTCTTGTGCTGTAGCCGATAAACGCCAAATTTAGCCGCACTGCCCTAGCGGATACGTTCGTCGAAGGTCCCACATTAATTTCTGCGATTATTTCACGCAGTGTAGCTGACCCTTAGAAGAAAAATTAAGGAAAGGTTAACCTACGTTTCTAGCATTTGTAGACTTAGAGAAAGCTTTTTACAATGTTGACTGGAATACACTCTTTCAAATTCTGAAGGTGGCAGGGATACAAAACAGGGAGCGAAAGACTATTTACAACTTTTACAGGAACCAGATGGCAGTTATAAGAGTCGAGGGTCATGATAGGGAAGCAGTGGTTGGGAAAGGAGTGAGACAGGGTTGTAGCCTATCCCCGATGTTGTTCAATCTGTAAATTGAGCAAGCAGTAAAGGAAACAAACGAAAAATTTGGAGTAGGAATTAAAATCCATGGAGAAGAAATAAAAACTTTGAGGTTCGCCGATGACATTGTAATTCTGTCAGAGACAGCAAAGGACCTGGAAGATCAGTTGAATGGAATGCACAGTGTCTTGAAAGGGGGGTATAAGATGAACATAAACAAAAGCAACACGAGGATAATGGAATGTAGTCGAGTTAACTCGGGTGATGCTCAGGGAATTAGATTAGGAAATGAGAGACATCAAGTAGTAAATGAGTTTTGCTATTTGGGGAGCAAAATAACTAATGATGGTCGAAGTAGAGAGGATATAAAATGTAGACTGGCAATGGCAAGGAAAGCGTTTCTGAAGAAGAGAATTTCTTAACACCGAGTGTAGATTTAAGTGTCAGGAAGTCGTTTCTGAAAGTATTTGTATGGAGTGTAGTCATGTATGGAAGTGGAACATGGACGATAAATAGTTTGGACAAGAGGAGAATAGAAGCTATCGAAATCTGATGCTACAGAAGAATGTTGAAGATTAGATGGGTAGATCACATAACTAATGAGGAGGTATTGAATAGAACTGGGGAGAAGAGAAATTTGTGGCACAACGTGACTAGAAGAAGGGATCGGTTGGTAGGACATGTTCTGAGACATCAAGGGATGACCAATTTAGTACTGGAGGCAACGTGGTGGGTAAAAATTGTAGAGGGAGACCAAGAGATGAATACACTAAGCAGATTCAGAATTGTGTAGGTTGCAGTAAGTACTAGGAGATGAAGAAGCTTACACAGTATAGAGTAGCATGGAGAGCTGCATCAAACCAGTCTCTGGACTGAAGACCATAACAACAACAGCTTGTCTATCGGTTATCGCACTGACAGTTGTAGGTAAACGGCGCTGTTCTCGGTCGCTAAGTGGAGGCCGGCGGCCACTTCGTTGTAAGTGGTGAGGTAATGCCTGAAATTTGATATTTTTGGCACGCTCTCGACAGTGTGGATCTCGGGATATTTCCAAAATGGTATGTCCCTTGCCTCCACTCTATATACCACTCCGCGTTTAAAAGTCTGGTAATTCCCGTCGTGCGACCGCAATGACGTCAGAAATCTTTTCACAAGCATCGCGTAAGTGTAAATGACAGCTACGCCATTGCATGGCCGCTTTTATAATGTGTTACGTTGTACTACCGCCAATTGTATATGTGGACGTCGCTATCACGTGACTTTCGACACCTCAGTAGTGTAATTTATTACCACTACGCCAGACTAATCATCCACCTGTAGATTCTTAGTGCTACTCGCGGGAAGCGGTGGCGGGGCGACAGTACGATATAAATGTTGCTATACATAAGGAACTGCATACGTAATTCCGGACAGTAATAACATACAGGTGGAGCCTGACATGGGTAGAATGGAGTTAGTGGTGGGAGAGGGGGCAGATGTGACGTAGCACGGTTTCCCCTCCCATTCCATTCCACTCGCAGACGCGGCCACGGGCAGCGATCCACGCGGCGCTGCAGCGCGCTGCGATGCGTCAGCCACTAAATGTAGTGGAGCGGCTGCCTCAATGGCGGCCATATTCCTGTCCCGCGGAACAAAGGGCGCACTATTCCAGATATATCGCCGCAGTTCCCGATTTTAGCGAGCCGCCCCGCCCGCACCTCTGTCTCTGCCCCCACCCCTCTAAACCAGCAACCGCGACTGGCTAATGCCGAGGTGTCGGCTGACAAAGCGCGTAGCGCGGCCGCCCCAGGTACCGCGGAACTAGTTCAGTAGGCCAAGGGGCCGCAGTCGCCGGGTCATGCCGGATGATCCTACACACAGACGTGCAGAACGTAAGCACAAATGTACGAAGGCGCGCTGACAACTGATGTCTCAGCAGTTTTTTAATGTGAAAACTCTTAAGGCTTTTTAAATAAAACAATTTATTTACATTGTTGTTGTTGTGGTCTTCAGTCCTGAGACTGGTTTGATGCAGCTCTCCATGCTACTCTATCCTGTGCAAGCATCTTCATCTCCCAGTACCTACTGCAACCTACATCCTTCTGAATCTGCTTGGTGTATTGATCTCTTGGTCTCCCTCTACGATTTTTACCATCCACGGTGCCCTCCAATGCTAAATTTGTGATCCCTTGATGCCTCAAAACATGTCCTACCAACCGATCCCTTCTTCTAGTCAAGTTGTGCCACAAACTTCTCTTCTCCCCAATCCTATTCAATACCTCCTCATTAGTTACGTGATCTACCCACCTTATCTTCAGCATTCTTCTGTAGCACCACATTTCGAAAGCTTCTATTCTCTTCTTGTCCAAACTAGTTATCGTCCATGTTTCACTTCCATACCTGGCTACACTCCATACAAATACTTTCAGAAACGACTTCCTGACACTTAAATCTATACTCGATGTTAACAAATTTCTCTTCTTCAGAAACGATTTCCTTGCCATTGCCAGTCTACATTTTATATCCTCTCTACTTCGACCATCATCAGTTATTTTACTCCCTAAATAGCAGAACTCCTTTACTACTTTAAGTGTCTCATTTCCTAATCTAATCCCCTCAGCATCACCCCATTTAATTTGACTGCATTCCATTATCCTCGTTTTGCTTTTGTTGATGTTCATCTTATATCCTCTTTTCAAAACACTGTCCATTCCGTTCAACTGCTCTTCCAAGTCCTTTGCTGTCTCTGACAGAATTACAATGTCATCGGCAAACCTCAAAGTTTTTACTTCTTCTCCATGAATTTTAATACCTACTCCGAATTTTTCTTTTGTTTCCTTTACTGCTTGCTCAATATACAGATTGAATAACATCGGGGATAGGCTACAACCCTGTCTCACTCCCTTCCCAACCCCTGCTTCTTTTTCATACCCCTCGACTCTTATAACTGCCATCATCATTTAATCATACAGTAAAGCTGCATGTCCTCGGGAAAAATTACGGCTGTAGTTTCCCCCTGCTTTCAGCCGTTCGCAGTACCAGCACAGCAAGGCCGTTTTGGTTAATGTTACAAGGCCAGATCAGTCAATCATCCAGACTGTTGCCCCTGCAACTACTGAAAAGGCTGCTGCCCCTCTTCAGGAACCACATGTTTGTCTGGCCTCTCAACAGATACCCCTCCGTTGTGGTTGCACCTACGGTACGGCCATCTGTATCGCTGAGGCACGCAAGCCTCCCCACCAACGGCAAGGTCCATGGTTCATGGGGGAAGTTATTTACATTACACACATTAATTTTTTGTCTACATATTTATTTCTCAACATAGTCAACCTCGTGGCGAACACAACGAGCGACAACTTTTACAAAATAAATGACAAAGTTTCACAGACTTTACTGGTCTCATACAGATACGATTTTATGTATATAGCCTGCAACAGAAAGAAAAAAGTTGTAGCAACGTCTGGAACCGAAACGGTGCTCTTTCTTACGAGACAGATGCGTTAGACACTAAGCCACCTTGGAACAGCGGTTTATGCAGCTGCACGGATTACACTGGCACACCTCCCCCCTCGATTGAAATTCTCACTGCCGCGCCAGTGTACTGTAAATTGTCCCTTACACATGAACATAATTGCCGAGGCTCTCCATGTTCTGGAATAGCACATCAGCATCGAACGTAAATGGGGGATCGAGAAGGGAGGCGTGCTGTTGGGTAAACTGCTGTGCCAACGTGGCATACTGGCTAACGCACCTGCCTAGTAAGCAGGAGACCCGGGTCCGATTCCCGACCTTGGTACCAATTTTCACTTGCCACTTCAGTCCATATACACAAAAGAGAGAAAACTTTGTTGACACCGTCATTGTACTCGTAGAATGTTTGAAGTCATTGACAGAACCACAGCCTCACCTCTGTTTGCACCACTTCGTCAGTATCAAAGTGACGTCGTCGAAGGTGTTCTTTAAGTTCTGGAAATAGATGAAAATCTGATGGGATGAAGTCTGTGCTGTATGGGGGACGACCAATGATGATTCAAATGGTTCAAATAGCTCTGAGCACTATGGGACTCAACTGCTGTGGTTATCAGTCCCCTAGAACTTAGAACTACTTAAACCTAACTAACCTAAGGACATCACACACATCCATGCCCGAGGCAGGATTCGAACCTGCGACCGTAGCAGTCGCACGGTTCCGGACTGCGCGCCTAGAACCGCGAGACCACCGCGGCCGGCGGACGACCAATGAGACTGAACCAATACCATTGGTTGTTGCACATGTCGCAGCGCTCGTGTTTGATCTGGCATTGTCATTCTGAAGAAGAAGGTCCTCCATGTGTGGACGAACTCTTCGATTTGGCTCTTTCAGTTTTCTGAGGATCTCGCAATGCCTTTCAGAGTTTATGCTGGTGCCTTTACGCGTGAATTTCAAATATACCACACCTTGAATGTTCCACTAAACTGTAAGAATGACTTTACTTGCTCATGGCCTGGCATTGAACTTTACTATCGTCGGTTGCCAGACGCCGTCATCCACTCTGAGGTCTGTCACACTCATTGAGGTTAACACACCATTTCCTTCATTATGAGCATAAACAAGCCAAAGTCGCACTTTGCTGCTGTCGATGCCCTCGTTACCATACAGCTTTCATACTTCTATGGATTTCAATTAGAAGCACATTTTCTGCTGGCAGAAACTCGATTACAGAAAACTATTTCTCACTCTACGGTGTAGGTACATTATACACTGAGAGAGGACAACTTACTCTCTCACCTATTTTTCGTATACGGAAAATTATTAAAGATTCTGTTACAACCTGACGCACCTTGAGCGAGACTCTAGGAAGGTAACGCCCTGAGCAGACGTTGATGGAGCCTGGTAGGGCGCTAAAAGCATGAGGTATTTTATGGTTCTTATCTCGTAGGAACAGCATGCTGGGAGTTTGAAGCAATTGGCGGCGAGCTCATCCCTCATTAAATCTTGCCGGACAAGTCCACAGCTGTACAGGGCAAACAGAGCAGCCCCTTGTCGAGACAGGTCTCCAGCAGAAAAATGCTCCTATACCTGCACTGGCGCTAGGTTGGTGCTAGGTTGGTGTGATGGACTGAAGGGATGCATCTACACAGTGGAGTTGTAAACTGGGTATTGCGTGCAGAGCCACACATAATAAAAATTCACCAGTTATCGTGTTCGCCTATACTGCAAATGGGCCTGTGACCCACTTCCATCGGCCACCTCGAATGTATAAGGAACTCTGGCGTCTGAGAAACGCTTAGATGTAGAATCTTTACTACACCTCATACCTAGGATTAACAAGATCCCAGGCACAAGTGATTTAGATAAAGACCTATAAGACTGTATCTGTTCGCTTCTTGACGTGGGAAGCGACGTGACTTCGGAGAAAAACATCTTCCCCCTCCGCAAAAACTTAAAAAAGCCAGTAATTGGCAGTTTCCTTTCTCCAGAGACGCAGGTTTCCTAACTCTTGCTCTGGTTCAATGGGAATTAGTGCTGTCGTGTGGGAGGGGAGATTTAGCGCCTCTAGAGCGCTGTGATTGACTCAAGATGGCGAGAAGGCGGTGTCGTTCGTACACTTGGTGGGAAAACGGAATTTCTTTTTCTGAAGAGGTGCGAGGCACTCGGGTGCTGGACTTTGGTCTGGTAAGGAGACTTCAGGTCAGTGCTCTGGAATATGTGGTTGGTGTTTGAGACCTGTCCTGAGACTGACTCCACTTGCGAATAGTTCAGACTGGGGAGCCTGTGATGAAGTTCTTACTGTATCGACAGTGTGACTTCAGACTTCTCGGACTACTGTTTGCCAAGGGCGCACTTATTCGTTTTTGGTTTACCAGTCTTGACGTTTGGTATCCTTGTGCGCTCCGTCGTATAAGTGAGTCAAATTCGTCCTTGGTACGAACAGCGAACGAGTGTGTCACACACTGAAATCTACCGTGGTTTCAGAGCTCTGGTATAGTTCTAGTCCGTGAGATTTTGCATTTATTTCATGGCCGCGATCGACTAACAGGTGCCGAGGGAGGACTCGAACCTCCGCCGGGACCAGCCGCACAGTCTATGACTGCAGCGCCGGAGACCGCTCGGCTAATCCCGCGCGGTTTCACGTGATGGGGCAGCTTACAAACTATTAGCCACTATCGTGGTTGACTGTTGGAGAGAGTCAAATTTCAGAATCATTCGGAGATGCTGATAAATAATTCCCTATTAATTACTTATGTCGACCCATTGATCACCTTCAGATATAAAAAAAAAATATTTACGGGAGGCTGTATTGCAATAAAATCCATGTTGCATCACTGCCTTCAGTAGCAGCAAAACTGCTATCACACAGTCAAAAGTAGATTGTATTTATGTAGTAAATTAATGAACAGGATCCATGCTTCTGCGTGGTGCACTCTGTTCATTCAGCCACCCTTCATTTCGATTCTGTATTTTTGTGTATCGATTATACGGCTCGCTGTTCAGTTTCGATATCCCTCTCCCTGTACTACATGCAAGCATTTAAGTTTTACAGGTGATCTTTGGAATGATTACCTCAGCTAATGGACGGCAGGGGCGCTGTAGTGCCACGTGGGCACGTTGTATTTGAAGGAAAGAAGGAGGCAAATTACGGGTTGGCAGTTGTAAAGTCAGTTAGTTGTATGGAAGCAATTGTATTAAGGCAGTCAGTGCGTTGTCAGATGTGAGCAGGCATAAGTGGGCTTCCCAAGTAAAGAAGTGCATGTTATTACGAGCTAATCGGTGCTGTGCAGTTCTGCTTGTGAAGTAAATGTTCTAGTGAGGTGGTGCGAGCAGGCAGTGCCGAGCTGGAAGAGGCCAGTTGGAAGTTATTTGTTTCAGACGAGCTGCGATCTGATAAATATGTTGGCACCCAGCTGAAGACGAGGAGGGCATGATATTGGTTAATTTTAAAAGCAACTGCAGTATTAGTTTTGAGAGAGAAAGCTATGTTTTTTTAATCGATTTTGTCAAGCAAATTTTTTTCCTCTGCATGGATTCTGCTCGGCGATCCGGCGTAAGGTATTATTGCTTTCCTTTACTTACGGCTTGGCGTGCATCTAGTGAAAGTGTAACTGATGGAGTTTTCTGATGAACAACATAGCAGAGTGACGGTCAGGCTGATCTCAGTATTCAGCATTGGTTACGTTCGCGTCCAATATTTAACATGCGATCGAGGGTTAGTAAGTCACTGTTTTCACTCACCAAACAGGTGGGAAATATTTATTTATTGTTCTTAACATTGCCGAGCCAGGAATCGGGCCAAATGTAACTGTATTAATTATAGCAGATGGCATATGTTATATTAATTTACGCGAAGCTTTGTTGCAGTAATTATTCTAGTAAACCTGAAGTTTATCCGAACTTCCACTTTTCTTTACCTCGGGCAGACTAAAGCTCGTGTGTCATGTTATCTTAAAGTAACAAACAAAATAGTTTTGGTGATTCATATTAGTGTGAATTATTAACTTTTGCTGCCTCATACGATGTGTATGTATATGTTGCGGTCAGTACCATAAAAGTAAGGTAAGTCACTCCGCCGAACGACGAAGCTGCCCCTGCCAAGTTCTTATCTTGTTCTCATCAGAGGTATGGCTTTGTCAGGCCATGTATGAGTAAATGCATCTGTGATTTAATTTTTTACTCTCGAATATAAAGATATAAACAAACCGTCAGTATCCTAGAGAGATTATTTATTAATCGAGCCACACCACAACAACTCAGAAATATAACCGTTGAAGCATTGCACAATACATATACAGGGTGGTCCATTGATAGTGACCGGGCGAAATATCTCACGAAATAAGCATCAAACGAAAAAACTACAAAGAACGAAACTCGTCTAACTTGAAGGGGGAAACCAGATAGCGCTATGGTTTGCCCGCTAGATGGCGCTGCCATAGGTCAAACGTATATCAACTGCGTTTTTTTGAATGGGAAACCCCATTTTTTATTACATTTTTCGTGTAGTACGTAAAGAAATACGAATGTTTTAGTTGGACCACGTTTTAAGCCTTGTGACAGATGGCGCTGTAATAGTCACAAACATATGGCTCACAATTTTAGACGAACAGTTGGTAACAGGTAGGTTTTTTAAATTAAAATACAGAACATAGATACGTTTGAACATTTTATTTCGGTTGTTCCAATGTGATACATGTACCTTTGTGAACTTACCATTTCTGAGAACGCATGCTGTTGCAGCGTGATTACCAGTGATCTGACGTCCCCGGATTTCTTTCTGTGGGGAAAGTTGAAGGATATTTGCTATCGTGATCCACCGGCAACGCCTGACAACATGCATGTGGGAACATTACGGAATGTCCTTACACGTATTGCGAAATGCATTGAGGTTGACGGACATCGTTTTGTGCATTTATTGCATTAATGTGGTATTTACAGGTAATCATACTGTAACAGCATGCGTTCTCAGAAATGATGAGTTCACAAAGGTAAATGTATTACTCTGGAACAACCGAAATAAAATGTCCAAACGTATCAATGTTCTGTATTTTAATTTAAAAAACCTACCTGTTCTTCTAATAATTTCCGGGTATGCAGCCGGATCCCGTCGACATTCTGCCACGATATTTCGGCCCAGAGACGTCCGGCCATCATCAGGTGAGTACACAACTACTGAAGAGCCCAGGTGCAGTCGCGGTATTTGAGGAGAAAGCACTTGAGTCTGCTGTTTTAAAGCCTACGGTTTTCTGGCGGTATGTAGATGATACTTTTGCTGTATGGCCTCATGGCAGACAGGAACTGGAGAAATTCCTTCATCACTTAAACTCATTACATGAGAACATCAAATTTACGATGGAGATTGAAAAAGAGGGCACTTTACCATTTCTAGACGTGCTAGTACGCCGTAAAGATGATGGGTCATTAGGACATTCTGTGTACAGGAAACCGACTCACACAGATCTGTATCTCCAGGCGTCAAGCTGCCATCACCCAGCACAAACAGCCGGCGTTCTCAGTACCTTAATACATCGAGCGCATATAATATCGGATGATGAAACCCTCCACGCAGAATTAGAACACTTGGAGAAGGTTTTCAAAGAGAATGGCTACACTTCTCGCCAAATAAGGAAGGCCATGCGCAACTATCATAACAAGAAGCAACGCACTGAGGACGCAGATGACGACTTTAAATCAACTGCGTTCCTTCCATACGCCGGGAATGTGTCGTCGAAAATAGGCCGATTACTGAAGAAAAATAAAATCAAGGTTATCTTCCGTCCACCAGCAAAGAACCAGGTCCTGGTTGGATCCGTTAAAGACGATTTACAACTGAAGAAAGCAGGCGTCTACAAAATCCCCTGTGAATGTGGTTCTGCATATATTGGCCAGACGACAAGAACTGTCCATGAACGATGTATAGAACATGAAAGATACACCCGTCTGCGGCAACCGTCAAAATCGGCAGTAGCAGAGCACTGTATTTCATTGGGATATTCAATGGAATACAATGGAACAAAAATTTTATCCCCGGTTTCCGGTTTTTGGGATTCCGTAATCAAGGAATCAGTGGAAATACGTCTTGCCAATAATCTTATAAATCGTGACAATGGCTTTCAGCTGGATAAAAATTGGAATCCTGTTATTAAAATTATACAATCACAGCGGAATCGACAGTGTCATTCGATACTCAATGACTAAATGAACTTTTATCTTCACCACCGAGGGCAGCACGTACAACTCGGCTATGCTGCGCATGTCAACACCTGACGCATGCGCTGTAGGATGCCAGTACATTTCACATGCGCGAGAACCGGCATAAATACCGCGACTGCACCTGGGCTCTTCAGTAGTTGTGTACTCACCTGATGATGGCCGGACGTCTCTGGGCCGAAATATCGTGGCAGAATGTCGACGGGATCCGGCTGCATACCCGGAAATTATTAGAAGAAGAAATACGCCGGGAAAATTTCAGAAGTCACAACCTACCTGTTACCAACTGTTCGTGTAAAATTGTGAGCCATATGTTTGTGACTATTACAGAGGCATGTATCACAAAGCGAAAAAAGTGGTCCAACTAAAACATTCATATTTCTTTACGTACTACACGAATATGTAATAAAAAATGGGGGTTCCTATTTAAAAAAACGCAGTTGATATCCGTTTGACCTATGACAGCGCCATCTAGCAGGCCAAACAAAGCGCCATCTAGTTTCCCCCTTCAAGCTAGTCACGTTTCGTTCTTTGTAGTATTTTCGTTTGACACTTATTTCGTGAGGTATTTGGCCTGGTTACTATCAATGGACCACCTGAAAAGTGCCTGTCGAACCGTGTTTGGATTTAATCAGATGCTTATCATCGATATGTATATCTTGTTTTAACAGACTCACGTAGTACATTCAATAATTTATTGGTTGCTTTCCTGCTTGCAGAATAAATCTGTGGTTCTAAGATAATAGCCTGTGGGCCCTTTCTGGCTGTGCACAGAGTATTCAATTTATCATTAATATTCTCTCTGGTTTTAGATGCACGGTAAATGCAGTCTTATTTCCAGTATACGTATGCTCTTCGAGAATTCTAGGAGGGAAGAGAATCGAAGCGACTTGATTGGTGCTGTAGAGTTATATTGAAAATTAGGTGGACTGGTAAGAAATTAGGAGGTTCTCCTCAGAATCAGCGAGTAGATGAATGTGTGGGACATATTGACGGTAAGAATGAACAGTGTGCTAATACATAAGTTAAGACATCAGGGAATAACTTCCATGGTACTAAATGGAGCCGCGGAAGAAAAAGAACTTAAGGGATGACAAAGATAGCAATGCATCCAGCAAATATCTAAAGACTAGTGAGCTGCAGAAGTTGGCACAAGAGAGGAATTAACTGTGGATCCTTACAAAACGATACGACAGACTTCGAGAGTTTGTACTGGTTGCCATGAGGAACAAGTGGAAGATAGAAATACGTGTACCCCATGTTCAGAAACGTCCTCCAACGACTCTACAGAGTTAGGAAGCTATGGGCACCGGCTCTGGCGCCTGCTGATAGGACACCCCTTTGGCAGCAAACGTGACATTGTTACGTGGGCGGATAGCAGGCGGAACGTCTCGCAATCGACCTATGTTTGGTATTCGGCGATCGCATCTCATTGCCGCGACCACCAGTGGAGAAGATTGAGTTGATTGTTGCACAGAGACGCCTTGTCTGCTATGAATGCTATGCTTTGCTGCTTCATTGGATGATGGTTTCGGGCATGGATTCTCATCTGCAGTTCAATTTTCTCTGTGAACCCTCTACAAACTCCGAAGTTTTTCGGTATGAAGGGTGTGGCAAAAAGAGACCGACAGTGTCGAAATTACCGGGGCTAAAGTCTATCGTTGCTCACGTTTGCGGCAGTCGGTTTCGTTCAATAAATAACGGAATAGTTTCCGAAAATTCGATGCTTTGAATTAATTTAGAGAAAAGAAACACGAAAGCTAAGAAAAGAGGACGAAACGTAAAAGTACTCACTGTGGCAGAGAACAGAAAACAAATTTTAAGGAGTGAAAGTTAAATTTATTCTAATGTTAAAGGAAATTAAATAAAATTAGAGAAAGTACTAAAAATTCCTGCGTACAAAATTCGAGCCTGCCTGACATCTGCCTACCACTGACTGGCGCATTCGCTCTAAGATGTCAGATACGTTGCGAACATCTACAAATGCGTCACGTACACAAGCAACTCCATTGGGCTTTCATACACCACATTCTTCAGATGACACGACCAGAAAAAGTACAGGATGTTGAGCTCAGGCGGCTAAGTTACAAGGCTACCTTGACCAATTCAACGATCTCTAAACATCTGCCCGGTCTGTGTTCTGGCAGGTGGACGGAACCGTGTGGATGCTCCATCGTGCTGGAACCAAATACGACGACGGACTACAAGTGATACCTCTTCCAGTAATTCCGGCTGCACTTTTTCGAACTAACATTGCATAGCTATGGCCTGTGAGTCGGAGAAAAAGCATGTAGGGGCCGACCAGGTAATCGTGTACCATGCCAGCCAATAAATTTATCGTGATCTTTGATGACCTCGTTCGTAGGCGTCGTGGGGTTCTCTCCCGTGCACCTACTACATTTGAAGGAAGCCTCCTCCGTGAACAAAACGTACACAGTGTAATACGACTGCGAGGTACGAAGATGCAGAAACCAGTGCCCTGACTCCACACAGTGATGAAAATCATGGGCTTTCAGAGACTGTGCGTTCTGAAAACTGGAAGGGAGCCTTCCCTCCTCATGCATCACCCTCCAAACAGCTATATGGTTTGCCAAAGCGCGAGTGGTTTCGGATGTGTGTCGAATCCTTCTAATACGCGCTGTTCCAATCGTAGGGTACGTACGCTTCGCACGGGACCTCCGCCGTTCTGATGTCCTTTGAAAACACCTCTTTCACCCACACGCTGATGAACAGCTGCAAACGCAGATTGATGCGGCTGACGACTTGATTACCTTGGCATAGATACGTAAGGCTGCGTGCACGTTATTTGCCGCTTAACCATAAACTAACTGCATATCGCGCCAAGTAAAGATGCAGCAAACAGCACGAGACAAGTTACGAATGGGCGCTGTATTTAAGAAGCATATGTTTGTCTTTCCCCTGTACCGCCACTGCTGTTAGCATTCTCCACAGTGTTGTTGAGACAGACATGGATGCGTTCGGCGCTACCTAACGTCCAGAATGCTGTCAGGTCTATTTCAGACGTTCCGCCTGCGGTCTTTCAGCGTACAATGTCACATCTGCTGACGAACTGGTGGCGTAGCGGCAGGCACCGGCGCCTATAACTTCGACGCTCAGTAGCATCGTTGGTTGACATTTCCTGACATGAGTTCCTATCCTCAGTTTGTTCTTAAAGACACCTCCACAAACCCTCTAAGTCTGTCGGTATCCTTTTACAAATATATGTGTCTTCTACACTGAAGAGCAAAAGAAACTGGTACACCTGCCTAATATCGTGTACGGCACACGCGAGCACTCAGAAGTGCCGCAACACGACGTGGCACGGACCCGACTATTGTCTGAAGTAGTGCTAGAGGGAACTGACACCATGAATCCTGCAGGGCTGTCGATAAATCCGTAAGAGTACGAAGGGGTGATGATCTCTTCTGAACAGCACGTTGCAAGGTATTCCAGGTAGTCTCAATAATGTTCTTGTCTGGAGAGTTTGGTGGCCAGCGGAAGTGCTTAAACGCAGAAGAGTATTCCTTGAGTCACTCTGTAGAAATTCTGGACTTTTAGGGTGTTGCACTGTCCTGCTGGCATTGCCCAAGTCCGTCGGAATGTACAATGGACATGAACGGATGCAGGTTATCAGATATGATGCTTAGGTACGTGTCACGAGTCGTATCTAGAAGTACCTGGAGTCCCATATCACGCCAACTGTACACGCCCCACATCATTACAGAGCTTCCATCAGCTTGAACAGTCTCCTGCTGACATTCAGGGTACATCCACTCGATACAATTTGAAACGAAACTCGTCCGACCAGGCAACATGTTTCCAGTCATAGCGGTTTGCGCAAGGGTTGCACTTCTGTCACGTTAAACGATTCTCTCCAGTAGCTGCTGGTCCCGTTCTTGCAGGATCTTTTTCCGGCCGCAGAGGTGACGGAGATCTGATGTTTCACCGGATTATTGATATTCACGGTATTCCCTGAAATGGTCGTACCGGAAAATCCCCACTTCATCGCCACTTCGGAGATGCTATGTCCCACCGCTCCCGACGTTCAGACTCACTTAAATCTTGATAACCCGTCATTGTAGCAACAGTAGCCGATCTAAGAACTGCTCCAGATACTTTTTCTCTTATATAGGCGTTGCCGACCGCAGGGACGTATTCTGCCTGTTAAAATATCTCTGTATTTGATTACTTATGCCTGCATCAGAGCTGTGACACCATTGAATTAGTAAGCTGTTCTGTCTGGCGCCACTGGTTCAGGTGTAGTATCGACTATTTGTGTCCTTAGAAAGTCTTTGCTTGCCGTTATATATATGGGGAAGATTTCGGGCACAAGAAGTTACACTCATTCTCCCAAAGGCGTTGTCAAAGAGAGCGGAGGAGCGACCAGAGGTTCAGGGCACCCTCTTGTCCTAGGGGTGGGAAACTGCCCCTAAAGGGGGAAGAATCAGCAATGATCAACGGTTTGAAGATGCAGAAGGCAATGCAAAGCATTGCATTAAAGACACGTAACGTGCATCCACATGTCGCCTGTAATTGAGGAAGTGTCATGATGATCTCTCCATTGGCAAAAGATTCCGGAATAGTTCTCCATTCGGATCGCCGTGAGAGGACTGCCAAGGGGGAGGTTACCATGAGGAAAAGATTAACGATCTACGAGTAGGGGCGTAGAATGTCAGAAGCTTAAACGTGGTAGGGACTAGAAAATCTTAAAATGGGAATGCGAAGGCTCAATCTAGATATGGTAGGGGTCAGTGAAGTGAAGTGGAAAGAAGACAAAGATTTCTGGTCAGATGGGTATAGGGTAATATCAACAGCAGCAGAAAATGGTATAAGGGGAGTAGGAATCATTGTGAATAGGAAGATAAGGCAGGGAGTTTGTTACTGTGAACAGTTCAGTGACGGGATTGTTCTTATCAGAATTGACAGCAAACTAACATCGACATTGATCGTTCAGGTATACATGCTCATGTCGCAAGCTGAAGATGAAGATACAGAGAAAATGTATGAGGATATTGAAAAGGTAATACAGTACGTAAAGGGGGATGAAAATCTAATAGTCATGGGGGACTGGAATGCAGTTGTAGGGAAACGAGTAGAAGAAAAGGTTACTGGAGAATATGGGCTTTGGACACGGAATAAGAGAGGAGAAATACTAATTGAATTCTGTAACAAGTTTCAGCTAGTAATAGCGAATACGCTGTTCAAGAATCACAAGAGGAGTAGGTACACTTGGAAAAGGCAGGGTGATACGCGAAGATTTCAGTTAGATTACCTCATGGTCAGACAGAGATTCCGAAATCAGATATTGGATAGTAAGGTGTACCCAGGAGCAGATGTAGACTCACAAGGGGAGGCCGCCAATTGTGAAATTCAGATTCGATTCATACTGCGCATAATAAAAGCTCATGGCCAGAGGTGTAATGTGGCAAAGCACCAATATGCACTTCTCAGCCGTTGTCGAGAAAATCAACAGGGTTCGTAATCCGAAGGTCGCCGGATCGAATCTCACGCCACGAAACCTTTTTTTTTAGTATTTGTTTTTTGTAATTCAAATGTGTACACACACACACACACACACACACACACACACACACACACACATATATATATATATATATATATATATATATATATATATATATATATAATTCCCGGCAATCAGTTGCAATAATTATGCATATAATAAGTTATTGAAAGTCGTTTGTCATGGAAAAACTGGCGACTTCGAACATCATTATGTTTTCCGCAAAACAAAGTTGTATTTCACAAATGTTATTAATTGTCTTCATAATGTTAACCATGTATAGTTAACGGAAGACATAGAAACGATATTCCGAAACGAATACGTATAGCGTAAGTCAAACGTTCGAATTAGAATAGAGACCCCACGAACACAAATTTGCTGTGGTAGGTATGAAATATAAACTCCGTTACTCGCTCGTTACACTTGAAGGATAGATGTTGAATGGGCCGAAACGAGCTGCCGCATAACAGCGCAGTAACCTGCTAACTTCGAAAGAAGGTAGATGCGGTCCCTAGCGCAACTTATAACATCGTCGAAAATCAGTGCGGACGTGAGAGCTTTGGTACACCCTGTTAAACAATGGAGGCGGTACAATTTGAGAGCGATCCGCCTTCACCAATATGCATAAGCAATTCATTAACAAAAAACTAATAATAAAAAAAATTGTATGGCGCGAGATTCGATCCGGCGACCTTCGGATTACGAACCCGAGCGCTTACCGCTGCGCCACGACGCTGTAGAAAATAATTAATCGTAGAGAGTATTTCACCGCAACGGTTTCTTTTAACTATCGATTTTCTCGACAACGGCTGAGAAGTGCATCTTGGTGCTTTGCCACATTACACCTCTGGCCATGAGCTTTTATTATGTGCAGCATGAATCGAATTTGAATTTCACAATTGGCGGCCTCCCCTTGTCAGATCACAATATAGTAGTGATGAGGAGTAGGATGAAGTTTAAGACATTAGTCAGGAAAAATCACTACGCAAAGAGGTGGGATATGTAAGTAATAGGGAATGACGAGATACGGTTAAAGTTCTCTAAGGCTATAAATACAGCAATAAACAATAGATCAGTAGGCAGTACAGGTGAAGAGGAATGGACGTCTCTGAAAAGGTACTTCTCATCTCAGAAGTTGGGAGGGAAAACATTGGTACAAAGAAAGTAACTGCGAAGAAACCATGGGTTACAGAAGAAATACTTCAGTTGATCGATGAAAGGAGGAAGTAGAAAAATGTTCCGGGAAACTCAGGAATACAGAAATACAAGTCGCTGAGGAATGAAATAAATGGGAAGTGCAGGGAAGCTAAGATGAAATGGCCGCAAGAAAAATGTGAAGACATCGAAAATGAAATGACTATCGGAAGGACAGACTCAGCATACAGGAAAGTCAAAATAACCCTCGGTGACATTAAGAGTGCAACGGCAACTCTCTGTTAAATGCAGAGGAGAGAGAGGATACGTGGAAAGAATACATCGAAACTCTCTGTGAGAGGAAAGGTTTGTCTGATGTGGCAGAAGAAGAAACAGGAGTCGATTTAGAAGAGATAGGGGATCCAGTATTAGAATTAGAATTTAAACGAACTTTGGAGGACTTAAAGTCAAATAAGGAAGAAGAAGGAAAATGTATAGCGTCACGATAGTGCTAGGAATGCGCCTCGTGGAACGTCATGGGATACCTGCCACCGCAGAAGACAGACGCAATGGGCGCGGACGGAAGAGGACACGCCTGGAGACAAATACCACCGCAAAAAGTAGCCACAGCAGCATAGTGAAAACAAGGTACTGCCCAGGCATAAATATGAGACCCGTTCAGCAAAGATACCAGTCTCAGGAAACACCTGATGAAGACACTGAGTTATGACTTCGATATATCATATTGGGAGGATATGACCACAGGCGGTATATCCGATTGCACGAGACGACAACGAATCGCAGCGTAAGTCTAAGAAATTTCAACTACTGCATTGTTTGCCGCGTCCCCCCGGCGCGCTTTACATACCATCCACTTCTAGTATTGCCACCTGCCGTCTCTGAGTGGTCATTGTACATTGATGTGAAACATAGGCAGAGGCCACATTAATGTGATTGGACCGTGTATAATTATATTACATGCTTTTAATTGGCTTAGTCTTATCTCTCTTGTCAAGAGACCTGAAGCTGAAGTTAGAACCGTTAATCGTATAGGTAAACCTCTTCATTGCTGCCCAGGAAAGTAAAAGTAGTCGAAAGCATTATTACGACACGAGACATCCCCAAACGATGATAGTGTCGCATTTCGCACAGTATAACCAACGAACATCTCGAAGGTTTAACTCTACTAGATGTCACATTTAGCTGCTAACGTTATCTTTAGTATCAAACGATAGCCTCATTCGCCAAAAACGTTGATTCTTCTACGCGTCATTTGTCTGTGTTTTGCATCCGCAAAGTAAAACACGTCTGGTAATTGTCTTTTCAATCAAATGTTGGTTACGTTTGATGTGATAAAGCACTACTTGCTCCCTCGAGACACCTGTCTCGAATCAGACTGCTGATTACTGGATATCATTCGGCATTCGTTCTCAGGAGCCTGATCGACACATGATGCTGCCGTCGCTAGGGGCGACATTTCTGTAGCGGCCAGATGTGAGACCCATCTCGCCTCTGACACTCACAGGAACGGCCTGCGATTTACGGAGTCCACAGCCCGTAACTCGCTCCGTGTTGTTTGCCTTCTCTCTCTACATAGCTCCCTCCCGCCAACCACCACACATTCCTCTTTCCACAGGCGTTTTGTGCAAGTGTCCCGTACGTCACGAGGAACGGCCCCTGCCCTGACAACCGCTTTTATCTCGAGGTTCTATTTTTTATTTCCTGCTTGCGTTTTTCCAGCGTGTCGTGAGCACCGGACAGACGACAGAACTATTTCTGGCTGTCGGTTCCGGAATCAACGCATTTGTTCTCCACAACGAGCATTTTGTCTTTTTTCTTCCGGCAGCCTTACTTGTGCGCCTGAAGTTGTGACAGAATGTTATTTACTTATCTTTTCCATTTTGTTTGGTTTCAGTAATCCTGTCTATATTACATAACATATTCAAATTTATGGTACGATGTTAACGTTATAAATATTGCAAATATATGAGAAATAATGAAAGAATATGAAACCTATACACTGTTCAAAATGGCTCTGAGCACTATGGGACTCAACTTCTGAGGTCATTAGTCCCCTAGAAATTAGAACTAGTTAAACCTAAGTAACCTAAGGACATCACACACGTCCATGCCCGAGGCAGGATTCGAACCTGCGACCGTAGCGGTCTCGCAGTTCCAGACTGCAGCGCCTAGAACCGCACGGCCACTTCGGCCAGCTATACACTGTTCAGTCACGTAGATGTTACCACTGCCCATGATCAGCGTCAATGCGCAGTAACCACTCAAAGATGGCAGCTGACAGGGGAGGGTACATAAAGCGTGTCGGAGGAAGTTACTTATCTTCGCGCTTCCAGACGGTGGCAGTGCTGAGCTACCGCAACGTTTAGAAGAATATCCTATTCAACCTTCTGACGAGGTCTTCAGAAAATGATGAGTGTGTCACTTGTCTCAACGTTGCGTTGTCTCAGTACTGCCAACCGGCTCTAAACCGGAGTGCTTTCCGTCATATTTAGATCTGTGATCATATATAGTGAATAATATTGTTTGTATACACAATGAAGAACTTAGTACTATGAACAAACTGCAGGGCACAAATTCTTTCGGCATGAAGTGGAGTCCTAGAGATCATATGGTACTTCAGAAAATACATAAGCAACAGATTCTGAAATATGAAATTAACAGAAATATAAACTACATAAAAATGGGACTCCGCCACTGCCGGTCCCAAGCCCGGGGCCTCATCTTGCAAGCGATGAGGAAGGAGGAGGGGGAGGAGGACGATTAACACCTCGTAAAAAAACCTGGGTCCATCTGGCTCCGGATGGTAGGACCCTGTGAGCGCCCCTGCCTAAGGTTACAGGCGAAGACCGGTCAACGGTCTCAAAGGCAGAAGAGGAATCCTAACTTCCAACGGCAGAGATAGCGGAAGAACCTAATGGAGAAGACTATGAAAAATAACCATTTCAGACTAAAAATCCGCACTTAATTTGGAATTTATGTACAATTTCAATTGCAGAATGGAATGTCCGCTAGAAGAAAGCGCCACTCCAGGTGATAACTCGAAAGAGGAATCCACCATTACTTAATGCAACGCACCGGGACCTAGGGTTCCGGGGAGTCCCAACATCTGCATTAAGGATGAGTCGGAGTATCCTTGGTATCCTTCCAAACTAAAGTTCAAAAGGAAATTCTTTGCAGGCACCGGTAGTGTAAACACATTACTAAAAATTGGTAAACAAAAAGAACTTTAAATTCTCTTAGATAAGCATTAAATACAAATTTTAGCAGTTCAGGAAACAAGATTTTTGGATGTAAATGTTACAGAAACCAAAAACCACAGAATTTTTAAGGGTAAACCAGCAATAAAATGTTACTTGGTTCCGCTTTCTATGCTCATAAAAATTTAGTAGATAACATTACAGAATTCAAATCCAGTTCAGAAATACTATGTCTTCTCACAGTTAAATGCAAAAATAGACAGTGTACGTTTGTTAATTGTCGTGCTCCAATCAATGTAAATGTCGTGTGACTGGGGCCTCCCGTCGGGTAGACCGTTCGCTGGGTGCAAGTCTTTTGATTTGACGCCACTTCGGAGACCTGCTCGTCGACGGGGTAGAAATGATGATGATGATGATGATGATGATGAAGGCAACACAACACCCAGTCCCTGAGCGCAAAAGATCTCCGACCCAGCCTGGAATCGAACCTGGACCATTTGGATTCACATTCTATCGCGGTGACCACTCAGCTACCTGGTGCAGACATGCTCCAATCAATGATGACAGTAAGAAAAATCCAAGTAAAGTAGAAGCATTCTCGGAATTTCTAGAAGAAGAAATATCAAAAATTCCAAAATCAAATGTTATTATACTAATGGGGGATTTTAATGTACAAATAGGGAGTGAAAAATCGTTTAGAAAAACAGTAGGATATTATCCAGTCCATAAAAGAACAAACAAAAATGGCACAAGTTTAATCAGTCTTTGTAGAACATTTGAGTTAAAGGTAATGTCAACCTTCTTCAAAAAATTACCAAGAAAGGCAAAAATATGGATCTCTCCAAATCCAGTGCTAGAGGAGTTCTAGTTAGATCAAGTGGCTATTTCTAAATGCAGTTTTAAAGAAATCACGAATGTGAAAGTAGCAAGAAACAGGGAATTTGATTCTGATCGTTACCTGACTAAGATTAAACTGAAACTTCTCCAAAATAAAAACCAAAAGAGACAACAAAAATTAATGAAATATAATACAGACAGGCTCAACATCACCAAAGAGGTAATAAAAAATTTTCACGAAGAAATTAAAGGAACTAAATCAGGGAAATGGGAAGAAATATCGAAAGAAATCAGCAGGGCAGCGAAAAATGCATTTGAGACAACAAAAATAAAGCAGAAAGTCTGGTGGTATGAATGGTTCAAATGGCTCTGAGCACTATGGGACTCAACTGCTGAGGTCATAAGTCCCCTAGAACTTAGAACTACTTAAACCTAACTAACCTAAGGACATCACACACATCCATGCCCGAGGCAGAATTCGAACATGCGATCGTAGCCGTCGCCCGGTTCTGGATTGTAGCGCCTAGAACTGCTTGGCCACTCCGGCCGGCTGGTGGAATGAAATCTCTGAAGAAGCAGTTACGGAAAGAAAAAAACAGTGGAAGAAATGGAAATTTTCTGGGAAGCCTGAATACCCTGATGCATTTAGAATGCAAAGGAAAGAAACAGCAAGAATAATAAAGAGTGCTAAAAGATCTTTTGAGTGATTTCCCTAAATCATTCCAGGCAAATGCCGGGATGGTTCCTCTGAAAGGGCACGGCCGACTTCCTTCCCTAATCCGATGAGACCGATGACCACGCTGTCTGGTCTCCTTCCCCAAACAACCAACCAACCAACCAACCAACCAGATCTTTTGAGAAATCACAACTTCTTGACATACAAAACAACTTTGTAAAACATAACTGCAGGAATTTCTATAAGATGTTTAGAAGTCACCTAAAGGGCTACCAAGACCCAAGTATTTGCTTCACAGATGAAGATGGTAAAGTAGGCCTAAGCAACGGCCAAAATTGTGAAACAATAAGAAAATACTTTGTAAAATTATTGAACTGTGAAGAACCAAAATGTAAGCTAGTATTTCCAGATCTCCATGAAAATACAGAAGCAGATTCACCACCTACAGCTGAAGAAATTAAAAAAACAATAAGAACCCTGAAAACCAACAAAGCCAGTGGAGAAGACTCAATTACAGCTGAAATTATTAAATGGTCTCAACCAAAAATTATAATTAACCTTCAGCTCATATTTGAAGAAATATGAGAAACTGAAAAGATACCAGCAGACTGGAAAATGGCTCTCATCCATCCCTTGCACAAGAAAGGTGATAAGCAAAATGTAAATAACTACAGAGGTATATCTTTGTTGCCAGTGGGTTATAAAATATTTTCAACAATACTACTAAACAAGGTAGAAGCAATACCTAATAGCCAATTGGGAGAATATCAGAGTGGATTTAAAAAGGGCAGATCTTGCTCAGAACAGATTTTCAACCTAAAGTCCATAATTCTTCACAAAGGTATAGTGTAACATTTATAGATTATAAAAAGAGATTTGACTCGGTTGATAGGGAAACACTAGATAAAGTGATCAGAGAATTTGTCATGAAATGAAGTCAGCAAATATTATTCGTGAAACGCTCACAGACACCAAATCAAAAGTAAAGTTTCAGGGTGAAATATCGGAGGCATTCAAAATAAAAACAGGTGTAAGGCAAGATGATGGCCTGTCTCCACTCCTTTTTAACTGTGTACCAGAGAAGATAGTAAGAGAATGGAAACAAAAACTAAAAGAAAAGAAGCTATCACCAATCAGACGCCGGCCGGTATGGCCGTGCGGTTCTAGGCGCTTCAGTCTGGTACCGTGTGACCGCTACGGTCGCAGGTTCGAATCCTGCCTCTGGCATGGGTGTGTGTGATGTCCTTAGGTTAGTTAGGTGTAATTAGTTCTAAGTTATTGGGGACTGATGACCACAGATGTTAAGTCCCATAGTGCTCAGAGCCATTTGAACCAATCAGACTGGGACTAAAAACAAAGGTACTGAAATTCACTGTTTATCATTTGTGGATGAGTTTGTCATTCTTTCTGAAAACCTGAGAAATGCTGGAATACAAATCAATCTCTTTGAAGAAATAGCCAACAAAGCAGGTTTAAGAATATCTGTAGAAATGCCTACAACATAAGGTGTCTGTTTAAAAATTTGTAGATACAGCACTACAACACAGTAGTAAAACCAGAATGTCTTTATGCAAGTGAACGTTTAGTACTGAACTACAAATTACACGAACTTGAAGTCCTAGAAAGAAAAATCATTCGACAAATACTTGGACCACCATAAAATACAGAGGTATGGAAATTACGAAGAAGTTTATCACAACATAGAAAACATAAATGAAACATTACGAAAGAGGACACGTACACAGAATGATCAGCGACGGGTTAACCAAACAGATCTTTAAATATCTTTTGGATAAGAAGTCAACAATAGCCTGGATTCTAGAAGTTAGGAAAGATTTGGAAAGAAACAACATAGGCGAAAGAGATGCAACAGAAAGACTTTCAAGAGGAAAGTGTTAAAAACGGAAGGATTCCAAGGCAAGAGCGAAAAGAAGACAGGGTCAAAATGGTCCGAGGAGAGAAAAAGGATACATAGTGAAAAGATGAAAGAATACTAGAGGAAAAAGAAAGAATAACAAAGAGGGAAGCACTGAAATTAGTGCGTGGTCCTTAGATGACCCAAACGAAGAAAGAAGAAGAAATATAAATATAAAGAGTTCGTACAGATTAATTAAGAAATATTGTGCTGTGGTCCGCCTGCATAAATACAGATGATAAATATTTTCAGCACCAATCTTACTGTTATGGAATTTCTCAGAAAATGACGTTAATAAACGTGAAATTTCGTTGCGATGTATTCATTAATATAAGACGTATTTAAAAAAAGAATTCGCAGCTAATTAGGCAGCGGGCCACCATATAGAATTTGTATAGCTATGTAGTAATGAACAGCTGTTCTGGTGTCTGGAAGGCATGGTTCTTTTGCGGTGTTTTTATTGTCTCTCTATAACCTGCGAATCAAAAGAAGGAGCACGGAATAGAAATGCGCTGAAGGAGTAAGATCGGCTGGACAAAAGAGGGTATTAAAATTCGGTCTTCCATCTCCGTCAGAATTTTGTTTTAATCACGCCATGAGGCAAAGCCAACCGAGAGATTTTAATAATTATATTCCACAACTCAACTTCGTCTCACAGCTTTGTTCCAGCATTACACAGCGCCAAAAATAAATAATTTTCACCTGTTATTCCGTTCCATGTTAAAAGCTACGCTTAACGAGAGTACCGACAGTCCCACCACCTTGAACAGGCCATAACGCCTCCGCGCGTGCGACGTAGAGTGTTACAAAACAAAAGATGCCCGATACATTTTACAAAACACAATTCTCGTAGCTAACACTTTTCTGATAGAACCCTGTTGATTATTATTATTTTATAAATCCTATGTCTCATTTATGCCTCTTGCTCTCTACCACACTGTGACTGATAAAGATCTGCTGTACTATCGTGGCATGCCCAAGGTTTTTTTTTTTTTTTCGTTTATAGGTCTTGAATTTCCCACATCGATATTCGAGCAGTAATGAGAAACCGCTCCCATCAGGAATAATAGCGTGGCTGCGTGTCTTATTCAAGAGTGATGGATGAGAAGCAAAGTACATATTCTGTCAGTTCGCATATGACATCGAAGGTGCGTGTGTAGCAACGTCATCACCACAGTGTATCCGAAATTTACGTACATGAAATGAAATGAAATGATCGTATGGCATTGACGGCCGAGAGTCCACACCCGGGGAAGTTTGGCCGCCGAGTTGCAAGTCTTTTCAGTTGACGTCACGCGAAGCGACTTGGGTGTCGATGATGATGAGGACAACGCAACCCTCAGACCCGAGCAGAGAAAATGACCGACCCAGTCGGGAATCGAAACTGCGTCCGCTGCATGGCACCACTCACGAGCATTTACGAACAGTTCCATAATGATGCCTTTCAGTAACCCTGCCTTCTCCGTCTTTCTTACTTAATAAACGAAGAGGGAAAACATTTCGTAGCCAATGAAAGTAGATTTGTTTCGTTGCTGCGTTAGCGTTCTGTAACGGCGTGCGAGAGGTGTAGCCACTTTAGCCACTAACTAACATCCAGAACGCAGGGAGTCCCGTTACTTCCGTTACCGTTAAACTAACGTAACGTTTGTTGCCTGTGGAGGGACCAAGCGTTTTTAACAATCAATTTAGGTTTGCTGCCAATGGGGTAACGTAGCGTTTTAACAGTAAAGTAGCGTTTGCTGTCAGTGGGGTGGCCCAGCTTTATAATAGTAACTTTTACATTTGCTGCAAGTGGTGTGACCTAGCGCTTTAACAGTAACATTACGTTTGCTGCCAGTGGTTTGACCTACTTTTTTAACAGTAACTCCGAATTTTCGTCCGCCTCCGGTAGCTGAGTGGTCAGCGCAACAGAATGCCAGTCCTAAGGGCCCTGGTTGGATTCCCGTCTGGGTCAGAGATTTTCACCGCTCAGGGACTGGGCATTTCGTCCCCATCGACGCGCAGGTCGCCGAAGTGGCGTCAAATCGAAAGACTTGCACCAGGCGAGCGGTCTACCCGACGGGCGGCCCTCATCACACGACATTATTATTATTATTATTATTATTAAAATGGGTCAAATGGCTCTGAGCACTATGGGACTCAACTGCTGTGGTCATAAGTCCCCTAGAACTTAGAACTACTTAAACCGAACTAACCTAAGGACATCACACACATCCATGCCCGAGGCAGGATTCGAACCTGCGACCGTAGCGGTCGTGCGGTTCCAGACTGTAGCGCCTTTAACCGCTCGGCCACTCCGGCCGGCTATTATTATTATAACAGTAATTTCTCGTGTTTGTAAGATATGTCACTGACTCAACTAATGTGAGTATACTGCAGGTTTCATACGTCAGGACAGTCGAAATTTCAGAACTGAAAGAAAGATCAGCCAAGGAGATTTATTAACAAAACTAGTCTCATCATTCGAAGCTGAAATTTTCGGATCCTCAAATACAATAAAATATGGAGTACGAGTTATTTGAAGGCCTCAGAAGAACTTTCGTATGTTGAAGTTGTTGCGTAACTGGTGCAGCTGAGCTTCAATAAGGAGAGGAAACACTCAATTTTGCAAGTACAAAAGAAAGTCTATAATTAGTTATAATAGGAATTACATAATGAACAACAAACATGTCAAAAAGAAAACTATATTTATTAACAATAAAATGTTAGAACGAGGTATTTATTCTCTTTGTTTTTTGCAATTATGGCAGTTGCAGACGAGTAGATAAGAAGAGACGTAATAAGAAAGAGGTAGACGATTAAAAGTTTTTTGGGGCACTTTTGGGAAACTAGACAGACTGTCAAAATTCATGTATGTCGGACAAAGGAAGTCAATAAAGTTTTGTCTCACTTACGGTAGTGTGGCATGGGATTTTAATTTCGAAATAGTTCCAAATTAACCGTTGGTTAGCAATCAATGAAGACATGACCGGTGGAAAATGTTACGAGACAAAGGAGGACAAACAAATGGGCCGGAGAACAGATCACAATGCAAGAAGAGTTCTCCCGCGTAATAAAAATGAAATACAAATAGGCCGAACACGTGGTTAGTACAGTGGATACGGAGACAGGAAAGACTATCTAATGGAAAGTACACAGCAGCAATAAGGGTGCATACAAAAATGGTTCAAATGGCTCTGAGCACTATGGTACTTAACTTCTGAGGCCATCAGTCCCCTAGAACTTAGAACTACTTAAACCTAACTAACCTAAGGACATCACATACCCGAAGCAGGATTTGAACCTGCGACCGTAGCGGTCGCGCGGTTCCAGACTGTAGCGCCTAGAACCGTTCGCCCACTCTGGTCGGCGGGTGCATACAGCTGATATCTTAATCCACAGACAAAGTCGGAGGGAACTTTTATCCAGCAGTGGGTGTTAAATGGCTGGTCTTTTTAAAGATGTTTGAATTACGTAAGTGAGGGCTAAATTAACTTAGCCTTGAAGACAGATTCACTACAGTGGCTTCGAATCAGTACAGTTACGCACAGCGGAGTAACTTTATTACCCACATCTTATCACTCACTTCCGTATGACATATAGCATTGACAGTGGTTGCTGAATATCTGGGACCACCATAAACCGCATTCTCCGCCAGCATTGGCTGTGAATTGCTCTCTCACTCTCTCTTCTTTTCTTACTATAGGTCGTCAGAAGGGTGTGAGATTTTTGTGGAAATAACATGGTCGTAAAAGGGAGTTCGCTATCCAGTCTGTAAGTCATAAAAACGATGATTTACTTCCCCCCCCCCCCCCCCCCCCCCCAGTGCGATTGTGCAAGCGGTAACACTTCCAGGCGCTGCCCTCACCACTTCGTGTCTCGCGACGTGTGAAATCCCGCATTCGGGTATGCCTGAGCAGGGTAATTTTCTGCAGCGTTCGGAGTTGCTGACACGTGAAGATTGTCCCTAATCACTCATCTGAACACGTGCACATACACCTATTTGTAAAGTCACTTTTTCCACGTGCAAGAGACGCTTAATGAGTGGTACATTTCTGCGGTTGAACACGGTGGAACAGATTACCAACGTAACTGCATCTCTTCTGTTTTTCCCAGAGGTGAACCTAAGCCTTCTCACATTTGCATATCTCATACCACCGTCAATAGCAGAGAGGTTAAAGAGTTTTGTAAGGCACTGCCGCGTAGATATCGCTATGGCCGTCCACGAACTACGTAAGGGGAATAGGGCACGAGTAAGTGTCAAAAAATCGAATTTTCAAAATTTTTATCTAAAAAAAATTCCCTGTAATTTACTGAACAAGAGAGTATTTCGAGGAAACTGCACCGAGCAAAGCCTCAAAGTTAAATGATTTTAAAAGTGTCAGCAGACGTGATTACTGCGCTATGTCGCGCAGACAGCTATGTTAAAACCAGAGTATTGATCTGATTTGTTTTTGTATGACATTTTACTTTCTAATGTCTTAACGGCACAAGATTATTAACGAAGTGATTACATTGTCGGTCTCAAAACTCAAATGAGAGTTTTAACAACTTTATATGGGAACGGATACCAGAAACTGTTCTCGTAATACTAAATATTTTGGACATAGGTATGCAGTACTGGTACAGTGTGAAGTTTTAAAGTTGTGGAACTGAGGGTAGTGCCTGGTGGACTGAATATACGAAATATCGTAATTGCCTTTGACCGTAGGAGACTCTTCGAAACGGAGAAATTACTGTTGGATGCCACCAAGAATAAGAAGTAGTCTGGAAAGAAAAGGGAGAGGGACCAACACAAGAAACCAGATAAATGTGGACCTGGGATGCATTAGTGTTACGCGTGGGGGTTAGAGAAAGAGGTTTTAACTAGCATTTCCCAGAAGTTTAAGTTTTTAATCTTCTGGTACAAATTCGTGTGAAGCTGTTAAAGACAGATGGTTGAAATTTTGTATACTGTCTCCAAACACACTTAACTATAAGATACACTGCTCTTATGACTTAAATTTGAAAATTAAAGACATTTTAAATAAAAACTGAGTTAATAGCTGAAAGTTTTGACAATAATTAATAAGATTTTTTAATCATAATTAATGACAGAAACATGTTTTTAAAAGTCTGATTTGAATTGTGTTAGGAACCTCCAGAGAAGAAAATCAAGCTTCTACTTTTTTTCGAGATACATGTGCCTACGCTGTACATAAATGATTAAAATGCTTTGTTTCACTTGCAGCACAAAATACAACTGAGAAAGAAGTGTGAGACCAAAAGCTATGGTTCATGCATCAAATTGTTCTCAAAACATCTGTTAAAAGGCTGTAATCATTACTTGGCTTTACAACTCTTATTCTTTGAGGTACAGTGTTTAGAATATTGTCAAATGTTTCCCTTGCGGCCATGAACAAGTCGCCTTAGTCGGTGCTCAAAATATGTGAACACACGTAGAGAAGGTAAACAATAACTGTTTACGTTGTACCACAGTGTTATATGGAAAGTCTAGATGAACAAATTCGTTCGCTCCCTTTGTGCTCTATGAAGCCGGGAAACGTCCTCAAGTCGGCGACTTACGGTACAGTCCATGCACGGCGCGGGACACTTCGGCTAACATCGTCCTTGAATATGAGAAACCCTATTTTTTTGCAGTTACAGAATGTAGAATTAACTTCTGTGTGTTTTCATTCAAAATATTGTGAACTTTATAAATCGTTTCGTTTCCTTGAGTTGTTAACTGCGAAACTGCTTTGCGTTTAACGATTAGATTTAGATAGAACAGTAAACGTCGTAAATTTTTGCATAACATTTACAAAACTCTTTTTCCTTTCTCAACTTACTGCAGAGATTAAGTTGATAATGTTAACAAGTAAATGACTAAACTGGGGCCGCAAGAGAACAAAAGGATATTGAAAATCTTGCCTTATAACCACATACACCCTCTTTTCTATTCGTAGTTATAGTGTTGTCTTATAGCGTTTTATTATATCAGTTTGCGCCAGTTAAATAGCGTGACCGTTATGGAACTTTGACTTTCTATAATAAGGCGTCACTTGCTACTAAAAATAATAATATTAACAATCTGAATACAACTTCAGAGTAAACCGGACCCTCTTACAATTATCTACCATGTTTGTACATGTCTAAATATTAATTAGGCTATTGCACTTTTTCCGGGGCATTTAGTGAACAAACTGTCGGGTTGTTTTGCCCGGAAACAAAACATAAGCTACACTGTTACTGTCTGCCACTAAAGCACGCCGACAGCAATCACCACAAGGGCAGAATCTACACTAACAAACCTTGAGAGTTTTCCTGCTGGAAATCCTATTTGCTAATACCGGTAACCGCGTCCTAAACAACGAATTTTGAAAACAGTGTTCAACAACTTGTAACAGATAGTGAATTTATAATTCCAGAAATGTAATAACAGGTTTCTGTACCAGAGTGAAACTAACAAAATCTGAAATGACTTCTTTTTCAAACATTACTTTACGAGCTCTGAAAAGGCAAAATGAAATTAGTAATTGTTCTTAGACGCAAATTACTTTAGTCTTGAGCCTTTTAGTAGCTGAATCCAAACAGATGAATTTGAAGCAAGTTTTGTATCAACGTGACTCATCAAATTTGTGTGTTTCCACTTTCTTACTTTAACCCTTCAGTGGTCGTGTTGATGGCAGAATTGTGTAATCCACTTGCGAAGTTCATGAAAATCTGAAAGTCTGGAAGCGACTGTGGTTCGCGCCTCTGTTGCTTTGATATGATAGGAAATAATCATGCAAAATGTTCAAATGTGTGTGAAATGTTATGGGACTTAACTGCTACGGTCATCAGTCCCTAAGCTTAACCTAAATTATCTTAAGGACAAACACACACACACACACACACACACACACACACACACACACACACACACACACATGCCCGAGGGAGGACTCGAACCTCCGCCGGGACCAGCTGCACAGTCCAAGACTGAAGCGCCTTAGAAATAATCGTGCAGTTCCATTATACTTTAGCATCATTATGCATCAGAGGCAAGAAGGTCGAATTGTAGCATGGCATGGCAGAGAACTTCTATGCGTCGCTGCTATCACTGCGGAAGGACACGGAATACAAGTACAGTACTCGAAAAGTGTGTAACGTGCGTAATAAATTAGATTGACACCGTCACTTCAAGATCGGCTGTGTGGCTTCTTTCGAACACCGTGATTAACTTAGTATTTAAAAGAACATGCGTTTTTATAAACTAAATCAAAGCCAATTATGCTATTTTAGTTAAAATTGTTATTTAATTTTTTTTTCAACTCTGAGACACGAAAATTCCACTTTGAAAATAATTTTGTTTTTAATGGGAAAAAAAGCAACTCTTTCCTTCAGCGCTGGTCATCGCATGGGACACGTAATGAGGATTTCTTTGGCCTGACAGTGGCTACACGTTGCAAAAAGGAAATTGCAAATATCTGCCGAAACACGAGAGGAAAACCACCCAACGACTATTAGGAAAGACGCCCTATATGTATACCCGATCTGAAACTACTCAGGCTTCCTTTCATGCAACTTCGCTTGCTTTCCGTCAAAGCCTCAAATCCATCTTCTTCTATTTCGACTTTTCTGGTCTCTTCTTTTCCACCCTCCTTTTTCTTTGCCTCACCAGGTCTACCAGACCTTAGTTGCACCACTAATGTTGACAAAACAGTCCTTCTGAATCGGAATTCAGTGCCATGCGACCAGGAAATGTATCTCTGCGATTCATTTCCTTACTTTCGCTTACTTTAGCAGTCTTTAAACTTCCACTGCCACGTTACAGACACGATAGCTGGATCATTTTTAGTCTGTCAGAGCAAATGTGTGGCGTATGTCAGTCGATTGCAATTCACCGTTACCACACGCTGCGAGATGCAAAACAACTTTTCAATGGCATTTGATGAAAAGAGCGACATTGGACGCGTTTCTGTTTTGAAATATAAAACTTGTTCGGATGGTTCGGCGTTTTTGCTGATACCAACATTGCCACGAGGGAACGAATACCATCTGCACCGAACGAAGCGAGAGAGGAACGCTTAAAAATGGTGAACCGAATAACTCGCCGAGCACGCATGACGTAAGCAATACGTCGATTAATCGATGTTTTGCAGCATGTTTCCCAGCGAGGAATCCACGTGCCAGCCACGCAACCTGAACGCAAGCTATTGGAATTCTGTATTCGATACGCGCGATATTTGCTCACAAAATTTTCACTGCCTGTGTGGGCGCCTTTTCACTTATACCTAGTATATCGCAAGCAACATTATGACTGGTGCTGCACTGCTGTTTGATATTATTTTCTGTGCTCTAAACTCGCCAGTCTCGTTTTTATATCATTAGGAAATATCGATAAGAACTGAGCGATGTATTCAGCCCTCTACTAAATTGTTTACAGGATTCCAGCACATTCGAGTAAGTGCTCCACTTTCTTTGCCCAAGAATGGAACCTGAGGATTGTCTGACTACAGAGTGCGTTGTGACACATCACAGCTGTGCTGAGACGTCACATGTGCCTTCACCGTTGTTGGTGAAGCATTGTTTTCTCTCTGTGTCAACTGAGACGGGTCAGGCGTGAGTTCACGTCCTTAGTCATACGCTCAGCGCAATTGTTATTGCGTTATCTACCGTTCAGTTACTATACCTTCATTTATCTCTCAGTCTCAAACACCATTTATTCCATAACAGAAAAGGCATTATCAGACATTACTCGATGTCCGGTAGTGCTCTATTGCGCCGATTTTTTTGTAGTAGTGCAGGCCGAGACGCCTCTGATGTTCCTCTCTCAGTATCTCTGCAACAGTACAGTTCGAATAGCTCTGACGTGAGTCGCAGGGAATACTTTGTACTTCAGTATGTATTGAGGTCTCTTCCCATTCGATTCACAGCAGCACCTTGGGAAGAATGGCTGCCTATACGTGAATGAGCAAGCTTTCGTTTCCATAACATTGTCTACCCTTACTCTAAAGGGTTGCTACGTAGAAAACTTAGGAGTTTTCGTAGTTTTCCTCCTGGAAGACGATTGTTTGAAATTTCTAAACAGGTTATCAACATTTAGTATTAAGAAAACAGTCTTAATCGCGTTTATAATTTGTTTGGTGCCGACCGGTTTCAGCCCATCGCAGGGGCCATCTTCTGTGCGAAGATACTGTGAAATTACGATATATGTGTTAGACAAGACTAATGATAACTATCTTGAAAGAGTGGATTACGTAAATACGAGGGCTGTCCAGAAAGTAAGTTACGATCGGTCGCGAAATGGAAACGACTATGAAAATACGATAAAGCTTTGCAAAGATGTGTTGGGCAGTGTCTCTAGTATGGCTCTAGGTAGAATTATGTCGCTCTTTTCATTCATGAGCTCTTTGTGAGCGCGGGAAGATGTTATAGAAAATAGTGTCTCCCGCCAAGTATGAGGGCTTGATGAGAATTTTCCCCTGAAGCTATGCAACCAACATTACGTAACTGTCGTGCGGTTTCTTCTTCAAGACAATTTTCAGCCTCATTCTGCAGTGGCAATGAAGATGTTCCTGCATCGTTTCAATTGGAAATGTTTGGTTACCCACAACACAGCCCGTAATTGTCTCCCAATGAGTTTCATCTCTGCTCAAACGAACCGCTGGCTATGAAGACAACATTTTGGCACAGACAACGAGCTTTAGGCCAGCGTAGGGAATTGGCGGAAATCACTGGCGGCTGCCTTCTATGATCAGGGTATTGGAAAGTTGGTACAACGCTACGGCGAATGTCTGAGTCAGAACGGCGACTACGTAGAGAAGTAGCTGAAAGGTGTAGCTAACTGTTACAAATGAAACATTTTCATTTCGCGATCAATCGTAACTTACTTTCTGGACAGCCCTCGTATAATGTTTTACCCACTGGTCGACTGCTGGTGGCGTCACGTCTATTAAAGTGTGGCTAAGGAATTTACCTTATTTATATAGCACACTATGAGCACGTGAGCGTCAGCAACGCCTCCAGCGGTGACCAATGGTAGAAGTCTAGGCTTAAAAAGACCCAAAAAGGGCCGATGATGGATATTTTAGAAAAATTGGAGATCTTCATACATCATAAACAGAAACGAACCGCTCTACTGAATGAGCAAATGGAGTTTTACGATAGAACATTGCCCGCATCTCGTGGTCGTGCGGTAGCGTTCTCGCTTCCCACGCCCGGGTTCCCGGGTTCGATTCCCGGCGGGGTCAGGGATTTTCTCTGCCTCGTGATGGCTGGGTGTTGTGTGCTGTCCTTAGGTTAGTTAGGTTTAAGTAGTTCTAAGTTCTAGGGGACTTATGACCACAGCAGTTGCGTCCCGTAGTACTCAGAGCCATTTGAGCCATTTTTGATAGAACATTTTTCGAGCTTTACGAAAGTATTATTTGCATATAAGGATGATACTTTTCCTTTCTTGCAACTCTGATTTTAATTTTTTTTTGAATGAGCATCCTATACATACGACAAGTACCATTATGTATTCCTTTGTAACTGACGTCCATAAGTTTTCTAGTTACATGACATCAAACTATAACCTTAAGACATTTACTTTAAGTTTTACATAGTTTTATGATAATCCTATGTGACACGTAGCGCGACGGTGCTATAATCTTGCCGGCCGCGGTGGTCTAGCGGTTCTGGCGCTGCAGTCCGGAACCACGGGACTGCTACGGTCGCAGGTTCGAATCCTGCCTCGGGCATGGGTGTGTGTGATGTCCTTAGGTTAGTTAGGTTTAAGTAGTTCTAAGTTCTAGGGGACTTATGACCTAAGATGTTGAGTCCCATAGTGCTCAGAGCCATTTGAACCATTTTTTTGCTATAATCTTGATATACATACCATAAACCAGTAATGGACATAGCTTATACTTCTCTCAGCACAATGTACAGTTTGACAATTACGTAACTACTTAGAAAATATTTCTTTTATGCAGCTAACAGCAATACGACAAAATGGTTCAAATGGCTCTGAGCACCATGCGACTTAACTTCTGAGGTCATCAGTCGCCTAGAACTTAGAACTAATTAAACCTAACTAACCTAAGGACATCACACACATCCTTGCCCGAGGTAGGATTCGAACCTGTGACCGTAGTGGTCGCTCGGTTCCAGACTGTAGCGCCTAGAACCGCACGGCCACTCCGGCCGGCAGCAATACGACAACCGACATCCGTTAAAATAAATATCAATACATCGTCACTCACTAAATATCGCTTATACAATCATACTAAATATAATAACAAAATGTTCGTATTTTTGGCGGATGTCTCTATACACAGTGTAGGCTGCCAATATCTTTTGCACTATGACGATGGATTCCCTCCAAAGTTCGTATCGGTCCTATCGTTGCCTAGGCGACGGACAGCAGCGTGGTAAAGGGGGCAGCCATATTGCACCGCTGCCATGACAACAGCGTCCATAGGGCCTGGACTAGGCAGCAGATAACATCGTAGCAGAGAGGACAGCCATGTTGGACCGCTACCATGGCAACGGCGTCCATAGTACCTGGACTAGTGTGCTCTGTATGTACGATTACAGATACGCACACGTAAACTTGTTACGTTATTAAATAATAGAAACAGGATATAAATAAGCAGAAAGTAAATAGAATACAAATCGGAAATTGTTATCCCTCTCCCATAGTATATTACGAATGAAGGTAAGGTAGCTTACTAACGTTATTTTATAAATTTGACGTTGAAAAGATTTTTTCTCATACTATTTTGTGTTTATTTATATAAGAGTTTTTTAAAATGAGTATGGTTTCTTTACATTCTAATCTTGAAACACATTGTATTTATACTTCAATTTTTAAGCCTTGGCGTCTACCATTGGTCACCGCTGGAGGCGTTGCTTACGCTCACGTGCTCATAGCGTGCTTTATAATCCCACACATAAGGTAAACTCCTACCCCCCCCCCTCCTTTCCACCATCCTTTCCCTGGGCTCCCTCTTCCCCCCTTCCATCCTGTGTTTCTCCCCGTCTAACCTCTCCTTACCTCCCTTCTCCCCCCCCCCCCCCGAGTCACTCGTATTCCCGTCCTCTGCCTTCCCCACTCCCTGTCGCGTCTGCCCAGCACCCCCCACCCCTCTTATGGGTCCTCATCCTCCATCGGCTACTTTTCCCCCTCCCCCCCTTCGCTTTTCCTCACCTTCCCCCCTTTTTTATCTTCCCCTCATCTGTCTAGTTTCCCCCCACCTGCTCTCGGCTGTGGTATATTTTTAGCGCAGTGTTCTAGTGAATGTTCAGTGTTGTTTCATTTTTTCCCGTGTTGCGAACAGAAACCAGACTGTCGCCGTGTTTTTTTTAATTGTCTGTCTATTATTTTACCTGCCTGCTTCGTATGTATGTTTATTAGCATCATCATCCCTTTGTTCTGTTTTAAGTTCCACGACTTTTTCGCCGTGTTACCCTTTAAGTCTTCGATTTTATCGCCTGTTTTGTTATTATATATAATCTTCACCTTTTTAAATCAACGTCTATAGGCTGAAAAGCGACATACTAAGCTGCTGCAAGCCTGCCCCCTCTGGGGGGAATCGAAATTCAATAAAGAACAAAAAAAAGTAAATATCTTACAGTCTCCTCCCACACCTCAGTAGACGTGACTGCACCAGCAGGTCGACCAGTGGGTAAAACATTATATTTACGTAATCCACCCTTTTAGGATAGTTATCATTAGCCTTGTCTTACATATATACTGTATATTGTAATTTCACAGTATGTTCGCCCTGAAGATGGCCCCTGCGATGGGCTGAAACCGGTTGGCACTAAATAAATTAAAAACGCGATAAAGACTGTTTTCTTAACACTAAGTTAATTTATATTAATCGCTGTTGGTCTACAACCATGCTGTCCAAACATCTTAGGTTATCAAGAGACTGAAAATGTCTGCCAGTTAAGATTTATCAATATTTTTATTTTTCTCTCTTCCAGGCCTAACAAATCTTCGAGTATTCACTCTGTCCTTTGTATTGGCTCGGTCGGCCCCGTTAACCTGACCTGATGTGCGTCTCGTACCCTTCAGGTTTCAAGCGCGGTCTGTAGATGTATTTTCTGAGTAATCTCTTTTGCTGACGAGCGACAGTTTCCTAGTATCTCAGCAGTGAATCTAAGTCTATAATTTGCGTCACTTACAACAAAGGATAGACTATGTGTTCGTTTTGTCATAACAGTTCACAGTATTACTCTCAAATAGAGGGATACCGTAAATGATGCATTCGTTTTACAGGTTCTATGTTTTCCAGTCCATTACATTTACAAATATGACTGATGCGTAAATGGAACTGCATACTCGCCAAGTCTGCATTTAGCACTGTACAAATATATGATGAGTGCGCCTCTGACCACTCGACACACGTCCAAGCGATAGTTAGGTTCCTTCCATACATAATATAGCAACATCCTGTCGCTAGTCATTGCATCACTGTTGGTGCATATTCTGACCTGTCCTAATGTTCTTGTCAGTGGGGGTACACAGACACGGTCCTTAATGTAGCCGCAAAGGAAGAGTCACAAGTCGTTATCTCAGGAGACCTGGGATGAGGGTCATGGGAACAGAGCCACATTATCTTGATGGTAAGTTCAATCCAGTGATACGGAAGTTCGTCGTTGTGGTACAGGGCAGCAACGAACGTCGATATTCCAATGAGGGGATGACGCGTCCTGTTGGAAGAAGAAATTCTCGGTATCAGCAGTCAGTTGTGAAAAGAAACACAACTGCGGGTATAAAGACTGACCATACTATGGACTATGAAAAAACAAAAATGCTCTGTCAATCCTCCTACTTCTGGGACTGGGTTACTAAAGAGGCCATCGAAATCCGAATACAGGACGATCTAATTAATAAAGACAGCGGCCTTCAACTTAGTCAGGCTTGGAACCACGCACTCAGCCTGGAGAGAAAGATGCGGTCCCAGGGATGGAGGACCGCCCTCGACGGCGGCAGCAGGGATACTGCAGAGCCCAGTTTAGACTCAGGCGCCGCTTCCCCCACCAACTCCAGTAGCCGCCACGCCGGCCGCACCAAAGACACCAGGAGAGGAACGGTGGAGGGATTAACGGCTAGTATATATATGGCGCCGAGTGGAACAGCACAACATTCGTCAGGAACCACCTGAAGGTGGCAGCTTGTACGTCTGCCGAAATATTGTGGAGAAATTACGACGCTACCCGGTCGGATACCCGAGAACTGTTCAAATTGGAAATACGCCGGGAAAACTTCAGATCACAACTGCAACATATCAGGTTAAGAGATACCCCTCACAGTCTTCTCACAGACAAGGCCCTTACAGCTGAGTCCGCGAGAGTACCAGAACAGAGTAACTATCAGCGAATGTCGTTCACGCGCCACAATTTCGTGAGCATTTTTAGTATCACACACCCTCAGATTGTGGCGATTAGCCCTATCAGGTAAATGGAAGGTTCCGCATATTCCAACAGACAAAATTTCTTTCCTTCCTTTATCGCCATTTTGTCAATGCGCTGCACTAGTAATGCCTAATGGTGGGCACATTGCAAACTCGGTGAGTCTGTGGTTCTATTCATTTATCAACAATCACATTTGTAATGTGGTTGAAAAACATAGAACTTTAAAACGAGTTAATCAGTTTATGGTTCAAATGGCTCTGAGCACTATGGGACTCAACTGCTGAGGTCATTAGTCCCCTAGAACTTAGAACTAGTTAAACCTAACTAACGTAAGGACATCACACACATCCATGCCCGAGGCAGGATTCGAACCTGCGACCGTAGCGGTCTCGCGGTTCCAGACTGCAGCGCCAGAACCGCGCGGCCACTTCGGCCGGCTTAATCAGTTTATAATAGCTCTATATTATAATGGTATGGCTGACTCACAATTGGGAGTCACTCCGCGCGGCGCGACGAGTAATACTGGAGCTTTAGCAACAACTGTAATTACGCTGAGCAGCCAGTTTTATGACCACCTACCTAATGGCCGGGATGTACATCTTTGGTACGGATAACAGCGGCGATGCGTTGTGGCATGGAAGCAGAGAGGCCTTGATACGTTGCTGGAGAGAATCTGCACACACAAGTCACCTAATTCACTAAAATTTCGGGGGGGGGGGGGGGAGGTGTTGGTGATGAACACTGGCGCCAAGTTCAGTCGTATATCATATCTCAGACGTGTTCGATCGGGTTCAGATCTGGTGAGTTGGGTAGCCAGAACATTAATTGGAACTCGGTCCTGTGTTCCCTGAACCACTCCATCACAACCTGGCCTTGTGACATGGCGTATTATCTTGTTGAAAATTGCCACTACCGTCAGGAAACATGACCGCCATGGAGGTTGTAATGGTTCTTTATTTACGTGACCATTACGGCACTCCAACCCCAGTTCTCGATACCAGTAATGTCGTACTAGATTTCTGCGAAGGAACAGACATATTTTTGTGACAATATTCACATTTGGTTTTATTAATGTATAGGTACTCCGATGTATCGATATATTACAGTGATATGGTTCTTGTGTGTATTCATTTCTGTGAGACTGTAATAATCTTTTACTTACTTGTAACCGTTTTGGCGCGAATGCGCACAGAGCAGTCTTTGTTTCACTTTTCAGAAGTTAAGTTGTTATTTCGCTTTGTAAAAGAACAGTCAAGTCTTGTGTTTGGTTAAAGTGGAAATTAAATATATGAAGATTGATACAAAATTGTTTTCTTGATGATGTGACAATTAAGAAGAAGTATATGTGAATTTAGTAGAAGTTTAATAAAAATGTGGATCGTGAACACCAAGTCAAAAACTATTTCTACCATACCATTGCTCTGAACTGGGATTGTTTGATCATTAAGAATTTCCTGAAAAACGCATTTGTTAGGTCTTCAAATATTGCTAAAATACAGATCTGGACCTTCTAGCAGTCAAAGTGGAATCACCCTAGAATCAAGAAGATGAGCCATATCAACTTCGACGAAATCTACGCGGGAATCCATTCAAGATAAGTGCCAAAATTGATTTTTTTTTTACAGTGATTTCATTATTTCCATTCTGACGATACCATCCACAGTCAATAACTTTGTTGTTGCCCGATAAAGCGAACATATGCTGCGTGAGCAACATTATTAATCTGATTTCTAACCTACTTTGCGAGTGGTGGTATTGTTAAAAGGTATGTACGCGGTCTGCAATGAGAGAACGATAGTCCTCCTTGCACGATCTCAGCTGGACCAATGGATGCCAATGGGAAAGTTCCCCAGAGCGTATCGGGATTCATCAGAACATGCAGCGCCCTGCCACTGCGCCAGTGCTGATGGTCGGGTGCCCATTTCCGTCGTGGTTGCCGATGACGTTGTCTGAACATTGGCACATGCATGGCTCGTCGGTTGCGGAGACGCATCGTTAGGAGTGTGCGGTGCACTGTATGTTTAGACACACCAGTACTCTGCCCAGCATTAAAGCCTGATGTAAGTTCCGTTACGGTTCACCGCCTGTCCTATTTTACCAGTCTGCCCAGCCTAGGGCGTCCAACGTCTATAATGAGCCATGGCCGCCAAACCCCACGACGTATGGACGTGGTTCCACCTCGGTCCACGTGTTGAAGACACTCACCACAGAAGTCCTCGAACACTGAACAAGTCGTACAGTTTCCGAAACGCTCTGCCGAGCCTCTGGGACATCAGAATCTGTCATCAGATTGGTGTCTTCCCCATTCTACACACAGACAGCAAGCGTACTGACAGTACATGCAACGTGCGCGTGTCTGACTAGTAGTCATTCCTCGGCAGGTGACGCTTCTGTCGCCTGGACGAGCTTAAATCGATAGTAGGTCGGTCGTCATAATGTTCTCGCTGATCAGTGCACATCTTAGGTCTTCTTTGACGTCACTCTGTTAACGGAAAATTATGCCGATTCCTTGATGCAGCGCGGTTTCGGCGCTGATCTCGAATCAAGATGGTTACGAATATTTACACAATAGTGCAGAAACAATGTCTCCAGTGTGTAGCCACCTCGCTGAGCCACTACGGAGCTGCAGGAAAATCTGTTCTAACAACCCGTCACAAGGATTCCGTCTCACAAGGGGAGGCCGCCAATTGTGAAATTCAGATTCAATTCATACTGCGCATAATAAAAGCTCATGGCCAGAGGTATAATGTGGCAAAGCACCAAGATGCACTTCTCAGCCGTTGTCGAGAAAATCGACAGTTAAAAGAAACCGTTGCGGTGAAATACTCTCTATGATTAATAATTTTCTACAGCGTCGTGGCGCAGCGGTAAGCGCTCGGGTTCGTAATCCGAAGGTCGCCTGATCGAATCTCGCGCCATGCAAGTTCTTTTATTATTAGCTTTTTGTAATTCATATATATATATATATATATATATATATATATATATATATATATATATATATATATATATATATATTAATGAATTGCTTATGCATGTTGGTGAAGGCGGATCGCTCTCCAATTGTACCGCCTCCGTTTTTCCGTTTGTTTAACAGGGTGTACCAAAGCTCTCACGTCCGCACTGATTTTCGACGATGTTATAAGTTGCGCTAGGGACCGCATCTACCTTCCTTCGAAGTTAGCAGGCAACTACGCTGTTATGCGGCGGCTCGTTTCGGCCCATTCAACATCTGTCCTTCAAGTGTAACGAGCGAGTAACGGAGTTTATATTTCATACCTACCACAGCAAATTTGTGTTCGTGGGGTCTCTATTCTAATTCGAACGTTTGACTTACGCTATACGTATTCGTTTCGGAATATCGTTTCTACGTCTTCCGTTAACTATATGTGGTTAACATCATGAAAACAATTAATAACATTTGTGAAATACAACTTTGTTTGCGGAAAACATAATGATGTTCGAAGTCGCCAGTTTTTCCACGAGAAACGACTTTCAACAACTTATTATATGCATAACTGTTGCAACTGATTGCCGGGAATATATATATATATATATATATATATATATATATATATATATATATAATGTGTGTGTGTGTGTGTATACACACACATTTGAATTACAAAAAACAAATACTAAAAGAAAAAAGTTTGCATGGCGCGAGATTCGATCCGGCGACTTTCGGATTACGAACCCGAGCGCTTACCGCTGCGCCACAACGCTGTAGAAATGTATTAACCATAGAGAGTATTTCACCGCAACGGTTTCTTTTAACTGTCGATTTTCTCGACAACGGCTGAGAAGTGCATCTTGGTGCTTTGCCACATTACACCTCTGGCCATGAGCTTTTATTATGCGCAGTACGAATCGAATCAGAATTTCACAATTGGCGGCCTCCCCTTGTCAGATTTCCAACACGCAAACATGGCAGTGGTATATGTTATGTAAATTGAAGGTGAAGGGGTGGAAAGGAAAGGAAAGTCTGGTACCGTACGCCGCGGAATTTGAATCCCCGGCAGACGTCATGGACGTCGAAGACCCCTAGAAGTCTCTGCACCATCACGCCGTAAGCTGTGGCGACGCGCTCCTCCTGGCCCGCATTTAGTGTGAGGGCGCCACAGTGGAACACGTGGTTCCAGCGACCAATAGCGGCGACCCCGATCGAGTATCTAAGCACCTGCCTCTCGCTCAGCTACCCAGGCTCACCTTGCGTACGTCTTTGGACGCATTGCCTCGCCCTAGACAGCTTATTAACTTTCTAGTTCTTTGTACGAGTGGACGTGGTTGTTAGGACTTCTTGTGACCTCGTTGTTTCGATCTTGTTGTTGTTCATTCTGTCCTTCGTTGGCCGTGTCCGTCCTCTCCCGTCGTGTTGTTCGCGGGCCGCTCCGCGGGTCTCGCCGCGCTTTCCGTCACTTCAACCCCACGACCGTTCCGGTCGCCGATACACCAGAAAGGGAAGAAACTAATGATATCAGCCGCATCAGGACTTTATGCGGAATCAGCCGGGACGAGTGAAAAATGTGTACCAGACCAGAACTCGAACCTGGGGTTTGCTGCTTGGTAGACAGTAGCGTTTACCACTGCGCCAAACGGACGCGTTGTTAAACAGTTGTGCGGACTACTTCGGCACGCTTCCGGCCGATTCGAATTTCCACCTACCGCCACCTATGTAGGTTCCCCATCCTTGTCCTCCATACTCACTAATTCTAGATTCCTAGTGCAGGTCGAACGTAGATGTGCATCCGCAGTGGAGGTCGTGGATTCAGTGCCCATTAAGGCTAATCAACTACGTGAATGCACAACGTCTGTTCTTTCGTATATGTCCAAAAGAACAGACACCACCCATTCATATGAATAGTATATGTGCCAGTCATCTGTCCCCAAATCCCATAAGGACATCCCTCGCCTTGATGCATACTCCTAGCACGTGACAGTATATGCTTTAAAGGCAAGTGATAAGTCCTGGAGCAGTTTAAGAAATCATCTTATTCTGGAATGGATACGCCTATGTATAAAGTGCATCAACCACAAATAAAATTATTTTGCACCGTTCCATTGTTATTTTACCATTGTGAGTCCATACCTATTCCTTTATCATTGCTTCTGCTAACGCACTAATAAATTGTGTTGTGATACGTACACGTGAGAAGCAATAACACAAAATAAACAGCAGGCAGAGTGAGAAAAAATTCACGGTCCGTGCAAGAAAATGAGCCAAATTACGAGATATAGAATCCCCAATAAATTTATATTTTTTTCATTTATCTATATAGAAACTTATAATGTAGTGCCAGTCATTAAACTTTTGAAAGCAACCATAACCCGTATTTAGTGCAAGTAGTAAGAAAAATTCGTATTTAAGTAAATAAATACGTAAATTTAAAAAAAAAATCATTTTCAGAAATACATATTTTAATAACCTCCCCTGAAATGAGACACGTTATTTCTCTGTAAAAAAATAAAAAAATGGCAACCCTACTCATGGTACATGTTCAATCAAAAAGGCTGAGAAACTGCAAATAAAATCACTCAAACATGGAGACTGAGTGAAAAAGTTCATATAGCTGACATGGCTGCAGACACTAGTTTCATTCTGTTGTTTCATTCGACTAAAAACACCGACAGAGCGAAACACCAACCGTCTGGCCAACCGGGCTTAAAATCAGTCTTTTTGTCCTGTCACTGCCAGCAGTAGTGCACTTGCGATATGGTGCGAGTCCAACCGGTTTTCTAAACCAGTCACTTGTTCCATCACTGCCGGCAGCAGCATGCTTGCGATGTAACGCAAGTCTGTCAGCAATGGAGACCAATTAATTATTAACAAAGTTATTGATCTCTGGAAGTAAAAAGTGTTCTAGCAACCTCTGAACAAATCACTTCAGGACCTTGGGCACAACGGTATTATTTGTAGGAGGATGGTTTCATTCCCACAAATACGAGGGCATGCTGAAAAGAAATGCCTCCGAATTTTTTATGTGAACAGCCTTAAAGCTTTACTAAGTAAAATAAGCCGGCCGAAGTGGCCGCGCGGTTCTGGCGCTGCAGTCTGGAACCGCGAGACCGCTACGGTCGCAGGTTCGAATCCTGCCTCGGGCATGGATGTGTGTGATGTCCTTAGGTTAGTTAGGTTTAACTAGTTCTAAGTTCTAGGGGACTAATGACCTCAGCAGTTGAGTCCCATAGTGCTCCGAGCCATTTGAACCATTTGAACCAAGTAAAATAAACGTTATTAACATTCTACATCTGTATTATTCATGTCTACGTATTTGCAGCCCTCTGCCACGAAAGCTCTCCGAATTTTAGCGTGTAAGAAGATGGTGCGTAATGCAGGTATACCGGTATGTGAGAAATTGTGTGCTGCAAACGAGTTTCCAATTAGAAGAGTTCGTGGGCCCATAGAGCACCTTCTACTCCAGGATGAAAGTGCCAGACCACACACGAGCGCTGAGACATCTGCAAGAAGCCGACGCCTTTGGTTCACTGTCATCGATTATCTTCCATACAGTCGCAACTTGGCCCCATCCGATTTTCATCTGCTACCTGAACTTAAAGAACACCTTCGAGGACTTCACTTTGACAGTGATAAAGCGGTTGTATGCTCTATCAACAGTCATAAACTCTATAATTATGATGTCAACAAACTGGTCTTTTTTTTGGGAGAAATGTTTTCGTCTCTGTGGTGGCTATGTTGAGAATTAAACGTGTAGACACAAACAATAAAGATTATTATTACTATTATTTTCGTACCCAGGACAGTTCATACAGTTATTTAGAAATTAAAACCGTATATACAATAAATACGTAAGTTTTTATACATGTAGGTTTGATTTTGAAGACCCAAATTTGGCATTCTTGATTGCTGAAGCATCTGCTGGGACCAGGTCATCCAACGTGCAGCTTCAGACAACTTCAGGCAGTCCAAGACTAGTTCAGTATCTTGAAGTTCTCTACAATCGTAAGCTGCACCTCCAGTAACGTAATCCAACCGTTTCAAGTTTTCTTTGCACCGCCTCACTCCAGTCCGCAGTGTGTTCAAAGTTTTCAACGTCAGGTAGGATTGCCGGAAACCAGCAATGGTTTCTTCCATTAGGTTTTGGTTATTGCGTCCACTTGCCTTGTTTCACCACAGTTCTATTAGGCAAGTGGACGGTGATATTTAATTTCTACAATTGTGTGAAGAAAGCTGTGTCTAGACTTAAGCCTAAGAAATAATGCTTAACTTCCAAACGGTGATTGCTTGGAATCGTTTACATGTGGCATTTTTAAACCTCTGCAGCCGTTCTACGAGGCGGGGAGGGGGGGGGGGGGAGGGGACGATTGTCATACAGTTTACGCGGCTCTTACTACAAAACGTGAACACTTAGTAGGATGTAAATTGTAGGACAATAGGAATGTTTCTTGCTGAACATTTTCATACATCGTTAACCACATTAGCGCTTACACTTTATATCAGTTTTTTATGTGAAGAGAAGTGAATTACATCTTTATATGCGGGTTCTTACTTGGAATATCTGTACTATTCCACAGACTATCTTATGTAAATGCTTGAAACTTTTAAGTACACATTAACAATCTATCTACCTAAAGAGAAGGATACAATCTTGTCATTTCGGCCACAAGTTTTTATTCTAGAAGTATTTACGTGCGATAACAGAAACTAAGGCTACATTTTTATAATCAATCAGTACGTATTTTCCGTCCTGTTGACAGTATGTTAGTGTCTATAGTCTAATTTCCTCCATTTGGTACCCTGAAACACCACATTCAGTTTTAGACCTCTAACTCATGTAGATTTAATGTACATAAAATAAAGATGCCAGGAAACTTAGTTAATGGGAAATTCAGTTCAAAGCTATAGTTTATCTAAGAGTCACCTCCGTTAGTCCTGATAGATTACAGCCAATATCATCTTCTTGGTTTATATGTTTCTCATCTTATCTGTTCCTTTTCCTGTTTCTCGTTGTTCAAAAAATGGCTCTGAGCACTATGGGACTTAACTTCTGAGGTCATCTGTCCCCTAGAACTTAGAACTACTTAAACCTAGCTAACCTAAAGACATCACACGCGTCCATGCCCGAGGCAGGATTCGAGCGAACGACCGTAGCCGTAGCGCAGTTCCAGACTGTAGCGCCTAGAACCGCTCGGCCACTCCGGCTTTTGATTGCCTCAGAGAACCACTTCTCAGCTTCGGCCACTCTCATGGAATCAATTGCTAACATTGATGACCTCATATTAAAGTCAGAATGGATTCCTAACGGCTCTACAACTTTATACCAGAAAACTGTCACACTTTATACTAAACTGCAGGCATAATAACTTTAGGGAATGAAATAATAGTAGTTATTCAACCACAAGAAAAGTTTGTAGGAAAGCAAAGCCCGAAAATCAAAGATATACAAAAGTAACATAAGAGCATCACAAAGCGCATCCTCTAATAGGGCTGCCAACTTGAGAAGCAGTTATATACACTACTGGCCATTAAAATTGCTACACCACGAAGATGAGGTGCAACAGACGCGAAATTTAACGGGAAAGAAGGAGATGCTGTGATATGCAAATGATTAGCTTTTCAGAGCATTCACACACCTACAACGTGCTGACATGAGGAAAGTTTGCAATCGTTTTCTCATACAAAAACAGCAGTTGACGGGCGTTGCCTGTTGAAACGTTGTTGTGATGCCTCGTGTAAGGAGGAGAAATGCGTACCATCACGTTTCCGACTTTGATAACGGTGAGATTGCAGCCTATCGCAATTGTGGTTTATCGTATCGCGACATTGCTGCTCGCGTTGGTCGAGATCCAATGGCTGTTAGCAGAACATGGAATCGGTGGCTTCAGGAGGGTAATACGGAACACCGTGCTGGATCCCAACGGCCTCCTATCACTAGCAATCGAGATGACAGGCATCTTATCTGCATGACTGCAATGGATCGTGCAGCCTTGTCTCGATCCCTGAGTCAACAGATGGGGATGTTTACAAGACAACGACCATCTGTACGTACAGTTCGACGACGTTTGCAGAAGCATGGCCTATCAGCTCGGAGACCATGGTTGCGGTTACCCTTGACGCTGCATCACAGACAGGAGCGCCTGCGATGGTGTACTCAACGACGAACCTGGGTGCACGAATGGCAAAATGTCATTTTTTTAAGGATGAATCCAGGTTCTGTTTACGGGATCATGATGGTCGCATCCGTGCTTGGCGACATCGCGGTGAACGCACATTGGAAGCGTGTATTCGTCATCACCATACTGGCGTATCACCGAGCGTGATGGTATGGGGTGCCATTGGTTACACGTCTCGGTCACCTCTTGTTCTCATTGACGGCACTTTGAACAGTGGACGTTACATTTCAGATGTGTTACGACCCGTGGGTCTACCTTTCATTCGATACCTGCGAAACCCTACATTTCAGCAGGATATTGCACGAACGCATGTTGCAAGTCCTGTACGGGCCTCTGTGGATACAGAAAATGTTCGACTGCTGTCCTGGCCAGCACATTCTCCAGATCTCTCACCAATTGAAAACGACTGGTCAATGGTGGCCGAGCAACTGGGTCGTCACAATACGCCAGTCACTACTCCTAAAGAACTGTGTTACGTGTTGAAGCTGCATGGGAAGCTGTACCTGTACACGCCATCCAAGCTCTGCTTCACTCAATGCCCAGGCGTATCAAGGCCATTATTACGGCCAGAGGTGGTTGTTCTGGGTACTGATTTCTTAGGATCTATGCACCCAAATTGCGTGAAAATGTAATCACATGTCAGTTCTAGTATAATATATTTGTCCAATGAATACCTGTTTATCATCTGCATTTCCTCTTGGTGTAGCAATTTTAATGGCCAGTATTGTAGTATAAGTGTGTAGAATAGGATTCTAATGACAAAATTAACGTTTGAAAGCAGCGGAAACAAGGGTGTGGATGCACATAGAGATCTTTAGGTTGATTTTTTAAACAACTTCCTAATGTCCAGTTCAGTTGTTTATAACATTGTTTATAACATTTGCTCTGTTTAGAAAGCGTTAAGAGTTTCCACGTAAAGTATCAGGAGGCGTTATTTTTCAGCACGCCCTCGTGAGTTAAACCGCCGTTCGCTCCTGGCCAATTGTGCGGTTGACGCGCCGCGCCCGTTCCGCGGTCGCCGTGGAGTGGGGGTGTGGCCAGCAGGGCAGGTGGTGGCGGTGATGCGGCCGGCCGTCAGGGCTGCCACCCGCACAGATTAATGCCCCGCGGCCTGCCGCAGACGCCAGCCACCGCGCATTTCATCACGTGCGCCGTCGAGATGACTGCGGCCACACTAACCTCGGCGGCTCTTGACATTTCATCGCCAACACATGTCTGGCAATAATCACCGTAGCATACAGACACCTGTACTCCTCTGGTTTCTCTCCTCGGATCCCATTTCACATGTTAGTCTGTAGTTTACGTCATCACACGTAACCAACTTTGATTTCATAAGGAAGCGATGTGCAGAGCGACAGTGGATTAATTTACGTCCAGGTTCTCATTCAAAATTATCGAAAATTCCATTTCCTTTCTCATCGATATTTTCCGATGGTATGCATGTCTAGAATGTTGTGACGAAAAGAATTTTTAATCCGTGCGTAATACACTCCTGGAAATTGAAATAAGAACACCGTGAAATCATTGTCCCAGGAAGGGGAAACTTTATTGACACATTCCTGGGGTCAGATACATCACATGATCACACTGACAGAACCACAGGCACATAGACACAGGCAACAGAGCATGCACAATGTCGACACTAGTACAGTGTATATCCACCTTTCGCAGCAATGCAGGCTGCAATTCTCCCATGGAGACGATCGTAGAGATGCTGGATGTAGTCCTGTGGAACGGCTTGCCATGCCATTTCCACCTGGCGCCTCAGTTGGACCAGCGTTCGTGCTGGACGTGCAGACCGCGTGAGACGACGCTTCATCCAGTCCCAAACATGCTCAATGGGGGACAGATCCGGAGATCTTGCTGGCCAGGGTAGTTGACTTACACCTTCTAGAGCACGTTGGGTGGCACGGGATACATGCGGACGTGCATTGTCCTGTTGGAACAGCAAGTTCCCTTGCCGGTCTAGGAATGGTAGAACGATGGGTTCGATGACGGTTTGGATGTACCGTGCACTATTCAGTGTCCCCTCGACGATCACCAGTGGTGTACGGCCAGTGTAGGAGATCGCTCCCCACACCATGATGCCGGGTGTTGGCCCTGTGCGCCTCGGTCGTATGCAGTCCTGATTGTGGCGCTCACCTGCACGGCGCCAAACACGCATACGACCATCATTGGCACCAAGGCAGAAGCGACTCTCATCGCTGAAGACGACACGTCTCCATTCGTCCCTCCATTCACGCCTGTCGCGACACCACTGGAGGCGGGCTGCACGATGTTGGGGCGTGAGCGGAAGACGGCCTAACGGTGTGCGGGACCGTAGCCCAGCTTCATGGAGACGGTTGCGAATGGTCCTCGCCGATACCCCAGGAGCAACAGTGTCCCTAATTTGCTGGGAAGTGGTGGTGCGGTCCCCTACGGCACTGCGTAGGATCCTACGGTCTTGGCGTGCATCCGTGCGTCGCTGCGGTCCGGTCCCAGGTCGACGGGCACGTGCACCTTCCGCCGACCACTGGCGACAACATCGATGTACTGTGGAGACCTCACGCCCCACGTGTTGAACAATTCGGCGGTACGTCCACCCGGCCTCCCGCATGCCCACTATACGCCCTCGCTCAAAGTCCGTCAACTGCACATACGGTTCACGTCCACGCTGTCGCGGCATGCTACCAGTGTTAAAGACTGCGATGGAGCTCCGTATGCCACGGCAAACTGGCTGACACTGACGGCGGCGGTGCACAAATGCTGCGCAGCTAGCGCCATTCGATGGCCAACACCACGGTTCCTGGTGTGTCCGCTGTGCCGTGCGTGTGATCATTGCTTGTACAGCCCTCTCGCAGTGTCCGGAGCAAGTATGGTGGGTCTGACACACCGGTGTCAATGTGTTCTTTTTTCCATTTCCAGGAGTGTACGTTTCTACAGTCCATTGTTCGAAACAGTGTCACGGTAGTCATCGGACGCTCTTAGCCGGTGTTACGGCTTCTGCACCACTTGTTAGCAGCAGACATAGTGGCTGCACTAAAGACTGAGATGGTGTGGAGTTTTACAATTATTTTCTTTACAATTTCTCGCTCGTCGTCGATGCCCAGCCCTGCGGATCCCTCCGCCTGGCTGCTGCTGTGTAGATTCTCCGACAATGCTCGCAACGCGCGCCGCTTTTCACAGTCGGGAGCCTCAGGCCACCAGTGCTCCGCTGAAGCCAGGATGCCCTGTGGTTGAGATGAACTCTTCGCCGCCCGGCGCCCCAGTACGGCACGCCCACGGAGCCGCGTCGCCGTGAGGTCAGCTGCCGACGCCTGCTGCACCGGCGGCTGGGAAGCCGTCAGTCGCGATGTCCGCGAGGTCCCGTCATGGACGGACCACGCGACGTGGGGCCAGGTTGCCGTGAGGTCCGGGCGTCAGTCCCCGGCGACGCCTGTGACCGAGACCGCGCTGCGGCCTGTCCTGCTGGAAGTTCTCGCTGTAGTTAGTCAGCCATGGTGCCGACCCCCAGAGCTGAAGCTGACACCTGGCGGCGAACGGATGACTCCTGCGAGCTGGAACAGACTTCCGGTATCTTCACCTACAAAGATTGAACATTCGGACATTGACCACGTCCGTCCTCAGATCTGAACTGTTTCCTAATGGCTTCTGTCTGTTGAAGCCTGCGCTCCACTATTTATATGCGGCAGGATGACGTTTTTTACCCTCGGTGGCAGCTTCTTGTTATTACTCCCACAGTATATTGCAGCATAACTTAGCGTGCTGGCCTCTCTTCTCCTTACTCAGCACTCTCCATGCTTCGCTCGGCGCTCGATCTGTCTGCGTCCTTGCATCAGCCGGTTGGTAGGCTGCTGCTGTCAGTAAGGCTGTCTGTACCTGCCTACTTCGCAACGCCTCGGTCGCCGGTGTGCCTCTGTTTTGCCATTCTCCACCGCGCCAAGCAACACTTACTACATGCGGCCGCAACACCGGAGAGGCCCGGCTCAGGCAGGAAACATGTCCTACCGTGACGCACGTTCACAAAATGATTTATATTGCAATATGTATGCAAACATATTCGCTGAAAAACCTTACGAACAACGTGCGCAGGCTTCCAAACGCAGCAAATCGAGCTCCGCTAGATAGGCTTTTCTCGCCAAGAAGCACGAGGGAATTGCTTCCCAGGAACAATTCGAGTTAGTGGAAGGGTTGATATAGGTCCTGGAATTGCAAACTGAACGTATGCAACGAAAACTTTTTTTGTGAACAAATTTTGATGAAAATTGCTCAAAAAATAATTTTAGTACACCTTACAGAATTAGCCTTTTCAAATTTTGTAAATCTAACTTTAGCTCTGTGTTCAGAGACATCATATATATATATATATATATATATATATATATATATATATATATATATATATATAACATGCAGTTTTTATGCAGTTGAGATAATATACATACAAAAGTTTTCTCTAAGCTTTAAACACGTTTTCCTTGAGAAACGATTTTCCAAGACTGCGTGCAGCATAAAATAAAACGGTTCAACTATTAACTTCTACCTTTGACCCCAAAACTGAACAATTTTTTGGGAGCTTATACCTATAATATATGAAATTTGTTAACATTAACAATTCTTTGCAAAGCTGCAAAGAGTGAAAAAACCAGCAATCTAACTCAAAGTTCGAATTAAGAGTGAAAAAACCAGCAATCTAACTCAAAGTTCGAATTAACACCATATCATTAAACATAAGGTTATTTAATTGTGGTTAGGTTCAAGTTCCCATAAATTTAATGTAGTATCGACTCATGTTGTCCATTTTTGATTTCAGGTAACTCTTGAGATGCTACGCTGCACATGATCTACGTACTTCACACTGGCAGGCCTTTTATCAAACCATAACTACGGGTACTATCTTTTTTTATTGAAAATCTTAAATAAAGTTCAAAGTATAATCAACCACATTCCCCAAACAAATCATTTGCATGTCTCTGTATTGTCTCAAAAAAAAAATTCCAATCTTTGCTTTTTTTCGTTTTGTTCAAGCGAATGAGCCTTAAGGGATGATAGGAATACAGCAGTCAGCCGAAAGCTCACTGGTTTTTGTATTAATCTTGCGTATCCAGCTATCTTGTCTTGACTGTAGGGTATGGAAACTCTTCCTGCTGCATATACACCAGTAAAGTCATATAGTAACATCCACTGCTGCCAGCTTCTTGGATGGTAACTCCCTCAGATGCTCTGAAGATGTCTTTTTGTAGCTGCGGTCTGGATACGCATGAAAAAAAAAGGATAACCACTCTAATGGGATTTCGACTGGTTGCTGTGTTACTATTCTTCCTTATAGTCTCAACGTGATTCTGATACCTAGGACATGGCAATAGAAAAATTTGTCCACGTCCGAGTAGGTTCGCTCTCTAATGGTTCCGTACAAACTTAATTACGTGCACGAAGAGTTCATCAATCACTAGAATCGAGAATATCGAACATTTTTGCCTGTTGTCGATGTCGATATTGGCAAGAGGTCCCAGGAACTCCAAGATTTTCGTGTGATATAAGTACAAATTAACGACTATCGGACAGAGGGACAACAATGTGTTAAGTTTTTACGTGTCTACGAAACTCGAAAAACAAAATAAAAAGCATGAAAAGTGGAAGATACGTATGATATCTGTCAAACACAAAGATCTTTAAATTTAACTTCTTAGAATCAACTTACACTTGCTCATGGACGAACTGAAAGGAAACAGGGATAAAAGTGCATTGAGAAGTGGTTCCACTTTCAGGTTGTGCAGAAACGCTACTGGCCGAAAGTAAGAGATCTTTGAAGCAGAGGATTTGCGATTATCAGTCATCCGAGTGGTTCGAGGAGACCCACCACAAGTTTTCGTCCTCTGCCAATATTTTAATCTCAGAGTAGCACTTAACAGCCGGCGGAGTGGCCGTGCGGTTCTAGGCGCTGCGGTCTCAGAAGTTAAGTCGCATAGTGCTCAGAGCCATTTAAACCATTTTAGCACTTGACACTGATCGTTCTCTGTTGTTCAACTTACTCTGACTTTCCCTACAGGTTCCCACTTTACCAGCTGCCTGTAGTACCACGGATGTCTTTCCCTGATGCCTCGCACACCTGATCATTCATTCTTTCTTCTGATTAGCAGTTTCCACATATTTCGTTCGTCATTGATTATGCTTTGGCACTGCACTTAAATTTACGTACACACCAAATCTCAAACGCTTGCTCTCCTTTCGCGTTCCCAACAGCCCAATACTGATTTTCATACACTACAGAGTTTTAATGGTATATTTTTAGGAATTTCACTTTTAATTAAGGCTTGTGTGTGGACAGGAATACTCTCTGTGCTACTCTGCTTCCCATGTCACCATCAGTTTGTCCATCATGCGTTGTTTTGCACCTGTTCAATATACTGTTAACTGCAAAACGAAAGTGAGTAAGTGTAGTATAAAGGGGAATTACTACTAGCTGAGTGTGAAAGTGGGTAAATATCCAGTTGGATGCCTGAGGGATATTGTACGGTTGGTTTGTTCATCAATATAGTTCATCTCGTATTAACACGGAACTCATACTTTATGGATGACATTTTCACCACATGATTGTATATGTTATATGGTATATCAGTTTATTCCACAATCTACACTGACTCTCTCTCTCTCTCTCTCTCTCTCTCTCACACACACACACACACACACACACACACACACGCGCGCACACACAAGAAGACATGACCGGAAGTCATTGTAACTTTGAACACATACGCAGCATTTGCAGGTATGAAAATGATTCGAGTTAAAATCGTCGGCAAGGATCCGGTCGGACACATCTGTCCATCACAAAGGAAGATAGCCTTATTGTACAACAATCACATCGCAGCCTTTTCGCGTCTCCGACTGTCATCCAAGAACAAGTAGTGGACTATGTGCAACAATCTGCCTCATCCCCCACCCCTGAATGGAGCACAGCAGCAGCCGGGAATTTCAGCGCCATCTGTAACCTGCCGTTAACAATGGCTATGTTTTACTGGGATCCGAGACCGCCAAGCACGGACTGCTCATGAAAGGTGTCGCATTATTTTCAGCAACTAATGGTGATTCTTCACTATCCCAGTGTTTTGGAGTGGCATGGCAGTGTTACCCCAGGTTTCATGGCTTAGGGAGTCACTCCGTACTACTTCAAGTCATGGTCAGCAGAAGTTGAAGGAAAGGTTCGCCAAAGACATACTGCGTGATCAAGCGACAGCACTGTGGTGCCCTTTTTCAACAGGACAATTCTCGCCTACACGTGTCGCGTCTCTTTATGGTCTACGTGGTATTGAGGTACTCCCGTAGCTGGCAAGGTCAACCTGTCTGCCCCGATAGGACATACACTGAAGCGACAAAGAAACTGGTATAGGCATGCGTATTCAAATACATAGATATTCAAACAGGCAGAATATGGCGCAAGCGGGCGGAAGCGCCTATATAAGACAACAAGTGTGGCGCAGTTGTTAGACCGGTTACTGAGGCTACAATGGTAGGGTATCAAGATTTAAGCGAGTGTGAATGTAGTGTTATAGCCGGCGCACGAGCGATGGGACACAGCATCTCCGAGGTAGTGTTGATGTGGGGAATTTCCAGTACGATCATTTCACGAGTGTACTGTGAATGTCAGGAACCCGGTAAAACAGAAAATCTCAGACATCGCTGCGGCAAGAATAGGTTCAAATGGCTCTGAGCACTATGGGACTCAACTGCTGTGGTCATCAGTCCCCTAGAACTTAGAACTACTTAAACCTAACTAACCTAAGGACAACACACACATCCATGCCCGAGGCAGGATTCGAACCTGCGACCGTAGCAGTCGCACGGTTCCGGACTGCGCGCCTAGAACCGCGAGACCACCGCGGCCGGCGGCAAGAATAGGACCAACGACAACTGAGGAGAATCGTTTAAAGTGACAGAAGTGCAACCCTTCCACAAATTGCTACGGATTTCAATGCTGGACCTTCAACAAGAGTCAGCATGCGAACCATTCAGAGAAACATCAACGATAGGGGCTTTCGGAGCCAAGGGCCCACTCGTGTTCCCTTGATGACTACGCGACGCAAAGGTTTACGAATCGCCTGGACCCATGAACGCAGACATTGGGCTGTTGATGACTGGAAACATGTTGCCAGGTCGGACGAGTCTCGTTTCAAATGTATCGAGCGGCTGGACGTGTAAGAGTATGGCGACAACCTCATGAATCCATGGATCCCGTATTTCAGCAGGGGACTGTCCAAGATAGTGGCTTTGTAATGGCGCGGGGCGTGGGCAGTTGGAGTGATATGGGACCCCTGACACGTCTAGATACGACTCTGACAGGTGACACGTACGTAAGCATCCTATCTGATGACCTGCACCCATTTAAGTCCATTGTGCATTCCGACGGATTTCAGAAATTCCAGCAGGACAATGCGACGCCCTACAAATCCAGAATTACTACAGAGTGGCTTCAGGAGCACTCTTCTGAGTTTAAACACTTCCGCTGGCCACAAAACTCTCCAGACATGAACATATTGAGCATAACTGGAATGCCTTGCAACGCGCTGTTCAGAAGAGATCTCCACCCCTTCGTACTCCTACGGATTTATGGACAGCTGTGCAGGATTCATGGTGTCAATTCCCTCCAGCACTAGTTCGGACATTAGTCGAGTCCATGCAATGTCGTGCTGCGACACTTCTGCTTCCGCACAGGAATCCCACACTATATTAGGTAGGTGTACCGGTTTCTTTGGCTCTTCAGTGTATGTGTAGGACTGTCTCGGACGCTAACTCTGTCCCAGTGCGACTACCCAGCGTATCAAAGATCAGTTACAACACTTGTGTGCCACCTTGCCTCAGGAGAGGAGACAACGGTTTTCTCACACACTTCCCAACCGAATCACTGCGTGTGTCTAGGTCAGAGTGGGAGCGACGTCACACCGATAAGAGAGCTCATATTGCCTAGTTGTCTATAAACTAGACTCTAATCACTGAAACAACATTACACAACCTCTGAACTTGTAACGTATCGTTTCCTTTCCTCCTCCCTTTCCGAGTGCCTCACACTTTTTAGTCAAGCACTGTAGAAAAGATTCAACTGCGGAAATCTATAGGTAAATGCAGAAAGACCTGTAGATATCGTCACAGGAGCAGCCAGTGTACAGTGAACATAAATATACAGTTGTTAGTTTGAGAACAATCACACTTCTCCCAGGCTGTATTTTTTTATGTTGGTTATTGATACAAAGCACATGATCGGTTTGAGAAAACTCATTCTTCCATCGCCAAATGTATGTGGGAAACAATTATAGTTCGACTGGATGAAATACGAGGGGGCTAGCCTCTATGGCCGAGAGGTTCTAGGCGCTTCAGTCAGGAACCGCGTTGCTGCTACGGTTGCAGGTTCGAATCCTGCCTCGGGCGTTGATGTGTATGCTGTCCTTAGGTTAGTTAGGTTTCAGTAGTTCTAAGTCTAGGGGACTGATGACCTCAGATGTTAAGTTCCACAGTGCTTAGAGCCATTTTTTGACATACGAGGATTAGAACTTTAATAGTGGCAACTATTTATTTACAGCTCGTACAAAATAGATAAGTGTTTCAATGTTTTACTCATCTTGAAAGTAGTCACCAGCATTTTGTATACCCTGATGCCAGCGATATAGAAATCGTAGGATATTCTTAGCAGTGCCAGTTGTGTTGACAGTTCTAGAGGCTCGGTCTACTTCCCGACAAATTTGCAGAAATTCTTAAGCGAATGCCGTGAAGTGTTTCTTTCAGTATAGAAATCTTGTTGAACTTACCAGGGCTTAAGACAGGGGAGTGCAGTAGGTGGTATAGCATTTAGCAACCCAAACTGTCAAACAAATCAGTAACAGCTTGCACTGTGCGTGCTTGAGCATTGTCCAGCAAAATGATGGTCAGGTCTTCCAGAAAGTGTCATCACTTTTCTCTGTAAGATGATCGTAGGTTGTGTCCAACAATGAACAACATAGACACAGAAGTGATGACAATTTCTGCAGGACCTGACCATCATTTTACAGGACAATGCTTAAACACGTACAGTGCAAGCTGTTACTGATTTGTTTGACTGATGGGGCTGCTAAGTGCTATACCACCTACTGCACTCCCCTGACTTAAGCCCTCCTGAGTTAAACCAGATTTCTAAACTGAAGGAAACCCTTCACTCATTCGCCTCAGAACTGCTACCAATTCGTCGGGCAATATACCGCTCCGATCGAACTGTCAACACTACTGGCACTGCTAAGAGTATCCTACGACTTCCACATCGCTGGAAACGGGTTATACACGATACTGGTGACTACTTTGAAGGTCAGTAAAACTTTGAAACACGTATCTGTTTTTTACGAGCTGTAAATAAATAGTTGCCACTACTGAAGTTACAACCCTCATACATCTATGTAAGAATAGCCGATAACTATACGTAACCCGCCTCACCACTTGACCACATTGACGAAATTAGGGAACTTTATGCGAAAACGGTTGGCGAGACGTATGAAATCCATACGTACAGTAGATCACGCCATAAAATCTAACATCAGACAACAAGCATGTTTGCACACTTTTTCCCGTTGGCAAACATCCACGATCACTTTGGTTTTCATAGAACTCAAAAACATATCGGTCAATCATACGAGAGTCTACCTACGTGGTAAAGTGGTGTGGCAGGGTACGAGTGACTGTCAATGCTTGAACGTATTTCAGTTCATCGGTATACACTTCCTAGATACATCTGATAATGGAATGTACACTCCGAAGTCGCTCATGTATCTTGTATAAATAATCGACATTAATAACGTGCATTCTATGAAAGACAGTAATCCTTCACGTAATAAAATAAAGGGCGGCTGTGAGCCACGGAGATGCTATCGTCAATGGTGATGAAGCGGCTATGAGCAACTTTTCACATTTATAAGTGAAAAGACCCATTGTTGTACGATTACGTGATGGCCGATAAGGCACAGGATATGGCCGCGAGCCCACAAAGCGATTGGAAGTGATCCTGTAACAGCTTGTTTTAGATACCACCTAGGGTATCAGTTTCAACTAGGATAATGTATTACAAATGGTTTCTGAGTACTGCGAGTAGGGCGGCAATGGGCATGAAAACATTTTTACTGATCGTTGTGTGATAATCTGTTGCATGCAAAGAAAGTAAGAACTGCCACGGAGAACCGAAACGCTTTTTTGGGAAGACCAACACATTTTCAGCGGAGAGGCGGAATAATAGTTGTGGATCAAGAATCGCGGTGGTGACAGCTGGCCTCCATTCCATAAAGAATGAAGACTAGAAATGAACTGTATTTCAGTAGTCGTCGTTTTACATTTCTCCTGGACTGACCGGATTATCATTGTGCCACGCTTCTATTAAGCATATTAGGAGTATAGTCACAAAAGACACCCTATCTGTAAATTTTAAAAAGATTCTAGTTGACATTGTTTTCTGCAGACATTTATTCCTTATACCACGTGTTGATATGAGAAAATTTGCTTATTTCCAATCACATTACGTGACATGCAATTTTCAATATCGGCGAGTGAAGCTGCAAAATCCATTTATTTTTAGTTTTATTGTGAAGTACTCTTTGTTTCTGTGTCTAACGCCTAGAGGGGTGTAACTTGATTGTAGCAGCGAGTTGAAAATTTCATTATGCACTCAGACGTATATTTTATGGCCCTGGTTATAGTTTCCGTGCTGGAACGCTAATATTTTCAAGTGATTTTTATGTTAGGAACCTAATAGTAACGGTTCGCCAGGGATGAACTTTTCAGTTTTTTGTACAGTACAGTCGAAAACTGAAGGTTGAAACGTTTTCATATAAACTCAGTCCGCCAGTACAATAAAAGAACCTCCAGAAACTGCAATGCAATGCTGGTCGTAGGAAAGATCTCAGAATGAGATTCGTAGCAAGAACTCTAACGAAATGTAACTCACATAAAAGGGAGGTAGCTTAACAAAACTCTCATTCTACCATTTCTAAACATTTCTCGACAGCCTGGGATGCTCGCCCAATTGAATTAACGTGGGAGGTACAAGAAAGCTAAAGATGAATAGTGCCTATTGAGATGGGTTTGCTTAGTAATCACGGGAGAATCACTTCGGGCAGATATTCTTTTATTTAACTGATGTGACTCTACAAAAGAGGCATTATGCATCGCAAAGAGGCTTTCTATTACAATTCAGACATCTCAGTTTCCAAAAGGAATCATACAATATACACTACTGGCCATTAAAATTGCTACACCACGAAGATGACGTGCTACAGACGCGAAATTTAACCGACAGGAAGAAGATGGAAATGATTATCTTTTCAGAGCATTCACACAAGGTTGGCGCCGGTGGCGACACCTACAACGTGCTGACATGAGGAAAGTTTCCAACCGATTTCTCATACACAAACAACAGTTGACCGGCTTTGCCTGGTGAAACGTTGTTGTGATATCTCGTGTAAGGAGAAGATGTGCGTACCATCACGTTTCCGACTTTGATAAAGGTCGGATTGTAGTCTATCGCGATTGCGGTTCATCGTATAGCGACATTGCTCCTCGCATTGGTCGAGATCCATTGACTGTTAGCAGAATATGGAATCATTGGATTCAGGAGGGTAATACGGAACGTCGTGCTGGATCACAACGGCCTCGTATCACTAGCAGTCGACATGACAGGCATCTTATCCGCATGGTTGTAACGGATCGTGCAGCCACGTCTCGATCCCTGAGTCAACAGATGGGGACGTTTGCAAGACAACAACCATCTGCACGAACAGTTCGACGACGTTTGCAGCAGCGTGGACTAACAGCTCGGAGACGATGGCTGCGGTTACCCTTGACGCTGCATCACAGACAGGAGCGCCTGCGATGGTGTACTCAACGACGAACATGGGTGCACGAATGGCATAACGTCATATTTTTGGATGAATCCAGGTTCTGTTTACACCATCATGATGCTTGCATCCGTGTTTGGCAACATCGCGGTGAACGCACATTCGTCATCGCCATACTGGCGTATCAGCTGTCGTGAGTCGGTCACCTCTTGTTCGCATTGACGGCACTTTGAACTGTGGACGTTACATTTCATATGCGTTACGACCCGTGACTCTACCCTTGATTCGATCCCTGCGAAATCCTACATTTCGGCAGGATAATGCACGACCGCATGTTGCATTTCCTATACGGGCCTTTCTGGAGATAGAAAATGATCGACTGCTGCCCTGGCCATCACATTCTCCAGATCTCTCACCAATTGAAAACGTCTGGTCAATGGTGGCCGAGCAACTGGCTCGTCACAATACGCCAGTCACTACTCTTGATGAACTGTGGTATCGTGTTGAAGCTGCATGGGCAGCTGTACCTGTACACGCCATCCAAGCTCTGTTTGACTCAATGCACAGGCGTATGAAGGCCGTTATTACTGCCGGAGGTGGTTGTTATGGGTACTGATTACTCAGGATCTATGCATCCAAATGGCGTGAAAATGTTATCACATGTCAGTCCTAGTATAATATATTTGCCCAATGAATATCTGTTTATCATCTGAATTTCTTCTTCGTGTAGCAATTTTAATGGCCAGTAGTTTATTTCCTCAGCCCACTTATTTCTCTGGAAATAATAACGACGGCTATAATATTCTAGGACGGATTAAACGAGGGTTTTGTAATCAATCTCCCTTGCGTAGCGATTGCATTTCTTCAGTGTCCTATTAGTGAACCGAAATCTACCAGCTGCCGAGTTGCTCTTACGATTTGTACCGACAACGCTGACGAGATATTTTGTATCAGTTACTAGTCCTCTTGCAGATGGCCAGTCCTCGACACGGTCAAGAAGTTAATAAAATGTTGGTGGTCAAAACAATCACGCAATCCAATTACTGCGAGTGTCCCTCCTAAGAGTCGTCAGGCGAATTTCTTCTACTGTTTCGGCAGATAACTGCAACCTCGTTTTTGCAATATATTACAGGAATCACTCCAAGTAAGTAACGCTAACCGTGTATTTCTTGCGACGTCCACTGTTCTCGGAAAGCGTCGATGTGTTTCGCGTTATGAACAAAATAATTTTTAAAGCGGAATATTACGTGCTAGTTTGATAATAGTCCCAGACTAGTACAGTGCGACATTGGAATAATCAGTATATGTTAATAATGACAGTAACACATGAAATATATCCAGTACTACAGGAGTGCCCAGACGCGTGCTGACTGCTACCGCCGTGCAATAGCGCTAGTTGTTCGCTGTTGGAGTACTGGATATTCCCTTCATTTTTACTGTCGCTGTTAACACACATGGGTAATTCCATTGGGACCTCTCTGTCTAACGGGCAGGTGACATGCAGATTTAAAAATTATTTTGTTCGTAACGGCAGACACACCGACGCTTTCTGTCGACACTTGGCATCGCATGAATAACACGGTTAGCAGTATTTGTTTGGAGTGAATCCAGCTGCGCACTGCAAAAACGTGCTTATAACTATCTGCTGAAACATAAGAGAAAGTGCGCCTTCTAAGTATTAATCCCAGATTACTAAACCCTCGTTAAATGTGCGGTTCGAGTTGTTTTATCTCCGATGTTCCCGTCAATCAGGATACATAAGCAAGCTGTGTTCTTGAGTATTTTCATGCCAACTTTGTTTTTAACAATGGGTGAATTATTTATTGCCTGACTCCAGAGGTTTTCTGACACTGGTGCACTTGTCGTAGAGCCAGCCGAGGTGGCCGAGCGGATCTAGGCGCTTTAGTCTGGAACCGCGCGACCGCTACGATCGTAGGTTCGAATCCTGCCTCGGGCATGGATGTGTGTGATGTCCTTAGGTTAGTTAGGTTTAAGTAGTTCTAAGGTCTAGTGGACTGATGACCTCAGATGTTAAGTCCCAGTGTGGTCAGAGCCATTTGAACCATTTGAACTTGTCGTAGATATTACGATATTTTAGTAGTGGTGCGCCTTTTTCCTATTTAGAACTGATCTTAATGTGGCATTTTAGGGGACATATCATGCGGTCACAGTTATAGAAGTGTTAATTTTTATCACACTGGCTTTTATCCGTGCTAATCTCGTCTTTTGCTACTGTATGTAGCACATCATGCATGGTGCTGAGTTTGATTTTGACAGTAATGTACTCCGTGATGTGCTTGAAGAAGTAGATAAAGAGACAGGCGATGAAGAATTTAGTGAAGAGGAAGATTTTCTTGAAGAAGATACTGTTGTGTGAGCAGATGACAGTGATTTAGACCTAACTTTGAAGCACCATATGAGGCTAGGCTCTGAGCACTATGGGACTTAACATCTATGGTCATCAGTCCCCTAGAACTTAGAACTACTTATACCTAACTAACCTAAGGACAGCACACAACACCCAGCCATCACGAGGCAGAGAAAATCCCTGACCCCGCCGGGAATCGAACCCGGGAACCCGGGCGTGGGAAGCGAGAACGCTACCGCACGACCGCAAGATGCGGGCACCATATGAGGGAATAAATGAATTGGAATAGGAATCCCTGGGTGACCGTGGAAGAAATCAGAAGACTCTGCTCATGTAGCGTGTAAAGCACACTTTGAATCATGGTAAATATAATAATTTGTGACTACCGCACAACATAAGTAATTACTGCTTTCCCAAAAACGTTTTGAGCAATAAAACATTTTACATTTGTTTTGTATGTAACATATCACTGGCGATCTAATTATTGTAATTAACTAGTGTATAACCTATAAATTATGACTTTCTTTTAAAAAGTTTGGAGAAGCAAAATTTACTATGGTTTAGTAGCAATGTAACATTTTTATATCTTTTGTGTTCTAGGGATAAGATGTACTCACAGTAAAGAGTAGCTATGGATTCTGGGTCTCTTTTTCTGTTCGTGAAATATAATTTTCTTATCTGCAATTTATCTTATTGCACAGCTTTAACATATATAATAGTAAACGTAGGCTACCCTAAATACCCACTACCACTGATGCTAAAGTACCTTACGGAGAACGTATACTTTGGCAAATGTATCTGTAATTCACTGTTGGACTTACTCAACTCAAAAAACCTAGGGTGGGTGAAAAATTGTAAGGGTATGAAATAAAATGAAATCTTGTGTAAACGAGGTAGAAGATTATTTTTGCTGACTGATAGGATACTGGGAATGTGCACGTAAGGTGATAATTAGCAAATTGTTCTTCCTGTGATACTTTCGCGAATGGAACGGGAAGAAACCCTAACCATGTGGCGCAGAGGAAGTAATCACTGCCACACTATTTATAGTAGTTTATAGAGTGCAGGTGTAGATGTAGATGTGTATCTGGGTATTCTCTGCTGGCAATTAAAATATCAACATCAGATATTAAAGTAAACAACGAAAGGTTATCTATTGTGCATATACAGGATGAACGCGTAATTAAATTTGTAGGTCGTCCGAGCGAAAAGTGTGAACTTTACTGAACCGATCTGCCACATCCGACACAATAACGATGCTAAGCAGTCTGGACGTCGAGTAGAACAGAACTTCGATCACTGATATGGGTGTGTCATTCCGTGCTGCTCCATCTCTATGCAGCGGCTCGCTTTCCATGTCCAGGTGTTACTACTCAGTGGACTGTGATTCTCCGAATCAATGTCGTTCTAGTCACAAATGTCCTCTCGCTGCGACAGTCACAAACATTGTTTTTATCTCGCTTCCCCGCAAAGCGATGCCAGAGCCTTTCCCACAGTGCAACGTGGATTCCGGATTTCAACGTAACGCTCAAGCTACACTCCTGGAAATTGAAATAAGAACACCGTGAATTCATTGTCCCAGGAAGGGGAAACTTTATTGACACATTCCTGAGGTCAGATACATCACATGATCACACTGACAGAACCACAGGCACATAGACACAGGCAACAGAGCATGCACAATGTCGGCACTAGTACAGTGTAAATCCACCTTTCGCAGCAATGCAGGCTGCTATTCTCCCATGGAGACGATCGTAGAGATGCTGGATGTAGTCCTGTGGAACGGCTTGCCATGCCATTTCCACCTGGCGCCTCAGTTGGACCAGCGTTCGTGCTGGACGTGCAGACCGCGTGAGACGACGCTTCATCCAGTCCCAAACATGCTCAATGGGGGACAGATCCGGAGATCTTGCTGGCCAGGGTAGTTGACTTACACCTTAGAAGGTGGCACGTTGGGTGGCACGGGATACATGCGGACGTGCATTGTCCTGTTGGAACAGCAAGTTCCCTTGCCGGTCTAGGAATGGTAGAACGATGGGTTCGATGACGGTTTGGATGTACCGTGCACTATTCAGTGTCCCCTCGACGATCACCAGTGGTGTACGGCCAGTGTAGGAGATCGCTCCCCACACCATGATGCCGGGTGTTGGCCCTGTGTGCCTCGGTCGTATGCAGTCCTGATTGTGGCGCTCACCTGCACGGCGCCAAACACGCATACGACCATCATTGGCACCAAGGCAGAAGCGACTCTCATCGCTGAAGACGACACGTCTCCATTCGTCCCTCCATTCACGCCTGTCGCGACACCACTGGAGGCGGGCTGCACGATATTGGGGCGTGAGCGGAAGACGGCCTAACGGTGTGCGGGACCGTAGCCCAGCTTCATGGAGACGGTTGCGAATGGTCCTCGCCGATACCCCAGGAGCAACAGTGTCCCTAATTTGCTGGGAAGTGGCGGTGCGGTCCCCTACGGCACTGCGTAGGATCCTACGGTCTTGGCGTGCATCCGTGCGTCGCTGCGGTCCGGTGCCAGGTCGACGGGCACGTGCACCTTCCGCCGACCACTGGCGACAACATCGATGTACTGTGGACACCTCACGCCCCACGTGTTGAGCAATTCGGCGGTACGTCCACCCGGCCTCCCGCATGCCCACTATACGCCCTCGCTCAAAGTCCGTCAACTGCACATACGGTTCACGTCCACGCTGTCGCGGCATGCTACCAGTGTTAAAGACTGCGATGGAGCTCCGCATGCCACGGCAAACTGGCTGACACTGACGGCGGCGGTGCACAAATGCTGCGCAGCTAGCGCCATTCGACGGCCAACACCGCGGTTCCTGGTGTGTCCGCTGTGCCGTGCGTGTGATCATTGCTTGTACAGCCCTCTCGCAGTGTCCGGAGCAAGTATGGTGGGTCTGACACACCAGTGTCAATGTGTTCTTTTTTCCATTTCCAGGAGTGTATTTAAAGGAATGTACTGATGATTACACAGGTTTCAGCCAAAATGTACTACAGAAGCCTCCGTCAAAATCGTTGCGGCACGATAGCGCGTGCGCAAGTTGGTGTCGACCCGTTGCGCGTAGGATACTTGTCGCCCCTCCCTGAGGCCGTATCAAACGGCGTGTATTGCTGCCAGCCACACAGCGAAGACAGCCAATACAAAGCCTGCGAGGGCTGCGTGTAAAATTTTATGCGTCGATGGCGCGGGATGCATCTCGCCGACCGCCCTCGGCAGAGAGGCATCGGGCCATTACACTGTGACGCGGCGAGAGCGGTACTGGCGCGCGGAAATTCAGTGGCAGCGGAGCTAGAGGAAGCGCCACCGTTACACTGCCCTCCGTTCGTTAGAGAAACATGGTAACGGTCCTCGTAAAACTAAAACTGTTATCACCCAAACGCAATATGTTATCACTGTAGTGCCGAGTAATACTTGAAACCAGCGCCAATGAAATTAGTCCTATACACAGATGCACGAATGCGACCGATAAACAAGTTGATAAAATGATGATGATGATGATGATGATCATCATCATCATCATCATCATCACCATGATGATGATGATGATGATCATCATCATCATCATCATCACCACAGCAGCAGCAGCCGGTTCACCTCCTCTAACATAATGTAGAAGATCCACTGTTTATGGCAACGAAGTGTCTCCCGACGGAGTCCTTAAATAAAAAGCTGTCGGTCCACTTACCCCTTCATATCCGTTTAAAGTCCCGAATTTTCAAAGATTCCCTCCATCATTGTCGTCAGAGGCTAAGCGTGACTGTCGTTGAACTTTTTTTCTATTTTACTTTATTGTTATTTCAATTCCTCATGAACGGGGCAGGCTGGCAGCGTGTGAAAACCGCTCTGTAGTCAAAGGTTATATATACTTAAAGTTGCAGTTTATCAAAACTACGTTTAGTTATTTTTGGTGTAGCACAGAAGCGAAGTAGCATTGGTAGGGAAACAAACAAAATTAATGTATGAGAGAGAAACTGGAAGCCGACGACTTGTTTTTGTTTTCCACATAATTAGAACTGCCCATCGTTCAGCATTAGTCCATTATGTATTTCATATCCTCATGTAATATAAAGTGCATTTTATAAGTGATAAAAATTAGCTCCTCGGGTAATGTCTTTCCTTGCGTGCAACGAAAGCAGTTGCTATTGATGCAAACGCAATTTAAATAATAGAACATAAAAAAATCTATATAATTAGTGTTGTTGTTTTGTTATCAGTAGAACGTTCTTCAACACACATTAAGGCAAGAGCTTTCTGTTACTCTTTATAAGTGCAGGAAATGTATATAAATAACAGAAACATGTTTTAAAGAAGTGTTAATATGTTATTCTTTTGCATTTTAAAAAAATACTTTTTCATTTATTTATTTAATTTTTTTTTTTTTTTTTTTTTTTTTTTTTTTGGAACTTGCAGTTTCTGGCTCTATGTAATACACAAGTATTATTTTCTTTTAATTTTGACTGTAACACCTCTCTGTTTCAAGATACAAATCAACAATTTTCGAATAAAACCTGAATGGAACGTCGACAGTTTCAATTTTGCTATGAATGATCATTGTTTTAAAGCCGCAGACAGGAGGGTCCCTATGTAGAATACAAATGTTCCGGGGTTAGATGGTCATTTTTATAGCCTTAATCAGTTTCTAGATGGTTCACTGCTTCCAGTTTCTAGGAGAATATAGTAAGACACTGATTACGTATGCAACAAAAGCGCTCGAAATGAGGTAAAGCGCCGGCCGTTGTGGCCGACCGGTTCTAGGCGCGTTAGTCTGGAACCGCGCGACCGCTACGGTCCCAGGTTCTAATCCTGCTTCGGGCATGGATGTGTGTGATGTCCTTAGGTTAGTTAGGTTTAAGTAGTTCTAAGTTCTAGGGGACTGATGATCTCAGCAGTTAAGTCCCATAGTGCTCCGAGCCATTTTTTTTTAGGTAAAGCCCCATAGGTATGTAACACACTTAATGTACAGGTAATGCGGTTACGATCTAAACTGACGAAGGCCACTAGATAAACTACCGTAGTCTACACTTATCACAGACTACAGTAGCCGACGGTACTTTTTCAACTCTATATACATGTATTTTAAAGATGGTTTAAGTATATAAAATTAATACAGTAACAGATAATTTTGTAAATCCGCATTGGTGGAAAAAAATGTACGAGTTTTGCATAAAGCAAATGACAATAGACGACATTTCTCTAAAAAGACAATACACGAAAAACATCCGTAATTTTTAAAACTTGTTTGACTATTTTATATTTTAGTTACAATATGGACTCTGACCACACTTTATTGTTTATGAACTGCAGATTAAAACTGAAGTAACTGGGAAAAGATAGAAATTTAAGGAGATGGGACCTGAATAAACTCAAAGAACCAGTGGTTGTAGAGAGTTTCAGAGAGAGCATTAGGGAACGGTTGACAAGAACAGGGTAAAGAAATACAGTACAAGAAGTATGGTTAACTTTGAGAGATGAAATAGTGAAGGCAGCAGAGGATCAGTTAGGTAAAAAGACGAGGGCTAGTAGAAATCGTTCGGTAACACCAGAGATAATGAATTTAACCGATTAAAGAAGAAAATATTTAAAAAATGCTGTAAATGAAGCAGGCGAAAAGGAATGCAAGCATCTCAAAAATGAGATCGACAGGAAGTGAAAATGGCTAAGCGGGGATGGCTAGAGGACAAATGTAAGGATATAGAAGGACGTATCATTATGGGTAAGATACCGCCTACAGGAAAATTAAAGAGGACTTTGAAGAAAGGAGAACTACCTATATGAATATCAAGAGCTCAGATGGAAAACCAGTCCTAAGCAAAAAAGGGAAAGCAGGAAGGTGGAAGGAGTATGTAGAGGGTCTATAGAAGGGCGATGTACTTGAGAGCAGTGTGATAGAAATGGAAGAGGACATAGATGAAGATGAAATGGGAGATATGATACTAAGTGAAGAATTTTACAGGGCACTGAAAGACCTAAGCCGAAACAAGGTCGCGGGAGTAGATAGAACTACTGATAGCCTTGGCAGAGTCAGCCACGACAAAAGTCTTCCATCTGATGACCAAGATGTATGAGACAAGCGAAGTACCTTCAGACTTCAAGAAGAATATCATAATTCCAATCCTAAAGAAAGAAGGTGCTGACGGGCGATTACCGAACTCTCAGTTTAATAAGTCATAGTTGCAAAGTACTAACACTAATTCTTCACAAATGAAAGGAAAAACTGGTAGAGGCCGACCTCGGGGAAGATCAGATTGAATTCCGTAGAAATTTTGGAACACGCGAGGCAGTACTGACCCTACGAGTTATCTAAGAACATAGATTAAGGAAAGGCAAACCTACTTTTCTAGCATTTGTAGTCTCAGAAAAAGCTTTTGACAATGTTGGCTGGAATACTTTCTTTCAAATTCTGAAGGTGGCAGGTGTAAAACATGGGGAGCGAAAGGCTATTTACAATTTGTACAGAAACCAGATTGCAGTTGTAAGAGTCGAGGGGCACGATAGGGAACCAGTGGTTGAGAAGGGAGTGACACAGATGTGTAGCCTATCCCCGATGTTACTCAATCTCAGCAAGCAGCAATGAAAATAAAAGAAAAATTAGGAGAATGAATTAAAATCCATGGAGAAGAAATAAAAACTCCGAGCATTGCCGAGGACATGGTAATTCTGCCAGAGACAACAAAGGAGCTGGAAGAGCAGCCGAACGGAATAGAATGTAGTCGAATGTAGTCGAATTAAATTAGGTAATGCTGAGGGAATTAGATTAGGAAATTGAGACACTTAAAGTAGTAAATGACTTCTGCTATTTGGGGAGCAAAATAACTGATGATGGTCGAAGCAGAGAGAATATGAAATGTAGACTTGCTATGGCAAGGAAAGCTTTTATGAAGAAGGGAAATTTGTTAACATCGAGTATAGATTTAACTGTCAGGAAGTCTTTTCTGAAAGTATTTGTATGGAGTGTAGCCATGTATGGAAGTTAAACATGGATGATAAATAGTTTGGACAAGAAGAGAATAGAAGCTTTCTAAATGTGGTGCTACAGAAGAATGCTGAAGATAAGGTGGGTAGATCACGTAACTAATGAGGAGGTATTGAATAGGATTGTGGAGAAGAGAAGTTTATGGCACAACTTGACCAGAAGAAGGGATCGGTAGGTAGCATACGATCTGAAGCATAAAGGGTAACCAATTTAGTATTGAAGGGAAGTGAAGCGTGGACGGTAAAAATCGTAGAGGTAGACCAAGAAATGCATACACTAAGCAGATTCAGAACGACGTAGGTTGCAGTAGTTATTCGAAGATGAGGAGGCTTGCACAGGATACTGCATCAAACCAGTCTCTGGACTGAAGACCACAACAACAACAGTCATTGATGAATGTGAATGATACGAAGATGGTATAGTGGTGCTGCTGATTCGTGAAAATGTCAAGATAAGGGTACAATGATGAGTATGACTATGAGACCCTGCAGAATCACAGGTAACGGCTAAACGTCAGAAACGTGAATGAAGGGAGAACAGAAAATGGATTGATGGCGTGAAGGTGAGTGTTGTGACTAAGGTTGGAAAGGGGGGAAAATTCGGGACGGGTTTCTTTGTAGGGAAGTAGAAGCTGGTTGAAATTTCGGCAAGAGAGCTTTAGGCATGAGGGAGCATAGGTTTAGTGGCACACTAGGCTAGCTGGACTGGTTATTAGTGGTTCGAAAGCTGGGTGTTGGGAATGGGTGTTACGATAAATGTATCGAGTTATGATAAATGTATGCCGACCTTAGTGGCCGAGCGGTTCTAGGCGCTACAGTCTGGAACCGCGCGACCGCTACGGTCGCAGGTTCGAATCCTGCATCGGGCATGGATGTGTGTGATGTCCTTAGGTTATTTAGGTTTAAGTAGTTCTAAGTTCTAAGAGACTGATGACCTCAGAAGTTAAGTCCCATAGTGCTCAGAGCCATTTGAACCATTTGATAAATGTATCGAATCCGAAGGCGCTCTAGGAAGAGAAGAACGTGTGGGAAGTGGATGAGTGGTGCAAGTTGCGAACTGAGGAGGGTAGGCGAATACGGAATGTGAGGTGTTGTTCACGTACATCCAGGATTTCGGGGGTCTTAGAGAATTTAGGGGAGGCAGAGGTCTAGGCAGAGTTAGCGTAAGTGAGAATGAGGCAGATGTGGGATTTATAGGTGAATCATAGAACCCGCAAGGGCTTCCATTTCTGTCCCCAGACGATGACAAAAGACTGGTTTGATTACGTCATGATAACATCACGGAAAAGACAGGTACTGTGGCGGTGCACTGTTTGTTTATAGATTATGTTTATGCTCTCTGTACAGCTTTACTTGTAGCGCCTTCACTCGCAATCATTCACTCCTGCGTGCATAACCGGCTATTTTTACATAGTCTAATATCAACTGTTTCCCTGATCACAAACTCGCAATGCGTGAATTCTCGTGGTTTCAGATAAAATGTTATATTGATTTTACTGGCTGTCCTGGACTGTCGCTGCACAAGATACTCAACAGGTACTCCATCGCCAATGCAATACTGCTCTCGAACACGACTGCACAACCTACAGATACCTGAAAGAATGCCTCCTCTTTTTCCTAGAAATCCTAACCACCATTCATACTGTAATCCTTCAAACGGGTAACCATGCTGAGCTGTGTAAAACCTCTCGAATCCTCCTCATTCTCAAAGCTAATAAATCTGACACTGACGTCTCCTCCTACAGCCCAATCAACCTCTCGTCCATGTTTAGCAAGGTTTTTGAGCCCATCCTATGCCGACGTATTCATAAAAGCATCTATCATTCTTTTCCACCAATATGGCTTCCGTCCCAGTTTCTCCTCTGATGACTGACTCCTGTACCCTTTTCTTCTCCTATCACACCAAATCAAAAACCGAAAATCCGCAATTTTATCTCACCTTTGGTCTTTAAAAGCATATGAACGTGTATGGCATTCCGGTCTCCTCTTTAAGCTCCAGACCTGTACACTTGCAATAAATTATGTCCGTCTCATCGTATTCGTTTTCTCTAACCGCCTGTCTGATATGCAACTTCCATACGCCAAAGCTTCCTCCTCTTGTTCATCTCCTACAGTACGCCGATGACACCACCTTCCTCGTCATCAGTCCTACCCTCAAGATATCACAATGATTCCTCCAGCACTACCTCAATCACTTCACCTCCTGCTACAACCAGTGGCTCCACAAAATCAACCCTACCAGGCCGAACCACCCATAGCTTCCTCCCCACGAATTTTACCATTTACTACTTCGTATGTGGTTAATTAGCACACTAAAATACCTCCTACTCACAATCTCCTAACCATTCAACAGAAATCCCACAATAGACTAAAATTACTAAAACTACTAACCGACCGAACATGAGAATTATACCCTTCCACGTTCCTACATGTCTTAAATCTCAGATCCTCCCCTTTCTCTGCTACGCTAATCTGGCATGGTCTTCTACTCCTCTTATCACGTCTTACAGATCCTCGCACGCTATGCACTCATCCTAGCCTTTAGCGTCCGCTTACCCTCCCACACCCTCATCTTCTACCAACTTATAAAATTCTCCACCCTCCTCCTCTCTCTTGTACACCTCTTCGGCTCCTGTGATTACGTAGGTTTTCCCGACGTAATAAGTCTTGAAAGTCTCTTCGGCTTTGCTGCCGGATCCTAAAATCAACTTGACTCGATATTTCGGCGATCCAACTGTTCGCCATCTTCAGGAAAACGCTGCTTATGCTGATGAGTCCCGCTGAGAACTGACGCCAGGTTGCAAATCGACGTCCTATATAGACCACCGTTCAGTACACGGCGCATGCGCCGCCCATCACGGTTTCTGCCTTCCAAAACAGGGAGGTGGCGCCGCCCTTAGTGAAACACTGCTGGCAACGATATATCACAATCAAGGCCGCACAGAAGAACGTTCAGTTTTGATGCGAGATAATACAGGATTCCACGTTTTGCTAAGAGGAAACCCATTGTCTCTGTTGATTAAATTATCAGCCAACCTAATTTCAATCGCCTCTTTATACACAATGTTCCAAAAACCGGAAATGTTGGCAACCACAAATTTGAGGAAACTCTTGTGGTTGCCAACATTTCCGGTTTTTGGAACATTGTGTATAAAGAGGCGATTGAAATTAGGTTGGCAGATAATTTAATCAACAGAGACAAAGGGTTTCCTCTTAGCAAAACGTGGAATCCTGTATTATCTCGCATCAAAACTGAACGTTCTTCGGTGCGGCCTTGATTGCGGTATATCGTTGCCAGCAGTGTTTCACTAAGGGCGGCGCCACCTCCCTGTTTTGGAAGGCAGAAACCGTGAAGGGCGGCGCATGCGCCGTGTACTGAACGGTGGCCTCTATAGGACGTCGATTTGCAACCTGGCGTCAGTTCTCAGCGGGACTCATCAGCATAAGTAGCGTTTTCCTGAAGATGGCGAACAGTTGGATCGCCGAAATATCGAGTCAAGTTGATTTTAGGATCCGGCAGCAAACCCGAAGAGACTTTCAAGACTTCGTCTCCTACTTTACCTGTCTCCTACACTACCCACCAGATTGTCCCCTCTGCCCCCCGCCCCCTGCTCACTGATCCTGGTACTCAGCCGCGCCTCTACACCAACATTCCTCCAACACTACACTTCCCCGACCTCTCCCAAAGAAAAGTTAAGCGCCTTGCATTTTTTTTTTCACTTATCAGTCTTATGACAGGTTTGATACGACCCATTACGAATTCGTCTCCTAACGTTTGCCGGCCTCGGTAGCCGAGCGGTTCTAGGCGCTACAGTACGGAACCGCGCGACTGCTACGGTCGCAGGTTCGAATCCTGCCTCGGGCATAAATGTGTGTGTTGTCCTTAGGTTAGTTAGGTTTAAGTAGTTCTAAGTTCTATGGGAGTGATGACCTCCGATATTAAGTCCCATAGTGCTCAGAGCCATTTTCTCCTAACGTTTTCACCTCAGCGTATCACTTGCAACCTAAGTCCTCAGTTATTAGCTAGATGTATCCTAGTCCCTGTGGACATTTACAGTTCTTACCCTCTCCAGCTCCCTGTACTCCTTTCCTTGCCTACGGAGAACCTCTCCATTACTTACCTCAACATTCTTCTGTAGCACCACTTCTTCTACTCTTCTTTTCCTGTTTTTCCAAAGTCTATGTCTCACTATCATACTATTCTGTGCTCCAAACGTACATCCCCAGAAATTTATTCCTAAAACTAAGGCCCATATTTTAATACCATCAGACTCCTCTTGCCCAGGAATGCGCTTACTGTCAATGTTAGTCTCCTTTTTGTCTTGTTCCGCATTCATATTTTCTCCGTCGGTCATGGCTTGTTTTGCTACCTAGGCAACAGAATTCCTTAACTTTATCTACTTCATGATCACCAATTAGGATGTTATGTTTCTCGCTGTTCTCATTTCTGCTACTTCTCGTTACTTTCTTATTTCTTCAAAAATGGTTCAAATGGATCTGAGCACTATGGGACTTAACCGCTGAGGTCATCAGTCCGCCAGAACTTAGAACTACTTAAACCTAACTAACCTAAGGACATCACACACATCCATGCTCGAGGCAGGATTCGAACCTACGACCGTAGCGGTCGCGTGGTTCCAGACTGTAGCGCCTAGAATCGCTCGGCCACACCGGCCGGCCATATTTCTTTGATTTACTCTCAATCGATATTGTGTACTGTTGAATCGATTCAAAAGATCCTGTAATTCTTCTTCACTTTCACTGAGGGTACCAATGCCATCAGCGATTCTTAACACTGATATCCTACCACCTCTAATTTTAATCCCACTCTTGAACATATATTTTCGCCAATGCTTCTTCGACGTATAGATTGAAGAACAGGGGCGAAAGAATACATCTTACGCTCTTTTTAATCAGTACACTTCGTTCTTAGTCTTACATTGTTCCCTTCCATTATTAACCTCAACGTTAGAACTGCCTCTCTGATGCCTTTATCTATCCTAACGCCAAACTGATCATCTAAAAGATCCTCAGTTTTCTTTTCCATTCTTCTGTACATTATTCTTGTCAGCAACATGGATACAAGAGCTCTTAAACTGATTGTTCGATTATCATCTTAACTGCAGGTTCCTGCAATCTTGGGAATTGTGTGGATGTACACTCCTGGAAATGGAAAAAAGAACACATTGACACCGGTGTGTCAGACCCACCATACTTGCTCCGGACACTGCGAGAGGGCTGTACAAGCAATGATCACACGCACGGCACAGCGGACACACCAGGAACCGCGGTGTTGGCCGTCGAATGGCGCTAGCTGCGCAGCATTTGTGCACCGCCGCCGTCAGTGTCAGCCAGTTTGCCGTGGCATACGGAGCTCCATCGCAGTCTTTAACACTGGTAGCATGCCGCGACAGCGTGGACGTGAACCATATGTGCAGTTGACGGACTTTGAGCGAGGGCGTATAGTGGGCATGCGGGAGGCCGGGTGGACGTACCGCCGAATTGCTCAACACGTGGGGCGTGAGGTCTCCACAGTACATCGATGTTGTCGCCAGTGGTCGGCGGAAGGTGCACGTGCCCGTCGACCTGGGACCGGACCGCAGCGACGCACGGATGCACGCCAAGACCGTAGGATCCTACGCAGTGCCGTAGGGGACCGCACCGCCACTCCCCAGCAAATTAGGGACACTGTTGCTCCTGGGGTATCGGCGAGGACCATTCGCAACCGTCTCCATGAAGCTGGGCTACGGTCCCGCAGACTGTCAGGCCGTCTTCCGCTCACGCCCCAACATCGTGCAGCCCGCCTCCAGTGGTGTCGCGACAGGCGTGAATGGAGGGACGAATGGAGACGTGTCGTCTTCAGCGATGAGAGTCGCTTCTGCCTTGGTGCCAATGATGGTCGTATGCGTGTTTGGCGCCGTGCAGGTGAGCGCCACAATCAGGACTGCATACGACCGAGGCACACAGGGCCAACACCCGGCATCATGGTGTGGGGAGCGATCTCCTACACTGGCCGCACACCACTGGTGATCGTCGAGGGGACACTGAATAGTGCACGGTACATCCAAACCGTCATCGAACCCATCGTTCTACCATTCCTAGACCGGCAAGGGAACTTGCTGTTCCAACAGGACAATGCGCGTCCGCATGTATCCCGTGCCACCCAACGTGCTCTAGAAGGTGTAAGTCAACTACCCTGGCCAGCAAGATCTCCGGATCTGTCCCCCATTGAGCATGTTTGGGACTGGATGAAGCGTCGTCTCACGCGGTCTGCACGTCCAGCACGAACGCTGGTCCAACTGAGGCGCCAGGTGGAAATGGCATGGCAAGCCGTTCCACAGGACTACATCCAGCATCTCTACGATCGTCTCCATGGGAGAATAGCAGCCTGCATTGCTGCGAAAGGTGGATATACACTGTACTAGTGCCGACATTGTGCATGCTCTGTTGCCTGTGTCTATGTGCCTGTGGTTCTGTCAGTATGATCATGTGATGTATCTGACCCCAGGAATGTGTCAATAAAGTTTCCCCTTCCTGGGACAATGAATTCACGGTGTACTTATTTCAATTTCCAGGAGTGTATTTTCTCCGTCGGTCATGGCTTGTTTTGCTACCAGGCAACAGAATTCCTTAACTTTATCTACTTCATGATCACCAATTAGGATGTTATGTTTCTCGCTGTTCTCATTTCTGCTACTTCTCGTTACTTTCTTATTTCTTCAAAAATGGTTCAAATGGATCTGAGCACTATGGGACTTAACCGCTGAGGTCATCAGTCCGCCAGAACTTAGAACTACTTAAACCTAACTAACCTAAGGACATCACACACATCCATGCTCGAGGCAGGATTCGAACCTACGACCGTAGCGGTCGCGTGGTTCCAGACTGTAGCGCCTAGAATCGCTCGGCCACACCGGCCGGCCATATTTCTTCGATTTACTCTCAATCGATATTGTGTACTGTTGAATCGATTCAAAAGATCGTGTAATTCTTCTTCACTTTCACTGAGGGTACCAATGCCATCAGCGATTCTTAACACTGATATCCTACCACCTCTAATTTTAATCCCATTCTTGAACATATATTTTCGCCAATGCTTCTTCGACGTATAGATTGAAGAACAGGGGCGAAAGAATACATCTTACGCTCTTTTTAATCAGTACACTTCGTTCTTAGTCTTACATTGTTCCCTTCCATTATTAACCTCAACGTTAGAACTGCCTCTCTGATGCCTTTATCTATCCTAACGCCAAACTGATCATCTAAAAGATCCTCAGTTTTCTTTTCCATTCTTCTGTACATTATTCTTGTCAGCAACATGGATACAAGAGCTCTTAAGCTGATTGTTCGATTAATCTCTTAACTGCAGGTTCCTGCAATCTTGGGAATTGTGTGGATGTTTTTCTGAAAGTTTCATGGTACTCGTATATCGCCGGTCTCATACATTCTACACGCCAACGTGAAAATCGTTTTGTTGACACTTCTCACATCGATTTTTAGAGATTCCGATGGAATGTTATGTATACTTTCTGCCTTTTTTGATTTCAAGTCTTCCAAAGCTCTTCTAAATTCTGATGCTAGTACTGGATCCCCTGTCTGTTCCTTTAACCGACCATGAAATCTGCCCTGATATATACCCTTCCTACTAGATCTAGGAGATTCTTATCACCCTTTCCTTGGCAGATGTCCCTTCCCCTATCCACTCAGTTTCTATTGTTGCGAGACAATAAAACGGCCTCAACCGTCGTTATGATTTTATTTTGTTGCAGCCAGTTTCGGGGCATCATTGCGCCATTGTCAGACTGTAGTACATGCGGAAGGGGTTGATACGATCGCTATATACATCGCATCAGTGGCCAGCATAACTGGATACGCACATAATCTGTAAACGTAGGTGTCAGCTCTCTAACTTGAACTTTCTATTGGTTCTGAACCGCATCCCTGTTAACTCTTCCCAAATCCCTCCTCCAAACATTAATTCACGCAAGCTCCCTCCTACACTCTACCACGAATCCTACGTTCCCATAATACCCTCATCCGTCACAGTCGACATCGACTTATCACATCACTTACTTACTTATCTATTTCAGTCAGTCGAAACGTCTACTTTCCACCTGTTCAATTATACAACTGTCCATCTGTTTTTTTTATATTCGTGTGCAACTCTAATTTTCAATTCGTCTAATTAATCAACAAAACAGCCTCTTATATTTTAACATATGGAGCTAAAAAACTGTATTTTTATTGAGCTAGACATTCGTCTTGGTCAACCGCAATGTACAGTTTTTGTACTACGTTCTAAAATTTTTTTCTCTCATGTGGCTGTATCCACTGACTGCCCACACCCGCCCGTATGGGGCGACAGGGATGAAATAACAGTAAAGAGAAAAAAAAAGAAATTCCAGTACTTCAGGTAACGCTGATGCTCAACTCCGTGGTTGACTATATTGACTCCAGTCAGTCGTTGTGTTGAGTATCAGCTTCACCTGAAGTACTGGAATCTGATTACGCAACTTTGTTTTTTCGAGGTGATAATCTTTTATGACAAGCCCTCCTCACAAATAATAACTAACGGAGAGACAGTTTGTTTACATTCCAATGCGTTGCTGTGCTTGACGGAGAAGCGCCTAGCTTACAGCTCACACGCTGTTTCCGCAGCACTGTTGCCGGCTGTACGTACATATCGGCCAGTTTGCGCCTGCCACAGAGACCTAAATCCGGGGGCATCCGCAGCGCCGGTTTGTTACCGCCACTCCACTTTAAACCTGAAATAATGAAGTATTGTGGCTTTGGCGCGCTCGGCTTTGATGCCGCCGGTTGTTATTACGCACACCGCAGCTCTGGTTTGGGAGTGTGGCGAACACCCCCGTACTATCCTCCACCCCCCCCCCCCACTCAATAAGCCCCGCCTGCGGGGAATTACCGGAGCTGCGCTCTCGTAAATCACGAGATGGCCGCGCGGCAGGCTGGCCGCGATCGATTGTTATCGCTGCTTATGCCGCGCTACGCGATTGGAACCGCTGCACGAACAAGCCGCGTTGCAGACTGCTAGCGGTACAGGGATCATAGTTCACACAGGGCAATTACTTTTCCCACCCTCATACCTCGGTTTGTGTTTCTATTGCTCTTTGCCAATAAAAGATCAAGCACATGGAAGGGGTGGCTCGACGTAAGTATACGCAGCATACCGCGACTCCGATGGAGACACATAGGCATCGACATTATAAAACGAGGGATTAGTACGGCATTTATGTCTTTCTGGCGTGGTTTCGGTACATACGGAAACGTGAAACACGGTGATGTCATTATCAAATGCGTCCAAAAAGGACAATTATTGCAGCCTTCTAACAGGCCATCTTCCACGGTTGCTAGAAGACATTCCTCTGAATACTAAGAGGAACCTTTCGTACCTACATGATGGCTGTCCAGCCCATAGTGCACGAAATGCCACAGCATATCTTCGTAAATTGTTTCCAAATCGTTGGATTCGACGCACATGGTCCGTTCCTTCGTCGGTGTGTTCCCTGGATTTGATGCTTGTATACTTTTTTCTGTGGGGAAAGCTGAAACACGATATCTACAAGGACATTCCAACTACACCCGATGATAAGCTACGATGTATTACTGCAGCCTGCTCGAACATCTCCGCTAAAGTTCTTGTAAGTATGCACACCGGACGGCCGTACTGCCGCTGCAGGTGGTCATTTTGAACAGAACCTGTGATGGTCAATTGTCTCGTTATAGGCAAGAATCCAGATAACTAGTGTATGGACTTGTGTTGTTCTCTAGTGTGCTACCACAAGTATTGTACGAGTGTCGCTGTGAGAACTTTTCAAATTGAAAGATGTCTCGTAAACTACTCGCACTAGACTCCTGCCATTACCACCACTGGCATGCAAATTTAGCCTACTTTTTGTATTATAATGTTAACAGGCATTGTTCCATTCAACAAAGTGTATGTCTGCACAAAAATTAAACTTTGTACGTTTTATTAAGATCTATTGAATGGCTAACAATACGAGCCTCTGACTACCAATTCATTCTGTGAAAACCGCACATCAATAGCACTTCCCATTTCTGCAATATTTAAGGTGCAAGTTTTAGATGATGTATACAGCAGAGGATCAAGTAGGTAAAAAGACAGGGCTAGTAGAAATCCTTGGGTAACAGAAGAAATATTGAATTTAATTGATGAAAGGAGAAAATACAAAAATGCAGTAAATGAAGCAGGCAAAAAGGAATACAAACGTCTCAAAAATGAGATCGACAGGAAGTGCAAAATGGCTAAGCAGGGATGGCTAGAGGACAAATGTAAGGATGCAGAGGCGTATATCTGTAGGGATAAGATAGATACTGCCTACAGGAAAACTAAAGAGACCTTTGGAGAAAAGAGCAACACTTGCATGAATATCAAGAGCTCAGATGGAAACCCAGTTCTAAGCAAAGAAGGGAAAGCAGAAAGGTGGAGGGAGTATATAGAGGGTCTATACAAGGGCGCTGTTCTTGAGGACAATATTATAGAAATAGAAGAGAACGTAGATAAAGATAAAATGGGAGTTATGATACTGCGTGAAGAGTTTGACAGAGCACTGAAAGACCTAAGTCGAAACAAGGCCTCAGGAGTAGACAACATTCCATTAGTACTACTGATAGCCTTGGGAGAGAGAGCCCTGACAAAACTCTACCATCTGGTGAGCACGATGTATACGACAGGCGAAGTACACTCAGACTTCAAGAAGAATATAATAATTCCAATCCCAAAGAAAGCAGGTGTTGACAGATGTGAAAATTATCGAACTGTCAGTTTAATAAGCCATGGCTACAAAATGCTAACACGAATTCTTTACAGACGAATGGGAAAACTGGTAGCGGCCGACCTCGGGGGAGATCAGATTAGATTCCGTAAAAATTTTGGAACACGTGAGGCAATACTGACCCTACGACTTATCTTAGAAAATAGATTAAGGAAAGCCAAGACTTCGTTTCTAGCATTTGTAGACCTAGAGAAAGCCTTTGACAATGTTGACTGGAATACTCTCTTTCAAATTCTGAAGGTGGCAGGGGTAAAATACAGGGAGCGAAAGGCTATTTACAATTTGTGCAGAAATCAGATGGCAGTTATAAGAGTCGAGGGGCATGAAAGGGAAGCAGTGGGTGGAAAGGGTTTTAGACGGGGTTGTAGCCTCTCCCCGATGTTATTCAATCTGTATATTGAGCAAGCAGTAAAGGAAACAAAAGAAAAATTCGGAGTAGGAATTAAAATCTATGGAGAAGAAATAAAAACTTTGAGGTTCACCGATGACATTGTAATTCTGTCAGAGACAGTAAAGGGCCTGGAAGAGCAGCTGAACGGAATGGACAGTGTCTTGAAAGGAGGATATAAGATGAACATCAACAAAAGCGGAACGAGGATAATGGAATGTACTCGAATTAAGTCGGGTGATGCTGAGGGAATTACACTAGGAAATGAGAGGCTTAAAGTAGTAAAGGAGTTTTGCTATTTGGGGAGCAAAATAGCTGATGAAGGTTGAAGTAGAGAGCATATAAAATGTCGACTGGTAGTGGCAAGGAAAGCTTTTCTGAAGTAGAGAAATTTGTTAACATCGAGACCATGAGATGAATGCACTAAACAGATTCAGATGGATGTAGGCTGCAGTAGGTAGTGGGAGAGGAAGAAGCTGGCACAGGATAGAGTAGCATGGAGAGCTGCATAAAACCAGTCTTCGGTCTGAAAACCACAACAATAACAAATGTCAGTAAGTCGTTTCTAAAAGTATTTGTATGGAGTGTAGCCATGTATGGAAGTGAAACGTGGACGATAAATAGCTTAGTCAAGAAGAGAATTGAAGCTTTCGCAATGTGGTGCTACAGGAGAATGCTGAAGATTAGATGGTTAGATCACATGACTAATGAGGAGGTACTGAATTGAATTGGGGAGAAGAGGAGTTTGTGGCACAACTTGACCAGAAGGAGGGATCGCTTGGTAGGACATACCCTGAGGCATCAAGGGATCACCAATTTGGGGCAGCGCGGAGGGTAAAAATCGTAGAGGGAGACCAAGAGATGAATGCACTAAACAGATTCAGATGGATGTAGGCTGCTGACCGAGAAGAGGAGTTTGTGTTGCAACTTTACCAGAAGGAGGGATCGCTTGGTAGGACATATTCTGAGGCATCAAGGGGTCACCAATTTAGGGCAGCGCGGAGGGTAAAAATCGTAGAGGGAGACCAAGGGATGAATGCACTAAACAGATTCAGATGGATGTAGGCTGCAGTAGGTAGTTGGAGATGAAGAAGCTGGCACAGGATAGAGTAGCATGGAGAGCTGCATAAAACCAGTCTTCGGTCTGAAAACCACAACAATAACAACTACAGACTCTAGATTAGACTTACGGTACGCACAAAGCCACTTCAGCAGCAACAGATGAATGGAACTGTAAAAAACCTTGATACATGTTAAAATCCGTAGATTCCTTTAGCAAGCAATTCACACTGTTTTGCTGAGTATACCTGTAGATGTAAATTATATCTGGATACTGCCAAGCAGCCACCGCCTGGTGTAAATGAATAATTCCCAGTAAGTACTTGTTGCTGCGCCCAGGCGAAAATGATACAGTACTTGCATCTAAGCAGTGTTATTAGACAATATTTGCACCTGCTAAGTGCTATTACAAGGGTAGCTGGGCCCCACTGGAAGGCCGCGAAAATCAATATAGCTAGTTTGTTTGTAGGGCGTAAGTGCCTTAACACCCGCTATTTACTCTTATAAATTGCAGCAAGTTTGTTGATATTTAATGTGCTCATTAAGGCGGCCTCCCGCGTGACGCTCTGTTTAAATTAAAGCCGAGCGGCCCTCTCTCAAACTTGCGCCCTTCGCCGCGCGCCGCGGCCTCTCAGAAGTAATTAAATAGCGAGAAGGGCCGCAGGTGGGCGGCGACGCGTCCGTGGCGCGGCGTGGGCCACGCACTACTCACGTCGTGGCAGCGGCTCCAGACGAAAGGCGTACGCCTTCGCTGCTGCTGCAAGTCGCGCAGTGGTTCGCACGAAGGCGGCTAATGAAACTTTACGTCGCACACCTCCTACACCCAGTAGGTGAAACTGCCGCTGTCAACGCGTCGGCTGATATTTCACGAAGCAGGTGTCTGTAAACATTGAAGTAATCAGCTGATAATCACAGGTGAGGCGTTTCCTGGATAACAGTAACGTCAAGGGAAATACGAATGGTGGAGAAAGAATGCGCAGTGTCACAATATTTAGCAGAACATTAAATATGAAGATATAAACAAACGAGAGATTGCCGAGCACTGCCTCACAAAGAATATTAGAGACCTATAACTAAGAAATGTAAGCTTCTCCCGGCGCATCTAGTATTCAGATACACTACTAACGATTAAAATTGTTACACCAAGAAGAAATGCAGATGATAAACAGGTACTCCTTGGACAAATATATTATACTAGAACTGACATGTGTTTACATTTTTACGCAGTTTCTGTGCATAGATCCTGAGAAAGCAGTACCCAGAACAACCACCTCTGGCCGTAATAACGGCCGTCATACGCCTGGGCATTGTGTCAAACACAGCTTGGATGGCGTGTACAGGTACAGATGCTCATGCAGCTTCAAAACGATACCACAGTTCATCAATAGTAGTGACTGGCGTATTGTGACGAGCCAGTTGCTCGGTTACCATTGACCAGACGTTTTCAATTGGTGAGAGATCTGAGATCTGGAGAATGTGCTGGCCAGGGCAGCAGTCGAACATTTTCTGTATCCAGAAAGGCCCGTACAGGACCTGCAACATGCGGTCGTGCATTATCCTGCTGAAATGTAGCGTTTCGCAGGGATCGAATGAAGGGTAGAGCCACGGGTCGTAACACATCTGAAATGTAACGTCCACTGTTCAAAGTGCCGCCAGTGCGAACAAGAGGTGACCGAGAAGTGTAACCAATGGCACCCCATACCATCATGCCGGGTGATACGCCAGTATGACGATGACGAATACACGCTTCCAATGTGCGTTCACCGCGATGTCGCCAAACACGGGTGCGACCATTATGATGCTGTAAACAGAACCTGGATTCATCCGAAAAAATGACGTTTTGCCATTCGTGCACCCAGATTCGTCGCTGAGTACACCGTCGCAGGCGCTCCTGTCTGTGATACAGCGACAAGGGTAACGGCAGCCATGGTCTCCGAGCTGATAGTCCATGCTGCTGCAACGTCGGCGAACTGTTCATGCAGATGGTTGTTGTCTTGTAAACGTCCCCATCTTTTCACTCAGTGATCAAGACGTGGCTGCACGATCCATTACAGCCATACGAATAACATGCCTGTCATCTCGACTGCTAGTGATACGAGGCCGCTGGGATCCAGCACGGCGTTCCGTATTACCCTCCTGATCCCACCAATTCCATATTCTGCTAACAGTCATTGGATCACGACCAACGCGAGCAGCAATGTCGCGATACGATAAGCCGCAATCGCGATGGGCTACAATCCGACCTTTATCAAAGTCGGAAACGTGATGGTACGCATTTCTCCTCTTTACACGAGGCGTCACAACAACTTTTCACCAGGCAACGCCGGTCAACTGCTGTTTGTGTATGAGAAATCGGTTGGAAACTTTCCTCATGTCAGCACGTTGGAGGTATCACCACCGGCGCCAATCTTGTATGAATGCTATGAAAAGTTAATCATTTGCATATCACAGCAACTTCTTCCTGTCGGTTAAATTTCGCATCTGTAGCACGTCACCTTCGTGGTGTACCAATTTTAATGGTTCAAAAATGGTTCAAATGGCTCTGAGCACTATGGGACTCAACTGCTGAGGTCATTAGTCCCCTAGAACTTAGAACTAGTTAAACCTAACTAACCTAAGGACATCACAAACAGCCATGCCCGCGGCAGGATTCGAACCTGCGACCGTAGCGGTCTTGCGGTTCCAGACTGCAGCGCCTTTAACCGCACGGCCACTTCGGCAGGCACCAATTTTAATGGCCAGTAGTGTAACTTACGAGAACGCAGTCTGTAGCGAACTCAACAACTGGAGTTTTGTGTGGCATGGAGATGAGTGTTCGGTATGATAAATTGTGTCAACAGCTGAGCATATAGACTATTGAGACAATATATTTTGAAACTCGACCTGCTGCCGGTAGACTTGGAGATGGAAGGACTGGGAAAACAGGCTTGAACACCATTCGTGATAGAAATAAATTTATAATACACTTGAGTAGAACTACCAAGGTGCTTGACAAATAATTAGAAGGTAACAGTACAACGAAAAATATCAAGTGAAGTCAGAAGGTATAAGTTTCAATTCCGACGCTAACGAATAATCGGACGCTTCACATGCTAGACAGGTCAAGGAACTGAGACGCCAGCTCATTCTAAAACACGGAAGTAAAATAACAGTAAAGCGCGTGCAATAACTGATCAGATTTACATCTTAGATACTGCGATTAACAACAAGAATCTCTTTCTCAAAAACTGTTAAATTTAACAAGCTGCGAACAGTGACCCGAATATAGAATAAATTTCCTTTACTTCACGTCTGCCGGCTGTGGCCGAGCGGTTCTAGACGCTTCAGTCTGGCACCACGCGACCGCTACGGTCGCAGGTTCGTATCCTGCCTCGGGCATGGATGTGTGTGATGTCCTCAGGTTAGTTAGGTTTAAGTAGTTCTAAGTTCTAGGGGACTGATGACCAGAGCCATTTGAACCTTGTTTTTGAACTTCACGTCTATGGTCACATATTTTTTGTCATCAGACTACCGGTTTCGGTCTATAATGGCCATCTTTGCTTTCAACAGTGGTGCTACTGACAAGATGACTCTCGTATATACTGTTATTTATATACATTTGATGATGCTGGCTGTGATTTTGTGTTTAGCATTTGACGGTGCCACTATGGCTCCGTTATATTAGGACATGTTTTTATAAAACAAAAAATGGTTCAAATGGCTCTGAGCACTATGCGACTTAACTTCTGAGGTCATCAGTCGCCTAGAACTTGGAACTAATGAAAGGACATCACACACATCATTTCCCGAGGCAGGATTCAAACCTGCGACCGTAGCGGTCGCTCGGCTCCAGACTGTAGCGCCTAGAACCGCACGGCCACTCCGGCCGGCTGTTGGAAGAACAGTGGCGGCTAGTAGGTATACAAGCAGGGTGGTCACAAATTTTTAAATTCAGATGAATATTACAGTGCCAAATTAATAGCATCTGCTGTGTAACAGTTGCGGTTATCAACATATTTATACTACTTCAGCCGGTGTCAGTAATAATAAGTATGCATATCTTATCTGCAAAAATGAAAAACTGTTTTTGTAGAATTTGTTGTTTTGTAAATAATTATGTATAGTTTATGGCAAGAAAGAAATGTTTAAGCTTTCAGTAATCTCCCTCTCGTCTTTTTGTGAAAGTGGGAGTTTTCGTGCCTTTTAATTTTTTCGGAAAATTGTACAAGATCCCTAATTAGTGTATTAGATGACAAAATCACTTCCAATCTGAAAATCAGATAGTCTTACGTTTCATCAACACAACAACTTAAGCTCATTATACGCTTATTTGTTAAATCTTCCCTTATAATCAAGCTAACTTGGATTCGTCATTTCTTCAATCAACTGATCTGGTCTGGAATGCCGTAGTTCATTTGCGGCTGACTTTTCCTGGTAATTTTATTTTCTGTTAGCGCTTAAAACAGGTTCAACAGAGCTCATGTTGACACTCCACAGGGAAGCTGATTCGTGTACAGTAAACAACCAACTGCAAACACAAACTGTCGATTACGGAAATGATTAAATTAAAGTAGTACTGTCTACCAACAAGGTCACCTAAGTAGGATACAAATGAGGTGCTGAGAGCCATCAAGTCCAAAAGCACAACGTCTTTGAAACCTCGTATTTAATTGATTTTCAGAGAAAGCTGTGAGACAGCTTTTCGTAATGTTCAGATATACGTACAATGTGGGCCTAGAGTACAGATAAACCTGACCCACCATAGGATCAACAGATGTCAGAAGCATGAACGAATAAACGCTACAGTCTCACAGTCGGCGATGATGTGCTTTATCGTCCTCAGTGCCTCAAATGGGTTACTCTAGGATAAAATCCAAAACTTAATGTACTATATCTCATTGAGAATAGCACAAAATAGGGTTTTCTATCGTTATAACTACAACACACACTGATGTCCGATCTAATTTCACTATATACACTCCTGGAAATTGAAATAAGAACACCGTGAATTCATTGTCCCAGGAAGGGGAAACTTTATTGACACATTCCTGGGGTCAGATACATCACATGATCACACTGACAGAACCACAAGCACATAGACACAGGCAACAGAGCATGCACAATGTCGGCACTAGTACAGTGTATATCCACCTTTCGCAGCAATGCAGGCTGCTATTGTCCCATGGAGACGATCGTAGAGATGCTGGATGTAGTCCTGTGGAACGGCTTGCCATGCCATTTCCACCTGGCGCCTCAGTTGGACCAGCGTTCGTGCTGGACGTGCAGACCGCGTGAGACGACGCTTCATCCAGTCCCAAACATGCTCAATGGGGGACAGATCCGGAGATCTTGCTGGCCAGGGTAGTTGACTTACACCTTCTAGAGCACGTTGGGTGGCACGGGACACATGCGGACGTGCATTGTCCTGTTGGAACAGCAAGTTCCCTTGCCGGTCTAGGAATGGTAGAACGATGGGTTCGATGACGGTTTGGATGTACCGTGCACTATTCAGTGTCCCCTCGACGATCACCAGTGGTGTACGGCCAGTGTAGGAGATCGCTCCCCACACCATGATGCCGGGTGTTGGCCCTGTGTGCCTCGGTCGTATGCAGTCCTGATTGTGGCGCTCACCTGCACGGCGCCAAACACGCAACTACCATCATTGGCACCAAGGCAGAAGCGACTCTCATCGCTGAAGACGACACGTCTCCATTCGTCCCTCCATTCACGCCTGTCGCGACACCACTGGAGGCGGGCTGCACGATGTTGGGGCGTGAGTGGAAGACGGCCTAACGGTGTGCGGGACCGTAGCCCAGCTTCATAGAGACGGTTGCGAATGGTCCTCGCCGATACCGCAGGAGCAACAGTGTCCCTAATTTGCTGGGAAGTGGCGGTGCGGTCCCCTACGGCACTGCGTAGAATACTACGGTCTTGGCGTGCATCCGTGCGTCGCTGCGGTCCGGTCCCAGGTCGACGGGCACGTGCACCTTCCGCCGACCACTGGCGACAACATCGATGTACTGTAGAGACCTCACGCCCCACGTGTTGAGCAATTCGGCGGTACGTCCACCCGGCCTCCCGCATGCCCACTATACGCCCTCGCTCAAAGTCCGTCAACTGCACATACGGTTCACGTCCACGCTGTCGCGGCATGCTACCAGTGTTAAAGACTGCGATGGAGCTCCGTATGCCACGGCAAACTGGCTGACACTGACGGCGGCGGTGCACAAATGCTGCGCAACTAGCGCCATTCGACGGCCAACACCGCGGTTCCTGGTGTGTCCGCTGTGCCGTGCGTGTGATCATTGCTTGTACAGCCCTCTCGCAGTGTCCGGAGCAAGTATGGTGGGTCTGACACACCGGTGTCAATGTGTTCTTTTTTCCATTTCCAGGAGTGTAGATAGTTAATTTGCATATCTGTAAAGTGTGCTGCAGCCTAGCGGGATTTATGGAAGAGAACTTAGATAAAAGTCTGCTGCACTATGCTAGCATGTGGCCGTGCGGTTAAAGGCGCTGCAGTCTGGAACCGCGAGAACGCTACGGTCGCAGGTTCGAATCCTGCCTCGGGCATGGATGTTTGTGATGTCCTTAGGTTAGTTAGGTTTAACTAGTTCTAAGTTCTAGGGGACTAATGACCTCAGCAGTTGAGTCCCATAGTGCTCAGAGCCATTTTAACCATTTTATGCTAGCATGTGGTGGCATCGACATAAACTTGTAGTTGAGTGGATTAGAGCACGCAGTGAACCGAGCACATTGTTTATCAAATCCGCATGCACACATATCACAAAATGTTTTGCATCACCTCGGTTCCGAGAGTTGCGAAACCTGTGCAGCCCGTATCTCGTGGTCGTGCGGTAGCGTTCTCGCTTCCCACGCCCGGGTTCCCGGGTTCGATTCCCGTCGGGGTCAGGGATTTTCTCTGCCTCGTGATGGCTGCGTGTTGTGTGCTGTGCTTAGGTTAGTTAGGTTTAAGTAGTTCTAAGTTCTAGGGGACTTATGACCACAGCAGTTGAGTCCCATAGTGCTCAGAGCCATTTGAACCAACCAAACCTGTGCAGGAAATTGGAATAGAGATCAACATAAACATTATTCCCGCCCTTTTTTTGCTTATGAAAACCACACAATGCATGTTGTACCAACATACAGCGAGACCTTCAGATGTGGTCCAGATTGCTGTACACACCGGTACCACATGGCTCTGGGCACTATGGGACTTTACATCTGAGGTCATCAGTCCCCTAGAACTTAGAACTACTTAAACCTAACTAAGGACATCACACACACCCATGCCCAAGGCAGGATTCCAAGCTGCGACCGCAGCAGCACCGCGGTTCCGCACTGAAGCGCCTAGAACCGCTCTGCCACACATCGGCCGGCACACCGGTACCTCTAATACCCAGTAGTACGTCATTTTGCACTGATACATGCCTGTATTCGTCGTGGCATACTATCCACAAGTCCATCAAGGCACGGTCAGTCCAGAGTGTCCCACTCCTCAGCGGCGATTCGGCGTACATACCTCAGAGTGGTTGGTGGGTCACGTCGTGCATATACAGTCCTTTTGAATCTACGCCAGGCATGTTCGATAGGGTTCATGTCTGGAGAACTTGCTGGCCACTCTAGTCGAGCGATGTCGTTATCTTGAAGAAAGTTATTCACAAGATGTGCATGATGGTGGCGGAAATTGTCGTCCATGAAGACGAATACCTCGCCAATATTCTGCCGATTTGGTTGGCATTCATGTATCGCACAGCCGTTACGGCGCCTTCCGTGACCACCAGTGGCTTACGTAATGCCATCCCAAAACAGCAGGGAACCTCCACCTTGCTGCACTCACTGGAGAGTGTGTCTAAGGCATTCAGCCTGACCGTGTTACCTCCAAACACGTTGTAGGGAAGCAGCCTACTCATGCTGTAGTAAATTCATATCAGTCTTTCCATTGTGTGCCAGCCAGTCTGCTGTAACTAGCTCTGACGTCACAAATGTTGCGCAATACTTTAAAAATCAAGCAAATAACCTAAAACATTTCTAGCATGTCAGGAGTAATACTAAATTAATGTGTGTTGAATATCAGTTCGATAACTTTAGCCATTTTCGAAATTTGGGCGTTTCTCTGTAAAAATCATTGGCGCAACAGAAAAGAGCTAGAAAGTTAAAAATTTATAATTAGATTCATTTTTCATAATTATTTAATAAAAACAGTACTTTGGATTTCACAAATTAAAATTTTAGTGGAAATTCATGATTTTCTGGTATTTGTCTTAAAACTTAAGGAAGCAAGATAGATTAAGTAGGCTAATAAATAAGGCTAATCCTAGCCTTATTTATTAGCCTACTTAATCTATCTCGCTTCCTTAAGTTTTAAGACAAAATATTTAAGTAGGTTGGAGATCTGCTATAACTATGAAGATGTGAGAAGTTTCATTTGAATACCTATAAAACTATAGCGATAGCGTATCTCCAAAGGGCCAGTTCAGAGCTCGTCTACTGCATGCAGTGTAATTAAATTAATTCTCTCGCCCAAAATATTTAACTTAGCCACGTCAAAATTTTATTATCAATACTTACCTGTGTGCTGAATGCACATTTAAATTGAGAGCTTCATCGGTCACCAGCAAAAGTAGCTATAATTTATTCAATAACTTAATGTGGTGCATTACTAGCCCAGCGGCTAGTCGGGAGAGCCGATTTGGTCAGGCGTTCCCTTAGCCGTCCGCACCGCGGCTTTATATATAAGAACGCTGCACGAGGAAGCAAGGCCCAAGTTCTCTCCAGACGCTGAATAGCACGTCATCTGTGTCGGGAGTCGCGTCGCGTCGCGTCGCGTCGGTATCATTGCTACAAACAGCCTCGGATGCCGTATTAAGTTACTCGGAATACGCGTAACCATGAAATCATTTTCGAGTGAAGTGTTAATTCTGGGATAACTTTAATTATCGATCTTCAGTTTGCGTATTGTCGTATTTTCACGTGCCGCCGCGGGACAGACATTCTACCAATTATTTAGCGTGGCGTTTGATGAACCTAATCATCAAATTATGGCGAGCATTCATTTAAACATTTAATTTGGACATTTATAGTTGCATCAGCGCATTAGTCTCTGAACTGCTCTGTTAGTTAGATTGTGTGGATTCTTCTGTTTTCATCTGTGACTTTCAGAATACAGAACGTTTTTTTTTTTTTAGAAAATCGTTTTTGATTATAAATCCCGGACAATCTTCAAATTCCTCGGAGCTATAAGCTGTAACTATAAGTGTATTCTCAGATGAAGTGGGCACTAGGAATTACAGGCTTCACGTTTTGCTAATCACTTTCTGGTAGCCAATATTGTAGTTAGAGAGCCAGTGTTGAGAACAGCGAAAGACAGCATAAACAACAGCATAAATAATAGGAACATTATTAACAACAATAATTCCACCCGCCGCCCCACAACGTCTCCCTTCGATTGTCTGGTTGAAGGCATATGCGACTCTCATCGGTGAAAACGTGATGACAATCCTGAGCGGTCCATTCGGCATGTTGTTGGGCTCATCTGTACCGCGCTGCATGGTGTCGTTCTTGGAAAGATGGACCTCGACATGGCATTCGGGATTGAAATACCGAATCATGCAGCCTATTGCGTACAGTTTGAGTCGTAACACGAGGTCCTGTGGCTGCACGAAAAGCGTTATTCGACATGGTGGCGTTGCTGTCCTCCTCCGAGCCATAAACCGTAGGTAACCGTCATCCACTGTAACAGTACCCCTTGGGCGGCCTGAACGAGGCATGTCATTGACAGTTCCTGTCTCTCTGTATCTCCTCCATGGCTCAAATGGTTCAAATGGCTCTGAGCACTGTGGGACTTAACATCTGAGGTCATCAGTCCCCTAGAATTTAGAACTATTTAAACCTGACTAACCTAAGGACATCACACACATTCATGCCCGAGGCAGGATTCGAACCTGCGACCGTAGCGGTCGGGAAGTTCCAGACTGAAGCGCCTAGAACCGCTCGGCCACACAGGCCGGCTCTCCTTCATATCCGTACAACATCGATTTGGTTCACTCCGAGGCGCCTGGACATTTCGCTTGTTGAGAGCTCTTCTTGGCACAAAAGTAACAATGCTGACGCGATCGTACCGTGGCATTGACCGTCTAGGCGTGGCTGAACTACAGACAACACGAGCCGTGTATCTCCTTCCTGGTGGCATGACTGGAACTGATCGGCTGTCAGACCCCTCCGTCTAATAGGCGCTGCTCACGCATGGTTTTTTACACCTTTGGCCGGGTTTAGTGACATCTCTGGGTGATGCAAAACTCTTTTTGATTTGTGTATTTACTCTACTCAGTTAACATTCCAACCTTTGTCTCCTTTGCACACCGCAATTGTAAACTGTTTCTTAGGTGTGCGAAGTCTCCATACCTTGTGTACTTGGAACTGCCAGTGTGTGCCGAGAGTTCGTGTCAATAATCATGGTGTTTTGGCTTGGGCAAGTGAGTTAGACCGGAAGTAGCATCTGCCGTCACTCCGGCTTGGTTACAGCCATCATGGACACATCCCTGCGCCAGTGCTGATGCTGCTTCTTAGGCTGTGGGCGTGGCGCGTGAGTTGTACGTGGCTCATTTGCGAGAACTGGTATATTGGCCACACATTTAACCTAGTGCTTCCTGTTTTACACTTATCTAAAATTCTGAACCACAGCAGTGGCTACGAAGTGTTATAGAACTTTCCGGTCTTTAATTTAAACAAATACTTCTGCTGTTATTAATTATGTGTAACACGTTATGTGGTATATAACGTTGTCTTCTGATTTTTAAGTTTTATAAATGTTACTCTAAGTTACAAAGGTTCAAATCTGAGCTAGGAGGGTCTTGTTTAAAGATATATTCTTATGTACATGCTGTTCGCTTAACGTATTTTCTGTTCGTTCACTAGCGTTTCGTCCTATTTCTTTAAAAGATTCCCAGTCTAGAGAGTGTTATTGACATATGAACTAATTAAATCATGTGGACTGAAGGAATTTAATTGCCACAAATGTGAAGGCTTAGTGGGTGCAGGAATTATAACATTTGTTCCTTTATTTCAGATGTGCTGTAAACATCCGGAATTTTAAATCCTCTCTGCTTTGGTAATGTTAAGTTCTTATTGCCCTGAGGATTACTTGATTTAATTCCGTTTCGCTTGTTTTACCTGTGTTGGTGCTGACCTTATAACCTCTCTTCATGTCATTCGACTGCTCTCCCAAGCACTATGCTGTTTGTGACAGAACTACCATATCACCGCCAAAAGTCAAAGTTTTTATTTTTTCTCCCCGAACTGTAATTCCTTCTGTGGATTTCTTCTTAGCTTTCTTTATAGTCACGTATTGCACAGACTGAATTACATCCAAGGGAGGTTACAACTCCGTCTCACTCCGTTACCAACCAACGTTTCCCTTTCATGATCTGCGACTCTTATAATCACAGTCTGCTTTCCGTCCAAGCTTTGGATAGCTTTCTCGCTGCCAGCATTTTCCCCTGTGTGAGACAGGCGATATTCCCTCGGGATTCAAGAAGAATATAACAACCAATTTTTCCCTTCCATGATCTGCGACTCTTGTATTCGGAATCTGTTTTCCGTCCAAGCTTTAGATAACATTCTCGCTGCCTGCATTTTCCCCTGTGTGAAAAAGACGATGTACCCTCGGACTTCAAGAAGAATATAACAACTTCAATGCCAAAGAAAGCTGCTCACCGGTGTGAATATTACCGAACTATTTGTTTAGTAACTCATGATTGCAAAATACTAACACGAATTTTGTACAGAATGTAAAAACCGATAGAAGCCGACCTTGGGGAAGATCATTTTTGATTCCTGAGAAATAAAGGAACACTTGAGGCAATTCTGATCTACGACTTCTCTTAGAAGAAATGTTAAGGAGATGCATACCTATGTTTATAGCTTTTATAGACGTAGAGAAAGGTGACTGAAATATTGTCTTTAAAATTCAGAAGGTAGCAGGGGTAAAATAAAGTGAGAGGAAATATATTTGGAACCTGTACAGGAATTAGACGGCAGTTGTAAGAGTCGAGGGGCATTAAAGGGAAGCAGCGGCTGAGGCGGGAATGAGACAGGATTGTAACCTATCCCTGTTGTTCAATCTGTACATGTTGTTGTTGTTGTTGTGGTCTTCAGTCCTGAGACTGGTTTGATGCAGAGCGATCAATAAAGGGAACCAAAGAAAAATTTTCCGTAATAATTAAACTTCATTGAAAATAAATAAGATCTATGATGTTTGTGATGACATTGTATTTCTGTCCTGTATAGAAAAGGATTTGGAAGACCAGCTGAATGGGATGAAAGGAGGATATAAGATGAACATCAACAAAAGCAAAGCAAGGATAATTGAACGTAGTCATCTTAAATCAGGTGATGCAGAGGGAATTGTAATAGGAAACAAGACACTTACTATACGGTCAGCAAAATAACTAATGATAGCCAAAATAGAGAGGGTGTAAAATGTAGACTGACAATGACACGAAAAGCGTTCCCGAAGAACAGAAATTTGCTATCGAATACAGATTCAAGTGTCAAGAAGTCTTTTCTCAAGGTATTCGTATTGAGTGTAGCTACATATGGAAGTAGAACAGGGCCGATATAGAGTTTAGACAAGAAGACAACAGAAGCTTTTGATATGTGGTTCTACAGAAGAGTACTGCAGATTAGATGGGCAGATAACGTAACTAATGAGGATATACTGAGCAGAATTGGAAGGAAAAGATTTTTGTGCAGAACCTGACTAGAAGAGGGAATATGTTGACCGGTAACATTCTGAGACATGAAGGGGCAACCAGTTTATTACTGGAAGTTTATTACTGAGGGGTAAAATTCGTTGAGGGAGACCCAGAGATGAATACAGTAAGCAGAGTCAGAAGACTGTAGATCGCAGAACCTGTTCGTAGATAAAGGATAGAGTAAGATGCAAGTTGCATCAAACCAGTTTTGGGGCTGAAGACAACAACAACAGCTTTAGCCCTGAAACTTCAGAAATTCGAATAGTGTATTCTAGTCAACATTGTGAAAACTTGTCTGTCAATCGACAACGCCGTTCATTAACCTTTCTAACCTTAAATGATTAATCTTTAAGTTTAATAATGGTCGATCACGACTCTCAGCGTTTAACAGCTCCCATATCAGTCAGTATATTTGCTTGTGTCAGATAGACGTTAGCTGACGGAGACATAAAGCGATGTACAGCTCGTGTTCTTCCTCCCTCCCTCCCATTCCTCTCTTCGCAGTGCCTGAATCACTGCAGAATATACGATGTGTAAACCTTTTCAGCGAGGCAGATTTAAAACCGCGACTGCGGCCGCGGCTGACAGAGGGACGTATGTCGGCTGTCAGCGGCAGGCGGCGGCGCCTAATGGCCGTGGCGCGTTACTCAGCGTTAGCAGATAAGGACGCGGGGGCGCCATCACGCCCCCCTGCCAACCTCGGTCGCATCTCTGCTCGGGGCGTCGCGTTTTTCCTCCCTCTCGTCCTCCACCCCGACGCCTCGGGTAATCAGCGCGAGACGTAGCACTGCTATCGTTCTTCATAACGCGTGACGTAATGAGGTCACAGCAGGTGCGTCCTCTGCCTCCTCTCTGAGACCCTCTGGAGCTGGCGATAGGAGTACCTCGCCACTGACGCGCGTGTAGCCGACGCTGTTTGTACTCGTTATGAAGATCACCACGTTGTATGTCCTTTTTTGGTTGCTATCCTTTTTTGCATTGGACAAATTATTTACTACTTTCACTTGCCACTATTTTCCTATACGACTACGTATGAGAGAAACACGTACTGAAAGTCACCTCTATGTATGGCAGTGAACATTTGTTCATAATGCAACCACTACTTCGTCAAAATTCAGCAGACGAAATATTTACTGACACAAAGATAGACTGACATCATCGCTATCACTGAAGCAGGAAATTCTCTGGTTGCAAGACGCATAAGTACTGTACTGGCCATTAAAATTGCTACACGAAGAGGAAATGCAGATGATAAACGGGTATCCATTGGACAAATATATTATACTAGAACTGACATGTGATTACATTTTCACGCAATTTGGGTGCACTGATCCTGACAAATCAGTATCCAGAACAACCACCTCTGGCTTTAACAACGGCCTATATATGCCTGGGAAATGAGTCAGACAGAGCTTGGATCGCGCGTACAGGTACAGCTGCCCATGCAGCTTCAACACGATACCACAGTTCATCACGAGTAGTGACTGGCGTATTGTGACTTGCAGTTGCCACCATTGACCAGTCGTTTTCAATTGGTGAGAGATCTGGAGAATGTGCTGGCCAGGGCAGCAGTCGAACATTTTCTGTATCCAGAAAGGCCCGTACAGGAGCTGCAACATGCGGTCGTGTATTATCCTGCTGAAATGTAGAGTTTCGCAGGGATAGAATGAAGGGTAGAGCCACGGGTCGTAACACATCTGACATGTAACGTCCACTGTTCAGAGTGCCGTCAATGCGAACAAAAGGTGACCGAGACGTGTAACCAATGGCACCCCATACCATCACGCCGGGTGATACGCCGGTATGGAGATGACGAATACACGCTTCCAATGTGCGTTCACCGCGATGTCCCCAAACATGGATGCGACCATCATGATGCTTCAAACAGAACCTGGATTCATCCGAAAAAATGACGTTTTGCCATTCGTGCACCCAGGTTCGTCGTTGAGTACACCATCGCAGGCGCTCCTGTCTGTGATGCAGCGTCAAGGGTAACGGCAGCCATTGTCTCCGAGCTGGTAGTCCATGCTGCTGCAAACGTCGTCGAACTGTTCGTGCAGATGGTTGTTGTCTTGCAAACGTCCCCATATGTTGACTCAGGGATCGAGACGTGGCTGCACGATCCATTACAGCCGTACGGATAAGATGCCTGTCATGTCGACTGCTAGTGATACGAGGCCGTTGGGATCCAGCATGGCGTTCCGTATTACCCTCCTGAGCCCACCGATTCCATATTCTGCTGACAGTCATTGGATCTTGACCAACGCGAGCAGCAATATCGCGACACGATAAACCGCAATCGCGATGGCTACAATCCGACCTTTATCAACGTCGGAAACGTGATGCTACGCATTTCTCCTCCTCACACGAGGCATCACAACAACGTTTCACCAGGCAACGCCGGTCAACTGCTGTTTGTATATGAGAAATCGGTTGGAAACTTTCCTCATGTCAGCACGTGTAGGTGTCGTCACCGGCGCCAGCCTTGTGTGAGAGCTCTGAAAAGCTAATAATTTGCATATCACAGCATCTTCTTCCTGTCGGTTAAATTTCGCGTCTGTAGCACATCATCTTCGTGGTGTAGCAATTTCAATGGCCAGTAGTGTAATATTTTGTTTCCTTGAGTTGGTTTGCGTATTTGCTTGGAATTACTGCAGGTTTAGCTGTTTCTGCTGTGAACCGGGCGTTTCTGGTCTCCGAGAAAGAGAAAAGAGAGAGAGAGACAGAGAGAGGAGCTATTCAAGATGCACTACAGTACCGTACTACAAGCTATGGGGAATGAAATTTCTATTACTCTTAAGTTGCTCGGAAGGCTGTTGATCGTTTCTGTTATATGTAGTATTTTCTTCAGGCAATTGTCAGCAGCGGGTATATGTTTCAAGAAACTCATGACACTTGGCTGCATTAGAACAGTTTAGTTATTAGCTACTGCTTTCGGTCAACGACTATCGTATGGGACCTGAACCAACGCCAGAAAACAGAAATGACGTCAAGACCTCAATGTTCAAAACGTCAAAAAGACATGACATATAAAACATGACTTATAAAAAAACCCTATTGCAAGTCAGATTCCATTTATGTTGAACCATAAAATCTCATTAACTCTCAATTTCATGAATAATAATACAGGAGAACAATAATTTTCTCACACCTTCATCATGCATACACAGCAGGTAAATGGACATACGTAGTCTGGAGGGAGCATGAGCAGTCAAAGTACTTGTAGCCTCAACGTTAACACCAGAAAGATGTCCAATCGATAGCCGGTCTGGGTGTCCGAGCGGTTCTAGGCGGTGCTGTCTGGAACCGCGTGACCGCTACGGTCGCAGGTTCGAATCCTGCCTTGGGCATGGATGTGTTTGATGTCCTTAGGTTAGTTAGGTTATGTAGTTCTAAGTCCTAGGGGACTGATGACCACAGAAGTTAAGTCCCATAGTGCTCAGAGACATTTGAACCATTTTGAACCAATCGATATAAAACGTGACATACAAATATAATTTTAAGATAAAAAATAACCAAAACTACAATTACAATAGTCTAAAACGTAATATTTGTACAAAAATCAGAGGCATCAATTATAAAATGTATGTTTCTTCCACACCATTTATGTATATGCACATCACAATGTGCTCTCGGTTTAATAGTCATTATATGACAATAACGTAAGTAATGTAACCAGTGACAAAAATCTTTGAAACATGACTAAAACAGAAGTGCCCAAATCGAGGTACAATGTATAATTCAATGGATCGTATGCTGCAACATAAGGACACAGGAACAAATAACTGGGATACTGGGAACTTTAATTTTAATTATCGAATGAAGTGCTGAATCTGTAAATACAAAGTTTAATTGTGTTGTGTTAATTAAAATACCTGGAGAACTAATTTGCAATTTAATTTTGTGAACCAGAAATTCATTATTACAGTATGCTTTAATCTGACTTGTGTTTGGTCTGACTGAAACAGTAAGTATTGAATTTCTTCATTATGAAAATACTGAAGGGCGAATTGTTTTAATTATAAAAACTATACAAAATCCAAGGTCGCACAAAATATTTTTTTGTTCAAGACAACCGGAAGATGACAGCTGAGACTTCTGAAACCGGTTGGCTTGAATAAAAAACATTTTGGATGATCTAGGCTTTCGAATGGTTTTTACAATGAAAAGGTAAGGTATTCGACATTTGTGGTGTGAATAGAAACACTAACCGTCAGTGCTTCTTCAGAAGAAATCAAGAACGACCTGGCACTGTTCTCATCTCAGGAGATTACGCTGTGATCAGAGTATATGGAAAAAGTACACCGTTATTTAGATTCTGTGCATGTAAAATTTTTATTTAGAAGCCAACGGCTTTGTTGGTACGTTCTGAAAGAATCGAAGCCGAATAAACACATTCATTTTTTTTCCAAGGAGATGTTCATAAGTACGACTTGTATTTTTCAAATACCTGACTATTTTTAGGGTTCCGTAGCTCACTAGATAAGAACGGAACCCTTACGCGATCACTTTGTAGTCGGTCTGCCTGTGTGTCCGACTTTTAAAAGCCCATTTTCTCAGAAACGGGTAAACATACGGAGCTGACATTTATCTCTCATACTTACGTTTACCGTTCCTTCTTGGAGTAAAAAGTTGAAGATTCTAAGTCAATGCACTCAAAAGATACGGCAATTTATGTCGCATATTTCTGATACTCGCAAACAGACTCATCGGAACTGTAGGGTATTTCCTGTTGATCTAAAAATATGAAATTTGCCAAGAACCAAGGTTTCACAGTGTAAGTAAACGAAAAAAACACAAAGTATTAATATCTAATACATCACACGAAAAAAATCCTTTTCAGTCATTTATTCTCCGACTGCCAACTTGTCCGTATGTTAACGCTCCTTTCTCTGAGGAACGGGCAGACTTATTGAGTTGAAATTTATGTCAAGTAGTAAAATCTATGGCCCTATGGCGGTGCAAAAATCTTCAGCTCCTAAGACAATGTACTCAAAAGATACCTCCATTTACGTCAAATATTTTGATACAAACTGACTCATCAATACCTACAGGGCACTTTCCATTGGCCTAGTCTCATGAAATTTAGGGAGAAGCAAGGTTCGCAGTACAGGTATAGGAAAAAAATCAGACAGTCGTTTATTTGTAATTATATCACACGAAAAAATATCCTTTCGTTACTTGCAATCCGACTTCAAACTTAAAATATTCTCGAATGTCTTGGTATTTCTGGAACTCATATCTTGCCACTATCAATGTAGACAACACTAAAAAATTATAGAGATTCTCGTTTCCCAGGACGGATGAATGTCTGTTAGGTAATTAAATTTGTGCAGAACCTTCAAAGAGCGAGTACCATTGGCGCCAGGCCAATCTCTAAAGATGATGTCAGTCACTAATGTGTTAACAGTCCGCTCCCGTTAGCTGAGTGGTCAGCACGGCGGTATGCCACGCCAAGTGGCCCGGGTTCGATTCCCGGCTGGACTCAGGACATCAGGGACTTGGTGCTGTGTTGTCCTCATCATCATTTCATCCCCATCTCTGACGGGCAAGTCGCCCACTGAGGCGTCAAATGCAATAAGTACTTGCCCTTGGCGGCCGCACTTCCCCGAATATGGGACTCCCGGCCGACACTGCCGTACGCTCACACTGTGTTAACAAAGAACAGTTCATCTGTTTCATGTTAAAATAACGTCATTAGAGATATAGGACTGTTTATTTGTTAAACAGAATAAAATAATCAAAATTTATGGGAGATTGCTAGTTTTATACTGAAGAAAATCCGTTTTCGGCCAAATAAATTTTGTTTCTTACCCTCCTAGAACCAAAGGAGAAATTTACATATCCTTATATACCCAAATGAAACAGTAACAAAATTAACACTGCTGCTTCTACTCGCCCCTCTCTGTGTGGCGAATTGAACCGTGAAGTTCTTACTTTTTTATGTTATAAGTTCATGAACTACGCCTCAAAAGTAATTACAAGTTTAAAGTTAGGCACAATAATGCGATTTAAGTTTGATTTTCAGTTTTCTTTTTAAACTTGTCGTTTTTCTTTAAGTTGAAAACTGTTTCTATTTACCTCATTTTACGGTAGGCAGCAAAGTGTCTGACATCCCACGCCTTGTGTGGATGTGGGAAGCTTGCCTATCTTGCCTGCTCTGCAATGCGTTATAGGCGGGGATCTGTGGCAGATCTAATAACAGAGTACAATGCTGTAGTAGACGAAAGTGTTTCGAAGCACGCTGCTGAACACACATTGCGAACATGGGGCTCTGCAGCAGACAGCTACTTGCTCCCCTTTGGACCCAACGATGTTATCATGAATGCAGAGGGGTCGGGATCCTAGAGACTGAACCGTACGTTAACAAAATCGTGCCGCCTGTCCGGATTAATCACGTTTCTTGTTACACCAGGCTGATGCATGGCTGTTCTAAAAGTGTACCGTGCAATGGTTACTAACGTATCCTCTGAGGAGTGATCCAAGACACTTTGAAAACGATAACTTTATTAACGAAACGAAATTCGACCACAATGTCCTTAGATGAATATTCACATAACTACAAACAACATAAATATCTCTCGTATGATGTTTTCTGTAATGTGCCTTCACGATGAATACGAGAGTAGTGATAGACAGCGGCGGGAATACATGGGACGCTACTGGGACAGTGGTGCCCCCGTGTGACGGAGGACGTGCTGTCTGTGCGGACCAGTGTAGGGAAGCAGCCTACTCACGCTGTAGTAAATTCACATGTCTTTCCATTGTGTGCCAGCCAGTCTGCTGTAACTAGCTCTGACGTCATAAATGTTGCGCAATGCTTTAAAAGTCAAGCAAATAACCTAAAATATTTCTAGCATGTCAGGAGTAATACTAAATTAATATGTGTTAAATATCAGTTCGATAACTTTAGCCATTTTCGAAATTTGGACGTTTTTCTGTAAAAATCATTGGCGCAACAGAAAAGAGCTAGAGACTTAATAATTGATAATTAGATTCATCTTTCATAATAATTTAATAAAAACAGTACTTTGGATTTCACAAATTAAAATTTTAGTGGAAATTTATGATTTTCTGGTTTTCGTCTTAAAACTTAAGGAAGCAAGATAGATTAAGTAGGCTAATAAATAAGGCTAGGATGTTTACATTTAAGTAGAATGGAGATCCGCTATCACCATAAGGATGTGAGAAGTTTCATTTGAATACCTATAACACTATAGCGATAGCGTATCTCCAAAGGGCCAGTTCAGAGCTCGTCTACTGCGTGCAGTGTAATTTAATTAATTCTGTCGCCCAAAATATTTAACTTAGCCACATCAAATTGTTAATATAATTACTTACCTGTGTGCTGAATGCACATTTAGATTGAGAGCTTCATCGGCCATCAGCAAGAGAAGCTATGATTTATTAGGTAACTTAAAGTGGTGCATTACTAGCCCAGCGGCTAGTCGGGAGAGCCGATTTGATCAGGCGTTCCCTTAGCCGTCCGCATCGCGGCTTTATATATAAGAACGCTGCGCGAGGAAGGAAGGCCCCAGTTCTCTCCAGACGCTGAACAGCACGCCATCTGTGTCGGGAGTCGCGTCGCGTCGGTATCATTGCTACAAACAGCCTCGGATGCCGTATTAAGTTACTCGGGATACGTGTACCCATGAAATCATTTTCGAGTGAAGTGTTAATTCTGGGTTGACTTTAATTATCGATCTTCAGTTTGCGTATGTCGTATTTTCACGTGCCGCCGCGGGACAAACATTCTACCATTATTTAGCGTGGCGTTTGATGAACCTAATCATCAAATTATGGCGAGCATTCATTTAAATATTCAATTTGGACAATTATAGTTGCATCAGCGCATTAGACTCTGAACTGCTCTGTTAGTTAGGTTGTGTGGATGCTTTTGTTTTTCATCTGTGACTTTCAGAATATACTCAACTATTTTAGAAAATCGTTTTTCATTATAAATCCCAGACAATCTCCTAATTCCTCAGAGCGATAAGCTGTAACTATAAGTGTACTCTCAGAAGAAGTGGGCACTAGGAATTCTAATTACAGGCTTCACGTTATGCTAATCAATTTCTGGTAGCCAATATTGTAGTTAGAGAGACAGTGTTGAGAACGGCAAAGAACAGTAAAAATAATAGGAACATTTTTAAGAACAATAATTTCACCCGCCGCCGCACATATGGTTAATTGGCCGGGAAGTGTTTCTACATTCTACAAATATTTATACAACAGCAACATATTTTCCCTACCCGCTGCCCCACACCAGGACGAACTAGGCTGGGTTAGCTGGCTTGGGGCGCTAAAACGAAACCACTGGTAATGCCGACGGGTAGCGCTGGAACTGAAATGCTGTGTTGCCGACTTGAGCCGTAGGGCTAACCGACATCGAACGGTCCGGCGGTGTCCTAAATAATCGGGAGCGTATGGATATCTGCGTGGAGCTGCGAGGTCACGCGACCTGGCGTAGGAAAGTAGTACCCCGCTGACAGCGCTCTCTGCCCCGACAAAAGAATGGTTCAAATGGCTCTGAGCACTATGCGACTTAACTTCTGAGGTCATCAGTCGCATAGAACTTAGAACTAATTAAACCTAACTAACCTAAGGACATCACACACATCCATGCCCGAGGCAGGATTCCAACCTGCGACCGTAGCGGTCACGCGGTTCCAGACTGAAGCGCCTTTAACCGCACGGCCACACCGGCCGGCTTCTGCCCCGACAAGCAAGCTGCCTGTCGGCGAGGTTGGCGCCCGTGGCATACGAAGGAAGTTCGATGTTTATGAGAGCCGTTTACGCATGTGCTCCTCGTTGGGCGGCTGCCAGCACGGCCTGCCTGGTGTGCTGAGGAATCGACTTACAGGCAGATACAACGGTTATGGACACATAATGGGGACGAATAGTTTTATGCTACAGGGAAGATTCCCCGCGTTTCCATGGGACCTTTGGTAGGAATAAGAGCCGTCATTACAGCTGTGGACTGGTGAACATTATTTCAGGCTACCTGCATCCCTTCGTATCTTTTGTTGCCCCCGACTCTGATGGCCACTTCCAACAGGATAACTTTCTGTGATAGAAGGCCAGTTGTGTTTGAGGAAAAAGTGAACTCACGTTGGTGTCCTGGCCACGAAACTGCCTGATGGAAGATATCTAAGGCATTCTGCACCGTAATCCACCGACCCCTTTAATTATGAGAACTGCACGACCTCTACCATTAGAATTGTTAAATCAATGACATACAGAGCGACTGCTGCATTGCGTTCCAAGGGTGGAGCATTAAACTAATAAGCAGGTGGTCATAACGTTTTGGTTCACCAGTTTACATGACTTTGTCAAGGTTTAAACATGCAGGGTAAACCTACCTAACTTTTTGATATTACGGACTGTAAATGAAAAAGCAAAGCAAATATTTAGTATAGAAATAGTATATTTTAAGTGTAAGAGAACAATACATGTTCTACTCACCCGTAAAAAAGAATATTTAAGTAATTTAAAACTGTTTACAGACAAAAAAACAGCACCGAATCCAAGCAATTTTATTCTTTTCATATCTGTGGTGCAACAGATATCATTTCTTTTCTTCTTTGACTTCTGTATTCCTTTAGACACAGGTTTCACTGTGGAACAGTGATTACTGGTTTATTCGGTTAACGTTCAGGCAGAATGAGAATTCTATTTATTGCACTTGAATTATGAAATTACTTCCAGTTGAGCCATAAGGTTAGATGCGCTACCTATTTTCCTAATGGTCACTTCGTCTTTCTCGTATTCACTGCTATCTACATAATCTTTTAAAAATACTCTACGGAATGGAGGAATGTTTATCAACTTTGCATATCGACGACTTTTCTACTAAAACCTTCTGCAGAATTTCACGAAGAGCGTCAGTCGGACAGGATTATCTTCTGTTGCACACATAACCTATCTTTAGCTGGTCCCTCTTCGGACATTCGCCTAAAGATGGAGAAATTGTTTCTGAAATGGACAAAAAAGTTTAAGGGCTGCTGTCGTTCTCCTAAGTGAATGGTTCAGTAATAATTCTCTTAAATCAAACAATGATGACTAAGAATGCAAACGACGCATTCACCATTAGTTTGTATCTTAGGAGCACACCAACCAACAGGTCCTAGAGGAAGGGCTGGGGAAAACTAATGAACATAACTTGTTTCCAAGTTCTCTTTAAAACACGTTATTAATCAACAATACAAGGCTCAGCAAAAAAAATCAATTAAAGATTAAAGTTGAGCTTTGACCCTGAAAAACCATTAAATGTGGAGTACCGGAAGCAAAACAGTTCATATATTCAGAAAAGCAAATTCACAAAGCGCTATAATTCATCAAAACATTAAATATAAATAATTTACATTTAAAGTAATACCGATGCACGCCATAACCCGAAAATTACAATAAAGCGATAGTGCAGCCCCACGTCAGGTCAGCAGACCTAGACATTGGGACCCAATCCCTCCTCCTTCACTGCCTGCGACTGTAAGCTGAGAGAGGAACGGTAGTACTCTACAACACGAACGGGTTAAATAAGACCAAAGCTTTTTCCCTGGCTCTAAAATAAATCCAATTACTAATATTAAATCAATATTAAGTTAAGATTAAAGTGCCAATGAATGTTAACTCGCCTCCTGATGCTGGTTAAAGTGAACGGGTTCGGACCAGATACACATCTAAAGCCAAAGTTGCTACCGTCCAAGGAACAAAATCACCGGTATCTGAAATGTAGAAGCAGTATCACCACAATCTTAATAAATGCAGAAGAAGCTTTCAGACTTGCATGCACAACCCATGATACACCAATGGCCTATTGTTAGCTTGACTATCAAATCGAAGCTTCGTAAGGAGTTCAGTTGTCCTCATGGGATTGTTTTAACACTGTTTACGTATAATTTGAGAGAGGTCAATATCATTTGAGCATTATATAAAAAATTCCGTTTATTTTTCTTCAAGGTTATTGTGATATCTGAGTGGAAAGAAAAAACTTACTGGATACAAGAAACAAGCTAGTACCACCAAATAAAGCATATCTCTTTTCTGGAGGCCAACATAGAGACCAGACGTAAACGAGTTAGGCGAGGGCCTCTAGGCCTTAAAATTAAATCACCAAAACAACAGTCTGGACTTTAGTCAAAACTAGGCATACAAAAAATTTTAATACACTTACTCCACACATAAGCCGATTTCCCTACGGGAAAGAGTTCAGCAACAAAATCACATTAGATGAGAATGGAGGAGCATAGCACAACAAAAAATTGAAAAACCAACAGGAAGGCCAGAGCCACCCTGCTTCGAACACAACCAACAGCAGAAAATAGAGACTAGTCTCTGGTAACAAGACAAATGACGCTTATCGTAAACATAAGGAAGTGTAACGGGCTCTTTCCTCGACAAAGGAACCAGAAGAAAGTGTTGAGTCGGTGCCCGGCAAAATCTTGTGGCCTTCACCTAATCGCGTCAAATTCTCCGGGAGGTACCTGGAGCTATCGATATCGGCGCACAGCTCGAGTAAGTATGATCCGTTGGTGGTATAATTACACATAATTTTCGGCCTAATTACTTGAGCAACCTGCCTCAATGAACTTATATTACAGCATCAGCGAAGCAAACGACGTATTTCCCTTCACACAACAAATAATAAACTATCTGTTCCTTACGAAGTGTTCATTCCCGCTCAGAACGTCTTTCCTGAGTGAAGACATTCCTCCCATTTGTTAAGGACGGTTGGAAATGTGTGTAGAAGGCCTACCTTGCTTAAAAACAAAGAATGTGTCTGATATCACGAAATAAAGTACATCGCGAAGCTGGGTAGCTTCCTCCAATAATACGATGGAAGACAGGAAAGCAACGCACAGTTACGAGGGTTGTCTATAATGTAAGTTCCGATCGGTCGCTAAATGGAAACCACAGTGAAAATCAGAAACATTTTATGTGTAAGAGTTAGCTACATTTTCCAGATACTTCTGTATATAGTCGCCGTTCCTACTTATACATCTGTCGTAGCGCTGTACCAGCTTTCCAATACCCTCGTCGTAGAAGGCAACCGCCAGTGCTTTTCACCAATTCTCTACGCTGGCCTACAGCTCGTCTGTGCCAAAATTTTCATAGCAAGCTGTTCATGTGAGCAGAGATGAAACTCAGAGGGAGACGATTACGGGCTGTATTGTGGATAATCAAACATTTCCAATTGAAAACGACGCAGGAGCATCTGCATTGCCCCCTGAAAATGCGGCTGAGAATTGTCTCGAAGAAGAAAACGCACGACAGCTATGTAATGTTGACTGCATACCTCAGGCGAAATTTCTCACCAGGCCTTCGTACTTGGTGGGAGACACTATTGTTCTAGGTATCTTTATGTGCTCCCTGTGTTCTCAGAACTAAAAAGAACGACGTAACGCGATCGACGGTCATACTAGAGACATGCCCAACACACCTGTGGAAAACTTCATCGGATTTTCGTTGTGGTTTCCATTTAGCGACCGATCGGAACTTACTTTCTGGACAACCCTAGTATTTTATTACCATGAAGTTTAATACGTAACAAAAATATCACAAATAAACTGACATCTTTTACTTACGTTTCTACGTAGCCACCAACGTTCTCAACACATTTGTCCCATGGTGGTACCAGTTATACAGGGTGATTCAAAAAGAATACCACAACTTTAAAAATGTGTATTTAATGAAAGAAACATAATATAACCTTCTGTTATACATTATTACAAAGAGTATTTAAAAAGGTTTTTTTCACTCAAAAACAAGTTCAGAGATGTTCAATATGGCCCCCTCCAGACACACGAGCAATATCAACCCGATACTTCAACTCGTTCCACACTCTCTGTAGCATATCAGGCGTAACAGTTTGGATAGCTGCTGTTATTTCTCGTTTCAAATCATCAATGGTGGCTGGGAGAGGTGGCCGAAACACCATATCCTTAACATACCCCCATAAGAAAAAATCGCAGGGGGTAAGATCAGGGCTTCTTGGAGGCCAGTGATGAAGTGCTCTGTCACGGGCTGCCTGGCGGCCGATCCATCGCCTCGGGTAGTTGACGTTCATGTTTCATAACTAACCTTTTTCGTAGGACTCTCCATACAGTTGATTGTGGAATTTGCAGCTCTCTGCTAGCTCTGCGAGTCGATTTTCCTGGGCTGCGAACAAATGCTTGCTGGATGCGTGCTACATTTTCATCACTCGTTCTCGGCCGTCCAGAACTTTTCCCTTTGCACAAACACCCATTCTCTGTAAACTGTTTATACCAACGTTTAATACACCACCTATCAGGAGGTTTAACACCATACTTCGTTCGAAATGCACTCTGAACAACTGTCGTCGATTCACTTCTGCCGTACTCAATAACACAAAAAGCTTTTTGTTGAGCGGTCGCCATCTTAGCATCAACTGACGCTGACGCCTAGTCAACAGCGCCTCAAGCGAACAAATGTACAACTAAATGAAACTTTATAGCTCCCTTAATTCGCCGACAGATAGTGCTTAGCTCTGCCTTTTGTCGTTGCAGAGTTTTAAATTCCTAAAGTTGTGGTATTCTTTTTGAATCACCCTGTATATACCCTGTTTGCAGAAGTTATTTCCGCATGTGTCGCACACTATTGGCCAGTCAGGAATTTCTTCATGTTACCAAATAGAAGAAAGTCTGTTGTTGCAAGGTCCGGTGGATGCTGCAGCACCTCCCACCCAGATTTGGCGATTTTCTCACGAAGAGGTGCAGCAACATGGGGGGGGGGGGGCATTGCCGTGAAGAAGTTTGACACCATCGGCATTGATGTTGTGGCGTCTTTCACGAAGGACACAACACAACTTATCCACTGTTTCAATGTAGACTGCAGCATTCACACTGGTCTTGTTTTCAGCGGATTCCGCCAATAACACCTCATGTATATCGAGAACACTGTCACAGACACTATCCTCACAGACTGTGTCACCCTGAAATTATTTTGTACTGGGGAACAAGCATGTTTCCACTCCATAGGAGCCTGCTTGGTTTCGGGCGTGTAGTGGTACGCCCACGACTCGTCATTGGTGAATGACGACTCCTTCAAGAAACCTTGAAGTCATCTGTCGTGGTTTTAGGCACTCAGCGAGCACTAACTTTACGAAATTTCAACGTGTCATGAGCAATACTGTACAGCGCACTGTAGGAAATGTTGAACTGCTGCCGGTGAGGTTCGCAGTTGCACGCTCCGGTCGTTCAGAATTATTGCCTCAGGGCTCCGACATTCTGCGGTGTTGCAGCGGTTGCCGGCCGCCCAGAGCCTGGCATATAATTAAGGTTCAAGCGGCCTTCTTGGTAGAACGCGCACCATCTGCCGACATTCCTATGGCCCCTACAGTCTTCCCCACACACGCTATACATGTCTCTGTGAAATTCACTCGGTTTATGCCTTTTGTTCCACAGATATCGGACTACACTTCGCTGGTCTTTTCGAGTTGACGGCAGTAACACGCGTGCCATGTTTGTTTCGTAGTTCAGGCTTCTCTCACAAGAGCTGTACATGAAAACAAAATACGATTTGTAGGGGAACTTCGAACCATATCGTTGTGAAATTGCAACATTCCAGCTGTAGAGATTAGATTAGATTTGATTTGTTTTTCGTTCCATAGATCCGTGCTGAGGAGATCCTCGTGGATGTGGAACACGTCAATTTTTTTTTTTAAGGCTGAAATAACAATACTAATAGTGTGAGTATATATAATACATCATTTGTTCCTATTACAAAATTCGTCAATGGAGTAGAAGGAGTTGGCCACGAGTAAGACTTTCAGGCTCCTTTTAAACTGATCTTTATTTGTAACTAAATTTTTTATGTTTGCTGGCAAATTATTGAAGATGAGTGTTCCTGAGTAGTGGACCCCTTTTTGAACTAAAGTAAGTGCTGTTAAGTCCTTGTGCAGATCATTTTTGTTCCTGGTATTGCATGTATGAACTGAGTTGCTTGTTGGAAAAAGAGATATATTATTTAGGACAAATTTCATTAAGGAGTAAATATACTGAGAGGCAGTAGTTAGTAAACCCTGTTCTTTGAAGAGGTTTCTACAGGACGTCCGTGAATTTACCCCACAAATAATACGTATTACACGCTTTTGGACTCTGAAAACTGACTTCAAGAGTTAGCCAAAAATATTATACCGTATGACATTATGGAATGAAAGCAGGCAAAGTATGCAAGCTTTTTCATTTTTCTGTCACCTATGTCAGCTAACACTCGAATTCCAAATACAGATTTGTTAAGACGTTTATACAGTTCTGTGGGATGCTCCTCCCAACTGAATTTATTATCAAGTTGTAATCCCAGGAATTTAAGACTGTCAACATCTTCTATCTGCTCTTCTTCATACTTTATGCATATGCTGGGTGAAAACCTCTTACAGGTTCTGAATTGCATATAGTGAGTCTTTTCGAAGTTTAATGTCAGTGAGTTGTCTTCAAACCATTTATTAATATCCTTGAAAATATCATTAGCAGATATTTCTAGAACTACACTCGACATACTGTTTATTGCAATACTTGTGTCATCTGCAAACGAAACGAAGTCTGCTTCTGGCAGTGTAACCGATGAGAGATCATTAATGTACACAAGAAAAAGCAATGGCCCTAAGATGGATCCTTATGGGACACCACAAGTAATTTCTTCCCATTCTGATGATGACTGATGACTTAATTCACTATTCCATTGCACTGACACCCTTTGTATCTCGTTAGCGAGGTATGACTTGAACCATTTTGCAATAGCAGGGGAGAAAAAATTATTGTATGTGACTTTCCGATCCTCCCTCGTAATCGAGATGAAACGTGTAATATCATTATGAAGTGAACAGGCAATTAACTAAACGTCATTACAGGTCTTGGCACTGCCAGTCAGAGACGTCACACCGTGGAGTGGCGGCGGAAGCGGTCGCCGTGCAGCCGTTGGCGCCTCGTGTCATTGCGAGTGGTCGCCGGCGCCTCGGCGGCAGCCAATCGGCGGCTCGCGCGTCCGGAAATTACGCCTCCGGCAGCCGCCGGCCCGGCGACGAGTGGAACGGAGCGGCAGCCAAACCGAATTTGTGAAACGCGGCGCGCCTTGTGAAATGACTACCCCGCGCCGGCTCGCGACAGGCTAATATTCGCGCCGCCGCAAGGCGCCTCGAAATATGGCGAAAGCGATTCCAATTTATGCGCATAAAGCGACGCCTTCCCCGGCTGCCGGCAAAAAAATCTATCTATACGCATATTGTAGGGGAATCCATTTGCTGCTGCTGCTGCTGCCGCTGACGGACGCGCCAAAACCCTGCAGTACATATCCAGCCCAGTGTAGTGACAGCCTAGCCTAGCTTCGTTGGCAGAAGACATTTCTGTTCTTGACGTGTTGCAGAAACCAGGCAAACTTTTAAAATGTCTCGACAGGCGAACCTTCAATGTAGCTGTGTCGGACGACAGCGACGTGGAATTGTTTTGGCAATGGGAGCTTTCTAAATCTGTAAGGGCAGACAAATCAAAACTAGACAGATGGAAAAGTAAGTAATCTGTTTCTACAGTAATAACTGAAAAACGATATGGCATAAAATTTTATTCACGGCTGTCAGCAGCTGTGAAGCGCGTTTTAAGACTAGAAATCATCAGCCGTCAGCTGCAATAAAATTTTTACTAAATTAACTTCTCGACTAGTTTCGGCAAATTAATTTGCCGTCCTCAAACGAACACAGAATTAAACTTACATCGGAAAGAAAACTTTGGGCGATGGAGTTCTACCAAAAATGGGCACAGAGCAAGAATTTAGTGATTATCATTGTTGGATCACAACTAATAGCAGATTAATAACAATAAGCTTACAGTAATAAACAGATTATAAACGTACCTTCGTTAAAAATTTTTACATGGTACTGTCAAGCAGTTAAAAATGGCGGAAAAAATGCGAAGTTGGCCAAAAATTACCGTATAATAAGTAAAATACACTCCTGGAAATTGAAATAAGAACACCGTGAATTCATTGTCCCAGGAAGGGGAAACTTTATTGACACATTCCTGGGGTCAGATACATCACATGATCACACTGACAGAACCACAGGCACATAGACACAGGCAACAGAGCATGCACAATGTCGGCACTAGTACAGTGTATATCCACCTTTCGCAGCAATGCAGGCTGCTATTCTCCCATGGAGACGATCGTAGAGATGCTGGATGTAGTCCTGTGGAACGGCTTGCCATGCCATTTCCACCTGGCGCCTCAGTTGGACCAGCGTTCGTGCTGGACGTGCAGACCGCGTGAGACGACGCTTCATCCAGTCCCAAACATGCTCAATGGGGGACAGATCCGGAGATCTTGCTGGCCAGGGTAGATGACTTACACCTTCTAGAGCACGTTGGGTGGCACGGGATACATGCGGACGTGCATTGTCCTGTTGGAACAGCAAGTTCCCTTGCCGGTCTAGGAATGGTGGAACGATGGGTTCGATGACGGTTTGGATGTACCGTGCACTATTCAGTGTCCCCTCGACGATCACCAGTGGTGTACGGCCAGTGTAGGAGATCGCTCCCCACACCATGATGCCGGGTGTTGGCCCTGTGTGCCTCGGTCGTATGCAGTCCTGATTGTGGCGCTCACCTGCACGGCGCCAAACACGCATACGACCATCATTGGCACCAAGGCAAAAGCGACTCTCATCGCTGAAGACGACACGTCTCCATTCGTCCCTCCATTCACGCCTGTCGCGACACCACTGGAGGCGGGCTGCACGATGTTGGGGCGTGAGCGGAAGACGGCCTAACGGTGTGCGGGACCGTAGCCCAGCTTCATGGAGACGGTTGCGAATGGTCCTCGCCGATACCCTAGGAGCAACAGTGTCCCTAATTTGCTGGGAAGTGGCGGTGCGGTCCCCTACGGCACTGCGTAGGATCCTACGGTCTTGGCGTGCATCCGTGCGTCGCTGCGGTCCGGTCCCAGGTCGACGGGCACGTGCACCTTCCGCCGACCACTGGCGACAACATCGATGTACTGTGGAGACCTCACGCCCCACGTGTTGAGCAATTCGGCGGTACGTACACCCGGCCTCCCGCATGCCCACTATACGCCCTCGCTCAAAGTCCGTCAACTGCACATACGGTTCACGTCCACGCTGTCGCGGCATGCTACCAGTGTTAAAGACTGCGATGGAGCTCCGTATGCCACGGCAAACCGGCTGACACTCACGGCGGCGGTGCACAAATGCTGCGCAGCTAGCGCCATTCGACGGCCAACACCGCGGTTCCTGGTGTCTCCGCTGTGCCGTGCGTGTGATCATTGCTTGTACAGCCCTCTCGCAGTGTCCGGAGCAAGTATGGTGGGTCTGACACACCGGTGTCAATGTGTTCTTTTTTTCATTTCCAGGAGTGTATTAATATTTGGGTCAACATTCGTAAAACTCTAATGCCTCTCTGTCAAACCCCATCCTATGGAGAGAGAGGGAGAGTTTTAGTTTTAGCGAAACAAAATTTACGAAGTAAATAAGTATTTTTTATTTATCAGTAACCACTTTCCACGTAATAATGAGAACGTGGATTTTCTTGAATTACAGCGACAACTACCAAGAATCAGAACAAATTTTTAAGACAAAATGTACGTAGTTTTTTTATGTAGATCTGATTCTGCAATAAACAATGGAGATTCCCATTTGAAATTTTAAAGCTGCCTCCCACCCCACCCTCAGGCGGGCTAATTTTAGCAAAAGAAAATGTACCCCTCGAAAATAATCAGCTTTGGATTCTACACATTTTTTTCGTGTGAAGCTTATTTTTCGAATTATTCTGGTTTGTCAACTATAAATTTATACCCTGTATAAGAAGCAACGAGCACTATTGTGCCTGGAAAGGTTAAGCACAATGAGGCCGCTCATGTCTATATCGGAAGTCAAAATGTAATTGTCTATCAGTCTTGAAGAAATGAAACACCTCTAAGACGTTACGTAATGTCCTAATAAAGTGTATATATTTTTAGACCAAAATGATATAGCTTGTAAAAAGGGCTAAAGAAAGGGTGCAATGATCTGGTTTACTTAACAATCATCTGATGGTGGCGCCGTTGGCCGATGGAGAAACAGAGCTACATAGAATTTTTCAGTATCTTGTCGTAGAGGCCGGCCGCTGGATACGAGCTTTCAGCTGACAGCACTATGTAAAATTTTTTAACGAAGTTACGTTTATAAACGGTTTAATACTGAACGCTCATTGTTATTAATCTGCTGTTAATTGTGGTTGTAACCTCCCCCTCACTTATCGACTTTAAAAATGGCTCTGAGCACTATGGGACTTAACATCTGTGGTCATCAGTCCCCTAGAACTTAGAACTACTTAAACCTAACTAACCTAAGGACATCACACACATCCATGCCCGAGGCAGGATTCGAACCTGCGACCGTAGCAGTCGCGCGGTTCCGGATTGAGCGCCTAGAACCGCGAGACCACCGCGGCCGGCTTATCGACCTTAATGACAGTGAAAAATTAAACCGCGTGTACCTAATGGAAATTTGGGAAAAGCAATCGTCACCGAAGTTAATCTGTCGGTAAAGAGGGAGGAAAGGGTTACATCTAAATGAAAGGAAAAATGCAAATGAAACTGGTGGAAATTAATTTTGAAAAGGGGTAAAGTTAATAAAGAAAGTAAATGTGCGGCCGTTACGTCAACAATTAACTAGCGGTAATTAGATATTTCAGATTTGTGGGAAATTACGGTCGCCAGTCCTAAGGTCAATTACTATAATAACTGAAAAAGAAAGGTTATTACACATATAATTAGCACTAGAAGCGTGGCAACTGAAGGTTGACACGTGTAGTGTGAAAACTGAAAGTTTGTCAGAAGTAATAAATTTCGCTACACTCTGACTTAATTTAGCAAAAGAATTAATAAAACCGGAAAATTGAAAGTTAATTTAGTGACTGAATTTAATAGTGAACTTTGTTTCTGAAGCATATCGAAATTCAGTAAAATACAGTTAGTCTTGGGCTACCTCAACAATCATTTCAAAAGCTACTTGAATCTACACAATTCAGAAATAAGAGATTTAACTTCGAACTTGTATTAAATGATTCTGAACAATTAACAATAGTAAAATTTAGTACGTACCAAGCTGAGCTGCAGTCACAGGTAAGCTAAAATATGCTAACAAAACTCGCACTCTTAATTTGTGCTCGTGTGTTCTAAATATTGTAGCCAGCTATGAATACTTTAACTGAACTTTGAAATTAAAGGAGTGAAATCGAATTATATTATTTTAATGCTGGCGTTTGAATTTCAACGACACTCGGGTTCATTTCGGAAAAGGAAGACCCTGCTTGGCAATGCAATTGGGACAATGAGCAACAAAGGTTCATGCTAAGTTGCTGTAATTTTGTGATGCAACAATTTTAAAAGCTGAGGTCTGCCATACAGTTCCGAAACTTTACGTTCTTTTAGTCTTCCTTGTTGGTTGATTGAAGGTTTGAAGTCGTCGATCGAGGAGGTGGCGACAGTCACTCATTGTCGGCCGTCGCTGTTGCAGAAGCTGGATGCTGGCGCGCCTTCTTCTCGACACGGTCACCAGGCGAAACAGGCTCTTGATGTGTGCCAGCTAATGCTTCCCGTTCGCGACACCGTGGTAGAAACTATTATAGCCAGTCGAGCGTAATTACATGCTGCCGAACCCCGAACGCGCGGCAACTCGCGCGAGCGTCACACAACACACCTGCTCCACTCACTACTCCAGCCAGACTCTTTCTGCTCTGTCCGCGCTGCACGCGGCAGAGTTAACACTACCAAAGGTCCTAAACACTTTGGTTCTCCACACGACCTATCGATGTATTCGTTCGATAGTATAGTTTTCCCTAGGCCAGACCCAGCATATAAATGCAAATAATATTCACAAAACAAACCAATTATACATCGACATAAATGCATATATATACAAATAGTAAAACAATTACAATAAAGAGACAGAAATATCATATCTTCAGGTGACAAAATAAGGAAAAAAATTATAGTAGAATAGATGGAAATAGGAGGATATGCATTTCCGGCTTTACATGGTCCAACACTGGTAATCACTAAATTCTCATTGTATACCTATTTTTGGTAGGAGTTTGCTTGGCGATTGTTTCCGATGTAAGCATAATTGTGTGACCTTCTGAGGGGGCAAATTAATTTGCCGAAACTAATTAAGAAGTTAATGTAATAAATATTTATGCCGCTGACTACTGGTTATTTCTATTCTTAAGACTTTATGTCGTGAAGGAGAAAGTCAATTCTGCTCAATTTGAGAAATGAAATGTTTTGTGAAATGTTATGTAGAAGAATAAGGAATTCCTTATAGAAGTACCTATAGGAATATTGAGTCTAATAAGGAAAAGTATTAATACTGTGGCACATATTAAGTGTAGTAATAGTAATACTATCGTCATAATTGTATAGAAATTGCATGAATATCATTTTGAATTAAAAAAATACACCCCAGGCATCTTTGTCCTCAGAGGTTTCTTTTAGAGACTGTAAAAACACATGTTGAACAGGAGGGATGTTTGGTAATAAGTCTAACAAGTCTTTTTCTTCAAATTACTCACAGGTCATATTTAGCCATATAGTGGTTCGTGTTTTATTCTGTTGAGTTGGACTAGAAGTCCCTTCATTGGAATGTATCTTTGCAGGTTCATATGTTCCATATTTTTATAAATTTGAAGCTAAGATAACGGGCACTGTAATTCATTAGCTTTGCTGTTAACTACTGCCTTCTGCAAAGATGCCGTCGATACAGATTCTGCTTGCTTCATCTGTGCTACTGGAAATTGCTCCTTTCTTCGCGATTGATCAGCAATTTCATACCGCTCTCACGGTGTTTAGATAGTTTACCCTTTTCCCTGGAGTTTCACAGAGCCAAAATCAGCATTGTTTGAAAGATTTGAATCTCCAATTGTCATAAGAATATGGTCAAGAATACCCAGTTGACATAGTGGATTTGTCACAGGTTTCAAAGAAGAAACATGTCGTTTTAAAACTTCTATTTTGTCCACTGCTGGCTTCACTGTACATTATATTGTGTTTTCTTGTACCAACCACTTGTTTTGTGTGTTTCTCTAAGCATGATGAATAAAATAACATAGAAGTTGTCTGAAAACAGACTAGACAATGTTATCATACCAAACTTTCCTGAGAACAGTTGAGACACTGTTGCAATACAGAACTTACCAGAAAAAAAGTTTTGAAAAAGTTAAAATAAAAAAACGTTCATTGAAAATAATAACAGTAATAATAATAATAATAATAATGAAGAAAACTTCCGGCTAGTGGAACAAAAAATCTAATTTTATTTCATGGAACTGTGTTCCAAGTCAGACTTACTTCACTTTGCAATAACATGTCTCATACAAACCAGTTCACAGTAGAACTTGTGCTGCTACTGTACATACAAAAAAAGATATCACTATGCCATCCAAAAAAAGAGCAGTTTGTACTACATAACATAGTGCTGAACTTATTTTCGTCCAAATCCGACTTACACCATTATGCCATAAACCCGTTAATTACGTTCCAAAAGTATCAAGTTCACTCTTAAGCGGAACTCCAGTAGTTGCATGCTGTTAAAATAATGTTGCAGGCAAACATTCGTGTGAGGTGTAGCCTGAAACATGATGTCGGTAAGAAGACAAATAAGTTTGAAAGATCGGGTGTTTACAAATTTCAATGTGCGTCCTGTGATGCAAAGGATGTTGGACAGAGAGGATTTTTGATCAGATTCAATGACAATGATGCATTCAGATTGGGTAATTATGATAAATCAGCTGTTGCGACTCAATTATACGAAACAGGCTATCCCCTTAAAGAAATAGAATAAGACGTGGGGGAAAAAAAAGACATGGAGCAAACTTGACTTGTGGAAGAAGTGGAGATCGTGGTTCATGAAAAGAACCAGGAAATATTCTGAACGCGCAAGGTAATGGCAACGGCATGAGATTAGTTAACGCCGTTGCAGAATTATTTTTAAGCCAGAAACATAATCATGAATTTGCAATGCCTCTTTGGCGAAGTAGGTATAAGCTAACGACCTTACACTTAGGAAATGCAGGCGACCAGTAGAACAGCCTTAGGGCCGAGTTAACAGCTGCGCTCACGCTGTAAGTCGTGGGCATGCCAGTTCGCAGCAACCCTCGCAGCTCTGGATAGGCATCAACTTGACACTCTTGGTGCCCACAGCAGGTGAGTCTTCGTACAAATTGGAAATTTGTGGTAAGGTTTTGTGCGACCAAACTACTTAGGTCATCGGTCCCTAAGCCTACACTCTACTTAATCTAACTTAAAGTAACTTACGCTATGCACAACACACACACCCATGCATGAGGGAGGACTCGAACCTCCGACGGGGGGGGGGGGGGGGGGGGAGCCACACGGACCGTGATAGGACGCCACAGACCGCACGGCTACCCCTCGTGGCAGTCTTCGTACCCTTTACTGAGTTTTAACCTCATGAGCGAAGTTTTACACCAAATGATGAGAGAACTCTCTCTCTAAACGCGTTATTGAGTTAGAGGTAGTATAAAAGTTACAGCTGAATGCTGCTAATTTTACCGTAAAAGCATAGCATGGTTAATATTAAAAATTAAATTCTTTATTATTTCAACAGTAATAGCCCTAACTGTTAATATATTTATCGCTTTATGAGACAAGGCTATTAATTCCTACATGGAAAAATGTTTGAGGTTGTCTACGGAACAGTGATTCACCCAGACGTGCATTTCTTCATCCGAAGAAAATTGACGGGCACAAATGTCTCTCTTCAGGGCTCCAAATATATCTAAATCGCATGAGGAGCGATCTAGATTGGGTATATGATATATAAGGTGTTCCCAGCGAAACGTATTTAGAGGAACCTTGCCAATATATGGATGGGACGACTTGTTTCGATTACGCCGCAGAAGTTCCGCTGGGAAGGTGTTACACTTCGTATATGTAGTCCCGATCTCTTCCCATGCGATTTCCATACTTCTGGAACCCTGAAGATAGACAATCACGACTGTCGATTTGCTTCGGAATAAGATGTGCACGCCTGGGTGCAATCATAGTTCCTTGGGCAATCACAAACATTTTTGGAGAAGGGCATTTACCATCTTGTCTGATAGTAGCTTAAATGAACTAACAATTATGGTGATTAGTTTTGAAATAATAAGCAATTTACTTACTTTTTCAATCTGTATGGTTTCGATTTGATTAACCCCTATACATACTCGTATACAGATAGAGATTGCATTAATATACCGCTTTAAACATTCAAAGCTCATGTGATCGACAGGGTAGCGAAAGACTCTTTGGCTCTTTTACCTAACAGTTGATTAGACACACCTTTTATTCCAAAGATCCACGATGAGAATACCCTCAAGGACGTACAATGTGTTATGAGAATACAGTACATATATTTACAAAGAAAAGAACTATTGTAATATACCTTCCACAGTTACTGGGTGACATGGCCCACGTGGATCCGTCACAAAATCTTAATTTTTCATCTAGGATTTAATAATAAAATTTGTCACAAAACAAGTATGTGTATAATAGAGAATGGTACGATATTTCTTTGGCTTTTCTAGCAATGCATCATCAAACGCATCATTAGTTTACACTACGTATTTACGTTGACGACAGTAAAGCACCGAAGCCGTGCAGAACTCAGATTTAAATAACAAATTTTACGTAATACTATCGTTTTGGATATTGTTAATAGTATATACACCAATGATTCTACTAAGAAACACATCAGTGCAATAGAAGGACTTGACCACTAGTAAATCCCTCCTTAGTAGTTAAAATCTTAGTGACTGTTGACAAGCTATTGAACTGATCAGTTGGTTTGAGAAAGAAATATATACTGGTGTGCAAAACTTAAGCACGAAAGTAGTTTTCACATAAAGTGTTAGTCTGAAGTAATGCAGCTCGATGAAACTTGGACCATACAGAGAAATAACTGCTATATTATGTACAGAATGTGATTAAAGAAACCTACGCAATGAGACGAACAGAAATTTCGTTGACTGATATTTCGAAACTGTAACTGGTTTTCTATTTTTTGAAGTGCTTGTCTGCAAACAGTGGTACCCTGGAATCTTGTAGTGTTGTTGACCAAAGTCATTAATATTCAAATGGAAAAGTAAGAAGCCTGAGATAGAAACTTATGCATTACCACATGTAATTAGTTCTCATACAAATCCGATTACCACATACGATTACTCGCGATCTCCTGGCCCTATTGATACCACTGAAGTCAGATAAATTTTCTCAGTCAATTATATTTGCGTTCTTCATTTCCTTTTTACAAATTATGTGTATTTTTGTGACAAATGGAACTACATTTTATTGAAATGTAGTAATTTTTATGAGCTATTCCCACATAACACACACTACTTAGGGCTGATATATCAGTCATGGGGAACATATCTTATCAGAGACAAAATGTTCTGTGACACCTTCAAACAACGCTAGGCGCACTTTAGTATTCGGCAGCTGTGGAATGACCAGATTTCACCCAACTAGCAGGGTCTACTAACCAGGTATGCAGCATACTACCTACTGGAGTAGACTGAGGGTATGATTTAAGAAAATCCTAAGAATGAGTGCCTCTATGTAGAGAAAAACATTTTAAAAGCAAATCAGCAACTTGACCTACCACCGTTCACTTAGAACAGATGGCTGGATGGTAGGCAACACACACTGCATACAAACCACACAGTTTCAGATTTGACAGGCTGTAAGGCGGTGTCCAAATGAAAAGCTTGAATCATGCCCCACTGAAATAGTTTAATCAATTTCGTGTAGACGTTTCAGGAAGAGGTGGACAAGGGTGATATATTCGACCAATCTGAAAGCAAATCATCATATTAAGAACTTTGTGTTACAGATGAGTTCTAACTGTGAGGTTGTTTCAGGATCCTTAAACGAATAAGCGTTCAAAAATTTTCAGTACATCTAGCGGGCAAGTACAATAAGCACTTACTGTTTCTATTATACGAGGGGCGTTCAGAAAGTAAGCTCCGATCGGTCGCGAAATGGAAACGACTATGAAAATCCGATAAAGCTTTGCACAGATGTGTTGGGTAGTGTCTCTAGTATAACCCCAGTTAGCATCACGTCGCTCTTCTCATTTCTGAGCTCGCACTGAGTGCGTAAAGATGTCTAGAAAATAGTGTCTGCCGCCAAGTACGAGGGCCCGGTGAGAAATTTCGCCTGAAGCTATGCAGCTAACATTACATAACTGTCGTGCTGTTTCTTCTTCAAGACAATTCTCAGCCGCATTCTGCAGGGGCAATGAAGATGCTCCTGCATCGTTTTCAAATGGAAATGTGAGATTACCCACAATACAGTCCGCACTTGTCTCCCCCTGAGTTTCATCTCTGGTCACATGAACCGCTGTCTTTGAAGACAACATTATGACACAGACAACGAGGTGTAGGCCAGCGTGGAGAATTGGCGGAAAGCACTGGCGGCTGCCTTCTATGATGAGGCTATTGAAAAGTTGGTACAACGCTATGACAAAAGTCTAAGTCAGAACGGCGACTACGTAGAGAAGTAGCTGAAAGGTGTAGCTAATTGTTACAAGTAAAACATTTCTGATGTTCACTGTGGTTTCAATTTGGCAATCAATCGGAGCTTACTTTCTGAACAGGCCTCGTATTACTGATATGTTAGTTTGAGGGACAATGGTATGACTGAATAAGACCAGCTTTCAGACAGATCTGAATATTATTAAAGAAACTGTAAAACAGTAGTCTCATTTTACATATACTGTACAAAACATATTACTCAATAAAGAACACTTTTATGGCAGGCATAAAATAACTGGAAAACGAGCTTTTAAAATGTTAGCTGAGTAACTCAATGTTGCATCACTGTCTACATCTACGTAGATACTCAGCAAGCTACCATAAGGCGGGTGGCGTAGGGTACCCTGTACCACTACTAGTCATTTTCTTAGCTGTTCCACTCGAAAATAGAGCGAAGGTAAACCGACTATCTATATGCCTCCATACGAACCCAGATTTTTCGTATCTTATATTCGTGATCCTTAGCCGCAATGTGTGTTGGCGGAAGCAAATGGCGTGTCAGTCAGCTTCAAATGCCAGTTCTCAGAATTTTCTCAATAGTGTCCTCCGAAAAGAGCATCGCCTTCCCTCCACATCAAGTCCTATTAGTCGTTGTTGTCCTCACCTAATATTGACATTTTGGCGTCCAAAGTGATGCATTGGGCACTGGCCTGGCCGCAGTGGATACACCGGTTCCCGTGAGATAACCGAAGTTAAGCGCTGTCGGGCGTCGTCGGCACTTGGATGGGTCACCATCCAGGCCGCCATGTGCTGTTGCCATTTTTCGGGGTGCACTCAGCCTCGTGATGCCAATTGAGGAGCTACTCGACCGAATAGTAGCGGCTCCGGTCAAAGAAAACCAACATAAAGACCAGGAGAGCAGTATGCTGATCCCACGCCCCTCCTATCCACATCCTCCGCTGAGGATGAGACGGCGGTCGGATGGTCCCGGTAGGCCATTAGTGGCCTGAAAACGGAGTGCTTTTTTTAAAAGTGATGCATTATTATCTGTTAGTCAAAAAAATATTTTCTAGTCCTAACATATTTTTGTTAATATCATATCATGGCATCTTGTTTATTTGATGTTTACTTACTGAATAGATTACTGCTTTAAGGCCTGTTCGTACCAGCAACGAACGATTCCAAAACATATTACAGAACATTATCAGTAGTTCTTGGGACAATAACGTTTGTGGAAACAGTTATAAAATACAGACACAAATATTAGCAGTGAATAATAATAATTACGTTAACACATTTGAAGATGCGTTTATTATTACCAGGAACGAAAAGTCTAATGAAAGAGGACAAGACTGAAATGACACAAAGACAATAATTTGTAAGAAAGAGTAGACTCTCAATACAGATCTCTGTGGATAAGGGAAAGGAAATGTGTTGGGGTACCTTCGGTTGACAAGTATATGTAAAAGATAGCTATTGTCATAAGTGGACTACAGGGTAATTTTTTGAAGTTCGAAACGACGTAAATTTCTCTGTCATTTTGAGGAATATCATTCGAAAGTCTGGTTCATGATAAAAAAACTGATTTTCAGAAGATGGTAGTGTAAAATGTTGGTATATAATGGGTTTTACTTTGTTGAGGATAAACATTTCTCCTGTGCTCTTTAGAAAGTAATGTACTGAAAGTAAACTGTAGTAAGTGCTATGGTTGAGAAGGCAGTAGAGGAAACACAGGGAGGTGACAATCTCTATGCTTTTCGGCACGTAGCCGTGATAATTATCTTAGGCGGGAGTGACACGGTCGAAATAGCGAACGTCACAAATGTATCCAACACAAGCTTTCATCGCCAGTTCCAGCTGGCGCAAGCTTTCATACGAAAATCATTTCGATATCACCGAAGTAAACCGCCAGGCATATTTCACTTCTTTTAGAGCTGTGCAGATGATTGTGAAACGGGTTCGTAAAGCAAGAATCACAGCAAAAACAAAACCAGACAGATACGCACTGACGTACAGCGACCGTCGCGCACTGCCAGGGTGGCTGTAAATAATTACACGCTGTCAGCTAGCTGAAGGAATCACTCGTGGGTTGCACATTGGTACCAGTATACCAACAAGCACAACGATTTCGTGTTTAATTAAAAAGGAAGGGATACGTCGGTGAAGCAGCACCTCGTAAGCCACGTTTCTGTAATCAGTGCCTGAGGTGGTGCAAAGAGCGATGGTACTGGACAATGGATGACTGAAGACGAGAGATTTGAAGTGACGAATGACGATATAGTTTGCAGCAATCCGGTGGAAGGTTTTGGGTTTGGTGAATGCCTGGAGAAGAGTACCTGCCGTCATGTGGACTGGCAACAGTTAAGTACGAAGGAGGCGGTATTACGACAGCTGGAGGTGTTTCCCGCGGTTATATTATGTTCCCTTTATTGCCAATAAGAAACGCTAAGTTCGAAAGAATGTTTACACAAATTACAGCTTGATGTGATTTCCACAATAAAGGAACAGTTCGAAGACGAAGTTAGTTTGCTTCAGTATTTCAATGCACTGTGTCATAAAGCAGCATCTGTGAGGCAATGGTTTGTGGACAATAACGTTACTGAAATGGACTGTCCGGCTCTGAGTTCCGACATGAACACAATGAAACACCTTTGGGATAAGTTAGAACGCAGACTTCGCTCGAGACCTCAGCGCAGAACTGTCTCTGGGCTTGGATCTTGAGGAAGAATATTAACATTTCTCCATAGACATTCTGGCATCTGATTGACATTGTTCCCAGTAGATTTCAAGCCGCCGCAAAGGAGAAGGGAGGACACACCCCATATTAATGGACCAGTTATAGATGCCTGGAAACTTTTGATCAGATAGTGTACTTGCCTTTCCGATTTGCAAGACAATGCTTGTCTGTAAAGCAACCTGTGTCTTGCACGAGGAATCTCTTTGAGAGACGTTTGTCAGACGTATCGGCAAGCGATTAGGGAATGAGAAAACCTGTGTGGCAGCACGTTCTGACTAATTAACCCTTCAGTGGCGTGGCCTGGAATTCTAATGCTGATGGCGTGTGGGGTATAATATAGATAATCTATTTTCAATATTTTAACTTTGACATTAGTGGTTTATTGTGTAGTATTAACACACAGTGACAATAAAATCGAATACAGTTTATTAATTGTTAGTCACATAGCAGTTACACATAGTGAGACATACACTTCTAGTTTCTCACCCAGTGTAACATAAAGCTTCTTACGTTACAAACTGGTCAAGAACGCATGTAATTGGAGACCATGTTCCTACTTTCTTCATGGGTGCTCGAGTTTCTTTGTCGTCAAAACGAATACAGCGCAAAGATAATCTGAATCTTTGGATGGACATAGTAGCCCAAAAAATCACTATCCCAGCTCCATCAGATGCTCAAAGTTATTCCATATTCAATCTACTTGCCTTGTAGGTTGTTACTAAGTACAGGAGACCACTGCTACCATTTCGTGCTTCATTATAAATTTTAGCACGTTTTCGTGTCACTGCATCACTCTCTGACTGACTATGCGCTTATCTGTAAACAAAACAATTTCTTCCGTATAAGAAAATATAAAAAGAGATTGCAATACTTTAGTGGTGTGGCTCATTGTTAGGCATCGCCAACGACACCTGAAAGATGGGTACGTGACCAATCAAAGCTTCCACTTTGGTCCCTTCTGGCCCATAACATTCCATATATAACAATATTTGCTGTTGACTAAGGGATCAAATATATCTTAGGAAAAGTACTCATAAAAATAGTTCAAATGGCTCTGAGCACTATGGGACTTAACTTCTGAGGTCATCAGTCCCCTAGAACCTAGAACTACTTAAACCTAAATAACCTAAGGACATCACACACATCCATGCCGAAGGCAGGATTCGAACCTGCGACCGTAGTGCCTACAACTGCTGGACCAACCTGGTCGGCCTACTCATAAAAATGCAATGAAGTAGCTACCTGGACTTCTCTTTATAATTGGAGGAGATTGGGTGTTGAGGATTCACAATCCATAGGTTGTTTCCACTTGTCTGAGTAGCACCGCACGAAGTCCTACTCTCAAATAGAGTTACAAAAACGCACCTTTACCACTCTACTGACATCTCGCAGCAGCTAGTTCAAACCACAAAGGAGTGTGACATGTCACCTAGCTGTTAACTATGTAAATTCGTCATCATGGGTGTATCACACCCCTATACACTACAGCAGAGGTAAGTGCGCTCATTATGGACACATTTAAAATAAGCACGAGAAGACTTTTGGTGTCGTGAATCATGCGAGGCACTGAGGATTGTGCACTAAAGCTGAGACAAAGCCACGTGCTGAGATATGCGGGCGTGCAGCCAGCGACGCACGCATTCACGCGGGCACGGCACAGTAGTGGGAGCTGTAGCCGGCCCTGTGGGGCGGACGTCGACGGATGGCGCGGGATGCCTGCTCCAGCGGGCAACAAATGAAATTCCAGCGCGGCGCGCCCAGCCGGAGGCCTATATATCTGCCTGTCGGGTGACAGTGTGGAAGCGCGGCAGCGGCGGCGACGGCGGCGGTCACTGTTTCCACATTAATAAACGGCGCTGCAGGCCGCGCAAAATACATACCGTAACTCAAACCGCGTGGTCGTAGCGACAGTGCTGAGTGCAGTTAAAAGGAAGAAGGTGTATAAATATCCAAAGAAACACTCGCAAAACTAATAACTCGTCTAGGCCGACAAAGGCTGCTCATGATTAGTTTCCGATTTGTGAGATTCTCCGGCTTAGTACGAGGAATAGTCTTTTAATTGCAACCTTGTACCGATCCACGCATTACCATCGATATAAGTATGTGAGCTGACAACGTGTATAAGTAGCGCCGACTATCAGCCATAATGTCTGTACCAGTATTACTATTAGTTGGGTATAGACCTTCTACATGTACAGACAGTAGTGCGAATTAACGAAATGCTTCTTGACTCGGTATTACTGTACTGCAATGTGCAACTACCTAGCGCGATAGATTTGGATTAATGAGATGCATTCTTTATTGTGTTCTAAATAATGTTTGTTAAAGATTAAGATGTTTAATACTTAAATTTTGTCATATATAAAACAAAAAATTGAACGTAATTGTAAAAATACTTATGCAACTAACGAGTTAATAATGTCTGTAAAGAAATATCTATTTCGTAACTTACGTGGTGTGCTGCTGGACAAAGAAAGCGATATAATCCCACCTATCATTGATCGTTATTTAAGGATCTTGGTGAAAAGTTGTTTATGAGAACGCCGGCTAGGCGCTACAGTCTGGAACCGAGCGACCGCTACGGTCGCAGGTTCGAATCCTGCCTCGGGCAAGGGTGTGTGTGATGTCCTTAAGTTAGTTAGGTTAAACTAGTTCTAAGTTCTAGGGGACTGATGACCTCAGAACTTAAGTCCCATAGTGCTCAGAGCTATTTTGTTTATGAGAACATCTGTGGAACCACGGATTAAGCCTTGGTAAACTGCGTAAATATCTAATTCGCGGAATCTACTTTTATGTTGTGACTGACAATTCGCATTAAGACTAATCTTAGAATGAAGATTAAGGAAAGGCAAACCTATGTTCCTAGCATTTGTAGACTTAGAGAAATCTTTTGACAATGTTGACTGGAATACTCTCTTTCAAATTCTGAAGGTGGCAGGGGTAAAATACAGGGAGCGAAAGGCTATTTACAATTTGTACAGAAACCAGATGGCAGTTATAAGAGTCGAGGGGCATGAAAGGGAAGCAGTGGTTAGGAAGGGAGTGAGACAGGGTTGTAGCCTCACCCCAATGTTATTCAATCTGTATATTGAGCAAGCAGTAAAGGAAACAAAAGAAAAATTTGGAGTAGGTATTAAAATCCAGGGAGAAGAAATAAAAACTTTGAGGTTTGCCGATGACATTGTAATTCTGTCAGAGACAGCAAAGGACTTGGAAGAGCAGTTGAACGGAATGGACAATGTCCTGAAAGGAGGATATAAGATGAGCATCAACAAAAGCAAAACGAGGTTAATGGAATGTAGTCGAATTAAGTCGGGTGATGGTGAGGGAATTAGGTTAGGAAATGAGACACTTAAAGTAGTAAAGGAGTTTTGCTATTTGGGGAGCAAAATAACTTATGATGGTCGAAGTAGAGAGGATATAAAATGTAGACTGGCAATGGCAAGGAAAGCGATTCTGAAGAAGAGAAATTTGTTAACATCGAGTATTGATTTAAGTGTCAGGAAGTCGTTTCTGAAAGTATTTGTATGGAGTGTAGCCATGTATGGAAGTGAAACATGGACAATAAATAGTTTGGACAAGAAGAGAATAGAAGCTTTCGAAATGTGGTGCTACAGAAGAATGTTGAAGATTAGGTGGGTAGATCACGTAACTAATGAGGAGGTATTGAATAGGATTGGGGAGAAGAGAAGTTTGTGGCACAACTTGACTAGAAGAAGGGATCGGTTGGTAGGACATGTCCTGAGCCAGCAAGAGATCACAAATTTAGCATTGGAGGGCAGTGTGGAGGGTAAAAATCGTCGAGGGAGACCAAGAGATGAATACACTAAGCAGATTCAGAAGGATGTAGGTTGCAGTAGGTACTGGGAGATGAAGGAGCTTGCACAGGATAGATTAGCATGGAGAGCTGCATCAAACCAGTCTCAGGACTGAAGACCACAACAACAACAAACACAACTTTTATTGATGTAAGTTCAAAAGGTTGACGACTGAACATAAAAACGAAAGGTAACAATAACGAAAAAATCTCCTAATTGAGGCAAACAAAAGTTCTAATTTTCTACAAAGTTTCATGGTAACAATCTCACACTCTAGTAACAGTCCAATTCCGAGACGAAGACGTAATCTTCAACGGTCGGCATCCGGCGCGAACTGAACTTTGGGCCTGGTTCTAGCCACTAACTAGCTGTGTCCAGCCAGTCAGGCTTTGGCGTAGTGACACTTCCTGCAGGCCGTGGCTCAAGCTCCCCCTGCAGGAAGTAGTGCTCGGCAGGTCTCTTTCCATTATCTTGTATTTAAATAGCCAGTGTTTACCATTGTGCTTTTGCGTACGCCTTGGGCAAAGACAACCTCGTCCTCTGTGGTGTTATATGGGTTGCCGGCCCTCAGGGGCTACGTTGCCTGGTATGACAGTTTATACACTCCTGGAAATGGAAAAAAGAACACATTGACACCGGTGTGTCAGACCCACCATACTTGCTCCGGACACTGCGAGAGGGCTGTACAAGCAATGATCACACGCACGGCACAGCGGGCACACCAGGAACCTCGGTGTTGGCCGTCGAATGGCGCTAGCTGCGCAGCATTTGTGCACCGCCGCCGTCAGTGTCAGCCAGTTTGCCGTGGCATACGGAGCTCCATCGCAGTCTTTAACACTGGTAGCATGCCGCGACAGCGTGGACGTGAACCGTATGTGCAGTTGACGGACTTTGAGCGAGGGCGTATAGTGGGCATGGGGGGGCCGGGTGGACGTACCGCCGAATTGCTCAACACGTGGGGCGTGAGGTCTCCACAGTACATCGATGTTGTCGCCAGTGGTCGGCGGAAGGTGCACGTGCCCGTCGACCTGGGACCGGACCGCAGCGACGCACGGATGCACGCCAAGACCGTAGGATCCTACGCAATGCCGTAGGGGACCGCACCGCCACTTCCCAGCAAATTAGGGACACTGTTGCTCCTGGGGTATCGGCGAGGACCATTCGCAACCGTCTCCATGAAGCTGGGCTACGGTCCCGCACACCGTTAGGCCGTCTTCCGCTCACGCCCCAACATCGTGCAGACCGCCTCCAGTGGTGTCGCGACAGGCGTGAATGGAGGGACGAATGGAGACGTGTCGTCTTCAGCGATGAGAGTCGCTTCTGCCTTGGTGCCAATGATGGTCGTATGCGTGTTTGGCGCCGTGCAGGTGAGCGCCACAAACAGGACTGCATACGACCGAGGCACACAGGGCCAACACCCGGCATCATGGTGTGGGGAGCGATCTCCTACACTGGCCGTACACCACTGGTGATCGTCGAGGGGACACTGAATAGTGCACGGTACATCCAAACCGTCATCGAACCCATCGTTCTACCATTCCTAGACCGGCAAGGGAACTTGCTGTTCCAACAGGACAATGCACGTCCGCATGTATCCCGTGCCACCCAACGTGCTCTAGAAGGTGTAAGTCAACTACCCTGGCCAGTAAGATCTCCGGATCTGTCCCCCATTGAGCATGTTTGGGACTGGATGAAGCGTCGTCTCACGCGGTCTGCACGTCCAGCACGAACGCTGGTCCAACTGAGGCGCCAGGTGGAAATGGCATGGCAAGCCGTTCCACAGGACTACATCCAGCATCTCTACGATCGTCTCCATGGGAGAATAGCAGCCTGCATTGCTGCGAAAGGTGGATATACACTGTACTAGTGCCGACATTGTGCATGCTCTGTTGCCTGTGTCTATGTGCCTGTGGTTCTGTCAGTGTGATCATGTGATGTATCTGACCCCAGGAATGTGTCAATAAAGTTTCCCCTTCCTGGGACAATGAATTCACGGTGTTCTTATTTCAATTTCCAGGAGTGTATATAGGCCTATCAGCTGTACATTGTCAATACGGAGTATGTTGACTCTTTCCTTACAGTCATTTAAAAACCAGCCTTGCAGTGACGAACTAGACATCGCAACGTACCCTATGGATGGTGTCTGGCTATTTCTACAATGGATTCAGCTGCTTACATGGATTACAAGCTGCTGTATAGCAGGCCGGCCGAAGTGGCCGTGCGGTTAAAGGCGCTGCAGTCTGGAACCGCAAGACCGCTACGGTTGCAGGTTCGAATCCTGCCTCGGGCATGGATGTTTGTGATGTCCTTAGGTTAGTTAGGTTTAACTAGTTCTGAGTTCTAGGGGACTAATGACCTCAGCAGTTGAGTCCCATAGTGCTCAGAGCCATTTGAACCATTTTTTTGTTGTATAACACAAAAGCTTTAATGGACGCAGCTGTGAAGCAGTTCCATCAGGGGCAAATTAATTGTTCCCTTAAGCAACTAAAGACTTAATATTTCCTATTACAAGCGGTGTACAATCAATGGACACCATTGTGCAAAATTAGCTTTTTGGTTTGTGAACCCAGTCTCTCTCAAGTATTGTGTTTTATTTTTAAATATTATTTGTTTGTTCATTGCAACTGGACGTGCGTTTCTTTATGTAAGCAGTGTGTGCAAACCCATCCTATATTCCATGTGCCTAAAATTTGGTTCGTTTGTAACAGTTACAGTAGAAGATTTATGCCAGCTATGCGTTTAACATCAACTAACACAAAAGAATTACAGGGTGGCGCACGAAATGTGTTGCCAATTGTTTCTTTCACAATTTACGACGCACATTAGATACCCCGCTGGGATCTCTACAACAGTACCAGCAGAGCTTGGAAAAACAAATGAGTTACGAAATGACGTGTAATTCATGATACTGCCGCTAGGAGACTACTAATCAGCAATGGCTCACAACGGAAGACTGACGACACAGCAACGATCAGCAATTGTGTTACTTTTTCATGAAACGAAAAGCCTTGTTATGACTCAGAGGCGTTTTCGACAACAGTTTAACACACAATGGGTCCCTTGCAAGAAGACCATCCACAGGTTGTACGATAAATTTGTACAAGAAGGAACAGTATTGGAAGCGAAGCGACCTCGGCCTAAGCCTGTTTGTTCGCCGGAGAATATTGAAGCGGTACGAGTTGCTGTACAGAGAAGTCCCGTGAAATCGTGTAGAAAGGCAGCAGTGCTACTGGGAATATCCAGACGCTCCGTTCAACGCATCCTTAAAAGTGACCTCCATATGTACCCATACAAGATGACCTGTGAAGAACACAAGCAGCAGAGACTAGTGTTTGCTCAGTGGGCCGAGGATAGGGAAGAAACTCTAAACAACGTTTGGTTTTCAGACGAGGCGCATTTTCATTTAGACGGTGTGGTTAACAAACAAAATGTACGCTTTTGGGCCACTGAAAACCCACAAGTGCTTCATGAACAACAACATTATGCTCCGAGAATTACAGTGTGGGCAGCAATTTCCAGTCACGGACTTATTGGACGCTTTTTCTTTGAAGAAACTGTGAACGGTGAACAGCTTCGCAATAGCTTCATTCCACAGCTTCTTGCTACTGCCTTGCCCTTCAACACGCAGTGGTTCATGCAAGATGGAGCAAGGCCACATACTGCAAACACTATGTTGGAGTGTTTACACGAGCATTTCGACATGCGAATCATTTCGCTCAGGTTTCCAGGTCGCTTCAATGACAGACAAAATTGCCCCCCTCCCCCCCCCCCCCCCAATAGTCCAGACCCCAATCCACGTCACTTTTTTATTTGGGGGTACCTAAAGGAAAAAAAAGTTTCCCGACACGTCCAAGTGATTTAATGGAGCTCAGAAGACTTATTCTTCAAGCTTGCAGTGAAATTACGGAAGACATGTGCCGTACGGTAATCACTAACTTCAGTGTTCGTTTGAAGGAAGTTAGGAAACGAAATAGTGGACATATTGAGCATGTGCTGAGTTATAACAAATCTCCATGGACGGCTCTTCATTGTAGTATATGTTCCTTTCAGATTGTATTGACAATAAAGTTTATATTCAAAAACAAAATGGTAACACATTTCGTGCGCCACCCTGTATCTAAATAATACTTGATCTCCCTGTAGCAAACACACTAAGGTGACAAAATTTATGGGAAAGCGATACGCACATACACGGAATTGCGGTAGTATCGCGTACACAGGTTATAATGCGGCACTGCATCGTCGAGGCTGTCGTTTGTACTCAGGTGTTTCATGTGAGCAGGTTTCCGGCGTGAGTATGGGTGCATGGTGGCAATTAACATACTTTGAACGCGGAATGGTACTTGGAGCTAGACGCATGGGATTTTCCATTTCGGAAATGGTTAGGGAATTCAATATTCATAGATCCACAGTGTCAAGAGTGTGCCGAGAATACCACATTTAAGGCATTATCTCTCACCTCGGACAACACAGTGCCGACGGCTTTCACCTAACCATCAAGATCAGCGGCGTTTGCGTACAGTTGTTAGTGCTAACAGACAAGCAACACTGCGTGAAATAACCGCAGAAAACAATGTCGGACGCGCGACGAACGTATCTGTTAGCAAAATGTGGCGAAATGTGGCAGTAATCTGTTATGGTAGCAGACGACCGATGCGACTGCCTTTGCTAACAGCACGACATCGCCTGCAGCGTTTCTCCTGGACTTGTGACAATATCAGGTGGACCATAGATGACTGGAAAACCGTGGCCTTTTCAGATGACTCCCGATTTGACATGGTAAGAGGTGATGGTAGGGTTCGAGTGTGTCGCACAGCCAAGTCGTCAAAAAGCCACTGTGCAAGCTGGTGGTGGCTCGATAATGGTGTGGGCTGTGTTTACATGGTATGTATTGGGCCCTCTGCTCCAACTGAGATCATTTTCAGCCAGTAATGGACTTCATTCCCAAACAACTATGCAAATTTTATCGATGACCCTGCGTCATGTCACCAGGCCACAACTGTTCGCAATTGGTTTGAAGAACATTCGGGACAATTCGAACGAATGATTTGGCCACCCAGACCGTCCGACGTGAATCCCATCGAACATTTATGGGACATGATTGAGGTTTCAGTTTGTACACAAAATCCTGCACCGGCAACATTTTCACAATTGTGAACGGCCGAAGAGGCAGCATGGCTCAATATTTCCGCATGGGCCTTTCAACTACTTACTGGGTCCATTCCACGTCGGGTTTCTGCTCTACACCGGGAGAAAGGAGTTCCAACCCGATATTAAAAGGTATCTCATGTCTTGTGTCGCCTCACTGCTAATCAACTACCTGTGGAATATACAATGAATTTGACTTCAATAAGTAAAGTGCCAAAGATATTATTAATGAGTATGGACACTATGGTAAACAAAGTGAAGTGAAAACATGACTGTTATTGCATGTTATGGGATTAAAATGATATTTGATACGATTTCAATTTTTACTTCACGTTCAGTTAAATATTGTCTTTCACATATAAACTAGACAGTAGACTTAGGCAGACATTTTATAAGAAATAAATAAATTCCTCTTCCATTTAAAACTAAAAGACCATTCACTACAGTGCATAATGGGTTATCAATGCAATGCCCGTTAATCATGTAATTAATAACTGATTAATAGTTATTTACATGGATTTCTTTCTGATGTGAGGGTGAATGCAGATAGGTGCAACTATTCCAGCTAATGTGTTCATCTGTAGTGTTAGTGTCCCATCATCAGTCATCCCAAAATTGTGGCGCAATTATTATCTCAATTAGTAACTGCTCCTGTCTTCACGTTAAAATTCTAGTTAATTATTTCATGTGTGATAGCTTACTTGCTCTATTGCTTTGTGAAGCACATCGTGTAATTTTAATTACCGAGCAGCTACTGCACACGTGAATCCTCGTTCCATAGTCCAATGCCTCACACCCAAATGGTTATTCTTAATCAGGAAGGACTCATTAACTGGAACGCGTTGGTTGCATCGCAGCATCCAAGGTATAAAGCTAAGTAACACGCCGCTCTAGCAGTCGAAACAAAACCGCACGCGGAAATTCGTTTTCAGTCTTGGAAGGGGAACACAGCCGCGACAATCCAGGGTGATTTGTTGCGTAGTTGAGTAATAATCAATAATGAATTGCGTAAATGAATTCTGAGCAGGGCGTATTATTTGTTTCTTCATTTATTGCAATGACGTGCATATCATATCAGCAGCGGTGGTACTAAACACAGAAAAAAGATCATTTCAAATAATCTTGTTGCAGCGTCAGACTTTACTGACACACCCATGACGTCCAGCTCTTTTCACATAAGCATGCCAAAATATTGAAATGCTTAAATCAGCAGCAGACATCGTTCGTAACTAGGCTACCGTAGACCATCATAGGTAAGTGTAGAACATGGTAGTTTCCCTAGTAGCTTTGATCAGTTAAGGTCGTACCCGCACTATTTCTACTTCAGTTGTGCTGAATACCAATCGGGCGTTATCTCATAACGGGCGCTGCCTTTACGTGTGTCTATTACTACGCTTATCAGCCAAAACATAATGAGTACAGCCCACCGCGATGTTGGATGTAGCCTGGTAGCGTTGCGGGCATGTGATGTAACAAAAGTACGTAAGCGGAGCAGACACGGACGGGGTTCCACCCTAGCGGAGATATGGGCTGAAAATGTGGAAATCCTTTGTAAGTAGGCTGTTTAGGTTTTTTTATTGGTAACGCCACCTCTGTATGAAAATCACTGGCTGTGCTGTGTGCAGTCTGTGGCTGCTTTGCATTGTTGTAATACTCGCCATTGTAGTGTTAGGCAGCTGGCTGTGAACAGCGCGTAGCGTTGCGCAGTTGGAGGTGAGCCGCCAGCAGTGGTGGATGTGGGGAGAGAGATGGCGGAGTTTTGTAATTTGTCATGAACTGCTATATATATTATGACTATTAAGGTAAATACAGTGTTTGTTCTCTATTAATATCTTTCATTTGCTAACTATCCCTATCAGTAGTTAGTGCCTTCCATAGTTTGAATCTTTTATTTAGCAGGCAGTAGTGGCGCTTGCTGTATTGCAGTAGCTTGAGTAGCGAAGATTTTTGTGAGGTAAGTGATTTGTGAAAGGTATAGTTTAATGTTAGTCAGGGCCCATTCTTTTGTAGGGATTATTGAAAGTCAGACTGCGTTGCGCTAACAAAATATTGTGTGTCAGTTTAAGCACAGTCTTGTATAATTTTTCAAAAGGGGACGTTTCACCTTTGAGACACGCGACTTACACAAAGGGCAGGTCATTATTACGTAGACCATACAATGAGTCTCCCGAAAACGGAGAAGCTGGTCAAATGTTCACGTGCTACTGTCGTAAGCATCTACGGAAAGAGGTAGCACAGTGAAACTACAACTAGATGCTATATGGCTGGACATCCAAGACTGTTCACAGAATGTAAGCTTCGGTGGCTGGATCTTCTTTCTGCGATATTGTGGGAGGTCTTGACAGGAATGTAGCGACTGTACATGACTGCCGGCAGCGGTGGTCACGAGAATGTACGGTAGGATGAAGCCGGGCTACGGACGATCACGTGGCATTACCGAGAGGGACAACAATGTGTTCGGTGTATGGCTCTGGCGCATCACACTTCATGAGCAGCAGCAATCGGAGCAGCAGGTGCAACACAGTCACACAACAAACTGTTACAAGTCGGTTACTTCAAGGACAGCTCCCAGCCAGACGCCCAATAGCGAGCATTCCACTGACCCCAGACACCGCCATTTGCTGCTTCAGTGATGTCAAGCGAGAGCTCATTGGAGGGTAGGATGGAGGTCTGCTGTGTTATCTGATGAAAGGTGATTCTGGCTCGGTGACAGTGGTGGCCACCTGTTGGTTAGAAGGGAGCCTGCGACCAACCTTTCTGTCTCTAGACACTCTGGACCTACACCTGGAATTATGGTATGGCGTTCGATGTCGTATGACAGCAGGAGAACTCTCGTGGTTATTCCGCGCACTAACAGCAAATTTGTACGTCACTCTGAGGATTCGACGTGTTTTGGTGTCAATCGTGTATAGTATTCCAGGCTGTGTTTTCCAGCAGGATAACACTCGTCCACGTACTGCTGTTGTAACCCAACAAGCTCTACAAAGTGTCGACATGTCATCTTCGCGTACTCGACCACCAGATATGTCTCCTGTGGAGCACATATGGGACGTCATCAGTCGATAACTCCAACATCATCTGCAAACAGCATTTACGTGTGGAAATTGTGGAAATTTGTGGTACGTTCTATGGGACCAAACTTCTGAGGTCATCGGTCCCTAGGCTTACACACAACTTAATGTAACTTAAACTGACTTTTGCTAAGGACAACACACACACCCATGCCCGAGGCAGGTTTCGAACCTCCGCTGGGGGAGCCGCGCGAACCGTGCCAAGGCGTCCTAGACCGCACGGCTATCCCGCGCGGCTAACAGTCCGTGTGATGACAGGCTAAGTGCAAAAGGTATGGAACTCCATCCCACAAACTGACACCCGTCACCTCTGTGACGCAGAGTATGCACGTTTGGATGCTTGCATTCGGGAGTATGGCGGTTACACCGGTTACTAATGTACCAGCATTTCACATTTGTAATGTCTTCATTAAACTGTGATTTTGCAATACTAATCATTTTAATATGTTACCTAGACAAATGTATTCCCAAAATTTCATCACCCTATATTAATTATTTTTGGTGTTGCGAAATTTTTTCCGTCTGTGTAGTTTCAGGTATGTGGGATGACCCTTCCTTACTCTTTGGGTTAACACTTAACACTAGATCCTTTTTTCGCAATCGATGCGGGTTTTTGGTTTTTTAATATATTACTCTTTTTCGTATGAAAAATTCCCTCGCCGTTTTCCTGTGGTGACCGAAGCCATAGAGGAATACTATGTGTTACATAATATGTTTATGTGCCTCGTTCTGGCATCTTCGATGAGTGCTTGTTCAAAAGTAGGATGACTGTCAGAAAAGTCTCCTCAAAACTCGACTAATTATGGCTTATGAGCCGCCGGTCGACCATAAAATCCAAGTTTTTTTCACCTCCCGCTTAACTGTTACAGTACTTGCAGTGGACCCAGCTGCAGTTTGGAATTCCAGTGTCATGGTCTGGATAGATGTCTGCCTACGACACATTACGACCCTCTCCAACTGTCAGCGGCCTCTGTCAGTCAACGGATGAGGTCGGCCTGTACGCTTTTGTGCTGTACGTGTCCATTCGCGTTTCCAATTCACAATCACATCGGAAACAGTGGATCTAGGAATGCTTATGAGTGTGGAAATCTTGGGTACAGACGTATGACACAAGTGACACCCAATCACCTGACCACGTCCGAAGCCCGTGCGTTCTGCGGAGCGCTCGATCCTGCTTTCTCACGATGTCTAATGGCGACTGAGGTCGCTGATACGGAGTACCTGGAAGTAGATGGCAGCAAAATGTACCTAATATGAAATACGTATGTTTTTGGTGGTGTTCGTATACTTCTGATCACATAGCGTATATATGTGCCCATCATTTGAGAACACAGACTAAGTAAAATTGAGAAGGAATTGTAGGAAATCAAATGGTCCTTTTTTATCAAGGCGAAGTGTTCCGTAAAGGGGAGTAATGTGTAACACTAAACTAAGGAAATGTTGTGTACCATTTAAGGGAACCAGATGGAAGAAAAAGTGGTGCGTGGTTCGCAATAAATAAGAGAATAATTGACAATCGATCAGTAACAGAAGGAACATCAAGTAGGAATTCACAGGTTGTTATAAAATGCATAAATTTATTTCTTAGCCGTCTTATTCGCAAAAGGGGCCTAATTCAAAAGTCTAGCTCAATTTACAAAAAAAAAAAAAAAGGATAAAGAATATAAAGTTCGTATATAAAGAAAACCGACATGTATTCGTGTGTCTCAGGCATCCTTTTCTCTTCGTTTCAGTGCCTTGAACGCTAAAACATGGTCGCTAAACACGGTATAATTGGACCATGTTTCTGCACAGTGCTAAATCATTTATTCACTGACAGCTTCATTGTGGTTTCCGATTATTGTTAGTGCGTCCCACCGACACGTTGTATAATTTGATCCGCGCCATAAATCAGGCTTTTGTGAAGGGATAATGAAGCGTCATCATTGTCATTTGCGGCTCCGCTATTTATTGAGATATGCGCAGCGATATGCCCTTTGTGACAGACGCGTCGCCGCATTCGGTTTTTATTCTTGTGTGTGTGTGTGTGTGTGTGTGTGTGTGTGTGTGTCAGAACACATGCCAGCACTGTGAGAGGCTAGATGAGAGCTTTAACAGAGGAAATCCGCTTCCCTAATTGAGCCAGTCTGCTTAGTGTTTGCCAGACTGCACGGAAGGACCGGGTGACAAACTTCTCTTTCTGAGCTTAGCCGAAATTCCTAAGCCCTGCCTTAGTTGTGGTCGCTTATCCTATAGAAATGATACGCAGAACACAAAATGACAGTTTAATCTCTACATACTTCTCTCTCTCTCTCTCTCTCTCTCTCCCTCCCTCCCTCCCTCTCGCCCTTCCTCCCTCCCCCCTTACTCTATCTGCCCTTCTCCTTATTCTCCTTACCTCCTTCTTTCGTTCCTCTCTCCCCTCTCTCTCGCCCATCCCCTTCCACACACACACACTCACACACACACACACACACACACACGCACACACTTGTGGAATATCAGGTTTAATAATTAATATTAAATGCTCAGACAGAATGACAACAGAATAAAATTCAGTGCGACCGAACAGTCGCTTGTTCGGAAAACATAGTGTAAACAGAAGTTTCACTGCATTCGTTCGACCAGCTACCGCTAGATAGCATCACAGGTTTTACCGATAACAAATGTAAGGGTTATTGGTCACATGTCATCTGCAGTACTGCGCAGTCACATGAATGCGACCACCGTCTATGTTCGACGTCAACGTGCAGTAACCAGTCACAGACGGCTGGTGGCAGCACTAGCAGTGGAGGGTATATAAAGCGTGTAGAAGTGACGCATAGAACAGTGGAGTCGTTGTATTAATGTGAAAATGAGCGATTTATCCGACTCACAAAAGGGCATGATCATTGGCTTTTGTGCCAACGGTTGACGCGTCTCCGGAACGGATAAGTCCATAAATACACTCAAGCTCATAAATTAAGGATAATTGCAGAATGTGGTGAAGTAAAACGTGGCACTATACAAAACTGGCGCTAATAGCATAGGCACGTAGGGAACACACAGATCTGTAAGTCCATGGTATTGGTGATACGTTGAGAAAACCTTCCCGAAACACATGTGCTACAAAACATAACAGTTTCCTGCGCATATACCCCGACATCAATATGGGATATGATCACCATGCACATTTACACTGGCCGCACAACGGGTTGGCATACTCTGGATCAGGTGGTCGACCAGCTGCTGGAGTATAGCCTCCCATTCTTGCACCAGTGCCCTTCGGAGCTCCTGAAGTGTCCTATGGGTTTGACGACGTGCAGCGATACGTTGACCGAGAGGATCCCAGACGTGCTCGATGGGGTTTTGGTCTGGAGAACAGGCAGGCAACTCCATTCGCCTGATATCTTCTGTTTCAAGGTACTCCTCCACGATGGCAGCTCGGTGGGGCCGTGCGTTATCATCCATCAGGAGGAAGGTGGGACGCACTACACCCCTGAAAAGGCGGACATACTGGTGCAAAACTATGTCTCGATACAATAGCATAGGCACGTAGGGAACACACAGATCTGTAAGTCCATGGTATTGGTGATACGTTGAGAAAACCTTCCCGAAACACATGTGCTACAAAACATAACAGTTTCCTGCGCATATACCCCGACATCAATATGGGATATGATCACCATGCACATTTACACTGGCCGCACAACGGGTTGGCATACTCTGGATCAGGTGGTCGACCAGCTGCTGGAGTATAGCCTCCCATTCTTGCACCAGTGCCCTTCGGAGCTCCTGAAGTGTCCTATGGGTTTGACGACGTGCAGCGATACGTTGACCGAGAGGATCCCAGACGTGCTCGATGGGGTTTTGGTCTGGAGAACAGGCAGGCAACTCCATTCGCCTGATATCTTCTGTTTCAAGGTACTCCTCCACGATGGCAGCTCGGTGGGGCCGTGCGTTATCATCCATCAGGAGGAAGGTGGGACGCACTACACCCCTGAAAAGGCGGACATACTGGTGCAAAACTATGTCTCGATACACCTAACCTGTTACAGTGACTCTGTCAAAGACATGCAGGGATGTACGTGCACCAATCACAATCCCACTCCACATCATAAAACCACGACCTCCATACAGGTCCCTTTCAAGGGCATTAAGGAGTTGGTATCCTGTTTCAAGCCAGATGAAAATCCGGCTATAATAACTGTTCAGACTATACCTGGACTCGTCTGTGAACATAACTTTGGACCACTTTTCCAATGAACTTGTACTGTGTTCTTGACACCAGGCTTTACGGGCTCCCCTGTGACCAGGGGTCAGTGGAATGCATCTTGCAGGTCTCCGGGCGAACAAAATATGTCTGTTCAGTCGCCTGTAGACTGTGTGTCTGGAGACAACTGTTCCAGTGGCTGCGGAAACGTCCCGAGCAAGGCTACCTGCAGTGCTCCGTGGCCGTCTGAGGGCACTGATGATGAGATATCGGTCTTCTTGTGGTGTTGTACACTGTGGACGTCCCGTACTGTAGCGCCTGGACACGTTTCCTGTCTGATGGAATCTTTGCCATAATCTTGAGATCACACTTTGTGGAACACGGAGGGCCCCTGCTGCGACATACAGTGTTTGACCAGCCTCCAGTCGCCTGAGTATTCTATCCCTCATAACGTGTTCTTTGAGCCATTTTCAACACACAGTCACCATTAGCACGCCTGAAAACGTCTGCACACTTACTCGCTGCACCGTACTCTGACATGCACCAACACACCTCTGGGTATGTGGACTGCTCCCAGCGCCACCGTGCGACGACCGCAGGTCAGATGCACCACATGGTCATACCGCGAGCTGATTTAAACTCGCAAACCGCCCACCAGAGTGTTGTTTGACCATGTATCAGCATTATCCTTAATTTATGAGAATGATTTTGCCGCTGTTGTTAATGTATACCGCGCTTGGCCAAACGGCGCTATCGAAAACCAGCGCCGAGGCCACTGTGGAGCACAAAAATGGTTCAAATGGCTCAGAGCACTATGGGACTTAACATCTATGGTCATCAGTCCCCTAGAACTTAGAACTACTTAAACCTAACTAACCTAAGGACAGCACACAACACCCAGTCATCACGAGGCAGAGAAAATCCCTGACCCCGCTGGGAATCGAACCCGGGAACCCGGGCGTGGGAAGCGAGAACGCTACCGCACGACCACGAGCTGTGGACCTGTGGAGCACCAAGAGCCACAGGTGACAGGGGTGAGCTACGGCTGAGGAGATGTGTGCTAGCGAATAGTCGCGCAACTGTTGAGCGTCTGACCGACCAGATGAACCAAGTGGCTGCCAACAGTGTCTCCCCACCGATCGTATGGCCCTCCGCAGCCTGTGTCCAGCTCTTGTACTCAGGTTGACTGCTGTTTATGGGCGACGAGAGCTCAGATCTGCAAGCCAATACCTGATGTCCACTGAGTGGCAAAAGATGACCTTTCCAGATGAACCACGTTTCATGCACCATTAGAGACATGGCCGTTTGTGTGTATGGCGTAACACGCCTGAAAGCAAGGGGTCTAGGCCGGAGGAAGGAGCATCAGGGTCTAGGGACTGTTTTCGGGGCATTCCCTGGGCGATATCATCATCCTGATTGTCACAGGTGTGCATCTATCCTTGGGGACTATGCCAGCCCCTGGATGCAATACGTTTCTCTTCAGTACAATGGAATCAACCAGCAGGATAATGCAATGTGCAATGTACGTGTGGTTCGAAGAGCAGTAGGATGAGTTTACGATACTCCCCTGGCCACCAGACTATCCGGATTTAAGGCCAATCGAGACCTGTGGGACCACCTTGATTGGGCTGTTCGCGCCATGGATCCTCAACCGCGAAACCTAGTGCACCTGGTCACGGCGCTGGAGCCGTCCTGTCTCCACATACCTGCCGGTACCTTCCAGAACCTCTCACTGACTCTCTTCCTGCACGTCGCGTGCTCTGCAAATGATAGCTATTCACGCTTTTGGTAAGAGCATACGTTAATGTGATTTGACAGTGTAATTTTCATTGTTGAGCATTACTCAGTATATTGCCAGTCGTTCACGTGCATGTATTGGCACAGTGCCAAATATTTCTACAATAGCGTGAATAAGCGCCCATTTCCGCAAAGCAGATCAGTTGCAGATAAGAAGAGAACTGAGCGATGGACCATTTTGACTAATGCTAAGACTGACTGAGTTCAGGGATGCAGTGCTGTGTTCGTCTTCAAAAATTTTGAGGATACTATCGGTCCAGTATGAAACTTTGTACCGCAGTGTTCAGGAAGTGATACAGAAGTGAAAATTTCGTATATTGTAAGTAGGCTGTTTAGGTTTTTTTATTGGTAACGCCACCTCTGTATGAAAATCACTGGCTGTGCTGTGTGCAGTCTGTGGCTGCTTTGCATTGTTGTAATACTCGCCATTGTAGTGTTAGGCAGCTGGCTGTGAACAGCGTGTAGCGTTGCGCAGTTGGAGGTGAGCCGCCAGCAGTGGTGGATGTGGGGAGAGAGATGGCGGAGTTTTGAAATTTGTCATGAACTGCTATATATATATGATGATATTAAGGTAAATACATTGTTTGTTCTCTATTAATATCTTTCATTTGCTAACTATCCCTATCAGTAGTTAGTGCCTTCAGTACTTTGAAACTTTTATTTAGCTGGCAGTAGTGGCGCTTGCTGTATTGCAGTAGCTTGAGTAGCGAAGATTTTTGTGAGGTAAGTAATTTGTGAAAGGTATAGTTTAATGTTAGTCAGGGCCCATTCTTTTGTAGGGATTATTTAAAGTCAGATTGCGTTGCGCTAACAAAATATTGTGTGTCAGTTTAAGCACAGTCGTATGTATAAATACACTCCTGGAAATGGAAAAAAGAACACATTGACACCGATGTGTCAGACCCACCATACTTGCTCCGGACACTGCGAGAGGGCTGTACAAGCAATGATCACACGCACGGCACAGCGGACACACCAGGAACCGCGGTGTTGGCCGTCGAATGGCGCTAGCTGCGCAGTACCGTAGGGGACCGCACCGCCACTTCCCAGCAAATTAGGGACACTGTTGCTCCTGGGGTATCGGCGAGAACCATTCGCAACCGTCTCCATGAAGCTGGGCTACGGTCCCGCACACCGTTAGGCCGTCTTCCGCTCACGCCCCAACATCGTGCAGCCCGCCTCCAGTGGTGTCGCGACAGGCGTGAATGGAGGGACGAATGGAGACGTGTCGTCTTCAGCGATGAGAGTCGCTTCTGCCTTGGTGCCAATGATGGTCGTATGCGTGTTTGGCGCCGTGCAGGTGAGCGCCACAATCAGGACTGCATACGACCGAGGCACACAGGGCCAACACCCGGCATCATGGTGTGGGGAGCGATCTCTTACACTGGCCGTACACCACTGGTGATCGTCGAGGGGACACTGAATAGTGCATGGTACATCCAAACCGTCATCGAACCCATCGTTCTACCATTCCTAGACCGGCAAGGGAACTTGCTGTTCCAACAGGACAATGCACGTCCGCATGTATCCCGTGCCACCCAACGTGCTCTAGAAGGTGTAAGTCAACTACCCTGGCCAGCAAGATCTCCGGATCTGTCCCCCATTGAGCATGTTTGGGACTGGATGAAGCGTCGTCTCACGCGGTCTGCACGTCCAGCACGAACGCTGGTCCAACTGAGGCGCCAGGTGGAAATGGCATGGCAAGCCGTTCCACAGGACTACATCCAGCATCTCTACAATCGTCTCCATGGGAGAATAGCAGCCTGCATTGCTGCGAAAGGTGGATATACACTGTACTAGTGCCGACATTGTGCATGCTCTGTTGCCTGTGTCTATGTGCCTGTGGTTCTGTCAGTGTGATCATGTGATGTATCTGACCCCAGGAATGTGTCAATAAAGTTTCCCCTTCCTGGGACAATGAATTCACGGTGTTCTTATTTCAATTTCCAGGAGTGTAGATAAAAGGGGACGTTTCATATGTCGACCCTTAGCCTAGGATACCTCACTGGAATCTTCTGAATTTCTTGTAGTTTGTGTAATTAGTGTAGATTTTGTTTATTGCTAGCGCGTAATTATAGAGAGAATTTCCATTGTAGTTGTAGTTTTTCATTGTTGTACAGTAAAACAGTTGTGGCATGTATGTAGATTTGCACCAAGTATTTCGCAGCTGCAATTAACTAGATATTATTTTCAGTGTTATGTTAATGTGTTCTCTTATTTTTGCTCTTCAAATTGTGTTTTTCTGTGTTGTCGTGTGAAATACTGTGACAATAATGGCGTGTGAAAAACGTAATACTAGGCTCCAAAGTAAACTGAGAAATGACAGTAAAGACGAAAGCAGTGTGTTAGCGCCACCGAGTAATGAATTAACTAATGTTCAAAGTAGTAATTTGGTAATTGTGCATAGGGAAATGGAGCGGGCGGCAAACAATGGTGCAGACAGCGAAACAATTAGAGAACAGGGAAGCATTATCGATCGATCGGTCGGCGACAGCTCGCCTCAGGAATCCGAAATGACAGGAAACAATCTCGCAAATGCTGTGGATTCAGGATTTGGGTCCTCACACATTTTCTGCTTGTCAAAATGTGAATGTTGCCGGTGCAACTACACTGCCGAAAAGCACTGAGGAACGTGTTTCAGACACCAGTGCATTGTTAAAACAGTTAATGCAACAAATGGGACAAAGGCTACAAAAGTTAGACACAACGCTTGAACAAAATCAGAAACAAATGGAACAAAATCAGAGTCAAACACAGCAAAAGTTAGACACAATGGAACAAAATCTTCAATAGTTAGACACAGTGGAATAAAATCTTAAAAAGTTAGACTCATTGGAACAAACTCTTGAACAAACACGTGAAGATTTAACTACTGAGTTACATAACATTGAATCGAAATGTCAAAAAGTCTGTAATGACGTAAAAACACAAATTTGTGAGCATTTCCAACCTATTTTTTCGCGTCATGAAAATGCACTACAGAATCACGAAGCAGCCATAAAAGAACTGCAAACTACTGTTCATGAAAATCATGAGACCTTGCAAGCTAAATTTGACTCAGTTGCATCTACCGATTCGGTTACACAACTTGCAAAAACTCAGGAAAACTTGAAGGACACAGTTGATTCGATTTCAACACAAATGGACACTCTGAAACTTGGTTCAGAAAAACACACTGAGGAAATGTGTTCACTATCGGAGAAAGTAGCCGAACTTTCGGATCAGGTCACTAACTTATCTACAAAGGTAGATGATGATTTGAATGACACAAGACCGGTAGCCTTCACTGACACAGAAGAGTATGAACAAATTAGAAAATTACGACGATTTTGAGAGTTGACTGAGGTGTTATGATGTTATTTTTACGACGAAGATGTGTATTATGCAGTTGAGGTATGTTTATGATCAATGCTGATGCTATATAAGGAATGTGATTACGTGTTTATATGTATATGAATAATGAATAGAAGTTAGGGACTATGGTTTGTGAAAAAGGTTGTTGGAAACCAAGAATCGTACTTTAAGAGTTATGAAATGTGTGTATGTGCGTGAATGTATCACAATGCTGGCGAAAATTTTTTGGACGCTGTTATATTTATAGGATTTTGTTTCTACAGATTTGTAACGCAAATTCTTGACCTATGAAATTTTTATATGAGACTGTCGCTGTAGCGAAAACTGCTGTCATAAATATTTCGTTAAGAAAGGTAAGTGACCGTGAAGTAATTCGTTGTGAGCGGCCAGGTGTGTCAGACGCCAGGAGAAAAAGCCATTATTGCGAGCCCTTTTCAGCGGCACAGGTAGAAAAAAAAAGGGAGGCCATTATCCTCGCTATTGACATTCCTTTGTAGAAAGCATCGCAAATACGACACGCCAATAATAACTTGGAAACATTCTTACATCTGCACACCTGATTAGGACAAGTGTATCTATGAGAATTGAGAGAATTTCTACTAACTTATGAAATGCCTCATGACTACTGAATGATTATTTTATGCTTTAGTTTGTACATAGTTGCTTATTTCATTTGATATCTGGTTTCCAGCTGTCTTGCAGCATTGGTTTCATAAAATAAAATTAAATACATTTGCTAATGTGAACACATTCTGTCAACAGATCTATTAAATAATAATTTTGTGATCCACATTCTTCAAAAAAGGAGCACTTGGAAAGGAAAGAACAATAAGAAGGGACTAGTAACAGTAACTGCATACATAATATTCTTTTCAAGTACATGGTAATATTTTTTTTACAATAAGTTGTTGTGGTGCACCACTTTAATTACATAGACATTAAGATGTGAATATACATTTCCCTTGTCTGCATTGTTGTCTTTACTGTAATATTTTTCTGCTTGAGCTTTGTCATGTTAGATATAATTTATTACCTTTGCTTCTGCTGTTTGCCAGGCATAGTGCTACTAAATTTCACTTTGTATTACTCTGTTAAGCTAGTTTTACTACTGATTTATTTTTCTTGTTGCTGCACATTGGCTCATATTAGTTGTAATGTTGCATTGCTTGGTAATTTAGATTTACTGTAGCTTGCTTTGCAATTTTCCATTTTTTTTGTCATTGCTGTTCGTGTTAATTGTTTTGTGCTGCTGCATTGCCTCGTTCCTTAGTTTAGCATCTGAGCTCAGTAGATTTAAGTTAGCTTAAGAGGGGGTAGACTATATAAGAGACTGCGTTGCGATGAATTGGAAGAAATGCATTGAGAAGTTATACAAAAAAGTACAGAAAGCAGGTATAGATAGGACTTTTTGGAAATAATGAAGAACGAAGGGAGATCTCCGAGAAGTAAAGAAAGTTTTGTTTGCAAAATACTGCAGTAAAAGAAACCCTGTCCTTTCCTTGTGTTATCCCACTATGTGTTTGTGTACCCATGTGTATTTTTTTTCTTCCTGTCTCTGTGTACTGTTTCATAGAATTTTTTTTCTCTTCTAATACTAAGCTGCATTCACTATGATGAGGAATACTGTTATCCTCAAATATAATTTGCATTAATAATATGTTATTTTCTTTGTAAAGATGTTTAGACATTATTTATTCTGTTTTGTTTTAATGCTCATGTGTGAAGTTGATGTTTCAAAATTTATTCTGATCTTTATGTATGTACTATGTCATTATTTTTGTAACACTGATGTATATGTTTATTTCTATTCTATTGTAAAACCTGTACTACAAATGTTATCTGTATTGTTATGTTCTTTAATGATGTATTTTGTACCTTTGTAATTGTATTCTTCTGTTATAAAATTGTAATTGACATCAGGTCATCAAATTAAGTAACTTGTAAGTTACATTTCACTGCACACATTTCTATTGGTCATAGTATATGGACAATATGTGAGAAGTAGGGACTGTTAGTGTTTGCACGTGTGTTAATAATTCAGCAAGGGACTGGTTAACAGCATTGCTGGTTCTCAGGACAATTCAGAAACTTTGTGAGTGCACAAGTGGTGGTTATGGACTTGCTCTATTATCCGCAAGACTTTTCAATGGTGATTGTGCACCTGCATAGTCACAACAGATGGCTGCTGGCCATCTCTACAAGGACTACAGTGGGTCTGCATCTTTGGTGGCCCACCAATACCGTAATCTCTACCAGGACTACAGTGGGTCTGCTCTGTGATGACCTACCCACCAATACTCTTCAAAACTTCGACTGACTCCGCTGTGGGTTTGCTCTGTTGTGGCCCATGACCTGTCTGCATGTCGAGAGTCAGCACTGTCTTTCCGTTGGAAGGACAACGCTACTTCTTCAAGACTGCATGGAAATCCACTACTTCCGTGTGCATTTTCTTTTACTGCTCAGACTTTGAGAAAAACACTGCAATTTGATGAATGATCAGGACTGTCTTTATGGACTGTGACAAAATTTTAGCTTTTGACCAACATTGTATCAATAAGTGTGTGCATTTGATTTCTTTGTTATTGTAATTACGATTATGAAAAGTTTTAACAAATATGTATTGCCCACTGCCCAAAACCATTTGTAAAATTTTTTGTGGGGAGCATGGGGGCTATGTAAGTAGGCTGTTTAGGTTTTTTTATTGGTAACGCCACCTCTGTATGAAAATCACTGGCTGTGCTGTGGGCAGTCTGTGGCTGCTTTGCATTGTTGTAATACTCGCCATTGTAGTGTTAGGCAGCTGGCTGTGAACAGCGCGTAGCGTTGCGCAGTTGGAGGTGAGCCGCCAGCAGTGGTGGATGTGGGGAGAGAGATGGCGGAGTTTTGAAATTTTTCATGAACTGCTATATATATATGATGATATTAAGGTAAATACATTGTTTGTTCTCTATTAATATCTTTCATTTGCTAACTATCCCTATCAGTAGTTAGTGCCTTCAGTACTTTGAATCTTTTATTTAGCTGGCAGTAGTGGCGCTCGCTGTATTGCAGTAGCTTGAGTAGCGAAGATTTTTGTGAGGTAAGTAATTTGTGAAAGGTATAGTTTAATGTTAGTCAGGGCCCATTCTTTTGTAGGGATTATTTAAAGTCAGATTGCGTTGCGCTAACAAAATATTGTGTGTCAGTTTAAGCACAGTCGTATGTATAAATAGATAAAAGGGGACGTTTCCTGTTTATCCTTCATAATAATTCGACCGCCAAATATGATATATACGAAATTTTCACTTCTGTATCACTTCCTGAACACTGCGGTACAAAGTTCCATACTGGACCGATACTATCCTCAAAATTTTTGAAGACGAACACAGCACTGCATCCCTGAACTCAGTCAGTCTTAGCATTAGTCAAAATGGTCCATCGCTCAGTTCTCTTCTTATCTGCAACTGATCCGCATTGCGGAAATGGGCGCTTATTCACGCTATTGTAGAAATATTTGGCACTGTGCCAATACATGCACGTGAACGACTGGCAATATACTGAGTAATGCTCAACAATGAAAATTACACTGTCAAATCACATTAACGTATGCTCTTACCAAAAGCGTGAATAGCCACCAGTATGAAACTTTGTACCACAGTGTTCAGGAAGTGATACAGAAGTGAAAATTTCGTATGTATCATATTTGGCGGTCGAATTATTATGAAGGATAAACAGCCCTCTTTCTCCCGATTTAACGCTCCTGACCTGTTCCTGTCTGACTACGTCGAAGGAATGGTCTGTAAAAGCAGACTGCACACACTGGAAGTACTAGAGAGTATTGAGAACATCGGCGTCAGTGAGCTTTACATAGTGATCTCAAATATCAGTATTTTAAACATAGCTGCACAACAGCAACGGTTCCAAGTAATAAAATTATAAACAGCCGACCAGTTGCAATGGATAAAGAATTCTTTACCTAGGTTTCAACAAATTTAAATTTGTCTTCTTCAGAAGGTGATCTCAAATATGGTACGAGGGTTGTCCAGGAAGTAAGTTCCCATAGGTTTCGAAATGGAAACCAATGGGAAAATCCGGTAAAGATTTGCACAGATGTGTTGGGCAGTGTCTCTAGCATGCCCGTCGATTGTGTCGCGTCGCTCTTTTGAGTGAACCGTGAGCACGTGCAGATGCATAGGGAATAGTGTCTCCCGCCAAGTGTGACGGCCTGGTTAGAGATTTTGCCTGTGTCATGCAGCCCACATAACACAACTGTCGAGCAGTTCGTTCTTCATGCCAATTCTCAGCCGAACACTGCAGGGGCAATGAAGACGCTCCGGCAGCGTTTCCGATGAAAAATGTCTAATCACCCACGATACAGTCCGTAATTGGCTCCCCCAGAGTCTCATCTGTGTTCACAACAACCGCTGGCTATGAAGACAAAATTTTTCCACAGACAATTAGCTGGAGAGCAGTGCAGATAACTGGCCGAGAGCACAGGCGGCTGCTTTCTATGACGAGGATATTGGGAACTTGATACAACACTACGACAAAACTCGAAGTTGGAGCGGCGAATATGTAGATAAGTAGGTGGAAGGTGTACCGAACTGCCCTGAAAATAAAATGATTCTGGTTTTCACTGTGGTTTCCATTTAACGACCGATTGAAACTTACTTTTTTGACAACCCTCGTACAGCGAACTCAATCACACATTAGTCGTGGGGGTAATCGTTTACTTTACCCATACCTATTATAAAATGCTGGCGTGTGTTTGTGTGTACGTTTGTGTACATCTCCTCCTAAACCACTGGACCGATTTCAACCAAGCTTGGTACACATATACCTTACTGTCAGTCAACAATCGCTGTCGGTGTAAGAATCACGTACCTATCGAAGAGATGTGGGTGGGGATGGAGGTGAAAAAGAGATGTAGCCTACAACATGTGAATTATTATTTTATTCTTACAGTATTTGAGACTGAGTGCACTTAGCGACTTGCAACAAAATTTTCACATAATTTCAAACGCTAACGAAACTTTTTCCGCTGACAACCCCTACAAAATGATGAAAGGAAAAAATTTGTATCACGTACTACTTTTCGCTGTTAATGCAGTATAAGTACTGCATGGGGTGTGACATTATAATTTATACTTATTCAATGCTAATTATATTCTATACACGTTTTACAGACAGTGTGTACTATGGGGCTGTGTGCACCCTCCGCCTGTATGAGGGATTAAACTAACCTGGGCACATTTTCAGTGTGATGAAACTGAAAGCAGGGAACGTAGTCATGTTGGACGCTAGAATCTGGTGCGAAATCCAAGTTATAGCTCATTGCAAAGGTGTTCCAGTGCGTCCAACATGACTACGATCTCTGCTTTCAGTTTCGCCAGATTGAAAATGTGCCCAGGTTAGTTTAATCCCTCATACAGGCGGAGGCTGCACACAGCCCCATATTAATGTCCACTAACAGCTGTCCAGATACTTTAGATATTGTACGCGGGCAACAATTTCAACAATGTGCAGTTCGACATTTTACCGAGAAACCGGGCTCGATGTTTCATAAAGCAGCCGGTGCAAATCAGGTCCTGCTGACGTAGAACGCCCCACCACCCCCTTCTGTGTTTCACGAAGGCAAGCACGCACTCACATACACACACACACACACACACACACACACACACGCACACACACAGCTCCCTTTCAGAATTTACAGCACCGTTGCTGCCGCCTGCTGCTTTATTTATGAACACACGTAGCGCTTTGTTTAATTAAATATCTCTGCCAGCGTTCGGATATATTTTTTCCTCTTTTTTAGCGAGCAGCTTAATGGCGCATAGTGGGACATTTATAGGCACCACGCCGTAGAGCGTGCGAAGCATTCTTTTTTCCTCTTTTTTATGAACGTTTCTGTGCGTATAACTTCACCTGACGTGAGCTCCACAGGGACAGAACTGAAATGAAAGCGCGGACGCAGTCGCCCCTAGCTCAGACAACTGCATACCGCATCAAGTCGTGGGAAGTCTCGCTCCGTTTTGTACGATATACTGTCGCCATTTGGGAGAGATCGCTAACCAATACAGGGATAAAAGGTCTCCTCTTGAACTCTTCCCCATCATCTTTGTTATCACCGTCAACTGACATCCACTCCTAAATAAAAGCCGCAGAATATCGGGCACTATCTAAATAGCTACAGGCTGTGGAGTAAAGCTTAACCCACTTAAAACCTAAGCGGTACTGGCTTCTAATTGTAGGCCCGTCATGTCGGGAATTCCTGTCATCCATAGCCCTAAATGGCACAAATACCAGCTACTCGCCTTCAGTAAAGAGTGTAGGAGTAATAACAGATGAAAATCTGCATCGCAGTGAGCACTTTATTGTAGCATGGGCGAAGACGTCGGCATCTCTCCATGCCATACAAAATTATGAATAGATATTCCCTCTTGACTTGGAAAAGAAACTTGTACACACACTTATACTTCGAGTTATTGATTACATAGATGTTATTCTGCAAGGCCTTTCTCAGGAACGATGCCTGGAACTGGTTACGAATGCCTGTGTTCGTTATATCTGTGACTTTGGGCTCACTTATGATATTTCACTGTCACATGCACAGCTATATTGAACGCGTCGAAACAAACGTAAAGATTTCTGTATCTTCTGTATTTCTTACTGTCTTATCAACGGACACTTGTACTGCTTTCTTTTCAATATTCTTATTTCAGCTGATTATTTACTTATTGTTGTCGGTTTCCAGGCATCCTTTGAATCTTTCGCTACTTAGTTACTCCATTCATATTTGATATTTAGCATCACTAAAGACAAATAGTCTATTGATACCTGTAATACGGAGGTGAATCATGTCTGTTCCACTTATATGTATTCCCTTTCTCTCCCTAGCGCACGAATCTGAAAACTTCAACGAATCTGAGAATAGTTATCAAATCTTGTCCCCAGACTCCTCTTTGAATCGTGTATTTCCCATTAGTGGATGCATAAATTTCTTATTATACTAATGGAGCCAGAAGGAATATCTTATTTTGGGACAGCGGTTAGAATAAACTGTGCTTTATTAGTTCGAAAGCTTTTTAGGAATCAATGCATCTGGAGCAAAAAGGTAATTCATATTCATTGCAATGTTCTATAATTTCAGTCACTACATAAAAACTGTCCATTTCGCTGTATCTCTAAAGCTATCTTTACCCATTACCTGATTTAGCTCCAACTTGTTTCAGTTTCGCTGGTGTTGAATATGTGTTTGTCTTGTACATTAAGGAGAGATATGTACATCAATAATTATTATTAATTACAGTCCAATAATTTCGAGTGAAACAGAACACTTGATTAGCACTGATGAATTACAAAAAAAGAAAAACTTCCTGAAGTATTAAATCTGTATTTAACAACAAATTCACGATTTTTAAATATCGTATTTCCATAGGATGTACTTAAGCTCCTACTCTCTTAGAATCTTTTTAGAGGAAGGTTTACTAGAATGGAAACGTAATTACTGCGGCATGGGAAGCCCAGTTGAAACAGATGGTTCAAATGGCTCTGAGCACTATGGGACTCAACTGCTGTGGTCATAAGTCCCCTAGAACTTAGAACTACTTAAACCTAACTAACCTAAGGACAGCACACAACACCCAGCCATCACGAGGCAGAGAAAATCCCTGACCCCGCCGGGAATCGAACCCGGGAACCCGGGCGTGGGAAGCGAGAACGCTACCGCACGACCAGTTGAAACAGAAGCAACAGGTGCTGAAGATAAGGAATGTGTGTTCCAGAAACTCAGAGAACATTACAATCAATGAGGACCTTTCAATATTTCTTGCCAACGCTGAATGTCTTGCAGTGGGAGAAAATGTAGCAACATAATTGGAAAGTGGTGTTGTCCCAAGATCCCGTCACGATACATGTCAGCAGCTACGCACTGCCGACTCACTCATACAATTTCATGAAGAGGTGTTCCATTGGTCAACATAATCCCTGTCAACACCATTAGGGACACTCGTCGGTACCGGTCTCTTTCTATAATGTCTGGGTCCCCAAATCATGTTCCACGTTCCCTCCAGATGAGAATCAGTTGAAAATCACTCTCCTCACCAAACTGGGACTACTCTGTGAAATCAACACTGACCCACTGTTAGGCCGTCCAGGCAGAATTTCGTCGACTACACTCCAGACGTTCCCTTATGTGAAGACGCGTCGGAGGTACACATACAGCATGTCTCCGACAACAATGGCGACTCTTCCAAAGTCTTCTATACACCTTTGAGTCGATACAAGACGTCCAGTGGATGCTGTGAGGTCAGATGCCAGTAAGTGACCTTGCCCTGGTGTTTGAGATACACTTTTGATCTCTATGAACTATCGCCAAACCCGAGAAACAACAGAACGATTCACATCAAACTATCGGGTCACATCACTTTGCGACTATCGTGCTTCCGTCCTTGACATGGCCACCCTCCGCAGAGTCTGGTGGGCGTCTTCTCTGTGCCATACTGCACCGTCTGTGTATGTGGAACTAGCACCGACTGTGTATGTGGAACTAGCCGGCAAACACTACCCCATTTGACAGGTGCCCTGACGTCATCGTTGTCGTGGTTGTCTATTGACCCGAATCCCATCTCGTAGGGACACTGACTGGTTTCAGTCAGCCCGCCACGAGTTCCCTCAGAAATGGCACCCTACGTGCTCAATTATTTGCTGGATGTATTCCAATACCTGTCTTCCTCTACAGTTTTTACCCTCTACAGTTCCCTCTAGTACCACGGAAGATATCCCCTGATGCTTCAACAGATGACCTATCAATCTGTCCCTTCTTCTTGTCAGTATTTTCCATATTTTTCATCCTTCGCCGATTCTGCTCATTTCCTCCTCATTTCTTACCTTGTGAGTCCACCTAATTTTCAACATTCTTCTATAGCACCACATCTCAAAGGTTCCTATCTCTCCTGTTCTGGTTTTACCCATAGTTCATGTCCCACTACTGCACAATCTGTGATCCAAACGTAAATTTTCAGAAGTTTCTTCCTCAAGTTAAGACCTATGTTTGATACTAGTTGACTGCCCTTGGCCAGGAATGCCTTTTTCGCCATTGCTAGTCTGCTTTTTACGTCCCCCATGCTCCGTCCGTCATGTCATAGGTTGGTTATTTTTCTATCTGGTTAGCAGAATTCCTTAACTTCGTCTACTTCGCGATCATCAGTTCTAATGTCAAGTTTCTCGCTGTTCTCATTTCTGCTACTTCTCGTTACTTCCGTCTTGCTTCGGTTTACTCTCAGTCCATATTCTGTACGCATTAGACTGTTCATTCCGTTCAACACGTCCTGCAACTCTTTTTCACTATCACTGAATATAGCGATGTCATCGGAGAATCTTATCATTGATATCTTTTCACCCTGAATTTCAATCCCACTCTTGAAATTTATTTTATTTCCCTCATTGCTTCTTCGATGTATAGATTGAACAGTAGAGGTGAAAGACTATATCCCTGTCTTACACCCTTTCTAATCCGAACACTTCGATCTTAGTATTAGAGTCTTATTGTTCCCTCTTGTTGACAGTATGTATGATTACATCGTGCATTAGACACAGGTGGGGAAACTAGCGGTGGCTGGTTTAATTTTTAAGACCGGTGTAAATGTTATAGTACACATACGGCAAAGCAAATATCAGAAAGAGGAATGAAGGGAGGTTATAGTTTAACACCCTATCGACAGCGGTGCGGTTGGAGACGGAGCACAATCTCGGATTATGAAAGGATGAGGAAACAACTCCATGGAGCCTCTTTCAAAGGACCACCCTGTAACTTGCCTGGAGCGATTTGGGGAAATTAGCAGAAAACCTACGTCTTGATGGCTGAACGGGGATTTGAAGTGCCGACTTCCCGATAACAAGTCCCATTTGCAGACCACTGGGCCGCCACGCTCACTAGCGAAAATTTCTAAACACTATATAAACCGATTCTAGCAGGTAATTTGGCAACACGACAGAAGTACAGAAGGTACAAACAGGGGAAGCTAACCTCAGTAGTACAATATTTTGTCACTTTTACGTCAACATATTTTTGACGGTGCAGTGCAAAAGGAAACTAGACCAAAATCATCAGAGTCAAGTAACGCAATAACACCAAAACATGTAAGCAGACGGCACAATCAAATTTCAACAGCTCTTGGAGTGAACTGTTTATTAGATACAGCAGGAAACCATAACCGCAAATATGTTTTATTCCAGACGACTGACGTGCATTTAAATCTGTCAAGTGAAACGTGGATGGTAAAAAGAACATGCAAATTTCAGTAGATGCCGAAATGGATTAAAACTATTTCGTACGGTTTCGATTTGGCTCAACATTTGCTCTACGTTTATGAATAAAGAACAGTGGGGACCAGATGGACATTTCAAGCGTTATTTGCTGACTGAATGTATGAGAAGCTGCGGTACATGCAACGAATATGTTTATAATTTAGGGGCTGGTGCACGCACAAGTGAGAAAATTTTGTATGGTTATAACGCCCGATAAATAATGTGCCTCTTAGCTGCATGTGTTCTGTATGTGATGATGGTAGTTTGTTGAAGCATTTAATTTACAGTTGAGGAGAAATAAATACCTTGCGACACAGACACTTCACTAAATAAGTTTGAGTTAATCTTATCTGTCATCCATTACTTTCTGTCTTTGAATTTTTTTACAGGCATCATTCTCTGAGATGATTTGGAGAGAAGACTGCGTTTCACGTCAAGGCAATTTACTGTTGAAGGCAATTACTGTTCGTAATGATTGGGGAAGACTCTCAGCCACATGAGTGTTCCCTGAAGGTTGGAGGGTCTAATGCTACCAAAAGGACGTTGTAGTGACCGCGAGTCAAGAGGTCGGAATTCCACTCCAAGCTAGCGCTCCCTCTAGCAACGCAGGTTACACAGGGCGGCCTACTCGCCAGGCGGACGTTCACCGCTAGCCATTCTAGCAGCCCAACACAGAGGTCGCTAGCATTAGTGGAACTACCGGTATGTTGCAAGTCAACAACCACGTCGAACAAGTAGTGCGCAGTTTCATATCACAGTGAAACTCAGGATATAAGCTGCGTTACGAAGACTAACAGGTAGTTGCATTTGCTGTTCCAGTGAGCTCAGCAGTTACAACGCATCCCACGTGCAGAGGGGCAGCGACCTCTTCGCCGAAGGAATCACTCCGCACGCCGACAAGGAGTGCGACGGATGTCGGCAGCCCAGCGACAACGAAAGACATCGCCACAGAGCAATGTCTAGGCCGGGGAGAAATTTAAACGGGACATTTGCACAGGATAGGACTGTTCGTACAACTATCACATGAAAGTCGACTGTTTGCATCATTGAAAAATCCATTTGTTTTGGAGATAGGCATTTTCAGGTTTTTCGATTGGTGCAACTTACGTGTGTATGGCTGTCTGATATTGTTTGTTGCGCGCTTGTTCACACTCACCTATCAGGTTCATAGACTGTTGCCTGCATACAGAAGTCACATCCATTGATGACGACATATGCAACGTAGGTTACATGTCTACTGCATATAATTTTCTGTAATGAAGTTATATGACTGTGGAAAAAGTTTCGCAAGATGGTGTAAATGAAATAGACCTTCGTTGACCGCATTCCGTTACTTGTTTCTTACTACGTCGTGATGTACGAGGGTTGTTCGGAAAGTAAGGTCCGATCGGAGACGAAATGAAAACCACAGCAAAAAACAAAAAAAATTTTATTCGCAGCAGTTAGCCACACCTTCCAGCTACCTCTCCAAATAGTCACCGCTCCGACTTAGATATTTGCCATGGCGTTGCACAAACTTACCAGGTCCTCGACACAGAAAGCAGCCGCCTGTGCTTTCCGCCAGTTCTTACACTGGTTTGCCCTTGGTTGTATGTGATAAAATGTTGTCTTAGTAGCCAGCGGTTCGTGTGAGCAGAGATGAACAACGGAGGGAGCTAATTAAGGAGTGTATTGTGGGTGATCAAACACTTTCCACCGAAAACGCTCCAGGAGCGTCTTCATTACCCCTGCAGAATGCGTCTGAAAATTGTCTTGAAGGAAGAAACGCATGACATTTACGTTATGTGTACTGCATAGCTTCAGGCGAAATCTCTCACCAGATCCACCCACTTGGATGGAAACACTGCTATTTTAGGCATTTCTACGTCATCACTTGGCGTTCTGAACTGTAAAGAGCGACATGAAACGATCGACAGGCACATTAAAGACACTGCCCAACAACTCCGCGCGAAGTTCCATCGGATTTTACAGTGGTTTCCATTTCGCGCCTAATAGGACCTTACCTTACGAACACGGCTCATGTAATAAATATGTACGCATCAGTCCTCACCAGTCTCACTTTGAAAGCCGTCATTCTGACTCTGGATTTTATTTTTATCAGGTAGCTCCCATACAACCTAAGCTATACCTAGCAGGGTTTCTAAACGGCGAAGCAATATGCCTTTGTGGAACATACTCTCGATTTATGTCCTCCTGTAGTTCCTCTAGTTACTCCATAGACGACTGTTGGGTACTTTATGACGTCAAGATTGTGTTGCGACTTTCTTTATTCACTCTTACGATGATTTTGAGGACATTATGTATTGACACGTCCGTATTCCTCACTTGATAATCTACGTTTTGTCAATTCGGAACATCCTGGTTAAGATCTAATAACAATTTTTGTATCATATTTAGGTCAACATTTTGTCATCTGAAGACGTGACAATAATGTCATGTGAAGGGGGAAGTAGAAGTCGTCTGGGTGCGTGTGAAATTAATTTACATGCGACGAGAATGATTACATGTATTGTAACGAATAATGAGGGTAAAGACATCATATCGAAATTAACCGCTGTTTAACGGTGTTTTCCCCACACAGAGGATGCCAAATGTTACGAATATGTGAGTTGTAGGAGACGCCAAGAGTACTAATTATGGCACTTCATTTTCAAATTTTCAGCTGTCTGTATTACACACGTATTTATACAAGTCTATTACAAAATGGCGCTCCAGTAGGTACACACAAGCACATGCGGGCTCGAATGACACGTTTTGTCAAAACTTCAAAACTGTCTGCGAGGAACTTACCGATTTTCAACAAAAGAACATATACATTTTTAATAAAATAGATTTACCCCCTGCAAAAGGAATTCTATTAATGTCACTACGTTCGAGCGCTGCAACTTTGATGACTGCGAATTTCCTATCTACCGTGACTTACAAGGGTTTATGTACCTGCTTCCTGGTACCATTGCTGAAGTCAGTAAGAAATCGTATTTATAAGAGGAAAACAAACAGATGTAGTTTTCTGCTGTCTGTAGCAATGAGAACATAGAAGAAATTGTTCTGCTAGAATCTTCACTATACTGAAGTTATCACAAAGCTGTGTGTAAACTAACTGGAACAGTTTAGTGGAGTACACTCACAAATTTTACACAAAACATAGAACACATTGGTCTTCAACAGCTAGTAATATAACAATGGCCTAACTGGGAATGGGAAGACGTAGCGTGCTGCAAGGGAAGCAATGAAAGGATGAGCTCACTTGTTGGAAGAAGTGCTCACATTTTGTGCGGCGACGATGACCGAGAAGGACAGAAAGCGACTGCATCAGTGATCTTAGAGCAACGAGAAACGCTGTCAGCTTTACAGACTCTACAACAGAATTAAGGGATCATTTTCTCGTGACCCGCTTAATTTCCATCCGTTATGACGCCTAAGTCTGAAGTTTACCTCGAAGGTGCGCACAACTTTCTTCTGTAATGGTGCAAACATTTAATTTTTTTTTTTTTTTTTTTTTTTTTTTTTACAGACAGAACCCTTGACGAGGTACTAGGTGCTTGCAGGCCGGCAACCGTTTCGACCCATTCGTATCCGGGTGGCCTACTATAAGTCGCAAGACCAACAGAGTAGAGGCGACAGAGGTTGCCTGCAGGCGCCTGGTCCTGCCGCCATTAGTGCTGTCTGTACAGCTACAATTTTAAAATTCTGTTTCGGATCACGTTCAGATTTCGTCGAATGGTTTTAAACGGTCAGTAGTGGTTCGAACCTGTACATGAGAGCAAAAACTGTGGTGGAGGTGCCCTCCAAACGGATGCGATCACGCTCTATGGGACTGTAAGGTTCATACTCGGTGTCAGCAGTGTCAAAGGTGGTTAACAATGTCTTACTATTGCTCATCGCACTGCGAACTGTCGTTTTCGAGCGCGAATTGTGAGGACATCAACACCAGAGGGAAATGGGCGGCTTCACTGATGGCCTTTACGTTACCTGGTGCTGCATTTTGTGCCGATTCCGAGCGGCGGTGTGTCTGGAATGTTTTCCTCGAACACTCATAAGAAAACAGCATGGTTTTAACGCTGTGCGACACGGTTCTATCCTCCACCGCAGAGGATTCAGAAGGAAGTAGGGACTGTGACTTCCTTCCATTAGTGTGACACGTTCACCGTGTCATTGGGCAGATTTGTTATGGTATTTGGTTGCAACGTAACACCATTCACCAGCCTTACACATCAAAGGACCTTATGAGCTGTGAGCCGTGGTTGATATTCTGTGTTTAGTCTCCCGCGGTTATTGAGATTATGCTGTTATCCTCTCTCTCGGCGAGTGGCAGCAGCAGTGTGTATCGATATTCGCACCTTGTACTATCTTTGGCCTGGCGCTTATAATTTCCAACTGTGGTGTGTGCTACGAGTTGGTCGGTTGGCATGGAGCAGCGAGGAAATCTCCGCGCCGCGTAGTTGGGCCAGGGCCGCTGGCGGCGCCTAAGTGCGGTCGGAGTGTGTGGTGCTGTTCCCATTGCTACGAGGTCTGCGGCTCACTGACCCTGGACACACGGTTGAGTTTTGACTTAATCTACCAGCAAGACGCGACTGTTCACATTATGTCGTTTGGATTTCGTTGTCGGCAGTTGGGACACTCCCGCGGGCAACAACGTGTGTTTTCAAGTTGGCAAATTTTAGCCACCCTCCGGTGGAGTTTAACTGTACTTGGTTATTTTGAATTGAAGTGCACCAACGGAATCTTCTGCCCTGTGGCCGTTATCGTTCCGGTAACCCGCCCTGGCCGTTGACGTAAATTCAGGCAGTGTATTTTCCTCATCGTGTTGGCGCTGTCTAGCACGGTGTGTGGTTTGACAGCTCTATGTATAATTGGTTGTGGGCGCCAATACTTTCTACGTTGTTCCAATAAACTCCCTGTCGTGTGCTGGCCGGGTGGAGAGGAAGTTATCTCGTCGGTGGATCCGTTGACTCTCTATCAGTTGGGTTGTCGTCGGATCGAGAATGGTTGGGCCGACTGCCTGTCTCACCTAAGCGAGCGTTAGTGTTTGAATCCCAGGCCGACCCTCGGAAACTTCTGAGCGCCATTGGGTGTACTGCCGTTTCTTATTTGTTGTTGTTGTTCGTGTGGTATGGCTTCTGGCTCTGAGCACTATGGGACTTAAATTCTGAGGTCATCAGTCCCTCAGAACTTAGAACCACTTAAACCTAACTAACCTAAGGACATTACAGACATCCATGCCCGAGGCAGGATTCGAACCTGAGACCGTAGCGGGTATGGCTTCTAGCCGATTTTTAAATTAAGGTTGTTTTGCCCTTAAGGCGTAAGATTGTTTGGGTCTTCAGCCTAATTTAAAGAACTGTTTTACGTAAGGCATTTGACCTTTTCTTTAAAAAATTAATTTTGTTGAGTGTTAAGTGATGGGCCTTCAGCCGATTTTTAAACTAAAATTGTTTTGTTCTTAAGGTGTCAAATTGTTTGTGCCTTCAGCCTAATTCTGTTTGTGATAAGGCCTTTTGCCTTTTAAAAATTCTGATTTTGGTTTGAGTCTTAAGTTATTGGCTTTCAGACGATTTTAAATTAAAGTGATCTTTCCCTTAAGGCATGAAATTGTATAGTGTATTCAGCCGGTTATTAACTTCCAAAAATTAATAGTGTGTTTTTTTTTTAATTTTCTTGGCTTTTGTAATGTTTGGTCAAATAAATAAAGTTGTATGTTCGAGTGTAACTGACGCCGGCCGGAGTGGCCGAGCGGTTATAGGCGCTTCGGTCTGGAACCGCGTGACCGCTACGGTCGCAGGTTCGGATCCTGCCTTGGGGATGTATGTATGTGATGTCCTTAGGCTAGTTAGGTTTTAGTAGTTCTAAGTTCTAGGGGCTGAAGACCTCAGATATTAAGTCCCATTTGAACCAGTGTAACTGACAGCCGCTTATTTTGGCGCCTTTCCACAATTTAAACTAGCTGTCCTGTCCTTCGGATTTAGCAGGGCGTCTCAAGCTGTAGCCTTTTTCCGCATATATCGACACCTTGCAATTTGAAGCGTCGTTGAGCTCATGGGTGGCGTAGTAAGGCGCCACGCTTTTGCTCCATTACAGATGAAAGTTGTACGCATCTTTGAGCGAAGTTTCAAACTTAATCGTCCCGGGGTTTTGAAAAAGTGGTCTTTTAATGATATTGCGTGGTGTAGCTTCGTCACTGAAATTTGTCTGTTCAGCAGCTCTCCCACGATGTGGTTCAAGGTACCAACCCAGGCGGGGATGTCCTGATGGAACCAACCGCTACTGGTACCTGGCACAAGCTGAATTCAAGCACCTACCACAGTTGGCAAGACATAGCGCCTTAGTGCTGAAAGCAACGGCCGCCTTTTGTATGTTGTACTCCTGTCTCTAGGCTGTCGAGAAACATGCTATCCGAACCCCTTTTATTGTATTTTATGTATTTTGTTTTGAGCCCCCAGTCTATCGACTGGCTGGATGCTGCATGCCACGAATTCATCCCCCGCAGTAACCTCTCCTCAATCGTTTGTTGGATATACAGGGTGTATATTAAGTCCGGCAACAGTTTCAATCATGTATTGCGCAAGAACCAAACATTGTACAGGTATCATACAAATGTCATTTTGAAGAGAAACCCAGAATTTTTTTTTTTTTAATGTACGCCGCCACAGCGTAGTTTGGTAACTTGCCGATAGTCAGCACTAGTCGCAAACATAGCGAGTTCAGGTGTGGTGCGAGCTTTCTGTGTGTTGGAGTTCGACAGAAACAAGTGTGCTACAGCTGTTCATCTGATGTTTAGAACCAAGTATGGTAAGAAACCACCAACAAGGAAGGCCATTTAGCACTGGCACAACAAATTCGTTACGACGGGTTGCTTGTGCCCGGCAAAGAGAAGCGGACGTCCCAGTGTGAGTGCAGTGAATGTGGAGCGGGTACGAGAGACATTCATAAGGAGTCCAAAGAAATCGGTGCGTCGTGCATCCCGTGAACTCGAAATGGCTCCAATGTCAGTGTGGAAGGTCCAGAGACAGAAGCTGTCTATGAAACCATTCAAATTGGAGCTAGTGCAGAAGGTCAATGACGCCGACAAAGACAAGCGTTTTGTGTTTTGTTCGCAGTTGCAACTATTGAACGAGGATAGGTATGGCATTATTGATGGCTTAATGTTTAGTAGCGAAGCCACTTTTCACACTAATGAGAAAGTGAACAGGCATAATTGTGGAGTTTGGGGTACAAAGAACCCACACGAACGCACTGAATGTGAGCGTTATTCCCCACAGGTAAATGTTTTTATGCCTTGTCATGTCAAAAATTGTACGGGGGATTCTTCTTCGCCGAGAGTACTGTCACTCGATATTCCTACTTCGACATGTTGTACCAACGGTTGATGACTCAAATGCAATCGGACTCTCGGTTCATTATTTAGCAGGGTGGGGCTCCACCCCATTTTCATAGTGAGGTTCGTGGGTACCCGAACACGGAGCTGCCACATAGATGGATTGGCAGTGCTACAGAAGGGGACATCTCTTTCATTAAATGGCCTCCCCGATCACCAGATCTCACTCAGTAAGTTTTTTCTGTGGGGACACATTAAAGATCTGGTGTATGTACCGCCACTACCAAGTGATGTAGCAGAGCTCCGTTGGAGAATACGGGAAGCGACTGCCACAGTCGACGATGCCATGCTGGGTTGGGTATGGTAAGAATTCGATTATCGTATTGACATCTGCCGGGTCACTCATTGATCACATATCGAATGTTTGTAAAATAACTTTCAGAGTTTCTCTTCAAAATGCAATATGTATGACATCTGTTCAATGTTAAGTTCTTGTGCAATAAATAATTGAAAGCGCTTCCGGACTTTATGTACACCCTGTATTCGAATCTCTGTCTTCCTCTGCAGCTTTTAACCCCTGTAGTTCCCTCTAGTGCCATGAAAGTTACTCCCTGATGCGTTAAAACATGTCCTATCATCCTCTCATTTATTCTTGTCAGTGTTTTTCGTTTTACTTCAAAATGTTCAAGGGTTGTGAATCCTAAGGCACCAAACTGCTGAGATCATCGGTCCCTAGAATTGCACACTACTTAAACTAACTTATGCTAAGAACAACACACACACCTATGCCCGAAGGTGGACTCTAATCTCCGGCTGGAGGCGCTGCGCAGTTCGTGACATGGCGCCTCAAACCACGCGGCCACACCGCGCTGTTTTGCTTCCTTTGCCGTTTCTGTGGAGAGCTTTATCGTTCGTTATCAGTCCACGTGATTTTCAACATTCTTCTGAAGCACCACAGCTAAAACGCTTCGATTCTCTTGCTCAGTAGCCTAAACTGACACCATGTCTTTCGAGGCTGCTTTCCTGCAAATTTTATCAGCATACTGTAGGATTAAATAAATGTACTATTGATATCGTTGTTAAAGGGATGAAACTAAAAGTGGGGTACTTTTTTGCTTCGGTGATTAGCTGTCACGATAGTTTGTAACTATCCGTTTAATTTCTCGATTAAAGTGCGCTCTCCAAGCATAAGAGTTCATTTAATTATTTCATATGAACACATTCATTAAAGTGCTACCTATTCACTCCTTTAATACGCAATATCCTATTGAATTTTATATTAAAGTTTTACCTTTCGAAAAGAGAGATCGTTAGCTGTAGTCTCTTGCACTCATTTTAGTAACGAACTGCTACAGTCAGGGGTTACATCCAAATGACAAATGCTCGGGCGTACAGCAATAAAGCGTTAGTATGAAGCAGGCATTTAGCTGGACAATACCTTTCCTGTGCTGCAGGAACGTGTTACATGGTGCACAGTGTTAATGAGATGGGTCTGAATAACACAAAGGCTGCAGAGTGATTGGGGCGAATCAAATATTTAAACAGGTGATGCAGAGAAACACCTTGATTGTCCGTCGGAAAAGCTCATTGCAAGTTCAGTTTTTCACTTTCCATAATTGAACGCAAATAAATTGTTCCCGCTCTAGCTAAATGATAAATGATATTTAACTAGCGATAAATAAAACACGTGTTTTGTACATTATCGGTAAACCGTGATATAATGGATAAATGAGACAGTTGGTACTCCTTACTTCTAACAATCTATTAAATTTGATTTGGTGCTGTCCAGTCAACATCTTAATCAATTCCTCTACATCATCGGTTTCCTAGAGTTAGTCATTTATCGTTACTATCGTCGAATATCTATTTCCACATCAGCAAGTTGTGACTAACGGAGAACGGGCTTTAAATACTACTTCTATTTTAGCAAACTCTACCTTCTGTGTTGCATTTGCGTAGTATAAGAATTGTACTATGGCTCAAACTTCACTACATGAGACTCTCCATTTATTCAGCGAAAACTGTCTTAGAATTGAGGCACTCTTAGTCAGGCGGTTACAACGTATCACGAATGATAACTAGCAACTACTGCAACCAGATGGACATCAACAGAAAAAACAGACGTAAGAAATTGTCTCTAGTGCTGCGTTCAAAACGCAGGTTCCATCGTGTACGAAACTGGGCGTTAACAAGAAGCGTTTGTTACGTGGTTTTACTTACGGCAGAGAAACGTGGTTGTTACACGCGGTAGTAGATTATAAAACTCAGGACTGCTCAGCGGAAAGTGCAGAGGTGCCTGATGGAGGAAAGGGCATGATCCCATCATGCACTGCTACGCAGACAATGTGAGATAAAGGTAGCAAAACTTACGTAAAAGTAGCTAGATACGTGACACATCAGTCAGTTAGCAGTAATCAAATTTATTATAATACAATGTTACCAGTGTTCGGAATTTTGCTACAATGATTATTTTATGTCTGCAGCATCACTCTCAATTTGTTGGTTTTTGTTTGAGAGGTAGGGGGAACTTAGACGAATTAAATCGGGTGATGCTGCGGGATTTAGATTAGGAAATGAAACGCTTAGAGTAGTAAATTAGTATTGCTATTTGGGGTGCAAAATAACTTATGATGGTCGAAGTAGAGAAGATATAAAATGTAGACTGGCAAAAGCAAGGAAAGAATTTCTGAAAAAGAGAAATTTGTTAACGTCGAGTATAGATTTAAGTGTCAGGAAGTCGCTTCTGAAAGTATTTGTAGGGAGTGTAGCCATGTATGGAAGTGAAACATGGACGATAAATAGTTTACACAAGGAGAGAATAGAAGCTTTCGAAATGTGGTGCTACAGAAGACTGCTGAAGATTAGATGGGTAGATCACATAACTAATGAGGAGGTACTGAATAGGATTGGGGAGAAGAGAAGTTTGTGGCACAACTTGACCAGAAGAAGGGATCGGTTGGTAGGACATGTTCTGAGGCATCAAGGGATCACCAATTTAGTACTGGAGGGCAGCGTGGAGGGTAAAAAACGCAGAGGGCGACCAAGAGATGAATACACCAAACAGATTCAGAAGGATGTAGGTTGCAGTAGGTACTGCGAGATGAAGATCCTTGCACAGGATAGAGTAGCATGGAGTGCTGCACCAAACCAGTCTCTCGACTGAAGATCACAACAACAACAACAACAACAACAACCACAACGACAAGGAATATTATTGTCTCTTGTTACCGATGCTTGAAACTGCCCCCGGTCCTAGCATCTTGAAGTTTTCTCGATTGAGAATGCATACGCTATGAAAGTACTCCAAAATTTACGTATTTTACTACGTGGGACGGAGTTTTAATGATACAGTTGCTTTTCACGTAATCATTTTATCTATTCTTTGCGCGTTATATGGGACTGGTTTTATTTTATTTTATTTTTGGCTTTTATGCGTCTGTACTGGTTTGCTTATATGCATTTTGATCACTAATTTACGCACTTAAGCCGGTCAGACATGTCTCCTGGGTACTGCATGCCGCACTATACGCGGCACCTGTGTCTCAATTTATCATAGAAATTTCAAAAACTGCGACTGTCTCGAATAAAACAGTGACCCGTCTATACAATAAGTTTCCTTTAATTTACGTCTATGATCACAAACTTTTTGTTAACAGGTTACCGGTTTCGGTCTATAATGACCATCATCAAAAAAATGGTTCAAATGTTTCTGAGCACTATGGTACTTAACTGCTGTTGTCATCAGTCCCCTAGAACTTAGAACTACTTTAACCTAACTAACCTAAGGACATCACACATATACATGCCCGAGGCAGGATTGGAACCTGCGACCGTAGCGGTCACGCGGTTCCATACTGACCATCATCAGATCTGTTTTTTAACAACAAAGTCCTAATAGCTGCACTACATTACAACTTTGTTGTTATAAAAAAGATCTGATGATGGTCATGATAGACCGAAACTGGTAATCTGTTAATAAAAAGTTTGTGACCATAGACGTAAATTAAAGGAAACTTACATCATAGTAATGTTTGTGTGTGCGCCAATAGAGACATTCTAATGTGGGCGGCTCGTACCGCGGTTTTGTTATCGTGGCTGAGCCGGCTGGTGTGCTCAAGCTAATATACGATAAACGTAAAAAAAATTTCCACCACGTATTGGTACTTTCGTGGTGTTATTGCATCTGTTTCTCTTCTTTCACTGGGCCCACTCCATGGTTTAGATGCTTCATGAGAGATTATATACCCAATTCCCTGGGTGTCTATTTTACATTATACGTGGTTTTATGACTAATGGGTGACGTATCCAGATGCATTTACGTAAGTTTTAATTACTTTTATTTCACATTGTCTGTGTAACAGTGGAAGATGGGACATACCCTTTCCCTCAATTTTATCAAAAATGGCTCTGAGCACTATGGGACTCAACTACTGTGGTCATAAGTCCCCTAGAACTTAGAACTACTTAAACCTAACTAACCTAAGGACATCACACACATCCATGCCCGAGGCAGGATTCGAACCTGCGACCGTAGCAGTCGCACGGTTCCGGACTGCGCGCCTAGAACCGCGAGACCACCGCGGCCGGCTCAATTTTATCCAACTCATTCGTTTCTTGTTTTTGTAGACAATCTGATGATGCCCCAGAAGGGTGAGACGCGTCATTGACATACTGACACAATTAATTTAGCAACTGAGATCGTTTTTGTTCTGAAACTGGTCTACTGCGACCTCCTAACGGCAGCTCTGTACATAGAGTAATAAAGGAGCTACCAGATGCAAAATGGAAAGCAGTGTCGCAATTAACACGATCTGAGGGGATTGGTTATGTATTAGAGCAGAAATTCACTTTTCATAAGATGACAGTTCTTTTGGTATAACGTACCAGAGTTGCAGGAATATTTTAGCCGCACACTACAGGCTATACGCATTGTTTGCCGCTGCGGCGGGCGGCTTGATGGGCCAGTTCTCAGGGAACGACCGCTCCCCGCTCTCTATTAGGCGCTGGAGGTTCCTGGAACACCCTAACTTTGGCTGCCTCGGCTTCTGGTGCGGATGTGAAGGGCTGGCCGTGTCCTCAGCAGAGTCCGCTAGTTGGGGTGTTGCTGTCAGCGGCAGTCGCCTGTTAATTGCGTGCCAGCATATCGGCATACCGGCCTCTCGGGCTAGACTTCATGGTGGAGCCAGTTACTCGCCAGTACGCATTTCTTCAACACGAAGTCATTTTACAGGAAGGCGCCGTAGCAATGATTGAATGGTTCAAATGGCTCTGAGCACTATGAGACTTAACATCTAACGTCATCAGTCCCCTAGAACTTAGAACTACATAAACCTAACTAACCTAAGGACATCACACACATCCATGCCCGAGGCAGGATTCGAACCTGCGACCGTAGCGGTCGCGCGGTAGCAATGATTGAAACTATGCTTTTGGGAACGTGAAAAATGTTGTAATTCTAAGAAAGCATCCTGTCTTTTTTGATGAGAGAATCATTTTAATTCTTTTGCACGTACGGGCTTCGGCAAGTGAGATTCACATTTCGTCCCTCACCGACAATATTCCGCAACAAGAGTGGCACATTATCCGGAGAGAGAACCACCAGCTAGTTTCCTACAGACACTGTTGCTGTACTGCTAACAGTGACATCACAGTGTGCGAGTGAAATGATGCGGCAGATGGGAACGTGCTTCTATGTCGACGTATGCGGGAGAGTACAATATTGTGGGCAAAACATGTAAACGTCACACATGTTCGCCGTGGAATTCTCGCGTTTCATGCACCAAGTGGGAAGTCACGTGGAGACTCTAGGCATGCCAGTCGTATCGGGAATATTACTGTCGACTAACCATTTTCTCACAGATGCTGCTGTGTGACAATGTGCAATGTGCACTGCTGATACAAACATCGTCTTCAATCTGTTCCTGTACTTTACATCTACATTTACATCTACATCTATACTCTGCAAATCAACATGAAGTGCATGGCAGAGAGTACGTCCCATTGAACCAGTTATTAGGGTTTCTTCTTGTTCCATTCACGTATGGAGCACTGGAAGAATGATTGTCTAAATGCCTCTGTGCGTGCCGTAATTATTCTGACCTTATGCTCACGATCCCTATGTGATCGATACATAGGGGGTTGTAGCATATTCATCATTTAAAGCCTGTTGAAAATTTGTTAATAGACTTTCTCGGGGTAGTTTACGTCTGTCTTCAAGAGTCTGCCATTTCAGTTCCTTCAGTATCTCTGTGACACTCTTCCACGGATTAAACAAACCTGTGACCATAGGTGCTGCCCTTCTCTGTACACGTTCAATATCCCCTGCTAGTTCTATCTGGTACTGATCCCACACACCTCAGCCATAATCTAGAACCGGTCGCACGCATGATTTTTAAGCGATCCTTTTTTTGTAGACTGATTGTACTTCCCCAGTATGTGTCCTCGGAGTCTTTCGCGACGGCATACATGAACAAAACGTTCTCGGTTTTCAAGCCGCGTCAGTTGAAATAAAATCCTCGAGCTTTCGATGACCACCGGCCATCGTCGTCAGGAGTTCACTGACTGCCGAAGCTGCTACGATTTCTCGTTTATATATGCATGATAACATCATCAGTAGCCAATCAGATAGACCCAATGTTGCGCGCGCGCGTAAGTCGACCCGGGCAGCTAGCTGCCGCTTCCTTTATAGTGCAGTCCCAATATGTAGATGCATGAGGCAACACTTTTGTATTTTCGAACTGATTTTATGTCCGTTTTCTAGGCAATGCTTCGCTATGGCCGACTCGTCAAGCTCTCTGTGTTTCATATGGCGCTTGTGCTCATTACAACGTTCCCCGCCAGTCAGTGAACTCCTGACGACGATGGCGGAAATGGTCATCGAAAGCTCGAGGATTTTATTTGAATTGACGCGGCTTGAAAACCGAGAACGTTTTATTCACTTCCCCAGCATTCTGCCAATAAACTCAGGTCTACCACTTCCTTTACGGAAGACTGAACCTATGTGAGCCTTTCATTTCATATCCCTACAAAGTGTTACACCCAGTTGTTTGTATGAGTTGGCCGATTCCAACAGTGACTCACCGATATAATAGTTTTTTCTGAACGTTTAGAGCAAGTTGCCGATCTCTGCATCACATTTAAATCTTGTCAACATCTGACTGAATATTTACGCATCTTCTCTCATCAGTACTTCATTACAGATAAGTACACCATCTGTAAAATGCCAGATGTTACTATTAATATCGACTGCAAGTTCATTAATACATAACATGAACAGAAAGGGTCCCAACAAACTTTCCTGGTGCACACACGGAGTTACTTGTAGATCTGACGATTGCTCTCCATCACAAATAGCACGTTTTGTCCACCCTACTAAAAATTCCTCAATCCAGTCACAAATTTCACTAGATACCCCATCTGATCGTACTTTGTACGATAAGCGTAGGTGCGGTAGTGTGTCAAATGCTTTACGGAAATAAAGAAACACCGCATCTACCTGGTTGTCTTGATCCAAAGCTTTCAGTATGTCATATGAGAAAAGTGCGAGTTCGGTTTCAGTGATCGCTCTTTGCGAAATCCATGCTGGTTGGCATTGATGAGATCACTCTGTACCTCATTATGTTTGAGCTCAGGATATGTTCTAAGATTCTACAACAAATCGATGTCCAGGATATGAGATGGTAGTTTTCTGGATCACTTCTACTACCCTTCATGTAGATGGCTGAGATCTATGCCCTTTTCCAAGAACTGGACACAGTTGATTGTTCGAGGGATCTACATTATAGTTAGAAGAGGGGTTGTGTTCAACGCAATAGTCAACGATATAAGATATTTTTATATCCTTGCGCATGTTCCGTTTTCTTAAGCACAATAAGGGGACAACACACAAACACCAAGAAACACTCCCTTACCCCAACACCACCTCCTCCGTACTGCACTGTTCGCACTACATATGACGGTAGGCAACGTTCTCAAGGCATTTGCCAAACCCAAACTTTTCCATCGGGTCACGAGGTATAGCGCACTCGTTTCCAGTCACCCACTGTCCACTGGAGTCACTCCTTAACACCACCTTTAACATCGCGTAGCACTGACAACAGAAATGTGTGGCTTATGGTGAGCTGCTCGACAAATGTCCCCATTCTTTTTAATTCCCCACGCTCAGTAACTGTACTAGCTGGATTGTTGGTAGCACTTTGGAATTCATGATTGCTTCCTTCCGCTGATTTCATGCCATCATTTACAATCCGCGACGGTCCCCAACTAACTGCCAGGTCTTAGGTGAACTTCGGTCCTTTTCACAATCACATCAACAACAGTCCACTTGGCCTGTTGGTATGAAATACCCCCGTTAAGTTTTGTTACTCAGGTACCATCCAGTGGCTAGTCTACTTTCGATGCTAGTGAGATCTCTTGACCCATCTATTGTGCTGTTACTGCTTTTCTGCTGACAAAAAAGTAATCCCCGCCACCTTTTGTAGTGACGTGTCCGCCTCTCGTCACTTTTAGTGGTCAATTCCCCATTAACTAGGAGTGTCCGGATAGTTTTGATCAAATAGTGTACTCTTAACTCTACAGGTTTGGAGTTTGTGTGACCTACATCTATACCTACATCTACATGGTTACTCTGCAATTCCAACTTAAGTGCCTGGCAGAGGGTTCATCGAACCATTTTCATACTACTTCTCTACCATTCCACTCTCGAATAGCGCATGAGAAAAAGGAAGACCTAAATCTTTCCGTCCAAGCTCTGCTTTCTCTTATTTTTATTATAATGACCATTTCTCCCTACGTAGGTGGGTGTCAGCAAAATATTTTCACATTCGAAAGAGAAAGTTGGTGATTGAGATTTCGTAAATAGATCTCGCCGCAAGGAAAACCTCCTTTGTTTCAGTGACTGCCACCCTAACTCTCGTATCATATCAGTGACACTCTCACCCCTGTTGCGTGATAACATGAAACGAGCTGCCCTTCCATGCACTTTTTTTTATGTCCTCCGTCATCCTGCCTGGTAAGGATCCCACACCGTGCAGCAACATTCCAGCAGAGGACGGACAAGTGTAACGTACGCTGTCTCTTTAGTGGGTTTGTCGCATCTTCTAAGTGTTCTGCCAACAAAGCAGCGCAGTCTTTGTTTCGCCTTCCGCACAATATTATCTATGTGGTCTTTCCAATTTAAGTTGTTCGTAATTGTAATTCCTAGGTATTTAGTCGAATTGACAGCCCTTATATTTGTGCGATTTATCGTATTCCCAAAATTCATCGGATTTCTTTTAGTACCCATGTGGATGACCTCGCACTTTTCTTTGTTCAGTGCCAATTGCCACTTTTCGCACCATACAGAAATTCTCTCTAGATCATTTTGTAATTGGAATTGTACGTCTGATTACAGCGTCATCTGCAAACAATCGAAGGGGTCTGCTCAGATTGTCACCTAGATCATTTATGTAAATCAGGAACAGCACAGGGCCTATGACACGCGGAACGCCAGATATCGCTTCTGTTCTACGCGATGATTTACCGTCTATCATTACGAACTGTGACCTAGGATATACCGGTCCGATAGTGAGTGTGGAGTGAACAGAGAACTTCGGAACAGACTTCAGTACAAGCCTGGATCCAAGAAAGAGTTGGATGATGGACGTCGAGAGTCTCCCCCTCCCCCTAAAGAAGAAATATTTTCTATAAACTTTCCTATTTTTCATGCAATTATTTCCAAATTTTTAACTAACTTTCGGCGAATAAAGAGAGCATAAAAATTACACGTCTGTAAAATGGCAAGGAATTCTAGAAAAATACAAGCTATGTTTGATCTATAACCCCTTTTAGTTCCTGCTTGAGTGCTACTCCTCGTGGATGGGTTTTCTGACTGACTGGCAGCTTCGAACCAAATAAAGACGCACATTCTCTGACTAACTGTACCAACTGCTAACGAAAATTCCAACACAGTTTTTGACTCATCTGGCGGAACCGAGAAACCAAAGGTAGCTAAGACCAGAGAAAAAGGCAAAGGCCCGCTACTAAGAAAAGAATTACATTACCTTCTACGAAGATAGGAGGAAATAACAGACAGCGTTCTCACAAAGTTTCAGGCTCCAGTAGCTACGGTTGGCAGACTTCTCTTCACAACTGTGGTATTAAGTGCAGTGCTAATAATGGTATCTGATCACTACGATTTTAAGTTGTGAAGACGTCTTGGAAGACTTTCAACTGGAACTAGATAACATTCCTCCAGAATTTTTAAAATCGTTGCTGGGCGCGCAACCAAAGGATTATGCAGTTTCGTGTGTAGGATCTATGAGGCAGGAGACGTAGCATAAGACTCTGGGAAAAATAACAGCCACGTATTTCTGTAGACCACAAGGATACATAAATGCGGAACCTATCTATCAGCTTAACAGCTCATGCATTTAAATTGATAACGCGTATAGCATACAGAAGAACGGAAAAAAAGTTGAGGGTAGGATTCGGAGCGGATTTCTGATGTTATGCTTGATGATGGAAGCTAAACATAAGAAAAAGTAAGACGAAACTTTCGACAATAGAAAATGTTGCAAGGTGTTTGAAGGTTAGAAAATGTGGTGTAAAGTATAGGATAAAACGATAATATAGAATGTGTACAATAACCAAGAAAGAACATTTTGAATGGATGACCAAGAACTCTGTGCTCGCATTAAAAACGGTGTAAGATCCTACTACTCAATCTCTGTTTTGAAGAAGCAAGGATGGGAATAAAAGAAACCTTACAGTGTGGGATTAAAAATGAGGATATCTGTTACAAGAGTCGCTGATAACACTCCTATACTCAGTGAAAGCGAAGGAGAATTGCTGGACATAGTGCATGGAATTAATAGTCTATCGACCACAGAGTATGGGTTTAGAGTAAACCAACGAAAGAGTAAAGTAATAAAATGAGATTAGTGAAAAACTTACAGCCAAAATTAGCGGCCACGTTGTGGGATAAGTGAGAGACGTGTGCTACATCCCAAGTAAAATAATACATGGCATGCGAAGCAAGGAGGAACACGAAAAGCAAATCTGCAAGGCGTTCCTGAAGAAAAGAACTCTACAAACATCAAACATCGGCATTAACATGAGTAAAAAGTTTGTGACATTGTCCGTTTAGGGCAAAATATTGCGTCGTAGTTAGTCATGGGTAGAGGGAAAGCTTTAACAGACGAGAATCGAAGCGTCTGAGATGTGGTGCTGCAGAAGAACGTCGAAAATCAGGTAGACTGATAAGATGACAAATGAAACTGTTCTGCGCAGAATCGGCGAAGAAGGAACGTATAGGGATTGCTGACAAGAAGAAGGGACAGGATGGGAGAACAAGTGTTAAGACACCATACAATGGTATTAGAGCGAGCTGTAGAAGAAGGGACAGGGCCCTGCAGTTGCAGGCTCTTTCTCATATTCGTAAAATATGTAAATTCCCACTTCTACTGGGGGGCAGCTGGCCCGTGCCACCCTTCCCAACACTCCCTCCCCGAATGGAACCCCCCCCCCCCCCCGCCCTTTGCTGACGCCAGTGCCACGACTAACCCGTGTGAACTTCTACCTCGGCTAATTCATTTGACACTCGTCTTACATTATCCTAGGAAACACACAGTAGTTGCTGCTGCAAGAGAGCAAAGGTGTGCCGCATCCGCAGCGAAGCGGTGGACGTGCCTCGGAGTCTGAAGCAGCGCACACGTGTGACGCCCCCAGCGCTAGCTGTAGTAGGAGCGGCAGCAGCAGCAGCGAGGAGACCGTGCAGTGGAGAGGGATCGTCTAGCCGCGCAGTCGCCGTCTCAGGGACTTCCCCGCGGCAGACAAAGGGCGCACCGGCCATTGTCGCCGAGGAGCGTCCGCGCGGAACAATGGCGTTTTGTTTACCTGCCGCTGCCGGCCATTGTCCGGCCTGCTCTGCCCTGCGTCTGCCCTCCGCGAGCGGCGCAGGTCTGCCGTCTCCACAGAGAACCGTAGCCGGCGATGACGAGTTGTCGAAACAAAAGTGGTGCTCTGTTTGCGAGATCTTTTCACAAGTCTAGCTGCTCTCGACGAGCTGCTCTGAGAGTACAGGGCACCGCGTTCCGGAAGACCACAATTGAGCAACTGCTGCAGTTCGTAGTTTGCCATAGAGTAGCAGGTGCATATCCAGGGTTTCGCTCTGGGCAGAATATCGCAGTTTGCCTAATCCGTCTCCCTTCCCACTCCCACTCCCCCGACCAAGCCACCAATTGTAACTTTAAGTCAATCTCACTTTTAAAGTGACACAGACTCCTAGGATTTCATTTATAATAACAATAAAGTATAACGTCTTAACAGTATAGTAACAGCAATCATTTCACAAAATCAGTGCGTAGTTCATTTTGCCTTTCAAGAAATTGCGATTCTGAACGTCATTTGAGAAATATTCGTCCGAAAATCTAGGAATTAACTCTGTCGTGACATTGCTTTATGAACAGCAACATCTTTGACAGTTTAATTTTTTAATCATCAGTCTTCCGCCTAGTTAAATACAGCCCACCGCGAATTCCACTCTTGCGCTAACCTCTTCATCCCAGAGTAGCTCTTGCATCCTACATTCTCAATTACTTGTCGGATACATTCCGGTCTCCGTCTTCCCCAAGAGTTTTTATCCACCTACAGCTCGCTCCAATACCACGGAATTATTGCATGGTGTCTCAACACTTGTTCTTCGCCAGCGAGATGTAGATATAATTAAGTAAAAATTGCCGGCCGGGGTGGTCGAGCTGTTCTAGGAGCTACAGTCTGGAGCCGCGCGACCGCTACGGTCGCAGGTTCGAATCCTGCCTGGGGCATGGATGTGTGTGATGTCCTTAGGTTAGTTACGTTTAAGTAGTTCTAAGTTCTAGGGGACTGATGACCTTAGAAGTTAAGTCCCATAGTGCTCAGAACCATTTGAACCATTTTTTTAAGTAAAAATTGTAGTCGGGAATTACCAGGATCAGGGAAATGACATCGAAGGAGTAAGCTCCTTTAACTAGCTCCTTTAAATAGCGGTAGTGGTCTCCTCGGAGGTGAAAGATTCCATTAATGTAATCCCCTAATCAAACGAGAGGGCGTGTGGGATGTACAAGGCGACAGAATCGAAGTCCAGGACGACCCCAACATTGGCACGGTAGAGTCGGTGACAAAGCTCGACAAAGTTACCTGCTGTGTATTATTGGCATGTGACTTGCTGTGCATGGTGATCGACAACCGACTGAGCTACCCAAGCAGAACTCACGACCCTTACCCACAGATTTACTCCGGCCATTAGTTCATCTCCTACCTTCCAAAATTTACAGAATCTTTCCTGCGAAACTTACAGATGTAGCACAGTTCGCGAGTCGTGACTGGGTAGCTCAGCAATTTGACAATACTTGCCCGCGAGAGACATTACAGATGTAGCACAGTTCGCGAGTCGTGACTGGGTAGCTCAGCCATTTGACAATACTTGCCCGCGAGAGACAAAGTTCCTGACTTCGAGTCTGAGTATAGCACATAGGTTTAATTATCCGCGAAGTCTCATTCTCAAACTAAGTTCTCATATGAACTAGAATAACGGAAGCTTATAAGAGTTTGGAACCAAAATTACAGAAAGGATAATTAATTTAAAATCGCTATGTTTGTCTTTAAGAACCGTCATTTATTCAAGACGTACGAAAATTTTTGGTATAGCCATCTTACAGCTAGTGCAGTGAACGACAGTAGCATTGAGAGGTTCTTGAATGTAACGGGATGGCTGTTGTTGGACAACAGACGCCTGTAGTTAGAAAATCGTTCCCCCTGTGGTGAAACAACTGGAGCGCGTACTTTGACATTTTCATTTAGTTTCAAAAACGAATCTGAGAAATCGACACGGGAGGCTTGATATTTAAAAAAAGGACATTGCTTCTGGAACAATATCAACACAAGGTATCAATACCCTTATCTGGTACAAGTTCAACTTGTGCAAGTGACACGACAATGACATGAAGCAGATGAGCCATCAGTTCATTTTCAACGTGCACGATTATAATCTTGTTTTCCCTGTGATATTTGTCTATTTGGTACGAGATATGTCAGTCAGTATTCTAAGAAAAATTATGTCAGGTGTTTGTACAATTGCATTGGATAATATCGACATTGTTCAGTGTCAAAGGAATACTGGATGCTTTTAAGTAATCTGTTGTACGCTGCGTCCTGGATGATGGTTAATAACCGAAACCTGTAGATCACTAATGGGACAAATAAACAGCTGATGGTTACGATGCATTTTATAAAATGAAGATTTTTGTCTCTAATGAGCGTTCCTAACATATTCCAGATTATTGACGGAATGTTGCAAAGCTATATGAAATGGAATGGGCATATCGTGGCGGTATTAGGGAAGGCAAATGCTGGTCTTCGTTTCTTTGGTAGAACTTTGGGAAAGTGTAGCTCATCCATAAAGGAGACAGCATATCGAGCGCTACTGCTACTCATTATTGCGTACCGTTCGTGTATTTAGGATTCCCACCAGGTCGGATTGAAGGAAGACTTCCAAGAATTCAGAAGCATGATGTTAGATTTGTTGCCGGTAGATTCGATCAGCATGCAAGTATTATAGCGATGCTTCGTGAAGTCAAATGGGAAACCCTGGAGGCAAAACGATACTGTTTTCGGGACGCGTTACTGCTGAAGTTTAGACAACTGGCATTTGAGGCTAATTGCAAAACGATATTACTGCCGCCCGGGAATTTAGCGTAAGGACCACAAATATTCGTTGCGAAAAATTGGGACTCGTACTCAGGCTTTAAGATAGGCGTTCCTCGCTAAAAAGTAAAGAAAATTACTAGTAGTGGTAAGTGATGATGCCATGCATCGTTGGAAGCTTGCAGAATATGAATATGTAGACGTATTGACTACTCCTCCTGGGAGACTCTATATATGGCATACTTTGTCCTTGAGCCATTATAGATGTTGGATCTGGAACATTACATTACTAAACTACTTTTATATTGGACCATCGGATTTGGTTTGCGCCACTGCCTCCGATACGAAAGTACCAGGTTTGGATTACCGATGCCTCGTCAGATGTTCTTCTGAGGCAGGGAGCCTCACTGAGCCTTGTGAGACCAGATGTGCTTGAATAAAGAAGCAGAGTATCATATGAATCCAACTGCTGGCGACAACTTCTGAAAGTCTATCTTTCTCGCGTTGACGAATCAAAGTCCCTCTGACAATGTGCAATGTCTTTACTGTGTGTTGCAGGCTGTACGATTGACGCAGCACACTGTGAGCAGCAGAATGGCCAGGTATTTATGTCGGGAACAAGCCGAAATGATGTTTGCGTATGCCCTACAGATGGAACCATCGAGAGGTAGCACAGCTATAGCAAACCAAATACTGTCATAGACACCAACCACATCACACAACATTTCAAGCCCTTTTTGGCGTTTGTGTGATAATGGGTCCTTTCAGGCAGACGAAAGTACAGGGAAGCTGCGGACTGAGCGTACACCAGATTTCGAGGACCGGTATCTTCCTATCTACCATTTCCATCTGCTTAGCCATACTGAAACACCATCTCGGCTTGTTCCTGACATGATACTGGACCACTCTGCTGCTTACAATACGCGGTGTCAATAATACAGCATGCACCACACAAGGTACCCATGGCTCTTGGTCAGATAAACATTCATTCGTCAGCGGCATCTCCCGTGTCTCCAGACATTTGTTAAAAGGACCTTTTATCCTCAATTTCCAGTCAGGAACGCGTCCCTGAAGTTTGTCGGTTTTATTAATGTTCACCCTGCATAAATAAAACGAACCACTACAGCCGCATCATCAAAGAAAATTGCTTTAAACGGCTAGTTTCCGCGAAACAACTTACGCCATTTTTATGTCCACTATAAGCCAAGACAGCTCTTTCATTTTTGGCCCTTGTATCGAAGAACACATAGAATACTACTCCTCGTGGATTGCATACATCAGTGGACCTGAAGATAGCGATAGGCACGGCTCCGAAACTGGTCGTTTGAAATACGAGGTCTGTTCAGAAAATTCAGGAACATTCGTAATTTCGCGCCAATGGTGAGTTGGAACGAAATGCGGTTGGCATCCCTGCACGCCTGTGCTTAACGTGCAACTGCTCTAAGTTCCATTGTTGTATGCCTGACAGTTATTGTTCAGTGTTGTATTGAGTAGAACGTTGTGTCTCGCAGTCTGCGTATTTCGTAGAGGAGCAACGCGTCTGCATTAAATTTTGTGTGAAACTCCAGAAAAGCTTTACAGAAAAACACGAAATGACGCAGTAAGCCTAGAGTGATGAGTGTTTAAGGTGTACACAGTGTTACCAGTGGTTCACAATGTTTAAAAATGGCCGGACGGAAATTAAAGACGACCCTCGTTCAGGACGCCCTTCGATGTCTACCGACGGCGCTCATGTCTGGGTCGTCAACAAAATTGCGCGTGACAATCGAAGATTGACTGCCAGAGAGACTGCAGATGAATGAATACGAGGGTCACTACAAAAGAAATACACACTATTTTTTTTAAAAAAAACATCTTTTATTCTACATGTTTGAAAGTTTTACAGTGTGTAGATACATCCTTTAGGAACAATATTTTCATTTCTCCACATAATTTCCATCCCTCTCGTCTTACGCATCTTGGAACTAGGACCTGTATACCCGCATGGTAAAATTCTGGACCAACCCGTTGGCGCCACTGTTTCGCAGCGTGCACAAGACAGTCATCATCTTCAAACCTTGTTCCATGAAGAGAGTCTTTCAGTTTCCCAAAGAGATGATAGTCACATGGAGCCAGGTCAGGACTGCAAGGCGGGTGTTTCAGTGTTGCCCATCCGAGTTTTGTGATCGCTTCCACGGTTTTTTGACTGACATGTTGCCGTGCATTGTCGTGGAACAGCAAAACATTCTGCTTTTGCCGAAGTGGTCGAACACGACTCAGTCGAGTTTGAAGTTCTTCAGTGTCTGTCAGCAGTCACCAATTCGTTAACTCTCTGCACATTGTCTGGAGTGTGCAGTACGAGGCCTGCCGCTGCGACGACAATCCTCAATATTGCCGTGCCCGGTTTCATCACGTAACTTGCTTGCCCACCGACTAGTTGTACTGCGATTGACAGCAGCATCTCTATACAGCTTTTTCAACCTCTTGTGGATGTTTCACACTGTCTCGTATTCACAGCACAGGAATTGTATGACAGTACGTAGATTGTGACGAACGTCAATTGTAGCATCCATCTTGAAGACGTGCTGTAACGGCGCCACTCACGGGAACCGGTTGAACTAAGTTTGAAAACAAGCGGGAAGGATGTATCTACACACTGTAAAACTTTCACACATGCAGAATGAAAACTGTATTTTTACAAAAATAGTGTGCATTTCTTTTGGAGTGACCCTCGTATATCCGTTGATCATGTCACGAAATGTTGACACGGCTTCTTGGAATGCATCTGGTTGTAGCCAAGTTCGTCGCACAGTTCATGAGCTAACACCAAAAATACCTTCGCCTCGCAGTTTGTGACGAGTTTTCGGATCGCGCAAATGAGAATGAGATGTTCCTTAAGAGAATCATAATTGGCAGTGAGGCGTGGGTGTACGGTTATGATGTGGAGACCAAGGTTCACTCTTCACAACGAGTCGGGAAAGGTCCTCCAAGACCAAAAGCAACTCGTCAGGTCAGGCTAAATGTCAAAACCATGCTGAGTGTTTTCTTTGGAGGGTTAGTTCATCGTGAGTTCATTGAACTGTTAATCGATGGCACGATCGGGACGTGTTGCGACTCCTGCGAGAAAATATGACAAGGAAACGGCCTGAAATGTGACGAGACAATTCATGGCCATTGTATCACGATAATGCACCCGCACATTCATCTCTGTTGGTTCGTGACTATTACACAAAAAACTAAATCACCGTGCTGCCTTATTCTCCATACTCTCCAGACCTGGCCTCTTAGCGTTTTGTTTTATTTCCAGAGTTGAAAGAACGATAATTTGCGACGACAGACGAGATAAACGAAAACTCACAGAAGGCGCTTTTCGTGATCCAGCAAGAGGCGTACCAAGATTGCTTCCGGAAGTGGAAACGGCGTTGGGGGCGGTGTATCGATTTTAGAGGAGAGTATTGCGAAGGAAGCCATACTCAATAAGTAAAAGGTAAGTGCAGAAAAATGTTGTGGATAAAGTTCCGGAATTTTTGGAACAGATCTCGTAAATTTCTTTGATGATACGGATGTGGTGGTTCGTTTTCTTTGTAAGGCAGCAGAGTTTGCACCTTACATGATGCTAAATCAGTACTAATACACCGAATAATAATTGATAATTGGCCCACCGGTAGGAGAGAAGTTTTGTGTGTCATGTCGGACTAACGATATGGGCTCAGAGGCTGGAACACGGCCGGACCCCCTAAGGAAGGTGTTTATGTCATGTCAAACTAACGGGATGGCCGCGTCCGGACCCCTTTTGTCGGCTGGCACTTCAGACTACCAAAGACGTTCGGAGAGGCTGCGCCATCACAACAAGAAGCGAGAAGACACTATATGCGAAAGAGAGAAAGACGATTTCGCACCACAGTGGAAAATTTGCGGAAGACTGTGACGGGATTGGTACAGAGCGCATAGAGATACGTGTTAAAAGTTTGGCGGCAACAGTAACCGCGGGAGAATTCTTTGTCGTGGTTGGGTACAAACGCGCACGGATACATGGAAGTCTGTGTCGTGATTGGCTACCAACGTGCACGGATCCATGCGGCGAAGAACGGCCAGGTTTTGCAAAAACTCTAAAGGAGGACTCTGGGGTCGGCTGTGGCGGTGAGCAGTCGCGGTGTCTGGCTGCCCTGCTTGAGAGCGTGGAGAGAAGTAGGTTGGAGAAGTTACCGACATTGAGTCTAGTGGTTACTCTCCAAGTCTGAATAGTTTAGAGCATACGACTCCACACACGTAGCGTTATCTGTTCCTCTCAGGAGAGAAACAGATTTGTACTAACTTGTGGTGTTCATAAACAATCTGAAGTGTACCTTTGCTGCCGCACACTTTAGTCGATCAACTACTCTTGGCATAGGTGCAAGTAGCTTGGGTATTGACTACTGACGGACTCCGCAATTGAAAACTTACGTACAGGAGTTTACGGGCGCAAACCACGTCCACGTTGGAGATTAAAGCCAAGCTCGCTCACGGGAAAGACGGCATCACGACGTTGGCTGGGCCGACCGTCGTAATCATCACGGAGAATTATGGTGATATTAGCAATCATCAGCCAAAGTAAGGCACTGTAATTCTAAATGAATTCGTATTCCGCTAGCTCTTTGACTGGCGCTCTCTGAGTCTGTGTCCGCTCAGGAGGAACAGCAATAGAGTCACTTGCGGGTTCAGTGTTGACTTACGTAGTTAGGAAAAGAGGATACATTGTGCCAATAATAGGCTAGTTAGATTAGCGAGTGTATTGTATTGTCATGTTATGCTAGAAATATTGCTGTTCTGAATAAATCTTAATTTGGTATCATATGCTAATCACCGCATTATTGATTTTGTAGCTAGCAATCATCTTACTTTTGTTTAATAATTAGAGTGTAATGATAATTTCGATATAAATGATACTGGGGGCATAACCGCGCGTTTAAACAGAGCCAACTTAAGTCAGATAGCAACTCAAGGTCGACTGAGAGTACCAATAGATATTTTTCAATATATCGATAATTTTATAATAAATCCCCCGTACGCTGCATCTTTATTTTTACTGACACTGACGGCTGGGGTAGTCGGCGACATGCTGACCACATGTACCCGTACTGCCTCGTAGCCAGTAGTATGCAAATGGGAAAATGCCCAAGGCCGAATCCGTGGCTGGTGCTTAAGTGTCGCGACCACTCTAGTATTACTACACACCAGCTTCCCCTTAATCAGTTAGTCGAGGTTGTATCCGCTCGGCAGTCTCGATACAAGCAGTTGACGGGGTGTGGCGGAGCGCAGAAGGTTGTGCGAGCAGGCGGTGGCGAGTGTCATCTGCAGTGCGAGACACAGTGTTCCACAGTGCCTACCGCGCTGTGTGGGCGGCGGACCGGCGGGGTTAGGCGAGCGGCGCAGCCAGTCCCGGCCAGAGGTTTCGGCCGGCGCGCCGACAGATGTCCGCGCATTTCCATAACAGAGGCCGCTGCTGCGAGGTCTGCTGCATATGCAGCCCACACACCCACACACCCGCCGCCCACCTGCCGGCGAGGCCCGCCTGTCGTCTGCACGCCCCGCGCAAACTGTTTATCGGAATTGCAAAGGGCTAACTCGCCCTCCGCCTCCGGTGCCGACCTCTCTTTCCACCGCCCTCGCCTCCTCTACCACGAGGTGGCGCTCTGCAGGTGGGGAGCAGCGCAGGGAAGTAGGTCGTCTCCTACCTTGCGACTAAATTGCCGGAAACCGGCAGCTGTGGGCGAAATCCGCCTTCAAAAAGACTGCGCACTGAGAGAGAAATCTCCGAAACGGGAAAAAGAAACAGCATGCTAATTCTCTCTCACACATTCCCTATCTCTCTTCGCTTCAGTCCGTGGCAGCACGGTATACTCATTCCGCCCGCTCCTTCATCCTCTTTTTTGTGCCGTACTTTTTCTCAATAAGAAGGCGTTTCCATGCAATAACACGGGCGTTGGCGCAAGCGGAGAAGCTTATTTTCCAGAGGGTGACAGCTACGATTTGCACTGTCGTTTGCAGGAGACTCTGTATACCAAGTGAAAACTTTTCCTGACGGTCCAAACCGTTCAGTTTGTTCAGCAGATTTTCTTGCTGCTGTAAAAGCGCCAAATGCGTCTAAAATGTCTTAAAATAAAGGAATATTAGGACTCAACGGAACACTTCTGTCAATGTTTAACTCCTCCATTATAAAATACTCGCCTAAAAACTGACAAAACACGTGAGAGATGAGTTTAGCATAATGATTAGTGACAGTAGTCATTGCTTTTTAGAAGCTTAGCGACCGTTGGGAATTAATGTGTATCATCTTTGTGTGACACTGTCCACTATCTATTTTCCACTCTGACGGCTAGCGCGCTTTTTTCGTCTGATGGAAACTCGTCGGAAGTTTCTGTTTGATAATTCTTTTAAGCCTAGCTCAGAACTTTTGCAATGTTGCCATCTGACGATGAACATCTCAAAACGTCCTAGTTTGCTGAACGAAACTGCTAATAGAAAAGCAAATAATAAGCCACTGCAGTGGTTTTTCTTTTTAAATTACGAATGGGTAGTGCAGCGTCCCCCCCCCCCCCCCCCCCGATAGCTGAATGGTCAGCGTGACGGACTGCCACCCTAAGGAGGCCGGGTTCGATTCTCAGCTGGGTCGCGGATTTTCTCCGCTTAGGGACTGGGTGTTGTCTTCATCATCATTTCATCCCAATCCGGCGCGCAGGTCGTCCAATGTGGTGTCGAATGTAATAAGACATGCCCCATAAAGGGCTTGCCGGCCAATGATGCCAAACGCTCATTTCCATTTCCAGTGCAGCGTCCGTCCTGTTCGCCTTCTACTTCGGCATCCCGCATGACAAAACAGAGATGCGGGTTGCCTTCATGACAGCGAGTGAAATCAAAACAGACGTTTACGATACGACCGAGGCCACTGCCGGAGATAAAAATACAGCCTCCTATCTCAGACAACGGCCGCCAGGGCCCGCTACGCGAGCACCGTGGATCGCCAGCAGCGCCAAAGGCCACGATCAAAAGCGGACTATTTTCCTACGACACGCACGTGATCAAAAATAGTGGCAGAAGATCCATCCGCCAACCGGCCTTATAAGCCGGCGCACCGCCATCCAGAAGGCAGTTCGTCGCGCCGCCCGGACTTGTTGGGATCTGCCATCCCGATCGCAACACCCACACGTTTCATCTGCTGAGGAGTGGTTGCTTCGGACTGACTCGAGAGTGTCGTGTAACGGTGGTCTGGCCTCCCTGAACCACTTACGTTGTAGTAATGCTGTGCCGCCCACTCTCTAGTAGTTTTGTTTCCGTCTTTTCTTCGGCTGACTTTCTCGAGAGAGAGGCTTGTGAGGAAAACATTTTATTTCGTTATTCCTCTGTTATAAGATCCGCAGTGGGATCCTTACTTTGTTTCTTGCTCATATTATGTTTTTTTCGACTGCTTTGTCGACTCAGCAATGCTCTTGTTTATTGGTTTTTCTCAATAAAAATAGATTGAGGAATATCGTTCGCGTTTGGTCTCTGCTATCGCAGACTCAACAAATAGTGTCTTGAACGGATATTACAAAATAAATACATAACAAAGGCAAGGTAGTGAAATTCATTTAAATCGAGTGATACTGGACGAATTAGAATAGGAAATGAGACTGTGAAGGTAGTAGTTAATCTCATTAACAACTTTGTAAGATGATGCGGCAGTAGTGCCAGATGGTTTTTAATGACACTGGCACAGGCAACGGAAGCCTACGCTATTATACTAACACCAGACCATTTTTGCTATTTTTTAAGCAAAATAACTGACAATGGCAGATTTATAGAGGATATTGAAAGGTGGCGGCAGTTAGAAAGAAAGAAAAAAAGATTACTGAAAAAGAGAAATACATTTCAACTGAATATAAATTTAAGAGGCAGGCAATCTTTTCTGAACATATATGTCTAATGTGTAGTCTTACGGGGAAAAGAAACATGGCTATAAACGGTACAACGACGAAGGGGAATAAAACTTTTGGAAATACAATACCACACAAAAATGCTGAAGACTAGATACATATGCAGGATAACTGCTGGAGAGTTACTGAATCTTATCGGGAAGGAATGAAATGCATATGGCTCGAAGTGACTAAAAATGGAAGGAAGTATTGACAGAAAGAAATGGTTAATTTGGATACAAAGGGCAGCCTCATGGATAAACGTTGCAATGAGAACACCAGATTTTATTACAGCAAGCACGTTTACTTGGTTGCATGTTGCAGTAGTTATAGAGAGATTAACAGACTTACACGCCATCGAAGAGCACGGAGAGCTGCATCAAACCAAGTATTCGAACCATGACCATAGAAACAACTATGACATTTCAACCCCTCTGAACAGTAAGCATACAATGATTCAGTTCGAAAGGGCCATGCAGGGGTTGTACCGTTACATGAGACAATCCGGCCCAGAACTGTAGTAAATGATCCTTGAGTCCCTAGATACAGGCACCGAGACAGAATTTACGTCGAAGCTCATCTCATACGTTCTATAGGTGACAGAACTGGGGACTAAGTTGGCCACAGGAGTACCACAGCGTCACGCAGACAGTTTAAGAGACACATGTCGTATATGGATGAGCGTTGTCCTGTTGAGAAGTAGCACCACACTACTTCACCTTATAGGTAACACATGAGAAAGAAGGAGATCCGTGACATACCGTTGTATGATTAAATTTCCCAGAATCACTACCAGCCCTGACCTCAAATCCGGACGGCTCCCAACGCCATGACGCCACGAGTAACAGCGCTTTGCTTATCTGAAACATTCCAAGAAAGTGACCTTTCGCCAGATCGTCGCTGTATTCCTCAACGGTCGTTATCCAGAATAGTGCAGAACTGCGATTCATCACTGAACAGAACGCGGTCCCATTCATGTCCATTCCACGCTACCTGGTCAAGGCTCCACACCAAACACGCCCCTTTGTACTTTGGTGTTACCTCCAGTGTACGCATGACATGGTCATTCTCTAGTCTAGCTGCTGCTAGTATCTGATCAATGGCACTGGATAATGCGGAATGTTGCAGGAAATCCATTGCTTGTTCTCGGATGGAAGACTCAGATGTGAAGGGATTACGAATTGCTTGTTGCACAGTACCCCCTGTGGTGGTCAGGGGCTGTCGACGAAAACGTTAACAACGAGTATGCCTATCCCAACGTTCCCAAGCAGTCCAAATTCGGGCCACTGTTACATCTCAAATCTGGAAACTGTATGATTCGATCATATGGTGAAAATAAAGTTCACAATGAGGGCCCTCTCAAACTCTGTCAGGAGCTGATAACGCTGTCTCCCACAAGTAGGAGGCATCTGTGCCCCTTCACAGTAATTTCTCGATATCGTGCGTTGTCCACGCTCCTTACGTAGGCTACCAGGCCTGGTAACAACACTAAAAACGATCATCACTAAAGCTCTGTGCCCGTCACAGCGAGATGTAGTTCGCAAATCTAATTATTTACATACGCACTCCTCGGGTACATCTCTTTTTTGTCGGACAATGAAAGTTTGACGATGGAAGGAAATGTGATGGATAAAGATTACAGGAAGATCAAATAGTTTTCACTACAGTCCCAGAATGGAAAAGACAATTTAGGATATGTTAAATGACGTTCGGTTTGGCTTTAGGAAAGGTAAAGAAAGGTACCAGAGAGGCAATTCTGACATTGCGGTTGATAAGCAAGACTAAACAAAACTCGAGAGATGTTTATAGGATTTGTCGCCGTGGAAAAAGCGTTCGATAGTGTAAAGTGGTGCACGTTGAGTCGACGACCAAGAACGAAGTGCTCTGATTAATAATGGTGTAAGACAGGGATGTAGTATGTCGCCCCCACTGTTCAGTCTGTACATCTAAGAAGAAATTATGAAAATAAAATAAAAGTTCAGGAGTGGAATCAAAATTCAAGGTGAAAGGATATCAGTGATACGATTCGCTGATGACATTGCTATCGTGACTTAAAGTGAAGAATAATAACGTGATCTGCTGAATGAAATGAATAGTCCAATGAGTACAGAATATGGATTGAGAGTAAATCGAAGGAAGATTAAAGTAATGTGAAGCAGCAGAAAATAGAACAGCTAGAAATTTAACATCAGGGTTGATGGTCACGAAGTAGATGAAGTGAAGGAGTTCTATTACCTAGGCAGCAAAATAACCAATGATGAACGGAGCAAGGACTACATCAAAAGTAGACTAGCGCTGGCAAAGAGGGCATTCCTGGCCAATAGAAGTCTACTAGTATCAAACAAGGCGTTAATTTGAGGAGGAAATTTCTGAAAATGTACATTTGGAGCACAGCATGGTCTGGTAGTGAAACATGGGCTGTGGGAAAACAGGAACAGAAGAGACTCGAAGCGTTGGAGATGTGGTGCTACAGACGAATGTTGAAAATTAGGAGGACTCATAAGGAATGAGGTGGTTCTGTGCAGAAACGGAGAGGAAATGAATATGTGTAAAACACTGACAAGAAAATGGTACACGATGATAGGACATCTGCCAAGACATCAGGGGATAACTTCCATGAAACCATAGGGACCTGTAGAGAGTACAAACTGTAGAGGGGAATGGAGATTGGAATCCACCCAGCAAATAATTGAGGACGCAGGTGGCTAGTACTGCTCTCAGCTGAAGAGGTGGCATACGAGAGGAATTCGTGGTGGACAGCATCAAACCAGTCAGAATACTGATGAATCAAAACAAGAAAAGAAATAAAGCTGTGAAACGTGTATAGACCCGGAAATTAATTTTGACAAAACGCTCCCCTCAGTCATATCTTCGACGTTGTAACCTAGCAACGAGTTCGACAGCCTCCAGTCTGAGTGTGCCGCGTGCTCCACCTGTCCGATTTCGGAGTGCTGGTTCCGTATTCCTGGCTTCACTGTATTTTCCTCGCTTAGGGACCTCGGAAACTTCGTGGCGTCGATGGTCAAAAAACAAGGCCGCACGGCTAGCCGGTACAGTGTGCCACGCCGCTCGACTAGCACCGTTGCGCAAGACACACTTGTCGACTACATATGAGGAAATCTCGTCCTGAACATGATGAAGACGGAAGAGGCGGAATAATAACAGACTGAGGGTAGTTAGTTGTAAGAAGCTACCAGTTCTCTAGTCGTATTTCGGTCACTATGCTGCCAGTAGATAATGAAAGACAAATATAGGTGATGAGTATTTTTGAAACAATCGCTTGAAGTTATACTGTCTCTCCTAGTCAAGTGACATGTCTCTTTCGATCTATGGCCGTTACAGCATGATAGCAGGCTATCCGCCGGCCGGAGTGGCCGAGCGGTTCTAGGTGCTTCAGTCTGGAACCACTCGACCGCCACGGCCGCAGGTTCCAATCCTGCCTCGGGCATGGATGTGTGTGATGTCCTTAGGTTAGCTAGGTTTAAGTATTTCTAGGTTCTAGGGGACTGATTACCTCAGATGTTAAGTCCCACAGTGCTCAGGTCCATTTGAACCATTTGAAGTAGACTACTTAACTTACCATGTAGAATTTCCTTCTTCAGTGTCGTGGCAGTGAGCTGGGACTCTTGTATTTTTCATTATTGTTGCTGCACTGAGAATTTTAAATCACTGCTATTGTGGTTTAGGGATGTTTTATGTGTGTATATGTGATAATGCTTTGGTATTGCGATTAGTTATTGCCTGTTCGATGGTTCTTATGTGTTAATACATACATAAAAAGTTTTGCATCATCCCGGTTCCCAGACCTCCTGAAGATAGACTTGACTGTGCATATTGCATCACAGACTCAATCTCTTTGACTGTTCAGCGATGGCTCTAAACATGCCCAAAGATGTAAACAAACATGCATGAGCAGTCCCTATTAGACGGAGGGCATCCGACAGTCGATCAGTTCCATGCATTCAACCAGGAAGGAGGTCCACTGCGCGTGTTGCCTGTAGTTCAAAAATGCCTAGTCGGACATACCGCAGTTCGATCGCGTCCGCATTGTCACTTTTTTCCAGGAGGCCTCTCAACAAGGGAAGTGTCCAGGCGTCTCGCACTGGACCGAAGTGATGTTGTTCGGGCATGGAGGAGATACAGAGAGACAGGAACTGTCGATGACATGCCTCGCTCAAGCCTCCCAAGGGCTACTACTGCAATGGATGACCGCTACCCACGGATTATGGCTCGGAGGAACTCAGACAGTAATGCCACCATCTTGAATAATGCTTTTCGTGCAGCCACAGGGCGTCGTGTTACGACTCAAACTGTGTGCAATAGGCTGAATGATGCGCAACTTCACTCCCGACGTCCACGGCGAGGTCCATCTTTGCAACCACGACACCATGCACCGCAGTACAGATGGGCCCAACATGGCGAATGGATGGGCATCACGTTCTTTCCACAGATGGTTATCACATATGCCTTCAACCAGACTATCGTCGGAGACGTATTGGGAGGCAACCCGGTCAGGCCGAACGCCTTAGACACACTGTCCAGCGAGTGCAGCAAGGTGGAGGTTCCCTGCTGTTTTGGGGGGTGGCATTATATGGGGCAAAAGTAGGCCGCTGGTGGACATGGAAGGCACTGTAACGACTGTACGATACGTGAATGCCATCCTCCGACCGATAGTGCAATCATATCGGCAGCATACGGCGAGTCATTCGTCTTCATGGACTAAAATTCGCGCCCCCATTGTGCACATCTTGTGAATGACTTCCTTCAGGATAACGACATCGCTCGACTAGAGTGGCCAGCATGTTCTCCAGACATGAATCCTATCGAACACGCCGGGGATAGATTGGCAACGGCTGTTTATGGACAACGTGACCCACCAACCTCTCTGAGCGATCTACGCCGAATTGCCGTTGAAGAATGGGACAATCTGGACCAACAGTGTCTTGATGAACTTGTGGATAGTATGCCACGACGAATACAAGCGTGCATCAATGCAAGAGGACATGCTACTGGGTATTAGAGATATCGATGTGTACAGCAATCTATTCCACCACCTCTGAAGGTCTCGCTGTATGGTGGTACAACATGCAATGTGTGGTTTTCATGAGCAATAAAAAGGGCGGAAATGATGTTTATGTTAACCTCTACTCCAAGTTTCTGTAGAGGTTCCGGAACTCTCGGAACTGAGGTGATGCAATACTTTTTTGATGTTTGTATCTCTTTTACTTAATATTATCATATTTTTATTAATATTAGTATAGAATTCTGAAAGTTGCTTTTGTTTTTACATGTTTTATGTTTAGGCTGGAGTGTTATGTTTTCGTATCTTTACTATTATGTAAATTTTATATACTTGTTATTCATATATGGCCGATTTCATATCTGGAAAAATAGGAAGATCACCCTATCTCACCAAGCTGGGTGCATGTCTGGATTTGGTGGCAAAAGACAAACCTATTGTTGTAAATTGGGTGCATTTGTGTATTTCATAAATTCTTCAGTGCCGGTTGGGCGCGTGTTCAATTCTTATGTGATTTTGTTTAGCCTCACCAGGCTAGCCTCACCAGTGTAAAATTTATTGTTTTTTGCAGCACTGGCCTGAAAAACCTTTTTTCCATTTGTTGTCGGACAACTTCCACTCCCAGATCCCGTATCTTTACCTTATCAAGCAAGTTGCAGTTGGGAATAGTTATTGAAAGATGAAAGTAGTTGCACGGGACAGACCAGAATGGAGAACTGCCTGTAAACAGCGGCCGTCGTCTGCCCTCTGACCAGCAGACAGGCCCGGCCCATCTACTTGTATCTCCCAAGCAATTAATTCTCGTACCTGGCATCAATATTGCTCTCAGTGTTTGCTTTGGTTGGTCATTATAATGCGGGATCAGGATAGTTCGCTAAAAGTTACAGTTTTGCTGTTTGGATAGAGAAATGAGTGACGATGGCCCATGCAGATGGAATATAAAATATAAATAGAAAAAAAGCATTTCGAAGAAAAATTTTTGACGTTTAATATAGATTTAAGCATTATGAAGTATTTCTAAGAGGAACTGTATAGGATGTAACATCGAACTGAAGTGGAGCAGTATAGACAAGAAGAGATAGAGAAGGATGCCGAATATTAGATGGGGATCTCGGATACCTAGCGAAGTGCTATTGAATCGAATTGGAATTAAAAAAGGGAAAGGCTGATAAAACTCATCCTAGAGCATCAAGAAACAGTTAATTTGGTAATGAAGGGAAGTGTGGGTAAAGGTTACATGGGATGAACAGGACTTTACTACAGTAAGCAGATTAGAATATGTGCGGATTGGAGTAGTTTTGCAGAGGCGAAGAGGCTTGTATATAATCCACTTACGCGGAGATTTATCAAACCACTCCTTTAGCTAACAGCGACAAAAACAATAACTAGGGCTGCACAGCATTGCCGCTGTTGCAGTGTGTATATAATTGTTTCGACGTTACTGGTTTATGTGGTTATGCTTATGTATTTGTATTTTTTTGTTTCAATTGCCTCATTTGTACTGAGAAATGCACGACTATGATGGTTTTAGTTCTACCAAGGCAAGGTCCCCAGGGGTGAGATCAGTTTTCTGGGACTATGCATGTGATGTTGTATGTTAAGGGCCAGGTACAGCAACCTGCAGTCATTAATCCCGTTGGGCCCCGGTTTGGGAGTAATCGACGAAAAACTCTGGATTTATTCGTAACATTCTAGAAATTCAAAAGTAAGAACAATGCACAGAACACTCTTGCGCTGTAGTGGTTACGGTATGTACTCTATGTGCAGATGGTTGTGGTATCGAATTGTCATCATTTTTATTCAGCTAATCGTAATTTTTTAAATTTTTATCTTTTATCACATCATTTCCAACATTATATTAACAAATTAGGCTGATCTTGTTTTGTCTTCCAGTCATTGTTTTTTCATTTGGAATCTTTGCACATTTGATTTTATTTATTTTTATGTATTAATTTTGATTCAATATGTTCCACTTGATAACTTTATGTTACTGCATTCATTTTTCTGTCGCTCATATTGTTTTAATTTCGGTTTATTTATCGTTCCTCCTATCATTAAAATCTTCGTCTGCGGTATTCTGTTCATAGTACAATAAGAATGTTTTCAATGTTTGTATGACGATTAAATGTTTCTATGACGTTTCCCCCCTTCCCCCCCCCCCCCAAGAAGTACATTTTCGACACCATCGCACAGCCAATACAAATAATTTTGTCTTTTATTTTGTAACCAATAAATCGGCATTTTCAAACTTTTAAATATTATGATAGATACATAAAAATAATTAAAATACAAGCACAATTATTCCTAGCATTCTTTTCTTAACAGAGAATAAGATAAAATGAAATAGTTAATATAGTAATTCAAGTGACGTGGAAATGGGTTAAAGGTTTAAAAATGATGTTTAAACCAGTTCACTCACCAAAAATGATTATAGAAAACATTTTGATGAAGATTTCAAAATAAAAAAAGTTAGTTCTTCTGACTGGACTCGAGCCCACAACTTCCTGCACGTCAGTTACTTAAGCGAAGCATTCTCTGTCGTATTATGCTATACTCTGTGTATTGCTCTCATCTTTAAGGCTCCAGATGGTTACGCGAAATTATGGAATTTTGCTTCGTCGACTACTCGCAAACGAGAATCAACCTGCATGATTTTATGCAGGGTGTTATACTTGTCACCTTAACCTATATCATCATATGGATGGTTTGAAAACTTCGATTTCACGCTGAGGTCCTCTCCTTGTAAGTATTTGTTATGAGGGAGACAGGTGGAGAGACGATCAAGTGGTGACCATATTCTTACAATTAGTGACGTTATTTAGCGAGATCCGCTTAACCAATCGTATGTACAGCTCTGATGTATTACAATAAGGTAATAAGGTGGGTCACGACCTTGTGGTTACAAACAGATCCGAACATGTCGGGAGTGTCACCAAAGCATGACGGAGTCGCAACCATGATCCTGTTGCATGAAAACAGCTCACCATTACAAAAAGGCGACCAAGAATGTTAGGAGGGTATTTTTCGGTAGTATAGCTAATTGATGAGGATGACGCGGCGGTCGGATGGTCCCGATGGGGCACTTGTGGCCTGAAGACGGAGTGCTTATAGGTAACTGACAGTAATTAACACGGCTAAAGAGACGAGCTGAGAATGTATAGTCTAAATCAGAAAAACCCAGAAGAACCATAACCATACTAAAAAGGCACCATAGAAAGTATAGTAAGGCGAGTAAAATAAATGTAAGAGGTCAGAGACCCATTGTGGTTTAAGGATTCAGTCACTAAAGTATTGGTTGAGGGAAAAGTAAAATATAACCCTTAATAGCAATGAGTATATCGGCAGAGAAGGTACTTGCAGAGCCTACAATAATACCCACAGGCAGATCCTGAGGAGTCCAACCCTTCCAGCAAATTTTTCGTGGATCAGTGTAGTATTGAAACTGAAGACATTTGACGGAAAGTCGAAATATTAAATTCCGCATTTATATGTGTGTTCATGCAGGAGTTTTCCTAGTACCAGACCGATACGTGATCACTTCTTTTATAGTGTATATGTAGATGGAGAAATAGGGAACTCATGATACCATGCTTTAGTCGACTTTCCACTGCCAGACAGTTGTATTAAACAAGTCCAAAATTTAATTTACAACTCTAGTAATATATAGTCAGTCCTAGTTACGAAGCAGTACAATGAAGTAATTTTAAAAATTGACATGTTTACCACAGTGTTATTGATCATTTTATCTCATGAACATTTTCAAGGGTCGTCCTGAGTAGTTTGCTAAATTGTCGAGTATGGTTTTTGTAATGAATTTTTACGCATAATGAGAACACTTGACTATTATTGAGACTTTTACGAATTTTATTTTTCAATTTTACCTAGGAAATTGGATTCCCGTGCAACCCAATCAGCAGCACAGGTACATACGACATGTCACGTACCAGAAAATACACTTCCACACATTAGTGAGCAGCTGCAGTGCGCGCGAGGGAAAAAACCTTCAATACCCATCTGAGGGCTGACACGTCTCTATACCAAAAGTTAGCCGGTCATAATTGGAAGCAGCTCTCCATTGCGATGATACTATGTTTTATAGCCGCGGCAGTCAATAATTTGTTTGCCTTTGACGTGCAAAATATATTCCCGTAACTGCTGATGTACAACATCGGCCACTTTGAATAGACATTCACAGAATGGAGTGGAGTTCAGTGTATTGCTTTCAACCTCCCATCAGAAATATTGCGTTTTTACTTCGCATTATTTTATTTTTTGCAAGTAATGAAACGTCATAACGCGTCAGTGGACTGCAGGCATGGTCAGACGACAGAAGGTATTGCCTTTGAATTGTATTTGACTTCGGCAGAAGCGGCAAATAAAGAAGCGTGCCGGCCTTTAGATGCTGATAATGTCTGCGGGGCACAAAACATGAAGTCACGTGTATTACAAGAAAAAGTTGCATAGTTATAATATATTGTAAGGAAAAAGAAATTAATGAAAACAGTGGTGCTTGCAAAGTTGTATACTACAGTATCTGGATTATTTTCAAAAATGGCTCTGAGCACTATAGGACTTAACATCTATGGTCATCAGTCCCCTAGAACTTAGAGCTTCTTAAACCTAACTAACCTAAGGACATCACACAACACCCAGTCATCTCGAGGCAGAGAAAATCCCTGACCCCGCCGGGAATCGAACCCGGGAACCCGGGCGCGGGAAGCGAGAGCGCTACCTCACGACCACGAGCTGCGGACTACGGTATTTGCAATTAGAAAACGAATCCGCTAGCCAGTGAGGAGGTAGAATGATAACCACGAAATATCATCATCATCATCATCTATTGATCGACCGGGCACTCAGTATATTCTTTCAGTAAATCATTTTGAAGTATTGGCAGTAAATTTGTCACTCGATAAATTATCGCCGTGTGAAATGTAAAAAATCTCAAAAATTGTTTCAGCCATTATTCAGCTTCAATGAAATTATTTTATAGATCAAGCAGTAATGGTTCACATTCCATTAGAATGTTTCATAGTCAAGCTAAGTATATAGACCTAAACGTAATGGTATTCTGAGTGTCATCCAATCAATATTCATATTAGATATATATCTTTCTATATTTACAACTATGCAAGCAACCATGTAAGATGCAGCGGAAGTAACTTTGTGTAACACGGTTTCTCCCCTACTTGCTCGTTCCAATAGCGAGCGGGAAGAAGGGTAGTTGGTAAACGTGGGAGGCTCATTCTGTGTAATTTTTCCATCGTGGTTTTTTTTCGGGAGGTATACGTTGCAGAAAAACGTATATATAGCATCGTACGCTTTTGAAAACGGGTAGCTCGTCTGTGGACATCCTATACTCTCTGTCAGTCCTATCTGGTAAACAGAGAGTAAGGTGAGTTTTGTAAACTACGTCTTTCGTGGGAGATTACACTTTCTGAAGATTCTTCCAATGAGTTTCAGTGTGTACTCTTTCTTAGGATTAGTTTTGTGTGTTCGTACTATTACGTGTTCGTACACTTTTAACCACTCAGTATGCATACAATTATTTAAAGGATCAGACTGTTTCCAGTGAATTCATTTACGTGACTTCACTTATGATGTATCACGCAGTAACAGTTAGTTCCATATATTTTTGCTTAGTACGTTGTAAGGGTACATTCTGAATGAAAGCATGCTAATTGGCCGAATTATCTAACATGAATTAATTAGAGACCCACCAAAATAATGTATTAGGAATTCAGTGACTCGATTTGAGGCATTAAACTGACTTGTAAATCACCTGACAATTATGATAATTCTAACGTAAAACCTTGACGCATCTTACAAAATCGTCTGGTGTAATATTCTAACAATCTCTTAAAAGTACGAAACAATGCAGTTGCGAAGTTGCACCATGATAGTCGTGATGTTAGTGCGAAAGAAAAGTGCTAAGAGAAGGAATGCGTAGCATTTGTGGCCGGAGTTGGAAGTAACTTGGTCATTTGTGTCTGAAAACAAGTTTTCAGGGTGAACATTATGAATACTAAAGCCCTATCGAAATTACTTTACTGTCCCTAGGGATCACATTGCTGTCGCAACTCTGTCAGGTTATGGAGCATAGCTGCTCTGCCGAGGGCTGACAGATCGTCACAATGTGCTTCCTGATGGCTACATAAAAAGTGTAAATCAAGATAATTAACTACCGACAGTCAAAGATACTAATATGCATTTCATTTCTCAGTGTTGATTAATAATTCCGATCTAAAAGTCTTTTATATTCTAATGTGTTAGTGACGGGACAGTTTTGGAAAAAACGGTAGTCTAACAATGTTACATCACTTTATCTTGAGCGGGTACTGCCAGTCCCCACACAGGTAGACGCTGACATTCAAAAGTGTCACTTAATTACAAAGTGTATTTTCTGCGAGGTATCGCAGGCCCGTTCGCTCGTTTAAGCATACCGGATAAGCAATTAGTCACGCTAATAACGCTTAGTTCCATCACTGGCCTTCACAATGGGCGCACGATTAGAATACTGCAAGTGCCACCACACCGAGTTCCCAGGAATTTCTCTCAGTGGATGAGGGGTCAAAATAAGCGAACATGTGTCTCGTCTTATCCGTACAGGTCCGACTTTTTCTGTGGGGAAAAAAAAGATAGTCAAACTTTTCAATGTAATTTCGAGGTACTTTAGGTCCTTTTCACCCATGACGTGTTGGTACGTAGTATTGGCTCAGTTGTTAGCGTCTCGTCTTCTTATTTTACCACCCATTGTTCGAAACCCGACTGTTGTTTTTATATATTTCATTTTATTTTATGTTTGTTATTTTCATATATTTACCTACGCCTGTAGTAGCTTACTACACGGATGTTTCTTGTCAAATAAGTAGGTGCAATGGCGTTATATTAATTACAAAGTTACAACTGAATATCACTCTAAGTGTCACACTTTTGCTATTCGATATATGTGTGTTTATGATGTGTTGAGGGGTTACAAAGCTGTTACATTCTCACATTCTGATATTTCATTCTCATACCAGTTCTTATATTAATTTTTATAATCTATTCATATAGCTATTCTTCAGGAAGAGTTGGTACATTCCCTTCGATGATACCGATAGTAGAAACAGTTGAAACACGGATATTCCGAATATCACGTGCATCGCAAGAAGGCAGATTTGCCACAGTGACATTTCTTCGTAGGTTCTCCCTCGGGAAAGAAACTACGTTAACATTGGTGAAAATTTCGGCATTGGCAAAAATTTCGTGACAAATCAAACACAACGGGTCATTTTTCCTAGAACTGGAGCTTGAAATTGATTGTGATTCAGGACCCACTACAGGAATTTCACCGGAAACTATTTCAAATAATTTTATCATTTTTTTAAAAAGTAATTCCTCGGACATAAATTAGTAGACGAATAAGTACAGCTTTATAACAACATACATTTGAAAACTTTCATGTAGTAATCTCCTACAAACGTGGGTATATAAATGAAAAACCAAAATAAAACTAATAATCGGATTTCGAACAGGAGGTGGAAAATCAAAAAGCAGCGATACTAATCAATGTGCCATCGTTTCGTCCGAGGATGCCGTGCGGTAAAAGGCGGATACAGTACGTGGAAAATACCTTGGAAAATTTGACTGTAGTTTTTCAAATGGCTCTGAGCACTGAGCACTGAGGTCATCAGTCCCCTAGAACTTAGAACTACTTAAACCTACTAACCTAAGCCGGCCGTAGTGGCGTGTGTGTGATGTCCTTAGGTTAGTTAGGTTTAATTAGTTCTAAGTTCTAGGCGACTGATGACCTCAGAAGTTAAGTCGCGTAGTGCTCAGAGCCATTTGAATCATTTTTCGAACTAACCTAATGACATCAACACATTCATGCCCGAGGCAGGATTAGAACCTGCGACCGTAGCGGTCGCGCGGTTCCAGACTGTAGCGCCTAGAACCGCTCGGCCATCCCAGCCGGCTGTAGTTTTTCAGAAACGGTCAATTATCTGCGGATAAGCAGAGACATGTGTTCGCTTATTTTGGCCCTTCTTAAACTGAGCAAAGTTTTTACAGAAATATCCATTTTACCCTAGTCATTTCGATGAAAGAGTCCGTTAGTTTTTTCCACGAAAGCCACATTCAGTTGGAGCCATTCATTCATAGGAGGATCACACAGTTACATTATTGTGGGTATATTTATTACTATGTTTCACCCGCTGCTACAAATATCCCATAAATTTTCTTTCACGTTAAACCTGTGTGACTTACCGGGGAAGTCAATGTGCGACATTCCAGCAACGTAGGCGTTCAGCTCTGGAATAAGGCTTTTCTTATATGGAAGATGGAAGCACACTTATCGTGAAGGGCAAAAGTAACACTGAAATAAGCAGTCTGTTTGGTGTTCACATAACGTGACTGATTGGGCCTAAGTAATAGTACGCAAAACATCTCCAAGACATCAGAGTGCGAGCAGACTACATCTTCCACACACTGCAGGATGAACACATAATAGAGCATTCGATGATTTGGACCTGTTGTCCCATACGACAACAGGCAAAATCCATAGTCGTTGACCGCACTGTACCGCCATAGACACCTACAAACCAGTTTCTCTGCTGAACACGTGTATCTATATGTTCTGCTGTGAACAATGGCCTTTTGCGAGGTACCAGACTCCAAATGTCCGTTTCGTGTAAATCTTTTAGGAATATTTCCTCGGTAACTGGTTACGATGGACATGCACCCACTGGCGCCAGCAGTCCCTAAGTTATTTTAAATCAATTTTGATTCAAAATGGCTGAACTTGTCTTCAGTCTATGACTTTTTTACGACTATTGTTCTTCTCCGAAAGTTATACATCGTTCCTTGTAGATAACTCATGCAGTTTCATTCAAGGCTTGCTCAGGCGCACGTCCAAACACTTCTGTCATTCTCTCACGTCTCATTGTCGACTCACGTCCAGTGATTTCACATAACCAGCTCACATATATACATAACATCGATAGACGGTCACATGATTGTCCGCTACCCGTTTTTCATAACTTGCGAATACAACACTCCTAAGGGGAAAATGTGCTCTTTTTTCACCGGGTGACTAAAATTTCGTCCAAACCCATTTGAACAGAAGCGAAAAATCAACTACACTGCCTGACAGAAAAATTAAGCAACCATAAAGTGAGTAGGAAACTAAATAAAACTTCCCGGGTAGGGACGACATTCAATATTAATTCAGAGATTGCGAAATCGAGTCAGATTTCCAATATGAGCCCATTGATCAGTATCTCGTTCGATCCACTTCTATTCGGTTGGGAAGAGGGATACAAATCTTTTTACCGTCTCATGAGACCAACTGGCCCACCACTCAGACGTGTGTTTTTAAATTTCCTTTGTTCAGTGCGACCGGTTCCGGTAGCTACACTGCACTGTCGACACACCCTATGTACATCAGTGTGACGTCAACATTACTCATACAAGAAACATAAAATCAGTGTCACAATAAACGCTATCAAATACTGTTTCTTTAACAAAGAAAATGATGTGACAACTCGTTTAAGCATATTATCATTAGGTGAAGAAAATCATACATATAAGATAGTTTATTCTGTCCATTTATTACATTAATAGTAAATCTCATATGACTACAAATGGGTATGCTGCTCAACAAGAGTCATTAAATAGATTAACCTTCGAGAATATGTACCAACAGTAATTGTGAATCGAAATGGCCACAAAATAATAATATTTATCATTGGTAGCACATCTTATAATTATATAAGAGAGCAAAAGCCAACCAGTATGAAAATGTAAAACACAACTCAACGACAGTATGTGCAACGTAGCAATCGTAAGTTAGTCACAAGCAGTGACTGCTTACGAATTTCCACTACCTGTGTATAACATACGTAAAATCTGGTAAAGAGGGTTCTTAAATGCCAAGCGTTATCATATATCCCCGACAACAGCACAGCGTACAAAAGCCTTACGGACTGGTCTCCCGTCCACAGTAAACCGCAAATATTCTCTACTCACGACAGAAATGAAGTCTGCAGTCACCGCAAAATAGACTCAAAAAACTAAACCCTTTTATAAAGCTCTACAATATCGCCGGTCAAACATGACCAGACAGCCTTCTACATTACGCAGGAAAGGTACACTCTTTGCTGAAGTTTAACAGTAGTCTTGCGGCAGATGCATAGTAACACAAAATAGATTACCTCTCTTAGACGAAGACAAATATTGAAGGACCTATGAAATCTAAGCACATTTTAAAATGCGTAGCTGGCTTATTGCAAGGAAATACTGCACTGTTATTAACTGTTAAAAGAACTAACATCCGCGTATTGCCCGTAGGTCACACATAATAAAACAAATTCGGCGTTAGTTGACTTTTACAAGCAATATATGAAACGAAGATGATATCGTCTAGTCCACGTCGGAATCGATGCCTGTATTAGACAATATATAGTTATATAAAACAGAATACAATGGTACGACTCGAAAGCAATAATATACGACTACTAAAAGGAAAAAAAATGAAAAGGTCACAATGAATAAAGAAATTTTAAGAACAAACATCTGAAGGTGATATCATCAATCCTCGCACAGCCGTCGTCCCTTTTCCCATAGATGACGGATACACGAAAAGCGTTGTAACTGCTGCTTGATATCCTGGATTCTGACTCTGGGACAGAGAGGATGTCCGAGCTGAGCCTACCCATGTTCTATCAGAAACAGATGTGGCAGCTTGCTGGCCGCAGGAGTACCGCAACATCAGAAGGATGATCACAGACACAAGTGTTATGTGTAGAGAGCATTACCTCGTTTAAAAATGGAACCACGATACAACGGCAATAGAGGTAACAACTGAGAACGCAGGACGTACAAGACGTACCGTTGCGCCATCAGAATTCCTTCGCTCACTGCTGTCACCTGAAGTGATATTCAATGATTCACCACACCATGACACCAGGACTAACGCCACCACACCTCTCCAAGCATTGGAAGAGTGGTACCTCTCGCCGGGCCGTAATAGCCGAAGATGCTCCTCCAGGATAGTGCAGGACCGCGGTTCATCGCTGAACACAGTGCGACGCTCTTCGCCAGCAGTCTATGCTTCCCGGGGCAATGGCCTTGCCGCACGGGATACACCAGTTCCCGTCAGATCATCGAAGTTAAGCGCGGTCGGGCGTGGCGGGCACTTGGATGGGTGATCATACAGGTCGCCATGCGCTGTTGCCATTTTTCGGGGTGCACTCAGCCTCGTGATGCCAATTGAGGAGCTACACGACCGACTAGTAGCGGCTCCGGTCCAGAAAACCATCATAAAGACCAGGAGAGCGGCGTGCTGACCACACGCCCCTACTATCCGCATCCTCATCTGAGGATGACACCGCGGTCGGATGGTCACGATGGGCCACTTGTAGCCTGAAGACGAAGTGCAGTGCTTCCCGGCCAAGGTACCACTCCAAACGCAACCGTTTGTGTTGTGCTAACTGCAGGCTACACGTGTGACGCCAATTCCATCAGCCGGCAGCTACTAAACTTTGAGCAATCGCACCAGTTGTCACAGAATGTTCAGGGAGTCCATTGTTTTTTCTTGGATGACAGGCGCAGATGTCAAGGGGATACGACGTTCTTGATGAACGGTACTGGGATACTGCCATGGGGTGTCAAGTGAAACATTGACGACGAGTATACCTGCTCTCACCTTTCCATGCCACTGCCATATCCGAATGTCTGATAAATTAGGATGTTGCACAATTCAGACAGCTGGCCAAATGGAGACACACAACTATGCCAGCTGAGGAAATTATAGCTCAGACGAGTGGGCGTCATCTGACAGCGTTCACTCAATACCTGATGTTGTTCAAGCCCGTTATATACGCTACCAGTGGTGGTAACAACACCTTACACGACCAACGCTAATGATTCTGGTGGCTGTTCTACAGAGAGTTGTAAGTCTATTCATTTACGTATTCGATTATCCGCCAATGGTGTGTACGTTTACGAATTTACATTGACATCCGATCATGTATTCTGGGTGCTTCACTATCTTTCAGGCAGTGTATAACGTGGTGTAATGGGACTCCTGTTCTACATCTATGTCTGTACTATGAAAGTCCATGGCAGAATTTACAGGGAACGACACCGGAAGTGCATGCTAGAATATACACTGAGCAGCCAAAGAAACTGGTAAACCTGCCTAATGCCCGAAGTAGTGCTGGAGGGGAATGACTCATGAATCCTGTAGGGCTGCCCATAAATCCGTAAGAATACGAGGAGTTGGAGATCTTTTATAAATAGCACGTTGCAAGGCATCCCATATATCCTCAATGACGTTCAGGTCTGGCTTGTTTGGTGGTCCGCGGAAGTGTTTGAAGGCACAAGAGTGTTCCTGGAGCTACTCTTGGACTTTGGGGCGTCGCATTGTCCAGCTGGAATTTCCCAAGTCCGTCGGAATTCACAGTGGACATGAATGGATGCAGGTAATCAGAAAGGATACTTATGTACGCCACCTGTCAGAATCGTATCTAGTCGTGTCAGGGGTCTCATATCACTCCAACTGCACACGCCCCACGCAATTACAGAGCCTCCACCAGCTTTAACAATCCCCTGCTGACATACATGGTCCATGGATTCATGAGGTTATCTCCATACCCGTAGACGTCCATCGGCTCGATAAAATTAGAAATGAGACTTGTCCGACTAGGCAACATGTTTCCAGCCATCAACAGTCCAACATCGGTGTTGATGGGCCCAGGCGAGTCGTCATCAAGGGCACACGACTGGGCCTTCGGGTCCGAGAGCCCATATCAATGATGTTTCTTTCAGTTGTTCGTACGCTGACACTTGTTGATGGACCAGCATTGAAATCTGCAGCAATTTGCGGACGGGTTACTCTTCTGTCACGTTAAACGATTCTCTTCTGTCGTCGTTTGTTCCGTTCTTGGAGGATCTTTTTCTGGCCGCAGTGATGTCGGAGACTTGATGTTTTATCGAATTCATGATATTCACTGTACACTCGTGAAATGGTCGTACAGGAAAGTCCCCAGTTCATCGCTACCTCGGAGATACTGTGTCCCAACGCTCGTGCGCCGACTATAACACCACGCTCGAACTCAGTTAAATCTTGATAACGTGCCATTGTAGTAGCAGCAACTGATCTAACAACTGCACTAGAAACTTATCTTATATAGGCGTTGCCGACTGCAGCCCCGTATTCTGCCTTTTTACATGTCCCTGTATTTGGATATGCATGCCCATACCAGTTTCTCTGGCGCTTCAGTGTAAATGCAGATGCTACTCAAGCCTGCAGGTTGTGCCGTTATATTTGATCACAGACGGCATTTGTGCAATGTCCGCAGTGCGTTTCAAGTGTCAGTAGTAGTAAGAAGTTTATCCTGTGTAGTTTTGAATGCATTATGTCAGAGCAAAATGTATTCTAAGTCGAGAAATTGTTGGTGCTCTTGTGGTAGGTGGTTACGTAACCAAGACCGTCGAAGAGTTGCGTAGTTGAAGACTCACCGTACGGGAGATTTACACCGTACTTCATCCGCTACATCGCAATGCTGACGAAAGCGTATGATGCCTGATTGTGACACCCGGTCATAGAAAAGGACTGACACGAAAAATAAGGAGGACTGCAACTGTAAACATCACTGCAAAACCGAATGTCGCACTTGTGAAGTCTGCCGCCTAGGAACAACTCGAAGGGAGCAACAGGGGCAGGGGATTGCAGGGAGAGCTGCAGTGGCAAAAACACTGATCAGAGATAAATTGAGATAGTCATGGGATACTTCTTAATATCGTGTCAGATCTCCTTTTTTGCCAGTCTAGTGCAGCATCTCGACGTGACTTGTAGTCAACAAGTTGTTGGTAGTCCCAAGCAGAAATACTGAGCCATGTTGCCTCTACAGCGGCCCGTAATTGCGTAAATGTTGGCGGCGCAGGATTTTGCACACGAATTGACCTCTCGATTAAGTCACATATGTAATTCACATCGGGCGATCTGGGTGGCCAGTTCATTTGCTCGAACTATCCAAAATAATCTTCAAACCAATTGCGAACAACTGTGATCCGGTGACATGAAGAATTGTCATCCATAAAAATTCCATCGTTGATTGGGGACACGAAGTCCAAAAATACCCATTTCCAGACAATGATCGGTTCTGTTGGACCTGAGGACCCAGTACATTCCCTGTAAACACAGCCAATACCATTATGGAGCCGCCACCACCAGTTTGTTGGCAACTTGGGTCCATGGCTCCTTGGGTCTGCAGCGAACTCGAATCTTACCATCGCCTCTTACTATTAGAAATCGGGACTCATCTGACCAGGTCAAGGTTTCCCAATCGTGTAAGGTCCTACAGATTCGGTCACGAGCACAGGAGAGGCTATGTTAGCTGTTAGCAAAGACGCGCACGTCGGTCGTCTTTTGCCATAGCCCATTAATGCCAAATTTCACAGCACTGTCCAAACGGATACATTCGGCATACGTCCAACATTGAAAACGGTGATTATTTTACGTAGTGTTGCTTGTCTGCTAGCAACGATAACTACGCAAAGGCTGCTTCTCTGGTTCGTTTCGTGAAGGTCGTCGTCCACAGGGTTGCCTGTGGTGAGAGGTAATGCCTGAAACTCGGTATTCTTGGCACTCTCTTTACACTGTGGATCTCGGTATATTAAATCCCTAACGATTTCCGAAGTGGAACGTCCCATGCTCCTAGCTCCAACTACCATTCCGTGTCCAAAGGCTGTTAATTCCCGCCGTGTGGCCAGAATCGCTTCGGAAACCTTTTCACATGAATCAGCGGAGTCCAAATGACAGTTCCGTCAATGACTTGTGAACGCTACAGTACCGCTATCTGCTACATGTTCATAACGCTAGTCCATGCCTTCTTTGTCACCTCAGTGTACAAATACTTGTAATGCGATAATGTGGTGCCGAAACCGTAAAACCTTGAATGTGGAACAATGGAGAATATAATTTGGTCAGATGAGTCTTGCTTTATACTGTTCCAAATTTCTGGCCGAGCTTGCGTAGTAAGTCCGAAACGTGGCGAGGATATGACTATGATTTTGTGGAGCCATATCGTGGAATTCCATTAGTCCCATGGTCATTCTGCAAGGTATCATGTCACCTTTAAAGTCAGAACCGCCATTAGACTGTTTTTTATTTGCAGTATTACATTTACACGATCACGATTTCGGCTTCAAAGTGGTATTATCAAGTGTTTTAAGTGTTGTACAGTGCCTGAGATGGCATACTGCCGTATTTAAAATGCACTATTAGGCACATTGTCTAGGGATCAATATTTCCGCAAAGCCTACTGCTTTGTTTTATCACTGAGTATACCATCTTGACTCAAAAACAGTCTAATCGGCCTATGGGGTATCGTCTCAGTTGTGCGACCGGATTCGTGATTTCCTGTCGGGAAGGTCGCAGTTCGTAGTAATAGACGGCAATTCATCGAGTAAAACTGAAGTCATATCAGGTGTTCCCAGGGAAGCGTCCTGGGACCTCTGCTGTTCCTGATCTATATAATGACCTGGGTGACAATCTGAGCAGTTCTCTTAAGTTGTTCGCAGATGATGCTGTAATTTACCGTCTAGTAAGGTCATCCGAAGACCACTATCAGTTGCAAAGTGATTTAGAAAAGATTGCTGTATGGTGTGGCAGGTGGCAGTTGACGCTAAATAACGAAAAGTGTGAGGTGATCCACATGAGTTCCAAAAGAAATCCGTTGGAATTCGATTACTCGATAAATAGTACAATTCTCAAGGCTGTCAATTCAACTAAGTACCGGGGTGTTAAAATTACTAACAACCTCAGTTGGAGAGACCAAATTGTAGGGAAGGCGAGCCAAAGGTTGCGTTTCATTGGCAGGACACTTAGAAGATGCAACAAGTCCACTAAAGAGACAGCTTACACTACACTCGTTCGTCCTCTGTTGGAATATTGCTGTGCGGTGTGGGATCCTTACCAGGTGGGATTGACGGAGGACATCGAAAGGGTGCAAAAAAGGGCAGCTCGTTTTGTATTATCACGTAATAGGGGAGAGAGTGTGGCAGATATGATACGCGAGTTGGGATGGAAGTCATTAAAGCAAAGACGTTTTTCGTGGCGGCGAGATCTATTTACGAAATTTCAGTCACCAAATTTCTCTTCCGAATGCAAAAATATTTTGTTGAGCCCAACCTACATAGGTAGTAATGATCATCAAAATAAAATAAGAGAAATCTGAGCTCGAACAGAAAGGTTTAGGTGTTCGTTTTTCCCGCGCGCTGTTCGGGAGTGGAATGGTATGGAGATAGTATGATTGTGGTTCGATGAACCCTCTGCCAAGCACTTAAATGTGAATTGCAGAGTAATCATGTAGATGTAGATGTAGATGTACTGGCTTTAAAGAAATATATTGTGACTGTGGCCCCACAATATGAAAAAATTATTTTCATGTCACCGTTTGGCTAATCAGGTGCATGCCATGGTACAAAGTTTGTTTGCTAACGGCGATGCTTTGTTCCAAAATGACAGGACCGTTTTCCAAACAGCTCAGATAGTCCCAGACTTGTTTTGTGAGTGTGACAGTGAATTGTCGCATCTGCCCCGACCACCATAGACACCAGATATGAAAGGTATTGGTCCTTTATGGTCTACTTTGGTGAAAAGTTTAATAACCTCTACGAAGACCTGGAGGTGCTAACTTAGTCTAAACGGAACAGATTATCTAGAAAAACGTTTCTTATAGGGATCTCGACTATGAATTTCGTCTTCATCAACTGCGACATAATCGCATGTACAAACAGTGATCCAATATTGTAAAATGCTTTTTTATTTCAGTCTCTGATCACAAATGAATTCTTTAGATGATGACCGGTTTCAGTCTGTAATGACAATCTTCAAATCTTTTTTACACAATGTCCTAAAGTGATACGGCCATAATGGCATCGTCAAAACATATAAACATTTACATCTAGTTCACGATGTTATGCTGATTCTATTTATGTGTTTTGACGATGCCTTTATGGCCGTATCACTTTAGGACACGGTGTAAAAAAGACCTGAGGATGGTCATTACAGACTGAAACCGGTAATCATCTAAAGAATTCATTAGTGATCAGAGACTGGAATAATAAAGCAATTTCTTCTTCTCCTGAGTGATCACTAAAGATCGCCCCTACGCGCTCAACATGAGTAAACTAATGGTAATGCTTTGTGTTTTTGGTGCTCCCATATGTCTGTCCACTCCTGTACGTCATACCAATATCCCTTGCCACTTTATGCTTCCTAATATGCACCGTTCAGTAGCTGAGTATTGACCTTAGTGGAAATCTTTGTTACACGTGTGAGTTCCTCCTACGTCGTTCGCTACAGTTTCTCACCGGATGAAACACCGTCTTTTGGTAAGGCTCTCGTTTTGTCTGTCGCAGCTTATATGCCCCCACGTTGGCAGCACCGCAGTGTTCCAGCCTGGGGCGCCTCTGTGGAAGCACGAGCCTTGCAGCGCCACGAATTAACGGCTGGCGCCTCGGCTGCTGCTGCGCGCAGCACGGGCGATTAACGGCGCCGCCGCGCTCACCGTTCCGCGACAAAAACTCCCGCGTTCCCCCAGGCCGCGACAACGAGTTCCCAAAATTGGCCGCACTCTGCGGAAACAAATTCCGCGTCTCCCAGAGCGGAAAGCCCGCACAGTAGCGGCTCCAGGTGTCCTGTGGGCTGTGCGGGAAGAGTGGTGGTTGGGGGGAAGCGTCGCTCACAGGGGCGCCTGCTACGCGCCGCGAGAGCGGAGCCGCCTGGCGAGCACACGTGCAATTACCGCGCCCTCGCTTTACAAGCGCACGCCTCCGTTCCAGAAGCGTGGCGTGTGCAACGCTGTACACGGGCAGACGGCGCTAAATGTGGCTCTTACTACTCTGCTCACTCCAGCCGGCAAAAATCTCGGCTGTTGTGGAATTACCGTACTTTTCTCCGTCCTCGCAGAATTCTGCAAGCAGCGTGGATCAAGCATTGTTAACAGAGCAGTCTAGACGCAGAATGGTAGTAACCTGGGGTTGGTGTGCAGACATTTGCCACACCGGACATTTGCCACGATTTTATCTGCTCCGAAGGGTTGGGTCCCTTGTCTCCCCCTCTTCCTCCTCATCGCCGACGCGCAGTTAAGGTGCAGAGCATTTCCGCTGGTTTACTTAACATAGGACCAGAATCTCTTTGGATTTTCCGCCACATTTCTTGAGAGGTTTTCTTTGCGGAAACTATTAAATGCATCTCGCATGGAAATCCGCAGCAAATTTCGGTGCTCCTGCAACAGCTTTCTGTCGTGTTTTGTGTACCATGGGGGATCAGTTTAATTAAAGTAGGCACAAATGCAGTGATCAAAAAGAAATGATTAGCGTACATTCGCATTCTCTTTACATCGTTCCTTTCTTGTAGGTCCCCTGCCGATGGACTGTTTCTATCGCAATCGGTAAGAGTGAAAGGAAGCTACCGTACAGACAGAGGGTCTACATTTATACTTGGCAGAACTAATTACATACTGACATAATCGTCGGTATTGCTTTCGTTTCCCAAAAGTTATAAATATTTCGATTTCGGAAAAGAAGCTTTGTATTTCGCCAAGATGTCGAAGAAGAATGCCCCTTACGTACTGGTTGTATCGAGTAAGATGTGGAGACGGCGCTTTCAAAGCGGACAGAAGAAGTACGAGGAAGGGCGCCTTTACCTGAGGGATCGCTTCCTGGCAAGTGTGGCAAATGTCCGGCGTGGCAAATGTCCGGCATTCCCTGGGATTACCTCGAACTAGAGTAATTACCCCTGAGGCGTATAATGAAAATTTCTCCCAGGAGTAAAACCAAAATGGGATCAATTACATCTCTGACACGAAACTGATATATTTTTAAAAAGTTATTTCTATTAATGTCATTTGGTTAGGCTGAATATCATTAGAAAACCCATTCAGACACCCCGTTGAACCTGAAATGGAAATTTTGAAATCAATGTCTTTTTATAAAAAAAAGACATTCACAGAATCATGTGTAGATGGGTAAGCAATCTTTTTATTCATTACCACAAAAACATATGAGCCACATGATTCTGTGGTTGTGGACTATCTTCGATATTTAAAGCATTTCTTACAGTGATATTAGAGAGAACGACTGCGATTTTGTTGACAAAGAGGAAACACATTTTTTAACTTGTCAAAACGTAGTAGAGAGTAATACTTTCCTCGGTGCACATGTTCCCGATCAGTCACCTCGAAAATTTCCATTGTATAAGACAGTACCTCACGTCTATAACAAGATGTCAATGTGCTTTGAGTTGTATACGAAGCAGAGATTCCTGTGGAATTTTTTCGCTCAGGACTGCAATTTCACAAATGCAACTGTGCGTGGCAGGTCCTAAAGGCATAATGAATCGATAAGTCAGCTAATCAAAAGATCCTCAGGAAGATCCCAGCAGAATGGTAGGAACGTCGATTGCGTAAGATGACATTTGATTGACAAAATGATACAGCCTAATAATCTACGCCGCGTAATAGGGAAATTATCTCAGAGACGTCGGGAACTAGTGGCTGTATGAGAAAGGTCTCCTGGCAGAACCTTTTCTAAGGATAGCGGAACTCAGTGGGTTAGAAATTTAGACGTGGGTTCAAATGGTTCAAATGGCTCTGAGCACTATGCGACTTAATTTCTGAGGTTATCAGTAGCCTAGAACTTAGAACTAATTAAACCGAACTAACCTAAGGACGTCACACACATCCATGCCCGAGGCAGGATTCGAACCTGCGACCGTAGCGGCCGCCCGGCTCCAGACTGCAGCGCCTAGAACGGCACGGCCACTCTGGCCGGCTTAGACGTGGGAAAACTGGAGTCATGCTTCAGCTGCTTCAAATAAAAAGTGTTTAATCTGTTTGGAGTCCAGATAAATATTTAGGAATGGAGGATATGAAGAGCTTACTGTGTAGAGGAGTCTTTATGCAGGCACCTACTAGCTGAGTGAAGGCGACGCCAATCGACTTCTGTTGTTTGATGCTTCCTAGCTTGCTAGTATCTGTGACGCTATGCAGACTTCTGTCGAATCACTGCTCCAAAACTTCATCATTAATATAAGCCGGCTGCAAGGAAACTGTGCTATACAGTGACTATAACACCAACGGGGTGTCCCTGAAAGATGTGTGTTGAATGATACAGAAACATTACTGTGCGTCGGAGAAGCGTCTGCATTTCTCAAGACGATCTTGGAAATGTCATTAATGTGTTTCTGGCAGGACCAAAACGTAGCAATCACTAGATGTTACGTGCCCAAGACTTCTGCATTCTGCATGGCCTAGTGAACAAGCATATCATTGAGTTAAGATTTTCTCAATAGGTCGATTGATATCACTGCGCAAGATGGGGGAGGATGGGGTGTAAGGAGGACAAATAAATCATTCTATGGTCACATCTCAAAGCATTTTGAATCAAAAGAGGAGCAATGATGTTACGAAAGTATCAGGCTAAGCATGTCATACCAACTCAGTATCCACCACAGTAGAATTAGATACAATTTGAAGATAAAGTGGAGAGATAGGAAACACAATGGAGTAATTACTGATGCCAGTTGCATCGGGACATTACGCGGAATCAGAGGCGACGAGCGAAAGTGAGTACAGGACCGGGCTTTTAACCCAGGATCTCCTGATTACCAGCCAGGTGCGTTAACCACTCAACCATCCGGAACACATTATTATCGCAAATGCTCGTACTATCTCGTCACGCCTCACGGCCGACCCACACCTCCACCAAGCAGAGTCTGACCGCAATCACAGTCCATTTCCTCCATGCTCGTTACTCTGAGACTCCCACAGGAAGTCGAACGTACCTGTGCATCCGCACTGAAGAAAGGTGGATCCATTTCCCATTTAGAAGAATCAATTATATGAAGACGTGGTGTCTGTTCTTTCGGACTTACCACACAACAGAATTCATTCACTACCAGGCCAAACCCTGCCTCATTGGCGAGATGCAGGTATCAGTCTACGCGGCTTTCGATATACCAGGACCTTGCAGTCGTACACTAACTTTTACCACAACTCGCCATTGCAAATAACGTTCTTTCATGTTTCCACCACTGAGTGAAAGAATTCATGCGTCCATGGCAATTTCTCTGGCATACGTGACAAGTCGTAAACTGGAGCACAAGTGAGAAGACGTGAACCGATGGGGTGGAGTGTTGGCTTCTGTAAGTCACAGCGAAGAGATATTTGTGGATGGTGTGGCTGCATATCTGCTGTTGAGCGACTGATTTTGCGCACTGTGATCTTTTTCTCCGTTGCTCTGAATGGTGATGGTGACCTCTGTCTTCACCACATCGTTGCTGACGAAGTCAGCTCTGTTAGTGGTAGTCTTTTCAAATCGAGGTATCCAACATTCCACCTTCTGTATTACAGTCGCGCGACGACAACCTGCTGCGATAGGGGCCAGGAAGACGACAAGAGAAGAGTGTCCAGTGCCTACGTGCAAAACAAGTAGCCAAATATTGGCAGTATACTTCATTCAGCCGCCTCATTTTTGGTGAGGGAAGTTTGCTAATTTGGGGTAGTTCAGGCTGTGGCACTGATGCCAACTTGTGGCGTTTATGTCACACCCCTGCCCAAGTTTATTACATTGATTTTGCTGCGATTTAATGAACAGCACAGGAAGATTTTGTTAAGGGAAGCTAGCGAGTAGGTAGGATCGCAAGACAAATTCATCGAACGAAGCGCTAGATGGTCACATAGCGGAGAACGGCCAGGAGAGCAAGAGCCATATTATACTGCAACAATGAAAGACAGTAAGGATTCACTCATAACGCTGGGGACCAAGAAGCGAATCTTTTTTTTTTAATTTTATCTTTTTAAATTTATACTTACTGTTTAAATATTACCAAACAGATCCAAACGTACTGGTAACATTACTTGTTTGAGAATTTGTTAATAATAATTTTCATATCAGTCAGTCCATCAGAAAATGATAATCACAAATTTTAGTTAATGTTAGTGCTTATTGATTGAAATGCTGGACCAGTCACAAATGCGTCCTGAGAGGGCAGGCGCCAAACTGATAAGATAGCTCACTAATAGTCTACGAACAAAACAAGAATCGCAATTATTTCAGCTTATTCCGATACATTTATTCATAAAGTAATGGACAAACAACAAAACTTTGGACATTTGACAAAGCTAGGTTTTTTTTTTTTTTGGGGGGTGGTGCCGGGGGGGGGGGGGGGAAGGTTCTCATAACGCATAAATGAAATAACTGCTGTTGTGAAATAGCACCGTGGCTGTCGTGATGTTAACTATAAAGACAGACAGTACTATAGAAGGGAATAAGTTGCACCTGTGGTCGGAGTTGAAAGCAGAGAGTTCATTGAAACTAAATACATGACTTGAAAGTGAAATCTGAAATAATCAAAATATTATTAAACGCCTTTATAGTTCCCGCACATCGTCTCATGGTTGCAGCTCAGTCTCACCACTGTAAATTGTAGGTGGAGGGTGAAGTGGCTGCAGAATCTGTCATTAGCAGCTCCAACGACCCCCGCCAGCCGCAAAGTGCAAATAAGACCGAAATTTCTCTAAATCCCTTGATGCATCAGCTCTGGCAACGGTAGGCTGTCAGGTGCTCTCAGTGGAGAAGTCTAACAGTGGCAGAAGTCTAACAGTGGCAGCTCATGAAGAAAAAATTATTTCTGACCGAAAGTTTACTAAAAGGAAACCGAAACCACACACTGCTGTTTTTAACGTCTTTTACTGTAGTAACATGCGCTCTACCACTAACACAGAACGAAATTACGTCATTCTCTCTGAACCATGATGAGGGCCCTCATCGGCAAAGTCGAGCTTCTCTGTCCAAACTCTAATTTATTTATCAGCCAATTCCTGTGATTCTTTTGTTGTGGGTACATTTCGTGTTGTGTGAAGTCAAAGGTCCAAGGGTATCTCACATTTTCTAAAGCCCAAAACTGTAGGTACACGTTCCACTTTTGCGATGTTTGAATGTGGCGTGTTGTGGTTTCCAGAAAAAATCTTAGCTTTCTACTTTTTGTGGACAATAGTGTCTTCTGCTAATAATAATTCCTCCTCCATCCACTCGGAGATTGCAAGGTTGTTGCGAGTGAGGGGTTTGTGACACGGAAGATGTCCTCTGTGTTTGTCTACGATAATCCAGAAGCCCGAGTGCGTCGTTTCAAAGGTTGTCCAGTGGCCAGCAAGCCACTGACTTGCGCCTACCCTGGCGCATCCTTTCATGAAACGACCCCAAGTGTGGCTGCCCACTTCATTCCGCTGGCTGCGCAGGTGATTCTGTACCACCCCAAATCTGCTTCCACTGTTCTCACATTTATGTAATGCATGGAAATCCAAATAAAGGAGTAAATGAAGACTAAGGTTGTTACCAACAATCACTAGTACTGCTAGTACTGAAACTTCGTGGCAGAATTAAACTCTATGCCGGACTGAGACTAACTCGGGAGCTTTTCCTTTCACAGGCAAGTGTTTCTATATATGCAACCTGTTAAGGATACTAGATTACTGAGCAACACTCAAGAATCGGTCTTACGAGAGTTTTTTAACCCACTAGTTTCCAGGATGAACTTCAGTTCCTTAAGATTCTTGGACTGGATCTCGTCTAGGCATCTGTTTTTCCCATAATTAGTCTTCTGTGGTCATTCCACTTTAGGTCGCTCTGAAAGGTTACTCCTACGTATTTATTTTTGTAGTTGTTAATTCTTTAGTGACTTTTCGCCCATGTCATTCGCCTTTTTATGCTTAATACTTTACATGTGAGGTTGAACAGCCATCCCTGCCTTAAGCACAGATCCTCCGCAAATCTTTCTGCAACTTGCTGCAGTCATCTGGTGTTACAACCATCCGCAACCAACAGCATAGTCTGCAAAAATTTTCACGCAACTTCTGACGTTATGAAATATATCATGACGAATAACGACCATCTAACTCCAGAAATTAGATTTACAGCTGCTGGTTTTGACCTTTATATGGTGACAAGCTGATTGTTGCCTATTACGAAGTCATGAATACAACCACAAATGTGGACTGATACTCGATAAGCTCGTATTTTGCTCACTAAATGACAGTGAAGCCATAAAGTTCTACATTCACTTTAGTCTACAGCATTATAGTCTACAACATCATGAAAACCTAGTTATCTGCAGATGGATCAATTGAAAGACGAAAATAACTTCCCAGCGACAACGTGTACCTGAACATACTCGTTAAGTCGACGAAACATTACTCGCTGCGTTTCTCAAACTTACTTACATCGGTAAGTGATGTTGCAAATTTTGTTTTTGGAAATTTTTTGGGAGATAAATTTTGACTTTGCTAAAGTATTGTTTACTAAGTTACCAGATTCTCAGCGTCACGGATTGCACTACCATTCCTGAATTAGCGTTTAGGTGTCCTGTTTTCTTGTTATGAGCTTCCTGTTTGATATTAACCCATAATTTTTGCTGACACATATGTTCAGTGAATAAGGATCTCAGTTCTTGATTAAATGACTCTGAACACCCAGTTTTCTATCTCTATCTTGTTATGCTCGTGCACCATCGATTTAATTTATGTAGTGGAACTTACATCTTAATTGCGAAGGTAATGTAATGTATCTTAGGTCATAATTTCGGAGTTCCCAATATTTTGTTCTCTAATTGTGGATTTAGATAATTGAGAGCCACAACTCAATTATGGATTTTGAAATTTTGTAGTGTACGCCCGAAGTGTGATGTAATTTGCAATTATTTGTACTGTAGGTAGTGGAATTTCACTCGAAGCAAATTTTCTGAACTATTCCTTTCCAAATGAATTGAATAGGAACCATTTAAGGTTTCTACAATTATTTTGCACATTTTAATGAATCTTTTTGGAGCTGTTTTACTGAATATGTTTGATAATTGTAGCGATACGAGCTGTTATAAATAAATTGTGTCATTGCTAAAATATGTCTCCCTTCCGCAGCTCCCACCACTGCCACTGCACAGCCCATTTTGGTTCTACACCATCATAATAGTACATTCCAGTAACCCGATTCATCACAGAATCAAACTTCTATGTATATATCAGCATCAAACGTCTGAATACTTTAGAAACGACTGAATGTGTTAAATACTTAACGTTAACCTTGTGAGCTAAAAGAAGTTTAGAAAAGTTTTGAAACTATGCTTGAAGTTTGTTGAAAGTTACTAAGTGCTCTCATTCTCAAACACAGGATGGATGTAGTCCGGATTTTTGCTCGGCTACAGTTACACGGTCTGTTTCTAACCGTAATAGTTGTGTTACTGTGTTATCCTGTAACATAAGATTATATCCATTAATGAGTGGATTACGACAGCATTTTAAATTTTTAAATTCTGTCAATAATTACACGAAATTCTGAAAATCAAAGTTTTGTTGGCTCTAGAAAAAGTTAGATAGGCAACCGACAATTGGAACCAGGTTCCGGGATAGTCAGCTGTCTAGATGGCTGTTGAAGACATGGATTCACTGTACTCGTGTTTATGAAAGAAGTACACTGCGAGTCCCCTATGTCACTCTAATGTGGCTACATCATGGCGATTTTCACGGAACATAATTATTAAGGAAGGAGTATTCGGTAGCATTTATTGTGACGTTGCTTTTTTCTTGTATGATTAATGTTATAGTCAAAATTTTATACGTAGGGACTCATGATGGAGTGTAGCACCGAAACCATTTGTACTCAATAAAGGAATTTTAAAAATAAACTGAACAGTTATCGTCTCATTTTCCATAAAAGACTGATATACGAAAGAATGTGACACAGATATCTAACAGTGTGCAGCGATTGCCACATTCTGCTGTGTACTATTCTACATTGCTGGATTTGTAGACATCCAGCTGATTCAGGCACACTGTGATGTGTAAAAGTAAATGAACGAGAATTTTCTAAAGAATGGAGAGCATCTACGTCAGCTACTCGACTATCTCCTCGTACCTCCAGTTTACAAGCGGATCTGACAAAACTGCAGTAGCATACAGCATATAGTATTAGTTGTCGCGTAGCAGCACCTTACTCACAGTAAGTTGGTTCATGAGAGCGAGTACTCTGTTCAGCATCAGGCAGATCGGTTAGGTGTTATTGGTGTTACCTGAAACAAAAGGAAAAGCCAATTACATCTGGAAATTCATATACTATGGAAATAGTGAATAGTTTTCTTGTAACACACTGCACCAGTAACATATTGTAAATACGACAAAGTGCAGTAAGAATTCAGATGTTGACTGGCTGGTTTCTTAATCTTCCAACCTCGAAAAAATCACAATGCACCTCAGAGAATGGGGACCTCTTCTCTGGATTATCTTTTACATGGTTAGCAGTGCTTTCTTTTCTACACTTCTCACCTGAAAAAAGTAATTTGTCACTAGTGCTAGGTCTTTCCTAGGCCAAAGGGCAGCTTATTCACGCACTGTCGTATTTCTCTGCCAACCTGGGGAAAATTTAGACAAACCAATGTCTGTAGTTATTGCGTCCTTAAACGAATTTTTTCGTAAGAGTTGCACGTTCGGCTGCATCTCAAGGTTTTCCAAAGCCTATCTTGGGGCTCCGTTTTCATCTGCAGGATAGCAATCTCCAGGATTTGTTCCAGAAGTCGGCTTGCTACGTTAGGCTGAGAATAGTGCTTTTGCTAAAAATTACTCCTCGCTCCACATTGTAGAAACATTTGTGGGAGCACTCGCTACATGGTATTCTAACTGATGCCTTTCTGCACAGCGACGCTGTGGGGTGTGGGATGTTGGGCCCGGCTATGGAAACGCCCCCTCCCTTCGGTGGCCTTCTAAGGAGGACTCAGAAGGGTCCCTCTGACTGTTCCAGCACTTTTTTCTGTGTCTTTGTCACCCCTTATTTTTAATTACCACGTAAATTTGTTTTAGATTACTGTGGAAACAATCACTCGTACATTTGATATTAATTTATTTCTCTGATTGTAATTAATTAATCAGATCGAGAGTGGGTCTCATCACAAATTTATATGAATTGTTCCGAAAACTGTCTCATAACATGTTGTTGTTGTGGTCTTCAGTCCAGAGACTGGTTTGATGCAGCCCTCCACGCTACTCTATCCTGTGCAAGCTTCTTCATCTCCCAGTACCTACTGCAACATACATCCTTCTGAATCTGTTTAGTGTGTTCATCTCTTGGTCTCCCTCTACGATTTTTACCCTCCACGCTGCTCTCCAATACCAAATTGATGATCCCTTGATGGCTCAGAATATGCCCTACCAACCGATCCCTTCTTCTTGTCAAGTTGTGCCACAAACTTCTTTTCTCCCCAATCCTATTCAATACCTCCTCATTAGTTATGTGATCTACCCAAATAATCTTCAGCATTCTTCTGTAGCACCACATTTCGAAAGCTTCTATTCTCTTCTTGTATAAATTATTTATCGTCCACGTTTCACTTCCATACATGGCTACACCCCATACAAATACTATCAGAAACGACTTCCTTGCACTTAAATCTAAACTCGATGTTAACAAATTTCTCTTCTTCAGAAGCGCTTTCCTTGCCATTGTCAGTCTACATTCTATATCCTCTCTACTTCACCATCATCAGTTATTTTGCTCCCCAAATAACAAAACTCATTTACTACTTAAAGCGTCTCATTTGCTAATTCCCGCAGCGTCACCCGATTTAATTCGACTACATTCCATTATCCTCGTTTTGCTTTTGTTGATGTTCATCTTATATCCTCCTTTCAAGACACTCTCCATTCCGTTCAACTGCTCTTCTAGGTCCTTTGCTGTCTCTGACAGAATTACAATGTCATCGGCGAACCTCAAAGCTTTTATTTCTTCTCCATGGATTTCTATACCTACTCTGAAATTTTCTTTTGTTTCCTTTACTGATTGCTCAATATACAGATTGAATAACATCGTTGATAGGCTACAACCTTGTCTCACTCCCTCCCCAACCACTCCTTCCATTTCATGCCCCTCGATTCCTATAACTGCCTTCTGGTTTTTGTAAAAATCGTGAATAGCCTTTCGGTACCTGTATTTTACCCCCGCTACCTTCAGAATTTGAATGAGAGTATTCCAGTCAACATTGTCAAAAGCTTTCTCTGGGTATACAAATGCTAGAAACGTAGGTTTGTCTTTTCTTAATCTATTTTCTAAGATAAGTCGTAGGGTCAGTATTGCCTCACGTGTTCCAACACTTCTACGGCATCCAAACTGTTCTTCCCCAAGGTCGGCTTCTACCAGTTTTTCAATTCGTCTGTAAAGAATTCGTGTTAGTATTTTGCAGCCGTGGCTTATTAAACTGATAGTTCGGCAATTTTCACATCTGTCAACACCTGCTTTCTTTGGGATTGGAATTATTATATTCTTCTTGAAGTCTGAGGGTATTTCGCCTGTCTCATATATCTTGCTCACCAGATGGTAGAGTTTTCTCAGGACTGGCTCTCCCAAGACTGTCAGTAGTTCTAATGGAATGTTGTCTACTCCCGGGGCCTTGTTTCGACTCAGGTCTTTCAGTGCTCTGTCAAACTCTTCACGCAGTATCTTATCTCCCATTTCATCTTCATCTACATCCTCTTCCATTTCCATAATATTGTCCTCAAGTACATCGCCCTTGTATAAACCCTCTATATACTCCTTCCACCTTTCTGCCTTCCCATCTTTGCTTAGAACTGGGTTGCCATCTGAGCTCTTGATATTCATACAAGTGGTTCTCTTCTCTCCAAAGGTCTCTTTAATTTTTCTATAGACAGTATCTATCTTACCCCTAGTGATATGCGCCTCTACATCCTTACATTTGTCCTCTAGTCATCCCTGCTTAGCCATTTTGGACTTGCTGTCGATCTCATTTTTGAGACGTTTTTATTCCTTTTTGCCTGCTTCATTTACTGCATTTTTGTATTTTCTCCTTTCATCAATTAAATTCAATATCTCTTCTGTTACCCAAGGGTTTCTGTTAGCCCTCGTCTTTTTACCTACGTGATCCTCTGCTACCTTCACTATTTCATCTCTCAAAGCTACCCGTTCTTCTTCTTCTGTATTTCTTTCCCCAGTCTTGTCAATCGTTCACTAATGCTCTCCCTGAAACTCTCTACAACCTCTGGTTCTTTCAGTTTATCCAGGTCCCATCTCCTCAAATTCCCACCTTTTTGCGGTTTCTCTCGCAACATAATGCAGCCTTGTATGGAAGTGGAATGTGTGTGATAAATGGTGGAGACAAGAGGGGAAAAGAAGATATTGAAATTTGATATTAAAGGAGAATGCTGAAGATTAGATGGGTAGGTCAGGTAACTGCTAAGGATCTGCTGCATATAAGTGGGGGGAGAGGGGCTTTATGGCACAACTTAGCTAAAAGAAGAGATAGGTTTATGTATTATGTTCTGAGGAGTTAAAAATAATTAATTTCGTAATGAAGGAAAGTGAGAAGGGAAAAATCTTGTAGAAAGAGACCAAGGATTGCAAGCAGTTTGGAGCAGATATCTGTTTCAGTAGTTATACAGAGGTGAAGAGAGTTGCAAAGGATGAAGTAGCGTAGGGAAACTGAAGAGTACAGCTGCAACAAAACAGGTCTGTGTTAATGCTAAGATTTGAATAAAATGTTCGTAAGTTACAGGCGCACTGAGCGATTAAAATTTCACGAGCTTTCGAACATTGTCAAATGGAATGATTCACACAATGGGGCTGGAAATAGGAGAACATTGTATTCTGTCTTACCACCACAGGATTCTGCATCCTTACGGACTAAGATTGGACTAGTACATTTTTTTTCCAAATTTAACAACGATACAAGTTGCTAGTTATTTAAAGTAATGTTTTATTACCAGGAAAAATGCTAAAACCTTCTCGAACAACACAGTGTCCCACCATCCATCTTAGTGCTGTAGTATACAGAGAAGTTGCAGCATTAGAAAACTGCAGTTACATGCATTAAGATCTGCAGCGGATAGGCGCTTGGTGCAGGAAGTGGCAACTGACCCTTAACATAGACAAATCTAATGTACACTCCTGGAAATTGAAATAAGAACACCGTGAATTCATTGTCCCAGGAAGGGGAAACTTTATTGACACATTCCTGGGGTCAGATACATCACATGATCACACTGACAGAACCACAGGCACATAGACACAGGCAACAGAGCATGCACAATGTCGGCACTAGTACAGTGTATATCCACCTTTCGCAGCAATGCAGGCTGCTATTCTCCCATGGAGACGATCGTAGAGATGCTGGATGTAGTCTTGTGGAACGGCTTGCCATGCCATTACCACCTGGCGCCTCAGTTGGACCAGCGTTCGTGCTGGACGTGCAGACCGCGTGAGACGACGCTTCATCCAGTCCCAAACATGCTCAATGGGGGACAGATCCGGAGATCTTGCTGGCCAGGGTAGTTGACTTACACCTTCTAGAGCACGTTGGGTGGCACGGGATACATGCGGACGTGCATTGTCCTGTTGGAACAGCAAGTTCCCTAGCCGGTCTAGGAATGGTAGAACGATGCGTTCGATGACGGTTTGGATGTACCGTGCACTATTCAGTGTCCCCTCGACGATCACCAGTGGTGTACGGCCAGTGTAGGAGATCGCTCCCCACACCACGATGCCGGGTGTTGGCCCTGTGTGCCTCGGTCGTATGCAGTCCTGATTGTGGCGCTCACCTGCACGGCGCCAAACACGCATACGACCATCATTGGCACCAAGGCAGAGGCGACTCTCATCGCTGAAGACGACACGTCTCCATTCGTCCCTCCATTCACGCCTGTCGCGACACCACGGGAGGCGGGCTGCACGATGTTGGGGCGTGAGCGGAAGACGGCCTAACGGTGTGCGGGACCGTAGCCCAGCTTCATGGAGACGGTTGCGAATGGTCCTCGCCGATACCCCATGAGCAACAGTGTCCCTAATTTGCTGGGAAGTGGAGGTGCGGTCCCCTACGGCACTGCGTAGGATCCTACGGTCTTGGCGTGCATCCGTGCGTCGCTGCGGTCCGGTCCCAGGTCGACGGGCACGTGCACCTTCCGCCGACCACTGGCGACAACATCGATGTACTGTGGAGACCTCACGCCCCACGTGTTGAGCAATTCGGCGGTATGTCCACCCGGCCTCCAGCATGCCCACTATACGCCCTCGCTCAAAGTCCGTCAACTGCACATACGGTTCACGTCCACGCTGTCGCGGCATGCTACCAGTGTTAAAGACTGCGATGGAGCTCCGTATGCCACGGCAAACTGGCTGACACTGACGGCGGCGGTGCACAAATGCTGCGCAGCTAGCGCCATTCGACGGCCAACACCGCGGTTCCTGGTGTGTCCGCTGTGCCGTGCGTGTGATCATTGCTTGTACAGCCCTCTCGCAGTGTCCGGAGCAAGTATGGTGGGTCTGACACACCGGTGTCAATGTGTTCTTTTTTCCATTTCCAGGAGTGTATTTCGAATACATAGAAAGAAGGATCCTTTAGTGTATGATTATATGATAGCGGAACAAACACTGGTAGCAGTTACTTCCGTAAAATATCTGGGAGTATGCGTACGGAACGATTTGAAGTGGAATGATCATATAAAATTAATTGTTGGTAAGGCGGGTACCAGGTTGAGATTCATTGGGAGAGTCCTTAGAAAATGTAGTCCATCAACAAAGGAGGTGGCTTACAAAACACTCGGTCGACCTATACTTGAGTACTACTCATCAGTGTGGGATCCGTACCAGGTCGGGTTGACAGAGGAGATAGAGAAGATCCAAAGAAGAGTGGCACGTTTCGTCGCAGGTTTATTTGGTAAGCGTGATAGAGTTACGGAGATGTTTAGCAAACTCAAGTGGCAGACACTTCAAGAGAGGCGTTCTGCATCGCGGTGTAGCTTGCCGTCTAGGTTTCGAGAGGGTGCGTTTCTGGATGAGGTATCGAATATATTGCTCCCCCCTACTTATACCTCTCGAGGAGATCATGAATGTAACATTAGTGAGACTCGAGCGCGCTCGGAGGCTTTTCGTCAGTCGTTCTTCCCGCGGACCATACATGATTGGAACAGGAAAGACAGGTAATAACAGTGGCACGTAAAGTGCCCTCCGCCACACACGGCTGGGTGGCTTGCGGAGCGTAAATGTAGATGTAGATGTAGTAAATTAAATTTAAACAAAGAGATGTTACAAACTCAAATAACGCAACTAAGGGGCCCCACATTTGTCACTGAACAGTCTACCACAACAATGAAGTCTAAATAAACTTGACGTGCTTAACAATTTGTTCTTATCAATAATGAAACTGTGGGGTCCATAAAATGCTGATGACGCAATGCTATGCCAGATTAAGTGTTTAATTTAGGTTGTCTCTAATTACTTTACTTCTCTGTACAAGTCTTCGCCTACACAGCACCGTTGGGAGACACCACTGAAGTCACAGTTTTCAGTAAGGCTAGAGTTAATTTCCCCGAGGTGCTAGCACTATTTCGCCCTAGAGTATAACAGAAAACGGTAATGGAGGCCAAGAAGCTGCAGGTTCCACAGCCAGGCGAAGCGGCGGCAGCTGGTTGTTTAATTAAACTTTTGATGCCTTCTCTCAAGATATCGTCACACATCAGAGTACGTCAGTTTTGTCCAGGCTACCAACTCCTAACCTGTCGACCAGATGATGAGTATTAAAGCAGCTAGGTTAAGGGGACAAACATTTTTAAGTTAGGATTGCAAACTAAGGCAAAATATTTCAATTTGAAAGTGCAGCAACAGCGACAGAACACCACAGAATTGTTTTCTGATTTTTTTTCTTGCCTCTAACGTTTCGAACAGAACCACGGTTTTTCAGATTTCTACAAAGCCTCAGTCTCCATATTTATTAATTATACCTTTATTCAATGAGACCACTGTAGTAATATCAATTGCAGAAGAAATGTGGATGTCATTTATCAATTATACCTTTATTCAGTGAGACCACTGTAGTAATATGAATTGCAGAAGAAATGTGGATGTCATTTATTAATTATACCTTTATTCAGTGAGACCACTGTAGTAATATGAATTGCAGATGAAATGTGGATGTCAAGGTTTAGGTTAACAATGAGCTGGTACCTCATAGTGTTAATTCTGTTGAGTGAAACACGCTCCAGAGGCTTGACGTTTTAGTGTTAATACGAACTAATATTTCGTTCTCTGTTTGTCTAGCAGCTATCTTCAAGTACCCTGTATACCAAGATCTCATCAAAGATTTCTATGAACTTATTTTCAACCTTGACTGTTTTCTTTTCGATCTGTTGGTAATATATCATTTTTTTACTACTGAAATTCATTTGACGACCCACTTTCAAACTTCCAATTTCTTCGTTGTTGTGGTTTATCAGCATTACAGGCAAACAATGATATGTTATCAGCAAAACTAAATTTGTTCAGATATTTTCCTTTAATGCATACTCTTTTGTTGTTTCCAGTTTAGGGTTCTAAGAGCCCTTTGGCAAGTAGTGCAACCACCAGTTTTAATTCTCCATTTCCCATTGTCATTAGAAGTTAAATGGATGCTGTTGTACTGGTTTGTATACCTATCACTTAATGTTCTAAAATAGGTGAATGAATACTTTGTTATTGGAGAATAGTTAGAAAATTTGTAGTTTGACATAGTTTCTCAGAATCTATGAAACCCAGGTAAAATGGTAAGATACTCACTGATTAGTTCCATAACCCGATTTTCATTCGCTATTAAAATTCTACATCTTTTTCTGAGCAGTGCGTGCTAATTTTAGCGAATATACAGTATGTCAGAGGGTGGAGAGGGGTAGATGGGGCGGGAGGGGGAGTAGGCTGACGGTATAACTTTCGAGGTCTTTTATATCTGCTTTATGACTCCGAAAGTTTAAAGTTTTCTCCAAGTTTTGAAGCACTGCTTTCGTCTACAGAAGTTCTGGAAATACTTTTGCAGTGCCTGTGTTATTCCAATTACGACGCTGCGACCACAGCCGTTACGAAACACATAAAATGAATTCGTAATTTCGAATATGGACTACCATCAGTTGTTGAATTGAATGACCACAGTGAAAATTTATGTCGGGCCGGTACCCGAGCTAGGATTTCCCGCTTAACGCGAGCGGTCGCCTTACTTCATAGACGCCTGGTTGACGACGTATGGAAGTTTGTGTGTGCCCGTGAGTCATGCACGGATAGCCAAATGATAAGGCGACCGTTCACGATAAGCGAGAAACCCGGGGTCGTGCCCCGGAATGATTTTGGGATGACAGATGTGATGGTTGAACAGAACGATTGGATCTACAGCAGAAGAAATACACAAACGAGAGGTTTTTTAATGCGATGGGTAATGAAAGTAATTCTTTATGTGAAAACTCTTGAGTATTTTAAAATAAAACTGACGTTATTAACATTCTACATCTTTACTTTATTTCTCATGTCTTTACATTTGTTTCTTAAAACATTCAGTCTGTCAATGAATATATTCTTCCCAACGAGAGACCAGTTCGTTGATACCGTCACCGTAGAATGTTTGACGTTGTTGACGGAGCCACAGCCTCCCCTCTGACTGGACCGGTAATGTTCCTTGAGATTTGGAAACACATAAGAATCTGATACGGCCAGGTCGACACTGTATGGAGGATGATCGATGACAGTCAGCCTAAGACGTCGGGTTGTTGCACATGTCGCAGGGCTCGTATGTGGTACGGCGTAGCCATGCCGAAGAGGAAGCTGTTTCATGTGTGGACGAACTCTTCCAATTCGTGTTTTCAGTTTTCTCTAGGGTTACAGCAAGATGTTTCTCACGCACCGAAGTAGTTACAATACACAACACCATTTTACCCGTAACAGTTAGGAGCCCCCTAGCGGCATAGGACTGCAACTTGCGTCAACGAAGCGAGAAAGACTATCTCAACCGATTTTGAGAATAAAAAATTGGGAGGCATTACTTTTCAGCTCGTTCTCTAAGCTCGTAACATGACCGAAAGCCGGCCAGGGTGGCCGAACGGTTCTAGGCGTTGCAGTCTGGAACCGCGCGACCGCTACGGTCGCAGGTTAGAATCCTGCCTCGGGCATTGATGTGTGTGATGTCCTTAGATTAGTTAGGTTTAAGTAGTTCTAAGTTCTAGGGGACTGATGACCTAAGAAGTTAAGGCCCATAGTGCTCAGAACCATTTGAACCATTTGAACCATGACCGAAACAGAAAGTTGAGAAGAAGTACGTATTACTATTTATGTCTTATGGCAGTGATGTGAAGAAGAGAATCTAACAGGTACTATGCAACAAGTAACATAAATTATGTATTCCTCTACTCGTGACTGTAAATTCTAGATCACCCAACTTGTTTGCTTTCAGAGCGCCATATTCCGTCACAATATTTTGTCTTTAGTTTCAAGTATAATGCTTTTTAGAATTATGAATCCATTTTCCTGAACTACTCGGGCATTTGCAGCAGTTACACTTGTTTCGTTCCGTAATTTTTACTTGACTCCGAAATGTTCGTTTTCCACATTGATTAAAAACATTCACATGCACTTAAAATGACTGTACAAAAGTAAAGTAGAGATGTGGCAATTGTCTGGAGAACCAAGAAATCAAATAAGAGGATCAGTGATGAGAATAGAAGACGTCACTAAGACTGCTGAAAATGAAATGGCCGCGGCATGTAATACGGAGCTAAGAACTGAAGTGATAAGAAGATGGTGTTCGACAAAACTGTGATTCAAACTGAGATATAGGTGATATAGGTTATCCTGCTTTAGATAAACCACCTTAGCCGGCCGGTGTGGCGGGGCGGTTCTAGGCGCTTCAGTCTGGAACCGCGTGACTGCTACGGTCGCAGCTTCGAATCCTGCCTCGGGCATGGATGTATGTGATGTCCTTAGGTTAGTTAGGTTTAAGTAGTTCTAAGTTCTAGGGGACTGATGACGTCAGATGTCAAGTCCCATAGTGCTCAGAGCCATTTGAACCAACCATAAACCACCTGTGCCAAATGATAGGGTGGTTTCATTGAAAAAGCCACGGCTGATTTCATTTCACGTCTTTTTTTCCATCCGAGCATGCATTCCGACTTTGAAGACTTCTTCGTCGACGGGATGTTACGCCCTATTTCTACATGTAACGAGTGTCCATGATTAATATTCCAGTTTCATAACTTTGTAGAAAGGGAATATACGAGGGGCGTTCAGAAAGTAAGCTCCGATCGGTCGCGAAATGGAAACGACTATGAAAATCCGATAAAGCTTTGCACAGATGTGTTGGGTAGTGTCTCTAGTATAACCCCAGTTAGCATCACGTCGCTCTTCTCATTTCTGAGCTCGCAGTGAGTGCGTAAAGATGTCTAGAAAATAGTGTCTGCCGCCAAGTACGAGGGCCTGGTGAGAAATTTCGCCTGAAGCTATGCAGCTAACATTACATAACTGTCGTGCTGTTTCTTCTTCAAGACAATTCTCAGCCGCATTCTGCAGGGGCAATGAAGATGCTCCTGCATCGTTTTCAAATGGAAATGTGAGATTACCCACAATACAGTCCGCAATTGTCTCCCCCTGAGTTTCATCTCTGGTCACATGAACCGCTGTCTTTGAAGACAACATTTTGACACAGACAACGAGGTGTAGGCCAGCGTGGAGAATTGGCGGAAAGCACTGGCGGCTGCCTTCTATGATGAGGCTATTGAAAAGTTGGTACAACGCTACGACAAAAGTCTAAGTCAGAACGGCGACTACGTAGAGAAGTAGCTGAAAGGTGTAGCTAATTGTTACAAGTAAAACATTTCTGATGTTCACTGTGGTTTCAATTTGGCAATCAATCGGAGCTTACTTTCTGAACAGGCCTCGTATATATATAAGAACATTTTGAACAAAAGGTGGCTCTGTAAGCATCTTAACATAAATGGTGTCGGCTACAAATGACAGGTGTGCAGCAATACGACGGCTATTGTTTGAGTTGCACATTACACCATGTGTACTGTTCAGTGAGCATCACTGCACAAGTTCGGCAGTCAACAGCTGTGACATTGTTAGTTAGGTAAGCCCATCCACCACGGCAAGGTAGCACTTCATCGGATGTGAAAAATCTGTTTCTAATTGTCCTGAGGCAAAAAACCTAAAAAATGGTTCAAATGGCTCTGAGCACTATGGGACTCAACTGCTGAGGTCATTAGTCCCCTAGAACTTAGAACTAAGGACATCACAAACATCCATGCCCGAGGCAGGATTCGAACCTGCGACCGTAGCGGTCTTGCGGTTCCAGACTGCAGCGCCTTTAACCGCACGGCCACTTCGTCCGGTCAAAAAACCTCACTGAAAGCTAAGTGTCATCAGTTTCTGCCTGTCGTGAGACTGGTACAAGACGTGTTCAATGTATCGTGCACCGTTTTCTGCCACAAGCTGAAACTGAGAAACAGCATATTCCGCAACAGATCAGAATGTCTCAGGGGTTGCGTTTGGAGTGCGTTGCGAAATGCGTGTCTTCAAATCAGCTACGGTCGCAGTCGAAGCATTGAACACAACACCTTTCACACAACCCCACAGCCAGATGTCACACTGATCAACGTTACGTGTTCGGTCAGGCTGTATGGAAATGACTGTTGATAATTCTAGCGTTTACGAAAAGGCTTTGCAGCAGCCGCTACACTTGCTGAGCAGTGCGCGGGAGAGCACCATCGTGCACGAATATGACTTTATCCACACATCCACGCCGTTGAAGGGATGGAATGACGTTCGTGCACAAAAAACTCTCAGCCTTTACTAGTGACGGTGCAGCTAACAGGAGCCACAGGACTCATCTCGAAAAACATGCGGCCCTACAATAAACGATAGCTTCAACTCGATCTACACAGTCACCTTCTCAGAATGGAATGGTACCGTTGATGTGCGAGCGGATTTTCCATTTTCCGTTGCCCAAATTCTGCTATTCTGTGTATCGACATTTCCGTGGAGATGGAAATGGGCTTCGTCTGGGTACAGAATGTCCCATGGCCATTTATTGTCCACCTCCAAGCGAAGAAGAAGTTCCAGAGCAAACGTTTTGCTGGCAGGTCACCAGGAAGAAATTTCTTAACATGGTTGAATTTGTATTGATAGTAGTGCACGATGTTTCGCAGTATTTTATGCACCGTGATTGCTGGGACGTCCAACGTTCGCGCAATTCCCCGTGGATTGCATGTTTACACACCACCACTCGGCCCCTCCTGAAATGCTGTGACCACTTCTTCGACAGTCGTCAAATCAACTGCTTTCCTTCCTCCGCCATACTACCCTTCAAAGAACCGGCCTTTTCGAATTTTGTATTCATTTTCTCTAGACCCTTTGCAGACATCGAACCAGAGCTTTTTGTCATACCCTTGAATGTCCGGAACTTGTGCAGGGCTACTGACGGAAAGTCACCATTCTTGGAAAAGAACTTTACCAGCATCGCGCGATCCTTCTTGGAGACAGTGATTTTTGGCGCCTCGGGCGCAAACTGTGGAACAGACGTGTGCCGCGCATCTGTCGGTGTACATATTCTGACTCTATTGGCAAAGCATTCATTAAATACTTTTTCTTGTTCCGTGACATTTCCCTCTGGGTCATTAATATGTTGTTCAAATTTAACGTCATTCTCAACAGTGGTTATCTTCCTAGAGAGTTTTGAAAGTGGAACTTTAAACATGGACATCCTGTACATCTACATCATATGAGTGTTCTGTAATTTATACTTACGTACCTGGCAGGTGGTTCTCCGAATGAGCTTCAGAATATTTCTCTACTGTCCTAGCTACTGTTTTTCTTACTTTGTTACGACGATCATTTCTCCCTACATAGGTTGCCGGCAATAAAATAGTCACGCAATCAGAGCAGAAAGTTGGGTGAAATTATGTGAGAAGACCTCGCCTCAACGTAAAACGCCTTTTTTAATGATTACGACTATCACTCGCTTGTAGTATCCTTGAGAGTCTCTCCGCTGTTTCGCCGTAACACAAAACGAGCTATCCTTCTTTGGACTCTTTCGATATCCTCCCCCTACCCCGTCTGGTAAGAATCACAAGATTCACAGTAATACTCTTCCACAGGACGACAAGCGTAATGGAGGCACTCTCTTTAATAGACCTGTTGCATCTTCCAAGTGTTATTCTAATAAGACTCAATGTTGCCTTCCCCATAACTTTATCTGTGTGACAGTTCCAACTGAACCTTTTATGTTTGTAATTCCTGGGTGTTTATTTGCACTGACAGCCGTTAGATTTGCGTTATTTACCGTGTAACCGAAATTTTTATCCTTACTTTTCTCGGGACATTTATCCAGGAGGCAATAAAGGGCTCAAGACTCACAGAATACCTCAGAAAAAAGCTGCACTACTTCCCAGGTGTGCGAAAACTATTATTAGACTCTAAAAACCCGAACTTCAAAATATTTTAAATAATCAGAAGACCAATCAGGACAGATTGTTTTTATCTAGATGGTATTTTCACAGTGTAAGAACTGCTGTTAAAAGTATTAATTAAAGGCAAGCAGTCCATGGAAGATACATCAGCCTAGAAAAGGCCTATAGCACAGCACCGTTAAATAATGATGACTTGATGCTCTAAATAAAAGTTTGAGCCTAATATTGTGGATGCACCAGCTCAGTGAAACCGGATAATATGTTATCAGACGAATTACTAATTATCAAAGGGCTTCGACAGTTATCTGCTCCTCTAGTGTTTGAAAGGTACCTCGGAGAAGTATTAAAGACATGGAGAAGCACCCGATGCCTTATGCGAATGTCAGTGTGAAATGATATGGTCCCGACTATTCGTATATGTCTAGCTGAAGATAAAGAATAAAGACGACTCTAGTTGCAATCTAAGGGGTCTGTTAGAAAAATATGACAAATGATCTTTAATAATAAACATAAAGGAAACTGAGTACCGTATATGACAATGACGATGCTGTGATATTAAATGTATTTCTTTTGAACAGCTAGATGCAATTATCATAGCGAATTGGAAAATATAGTGATTTAGAAATAAAATTGGGAGAGGGGAATATGTTATCCATAAACTAAATTCCGTTTTTCTGAGGAATAATGTTACAAATAAAACTAGGATGAGTACATACGAAACAGTAGCAGACGGGTAAGAAGTTTAGTGACTAACAAAGAGAGAGACAGTCAACAGCTACTCATGGAAAAGAAATGCTGGGGATAAAGCGCTTGAGTGTCAATATCTGAGAAAATTAGAGAGATTATTATCGATGCGGGATGTAATTCTGAGTAAATACTCAAAGAAAGAAATCGCAATGGTAGTTGATTTAGAAGGATTTAGAAGGATGGATAATACCTGCGTACCATGGGGGAAAGGAAAACAAGGTCGATAACGTAGAAAATGGGTTACGTGTGTTGAGAGCTATGGACTCAAGGGATATCCAAGAGTCGGATTGGAAATGTTGAGAAGCGAGAAACGGTGTAGCTGCAAACAAGGATGGGTGTTACATTGATCAAAGGAGTTAATTGTCAGATTCCAAGAGATAGTGAAAATCAGCACAACGAAATGATGGAAAGTGGTTGGATGAAATTGGTAAACGGGAAAAATAAAGATGAATACGCAAACTATGTGATCAAAACTATCCAGAAATCTTCATGTAATGAGGAACCGACCAATAGATGTTACGTGAGGCGTACCAGCAGCATTAAGGGAGGCGAGGAGTTGTGTGTTGCCAAAAGAGAAACCGTATAACAGCTGAACGGTTCAGTCAGGAGTGGTGACTTCGAACGTGGATGAGTCATAGATTACCACCTCCGTAACAGATGCATAAAGCAGATATCAGGCCACTGAATCTGCCGAAGCGGAAACGCGAAGGAACAATCTAATACGTGTGAGACTCATTCTGATCTACTGTATGTTCCTACCGCAATTGAGCAACGAAGCGCTGTGAGTGTTTTAGGAATTTGCCGTTGAACCTACGGCCTGCAAGGTGGGAAGATGCCATCTCACACATGCAGAGTTCAGAGGAGTGCAACAGTATGGGCGGTGACGCAATCAGACAATGATCTCAATGTCAGTTCCACTACACAGCCTGTAAAGGAAACACTATCGCTAACAGAAATTAGTACACGAGTTCAGACTTAACTGTATGTTAGTAAAATTGAAAATCTTAGATTTTCGTTATTAAGGTTTATTTTTTCTCTAAGTATGACTTCATGACAGGACAATGTTAGCGAAATTACGCACAGGATAGTAAAATATTGATACTGGGTTTTCACAACTGTGAGACGAAATTCCTAACTATTATTAGGTTCTTTAATGGTAAGATGGTTGATGTCCACTTCTGGGAGCAATAAAAATACAAAATAATTAATTACAATTGGGGCCAGAGATATCAATTACGCTAAAATGCACAACGAAAATACCCAAAATTGAATGGGGTCAATAAAGAGCAATCAAAGAGAAGTATACAATTAAAACAATTCATAACTCTAGAGCGGCTGATCAGTCCTTTTCATTTGATCGGACATCTCAAGTTTCAGCTTCAATTAGGCCCGACAGTCGTGAATATGTTTAAATACAGATCATGGTTGACTGTACAAAAAATGGGAGAGACGGAGACGACCGCAATTTCGAGTGTCAACTGAATATCACTTACTGGCGTGGAGCGCGGGTACGTTTGTTTACCTCGTGTGGGTGGCACAGTGGCGGCAGTAAGCGGGAGCTGTGAACCAGAGAATCTATTCTAAATCTCTCTCGATCGTTAAAAATCAGTCGGATACATTACCTACGTCTTCGGTGAAACCGATACTCCTGTTTATTTCCTAGGTAAGTTAATTGGCATGGTACCAGCTATTTGACTGGAATAGCGTGTACGTTGTTGCCTTCAAATCGCTTGCAAGCGTTAACTGTTAGTGCTCGGTGCAGTTATCCGTGCAAGGAGTCTTTGCAGGAACTCCTTAAGAATTAAGACGAGCCTGTAAACAACTGTTCACATAATGACTCGCAAACTTTCTCAAGCACTCGACGATTTTCTGCAAGAGAAGAGCCCAATTACTCTGTCTGCAATTCGCCTATATGAAAGCTGGTGGCCACGTGTTTCCTTTATGGCTTGTCAGGGCATTTGTCCTTGATATAACTCCACCCACTAGAGCTTTCATTTCTTTTGTAGGGCAGAGTTTAACTTCTGCTACGTAATGCCGAGACAAACAGCTTTTTCTTTCATTCGAGTCTTAAAGCGGGTGGCTACAATGTGTCACCAATGTTCTGAGGTGGGTCTCTCCGGACGTTTTATCTGGGATCTCTCGCCGTGTTCCGGTAGAAACGATTTCCGAAGTGTCGTCGTTAAAAGCAGGGACAAGGGCTGCTTTGGCCGGCGGCCTGCACAAGGGCGGCAGCGTCTCATTGTGTCTGCTAGGTACCCTGTGGCGAGAAATTTTTAGCCGAACAGGATGGCTACCGTTGTAAAATTCTCCTTATAGTCAGAACTGCATCTCGTAGCTCGGGTCAGTGAAATTACTTGCTTGTAACCACTAGTGTGAGTGTTAGTAGTTTATATTCACAAAATGCAGGCTTATTTACACTACTGGCCATTAAAATTGCTTAAAATTGCTACACTACGAAGATGAGCCGGCCGAAGTGGCCGTGCGGTTAAAGGCGCTGCAGTCTGGAACCGCAAGACCGCTACGGTCGCAGGTTCGAATCCTGCCTCGGGCATGGATGTTTGTGATGTCCTTAGGTTAGTTAGGTTTAACTAGTTCTAAGTTCTAGGGGACTAATGACCTCAGCAGTTGAGTCCCATAGTGCTCAGAGCCATTTTTTTACGAAGATGACGTGCTACAGACATGAAATTTAACCAACAGGAAGAAGATGTTGTAATATGCAAATGATTAGCGTTTCAGAGCATTCACACAAGGTTGGCACCGGTGGCGACACCTACAACGTGCTGACATGAAGAAAGTTTCTAACCGATTGCTCATACACAAACAGCAGTTGACCGGCGTTGCCTGGTGAAACGTTGTTGTGATGCCTCGTGTAAGGAGGAGAAATGCGTATCATCACGTTTCAGACTTTGATAAACGTCGGATTGTAGCCTATCGTGATTGCGGTTTATCCTATCGCGACATTGCTGCTCGCGTTGCTCGAGATCCAGTGACTGTTAGCAGAATATGGAATCGGTAGGTTCAGGTGGATAATATGGAATGCCGTGCTGGATCCCAACGGCCTCGGATCACTTGCAGTCGAGATGACAGGCATCTTATCCACATGGCTGTAACGGATCGTGCAGCCACGTCTCGATCCCTGAGTCAACAGATGGGGCCGTTTGCAAGACAACAACCATCTGCACGAACAGTTCGACGACGTTGGTTCAAATGGTTCAAATGGCTCTGAGCACTATGGGACTCAGCTGCTGAGGTCATAAGTCCCCTAGAACTTAGAACTACTTAAACCTAACTAACCTAAGGACAACACACACATCCATGCCCGAGGCAGGATTCGAACCTGCGACCGTAGCGGTCGTGCGGTTCCAGACTGTAGCGCCAGAACCGCTCGGCCACCTACGGCCGGCAGTTCGACGACGTTTTCAGCAGCATGGACTATCAGCTCGGAAACCATGGTTGCGGTTACCCTTGACGCTCCATCACAGACAGGAGCGCCTGCGATGGTGTACTCGACAACGAACCTGGGTGCATGAATGGCAAAACGTCATTTTTTCGGATGAATGTATGTTCTGTTTACAGCATCATGATGGTCGGATCGGTGTTTGGCGACATCGCGGTGAACGCACATTGGAAGCGTGTATTCGTCATCGCCATACTGGCGTATCACCCGGCGTGATGATATGGGGTACCATTGGTTACACGTCTCGGTCACCTCTTGTTCGCATTGACGGCACTTTGAACAGTGGACGTTACATTTCAGATGTGTTACGACCCGTGCCTTTACCCTTCATTAGATCAATGCGAAACCCTACATTTCAGCAGAAAAATGCACTACCGCATGTTGCAGGTCCTGCACGGGCCTTTCTGGATACAGAAAATGTTCGACTTCTGTCCTGGCCAGCACATTCTCCAGATCTCTCAACAATTCACAGGTCCCGAGTTCGAGTCTCGGTCGAGCACACAGTTTTAATCTGCCAGGAAGTTTCATATCAGCGCACACTCCGCTGCAGAGTGAAAATCTCATTCTGGAAACATCCCCCAGGCTGTGGCTAAGCCATGTCTCCGCAATAGCCTTTCTTTCAGGATTGCTAGTTCTGCAAAGTTCGCAGGAGAGCTTCTGTAAAGTTTGGAAGGTAGGAGACGAGGTACTGGCAGAAGTAAAGCTGTGAGTACCGGGAGTGAGTCGTGCTTCGGTAGCTCAGTTGGTAGAGCACTTGCCTGCGAAAGGCAAAGGTCCCGAGTTCGAGTCTCGGTCGGGCACACAGTTTTAATCTGCCAGGAAGTTTCATATCAGCGCACACTCCGCTGCAGAGTGAAAATCTCATTCTGGAAACATCCCCCAGGCTGTGGCTAAGCCATGTCTCCGCAATAGCCTTTCTTTCAGGATTGCTAGTTCTGTAAAGTTCGCAGGAGAGCTTCTGTAAAGTTTGGAAGGTAGGAGACGAGGTACTGGCAGAAGTAAAGCTGTGAGTACCGGGCGTGAGTCGTGCTTCGGTAGCTCAGTTGGTAGAGCACTTGCCCGCGAAAGGCAAAGGTCCCGCTCAGTCGGGCACACAGTTTTAATCTGCCAGGAAGTTTCAGTTTACGCATTGTGTACTGTGTAGAGAAACAGTTTGGATACCATTTTAATATCATCGTGACAAAGTGGCTTGTCACAAATCAGAATGTAATAGGTTATCCCCAGCAGCATTTCTAAAATGGGCTGGCCTTCTCCCAATTTGAACCTAATGGGACACATTTGGGACGAGTTTGTAAGTCGACTTTGCTCGAGACCCTAGTGTCCAACATAACTACCTTCAGTTCTTGAGGAAGAAAGTGCTGCTCTTCCTCCAAAGACATTTAGATAACTCACTGAAAATGGTGAAACGGTACAGTAGTTTCCACTCCATAAGCAGCAGGTTTCGCTGCCTGCTCGCACTGAGAAATACAAGCGGAGGCGATTTCGCCGCCAATTTTATTGCACGACGCGGCCGGCCGCGGGTGCAACAGAACCAATGTGGACGGGTGGAAAGAAATGTGTCAGGCTTCATAATACATATTTATATGTGACGTGTATTATGCATTTCTTGTACGTGAATGTGAATCTGCACATGAACTTTCCTAATCCTCCTCATATCTTTCCATTTAGAGTGGCCAAGTCATAGATGGGTAGTAGTTCTGTATCACAGTAGTGCCAACCGTACTCCTGGATAGGGGATCAGAGAGACAGCAGAAGCAGGTCAAAGTCAAAGACGTTCTAGTGTCACAAGAGTTGGGGTGGAGAGGTTGGTCACGGCCCAGTGGCTCGACCATCCCCTCCACCGGCGCCCAGGAAGACCTCCAGGTGCCCGCGATATTCTGGGAGTGATACAGACGACGGGTAAGTGAGCCGAGGTGCCGTCAGTGCGTCTGTCTCGAAGTTCACACGTGGAAGAGAGGTATTTGATTATTTGGACCAATTCTTTTACTTCTAGCTTCGGATTGTGTAAGGAACTGAATGTTCTTGTTTAATTTCGGAAATTTGACCCCCCGTGTGAATGTATCTGTTCCCCAGTTTGCCCTTTATCCTCCTCACATAGTGGATGTCCCACATAAAATTATGGGAGACTTTGGTGGTATACATTTGGCCAACGCAATTCCGTCTTGCCCGTAGAAATGTGCGTATATAATATACCCGAGCTATAACCTGTAAAATTGTAATATCGGTAACCTGGATCAATTACTGCAATCGCTGTAAACTCGAGTGATAATGTTTAAAAAAAATAAATAATTAATTGTCATCAATCTATAACGTACCCTAAAAATCACAAAGGAGTCAAGTCAAAGGAATTCATTTAAAATAAAAGATACAGAATGCATATGAGCCCTCCAGCCCCTTGCCCAATATCGTACAGAATACGGCACGCTCTCTATGTAGCGCTCTCAAGTTCTCCTTCCCAGTTATCCGTTGCGCAATTTTCTTTCAGGTCTTGACGACATCAACTTTCATCTGGCGTCCCTAGGCAAGTAGGTGGCCCAAAGGAAAAATAAGATACTAGCCGCTCTTGAGATTTGAAATGCGTCATTGGGAAAGTTACAAATTTGCGCCAGACCGAGACACGCACCCGGATTGCTCCATTTCTCGCTTCGGGTCACCATGATCACCACAACTGTCCGCCATCTGGACACGGTCACTGACCGATTTAAATTTCCAACTTATCCACACTCTATTGAAGTACAACCCCTGCAATTTAATTGGGGTGTTTTTGTTTCATGGTCAGTGTGTGGTCTCTTTACTGCACTCATTGAAACGCTAAATGTGGAAGGATGTAAATTAATTCATAGCATTGTGTAATGCATAGAGTTATACTTCGGAGAAGATATTGGTATCAGCATGACAACGCATCCTGTCGTGAAGCAGCGTATGCGAGGCAATAGATTGTAAACAACAGTTTTCCTAAAAGGGCTGGCCTGCCCAGTATATTGACTTGAATCCAGTGGGACAACTCAGAGTCGAGTTAGAATGTAATTTTTGCTCTTCCTCCAGAGATATGCAGACATCTGATGTAAAGTGTCCTCAGCAGAATTCAGCCCATCATAAAGACGAAGGATGGACATACCCAGTACATCCACCAACAGGTGACCAAGTACTTTTGACCAGATAGTGTATAGTTACAAAATATATGGGCTGCAGTTGAAGTGTATTGAGGTTTAGGAGGCCTTTGTCCAGCAGTAAGTGCTCTATAGTTGATGGTGGTGCACAGAACCACTGCTAATTTACCGTCTAGTAGTTAACGCATTATTCTGGCCAAGATACACACGAAGCCCACGCCTACTACAGTAGTACAAGTTTATATGCCAACTAGCTCTGCAGATGATGAAGAAATTCATGAAATGTATGATGAGATAAAAGAAATTATTCAGGTAATGAAGGGAGACGAAAATTAAATAGTCATGGGTGACTGGAATTCTAGAGTAGGAAAAGGTAGAAGAGGAAACGTAGTAGGTGAATATGGGTGGGGGGGGGGGGGGGGAAGAAAAGAAAGAGGAAGCCGCCTGGTAGAATTTTGCACGGAGCATAACTTAATCATAGCTAACACTTCGTTCAAGAATTATAAAAGTAGCTTGTATACATGGAAGAACCCTGGAGATACTAGAAGGTTTCAGATACATTATATAATGGTAAGACAGAGATTTAGGAACCAGGTTTTAAATTGTAAGACATTTCCAGGGGCAGATGTGGACTCTGACCACAATCTATTGGTTATGAACTGTATATTAAAACTGAAGAAACTGCAAAAAGATGGGAATTTAAGGAGATGGGACCTAGATAAACTAACAACCAGAGGTTGTACAGAGTTTCAGGGAGAGCATAAGGGAACAATTGACAGGAATGGGATGAAGAAATAGAAAAGAAGAAGAATGGGTAGCTCTGAGGGACGAAGTAGTGAAGGCAGCAGAGGATCCAGTAGGTAAAAAGACAAGGGCTAGTAGAAAACCTTGGGTAACAGAAGAAATATAGAATTTAATTGATGAAAGGAGAAAATATAAAAATGTAGTAAATAAAGCAGGCAAAAAGGAATACAAACGTCTCAAAACTGAGATCGACAGTAAGTGCAAAATGGCTAAGCATGGATGGCTAGAGGACAAATGTAAGGATCTAGAGGCTTATCTCACTAGGGGTAAGATAGATACTGACTACAGGAAAATTAAAGAGACCTTTGGAGGAAAGAGAACCACTTGTATGAATGTCAAGAGCTCAGATGGAAACCCAGTTCTAAGCAAAGAAGGGAAAGCAGAAAGGTGGAAGGAGAATGTAGAGGGTCTATACAAGGGCGATGTACTTGAGGACAATATTATGGAAATGGAAGAAGATGTAGATGAAGATGAAATGAGAGACATGATACTGCGTGAAGAGTCTGGCAGAGCACGGAAAGACCTAAGCCGAAACAAGGCCCCGGAAGTAGACAACAAGCCATTAGAACTACTGACGGCCTTGGGAGAGCCAGTCCTGCAAAACTGTACCATCTGGTGAGCAAGATGTATGAGACAGGCGAAATACCCTCAGACTTCAAGAAGAATATAAAAATTCCAATTCTAAGGAAAGCAGGTGTTGACGGATGTGAAAATTACCGAAATATCAGTTTATTAAGTCACAGCTGCAAAATACCAACGCGAATTCCTTCCAGACGAATGGAGAAACTGGTAGAAGCCGACCTTGGGGAAGATCAATTTGGATTCCGTAGAGATGTTGGAACACAGGAGGCAATACTGACCTTACGACTTATCTTAGAAGAAAGATTAAGGAAATGCATACCTACATTTCTAGCTTTTCTAGAATTAGAGAGAGCTTTTGACAATATTGGCTGGAATACTCTCTTTCAAATTCTAAAGGTGGCTGGGCTTAAATACAGGGAGCGAAAGGCTATTTACAATTTGTACAGAAACCAGATGGCAGTTATTAGAGTCGAGGGGCATGAAAGGGAAGCAGTGGTTGGGAAGGGAGTGAGACAGGGTTGCAGCCTCTCCCCGATGATATTCAATCTGTATATTGAGCAAGCAGTAAAGGAAACAAAAGAAAATTTCGGAGTAGGTATTAAAATCCATGGAGAAGAAATAAAAACTTTGAGTTTCGCCGATGACATTGTAATTCTGTCAGAGACAGCAAAAGACTTGGAAGAGCAGTTGAACGGAATGGACAGTGTCTTGAAAGGAGAATATAATATGAACATCAACAAAAGCAAAACGAGGATAATGGAATGTAGTCGAATTAAGTCGGATAATGCTGAGGGAATTAGATTAGAAAATGAGACACTTAAAGTAGTAAAGGAGCTTTGCTATTTGGGAAGCAAAATAACTGATGATGGTCGAAGTAGAGAGGATATAAAATTTAGACTGGCAATGGCAAGGAAAGCGTTTCTGAAGAAGAGAAATTTGTTAACATCGAGTTTGGATTTAAGTGCAAGGAAGTCGTTTCTGAAAGTATTTGTATGGAGTGTAGTCATATATGGAAGTGAAACGTGGACGATGAGTAATTTATACAAGAAGGGAATAGAAGCTTTTGAAATGTGGTGCTACAGAATAATGCTGAAGATTTGATGGGTATATCTCATAACTAATGAGGAGGTATTGAACAGAATTGGGGAGAAGAGGAGTTAGTGGCACAACTTGACAAGAAGAAGTGGCCGGTTGGTAGGACATTTTCTGGGCATCAAGGAAGCCCAAATGTAGCATTGGAGTGCAGCGTGGAGGGTAAAAATTGTAGAGGGAGACCAAGAGATGAATACACTAAGCAGATTAAGAAGGATGTATGTTGCAGTAGGTACTGGGAGATGAAGAAGCTTGCACAGCATAGAGTAGCATGGAGAGCTGCATGAAACCAGTCTCAGGACTGAAGACCACAACAACAACAAGATTTAACGCACAGTCTCCTTTCAATCACTGTCTTCCCCGCATGCTGTATTTCCACTACATAGCTGACTCAGGATCGCGACTAGAGCGAGCTGTGACAAGGGCCACAGCTTGCAACAGTGGAGAGCGGCCAACGAGTGTCTTTGTTGCCCGTGCCCAGCGGCCAGCGTCCGGCGCTGACCCCCACTCGCCCGCGGCGAGCAGTGGACCGCCGGCGGACGTCAAATATTGACAGTGGCGGACGCAGCCGCGGTATTTGCCGCAGATCTCCGCACTCCGGCCACCCCCACCACAGTCCCTGCCACCCACTGTCGCAGTCCATTCAAGAAGGTTTCTCCCTACTCCTCTTAACAGAGGCTGGCGCCACTCTGTTAACAACTCTGCACCTCACGGTGATTCCGCGAGAGGCACCCACGTTATCTACATCTATACAACTACTTCGCGATTCCTTTTCAAGTGCATGCAGTTGATATATAGAACCACTTTCATATTTGTGTACAGTTTCAGTCTCGATTAGCACGTAGGGGAAGGAAAATAACACTTACATCTGTTTTTCTCTGCAAGCTTTGATTTCGCTTATGTCACGATGATCATTTCTCGTTATGAAGTTGGCAATTACACTTTACAGCAAAAAAAAAAAAAAAAAAAAAAAAAAAAAAAAACGACGTATCACGAAAGAATTCTCCGAATTGGACAGAAATCGGTAGATGAGGTATACAGGGCGTTACAAAGAGGTACGGCCAAACTTTCAGGAAACATTCCTCACATACAAAGAAAGAAAATATGTTATGTGGACATGTGTCCGGGAACGCTTACTTTCCATGTTAGAGCTCACTTTATTACTTCACTTCAAATCACATCAATCATGGAATGGAAACACACAGCAACAGAACGTACCAGAATGACTTCAAACACTTTGTTACAGGAAATGTTCAAAATGTCCTCCGTCGCATGGAATCCCTGATGCGCAGATGCAGCCCGGGAGAATGGCATATTGTATCACAGCCGTCCACAATACGAGCACGAAGAGTCTCTACATTTGGTACCGGGGTTGCGTAGACAAGAGCTTTCAAATGTCCCCATAAATGAAAGTCAAGAGGGTTGAGGTCAGGAGAGCGTGGAGGCCATGGAATTGGTCCGCCTCTACCAATCCATCGGTCACCGAATCTGTTGTTGAGAAGCGTACGAACACTTCGACTGAAATGTGCAGGAGCTCCATCGTGCATGAACCACATCTTGTGTCGTACTTGTAAAGGCACATGTTCTAGCAGCACAGGTAGAGTATCCCCTATGAAATCATGATAATGTGCTCCATTGAGCGTAGGTGGAAGTACATGGGGCCCAATCAAGACATCACCAACAATGCCTGCCCAAACGTTCACGGAAAATTTGTGTTGACGTGTTTGCACAACTGCGTGCGGATTCTCGTCAGCCCACACATGTTGACTGTGAAAATTTACAAATGAGGATTGACACATTGTCGGATGAACCATTCGCAGAAGTGTACCCGTGGAGGCCAATCAGCTGCTGATAGTGCCTGCACACGCTGTACATGGTACGGAAACAACTGGTTCTCCCGTAGCACTCTCCATACAGCGACGTGGTCAACGTTACCTTGTACAGCAGCAACTTCTCTGACGCTGACATTAGGGTTATCGCCAACTGCACGAAGAATTTCCTCGTCCATTGCAGGTGTCCTCGTCGTTCTAGGTCTTCCCCAGTCGCGAGTCATAGGCTGGAATGTTCCGTGCTCCCTAAGATGCCGATCAATTGCTTCGAACGTCTTCCTGTCGGGACACCTTCGTTCTGGAAATCTGTCTCGATACAAACGTACCGCGCCACGGCTATTGCCCGGTGCTAATCCATACATCAAATGGGCATCTGCCAACTCTGCTATTGTAAACATTGCACTGACTGCAAAATCCACGTTCGTGATGAACACTAATCTGTTGTTGCTACGTACTGATGTGCTTGATGCTAATACTGTAGAGCAATTAGTCGCATGTCAACACAAACACCGACGTCAACATTACCTTCCTTCAATTGGGCCAACTGGCGGTGAATCGAGGAAGTACAGTATATACTGACGAAACTAAAATAAGCTCTAACATGGAAATTAAGCGTTTCCGGACACATGTCCACATAACATCTTTTCTTTATTTGTGTGTGAGGAATGTTTCCTGAAAGTTTGGTCGTACCTTTTTGTAACACCCTGCGTGTATACACACATCAAAGAAAGGTTAGCATCATCTCGGTCTCCAGAGCTCCAGAGTCTGTACAGATAAATGGAATAGAGATCAAGATAAACATCATTTCCGCCCTCCTTATTGCTCATGAAAACCAGACATTACATATTTTACCACCATACAGCGAGACCTGTGGAGGTGGATGTCGAGACTGCTGCATTTACTGGTACCTCTAACACCTAGTACCACGTCATCTTGCATTGATGCATATCCGTATTCGTCGTGGCATACTATCCACAAGTTAATCAAGGCACTGTCGGTCCAGATTATCTCACTCCTCAACGGCGATTCGACCTAGATCCCTCAGAGTGGTTGGTGGGTCACGTCGTCCATAAACAGCCCTTTGCAATCCATCCCAGACATGTTCAATAGGGTTCATATCTGAAGAACATGCTGGCCACTCTATCCTGAAGGAAGTCATTCAGAAGATGTGCACGATGCTTCCATGAAGACGAATGCCTCGCCAATATGCTGGCGATATGGTTGCACTGCCTGTCGGATGATGGCATTCACGTATTGTACAGCCATCACGGCGCCTTCCATGACCACCAGCGGCGTTGGTCGGCCCCACATAATGGCACCCCAAAACAGCAGGGAACCTCCACCTTGCTGCACTCGCTGGATTGTCTAAGGCGTCTGTGATACAATATCCACAGTCAGCGTCTATCTTTAGGAGTTCATGGAACCGCGGTGATGCAAAACTTTGTTTGATGTGTGTACAGACAATTTCAGAAAATAATGGATGGTTCATTCGAGAGAAAGAGCTTCACAAATTCAGCAAGACATTGGTCCACCTCTATCCCTCATGCAAGCAGCTAGCATCGATTGGCAGAGATGATAGATGTCCTCCTGAGGGATACGGTGTCAAATTCTCTCCAATTGGAGCGTTAGATCGTAAAAATCACGAAATGGTTGGAGGGCTTTGCCCATAATGCTCCAAACGTTCTCCATTGCCGAGACATCAGACGACCTTGCTAGCGGAGGTAGGGTTTGTCAAGCTCGAAGTCAAGCATTAGGAACTCTCGCCATGAGGGTATTACATTGCTGAAATATTAGCCTAGGATGGCTCGCCATGAAGGGCAACTAAAAGGGTCCTAGGATATCATCGACGTACCACTGTGCTGAAAGGGTGCCGGGGATGACAATCAAAGGGATCCTACTACGAAAATAAATGGCACCACACCCTATCATTTCTGGCTGGTATGTCGTATGGAGGGTGTCAGCCAGGTTGGCTGCCCAGGGCGTCTCCAGACACGTCTTCACTGCTCATCACCACTCAGTTCGAAGCGAGACTCATCACTAAAGACAATTACACTCCAGTCAATGAGACTGCAGGCCGAAAATGTGTGTGGAGACGCTTCGTGGATTGGTGGGATACTAATTTGTCTGTCGCCCGCCATACAGCTCGACAGCCGGTAGTAATGATCTGGGATGCCATTTCTTTGCATAGCACATCTGGTAACTGCCACTCCTACTCGCTTGTCATGTCTCAGACACTTTCTCCCCTACTTCGTGACAATACAAGACGAGATGACCTTCTTTCAACTTTGTGGATGTCCTCCGTCAATCCTATTTGTTACCGTTCCGTTACCGCACAAAAATATTCTAGAAGAGGACGGACAAGCGTAGTATAGGCCGTCTCCTTAGTGGATTTGTTGCACCTTCTAAGTGGCCGGCCAATGAGACGCAGTCTTTAGTTTGTCTTTGCCACGATACTTTCTGTATAATTGTTTCATTTTAAGTTATTCGTGATTGCAATCCTTAGTATTTAGTCGAATTGACATCCTTTAATTATCGCGTAACCAAAATTTAACGGATTCTGTTTAGTAATCGTATGAGTGACCATACACTTTATAATGCTAACATCAATTGCCTCTTTTCGCACCATACAGATACTTTGTCCAAATAATTTCGTAGATTGTTTTGATCATCTCACGGCTTTACTAGATGATAAAATATACTATCATCTGCAAAAAATTTAAGAAGGCTTCACAGATCGTCTCCTAAATCGTCTGTGTAGACTGTGAACAGCGGAGGGCGTAAAAACGTCTTTCAGAAATTTCAGCTATCACTGCTGCTCAGTTCGATGACTTTCCGGCAGTAGCTACGAACTGTCACCTTCCTGACAGGAAACAGGAATCCACATGTACAACTACGACGTTACTTCATAGGCACACAATGCTTTTAAGAACAGTTTATAGGTGATGGTATGGGATGATATTTATGATGACCCAAATGCTGACATAGCATTTAGTCTAATTCACGATAAATTCAAGTTATTACTCCGAAATTACCTTCCCCATAAGCTAGTGCGAAAGAAAACTAAACAGCCTCATAAAAATCCTTGGTAAACTGGAAGGATTGAAGTACCTTGTGAAAGGAGAAGGGATATGTATGTGTTGGTAAGAAAAAAAAAAAAAGAGAGATCCTGCAGTAGTTACCGCCCATAAAACTACCCAGAATTACTAAGTAAAGGAACATGCGCAGTATGTGAGAAATCAGTAATTCCGAACAAAACACTACTGAATCAAATGGAAGTGCTATAAAATGAGTTACAAGTAGCAAATGTGTTTAATAGTCAGTTCTTAGATATAGCTGAAAATACAGGGCAAACAGTTCAAGAGGAAAAATACTCAGCGGTATGTTGGAAACTAAACTCTTGTAAACTTCATTCATATGAATTTATCACCAACTTCTACCTCTCAAAAATAAAAGCTAACATCGATTTGATGGTGTTTAGAACAGAGTACTACCGATTTGTTCCCACATAATAAGGCCTGTATTATCTGAAATGGGAAATTTATCTGTAACTCCAAGAATTGTTGCAAAGAGATAGAAATATGTCAGTGTTAAACCACTTTCCACTAAAAGTGGCAGGAGAGACGTCGAAAACTACCAGCCTCTTTCACTACTGATCTTTTTTTCCAAAATTTTCCCGAAGGACGTGTTTCATAGAGTAGTTTCCATGTGATGAACAATAATATCCTCAGCAAGTCAATATCCTCAGCAAGTCACAGTTTGGATTTCAGAATAGTTGCTCTACTGAGAGAGCTACTTTATGTTCACTCACCAGATTTTACGAGCATCGGAAAACAAAACATTACCGGCTGGTATTTTCTGCGACTAGGCGTTTGACTATGAAGATCACAATATTTTCCAAGATAAAATAAAATTTTATGCGACTGGTGGAATAGTCAGCCAGTGAATAATGTAGTATCTAACCAAAATAATGCAGAAAGTTGCACATAGCAATTCAACCATTGTAGTTGTGGGATATTATTTTTGCTGTAGAGAAATCGCGTATGGGTTTCTGCAAGGACCATTCTTCGCTCCACTATTCTTCCCCACACATTTGAACAGTCTGGTGTACATAAAGCAGAATTACACTCCTGGAAATGGAAAAAAGAACACATTGACACCGGTGTGTCAGACCCACCATACTTGCTCCGGACACTGCAAGAGGGCTGTACAAGCAATGATCACACGCACGGCACAGCGGACACACCAGGAACCGCGGTGTTGGCCGTCGAATGGCGCTAGCTGCGCAGCATTTGTGCACCGCCGCCGTCAGTGTCAGCCAGTTTGCCGTGGCATACGGAGCTCCATCGCAGTCTTTAACACTGGTAGCATGCCGCGACAGCGTGGACGTGAACCGTATGTGCAGTTGACGGACTTTGAGCGAGGGCGTATAGTGGGCATGCGGGAGGCCGGGTGGACGTACCGCCGAATTGCTCAACACGTGGGGCGTGAGGTCTCCACAGTACATCGATGTTGTCGCCAGTGGTCGGCGGAAGGTGCACGTGCCCGTCGACCTGGGACCGGACCGCAGCGACGCACGGATGCACGCCAAGACCGTAGGATCCTACGCAGTGCCGTAGGGGACCGCACCGCCACTTCCCAGCAAATTAGGGACACTGTTGCTCCTGGGGTATCGGCGAGGACCATTCGCAACCGTCTCCATGAAGCTGGGCTACGGTCCCGCACACCGTTAGGCCGTCTTCCGCTCACGCCCCAACATCGTGCAGCCCGCCTCCAGTGGTGTCGCGACAGGCGTGAATGGAGGGACGTATGGAGACGTGTCGTCTTCAGCGATGAAAGTCGCTTCTGCCTTGGTGCCAATGATGGTCGTATGCGTGTTTGGCGCCGTGCAGGTGAGCGCCACAATCAGGACTGCATACGACCGAGGCACACAGGGCCAACACCCGGCATCATGGTGTGGGGAGCGATCTCCTACACTGGCCGTACACCACTGGTGATCGTCGAGGGGACACTGAATAGTGCACGGTTCATCCAAACCGTCATCAAACCCATCGTTCTACCATTCCTAGACCGGCAAGGGAACTTGCTGTTCCAACAGGACAATGCACGTCCGCATGTATCCCGTGCCACCCAACGTGCTCTAGAAGGTGTAAGTCAACTACCCTGGCCAGCAAGATCTCCGGATCTGTCCCCCATTGAGCATGTTTGGGACTGGATGAAGCGTCGTCTCACGCGGTCTGCACGTCCAGCACGAACGCTGGTCCAACTGAGGCGCCAGGTGGAAATGGCATGGCAAGCCGTTCCACAGGACTACATCCAGCATTTCTACGATCGTCTCCATGGGAGAATAGCAGCCTGCATTGCTGCGAAAGGTGGATATACACTGTACTAGTGCCGACATTGTGCATGCTCTGTTGCCTGTGTCTATGTTCCTGTGGTTCTGTCAGTGTGATCATGTGATGTATCTGACCCCAGGAATGTGTCAATAAAGTTTCCCCTTCCTGGGACAATGAATTCACGGTGTTCTTATTTCAATTTCCAGGAGTGTAGTTCCTTTGCTGATGACATTAATACTGTAATCAATCCAAGCATATGCACAGAAACAGATTAAATGGAAAACTATGTTCTTAAAAGTTTGATTTACTGTTTTTCCGAGATTGGACTAATTCTCAATTTTAAAAAGACACATCATATTCAGTTCTGCACAACTAAAGTATTACATCACAGATGGTGAGGAAATAGTAAGTAGGGCGGAAATTTAAAAAAATGGTTACCATATTGATCAGAATTTAAATTGGAAAAACCCCATTTAGGAACTCCTAATAGAACTTAGTTCAGCCACATTTGCATTTAAAATCATATCGGATCTTGGAGACAGACAAATCGGTAATTTGACATATTTTGCACGTTTTCATTCATAATATGTGAAATAATGTTCCGGAGTAACTCATCTTTAAGAAAGAAGGTCTTCTTGCTCAAAAACATACTTTAAGAATAATGTGTGGTGCTCACCCAAAATCATCTTGTAGAAATCTGGTTAAGGAGATGCGAATTTTGATCACTGGTTCACAGTATATTTACTTCCTCATGAAGTTTGTTGTAAATAATCCATTGAAATTTTATAGCAACAGTGATGTACATAAGGACAATATCAGAAGGAAAAATGAGACTTGCAACGTATCGAGAACATTGCACGGGTGCCATTGGTGGTCAGGTACAACAACGCAACCTGCAGGCTTGCACATGCTTTTATGTTCAAGCATGCACTTCTCGTGGCGCTTACACATTTTCCTCCACCAGCTGTATTTTCTTTCAGAGCTATATACCCGACTTAGAGTAAATAATGCTGTCATTAATAATAATTTCTCAGCGGTTAAATGGCATATACTGTCCTCAAGTGAATGCTGAAGCATTTGTTTGGAAGCCACAAAAGTTGAAAGCGTTTTCAGGGAAAAACGTGAAAAACTCAAACAGTTTCAGCAGTTTATAGATGAAAATTTAAGCCGCTGACACAAAAAGAAAATGAAAATAAACGGTTTTCCCTATTAGTCAGTATTTTCCAATGAATGGTATCCACATACAAAAACATGGAAGATTAACTAAAATCTAATTTATAAATATGGAGTTCATTTTCGTGGCTACTGTAATCCGAAATGGTAGCAAAGCTTTTTATGTGATGATGCGAGAAAAGAAAATTTCTCGAAATTTGTGAGAGGACAAGCGGCGAGTAATTCCCATTAACGCAATATGTGGGCAGTACACGGCCGATGAATAAGTCATCCACAGCCAAATCCCCTCAGCTCTCTCACGAACACACACACACAAACACACACACACACACACACACACACACACACACACACACACACACATAGTGCCTCGATAAAGCTGCGTGTTTATGGCTGATGGGGATTTAGACCAACCCACACGCATTAATAAGATAATTTACTACCGAACATGCATACAAAGGCCACCGTAAACGAAATTACAATAAACTGCTACCCGCTTACGAAAAACGCTTCATAATTTCTTGCAGAGGCTGTTTGTGATTTTCGCGTTTTGCGATCAGTAGATCGAAGTTTCAAAACTTTTTAAATTTCGCAATATAATCTGATAACTGCTTTACATTTATCAGGCGAAGTTCAGATTAGACAGTTTATGTCATACTTTTCCCAACTTCTAGTCGTATTTGTCACATTAAATGACGAGTAATGCCCATTTAAGTATTTCCCCGTAAATGCTTATATCAATTCGAACTGCAAGTTTACTGTTACGAGTTACAATTAATTTTACCACACTACGTGTATCGTATGTTTAAACTTTCATCACCGAGCCAAGTGGAGCAATGATTAGCACACTTGACTCGCATTCAGGAAGGCGTCTTTTCAAACCCGCGTCCCGCCATCCTAATTTAGGTTTTCCGTTATTTCCCTAAATCGCAAATGCCGGGATGGTTCCTTCGAGAAGGTATGACCGACTTCCATCCTCATCCTTCCATAATCCGATGGGACCGATAACCTCACTGTCTTCTCTCCCCCCCCCCCCCCCCAAGTGAACGACATCAACCAAAACCTTCATCGCTAGATGGATGAATGTGAATTGATATAACATTTACGTGCACGACTTTGGGCTTACATGTGGCACTGTGTCCATAGGTCATAGTTAACATACTCTGCGTGTACATCACATACTCTTGATTTTGAGTAGCTAATGAAAGATCATGAACATTTTGCTTTGCGAGGATTGGGGAACCCATCAACTGAAGCTAGTAAAAATAATAAAAGTTTGCTTTTGGGAGACAAGGAAATTGTATTATGTTGTTGTTGTTGTGGTTTTCAGTCCTGAGACTGGTTTGATGCAGCTCTCCATGCTACTCTATCCTGTGCAAGCTTCTTCATCTCCCAGTACCTACTGCAACCTACATCCTTCTGAATCAGCTTAGTGTATTGATCTCTTGGTCTCCCTCTACGATTTTTACCCTCCACGCTGCCCTCCAATGCTAAATTTGTGATCCCTTGATGCCTCAAAACATGTCCTACCAACCGATCCCTTCTTCTAGTCAAGTTGTGCCACAAACTTCTCTTCTCCCCAATCCTATTCAATACCTCCTCATTAGTTACGTGATCTACCCACCTTATCTTCACCATTCTTCTGTAGCACCACATTTCGAAAGCTTCTATTCTCTTCTTGTCCAAACTGGTTATCGTCCATGTTTCACTTCCATACATGGCTACACTCCATACAAATACTTTCAGAAACGACTTCCTGACACTTAAATCTATACTCGATGTTAACAAATTTCTCTTCTTCAGAAACGATATCCTTGCCATTATCAGTCTACATTTTATATCCTCTCTACTTCGACCATCATCAGTTATTTTACTCCCTAAATAGCAAAACTCCTTTACTACTTTAAATGTCTCATTTCCTAATCTAATCCCCTCAGCATCACCCGATTTAATTTGACTACATTCCATTATCCTCGTTTTGCTTTTGTTGATGTTCATCTTATAAACTCCTTTCAAGACACTGTCCATTCCGTTCAACTGCCCTTCCAAGTCCTTTGCTGTCTCTGACAGAATTACAATGTCATCGGCGAACCTCAAAGTTTGTACTTCTTCTCCATGAATTTTAATACCTACTCCGAATTTTTCTTTTGTTTCCTTTACTGCTTGCTCAATATACAGATTGAATAACATCGGGGAGAGGCTACAACCCTGTCTCACTCCTTTCCCAACCACTGCTTCCCTTTCATGCCCCTCGACTCTTATAACTGCCATCTGGTTTCTGTACAAATTGTAAATAGCCTTTCGCTCCCTGTATTTTACCCCTGTCACCTTCAGAATTTGAAAGAGAGTATTCCAGTTAACGTTGTCAAAAGCTTTCTCTAAGTCTACAAATGCTAGAAACGTATGTTTGCCTTTTCTTAATCTTTCTTCTAAGATAAGTCTTAAGGTTAGTATTGCCTCACGTGTTCCAACATTTCTACGGAATCCAAACTGATCTTCCCCGAGGTCCGCTTCTACCAGTTTTTCCATTCGTCTGTAAAGAATTCGCGTTAGTATTTTGCAGCTGTGACTTATTAAACTGATAGTTCGGTAATTTTCACATCTGTCAACACCTGCTTTCTTTGGTATTGGAATTATTATATTCTTCTTGAAGTCTGTGGGTATTTCGCCTGTCTCATACATCTTGCTCACCAGATGGTAGAGTTTTGTCATGACTGGCTCTCCCAAGGCCATCAGTAGTTCTAATGGAATGTTGTCTACTCCCGGGGCCTTGTTTCGAATCAGGTCTTTCAGTGCTCTGTCAAACTCTTCACGCAGTATCTTATCTCCCATTTCATCTTCATCTACATCCTCTTCCATTTCCATAATACTGTCCTCAAGTACATCGCCGTTGTATAAACCCTCTATATACTCCTTCCAGCTTTCTGCCTTCCCTTCTTTGCTTAGAACCGGGTTGCCATCTGAGCTCTTGATATTCATACAAGTGGTTCTCTTCTCTCCAAAGGTCTCTTTAATTTTCCTGTAGGCAGTATCTATCTTACCCCTAGTGAGACAAGCCTCTACATCCTTACATTTGTCCTCTAGCCATCCCTGCTTAGCCATTTTGCACTTTCTGTCGATCTCATTTTTGAGACGTTTGTATTCCCTTTTGCCTGCTTCATTTACTGCATTTTTATATTTTCTCCTTTCATCAATTAAATTCAATATTTCTTCTGTTACCCAAGGATTTCTATTAGCTCTCGTCTTTTTACCTACTTGATCCTCTGCTGCCTTCACTACTTCATCCCTCAGAGCTACCCATTCTTCTTCTACTGTATTTCTTTCCCCCATTCCTGTCAATTGTTCCCTTATGCTCTCACTGAGACTCTGTACAACCTTTGGTTCTTTCAGTTTATCCAGGTCCCATCTCCTTAAATTCCCACCTTTTTGCAGTTTCTTCAGTTTCAGTCTGCAGTTCATAACCAATAGATTGTGGTCAGAATCCACATCTGCCCCTGGAAATGTCTTACAATTTAAAACCTGGTTCCTAAATCTCTGTCTTACCATTATATAATCTATCTGATACCTATTAGTATCTCCATGATTCTTCCAGGTATACAACCTTCTTTTATGATTCTTGAACCAAGTGTTAGCTATGATTAAGTTATGCTCTGAGAAAAATTCTACAAGGCGGCTTCCTCTTTCATTTCTTCCCCCCAATACATATTCACCTACTATGTTTGCTTCTCTCCCTTTTCCTACTGACGAATTCCAGTCACCCACGACTGTATTATACGTTCATATAATCTACATATGTTACAGTTCCAGATGCAACAGATGTCCACATTACTCAACACGATGCAGCAGCTACTGTCCAACACTGCAAGCCCGACGGAACAAGCACTATCTACAGCAACACCTACTGCTATACTGCGTTTTCGAGAGTTGATTTGAGTGGCTCTCACAGTTTCAGCCCCACCTCTTAGCTCACAACAGACCAGGTAGTGTGAAACTTCCATATCTATTATCAACAGTAGGAAGTGCTGTGTTTAGACTCCTACAAAACTTTTTCCAAACGCCACTCCGAGTCAAATTGTTTATAACCAAGTGGTCGACACGCTAAAAAAACTATTATGATCAACAGTTGGACTTGGTAGTAGCTCAGTATCAATTCCTTAATTGCAAAACCGGCCAGAACAAATTAATCGCCAGTGGGTAACTGATTTGCAGGGTATGACAAGGAAATGAAAATTCAAATGTGCTTGCAGTACTTTATATTCAGACTTTATGTTGCAGATGCGATCTTGTATAATGTACCTGATGTCAAACTCAGAGAACAGATTTTGAAACAGTCCGATCCATCATTTAAGCAGGTAGTGAAACTGCTACATCAGTATGATGCAAGTGCCTTGTCGGCTCATACATTTTAGCAGCCAGCTGTTTGTCGGGTTGAGACCCTTGCTTGCCATCAGCCCGTTCCTCAATGGCAGCTTACGGTAGCCACGGGGCCGGCCGGTGTGACCGAGCGGTTCTAGGCGCTTCAGTCTGGAACCGCACAACCACTGCGGTCGCAGGTTCGAATCCTGCCTCGGGCATGGATGTGTGTGATGTCCTTAGGTTGGTTAGGTTTAAGTAGTTCTAAGTTCTATGGGACTGATGACCTCAGATGTTAGGTCCCATAGTGCTCAGAGCCATTTGAACCATTTTTTTGGCTAGCCACGCCGCTAAACAACGCTGCATGCCGCATGAGCAGTTCGCTAAACAGGTGGCTACACAGGTGAGCAGAATTAAGTCTTACCCTAGGTGTTATTCACGGCACAAACGCCAAGACTGGCCCTCCCGCAAGCCGCGGTGGCTGTGCGGTTCTAGGCACTTCAGTCCGGAACCGCATGACTGCTACGGTCGCAGGTTCGAATCCTACCTCGGACATGGATGTGTGAGATGTCCTTAGGTTAGTTAGGTTTAAGTAGTTCTAAGTTCTAGGGGACTGATGACCTCAGATGTTGCGTCCATTTGAAATGGCCCTCCCGACAAGCTCATTGTTACACTTGTGGTAGGAAAGGACATGTACAATCCGTATGTTTGCAATGGAACAAATGTCAGAATATCTAGTCACAAGGCCCATGTTATTAATGCGGTATCTTCAAAGTCTGCAAGAGGCATTCGCAAAACTGACATGTAGGTAGTTTCTTCAGTGATGTGCCAGTCAAACCAACTTATTTGTAGGAAACGTGCGAAACTTCACTTGGACACGGGTGCCTCTGCCACACTGCTAAATCATCACAAGTATGAGCTGTTAGGCTCCCCACGCCTATCTAAAACTAGCACGCAACTGAAGGCTTATAATGGACTAGATATTCCGTTCTCGGAAAGTGTACGCCTCCTGCCATGTATAGCCCACGTACTCGAACAGTGACTTGTACAGTGCTACAATCAGATGAGTGTGAGAACATATTTGGTCTTGATTCTTTTGATTGATTTGGCTTTAATATTCAGGACAACGTGTTGTCAGTGTCCGCATTCAAAAATGGCTCTGAGCACTATGGGACTTACCATCTGAGGTCATGAGCCTCCTGGACTTAGAACAACTTAAACCTAACCAATCTAAGGACATCACACACATCCATGCCCGAGGCAGGATTCGAACATGCGAACGAAGCACCCGCGTGCTTCCGAACTGAAGCGCCTAGAACAACTCGACCACAGCAGCCAGCTTGTCCGCATTCAATGCAAACGACAAGCAACACTGTGAGATCAAAAGTATCCGGACACCCCCAAAAACATACGTTTCTCATATTATGTGCATTGCGCTGCCACCTGCTGCCAGTACTCCATATCAACGACCTCAGTAGTCATTAGACATCGTGAGAGAGCAGAATGGGGCTCTCCTAGGAACTAACGGGCTTCGAACGTGGCCAGGTGACTGGGTGTCACTTCTGTCATACATCCGAACGCAAGATTTCCACACTACTAAACATCGCTAGATCCACTGTATCCGATGTGATAGTGAAGTGGAAACGTGAAGGGACATGTGCAGACAGCTATCCAGACCATCACACAAGAATTCCAAACTGCATCAGGATCCACTGCAAGTACTATGAGAGCTAGGCAGGAGATGAGAAAACTTGGATTTCATGGTCGAGCGTCTGCTCATAGGCCATACATCACGCCGGTAAATGCCAAACTACGCCTCGTTTGGTGCAAGAAGCGTACGCATTGGACAATTGAACAGTGGAGAAACGTTGTGTGGAGGAACGAATTACCGTACACAATGTGGCGATCCGATGGCACGGTGTGCGTATGGCAAATGCCCGGTGAACGTCATCTGCCAGCGTGTGTATTGCCAACAGTAAAATTCCGAGGCGGTGGTGTTATGGTGTGGTCGTATTTTTCATGGAGGGGACTTGCACCACTTGTTGTTTCGAATGACACTATCACGGAACAGGACTACATTGATGGTTTAAGCACCTTTTTGAATCCCACTGTTGAAGAGCAATTCGGGGATGGCGATTGCATCTTCCAACACGATCGAGCACCTGTTCATAATGCACGGCCTGTGGCGCAGCGGTTACACAACATCCCTGTAATGGACTGTCCTCAGCAGAGTGCTGACCTGAAACCTACAGAACACCTTTGGGATGTTTAGGAACGCCGACTTAGTGCCACGCCTCACTGACTGACATCGATGCCTTTCCTCAGTGAGCACTCCGTGAAGAATGGGCTGCCATTCCCCAAGAAATCTTCCAGCACCTGACTGAATATATGCTTGCGAGACTGGAAGCTGTCATCTAGGCTAAGGGTGGGCCAACACCATACTGAATTCTAGCATTACCGATGGAGAGTACCACGAACTTTTAAGTCATTTTCAGTCAAATGTCCGGGTACTTTTGATCATATAGTGTAGCTTGCTAAAAGAATTTCCGAAACTCTTTTCTGAAGGTTTAGACAAAGCTAATAAATTTGTTGCTCATATTACACTGAAAGACAATGCTCAGGCAAAATTTTGCTGGGCCAGAACTGCTCTATTGCTTTACGGGACAAAGTTGCTGCTGATCTTAAAGAATTGCAAGATAGTGGAGTAATTGCACCCATATCAGCTAGTCAATGGGAAAGTCCACTGTTTTTTTTCCCCAAACCTTCAGGTCACATTGGCCTCTGTGTTGACTTTAAGTCTACATTCATCCCACAAACTGACATTGATTCTTATCCATTGCCACGCCGAGAGGATCTTATGGACAGATTGGGCGCTGGACTGTACTTTTCAAAATTTGATTTGCCCTGTAACACTAACCAAAACGTCCTTGCTGTTGTGGTACTGCGAACGGCTGAAAGCAAGGGGAAACTACAGCCGTATTTTTTCCCGCGGGCATGCAGCTTTACTGTATGATTAAATGATGATGGTGTCCTCTTGGATAAAATATACCGGAGGTAAAATAGTCTGCCATTCGGATCTCCGGGCGGGGCTACTCAAGTGGTCGTCGTTATCAGGAGAAAGAAAACTGGCGTTCTACGGATCGGAGCGTGGAATGTCAGATCCCTTAATCGGGCAGGTAGGTTTGAAAATTTAAAAAGGGAAATGGATAGGTTAACGTTAGATACAGTGGGAATTAGTGAATTTCGGCGGCAGGAGGAACAAGACTTTTGGTCAGGTGAATACAGGGTTATAAATACAAAATCAAATAGGGGTAATGCAGGAGTAGGTTTAAGAATGAATATAAAAATAGGAGTGCGGGTAAGCTACTACAAACAGCATAGTGAACTCATTATTGTGGCCAAGATAGACACAAAGCCCACGCCTACTATGGTAGTACAAGTTTATATGCCAACTAGCTCTGCAGATGAAGAAGAAATTGGTGAAATGTATGATGAGATAAAAGAAATTATTCAGGAATTGAAGGGAGAAGAAAATTTAATAGTCAGGGGTGACTGAAATTCGACATTAGGAAAAGGAAGAGAAGGAAACGTAGTAGGTGAATATGGATTGGGGCTAAGAAATGAAAGAGGAAGCCGCCTGGTAGAGTTTTGCACAGAGCATAACTTAATCATAGCTAACACTTGGTTCAAGAATCATGAAAGAAGGTTGTATACATGGAAGAATCCTGGAGATTCTAAAAGGTTACAGATGGATTGTATAATGGTAAGACAGAGATTTAGGAACCAGATTTTAACTTGTAAGACATTTCCAGGGACAGATGTGGACTCTGACCACAATGTATTGGTTGTGAACTGTAGATTAAAACTGAATAAATTGCAAAAAGGTGGGAATATAAGGAGATGGGACCTGGATAAACTGAAAAAAACCAGAGGTTGTACAGAGTTTCAGGGAGAGCATAAGGGAACAATTGACAGGAATGGGGGAAAGAAATACAGTAGAAGAAGGATGGGTAGCTTTGAGGAATGAAATAGTGAAGGCAGCAGAGAATCAAGTAAGTAAAAAGACGAGGGCTGGTAGAAATCCTTGGGGAACAGAAGAGATACTGAATTTAATTGATGAAAGGATAAAATTCAAAAATGCAGTAAGTGAAGCAGGCAAAAGGGAATACAAACGTCTCAAAAATGAGATCAACAGCAAGTGCAAAATGGCTAAGCAGGGATGGCTAGAGGACAAATGTAAGGATGTAGAGGCTTATCTCATGAGGGGTAAGATAGATACTGGCTACAGGAAAATTAAAGTGACCTTTGGAGAAAAAAGAACTACTTGCATGAATATCAAGAGCTCACATGGAAACCCAGTTCTAAGCGAAGAAAGGCAAGCAGAAAAGTGGAAGGAGTATATAGAAGGTCTATACAGGGTCGATGTTCTTGAGGACAATATTATGGAAATGGAAGAGGAGGTAGATGAGGATGAAATGGGAGATATGATACTGAGTGAAGAGTTTGACAGAGCACCGAAAGACCTAAGTCGAAACAAGGTCCCGGAAGTAGTCAACATTCCATTAGAATGGGAGAGCCAGGCCTAAGAAAACTCTACCATCTGGTGAGCAAGATGTATGAGACAGGCGATATTCCCTCATACTTCAAGAAGAATATAGTAATTCCAATCCCAACGAAAGCAGGTGTTGACTGATGTGAAAATTACCGAACTATCAGTTTATTAAGTCACAGCTGCATAATACTAACGCGAATTCTTTACAGACGATTGGAAAAACTGATAGAAGCCGACCTCGAAGAAGATCAGTTTGGATTCCGTAGAAATGTTGGAACACGTGAGGCAATACTGACCCTACGACTTATCTTAGAAGAAAGATTAAGGAAAGGCAAACCTACATTTCTAGCATTTGTAGACTTACAGAAAGCATTTGGCAATGTTACTGGAATACTCTCTTTCAAATTCTGAAGGTGGCAGGGGTAAAATACAGGGAGCGAAAGGCTATTTACAATTTGTACAGAAACCAGATGGCAGTTATATGAGTCAAGGGACATGAAAGGGAAGCAGGGGTTGTGAGGGGAGTTTCACAGGGTTGTAGCCTCTCCCCGATACTATTCAATCTGTATATTGAGCAAGCAGAAAAGGAAACAAAAGAATAGTTCGGAATAGGTCTTAAAATCCACGGAGAAGAAATAAAAACTTTGAAGTTTGCCGATGACATTGTAATTCTCCCAGAGACTGCAAAGGACTTGGAAGTGCAGTTGAACGGAATGGACAGTGTCTTGAAAGGAGGGTATAAGATGAACATCAACAAAAGCAAAACGAGGATAATGGAATGTAGTCGAATTAAATCGGGTGATGCTGAGGGAATTAGATTAGGCAATGAGACACTTAAAGTAGTAAAGGAGTTTTGCTATTTGGGGAGCAAAATAACTGATGATGTTCGAAGTAGAAAGGATATAAAATGTAGACTGGCAATGGCAAAGAAAGCGTTTCTGAAGAAGAGAAATTTGTTAACATCGAGTATTGATTTTTGTGTCAGGGAGTCGTTTCTGAAAGTATTTGTATGGAGTGTAGCCATGTAAGCATGTGAAACATGGACGATAAATAGTTTACACAAGAAGAGAATAGAAGCTTTCGAAATGTGGTGCTACAGAAGAATGCTGAAGATTAGATGGGTAGATCGTATAACTAATGAGGAGGTATTGGATAGAATTGCGGAGAAGTGGAGTTTGTTGCACAAGTTGACTAGAAGAAGGGATCGGTTGGTAGGACATGTTCTGAGGCATCAAGGGATCACCAATTTGGTACTCGAGGGCAGCGTGTAGGGTAAAAATTGTAGAGGGAGACCAAGAGATGAATACACTAAGCAGATTCAGAAGGGTATAGGTTGCAGTAGGTACTGGGAGTTGAAGAAGCTTGCACAGGATAGAGTAGCATGGAGAACTGCATCAAACCAGTCTCAGGACTGAAGGCCACAACAACAACAACAACAACTGACGACTATCTTCAAATACTGCTCGATGAAGAATATCAAAATATTGTGTGTAGGAAATGCTCATTTGTGCTTTTTTAAATATTTGCGTTTGCCTTTTGGCAGCGCTTCCACTCCTGACATTTTGCAACGGTATCTGGAACAGCTGACTGTGCAAATACCAAATTGTTCAACCTATTTGGACGATATTGTAGTAGCAGGTCGTAAACCTGACGAGCATATTGCAAATTTGCGTACTTTCTTTCGTGTGTTATCTGATGCAGACCTAAAATGTAAACTGGACAAGTGTTATTTTTTTAAAAGTGAGTTGCGGTATTTTGGTCATGTCATAAACAGTCAAGGTGTACATCCTCTTCAGTCGCATTTGTTAGCCATACGAGATTTGCCAGTTCGTCACAGTGTCACAGAATTGCAATCAGCCTTAGGGAAAATGAACTATTACATTCGGTTCATACCGAATGCTTCACAAATAGTAGCTCCATTGCATCGCTTGCGTAGCAAAAATGTCCCATTTGTTTGGACAGATGAGTGCCAAATAGCTTTCCAAAAACTTATGGGTGCATTGCTCAGTGATCGATGTCTAGTTCACTTTGATAATGCCAAACCATTTGTATTGCAAGTTGACGCTTTCTCTTACGGACACGGTGCAGAACTTACGCATAGAATTGGTGATAAAGACAGGCCTATCGTTTTCGCATCAAAAGTGTTGTCCACGAATTAAAAAAGAGGCTTTGGGTACAGTGTATGTTTTCACCATGTTTCACCACTATTTGTATGGCAGAAAATTCTACTTAATAACGGATCACAAGCCTTTGCAGTATTTTTTTCATCATACAACGCCGGTTCCTTTAGGAACTGACCAGAAATTGCAAGGATGGGCTTTGGTGTTGTCTCAATACCAATACGAGGTTGTGTGTCGTCGGGAAGCTCAACATTTTATGCGGACGCGCTTTCACGTCTTCCGGTTGGCCCTGATACAGACTTTGACGCTTCTGCTGCATCTTCTTGTCACATCAATGCTCAGGATTCTGAATTGCTTCAGTCTTTTCCGCTGAACTATAGGAAAATTGCAGAGGTCACGGAAGCTGATTCAGATTAGAACATTTTGCTCAACTACATTCGCACATCTTGGCCTCACTCATTGAATGGCGTGAAGAACCCTATAGTGCGACAATACTTTGCAAGACGGCAGAGCCTCACTGTACAGAAAGGTGTGATGCCTCTTCAGAATGACAGTGGCTAGTCACATGTGTTGATCCCTAAAACATTGTAAAAAGAACTGTTGCAGTTACTTCACCAAGAACACTGGGGGATTCTTCGTGCGAAACAGTTAGCGCATTGACACTGTACTTGGCAGGGTATGGACGGCAAAATAGAACAGATGACGGCACAGTGTGATGCATGTGCGGAAAATCAGTGCGCTCCGCCGCAAATATTTTCTGCTTGGCTTAAGTTGCAATCGCCATGGCAACATGTGCACATAGAACTTTTTGGAACCACCGTTGGTTGATTGTGGTTGACTCATACAGCAGGTTTTATCTTGCTGTGCCAATGAACTCGACAACGTCACGTAGCACAATTCAGGTGTTGTTACCGATTTTTTGCGTAGAAGGTTTACCTGAAGTAATAACCTCAGACAACGGACCTCAGTCCACGTCACATGTATCTGCAACATTCTGTGAGCACAATGGCGTACAGCATCTCACTAGTGCTCCGTTCCATCGACAGTCAAACGGCGAAGCGGAACGTTTTGTCAGAACCTTCGAGCAGTAGATGGCCAAACTTCGCTCCAAACATACCAGGGATCAAGCATTGCAGCTGTTTCTCTCCTCATATGTTCGCACCCACGAGATGGACGACCGTTCCGGAAATGCTTCACGGACCCCACCACCAGACACTGCTCCGCCTGCTCGACCCTCCTCAGCATCCGGCGCTGAAGGAAGGCCGCAAGTATCGCTTTGCACCGCACGATATTGACTTTTACAGGGATTTTAGGGCAGCAGGCGGTGGATGCGAGGTGAGATCATCCTTTGACATGGCGCTTGCATGTATCTTATTTCAGGTGCGTGTGACTTTCAGCTTCGCCATCAAAATCAAGTTCGCATCTGTCATGTGCACGATAATCTTGCAGTGTTTCTTCCCCCAGATCCAAGGGTTCAAAGGCCACTGCGGGACGACCTCATGGAGACGGAGCCTTCGCCTCCTCCGCCTCTTCTCGTTTTACCGACAGAGCTGGACCCGCCCACACCGCAGCAGTGGCCGCCTTCCTCGTCTGATTCATGGCATCAGGAAGTGGACGCGTACCCTTCTGGTCGTTTTCCAGGGGACGTTTTCGCCAGAGGACAGGTCGGATGGCGGGATTACGGCCGGAAGCTTGGCGTCCCCTGCAACCACAGCTTCCAGCCCGATGTTGAGCCCACACTCCTGCCTCCCCCGCCTTGGTCGCACTCCCTGCACCACGACGGTCCTTCGCTTTGTTGGTTGGGTGGAGGTTTGGGGGGGGGGGGGGGGGAAGGAATTTTCCGGCGTATCGACAAAAGCCGGCAAGAAAGACGAAGTTAGCAAGAGGAAAGAAGGCGGTGAGACAACGTCAGTCAATAGTCTGCTGACAAGGACTGCACCATGCTATGGTACTTGAATTACGTAACCATTACGGCACCTCACCTCAACCTCTCGATACCAGCAACATTCTACTGTGTTTCTGTAAAATAGTTAACATATTTCTGTGACAACATTCAGATTTGATTTCATTAATGTAGAGGTACTTCGATACATTGATATGTATATATTGCAATGATATTTTTCTTATGTGTATTTTTTCTTTTGTCACTATAATCTTTGACGTAATTGTAACTCTGATTTTTGGGCGCGTAAGCGGTTATTAGAGAGTCAAGCTTTGGTCGTCATGTTAAAAAGACGCAAATTGTAGTCAGTTTATGAAATGTGAACTTTAACAGTGAGGAAGATATTTTCAAGTATGTTTTATATTGTGAAGTGGTTTTTTGGAACGAGTTACGTGATATTACAACAAAAGTAATAAAAAAAAAGAAGTGTAACTTAAATTCGGAGTGCTGATTACTTTTTTATATCACCATTGTCCTAACTTGAAAAAGTTTCATCTTCAAGAATGGTTTATGAAACACGTCTATAAAACTTTTGAATATCGCAAAATAACACCTAGGACTCTTTGCATCCGAGATTGGAATCATTACTACCTAGATTTTCGACGATTGAGCTATGAGTTCACAATGAGACCAGCGTGGGAAACACGAAAAAATAAGTGCTTAGTTTATCCACTATTTCAAGAAATGACTATATTAACTTTGCTCTAACAATATTTGCCACATAATGTAACTTTTTTGTTGCCCGAAAATGCAATATTTAGCAGCGTGAGCAACACTACAATCATAATCAATTTTTGACCCTTGTTATGGGAAGGTTGTTAGAACCACGACAGGAGCGCCCTCTAGCCGAAGAGAATATAAGCGCCGCTCCTGACAGCCTCTGGCGGACAGTATTAGCACAGTACTGGGAGAGCAGTACGACAGCAGCGACGTGGGATCCGTATCAGTTGCTTACATGGACCTTATATACAGCAAAGGAATTTGATTGTTTGCATGTCGCCTATCGCTTGCGACACCGCTGTAAATTCAGAGTTAAGTATCGTCAATCTTCTTATTCGTAATTAAAACTATTAATGTGATTTGCTTGAATTGTTGTATAGCATTCCGAGAATGCAGCATCCTTTAGGCATGCTATAAGCGACGAGTGGGCAGAACCCCACAATTACTATTCCCTAAATTTCTTATGGTAATAAATCTTTCTCTGAAATAACAAACGTTTCAGGATTTTAGTGTTTTCTCAAGGTCTTGCTTTGTTTTGCGTGGACTAATTCCTAAAAAAAAAAATAAAAAAAGAATAGCTTTCAGCTCCTCGTACTTCAGTTCTGTTCTGTACCGGTAAGCGCAAAGTTAAATTCTGTTCTTGTGTTATCGTGTCTGATTTGTATTTCTGACCGTTCATAAACTACCGTGGTTGTTGTTTCTAGCTGCTCTGTGTGCAACGTTAAGTGTATGCAGGTCAGCTAATTTTCTGACTAGAATTGCTATGTGGTAGGATGAATTTGATGTACGGTTGGACGCTAGTGGGCCTAAGGCTCAGGACGGGCCGCAGTGGAGGCTCGGTATGAGACAAGGAGTACGTAGCCAGAAACTGAGAAAATCCCTAAGGTGAAAATTTAAATGGCTGTCACTCACATGGGCTTTGTGCAGGAGCTGCACCAAGAAGTGGCCGAGTGTCAGACAATCTAAAAGATCTCCACGTTACAGCTCTCTGAACTTCAATCATAAATCACAGTTACGTATTACAACGATAATGAAAATCTTGGTGATAACAGAAAGACAAGGCACATCCAGTAACAAAATAATATTATCTTTAAAACTAGAGAAGTTAATATTTTACAATGATAAACATTTTCACAATGAACCTCTGAATCAACACTTTTTCACTGGTTCATGCGATTGTAACAAACGGTATCTCTGATGATAGTATTGCATTACAGCCATCATCTCAAAAAGCTGTGTATATGTATCTATTTTATTTCTTGACTAATTACATCTTTTATACGTTTTTCTATACCGAAAATGTTTGTAGGAACGTCATATTTTCCACATCTACACAGCAAATGAACACAGCATCGGTACCTTACATGTTAGTATAATTGTGTTTTCATTAAATGAACAGTATACTACTTTGCCAGTAACTTTATTTAAACGTTGACTGCAAGTACTATTAAAAACCTGTGTTAATTTAAAAGTGGTCAGTTCATTGCGTTAGCGTGCATCGCAGTTAAAATTAGTGTCATATAATGCTTGTGTCAAGCCGCCATAAATAATTGCATGCAATTTTTAGCGACAGTCTCTTGTCATGTAACGTATGCGCACTTGTACGAGAATGCTGCCTTATTTATTAATGAAGAAACTTTTATTCGTAAGTATTGTGAGTAATCTGAGTCGGCCGCGGTGGCCGAGCGTTTATAGGCGCTTCAGACCGGAACCATGCAGCTGATTCGGTCACAGGTTCGAATCCTACCTCGGGCATGGATGTGTGTGATGTACTTAGGTTAGTTAGGTTTAATTAGTTCTAAGTCTAGGGGACTGATGACCTCAGATGATAACTCCCATAGTGCTTCGAGTCATTTTTGAATAATCTGAGTGTGAGTGAATGTTTAAGATATTTGTTTATTTAAATTGTTTATTAAAATTTTTGTTTATTTTGTGTTGCTCATTAAATTTATTTAAATTGTTTATTTAAATTTGTTTATTTAAGTAAACTGTTACAACAGTTTAGTCCTGGAATTGCTCATGTTGAGTCACGTCATGTCTTGAGAGATCAAAAACGATGTGTTTTTGGTGAGGACAGCCTGCAGCCAATGGAGAAGAGGGCAGTAGCGGAACGCTAAAGGAGTCAAGTGGAGACTGGGACTTTTCGAGTGAAGAGCTAAAGCGAGCGATTCTGGATACATTGTGTCAGGTGCCGGAGGAAGGCAGACCTGCCTATGATAATGTGCATGATACATCACATAGGTGACTGATTCTGTGCGGTGCACGGCGACTCCAATACACTAACTTTTGAAGGGACTTCATATTTTGAGTGGTCTGAATGCGCTCCAGAGTAGAACACTGACTTTTGCTGCTTGATTTATGGAACTGAGAATAGACAGAGTATGAGTTACTATTCTTCGTATTGCGTGTGTTACTTTGTGAATCATCATGTTGAACTCTGATCTAATTTAGGCCGGGGAATTTTGTGTGTGTTGTGATCACGATATGCAGTTAGTTTTCGTGATTCTTTGATGACTATTTACTTTGGGGATGTTGCTACCATTCTCTTGGTGCTCCCAAAGTAACTTTACTGTTTTTGGTAACAGTATTTTCTATATTTTAACTGAGTATCATAGCACGACTTCCTATTTATTTTAGATGTATTTTACTGAGCAAACATTATTCGACGTAATTATCTGTCGTCTTCACTAGTTACAGAACCTTTTTTATTAAATATTCGTTTATCTTTTTTATATATTTCTGTGTATTTTAATAACTCTCCATTCTAGCCACTGCATAGGCTATCTGACTGCAGGATCACAGCTACAGGTGCAGTGAATTGACTGGTGGGTATGAAAGCAGAAGTGTGTGGCTCAATCCCATGATTCCATCGAACTGATCTTCTTAAATAGACACTTATAGCCCCAGTACCTAGAGTATGAGGAACTGTAGATAAAGACACAACTGGTCTGCTCATACGAACTGCTCTTTGGAAGAAGAACTGCTTATGAGTAATCGTTAGCTACTTTTGCAATTGCGGGCCTATCCTGGATATGAGGCTAATCCCTGTAGAAGTGCAGTTATAATTATAAGACGTTACAATACTCTGTGATGCAGGTCCCAAACCTATTGCGTGTTGGCAGTTTGCGTGGGGACTCTGAGCATGAGATTTTGCAGCAACTGCGTGCGTGAGAAGCTACATGTGGGGAAGTTATCCACGGAACTGACGAAGAAGGTTATGCAGAGGCGTGCTGAGTTTGAGCCTACAGCGGCCAACAGCAGCTGTGTTTTCGACGGTGGCACACCTGAAGCGGCGGCCACGAGAACTCCCCGCGACGACCTAGAGTTCATCGGCAGCATTCACACCTGAGGCAGCAACAGTACAGCAGAAAGGCCCACATTACGGATAAGATAAATACTGCCACAGTTTGCCTTAATTTGTGTAAGCCCACAGGGTTACCATCAGTAATGGGGCTTCCAATGATTAAGCACTGACCCAATGATCCACAGCGTGTTGTAACACCACAATCGATTGTGAGTAATCGGTGCAGTGCAACTTTATAAATAAAATGTTTACTCGTTACTAGTTAAGTTCTTTGGATCATTGGAGGGGGGTGGTACTTTACGATGAATTTTTTTTATGTAATAGTGTGTCTAAACAATGGAATTTTGTAAATGTTTGTTTATGTACGAGAAACTGCAATGCAAAACTGGTTCATACATAGGAATTTTGTAAAAAATGGTTCAAATGGCTCTGAGCACTATGGGACTTAACATCTGAGGTCATCAGTCCCCTAGAGCTTAGAACTACTTAAACCTAACTAACGGAAGAACATCACACATATCCATGCCCGAGGCAGGTTCAAATGGCTCTGAGCACTATGGTACTTAACATCTATGGTCATCAGTACCCGAGGCAGGATTCCAACCTGCGACCGTAGCGGTTGCGCGGTTCCAGACTGAAGCGCCTAGAACCGCTCGGCCAATACGGGCAGCAGGAATTTTGTATTGTATAATACAAAAGACATAGTGAGTCTCCTCCGCTACGGAAGCGGTTTGGCGCGCATAGAAAAAGTTGAAGTGGCAGTCAGTGGCCAGCAGTTGTGGAGTATACCGCAGGTGCCGAGTGAGGCGTTCGGTATCATAATCTATGATGGAACGGTCTCTTATGTGGATACTGCTATAAAAGGGTGCTCTCGCATTGGGAATGGCTCTAAAATTAATACTTACGTCGCCAAGAAGAAATGAAATAGAGCAATAATCCACCAGAGGAGAGACCAGGTAGCCGCGACGTGCTCGCCACCGCTATTGCGCCACTCCTCCAACAACTTCATGGGGTTAGAACTGTATATCAGTATGAACCAGTGTGTGTTCAGTTTTACAATAATAATCCAAGTGTTGCAAAAAGTCGTATCGGAACCATGAAATTTTCCCCTTCAATCAAGCAAGCACGGTCCTTTCCTCAAAGTATTTAAGTCCGAGTATCCTGTTTGTGGAAGACTGATACTAATCTATTTTATTTCACGTTGAATTTATGAAAAGCTCCAATTTACTTTGAATAGCTTCTAATTTACAAGTGTCGTTGCCTTAATGTTCAGGAGCAGAAAGGTTGTCTGTGAAAACTAATTGCTTCACAAGTAGTAAATGGGACATATCAAACAACTGATAAAATAATATTGATTTGCTATGAATTTCTACAATTGAAAAGTGTAAAAGTTACAGTATTGATGAACAAAATTGAGGTTAATGTAAAACCACTTGCTTCGCAAGTGGTGTTATAAAGCAGTGGCTTTTTAGTCTAATTGGAATTTGACTTTAACTTGAAGCCATTTTTGAAATTTGTGGAAAATATTGTCAGTGTAAATTGTTTTAAAGTATTTCATGATAAATGATCTTCAGTGGATAAGTAATTCAGCTGTTGTTATAATGAAAGTGGTTCCTGAAAAGTGTGCATAGTCTGTTCATAAAAGTAGGGACAGTCTGTGCGCCGCCCCCCCCCCCTCACGATTTCAATCTTTCTTATAAGGAAAAAGCCAAACTGGATAGAGTTTTTCTAGCTAAAGAAATCTGAACTATTTATATAAAAGAGTCTATATAAAGGGGATGTGTACAGTGTTAGCTTATTGTATTTGTGATATGTAAACGTGTGTTGTCCAAATTTGAACTCTGGTCGGGTGTTATTTAGTCTCATGTTGCTGTGAGAACATCTTCTGTGGTAAATTAGTAAATGGCTGAAGTAATGATTGTAGTTAACAGAGATAAAAATCTTTTCCATTTCATTGATTACAAAACTATACTGTCAATAATTACTGCTACTCACTATGCAGTTCGTCTAGTTGTAATAGGTGTTCATTGTACTTTACAAAGAAAGTATTTGTGGAAGCTCCCTTTTGCAAGAGTAAAGACAAATCGATTGGGAATAATGTTTTCACATTATTATGCCTAATTAGGCTGGCTACCGTATTTTATTTCATTTACAAGACTTCTGTTACTGTTATTTATTACAAAATTTTAGCCATTCTGTTATCTCTATACCATTAAGAAATTCATGTTCGATTCCCTCTGTCTATCAGGTAACATACAGTCAAATTTAAAATTCCTTCCAGAGAGTCACTCCATACGGTGCGTTTTAAAACATAATTGGTATTTATTAGCCTGCAGTTGTGTTATACTTGGCTTCCTTGTGACAGACCAGAAGTTCTGTTATTGGGAAACAGTGTAGCACACGCACGAGAACGCCATTATGCAAGTAATAGTGTGGTTCACACAATGTGAGTTGACCACTTAAGCCAAAATAAGAACATGGTAGTGGTGACGACATTAGAAGGACAAATAGGTCGAGATCAGAGAAGGTAGAAGTAATCGCAGATGGTTCAGTGGCGTGGTTAAGGCAAATTTTAACTCTAAAATGGGAATATTGGGTACAGAGATACGTTCGATAAACACTGAGATAGGTTCAGTAGAGACAAGTGTAGCAGAAAGTTGAAGAGCTGAGGTGAAGAAAATTAAATCTCATACTGATTCAAAATTAGAAGCCATAAAGGCAGATGTAGGCAAAATTTCTGAGGCAGTCGACAAAGAGGAAAATATTTCGGGGACAAATTATAAAAAATACAGGACGAACTGAAAATTTGTGTGTTGTTGTTGTTGTTGTGGTCTTCAGTCCTGAGACTGGTTTGATGCAGCTCTCCATGCTACTCTATCCTGTGCAAGCTTCTTCATCTCCCAGTACCTACTGCAACCTACATCCTTCTGAATCTGCTTAGTGTATTCATCTCTTGCTCTCCCCATACGATTTTTACCCTCCACGATGCCCTCCAATACTAAATTGGTGATCCCTTGATGCCTCAGAACATGTCCTACCAACCGATCCCTTCTTCTGGTCAAGTTGTGCCACAAACTTCTCTTCTCCCCAATCCTATTCAATACTTCCTCATTAGTTATGTGATCTACCCATCTAATCTTCAGCATTCTTCTGTAGCACCATATTTCGAAAGCTTCTATTCTCTTCTTGTCCAAACTATTTACCGTCCATGTTTCACTTCCATACATGGCTACACTCCATAAAATACTTTCAGAAATGACTTCCTGACACTTAAATCTATACTCGATGTTAACAAATTTCTCTTCTTCAGAAATGCTTTCCACGCCATTGCCAGTCTACATTTTATATCCTCTCTACTTCGACCATCATCAGTTAATTTGCTCCCCAAATAGCAAAACTCCTTTACTACTTTAAGTGTCTCATTTCCTAATCTAATACCCTCAACATCACCCGACTTAATTCGACTACTTTCCATTACCCTCGTTTTGCTTTTGTTGATGTTCATCTTATATCCTCCCTTCAAGACACCATCCATTCCGTTCAACTGCTCTTCCAAGTCCTTTGCCGTCTCTGACAGAATTACAATGTCATCGGCAAACCTCAAAGTTTTTATTTCTTCTCCATGGATTTTAATACCTACTCCGAATTTTTCTTTTGTTTTCTTTACTGCTTGCTCAATATACAGATTGAATAACATCGGGGAGAGGCTACAACCCTGTCTCACTCCCTTCCCAACCGCTGCTTCCCTTTCATGTCCCTCGACTCTTATAACTGCCACCTGGTTTCTGTACAAATTGTAAATAGCCTTTCGCTCCCTGTATTTTACCCCTGCCACCTTTGGAATTTGAAAGAGAGTATTCCAGTCAACATTGTCAAAAGCTTTCTCTAAGTCTACAAATGCTGGAAACGTAGGTTTGCCTTTCCTTAATCTTTCTTCTAAGGTAAGTCGTAAGGTCAGTATTGCCTCACGTGTTCCAGTATTTCTACGGAATCCAAACTGATCTTCCCCGAGGCCGGCTTCTACTAGTTTTTCCACTCGTCTGTAAAGAATTCGTGTTAGTATTTTGCAGCTGTGGCTTATTAAACGGATTGTCCGGTAATTTTCACATCTGTCAACATCTGCTTTCTTTGGGATTGGAATTATTATACTCTTCTTGAAGTCTGAGGGTATTTCACCTGTTTCATACATCTTGCTCACCAGATGGTAGAGTTTTGTCAGGACTGGCTCTCCCAAGGCCGTCAGTAGTTCCAATGGAATGTTGTCTACTCCGGGGGCCTTGTTTCGACTCAGGTCTTTCAGTGCTCTGTCAAACTCTTCACGCAGTATCGTATCTCCCATTTCATCTTCATCTACATCCTCTTCCATTTCCATAATATTGTCCTCAAGTACATCGCCCTTGTATAGACCCTCTATATACTCCTTCCACTTTTCTGCTTTCCCTTCTTTGCTTAGAACTGGGTTTCCATCTGAGCTCTTGATATTCATACAAGTGGTTCTCTTATCTCCAAAGGTCTCTTTAATTTTCCTGTAGACAGTATCTATCTTACCCCTGGTGAGACAAGCCTCTACATCCTTACATTTGTCCTCTAGCCATCCCTGCTTAGCCATTTTGCACTTCGTGTCGATCTCATTTTTGAGACGTTTGTATTCCTTTTTGCCTGCTTCATTTACTGCATTTTTATATTTTCTCCTTTCATCAATTAAATTCAATATTTCTTCTGTTATCCAAGGATTTCTACTAGCCCTCGTCTTTTTACCTGTTTGATCCTCTGCTGCCTTCACTACTTCATCCCTCAAAGCTACCCATTCCTCTTCTACTGTATTTCTTTCCCCCGTTCCTGTCAATTGTTCCCTTATGCTCTCCCTGAAACTCTGTACAACCTCTGGTTCTTTCAGTTTATCCAGGTCCCATCTCCTTAAATTCCCACCTTTTTGCAGTTTCTTCAGTTTTAATCTACAGGTCATAACCAATAGATTGTGGTCAGAGTCCACATCTGCCCCTGGAAATGTCTTACAATTTAATACCTGGTTCCTAAATCACTGTCTTACCATTATATAATCTATCTGATACCTTTTAGTATCTCCAGGGTTCTTCCATGTATACAGCCTTCTATCATTTGTGTACAGAGGCGAAATGCGGTCGAGGACGTGATCAGTAAGTGTGTTAACATTGTGTCAGGTACAGTAGAAGAATGTGAAAAAGAGGTCCTTATAAACAGAGAACATTTTAAATCAAGATGAAGTAAAGAAGCTCTGCAGCATGAACAGCAGATTAAAGAAACGAGGGCAGAATTGAATTCTTTAGTAGCAAATCAGGTTACTACCACGATAGGTTACCCGTGGGTTAATTCAGGAATGCCAACAAGTTTTGTACAAAATACCATACAATTGATTTTCTTGCTGTGTGTAAAGATAGTTTTGTGCGAGGAATGTCGGAAGACGTAAAGACCAACTTCGCTAAAAGACGTCTTGAGAGCAATGCACAATCATAGGCAGATGAATTATGCTTCATTTAGTTCCTACGAAGTGTTCGAGAATTGTTTCCGGAGCATATTCTGGAGTGAAGTGAAACAAACTTGACTTCAGAATAAATTCCTCAATGGGCGTCGTTTCAAACACGGAAGTGGGTCAATGCAGGAGTTTTGTGTGCGTGAGCTCGCTAACCTGACCTATACATGTCGTCTACTGGGAGTCCTGACTCAAATGACGACGCTCAAAAGAGTCTTACCGGTATATTTAAAATGGAACTTTGTCCATAGTCCGTCGAACTCCACTGATGACTTTTTAGATTTTACTGAGGAACAGGCTTTAAGAGTCGAGGATAATAATTCAAAGAGTAGACAGGGAAATTGGCACCAGTACGGGAACAAAAGTAATATCCAGAGAAATATGATGATGATAACAGAAATAATGATCAATGTAATAATAATTTTCAAAGGCGAAACGGAAACTGTAACGGAATCAAAGCCGGGAACGAAGATATGAGCGGCAGGAGCCTCGTGAAAAGCAACACCAGAATAAGAGGTCGGGAAATTAGACATCGCATAATATCAGAGCCGGAGGTGGCAAAATAAACCGGAAATGAAAAGGAAAAGTAATTTTATAAATTCTGTGGCTGTCGGAAATTCAGCAAACCAGCGACAAACTTAGAGATGGAAGCTATAACGAATAAGAATAAAATGAAGAATAATATTAAGCAGCACAAACAAGAAGAGGGGGCAAGTAAACTTTTAAATTTGTTGAGAGATTCGACAATGACGATAAGGATCTGGGGAATTGATTTGATGCAGGGAAAGTGAATGATGAACTGAATGTTTGTTTGAGAAAGATTCTTTGATCTAAAGAGAGGCAGAGACAAATCTTAATTTGGTGGAGATGGAACGTACGACGAATTCTTGAGGCACTAGTTAGTAGCAACAGTTATAGTAATGCAGGTGAAAGTAATGTAGATGTTGTATCGACGAAAATACGTGAAGGTATTTGTGAAGGCGACGTAGCAATTGTCTCGCCAGATGGTGATGAAGTTTATTATGTATCGGTGGATGTGGGTGATTTAGTGTTAAAGCGCTGTATCAGGCGCTGATGTTGCGAAGACCGAAGCTCGAAGCTGTTGATTTAGATCTCGGAGGAAGGAGTTTGCCCATTTATTTCTGTTGATGAAAGTGAACCGATTGCTCTTGATGAGCACATAAATTTTGAGTTGATGTTGAGGGGTGAATGTGAAAGTGTGCTGAACGCTGTGTTAAAGCATAAGGTGGAGTAGGCATCTGATAGGGGAGGATATGTGAAGGAGAAAGTGTGGGATCCGAGTTGGTGAAATTTAGGTGTACTGTGATTTCTAATGTTGAGCGATGCAATAATAGCAATTTATGTAATGTATCGGCAAGGTTGACGGAGATATTGGTAGTGATTTCTGTAATGTATCGATGGATGTAACGTATGTTTTAATTAATGATTCTTTTGAATTACTGGAAGATAGTAATAGAGTCAGTTGTGATAAAGTTTGTAGGGATAATGCGGGAATGGTGTATTTGTTTAAGAGAGACGAAGTTTCAAGTGGTGTGGTTAGTTGTGAGAATGTTGCAGCTACTGACCTCGTTAAATCAGAGAAGTAACCAGTACATCTGTTTCTGACGAGGATGATGAAACGGCGGGTTCTGAAGGTGATTTAAATCCTAGAGATGAGCTGCAGATAAGACAGGAGAATCTATGAGTGGATAATGAGATTGAGGATTGTTCTAAGATTATAATATGTGCCATAAATATGGAAGAAAAAGGAAGGGACGCTGAAAACTATCTCTTGGCGGAACAGTGATTAGAGTGGGGTGCAATTGAAAATGTGCATCCTGTAAGTGGAGTGAGCGATGTTGATGAAGAGAGATAGTGTCCGTTTCTCGAATCTAGCACTGTTGTTCCAGCGGCAATCACAAATTTTGTCTGTAAACGATAGAGTCCGCTGGTGAACGAGGAAAGAGGGCTCGATTTTGAGCAGGTGAAAAAGATGAAACAGTGAGATTCAGAACATATTCACGCTAGCGGGTTAAATTTAAGAGGCAAAGGTAGCAGAGTGACAACTTGAGAGAGAAACCGTGGCATGTATTGATGCAAGTGTATAAATAAGTGTAATTTTATGCGTAGTTTTTTTTAAGAATTTGGGGCTATTTCTGTTTTGTGTAAACAGTAATTTCTTAAATTTAAAATATAAATGATAACAGTAAGAAAGCACAGTTTAATGCAAGAAAGGAGTACATAGCGGCCGCACAAATCTTGGTGCGAGAAAGTCGGCAGTGCGAGAAAGTCGGCAGTTTCGGTATAGGGAAGCGAAGATCTGACGCTGTTTATCAAGAGTCTGCAGAAGAATTAAAAGATTTCTTCTCAACAGCTGTAAACTGCCACACAGCGACAATTTACCAGCCCCAAGACATCTATGTCTCGAGAGACAAGTTTTTCCTAAAACATGTCACTACAGGCACAGTACACAAGGCAATTATGAGAATCTCTTCCGAGGCAGTAGGAAATGATGGAGTGAGCATTGGCATGATTAAGAACGTCGTAGACACTATTACTCAAGTTATCACAGACATCTTCAACCTGTCTCTTGTCAGTAGTACATATCCTAGTGAGTGGAAGCAAAGTTTAATTCAACCTATACCCAAGACTGGCAACCCTAAGTCGCCAGGTGACTACAGGCCGATCAGCATACTACCTGTAATATCTAAAGCCCTAGAATACATCGTCCATGAACAGCTGACGGATTACCTCAAAACTCATAACACCCATGATAAATATCAGTCAGGCTTTCGAAAGCACCATAGTACAGCAACTGCATTAATCAAAGTAACTGATGACATTAAACATGCTATGGACAGACGTGAAGCTACCATCCTAAAACTGCTTGACTTTAGCAAGGCTTTTGATACAGTTGACTTTCATATATTACTAATTAAACTGAAACAGCTGAATTTCTCAAACAGCGCAATACACTGGTTCGACACCTACCTCAAGAACATAAGTCGACAAGTCATTTGTGGGTCGGAGAAGTCATAATGGAAAAACGTGCGCTCTGGAGTTCCCCAAGGCTTCGTCCTTGGTCCATTACTCTTATCACAGTACATTAACACTCCTCAATGGTACCCAACTACCAAAAAACAGTAAAAGACCTTGGAATAATCTTGGATGAACACCTAAACTGGGAAGAACAAACAGTCACAGCTTGCCGTAAATCGCTCTCCTCCCTACATGCAATCCAAAAATTAAAAAAAAATATTTCCAACGCATGTTAAACAAAAATTTGTCCAAACACTAGTCTTGCCTAATCTTTACTACTGTGATGTAGTTCAACACGGCACACATAGTGATAATTCGAGATGCCTCGAGCTAGTGATGAATGCTTGCATTAGATACGTGTGCAATATACGGTTGTATGATCATATCAGTCTTTCATACTCCCAGCTAGGTTGGATACGCCCACATAAGGCACGCGATCTCCACACGATGTGCTTACTTCATCGATTTCTTAGCCACTGGTGCCCCCATTACTTATCTTCTCACATTAAACACCGATCATCATTCCACAACCGCAATACCCGATCGGATATGTCTAGCATCTTGGCTGTACCTCTACTTAACACAAAATCTTTCTGCGTGTCATTCTCCATCTCAGCCATACGACTATGGAACGCGCTCCCCTGTGATCTGCGTCTTATCCAGAACCACTCAACATGCAAGAGGGAACTCGAAACTTACATATTAGGGACGGTATAGCCACCATTGTTGTGCCCCTCTCATCTCTTTCTTTCTCCTCTCCATCAAAGCTTCGAATTTTACCATTCTATTTCTATTCCTCTAACCTAGCTACCTCTTCTATATCTCTTTCACCCCATTCTATCTTCTTATGTCTCTGCTCGATGAGAATAACTTACAAGCTGAAAGAACATAACGAGAAAATTCCCAACTACCAATAGGACCGACAATCATAAAAGAAAAATATGTTTACTTTCATATACATAGTCACTACTATTATTATTATTATTCATGATTGTTATAATTATTTTTTTATTGTTATAATTATCATTGTACTACTGTTATAATCTCTGTTTTTTCTTCTTTAACATTAATACTGTATAACACGTTATATGTCCTTAGTGTTCTGTACAAACTGAAATTCGTTCAATCTGAGTATGCCTGGTTAGGTGCAAGAGAAGATCTGAAGGCCCTAATCTTGCCAGGTAAAATAAATGCATAAATAAATAAATAAAAATAAATAAATTTCGTTATTTACGTAAGAGAGGACTGAGTGTACTGTACATACGTTTTGGGAGTGAAATTTCAAGAGGTTATTTATGTGTGCTACTTGTAGTATTTTGGATGAAGATTTCGTGTAATACGTGTAGTTTATTTGTAATTATTGTTCGGACAAAATTTTGTGCATGAACGTCATCAGTCCCCACTAAAATTTTAAATGCTTGTGGGAATAAAACCTGTAGTTACATGCAAGGTATAAGCTAAGTTATGGGCGTACATTTCGTTGAGTAGTTCTGTAATATATGTTATTTTGGAAGGGTAATATCAATTTTAAAGTTTCTAATTAGATGCGACAAAATTGTAGAAATATTGAAAAAAAGTGTTAATTGATTTATGGTGTCGAACAAGTTTCATAGCACGAAAGAAGTGTTTCCTAGTGGGAACATGGGCAGAGTGTGCTTTTTTGTTTGCCATCCTGTTTGTGAATGTATTGGTTGCACTGGGGATGGCGCTCAGTTGCTTATCTACCGGGATTCGGGGAGCCATTCGATTACTGGCAATTGTGCCACAGTCGTAGTTCGACTGCTGTCGTCCTTCAGTACTAACGCTGACTGCGGATTGATGCATGTTTCAGCGAAGTACGTGGCCCAGAGCTCATGAAATTTTGCAGAGGCAGCTGAACTGCGAACGATCTGGTCTTCGACGTCAAAACACCGATCGCGTGCTATGTTGGTGATGGTGAAGTGCTACGATGTGGTCACAGCAAAAAATTGTTATCAACTGAGCGCATAAGCGCCAAAAAACTTTTGAAGGGATTGAGCCGGCTCTAAAGTTGCATGAAATTTATGTCTTCATTTTGACATTTAATTAATATGCTGGAATTTTATAGCTTATGTAAGATTTAGAACATTTAAGCTGATAAAATGACATCCTAGGAGGTACGATGTACCTGCTGCTTCATACACCACTACACAGATAATTCTTTTTTTTCTGACATGCAAATGGAAATAAAACATATAGTTAAATGCAAGGTTATGTACGTATTTATTATGTTATGTATGTCAAATTTAATGCTGCTTAATGAGCCAAATTAGCAGTCTAATGTGTCACACTGATTGGAGGTGTGTAACGTTACTTATTTGTAGGCGAGCTAATTGGCCACCTAGAGCTCCCAAGATGAATTGGATGCATGGCTGAATGCTAGAGTGCGGATTTCAGTGAACGGTCCATGACAGCCAGGAATGAGATAAGGAGCACGTGGCCAGCAGTCGGGAAAATCCCTAAGCTGAAAATTTGGATGGCTCTTTCTCTTATCGACTTTGTGTAAGACAAACTCCAAGAAACGGCAGAGTGCCAGAGGACCTAAAAGGTGGCCAATTACAAACATCTGAACTTTGACAATAAATCACAGATTCATATTACAGCTAATCTGATATACACCGACAATCCCAGAAAAACGAGACACATCCAAAGACAGAACAATATTGTCTTTAAAACCACATAAGTTAATATTTCACAGTGATAAACATTTTCGCAATGGACCTATGCATTAACAATTTTAACCGGTTCATGCGATTGCAACAAACATTATCTCAGATGACAGCATTGCATTGTAGCCGTCATCTCTGAATACTACGTGTTTGTAACTAATTTATTTCTTGATTAATTGCATATTTTATATCTCCTTTAATTTTGGTTCAGTTTCGATGCTTCATTAGCGTCATCTTCAGGCTCCTGTGGGAAACCTGTTAGAAACATTCAGACATTGGTACGCACAGAGTAAGTATTGTATATACTGTACCATACCACGGATTCGTATTTATTCGATGTGTACACTGCAACCTCAAAACAACTGAACACTACCTATTCTATGTGTGACAATATTTGAATGTCTCCATTCGTTTTTCGCAGTGGTGTCTGAAGATATGCTAATGAAGTGTAGAAACTGCTTGCTCTAGCTACAGAGCTTTTAGGAAAAATTACGGCTGTTGGTATCTTTTTTCTACGCGGTACTGACCACTGAAGTCCCTCATCCACATCTATATGATGGTTCTACAAACACTAAATGAAAAACCTCTGCGTGCCATAAAAAAAAGAAACAAAATAAAAAACAGAAAGATAGAATTTGCTGTAATATAGTGTTATTCCAGAAGCAGCCTGCATCTGTATCTATATTTACATGACTACTCGGCAATTCAGACTTAAGCGCCTAGCAGAGAGGGCATCAAACCACTCTCAAGCTAATTCTGTACCGTTCCACACTCTAACAACTCGAGGGTAAACAGAACACTTAAATCTCTTCGTCCGTGCTCTCGTTTCTCCTATGTTATATGATGTTCATTTCTGACTATGTAGGCAGCTTCAACCATAAATTTAGTGGGAGGAAAAAGGAGATCGAAATGTCCTGAAAATATTTCGTTAGAATGAAAAAAGCCTGTGTTTTAATGACTACCACTCCAACTCGCGTATTATACCCGTGACACTCTCTCCCCTATTTCGCGATAACACAAAACGAGCAACTTTGAACATTTTCGATGTCCTCCGTCAAACCTATGTGGTAATGATCCCATACCGTGCACTCTGTCAGAAGACGGGCAAGCGTAGTGTAGGCAGTGTCGTTGGTAGACCTGTGACATCTTATATTATCAATGAGACAGTTCCAGTTTAAGTTATTTGTAACTCTCGTTCCTAGGTATTTAGTCGAACTGATTGCCTTTATATTTGTATGATTTATCGTGTTACCGAAATTTAGCGGATTCCTTTTAGTACTCGTGTGGATGAACTCACTTTTCATTATTTAGGGCCAATTTCCACTTATTACATCATAGTGATATATTGTCTAAATAATTTTGCAATCGGTTTTGCTTTTCTGATGACTTTACTAGATGGTAAATGACAGCATCACCTGCAAATAATGTAAAAGCGTCGCTCAGATCGTCTCCCAAAACGTTTACATGGAGGCAATGATAATAAAACAGTTATTTGTCGAATGAAAGGGAATTTCAGCAGTACAATGTGTTGTTGGTGTCTTCTACAACAGTTACCCATACTCTAATGAGACACAGCCATAGGAGAGCGATATGCACATATACAGACTGCGGTAGTATCGCGTACACAAGGTGTAAAAGGGTCAGGTTTTGGCGGAACTGTCGTTTGTGCTCAGGAGATTCATATGGATAGTTTTACAATGTGATTACGACCACACGAAGGGAATTAGCAGGCTCTGGGCGCGGAAAGGTGGCTGGAGCTAGACGCATGGAAAATTTCATTTCGGAAATCGTTAGGGAATCCAACATGCCAAGCTCGACAGTTTGAAGACTGTGCCCAGAAAACCAAATTTCAGGCATTACCTCTCGACATAGACAATGCACTCGCCAAAGGCCTTCACTGAAAGTGACAGAGCAACGGTGTTTGTGTAGGGTTGTCAATGCTAACAAATAAGCAACTGTGCGTGAAATAGCCGTAGAAATCAATGTGGGACGTACGACGAATGTATCCGTTAGGACAGCGTGGAGATGTAAGGCATTAATCGACTATGGCAGCAGACGACCGTCGCGAGTGCCTTTGCTAATAGCACAACATCGCCTGCAGTGCTTCTCCTGGGCTCGTGACGCAGTCGGTTGGAACCTAGACGATCTGAAAACCGTTTCGTGGTCAGATGAGCCCCGATTTCAGTTGCTAAGAGCTGAAGATAGGGTTCGAGTGTGGTGCAAACAGCACGGAGCAATGGACCGAAGTTGTCAACAAGCCACTGAGCAAGCTGGTGGTGGCTATATAATGGTGAAGGCAGTGTTTACGTGTAATGACTGGGTCGTTTAGTCCAACTAAACCGGTCATTTACTGCAAATGGTTGTTGAGCCGTGGTAAAATTTGCTGTTTTGAAGAGCGCGTGGCAGCGCGTAGTGCAGGGCTTAACAACTGGCCGGTTTTGAGCGCGAGTACTCGCGCTTGCTCAGGCACGTGCTCGCGAGCAGCTGCAAGGTCGCGTAGTACGGCGGGAGGGGAGGGAGGGGAAATGCGCGCGCACGTTTGAATAGGGCCGCAGCGTGCCTATTGAATTCGCGCCGACTGTGTAACGTTTAAAGTACTACGATCAGCTCTAACAGTCACTTCGCTGGTTAAGAATCATGTGAAGTCGCCGTTGTGTAACCCCAACCATGCTTTCGCAGTTCAACCCCCATTGGGAGGAATTTTATCTGTTTACTAAAAAAGATGGTGTTGCAAAATGTTTAGTATGTCACAAAACGGTGAATTCTTTTACAAAATTTAATTTGCAGCGACATTATATGTCGTACCACGCGAAAGACTACATACATGGAAAATGTGATAGACCAGACCGTGCACAGGAAGTTATTAAACATAAAAGGAAGCTATCCAAAGAAGATCTGGACGACGAAGAAAAATCAACTGAGGCAGCTCTCAGAGTGGGTTACCAAATTGGTTTGCTTTTAGCAAAATCCCTGCGCCCCTTAACTGATGGCGATTTAATAAAACAATGTTTGGTAGTTGCAGCGGAACATTTGTGTCCATCTCAAGTTGAACAGTTTCGGATTTTGTCATTATCTAACATGACCATTATGCGTCGCATACAGGACATGGCAGACGACGTCCAGAGCCAGCTTGCAAATATCTGTTAAGATTTTATGGCGTATTCTCCAGCTCTGGACGAAAGTGTTGATATCACTGGAACAGCGCAGCTTGCCATATTTATTAGAGGTGTTAACAGAGACCTTCAGGTGAGGGAGGAGCTCCTCGATGTAGTAGCCATGAAGAACACTACAACCGGAGGTGATATTTTAAGTAGTGTTGAAGAAAGTGTTGAAAATATAGGATTGTCGTGGAATTCTTTAGTTTCAGTGTCTACAGATGGTAGAGGCATACACTAAGCTAATAAAATTATGTGGCACGTGTACATTCTCCTTTATTTGTTTCATTTGTCGCAGTAATAATTCGTGAGTGATATCCCTGCAGCTGGCCGCGGATTACATCGAGTGGCGGCAGCTGTTGTGTACCCCACGTGACTCTCCCCACTCTCCGCTCTGGTCCGGTAGTGGGGGTAGCGTGCTCGCGCTGCTCCGTGCTCGCGCCTTGCTGCTCACAGCTTGCTCCGCGAGCACGTATGTTGTGAAGCCCTGCCGTAGTGTAAACCAGTCGCCTTCCGATTCTGGCGGTGGCGCCGCTGTGGCAATCGCAGCTTTGATGTATCCCTCTGGTGGGAAAGGGGAAAAGTTGCCTGTGTATGTGCATTTAAGGGACGCTATGAGCTCGGCAGTCGGTCAGTCTGTCAATCTCTGGAGTCTGGTCAGTAGGTCAGCCGGGTCAGTGTGGGGCAGTCAGTGTCTGTCTGTCGTCCGGAGTGCTAGTATGTGTTAGGCCGCCAGTCTGCTCGAGGTTGCTCAGGCAATGGTCATTGGCGGTTGGATCGATCGGTTGGTCGGTCGTGCACTGAGACAGAAGATGACTTGTCCGCCTTGAGCGTCGGCGCATGTGAGGTCGCCATGTGATTCCAGTGGCCCGCGCCGTATAGCGAGGGGTAGTGGCTTCGCGGCCGACACGAGAGAAACAGGAGTCAACCCACAACATCGGTCTGGCCGCTGCGAGCTGTGACGCCGTGAGACGGGAGATCGGCGCGCCTTCCTGCGTCCGTTTTAGCGGCTGGCAGCGGACGGTTCGGGAGAGCGATTTGGGGGTGCTGCGACAGGTCTTCGCAAGACATCGCAGTTTACTAGAAGTTCAGTGATTCGTGTTATGTTGTTTCACTTACTTGTTAAATTCTACTTGTTTCCTTGTTCAATCTCTCCTCCCCAGCTTGCTTGTTTGTCTCTCGTCCGCATTTGTCAGGTAGTTAGTGTCCGTCTGTCTGTCTGTCGATCTGCCGTGCGTTAATAGCTGCCTCTGTCATGTTTGTCGGATTCGGTGTTAACGAATTTATAGAATTAAGGTGTAAAGGCCGAATTCCTGAAATATGTTTTTATCTTGCCTATCATCTTGCGAGGCGGTATATGTGTGATGTAGAGCATGTTTTACATTTTATGTAAGTCTGAATTTCATTGGTTTTATTTAAATAGTCATTTATATGAAGTTGCCACCCTTCCACCGTAAGAGTCCTTTTAAACATAATTTGCACTTTCGGTGGCAAACAATTTCTTAGTTTGAGTGTTTGTACCATTTCCATCCCTCTTAAGGGGTACATAGTTGCCGTGTTTGTGTGAGTTGTTAAAATTTTTAGTTTAATCTGGTGTGTTGCAGATTTGCACCAGTCTAGTCTTTCAGATGATGTTGTGAGCGGTCGTGACTACGGCCGTGTTGAAAGGGAGCGGCAAGGTTCTCAGCCTGAAGGCTCATACTGGCAATATTGTTCTTTCTGCCTTTAAATAAAATTGTAACTTGATATTTCAAGGGTGCTTTTCTGCTTATAAATTTTAACTCTGTTTTTGAAAAGGTTTTTATGAATAAAATTCCCATTTGTTAAAAATAGTTTCATTTTCATCAGTTACTCCCTGGCAACTACTTCCACGCTCACCTAGTGTGATTAAATGTGTTAATGTTCTTGATGAATCGCTAGTAAATAAAGTAAATTCCTTAAGAAAATATTTTGGAAGTAAACACAACGTTTACTTTGAGACCATTCGCAGCCATTCATGGACTTCCTGTTCCAAAACATATTGCCCGGACGCAGTTGTTAGCGATTGGTTGAAGAACATTCTGGACAATTCGAGCGAATGTTTGGGTTATAGGGATAGCCCGACATGAATACCATCGACCATTTATGGGACATTATCGAGACATCAGTTCGTGCACAAAATCCTGCACCGGCAACATTTCTGCAGTCATGGACTGCTATAGAGGCAACATCGCTTACTATTTCTGCAGGGGACTTCCAACGACTTGTTGGGTCCATGCCATGTTGAATTGCTGCACTAAGCTTGGAAAAAGGAGGTTCCACAAAGTATTCTGTGGTATCCCATGACTTTTGTTACATCAGTGTAGTCTTCCCATTTGGTAACGTAGTGAGCGTTGACTGGAACCGACGTCGCTGCTGCGCACCTAAGCCCAGCCCTCGCCCAGAAGGCGCCGCCTTGGCGACGCGCGTCAGCCCAGCGCCCCTCCCCCCCCCCCCCGCCCCCCTCTCTCCACTTCACTCCCATCTCCGCACTTCCTGGTTGTCCATTTAATCCGGCCCGCCGGGCTCTGTACACGAAAACAAAAGATTTGCATATAAATTATACAGCCCTCCCGCACTCATACATATTGATCACATGGCTGAGAATTGAAAAAAGAAAATAAACGAAAAATGTGTTTCACGTTTATCTTTCAGGTAGAATTTCGGGCATTGTGCTGTACTGATGGTTGCCGCACAAACTTTCTCTTAAGTTTCTATCAAAAACTGGCAATCATGTTAAGATATAACTAACTAAAATAAGTTCGTTCCACTAAAACTTTGCGTAAGATGTATCTTTCAGGGGCAAATACCGTGAAGTCGTTTTCGCTGCTGTTCGCAACTAAGATAACATATTAGTATGAAATTACTTCTCAACGAATTATTTCATCAAAAAGTAAATCTTACGCTTCATGAATGTACGATGGTATGTTGTTGTTCTCATCGTTGTTGCTTTTGTTGACTTATGCAGTTAGTTGACGCTCAGAGTAGGAAGACGTTTTTTGTACTAACACTGAACATTGTTTTTCAAGTTCTAAGTTTTTCGACGTCGGATGATGAGAGTTGGCGAACGTCGCAATAAATAAAGTAATTTATTAATCGATATCGGCTGTTTTATTTAAAAATTATGCAAGACACCAAGGACCAGCTATAGCCGCTGTGAGGTACCTTGCCCCTGAGAAGGATACAATGGTTACTGACACACTTCCCAACGGAATCACTACACACATCCAAGCCCGAGGAGGTACAATGTCATACTGACAAGTGGACTCATACTGCCAACATGTCGTACGTTAGCCCCGATTTCGTAGTGTCATAATGTGACTTACACTGTATACCGGTGAAGATACATTTCATTTCGCCGGCCGGTGTGGGCGAGCGGTTCTAGGCACTTCAGTCTGGAACCACGCGACCGCTACCGTCGCAGGTTCGAATCCCGCCTAGGGCATGTATGTGTGTGATGTCCTTAACATCTGAGGTCATCAGTCCCCTAGAACTTAGAACTACTTAAACCTAACTAACCGAAGGACATCGCACACATCCATGCCCGAGGCAGAATTCGAACATGCGACGGTAGCAGTAGCGCGGTTCCGGACTGAATCGCCTAGAACCGCTCGGCCACTGGGGCCAGCGGAGTGTGTTCGTGCCGTCAATTAACTTGAAATTTTCGAGCAGAATATGGTCCCTAAATTACCTTGGGATACTGGGTTCTCAGATTGCGAGAACAGTTGAACCAGGAACGGTCATTCGAGGTAAAAAGTACAGTAAACGTGGACTCTAAGATACGTAACTTTAAAATGTATGAGTACTTCTTCACTTCAGATAACGAGAAACAAATCTCTTCTACTGCAAGCTCTTTGCTTTCCATATTTTGGGAGGTGGTACTATGGACCAAAGGAAAAAAAAGTGTTGAGTAAACATGGGCTTAAAGCGCGTACCTTAAGAACTATGAGTACTTGTTCTTCTTCCCTACTGTGAAATACATCTCTTCTACTGGACACATTCTCATAGCTCTTTAGATATACATTTTATTGACATGTTTACTTGACAATTTTTTCTTGTTTTGGTCTATATTACCTCTTCCCAAAATACGGAAAGCAAACAGATTGCAACAGAAGAGATTTGTTTCACAGTATGAGAGATGGAGTTCTAATAGCTCTTAAGTTATGTATTTTAGAGCACATATTTAGTAGATTTCTTGGTTCATATATTCGTCACTGTCATATTACTTAATATTGAGTACTGCTTCTGGGACACGCCGTATTTGTGTAAATTTCCTCGTTTTCTGGCAACCTGTTACAACCATTATTTTTCTAATAATCAGTCCATTGCGTTATCACAATTGTTGGCATGTGTGGGACTCCGTAACGGGCCTGACAGCAAGTTGTAATAGGGGGACGAGAGAATTGAATCCTGGGTTTGCCCCTGATACTGAGGGCAGCTATCCTGTACCGTAGTGAAGTTGCCACCAAGTGACGCAGGCGGATCAAAAGGCAGCTATTGGACGTCTCACGCCGAGCATCATCGTGTCCTCTAATGAAAGAGACCACAGACAGGTGGGCGCACCTGGATTTCGATCCGTTTCGACGCGATCCCTACACACGGTGACCGGGTGCCCTGCAATCGTCCTCGCCAACCTACTCACTATCAGCGGGCTCTACCGGCAGGGGCCGCAGCCATTGCAATTATCAATTGGGGCGCGAAGAGGCACGGCCAGGCGCCAGGCAGCAGGGGGCCTAATGAGTAATTTAAGCGAGCCGCGCATTAATTGCTCATCCCGCAATTAGTGGGCGCCGCCGGCGCCTGGAGGCGGAGAGACAGCGATGCAACCGCGCGGCGGGGTGAGGTGAGGTGCGGTGGCGCCCGCTTTGACACGACCCGGCCTTTGTGCGCGCGCCACTATTAATTACGACTCGGCTGCGCACGGACGGACTGACGGACGGCCGGCCGGCTAGCGATCGCGCCACGCTGTGCCACGCACTCACGCAGCGCCGGCGCCGGCGGCGTACGCAGCGCACGCGCCACCGGGCCGCCGCTTTGTGCGCGCCCGCCGACCGGAAGGGCCTTTGGCCGCGGCGCGGTAACTCGCCGGGCGCGGCGCCGCAGCGCGGAAGAGATGCGGCCGAACCCCTCCTGGGTAGGCAACGCGCGGTGCGCCATTCACCCACTGCCGCGGATCGATGCGATCATTGACTTTCGCCGCTCTGCAACCTTCGTGCTTTTCTACCCGGCGTGGCTGTGCTGCGGGATTTAAACGACTGCTCTGACAACAGACGGGATACGGACAATGCAATAAAACAACGTGAACGTTACGAAACTAATGAAGCCGTGGCGTTAAAATGTTCACTGCCATCGACTGGCCAGCAGCACCCCAGGACCATTGCCACCCTGCCAGCGTAAAGCTCAGCTGAAAGAGACCACACGGCAATCGGCTTATAGTAATTTTGTACACTTGTGATACTTGAAGTTCAGAACTCAAATACTGATCTTCCAAAATTATTTGATAACACTCTCGAAATCTCGAGAAAATGGACGATGCAATTTTCCGACCGTCTTTAATATGCTAAATGGAGGTCGATTTTTCTCGCCAGACAGTATGAAAAAGTGGTAGAAAGCTCGCCAGCCACGTAGAGGTTTCATGCTTCACCGCCCGCCAGTGCAAATTCTGAAAGAGATGTGCACGTACTATTAGCATTTCCGTGAAGCGTAAAATACAAACAGGTGGCAAAAATCACTAGCACTGTAGACTGGTAGCTGTTGATTAGAGTCTCGTTTTCGTCATTATTAAATTATTACGGCCGTAGTTAGAATGCTGAAGATTAGATGGGTACATCACATAACTAATGAGGAGGTATTGAATAGAACTGCAGAGAAGAGGAGTTTGTGGCACAACTTGACTAGAAGAAATCGGTTGGTAGGAGATGTTCTGAGGCATCAAGGGATCACCAATTCAGTATTGGAGGGCAGCGTGGAGGGTAAAAATCGTAGAGGGAGACCAAGAGATGAATACACTAAGCAAATTAAGAGGGATGTAGGCTGCAGTACGTACTGGGAGATGAAGCAGCTTGCTCAGCATAGAGTAGCATGGAGAGCTGCATCAAGCCAGTCTCAGGACGGTTCGAATACGGATTTCATTTAAATATCAAATTCGCCAAATTTAATTAACAGATATCTAATCATCACTTTTATGAGACGTACATGGATTCTTATTTATAATTACATATCAAACACAAAATTCCAGTTTTCATTGCAAATAAAACTTAGTAACCATAAATTGAAAAAAAGTTACGAATAATTTTTATCTTTGTGTATTTTAGGCTTCACACAAAAGTTCACTTTTATAAACTCTTATAATGACTAATAAGCGGACGTAGCTCAGCGAAATGGTAAGAAAACATTCTATCACACTGCCATGTCGCCCAGTGGGATCACAACCTTCCTATAGGATATTTGTGTTCTGCCTTACGGCAGGTCTTGTCATGGGGGAGCCTCGCTAGAGAGGTCCACCGCATGAGCGTATAGGGAAGTGATTCCAGTGGTGGTTTCCCGTTGCCTTCCGCTAATGATGATGAAATGGTAATGAGGACAACACAACACCCAATCCCTGAGAGGAGAAAATCTCCAACCAAGCTGGGAATCGAACCCGGGCCTCCTGGCATGACAGAACGCCGTGCTGACCACTCAGCTATCAGGACAGACATGGGATATTAAGGGCTCTATAAAAATTTCAAATTCGATTTGCTCGAGCTTTTTTTAGAGTTGCGTTGTACGATTTTGGCAGTTTGATATTTAAGATCAAGTACCATAAATACGAAAAAAAAATCCTATTGCCAGATAATATCCTAGTGAGTACCCTACATATGCAGGGTGATCTGTTTCAGAAAAAAATGGTTCAAATGGTTCTAAGCACTATGGGACTTAACATCTGAGGTAATCAGTCCCCTAGACTTAGAACTACTTAAACCTAACTAAGGACATCACACACATCCATGCCCGAGGTAGGATTCGAACCTGCGACCATGGCAGCTGCGCGGTTCCGGACTGAAGCGCCTAGAACCACTCGGCCACAGCGGCCGGCGTTTAAGACGTCAGAAAATTAAAAAGGTATATTTCTTAAGGTAATGTATATATTGTAAGACTTCTGACAGTAAATGTAACTGGGTTTTCTTTTTTGATGCTAGTCAATTGTCAGGATGAGCATTACTGCAAAGGGCACTTGATTCTGAAGCATTATGTCAAGATGAAAATACTAAATAAATAAATCTTTCTCTCTTAACAACATATGGGCAGGGTCGGTTCTTCCTTGGCTCGGGTATGAGTAGAATGAAACAGCATTTTTACATAAGATAACTTTTTTGAAAGTTTTGTACAAGTGTTTCCTTACTGGATGTTCTGGCTCGGAGAACGGCAGCTGTGTCGTTTGCGAAGCCTTCTGCTGCGGCAGCGGCGGCGTCTGATTACTCGTGGCGGTGTGTATCTCGAGTCGCCGTCTCGCCCAGTTGACTGGAGACGCGCATCGCGCTGTGGCCCGTTTAATTATTGAGAGCGAAGTCGTGGATCGGATGTTGATACCTTGGATGTGGCGTCCCAGTGTTTCTCTTCTTTAAGCTGTCGCGTATGTCAGTGTTGTGCGTCGGCCAGCGGAGCGGCGCGGCGGAGGAAGGCCAGTGCCCCGGACAGGAACAACGGCCTCCAGCTTGCCAGTCTTCGGCTGTCAGATCTTCATCCCCAGCTCACAGGTGACTGCTGATGTGAGGCCGTCTCCTTCCCGTCCTCACTAGTCACCCGGGTACGTAAAAATCAGTCTTCAAATACCTTTTAACTTCTGTCTTCGGGCGCTGCGGCTGCTGCTTGCTATTCCATTACAGCGGCGGACTTGGTGCGTCTGTGTATGATGTAGTCTCTTCTTGCATGACGGTCTTCAGCACCGAAACTGACTGAAAACTACTGCTACTCTCTTTGGGCCCACTGCGTCTTGCGTATTTATTCACGTGAGTTCACTGGAGTTGAACGAGTTCACGGTCATTGCCTCTTCTGTCACGTTGAAAAGCTTCTCAAAGAATCTTCTTAACGTCAGTCATTGGCTCTTGGAATGTAGGCGAGGGCCTCTGATCACATGTGACAATTTAGAAACACATGAGCCGGTCGGGCGATGCTCTGATGGCTGAATCGACAGCTTCCGCTTATGTGGGGAGGGCGATGGCCTCTTGTGTCTCGTTGAAAAGCTTCTCGAAGAATCTTCTTGACGTGAGCCGGTCAGGCGATGCCCTGACGGCTCAATCGGCAGCTTCCACTTATGTGGGGAGGGCGATGGCTTCTCCAGAACGTGCTGACTTCATGGTCATTGGCTCTTCTGTCACTGCTGCTCTGCCCGCTGTTTGCCCGTGTGTAACTCTTCTAAACTAAACTAAGTTTTTCATTTATTTTCTAATTTCTACTTCACATTGATTTCACTAATTTATTCACCTATCTTAAGTACCACTCAACAATATTGCTGAACAATTCCTTCGGAACGTACGTGAAAGGACGGGATTTACAGTAACTGGCCGTGCCCCGGGAGGCAAGCCAACAGTGCAAACAACAGATATCAGAAACATATTGTATGAAGCAGGCACAAGTTGATACGCTCACTGTGTTTCGATTATTAAGTGTAATTGGTCATTAAGCCACAACAACTTGCTCAGTAGGTCGTATGGTATGCGAAATTTTCGAGTGTCATAGAGACCCTGCGAGCTTCCAGACGTCAGCACATCGTTATCGTTCTTTCTTTTATTGCAGCTAAGACTTTGTGCCGTCAATTACCTTCAATTACCTTGAAATGATAGAGCAGAATGAGATCCCTCAATCACAGGAAGATGGGATGCTGGACTCCATCATCTATCAACAGGACGGTGCTCCACGGCATTTGACTCTCATAGTGTTGGAACAATCAGATATTCAATGATCGCTGTTGTAGCCGTGTTGAACCTATCCCATGGCCTCCTTATACCGCCGACCTAGTGCCTACAGGTTTTTGTGTGTTGAGATACGTCAAGTCAACTGTGTGCCCACAAAGACCACAAAATCTGACCGACCTACAGAGACAGATTACAGCGGCCTTTCAGCAAATCGCTCTAGAAATGCTGTGAGCCACGTGGAGTAACATCGACACAAGATATGATACATGCCCAATTCGCAGTGGTGAACATGTTGGGTGTTAATATACTGTGACAATTTGAAAGGTATGTGCTGAGATTCGATCAGGATAGAGCCCGGGAAAATGTCGATAGTTCCCAACCGCAAGGTTGGACGAGTAGTACATCTTCGAGTAGTAAGATCTTTGACAGCTAAGACAGCTAGGTGCACGCGGTGAAAATTTGAGTAGTGCTGATGAGATGCGCAGAGACAGCAGACGTGTTTCGAGTCGGAGCTAGATGCCTGCAGGAGGCAGCCGGGTCATGACAGCATCAAAGTAAGAATTGGCACTACGCACATAATAAGCTATATATTGAGCGAAACTCGGCACATACCTGGGGAAACTAGAAAGAATAATTAATAAAATAGGTTATCTTTGGTTAAATAATGTCTAAAAGCTAGATAGAAATCCCATTGTTGATGCAATAAGCGTTTTGTGAAACTTTCTCGTAAATCCATGCTATAGAAGTTTTTTTTTAGTTTTTCACATGTGCCTTAAAAATTTGAACAATAAATATTTTTTAGATAAAATTAGAGTTTCATCTCACACCTTATGTCGTTCTCCGCATCCCGTGCTTGCATTGAACCAAAAGGTACATTAATGTAAAGTTCCCATGAGTGAAGCTAATAATTTCATTTATCAGAGTAAAATAATCTATATGCCATTGCACAGTTGGCAAATTATTCAGATTAGGACAGAATTTTTATTAAGTAACAAACAGGGCCAAAATGAGTAAAGTTATCTAGAATGACAATTTTATGCCATTGCACTATGGCTGAGTTGAATATATGTTTTATTATCGGCTAAATGGGAAGGAGTGCATGAGCTAAGACCACAGACGCAGTCAGATGCAGGTTGGCGACTTTCATTTATTTTTACCACTAAACTTTCATGCAATCAGATGTGTATTTTGAGTATTAATTTTCCAACAGTATTTTCATGCAGTCAGATAAAGTTTAGTTCAGTTACATACGCAGTCAGATGCAAGTTTTATTAAAGACTAAAGCAGTCACATGCAGTTCAGTCTAGTTTAAATAGAGAATTTTTATTAACAACACTTTCAAATTGTACACATGTACTTGCCGTTAGTAAGCAATAAAATTGTGTGGTTGCTTGTATATTATTCTTGAAGAATCAAGTCTGCCAAGATAGCTAGAAATTGTTTTTATCAATGTGACCGGTTTCGACAGATGTTCGCTGTCATCACCGGATCTGAAGCTTGCGAAAACAAACATCCCAAGTGCAGATTACTGAAACATACACGATTTCATATATTGCATCTGCGATGTAAAATCGTGAAAAGTGTGCGTCCATGATGATAGTAGGTATAAGTATGGAAATAGCTATTATGGACGCAATGTTAAAAGTAAAATAGAGACAGATATTTTTATGACCACTCTGTTTAATGACGTGTTCCGAAAATATCATCATTTGATTTATTCAAGGGGACACACACCATACAAAGTACTGAGTCAAGTGAGCCATATTCAACAGGAACAAATATGGCACACTTAAATTACCTCAGTACAACGTATGGTGGGTGTTTCCTTAAATGAATCTGATGATGTTATTTTCGAAAGAGGACATAAACAAAATGGTCACGAAAATACCAGTGGCTATTTTACTATTATCATAGTGCCCATAACAGCTATTCCCATACTTCTGTCTACCGATTTCATATTACCACTGTGTACACTACTTCAACGTTAGAACGTCCGTTGCAACATTGTTAGATGTAGCTCTTATTACAACAATGGAGTCACGTACTGATGTTGCGTCAAAGTGTAATAAAAAGTGCCAGGGAACATCAGCATGACAGAAATAAAACAACACAATTAAAACACATAACACGTTGTGCTGCTGTCTCAACATCCACTAATTGCTTAACACCACAGTGGTTACTTGGCTATTAAAATATTTTCACAGATCAGTAAGTGTACAGTTGTTTACTTAGCTGTGTCCGATAATCGATAAACTTCGATACATGCGCCACACTGAAATTATGTCTGCTCTCCAATCTCATTACAATTATCTTGAGACAATTTACGTAACATCTTAAATTTCAGATTTAAAGAATAATATGTTTTGAAAATATAGTGTCATTTTTAAACGAAAATTTTACGTTAAGCATACATTGTCATCCATTACATGTAAACTTATGATTAAGTCATTTTTTAAAAAAATGAGTTTACGATAAATATAGTTCATATTACCCTTCATCCCAGAGCTATATCAAAAGGCCTGACAGAAGTAGGTCATCAAAGCAACTAATGCAAGACAAATATCGGCTGCAGCCGTGGACGATACGAAATCACTCCATAAATTCTTCGCACCATATAAAATGAACTACATTGTGTCATATGCGCCAGCGATGCGGTGCTCGTGGTCTAAGTGAAGGGCGTGCATTAAAGTATTATGGATTAACATGTCAGTTTAACTTCATAGCGGATTACGGAAAAATATTGTGTAGCTCATGGTCTAGTTTAAGGTGCACAATAACATCTAGTTTTTAGTTTAAATTGGCACAAAGAGCTTCCAAACCCACCAGTAAATTCATGGTAGCAGACAGACGATCTACAGTAGATTTACATGTTTTTTACTTAATTACATTCATAATATGAAGAGCAAAATTTATATCAGATATACAAATGATGTAGTGCTTTAGATCTACGTGAAAGCGTGTCTATTCAAGAGCAACTCGACAGTCAAAATAAATCAGTGCATGAGTCACTAGGTGTTCATACAAACATACATATTCAAGATGCGGGTTGTACATGCTTTCATTCCGTGTGAAAACAGATGTGTATCGTAAAGCTCCTTGTTATAGTATGTGTCGGTGCTCGACGCTTATACTTGTTGGAGGACTCCAGGTTTTAATTTAAGTGGGCACAAGGTACATGCAGATATCAGATGTGATATGGTACCAAATGCCGATATGTTTTATATAATTTCCTAATACGTGAATGAAAATGTTGTATATAAATGATGTGGCGCTAGTTGTTTATGTTTATTAAAGAACTCAAGATTTAATGTTGACTCATGAAAAGAGAAAATAATGATAAAATGTTAGGGCCTATGCTTACAATGTGGGGACTGGCCCATGAATCCAAAGCACACACAACTGTAATCACACCACTATAGCGAGAAGTGTGGTAGTAAAAAATTAAGAGATCATATCAAACTGGTACAGAATCAATTACAATATCTTACGCATACTAACATACTAATCCATTAATAAGAATTCTATACGCAAATGACGCTGTGCTTGATGGTCATGCTCATCGCACAACTTGGGTTTAGTTCAAGACTAGCCAATTACCAATATACCAAGGTAGATAGACGTGTTACGGTATGTACTTAAATTTTTTAGTTAGTAATACAGTTAGTATACAAAGGATGTGGTGCTTGGGGTCTACGTATAAGCGTGTCTATTCAAGAGCAACACACAGTCAGAATAAATCAGTGTATGAGTCACCAAGTGTGCATACGAGCATACATACTCCTTTTGCGTATAGTAGATTCCTTCATCCCATGTCTAAACACGTATGTATTGTAAAGCTTCAGTCATAATGTGACTCGGTGCTTGAGGTTTATACTTGTTGAAGTACTCGATTTTTAATGATAACAACAACTAGTAGATTGTAGGGTGATACAGTAATAATTGAAATATACTAAAGCGATGCATACAACATGAAATATAGTCTTTTACTTTTCTGACGTCTCAAACGGGTCACCCTGTATTGTCATACCTTGCCAATTCACAAAATTTCGAGACAGAATTAATAAAAAAACCTATCAATGGTGAGTATAGTTTCGTGTAGCCCAGTAGCCTGGTGTACGTCTTTCAACTGGATGCCACTTCAGCGGCTTGCGTGTCTCTAATGTACCCCAGATATGTAACCAGGCAACGTCCTTGCTGCAGTGGATACGTCGGTTCCCGTCAGATCACCGAAGTTAAGCGCTGTCGGGTGTGGCCGGCACTTGGATGGGTGACCATCCGGGTCGCCATGCGCTGTTGCCCTTCTCGGGGTGCACTCAGCCTCGTGATGCCAACTGAGGAGCTACTCGACCGAAGTAGCTGCTCCGGTCAATCTAAACCATCATAACGACCAGGAGAGCATTGTGCTGACCACAAGCCCCTCCTATCCGCATCCTCAATGACACAGCGGTCGGATGGTCCCGATGGGCCACTTATGGCCTGATGACAGAGTGCTTTTGTGCAACTGGGAAAAGAGGACCTACAGTTTCAGGTGGAACTCGAACCACGTGTTGTTTCTGGCTACTCCTCACAGCGTTGAGAGGTGAAGGCTGCGAAGGCCGTAAAATCTGTGGTCTGGCCGAGATTCGATCCAGGGTCATGTCAGTTTCCAAACACGTGCTTTAATGTTTCTTCAAAAGGTTTTCGGGCCTCACTTCACCTCTTCAGCCCGTCCTTGCACTCGACAAGTTATGGCTTTCATGTGCTAGGTTCTTCCAGCTACATCAGTATTTCCGAAATTATTTAAATTCTTCTACCTGAAAATTAGTTAAACATTTCATTTCTCTATTCACGGACATAAATATTATATCCTGTTGTGGAAATTAACGTAATATGATAGGCGTCTTCATACAAATTAAATTGTTGAAGAAACGCATGTGACTGAAATATAAAGGCTTTGTCTACTTTCGATAGAAATTCATAAATTGCGGTATCTCCTGCCACTGAAAAATATCATAATTGGTTTTTAAAGTTACTTTATACTATCGACTTATTTTTTTAAATGGTTCACATGGCTCCGTGCACTATGGAACTTAACATCTGAGGTCATCAGTCCCCTAGAACTTAGAACTACTTAAACCTAACTAGCCTAAGGAGATCACATATCCATGCCCGAGGCAGGATTCAAACCTGCGACCGTAGCGGTCGCGCGGTTCCAGACTGTAGCGTCTAGAACCGCTTGGCCACAGCGGCTGGCCTTATTTCTTTTTCCCCTCGATCATCCACAAATGGCGTCACCGACCATGTACTGACGACCATCCCACAAACTAACGCCTGGCATCTGTACAAAACAATGCACGCACGATTGCGTGATTGCATTCAACTTTCTGGGGATTGCAGCGATTGTTAATGTTTCATAATTTCACATTTGAAATGGCTTATACCACGCTTACATTAACCTGCGATCTTGCAATGCTGATCACTTAAATATGTTACATAGACCAATGTATTACCGAAGTTTCATTACTCTACATGACTTATTTTTTGGTGTTGCGATTTTTTTGCATCAGTGAAGAAGGGTTCCTCCTCTTCAGTAGTGAGTACAGAGGACTGGCAGAAGTGAGAGTTTCCAGCCACTGGCGCTGCTGCGTGCAGCATTCACCCTAGGCGACCTCGTAAGATGGAACAGTGCTGCAAATACGCTCAGAAACAGTTGTACAGTTTTACAGTTTCGCAGTCAACTCACTGCTTTCGTTAGTTACTTTAACGATACTATCGATGCCTGTATCTATCTTTCCATGTTCTTTATGTAACCAACTAAAAAGTGGTCGTATCCGCAAACTATTCTCATAATTATGCTCTTATCGTGCCCACCCGACTGTGCTAAGGTTGTTGTTGTTGTTGTTATGGTCTTCAGTCCTGAGACTGGTTTGATGCAGCTCTCCATGCTACTCTATCCTGTGCAAGCTTCTTCATCTCCCAGTACCTACTGCAACCTACATCCTTCTGAATCTGCTTAGTGTATTCATCTCTTGGCCTCCCCCTACGATTTTTACCCTCCACGATGCCCTCCAATACTAAATTGGTGATCCCTTGATGCCTCAGAACATGTCCTACCAACCGATCCCTTCTTCTGGTCAAGTTGTGCCACAAACTTCTCTTCTCCCCTATCCTATTCAATACCTCCTCATTAGTTACGTGAGCTACCCACCTTATCTTCAGCATTCTTCTGTAGCACCACATTTCGAAAGCTTCTATTCTCTTCTTGTCCAAACTATTTACCGTCCATGTTTCACTTCCATACATGCCTACACTCCATACAAATACTTTCAGAAATGACTTCCTGACACTTAAATCTATACTCGATGTTAACAAATTTCTCTTCTTCAGAAACGCTTTCCTTGCCATTGCCAGTCTACATTTTATATCCTCTCTACTTCGACCATCATCAGTTATTTTGCTCCCCAAATAGCAAAACTCCTTTACTACTTTAAGTGTCTCATTTCCTAATCTAATACCCTCAACATCACCCGACTTAATTTGACTACATTCCATTATCGTCGTTTTGCTTTTGTTGATGTTCATCTTATATCCTCCCTTCAAGACACCATCCATTCCGTTCAACTGCTCTTCCAAGTCCTTTGCTGTCTCTGACAGAATTACAATGTCATCGGCGAACCTCAAAGTTTTTATTTCTTCTCCATGGATTTTAATACCTACTCCGAAATTTTCTTTTGTTTCCTTTACTGCTTGCTCAATATACAGATTGAATAACATCGGGGAGAGGCTACAACCCTGTCTTACTCCCTTCCCAACCGCTGCTTCCCTTTCATGTTCCTCGACTCTTATAACTGCCATCTGGTTTCTGTACAAATTGTAAATAGCCTTTCTCTCCCTGTATTTTACCCCTGCCACCTTTAGAATTTGAAAGAGAGTATTCCAGTCAACATTGTCAAAAGCTTTCTCTAAGTCTACAAATGCTAGAAACGTAGGTTTGCCTTTCCTTAATCTTTCTTCTAAGATAAGTCGTAAGGTCAGTATTGCCTCACGTGTTCCAGTATTTCTACGGAATCCAAACTGATCTTCCCCGAGGCCGGCTTCGACTAGTTTTTCCATTCGTCTGTAAAGAATTCGTGTTAGTATTTTGCAGCTGTGGCTTATTAAACGGATTGTCCGGTAATTTTCACATCTGTCAACACCTGCTTTCTTTGGGATTGGAATTATTATATTCTTCTTGAAGTCTGAGGGTATTTCACCTGTTTTATACATCTTGCTCACCAGATGGTAGCGTTTTGTCAGGACTGGCTCTCCCAAGGCCGTCAGTAGTTCCAATGGAATGTTGCCTACTCCGGGGGCCTTGTTTCGACTCAGGTCTTTCAGTGCTCTGTCAAACTCTTCACGCAGTATCGTATCTCCCATTTCATCTTTATCTACATCCTCTTCCATTTCCATAATATTGCCCTCAAGTACATCGCCCTTGTATAGACCCTCTATATACTCCTTCCACCTTTCTGCTTTCCCTTCTTTGCTTAGAACTGGGTTGCCATCTGAGCTCTTGATGTTCATACAAGTGGTTCTCTTATCTCCAAACGTCTCATTAATTTTCCTGTAGGCAGTATCTCTCTTACCCCTAGTGAGAAAAGCCTCTACATCCTTACATTTGTCCTCTAGCCATCCCTGCTTAGCCATTTTGCACTTCCTGTCGATCTCATTTTTGAGACGTTTTTATTCCTTTTTGCCTGCTTCATTTACTGCATATTTATATTTTCTCCTTTCATCAATTAAATTCAATATTTCTTCCGTTACCCAAGGATTTCTACTAGCCCTCGTCTTTTTACCTACTTCATTCTCTGCTGCCTTCACTACTTCATCCCTCAAAGCTACCCATTCCTCTTCTACTGTATTTCTTTCCCCCATTCCTATCAATTGTTCCCTTATGCTCTCACTGAAACTCCCTACAACCTCTGGTTCTTTCAGTTTATCCAGGTCCCATCTCCTTAAATTCCCACCTTTTTTCAGTTTCTTCAGTTTTAATCTACAGGTCATAACCAATAGATTGTGGTCAGAGTCCACATCTGCCCCTGGAAATGTCTTACAATTTAAAACCTGGTTCCTAAATCTCTGTCTTACCATTATATAATCTATCTGATACCTTTTAGTATCTCCAGGGTTCTTCCATGTATACAACCTTCTATCATGATTCTTAAACCAAGTGTTAGCTATGATTAAATTGTGCTCTGTGCAAAATTCTACCAGGCGGCTTCCTCTTTCATTTCTTAGCCCCAATCCATATTCACCTACTACGTTTCCTTCTCTCCCTTTTCCTACACTCGAATTCCAGTCACCCATGACTATTAAATTTTCGTCTCCCTTCACTATCAGAATAATTTCTTTTATTTCATCATACATTTCTTCAATATCTTCGTCATCTGCAGAGCTAGTTGGCATATAAACTTGTACTACTGTAGTAGGTGTGGGCTTCGTATCTATCTTGGCCACAATAATGCGTTCACTATGCTGTTTGTAGTAGCTTACCCGCATTCCTATTTTCCTATTCATTATTAAACCTACTCCTGCATTACCCCTATTTGAATTTGTGTTGATAACCCTGTAGTCACCTGACCAGAAGTCTTGTTCCTCCTGCCACCGAACTTCACTAATTTCCACTATATCTAACTTTAACCTATCCATTTCCCTTTTTAAAATTTCTAACATACCTGCCCGATTAAGGGATCTGACATTCCACGCTCCGATCCTTAGAACGCCAGTTTTCCTTCTCCTGATAACGACATCTCTTGAGTAGTCCCCGCCCGGAGATCCGAATGGGGGACTATTTTACCTCCGGAATATTTTACCCAAGAGGACGCCATCATCATTTAATCATACAGTAAAGCTGCATGCCCTCGGGAAAAATTACGGCCGTAGTTTCCCCTTGTTTTCAGCCGTTCGCAGTACCAGCACAGCAAGGCCGTTTTGGTTATTGTTACAAGGCCAGATCAGTCAATCGTCCAGATTGTTGCCCTTGCAACACTGAAAATGCTGCTGCCCCTCTTCAGGAACCACACGTTTGTCTGGCCTCTCAACAGATACCCCTCCGTTGTGGTTGTACCTACGGTACGGCTATCTGTATCGCTGAGGCACGCAAGCCTCCCCACCAACGGCACGGTCCATGGTTCATGGGGGGGGGGGGGTGCTAAGGTTATATTATACAATTATAATACTTTGTCTAATTATTAAATGTTCATTCAGTTATATCAGTGGGTAACCCAGATTGATGTTTACAGTAATATACCTGAGTGTTGTGGTGGCTACTTGTTTCTGTTTCTCATTGTGTGATCCCTCCCCTCAGTATACCTATGTGCGAGGTCTGGTACCTATTTTTTGACTGATTGGGAAATTTCTATTAATTGTCATATCAATAAGTCGTAAGCACAGTCGTGGCACTACCAGTTCTTTCAAAATTTATTTGCATGATTTGATGGGGTGCTTTCCTTCTCATGAGGTCAGCACAGACAGCACTGTAGCATCAAGACGTATGCTAAACAGAGTAATCGATTCCCGAAGACAGCAGTGTATCTAGATTTCTACAAAACTACGAGTCACAAAGAATTCTCTTTTCCCTCCTGTAAACTAACTACCGTATTTTCCCGAAAATAAGCAGTACTTTTCACCCAAATTTCACCCTTTAAAAGTTATAGTGTGGATTTTATCCAGTACATAATCTTTTATACACCCTTGCTTTAAAATAAATGCTCATATGTAACAATATAACCAGCGTCTGTAACCTAAAGTGGAGGCAAGGCATTTTATTACACAACAATGCAAATTTTTATCGGTATCTGACTGGCATTAACATTGTGTAGGTATAACAGACATTGTTTCGTTAACTTATAATTCAGTTTCAGTTGGGTACTGGTAAAAAAGCCTGATTTATGCCGATATGAAAAACCATTTAGCGCGAAAAGTATGATTAAGCCAAGGAATTCGACGCAATTACGATGCTATCTGCAGTGCATTATGCCAAATCCACAACTAACAGATGCTGGAGAAAGTATGGACTGGACGAATCTAACGTGCGACATCGAGTTTCTTCAGAAGAAAAAAGGAAGAAGGCAGCTTCAGTTAGAAAACCATTCAGGAGATCGAAACTGGGAAATATCTGGAACTTCAGGCTAAAGTTCTTTCCTATTCGCAGTGTAAGAGAAACATGGGATACCTACCTCACGACAAATAATCCGGCTGAAGGCAGTGGAAGTCACAAATCTCTTAAACATGCTACACAGAGAATTTATTGCAAGTATTTGTTGGTATCGGCGATTTATGCGTAGAATGGTCTTTCTATCAGACAAAGTACTACACTTACACAAAGAATGCCACCAAAATTTCTGGGAGATACTGGTTAACTTCCAACGGTACGTCATTGATTTGTGAAAGTGTTACTCATACCCCTTTCGTCATACTGGCAATGCTGACGGAAGATCAATACTTTTTGACATGCCGAGCAATTCGATAGTACACGTGAAAGAGGCAAAAGGACTGGATAACAAGGCAACTGATTTTTTACTACCTGTCTACTGCTAGGAATCATAGACCTGGGGCATTGCTTCCTAAAGCCGCCCATTCACAGGTCGATCCGTCGGGAAATTCACTCCAAAGCCCCCCCACAGCCAGCTTCAGTTTGAATGAAAGATTTTGGGTATTAGACCACGCAGGCAGTCCCTTCTACAAATCGTCAAGTGCATTTTCTCTTGTGTTTCGGCAAATATTTGAAGTTCGTTTTATCTCGTGTAGCTGGTCAGCCCAAATAAATATTACTCATCATGTCTTTCACGCGACGCCCAGCTTTCCGTTACTAAATAAAATGGTATTTAAAGCGTTCTTTTACGTGCCCATTCGATAGAGCGGTCTCAAATTATTCTAGCGCGATATTCGTGTTATCGTTATCTATTAAGAGGGATAGTATAATATTTTATTCATCTTCAGCAACTGTAGCTGTATACATCGAAGTAATCAGCTGCTAGCTAAATAAAAGGAAATTACTTTCTTAACCGGTCTCAGGCAATTCGTGCCCTCCTTCAGAAAGTTATAACTATCGCATTATTTGCGCTAGTATACAGTAAGATGCATGACATGATCTCTGCACTTGTTGTTTCGATTCTTTATATGATTTTTGCAGCGGCACTGTGAATCATATGAGCACAGCAATATATCATTACCTCTTCCTAATAATGCGGCAGTTATGACTTTTTGGTATTCCTGTAAGCGGTGCGAATCGCCTGAAGAACCAGAAGTTTCGCCTTCAAATTTCTTATTACAGTTGTAGACATCTTTTCTTAAAACACTGTTTAGATTGATTTAAATGTCACTATGTGTGCTAAGTTAAGTTTCAGTTGGGTTTTATTGTGCCAATAAGTAAATTGTTTCACGCGCTCTTTAAAGTTTTAAGTGTTGTTTCATTTTATTTAAGGGCTACACCGTTAAGATTATGTACCTTTACTCTCAAATTCTCAGTGGTGTAAATAATATTTGGTAAATTTCATCATATCTAAATCTCTGATTTGCAGTGCTCTCAGTTTGGAAATTTTTACCGTTTGGTTCTGGGGGACCATCCTTTTAAGTTTGCTAATTAGTTAAGTTATGTGAATTTTTGTACGAGGGTCACTCCAAAAGAAATGCACACTTTTTTTTTAATCCATCTGTTATTCTATATGTCTGAAAGTTTTACAGTGTGTAGATACATCCTTTAGGAGCAATATTTTCATTTCTCCAAATAATTTCCATCCCTCTCAACTGCCTTGCGCCATCTTGGAACCAGCACCTGTATACCCGCACGGTAAAATTCTGGATCAACCTGTTGGAGCCACTGTTTGGCAGCGTGCACAAGGGAGTCATCATCTTCAAACCTTGTTCCACGAAGAGAGTCTTTCAGTTCTACATCTACATCTACATCTAGATCCATACTCCGCAAACCACCTGACGGTGTGTGGCGGAGGGTACGTTGAGTACCTCTATCGGTTCTCCCCTCTATTCCAGTCTCGTATTGTTCGTGGAAAGAAGGATTGTCGGTATGCTTCTGTGTGGGCTCTAATCTCACTGATTTTATCCTCATGGTCTCTTCGCGAGATATACGTAGGAGGGAGCAATATACTGCTTGACTCTTCGGTGAAGGTATGTTCTCGAAACTTCAACAGAAGCTCGTACCGAGCTGATAGTCTCGTGGAACCAGGTCAGGACTGTAAGGCGGGTGTTTCAGTGTTGTCCATCCGAGTTTTGTGATCACTTCCATGGTTTTTAGACTGACATGTGGCCGTGTATTGTCGTGCAACAGCGAAACAGCCTGCTTTTGCCGATGTGATCGAACACGGCTAGGTCGAGCTTGAAGTTTCTTCAGTGTTGTCACGTATGCATCAGAATTTATGGTGGTTCCACTTGGCCTGATGTCCACAAACAAGAGTTCTTCGGAATCGAAAAACATCGTAGCCATAACTTTTCCAGCAGAAGGTGTGGTTTTGAATTTTTTTTGGGTGAATTTGCATGATGCCACTCCATTGATTACGTCTTCGCCGCTGGTGAAAAATGATGGAGCCATGTATCATCACCTGTCACAATTCTTCCAAGAAATTGATCTCCAACATTCTCGTACTGTTCCAAAAGTTCGCTGCATACCGTTTTTCTTGTTTGTTTGTGAGCCACTGTCAACATCCTGGGAACCTACCTGGCACAAACCTTTTTCGACGCCAACACTTTCAGTATTCTGCAAACACTTCCTTCCCCTACCCCAGCGTAGCGTGAAAATTTGTTCACTGTGATGCGTCTGTCTGCAGTCACCAATTCGTTAACTCTCTGCACATTGTCTGGAATGTGTCCAGTACGAGGCCTGCCGCTGTGAGGACAATCCTCAATATTGCCATGCCCGCTTTCATCAACCTGCTTGCCCACCGACTAACTGTACTGCGATCGACAGCAGCATCTCCATACACCTTTTTCAACCTTTTTTTGGATGTTACCCACTGTCTCGTTTTCACAGCACAGGAATTCTATGACAGCACGTTGCTTCTGACAGATATCAAGTGTAGCAGCCATCTTGAAGACATGCTGTTACGGCACCACCCACGGGAACAGGTTGAACTCAGTTTGGAAACAAGCGGGGAGGATGTATCTACACACCGTAAAACTTTCACACATGCAGAATGAAAACTGTATTTTTACAAAAATAGTGTGCATTTCTTTTGGAATGATCCTCGTAATTTTAGTAAATTGTACTTCAAATGTGCATTAATGAATTACGTACAGTCTCCAATTGTCCAGGCTTTCCTTGCTCTTTCTAGCAGATGGATATTAAGCCGTCTCATGGTTGTCCACACTGAAAGTTAACGACGGGAAGAAATGGCAGCAGTGAAGTAACAGAGAAAATGCCCCGGCAGCTTCTGACCCCTGTTGTGTTGTGGAAGCAGCCCACGGCAGCTGGCGTGATCAAGTTACGGCTTCCGGCAGGTCTAGGAGAGGGGTGTGGCTGATACCCTGAGAAGAGCCACTGCTGGCGTCTGCTGTCCGCCTAACGAAATCCCCGCCGCCTGCAGAGCTGCACTGAAAGTTTGTGTACCCAAAGCGCCTCACGTAAGAGCGACGGATCGCAACGTCGGTGCGTCTCAAGCGATAACACTGCAGGCAGTCGCTCGCCAAGGTCCTCGCCATAAACGAGGTATTTGCCAAGCAATTTAGCCAGTGTTATGAATGTCCCTTCGTCGAAAAGTTCTGCTGTGGAAAATGAAATGCTATGTTTATCAGAATGGCAGGTGATCTCTAATCTCTGTATCCCCACGAACACTTGCAGAGAATAAATTAAAAGGAACTGTAATTGCAGTGTAATAGACTTGTTTCAAACCGAATTTCTTGGGAACTGTAGTTGCTTAATTGAATATATAATTTTTACTGCCGCCATGTGTGTTGTGTACATCTTAATGGTGCGCTAAGATGTACTATTCATTTATTTTAATTTTTTGTCCTCAATGTCTTTCATTAGGCTTGTAGTTAAGTAGCGAATATTTATGCAGTATGTTCTCAAATCTCTGTCTTTAGAAACGTTGTCAACTGCAAATTGTGAGAAAGTTAGATTGCGTGAAATAAAAAGTAACTTGATTCTAACTGTATAACAGGTTTGCGTTGAACTTATAAGCTGAAATCCCACTTAATGTTACGTTGCATCACTCTATCAGTTAAAAGCTTTAATAATGCACGTAGCTGTTTCATAAGCAATTCAGAATCATCAGATGGAGCCCAGCGAATTGTGGCTGTTACTCTGAACTTCCCATCAATTCTGCTTCTAAGGTACAAGCCTCATAATGCTAATTACTGCTAAGTTGGTATAAGTATTTTGTATCGCTTCTTAACGTCAACTCCAGCTGCAGGGTCACTTCTCTGTAAATTCTGAAAGGGTATAGTACCGCCCGACATTGAAAATAGGTACAACAGTCTTCATTATTCTTGTCGGAACAACATATTTTTTGTAATATAACTCAATTTCACTTAATACACTGAATCCAGATACCAGTGTAGGAAAGAAGGAAATTTATTTATTTATTTATTTAATTGATCACATGTGCACTCCCACAAAATAAATCCCTACATCCAATTTGGTGAGGTCTGTGAAATGAATGAACGTATGGTCGTCTGCTAACCGCAGATAGTGAATGTGCAAATATGATCATCTTTGAGACGGTACTTTGGTCACCTTTGGTGGAACCAAAGAGATGAAATTTACCTGAGCTTTGAGCGCCTGAAATGTGGCTGACCAATACGGTAGCATGGTGCTCCCCCACCTCGGCGGAGGTGCGAGATGACCTGAAGAACGGCCATGTTTCAGCACTCTGGCGCTGGATCTTGTGTTGGTAAGACCTGTCTTAGGTGTGCTCCGTAAAGACAAAAGAGTGGAGAGAATGGTATGCATGTGAAATACTTAAGAGTAGTTTGGAATAATTATTTCTCTATTTCAGGAACTTTTGGGGGGAGAATTAAATGAGAGGCAGGTAATATTAAGGGGATCGTAGTAATCTTCAGAAGTGACCAACGGTCACAATGAAATCACATGTAGCAATAAGTTGAAATACTTGAGAGTGCTAGTACTAATTTGAAATACTTGAGATGCTAGTACTAAATTGAAATACTTCCGAGTGCTAAAGTTAAGCTGAACTACTGGCATATGTACTATAAGTTGGAAATATTTAAGTAATGGCATGTGGAGGACTTGAAATTAGAGACAAGCACTTCCACGTGGTGAGTACTGTATGAGTCTCAATCTGTGTATCAGACAAAGGATAAAGAGAAGTACTCGTCCAAGGTATCAGTTGAGGACTCGCGTGTGTAACGAATATGATCTTAATATTACTTTGCGTGTTATGTTTCCGTGTGATGCTAGATTCGAACTCTAATACACAGCAAGGTGAGTCAGCCGTCGATCCAGCAACGCCACTTGGCTTGCATTCCACAAGAAGACGTGCATATATCCTCCAGAGTTCGTAGTAGGAATGAAAAGTTACGAAGTGGGGCAGTGTCGTGTGAAACTGGGATAAATACTAACTGAAGTGGGAAAGCTGAAAGTGAAGTAATTCTAACGTTGAGACTATTCTTTGTGATGTATTCTATGTAACCAGTGTGATGTATTTCATGTAATATAAGTAGGTTTGGTTTGCATGGGAGTGTAGCAAGATATGTTCAGAGGCAGTGGGTTATGCACGTTCCGTTTTGTACCGCTCGGTCTGGAGTAACTTTTCGTGATGATGGGTGTAAGAGTCGAAGTGTGAGATATAGCAAAAGATCCACCATCCTACCCAGAAAGTGTACTGTAGCGTTAGATAATTACGAGACCATAAGATAGGGAATCACCAATTTAAAGCCATGCCCACTGGGCGGAGTTTCTCATGTGTAATTGTTGTATAAAATGTAATGGTGTGTTCAGGTGATCTTTGCATCATAATAGAATTTATTGGAATAAAAAAGATAGTGAAAAGAAAAAGATTGGTGGCTTTGTTATTCGAATGGTGTGTAGTCATGATAACCAGGATTTATACAATGTGCGCCATTCATATTCAGTGCGATGGCCACGTGTTGATGAAAGCTTTTGGGTAAGAAAGAAAAACTTGGTATTGCCAGAGTGTAGTGAACAATCAGTGTTGTGTAAATTCCCAATAGTCAGATGTGCATTATCCGTTTCCGTTGCGTAGTATTCAAACAGGAGAATAATTTGTAGCTTAATTGTGGGTACTAGAGCTGATAATCAGTCATTGATGCTGCTCGAGAGATAAGAATAAATCGACTCGCTTGGCAGACCACTCATCTTCAGGGCTGACTGCTTGATGCCACAGTATGAGCATGGCTTGTGGGTGCTTCTCAATTCTAGCACGAAATATTTACTCCATGTGGCCAAGGGGTAAGGAAACAAAGCTACATAGCCAGACCTAGTAACTATACAAACGAAACGCAGTCAGCCAGACATGCTGCCACACAGCACGCAGTTCATGAGACTGCACTAGCATTCAAAGTGATCAGCGAACGATCCCCGGGCAGACCGCACGACCGGAAGACGTTTCGCTGCGATCTTGCGGCGCCTTGCCAAGCGATGCCATTCACCGGGGTCGGCAAGGCTGAAGCGTAAGGCACGAGGCAGACCCAGAGAGCACACTGTCGACGACGTAACACTCCTTTTACAGGGTAGGGGAAATAAAAGTAGCCCGGAAAACACAGTCCCAAGGTACAAAGAAACACAGCAGAAGAAAAGAAATACAATACTAATTTGACCGTAGCAGATGTTGGAATTGACCAACATTCATCTATTGTAACTTTTGGGCCCTATTCAGCAAGTTTGCTGAAGGTGGTTTGAAGCTAGACTGCTGGAACTGCTGCAGTCTCACCCGAAATGTTCTGCTGCAGTTGTAGAAGATTACGGGGGTTACTGCAATACACCTTAGACTTGAGGGTTGCCCACACAAAGTAATAGCATACTGATCACTGCTAACAATTGTCAGGCGGGAAGATGGTGTAAATGTGCTCCAAGGAATCGGTCTGGATCACGTGGCTGGCGGACACGTAGTGTGCGCGTCACTGCGTGTGGTTACGCGCAAACACCGACGTCCAATCATATCTACTCAGTCGGACTACATTTGAACACCCTGTGCTTCGTGAGCGGTTCCAGGTCTCGAAAGAAGGTTTTTGGCAAATGATAGTGGGCTAAGGGATGAGATACGTAATATTTAACACCGCTTTTATTTCATGAACGGTTCCAGGTATCGAAAGGAGGTTTCCGGTAAATAATAGTACGCTAATGGGCCTGTACTTTGGTATGTGATAAAGCGTATCGATTGTGATACTGAAGAAAGTGTGATTTTTATAAACAGAACGATAAACTTTTTAACGGTACCCGAAAGCGTTTGAAGAGAGTGTACAGCGATATAATACTTGTTAACGCTGTGGTTAATTTTCACAAAAGAATCATGGAAATACTCTGAAGCTGAAAGACGGAATCTGTTTAAAAAATGTTCAAATGTGTGTGAATTCCTAAGGTACCAAACAGCTGAGGTCATCGGTACAGAATGTTCTTCAATTGTACAGAAGAACAAAAAGAGTTTCCACACTCAGAGTGGTTTTCTTGCGTTCTTACAAAAATCGAAACGAAAAGAGAAGCTTCTTGATACTCAAGTAGGTGTTTCGTAATATACAAGTCTGTTTACAACTATCTCCATTACATTATGACACAGTTTATTAAAATTGTGGGTGTTTGCTACAGTCAACTTCAGTTAGAGAGCTTCTTCTCTTTCTTCACCTGTACATGAGATAAATAGAGACAGATAGAGTTCTGATGGTTATGCGAAGCATACAACATGAAGTTCATTTATGCTTTGCGGTAAATAAACATTTTACGCTGCTGGTTACGAGATCCACGTTGTAATACCTCTGCTGGTAAATTTTCGCCAGCTACCGGCGCCAGAGGCCCAGGAAGGAGCCAGACCTTAAACAGCGTCCTCCAGAGATGCGGACTTGGTGGTATCCTGCAACCGTACTGGTGCCCTCCGCTTTGCTAGGGATAGACATCTTGAAAAGATTCTGCAGAACAGTGAGAAAGATGCTGATAATTGGTGGATTGCTGCAGGCACTAAGGTAGAGCGTAGATAGAAAGCGTGAAGAACGCACACATGGAAGTATGTGAAACACCTGGCTTGGTGCAGCAGTTCAGGTCAGCCTTCAAAAACGAGAAAAGTGCCTATAACTCATGGAGCCCTTCAGGCTGTCAGATGGAGGGTAGACACAAAGTGCCAGGAATGCACACAGAGAGGCGGGTGGAACTATGGAAATGTGGAAGAAGAATCAGCCTCAAGTAAATGTTTACTTGACAGTAAGAAGGTTGCTTATAAATCACTAACGCCAGAAAATTCATAGACAAGTAGAAACATGAGACTGTACAGGCCTGACGCAGAGACTACCTTTAGAAATAAGTGTTGTACCGCTGCTTTCAAAGTAACTAAAGAATATGGAAAAACATCGGAACAACGTGCTGGATTGATTGTTTACCAACGCTGGGAACAGCTTCGACAGTGAACATGTGAGGAAGACGCCAGCTCAGGAAAGACAGAAAATTTCCACCTTGCACGGGGGGGTGGGGGGGGATGAAGGGGCACACGAAACCGCGGTCAGTCATTGTGTAGCATTCAAATATAGTCCGTCAGTGCCAACACCGAGAGGAGAAAAACTTGGAGAAGTCTGTGTACTAAGGAGAGTCATGGGGAGTGAAGAGATAATATCTGAGACATTGCGAAAGCAAGAAGACTCGGAGGTTCTGTGGTGTCGTCCGCAGAACGAGATCCCAAGGAAAGGTTGGTACCACGCGACAGAACTCGAGCAAGCACAGTCACTGTCAAACACAATGACGAATGTGCGATTTCGGCACAGCCACGCCCTCAAGCGTTTCATGCGCAGTCATTTTAGCATGCTTGCTTACGACAGGGCGGAGTGCCTCTCAATCGAGTCTGTAGACATCTCCAACGACGACAGCATCATCTCTATGCAGTCACTAGTGCGAGAGTTGTACTAGACAGACTACGCAGAAAAGTTTATAGAAAACTGTAGTACTGTATAAAGTAATATGTTTGTGTTCACTGAGAGTTACAAATATACACGACATCCCTGGGACAATGGAGTGTTACAAAGTTACGTGTTTCATATTGTTCAATAATAAGTTTATAATAAGATGATGTAACATTTTGTATGTGCTATAGTATCAACGCGGCCTCCTCCAGAATCTCTACGAATCCGCCACTGTTCCACGAATTTCGCTCCTGTGCCTACCTCTTCATCTCAGAGTAGCAACTGCAGCCTACGTCCTTAATTATTTGCTGGATGTATTGCGATCTCTGTCTTCCTCTGCAGTTTTTACCTTCTACAGCTCCCTCTATACTGTGTAAGTTATTCCATGACGTCTTAGCATCCCGTCCCTTCTTCTTGTCAGTGTTTTCCATATATTCCTTTCCTCTCCGACTCTGCTGGGAACGTCCTCCCTGCATGCCTTTGTCTACATAAATTTTAACATTCTTCTGTAGCACCACATCTGATTCTTACTTCCATTCATATGTTCATGTCACTCTGTGACTACTTCGTTTTGTTTTTTCATGTTAAATGGATGAAATCTTACGGTCTAATGCTTGGAAATGAAGCACTCGACTACGCCAAACTCCCGGCTCACGGGTCCGTGATATCGCTTCTTCGGCTACACAACCCACGGGGAGCAGTCAACGTGGAGACGTGAGCGGGGCTTCGGCGAAAAGTCGCGCCACCGGGGAGAGCTGCCGATGCGTGCCTCACAACCACGAGGTGAGGAAAAGTACCTACTCAGCACCTGCAGCCGGCTTCAACATACGACAAGTGTTTAGGAAAAATAGTGAGGTTATTCATTCCTCCGCCCTTCTTCCCCTAAATAATCGAGTCGTGTACCCGCTCAGTCAAATGCCCCCCAGATTTGCAGTTTGAGAAAAAGGTGCTATAATAAAAGCAAACATTTCATATTTTAGTCCTCTAATTACTCTGTTCCATTCTCATAACCTTCTTCTATTCGATTTCACTGTACTATCTTATTAGTTATTAATTTATTGGCTCGCAGAGTGGGGTGATCTCATTCGTAAACTCCATGTCATGTAATAGCAAAGTTGATAGCTTTAGAGTTCACTACAAAACAAGACGTTATAAATTTTTTTAACGACAACGTTCTCTCCATTCACTGCATATACTTTTTGTAAATCACCACAACTGCAAATTCGGCTTGAAACAATTATAAAGTGGTTGTTCCGGTAAGACGGCAAACGATCATCATGGGTACCAGGAATGAAATGGGTGTGAGCCCACATGGCTCTTGTCAGAGTTTATTATACACATCATCAGTATACAGCAGACGGGAAAAGAGCCCTGAGGAAATGGATTTACGGTTTCTATACATGTAAACATTACCTGAAATGTTTCCTACCACAGTGCAAGTTACAATGGAAAACGTAAGGCTGAGAACGTGGTTACTCATTGGTTGCTTGCTAAACGCAACAACTGTCTTCTGTTGTAAGACTCATGGAGCAGGCTAACCAGCGTTTACGACAACCAGAATTACGATATTTAATTGGAGTTATCGAAATTTTATTTAGAAAGTAAGTTTTCCCAGTTGCACTACTTGCTATCAGATGACTTCAGTTGAATATGGGAATAAGATAAATCGCTGAGATAGAAATCAGCATTTTCAGCCTCTTTTAAAAGCTAAATTTACAGGCAGAGTGTCAAAAAATAATATGTGACTGCATTATTTCAAATATTTACAGTGTTATTTTAATTAAAGTCTGACCGCTGACGGAAAAGTGGATGAAACGCCGAGAATATTAGAACCCTGCAAAAATTGATTCATTTTGTCTGGAACAAACAGTCTGCATTGTTTGTTCAGCGATATTAATTTCACTTCTCTCTTGTCAAAACAAAACTCATAGCCTGGTGAACCTTACGAGGATCCGCAGTGCAACTGACTGGGCGTAAGAAGTACTGTTTCTACGTATTGTCCTGCACATTGCTTGACATAACCTTTAATTCTGATAAAACATTATTGATCAAAATCGTGGATTTATTTTCTTAACATATATTCATCTCCAAATACTACGCAGAAAAACGTTATAGACGAGTAATTACTGATAATAGCCCTGGCTATTTTCTTCACAAACGCCAAATGCGGTCATTTGTCCAAGAAAGTGATACGCTCTGCCTGCGATAGTCACAGGATGTGATATTAATGTCAATGTCATCGTCGGGTAGCGGTTATGTGTGATGAGATTGTTAGAAGGGCCACTTCCAATTGTTACCGACCGACCAAATGGATTTTGATTTTTCACCGCTCCTTGACACTGCCGCACAGGCTAAACGATGACCTCGTATCTATCTCCTTCCCACACCCACGCTGCGCTATCCAGTTGCAGGATTTTTACCAAAAACTCCAACTTCAAACACTGTAAAAATTACTAAAACAACCTTGACTGCCCACTATGCAGAAAACTGTACGTAATTATCAACAAGATGGTGAAAATTGCATATGTTACGCTTTAATTGGCGAAACGTTTTATCCATCATAACAATAAAATAAATATCAGCATATACTCTTTGGGAATAATAATAAACTAAACTGTTCAATCTCTTATGTATTTCTAGGGCCACCATGAGTTTTTGGGTGGTAAATATTCATATTAATGAATCAGGAGCACAAAACCCGTGCTGGAAAACTTTAAACAAATTTGTAGGAAATTAGCAACGTTGGGAAGGAAGTTGATTTTTCCCAATGGATCGGGATCACAACCAACTCTGCACTATTCTTATAACTCCACGTTTCAGCCACTTTAATATCAGTCAGTATACATGCTTCTTCAAGCACAGACAGTCTACCCTATCTGCTGCATCTGTGCGTTTCACCCACTGGTTCTCTTAACACTGTGTTACCCAGACTACCATCAATTCAAAAACAGTAGGAATAGTAGCTACATCATCTCCATCGGAGTCTCCTCCAAATTCGGAATCTTCCGAGTACTCTTCTGTAACCATTTCCCAGCAGTTCTCTAAACGATCACGCAGAACTTCATCCGCAATGGAACCATGCCACCTCCACAAAGTCAGTCCTATAGATTTAAAAAAAAAATATTCACGACTGTCAGACTGATCGCAACCAAAGGCGAATTGGATTCAGGTATCTGCTTAATCTGTTTTCTTCATGTTACGTATTTTCAATAACCATCCCACATGTGCACCATCAAAGGAAATAATTTGCTATCTTAGCGGCTAACATTTTAGAGATAATTTCTGAAGCAGTATTAACTGCAATCTTCATTTTTCATTACAAGAAGCATTTCACAGCACATAATTAATAAAATTACACACAACTGGGAACTGAATTCAAGACAATCTGTTTCCTTACATGTATGATGAGGACGAGGATTAGCTGTAAATATGCTGACAAACGACTTCAGTATGAATTCTGTAATTTATAATGAAGGAAACTTGACTGTGAATTTCAGAAGACTAAACGGACAGCTGACAAATGCCTTGACTGTGAATTTCAATTACTTATTTATAAGGGAATCTTTCAGAAGACTAAACGCACAGCTGACAAATGCCATCTGAACACAAAATCGGCTATGAAGTCGAGTGCTTTAGAGGACAACGGTAGCTATTCATACTATTACTAACTTGTTTTACTGATATCACAAGCCTACCGAGTTATGAACATAAAAATGGTATTTATACTTATCAGAAAAACTGCTGTGATGATATTAATATCAATACACAGTATAAATACCAACAAACAGCATTTACGTTTCAAAGTATGGTACGTGAAGTAGGTCCCATTATGATAAAAGGATGGAATCAATTGACTGAGTTCTGGTGACCAGGACAATATTTATCCATTTCCTGATAGTATAACTATGTAGTATTATACAATAATAAATTTGAGTTGTTCTGAACAATAAGCTACAGTCATGAAATTGATTTAAACTGAGTAGTATGCTGCCTCCACACAATATTAATTCAAAAGCGATGATAATGAATGATAAGACAACATTTATTTTAATTTGGCTTCTTGTCCAATATGATGTAGCACAGACAACAAGCCGCTGCAAGTCCGACAGAGTCAAAAGGTGGCTGTCCATTTAATTAAAACCAATGATAAACTAAGGAATATAAATACAATTTAAAGCATTTAAGAATGAAGCTTTCATTTTGCTGGAGCCTGGATGTTTGCCATCTCAAAACTGTCGTCACATTCACGTTGGTAATCTAAGCTCACTCCATCACTTCACTGAACAAACAAACCCCATTTTGTGGTGAGACAATTTAAAAGTCAGAATCTTGAGAAAGTTAGGTTCTGTGTGCCATACGTCGGGGAATGGCTCATGTGTTATACAGAGGGTGTGAGACTGAAGCGTTTATTTGTGACCTTTGTTTATGAAGAACATTAAACTGTAAGTTGTAATTGTGGTTCATAACTTACAGAAACAACTACAGACATACAGTGAATTTTGCGATCGTCTTCCTTTTGAGATCGGTATATAATTTAATAATTTCGTTAGAAAAATATGAAGGGGAAATATTTTTTCATATTACCGTCCCATTTCTCAAGTGCGATGCTTATAATTTACAGTAAGTTAAAAATCTATTTTAATTATTGAAATTTTCATTTTTCCTTTGTAGTAGGTATGTAACTAACAAAGGTGACATTTTTTGATGGAACAGCCACATTTCAAATTCAGTATTTTACTTTAAAAGAGAAAGTGTTTCATATTGCCACCACTTCCCCTACGTAATCATACATCACTTACCGTCGTTGCTTCAAAATGCAACATCTCGGTCTATTTAAAATTATAAATTATTATCTTTCTTAGTTTAGATATTTTCTTTTCATAGACCATCAGTATTCATGAATAACATCTTTGAAATGGTTAAGTTAGAAAACAGAACCTGACACTTAGGGCCTCTGAAATAAAAGTTTCTGACAGACGATAAAATACACTGATCAGCCAGAACATTCCATCACATTCTTGGCCTTGTGAATTAGTGCATTATCTTGTCGAAAAATGCGACTGCCGTCGAGAAATGTGGTCGTCATGAAGGGGTGTATGTAATCTACAACCAGTGTACGATGATCCATGGCCGTTATGGTGCCTTGAACTAGCTCCACTGCACCAACCGATGCCCCTGTGAATGTTCCCCAGAGCCGCCGCAAGCTTGTCTCCGTCCTGCAATACAGGTGTCAAGGAGCTTTTCCCTTGGAAGACGATGGATTCGCACCCTCCCATTGGCATGATGAAGAAGGTATCGGGATTCATCAGACCATGAATCGCTCTGCCACTGTACCAACGTGCAGTGCCGATGGACACGTGCCAATTTTAGCCTTAGTTGCAGATATCGTGGTGTTAATATTGGCACAATCTTGGGTCTTCGGCTGCGGAAGCTCATCGTTAGGAATGTTCGGTGCACTGCGTGCTCAGACACACGTGTAATTTGCCCAACATTAAAGTCTGATGTTAGCTCCGCCACAGTTCGCCACCTGTTTTACCAGTCTGCCCAACCAACGACGTCCGACATCTGTAATGAGGTTGGCGGCCCGACGCCACGATGTCTGGACGTGGTTTCACTTTGGTTCCGCCAAGTGTTTGAGACACTCACCAAAGCACTCCTCAAACACCCGTCAAGTCATGCAGCTTACGAAATGCTCGTTCCGAGCTTCCGGGATATCACAATCTGCCCTCGGTCAAACTCAGATCGCGCGCCTTCCCCATTCTACACACGGACAGCACGCTCACTGGTACTACATGCACCGTGCGTGTGTCTGATTAGCAGTTATTCACCGCCGGGTGACGATGGTGTAGTATCAACATTCGATACCATACTTGTTGGTGGTTGCAGATATCGACCGCGGTCCGTACTAGTATCGCTGGACCCGCGAGTTGCCGGCCGAAGTGGCCGTGCGGTTAAAGGCGCTGCAGTCTGGAACCGCAAGACCGCTACGGTCGCAGGTTCGAATCCTGCCTTGGGCATGGATGTTTGTGATGTCCTTAGGTTAGTTAGGTTTAACTAGTTCTAAGTTCTAGGGGACTAATGACCTCAGCAGTTGAGTCCCATAGTGCTCAGAGCCATTTGAACCATTTTTGACCCGCGAGTTGAGACTAGCGCCGCTCCGCGGCTTGTGACAAGTATCTAGCGAGTTCTCGTCCACTCTTGCTCGGGACGTCAACTAGGAATGTATCATAGCCATCAGCTGATAAGAAGCGACCTCTAACAAGGCGCTTAGTCAAGTATGGCTTAAGTAATGCCTCTCTAGATATGTTTGTAATTATATACAGGGTATCCCAGCTATCTTGTCCACCCACAATATCTCTGGAACAATAACAGCTATTGGAAAACGACTTTCACCGGTATCAATGTAGGGCTGGGGCCCATGAATGTACATATTCGGAAACATTCTAAAACGAAAGCATATGTGTTTCTCAACACAAACTTATGTTTTTTTAAATGGAGCTCCAGATTTTTTCTTCAGCAATCCATAGCATGACAAAGCACATACACAATGGCGTTGATTGCATCGCAATATTCCCATTACATCCCGAGATATTGACGCGAAGTTGACGCTTGAGACACCCAACATGCGCTGCTAGCGCACGTCCTGAGGCTCAGGCGTGAACCCCATGCTGCCCGTAATCGCGATGTGATTGACAAGTAAGTGTCCCTCTTGATAAGTATGGAAGTGTGATTACGCATGTCAATCACATCGCGATTACGGGCAGCATGGGGTTCACGCCTGAGCCTCAGGACGTGCGCTAGCAGCGCATGTCGGGTGTTTCAAACGTCAACTTCGCGTCTCAATATCTCGGGTTGTAATGGGAATATTGCGATGCATTCAACTCCATTGTGTATGTGCTTTGTCATGCTATGGATTGCTGAAGAAAAAATATAGGAGGTCCATTTAAAAAAATGTAAGTTTGTGTTAAAAAACACATATGCTTTCGTTTTAGAATGTTTCCGAATACGTACATTCATGGGCCCCAGCCCTACATTGATACCGGTGAAAGTCGTTTTCCAATAGCTGTTATTGTTCCAGAGATATTTTGGGTGGACAAGATAGCTGGGACACCCTGTATATGCAGCATATGAAGAAAACTGTAATACAAGTTAAGTGTTATATATATATATATATATATATATATATATATATATATATATATATATTATTCTTTACCACCGACTACTAATTATTTCACTCGTTGCAGATACCGACGATGCAGCCAGCTCCTTACTGACTTCACTGCCAAACCTGCAATGTATGTTTCTATTTAGCATTGGCCACCTGTCACCGTAACAACTGACGACGTGAATCGTAACAGATGGTATCGCCTGGACGGTTTTACGTCGATAATAGTTTAGTGGTCGTAATGTTCTGACTGACAAGTTTATACTTCCTGTGTACTACGGCAACAGGTTTAATTGCGTGTCGGGAGGCAGTTTGATATCTATACAATCCTAGTATTATTAGGAAATTTAAATGGCAAACTTATGGATCGAAATAGTTCTAAGTACGCTCTGCCGTTCTCGGCAGAGAACCTGAGTAAGTATTTAGATCTCTATTGGGTATTGAGATTTTGAGATACTTTTGTGTTACATTGAATTGTTTTCTTCTTCTTTTGAATGGTTTTACGCTGTCTCACGTGTTTGTGTGTACCACACACATCTTCCTCTATGGTCTGTTTTTCATATTCTAATATTTTTCCGTCCCTACTTTTTACCCTCTACTGCTCCTACCAACGCCAAGTTAGCTATTCCCGGTTTCTGCAATTCATGTCCCACCAGTCCTCTCCTTTCTTCTGGCAAGTGTCTTCCACATTCTTTCCTCACATGTTCTTCATCCCTGTAGTAGTTTGTCTATCCAATTTCTTACGCAGTACCATATGTCTAATGCTCCCTCTAGCACCTTCTCCGGATACTTTGTGGTGGGCGTGTCACTTCCATACGATTCCCTGCTCCAGACGTACATTTTCCCTGTCTATTCCTCATGATCACGGCAATGGCTTATAAATATAAAATATTTTTATCGAAGTATGCACTGTTCGTGTGAAATTATATAACTTCATTTGAATAGACTTCATCATAAGCATCTATTCCGCCTCTGTCCCCTCAGCGGAGTGGTCGAAGTAAGACTATCCCAGAAAATATTTCGCACACTTTAATACAGGCAACCCAAGTTGCATTATCCATCCTGGATACCCATCCAGTCCCTTCATCCCTCTCCCAAAATTTTCTTTCGTTTCTCCCTTTGTTTCTTCGAAGAACGGATTACAAAACAGTGTTGATAAACTGCAGCCTTCACATACAACCTTCTTGACATGACCTGCTCCTTCTCGAAATTTGTGAGCATCTGATTCTATCTTACAAGATCTAAGGTTGTCTTTCGGTTAAAAAATGCTAGAAAGGCTTTGTGGTTATTCTTTAATCGACCCCTGAGCGACGCGATACGGTGGTTAGATGGTAAGACACTGGAACTCCAATTCAGGTTAATCCTATATTCTTATGCCGAAGTGTTATTTAACTACGCTCTCTCTACTCACTCTTTTCTTGCGTCCACTACGCACTTATAGTCAGCAAAGAACTATAAATCTAATACTCTGTAAACTTTGAAGGCGTCAATGAGGCTATAATAACTGATAAAGAATCATTCTTTGTTACTCTCATTGTTTGGTTTAATACTTTTGTTATATAGGATGAGTCACCTAACGTTACCGCTGGATATATTTCGTAAACCACATCAAATACTGAGGAACCGATTCCACAGACCGAACGTAAGGAGAGGGGCTAGTGTAATTGTTTAATACAAACCATACAAAAATGCACGGAAGTATGTTTTTTAACACAAACCTACGTTTTTTTAAATGGAACCACGTTAGTTTTGTTAGCACATCTGAACATATAAACAAATACGTAATCAGTGCCGTTTGTTGCATTGTAAAATGTTAATTACATCCGGAGATATTGTAACCTAAAGTTGACGCTTGAAACCTCCGACGTTCAGTTGCGTGTTGTAACAAACACGGGCCACGGTCGGCGAGCAGCATCTGCAGGGACATGTTTACGATGACGACCGTGTTTACGAGTGTGGCTGTAGTGCACTGTTGTGGTTTGGTCTAGATGTCGCAGTGTCTGCATGTAGCGCTTGCTGCTATTGTTATTCTGCATTCGTCTCCGCACGCAGACCAACTGTAGTACACCGTGTTACCAGACGTCTGTGATAGTGCAGTGTTGTAGGAACTGTGACCATGGTGTATTCGAACTCTGAAAAGGCGGAGATGATACTCATCTATGGCGAGTGTCGACGAAATGCAGCTGCAGCCTGCAGGGTGTATGCAGAACAGTATCCGGACAGAGAGCATCCAACGTGCCGCACAGTGCAAAACATCTACCGCCAACTGTATGCAACAGGTATGATCGTAGCACGCAAACTGGTCCGTAACAGGCCCGTCACAGGAGAAGCGGGTGCAGTTGGTGTGTTAGCTGCAGTTGCCATGAACCCACACATGAGTACACGGGACATTGCGAGAGCCAGATGGACTGAGTCAAAGTAGTGTCATGCGCATACTGCATCGTCACCGCTTTCACCCGTTTCATGTGTCGCTACATCAGCAATTATATGGTGATGACTTTAATCATCGAGTGCAATTCTGTCAATGGGCATTAACAGAGAATGCGTTGCAGTTCTACCTGTTTACCGATGAAGCGGGTTTCACAAACCACGGGGCAGTGAATCTACGGAACATGCAATACTGGTCCGTGGACAATCCTCGCTGGCTCAGACGGGTAGAGCGACAGCGACCGTGGACTGTAAATGTATGGTGCGGAATCATTGGCGACCACCTCATTGGTCCTCACTTCATTGCAGGGGCCCAAACAGCTGCAACATACATAGGGTTTCTACAGAATGATCTGCCAACGTTGCTCGAAAATGTCCCACTGGAAACGCGTCGACGTATGTGGTATCAGCATGATGGTGCACCTGCACATTCCGCAATTAACACTAGGCTGACCCTTGACAGGATGTTCGACGGGCGTTTCATAGGACGTGGAGGACGCATAAATTGGCCAGCCCGTTCTCCTGATCTTACACCTCTGGACTTCTTTCTGTGTATTGTGGCAGCCTGCGGCGACATTACACCAGATGTACTGCGGCGTGTACGACATTCATTACGCCAGAGATTGCAATTGTGTGCAGCAGATGATGGCCACCACATTGAACATCTCTTGGCCTGACATGTCGGGACACACTCTATTCCACTCCGTAATTGAAAACGGAAACCACGTGTGTACGTGTACCTCAGCCCTCATAATAATGTACATGTGCGTCAGTGAAAAAGACCAATAAAAAGGTGTTAGCATGTGGACGTAATGTGCTGTTCCAGTCTCTTCTGTACCTCAGGTCCATCACCGTTCCCTTTGGATCCCTACGTAATTCGGTGCTCTCCGATACACACGATCGAACAGCGGAGGAGTGGTACTCAAGCGTCAACTTTAGGTTACAATATCTCCGGATGTAAGTAACATTTTACAATGCAACAAACGGCACTGATTACGTATTTGTTTATATGTTCAGACGTGCTAACAAAACTAACTGGGTTCCATTTAAAAAAACGTAGGCTTGTGTTAAAAACATACTTCTGCGCATTTTTTTATGGTTTGTATTAAACAATTACACCAGCTTCTGGTAAACCTTCCGGGATGTAAGGTCGTGGTCCATGAAACACTTCAGCTCCTAACGTTTCGTCCAGAGCTGCGCTGGACATCTTCAGAGGGGTGTTTCTCCTCCGGTGACTCTTGCAGGAGGAGAAACACCCCTCTGAAGATGTCCAGCGCAGCTCTGGACGAAACGTTAGGAGCTGAAGAGTTTCATGGACCACGACCTTACATCCCGGAAGGTTTACCAGAAGATATGTCATCCGGTCGTGAAAGCTTTCATACTATGAATTACACTAGCCCTCTCCTCACATTCGGTCTGTGGAATCGGTTCGTCAGTATTTGATGTGGTTTACGAAATACGAGGGCCGTTCAGAAAGTAAACTCCGGTTGATTTAAAAAAATACACCAAGTTAAATAAAAATATTTTAATATATACATGTTACAACTACATCTTTGCACTATTTTTCTACATAGTCTCCATAGCGATTGAGGCACTTATAGTATCTCTTCACAAGCTTTGAAATTCCTTCTGCATAAAAATCACCCGCTTGTGCCTGGAGCCAGCCTGTGACCGCATCTTTGAGCTCTTCGTCGTCATCAAACCGCTGTGACCCGAGCCATTTCTTCAAATGCATGAAGAGGTGATAATCACTTGGCGCCAGGTCTGGGCTGTAAGGTGGATGGTTGATAACGTCCCACTTCAAGGACTCAAGAAAGGCCGTTGTTCTGCGAGCAGAGTGAGGACGGGCGTTATCGTGCAAAAAAACGATACCGGAAGTCAGCATACCACGGCGTTTGTTCTGTATAGCCCGTCGCAACTTTTTTATTGTTTCACAGTACACGTCTTGATTAATGGTCGTACCACGTTCCATGAATTCAACCAACAACACCCCTTTGGCATCCCAAAACACCGTTGCCATCAGTTTTCTGGCAGAAAAATCTTGCGAGGCTTTTCTTGGTTTGGTAGGCGAATTTGAATGTGCCCACATCTTTGATTGTTCTTTTGTCTCAGGGTTCACGTACTTAATCCAGGTTTCGTCACCGGTCACGATTCTGTTTAACAATGGTTCTCCTTCGTCCTCATAACGTGACAGAAAGTCTAATGCAGAGGCCATTCTTTGAGTTTTGTGGTGGTCGGTAAGAATTTTGGGCACCCATCGTGCACAGAACTTACGGTAACCCAATCTTGCTGTCACTATCTCGTACAAGAGAGTCTTAGAAATCTGTGGAAAACCAGTAGACAACTCCGACATTGAGAAACGTCGATTTTCACGAACTTTTGCATCAACTGTCTGAACGAGTTCGTCAGTCACCAATGATGGTCTACCACTCCTCTCTTCATCATGAACGTTTTCTCGTCCGCTTTTAAATAAACGTACCCATTCACGGACAACTCCTTCACTCATAACTCTTGGTCCGTACACGGCACAAAGCTCACGATGAATAGCTGCTGCAGAATATCCTTTGGCTGTAAAAAAACCTTATGACAGCACGCACTTCACATTTGGCGGGGTTTTCTATTGCAGCACACATTTCAAACTGCCACAAAAACTAAACTAGCGCAGGTACGACGTTCACTCGACCACGGCTTGATGCCGACTGACCTGTTGAGTGCGTGAACGCACAGATGGCGTCGCTACTCCCCCCACAACCCGCACTGTGACCAATCGGAGGTTACTTTCTGAACCGCCCTCGTATATCCAGCGGTAACGTTAGGTGACTCATCCTGTATAATGTGAGTGATTGAATGAGCGAGTGCCTGTGCGTGTGTGTGTGGTTTTTTTTTTTTACGATACGCTATTTCGTCTTATAATAGGTCAAGTCATACAAAAAATGGCAATGAATTATACATCTTGTCGTCATGCATTAAAAGACTCTTTCAGTATATTGCGACATGGTGTACGAATATAGCTCATTCACGTACTTTATACGATTTTATGATGCTCAAAGTTGGTAAGTGGAATTTTTATACTATATATCATGACGAAGCTATTAATGGTTATAGATCAGGAAAAGAATTCGTGTGTGTACGCTTTGTGCACACCGTGGGAGGGTGCGGGGGGGGGGGGCGGGGAGGGGGCGCGAGGGAGCTAGTCATCACAGATAAGGAACAGGTCCTTTGTATGCCATAGCGAGCACAGGTTGCAGGCAACTGTACGTCGTGGCTCATGTCGGTACACATGATATGTCGCTTTGGGCCGATAGAGTTTCTCTTTGGTTTCTGACGACTATCTAATGTGGTAAAACCTCCTAGCCTTGCGTGTGAAATGAATCCAGAACCCACAATTTGTACCATTGCCGGCAGGGGCGACTGTAGGACCCCTGTGCAGAGCCGAGTGGACGGTGTGAGTAGGATGTTCAGATGGTTCAGCGACCGTGTAAGGGACCGATGACCTCTGCAGTTTGGTCCCTTTCATCCCTAAACCAACCAACCAACCGACCGTGGAAGCTGCAGATTGCTTGACTTGCACAGTTGAGTGGTGGAATTTCGGGTTCCGCTTAATATGGCAGGCTCTATTACGCTCAGGAGGCAGCTATAAGCATAGCGGGGCTGTATGGAGTGGAGTGGACTGCGCAGAGTCTTTAGTTTGAAGCTCTCATAAAATTATAGAAGGGGTTTCTATTACAAAGGGTACAGGGTAAACACAGGGCACCTAGTAAACTTCGGAATTGTAAACTGTCGTAATAGTAGAGGGAAATAACAAGAGCTCCAAGCGCTAATAGAAATATACTGAAACTCAAATCGTTATTGGTACTGAAAACTGGCCACACTAGAGATAAGGTCAGCAGAAATTTTTACAAACAAAAGATGGGGTAAATGTATATGTTGGTAGAGTGTTCATTCGGGTAGAATTAGTTTACCTTGCAGCGAAATTGAAGTAGATGGTAACTGAGAGTGAGAAAGGGTAGCCGGCCGCTGTGGCAGAGTGGTTCTAGGCGCTTCAGTCGGAACCATGTGATTGCTACGGCCGCAGGTTCGAATCCTGCCTCGGGCATGGATGTGTGTGATGTCCTTAGATTAGTTAGGTTTAAGTAGTTCTACGTCTAGGGGACTGATGACTTCAGACGTTAAGTCCCATAGTGCTTATAACCATTTGAACCATTTTTTGAGAACAAGTAGACGTTTTATTTGGCAACTGGAATAAATTAATAATTAGCTGTTTTTATCGACAGCGACTCAGATTATAAAGTTGTTGAACAGTTCAATGAAGGCTTGAATATTTTCAATATGTACCCCTCTCATACAGTCAAAGTTTATGGTGACTTCAATCTGCCCTCGGTATCTAGGCGAAAACACATGTTTAAAGTCGGTAGTAGGCATAAAACTACGTCCGAAATGATACTGAAGGCCTTCGCCGAAAATTACTTTGCACAATAAATTCGGGAGCTCATTGGAAGTTTAAATGGTTGCGAAAATTCACTTGATATGTTAGCAACGAATAATTCTGAGCAAGTATGGAGGATTATAACCAAAAGGTCGCTGTAGCGAGACTGAATACGGAAACATAGGAACTGACAGAAAATAAAGTTAAAAGGCAACTACTGAAAAAAAGCAGATAAAAATTCGCTCAAAATCTTGCTAAAAGACATTGGAGGTGTTAGAGCTCTTTAGCTGAAGCTCTAAATTTAGCGTAAATTTCAACGGGTGACAGTGCCATTACATCACTTACTAAGCAATAGAATGAAATTTTCACTGTGCAGCGGAATTTCCGCTGATATGAAACTTCCTGGCGCATTAAAACGATGTGCCGGACCGAGACTCGAACTGGAGACCGTTGCCTTTCTGCGTGAAAGTGCTCTACCACTTGCTAGCAAAAGGCAAAGTTTCCGTGTTCTAGTTTCGGTCCGGCACACAGTTTTAATCTGCCATTAAGGTACGAAGCGCTATTTTCCGAAGAAGACGAAGAGAACATCCCATAATCAAGAACAGTTGCCAACACGGCAAAAAAAGGTCGACCTTCATTCCAGATCTTGTACCGGTTAGGCTCCTTTCAGAGTTTGCTGATACAATAGCTCCATACTTAGCAATCATGGACGACGGGGATGAATTGTCCGTAACTAAAGAATGGAAACCAGAATGAGATTTTCACTCTGCAGCGGAGTGTGCGCTGATATGAAACTTCCTGGCAGATTAAAACTGTATGCCCGACCGAGACTCGAACTCGTGACCTTTGCCTTTCGCGGGCAAGTGCTCTACCAACTGAGCTACCGAAGCACGACTCACGCCCGGTACTCACAGCTTTACTTCTGCCAATACCTCGTCTCCTACCTTCCAAACTTTACAGAAGCTCTCCTGCGAACCTTGCAGAACTAGCACTCCTGAAAGAGTCTCGGTCGGGCACACAGTTTTAATCTGCCAGGAAGCTTCAAATCAGCGCACACTCCGCTGCAGAGTGAAAATCTCATTCTGGAAACATCCCCCAGGCTGTGGCTAAGCCATGTCTCCGCAATATCCTTTCTTTCAGGAGTGCTAGTTCTGCAAGGTTCGCAGGAGGGCTTCTGTAAAGTTTGGAAGGTAGGAGACGAGGTACTGGCAGAAGTAAAGCTGTGAGTACCGGGCGTGAGTCGTGCTTTGGTAGAGCACTTGCCCGCGAAAGGCAAAGGTCCCGAGTTCGAGTCTCGGTCGGGCACACAGTTTTAATCTGCCAGGAAGTTTCGTAAAGAATGGAAAGTTCCACGGACCACACGAATACACAAGAAAAGAAACAGACGTAACCCATTGAAATACATACCCATATCACTGATGTCTGTGTCCAGTAGGATTTTGGAATGTACGGTACACTAGAATATTATGAATTACCTCCAAGAAATGATCTCTCGACAAGTAGCATCGATTCAGAAAATATCGTTCACGTGGGACAGCTCTTGCTCATTGTATACACGAAGTAATGAGTACCATCGACAGTGTATGACATACTAATTTCATATTTGTATATGTCAATAATTCTTCTGACACCATACTTCAAAGGCCACTTCTAATCAAACTGCCTGCCTGTGGACTATTGTCTCAAATGTGCGACTGGATCTGTGATTTCCTCTCAGAAAAGTTACAGTGCGTGTTAGTCGACAAAAAGTCTTCGAGTAAAAGTGAAGTGCTATCCGGCGTTCGCTAAGGAAGTGTTTTAGGTCCTTTGGTGTTCCTAATCTTACATAAGCAATTTAGGAAACAATCTGAGCAGCCCTCTTATATTGTTCGCAGATGGTGCTCTTATTTAGTGTCTCGTAAAGCCTCAAGATTATCAGAAACAATTGCACGTATCTGTATGACAAGAAAACTTTTAATTGACTTTAAATAACGAAAAGTGTGAGGTCGTTCACTTAAGTACTAAAAACTAATCAATAATTTTCGGTTACTCGATAGATCACACACATCTAAAGACTGTCACTTCAACTAAATACTTACGGGTCACAACCACGAATAACTTAAATTGGGAAAATTGTGTAGATAAATGTAGCGGGAAAAGCAAAGCAAAGCGTTTTACTGGCAGAAGACTTAAAAGATGCAACATATCTGCTAAACAGACCACCCACACTAGCTTTTCTGTCCTCTTCTGGAGTGTAGGTAGGCGGTATGGGATCCTTATCAAATAGGAGTAACGGAGGACATCGAGAAGGCTTAAAGAATATCAGCTTGTTCTGTATTATCGGGAAATAGGGGAGGCAGTATCAGAGATATGTAACGTGACTTCGTGTGGCAGTGATTAAAACCAAGGCGTATTTCGTCGCGGCAGGATCTCCTCGTGAAATTTTATCCGAATGCGAAAATATTTTGTTAGGGACCACCCTCATAAGGAAGAATGATCATCATAATAAAACAACAGAAACCAGAGCTCGCGCTGATCGAGAGTGGAACGGTAGAAAAAAAAAGCTTGAAGGTGGTTCGGTGAACCCTCTACCCGGCACAGTCGTGAACTGCATGGTAGTGGTGTAAAAGTACAGTAGTGGGATTAGTTAATTTGTTCTGGTACGTCAACACGAACAATAAATGAGTGTTATTATTGCTTTACTCAGCGAGAAAAAGCGTTCCGATCATTTTTGTAACTTTGTTATTCGAGTGTAACATTTCTATAAAGTGAGCTAAATTGAGACGGAAGACAGTAATGAAAACAATGTCCCCTGTACCGAAAAGTGCTGATTGTTCACCATGTAAAAGGAATAAGTTGTAATACTCCGTAAAGAAGATTATACTTAGGGAGTAAATATAGAAAGGCTGTTTGGAATCGCTACAAAGTTGCATGTGAGGAAAGTCGGTAAGCGTTATCAGAAACCTGGTCAACCAAAACAACTCCTAGATCCGGCAGAAAACCAATATTGAAAGATTTTCATAGAATTTACCGTTTTTCTGGGTAAGATCATCTGCGAATCACAAAAGATATAAATGCAATCTTGAAGGCTTCAGACGCTTAAGTTTCTGATCGAACAATCAGACGGAAGTTTTTTGAAAACATTTTGTTGTTGAGGACTCCAAGGAAGAGCCGTTTTCCGAACAAAATGCAGAGGCAGAATCGTATAGAATGGGCTGTGGAACAGCGGGACTAGACGAAAGAAGAGTGGGCTACAATCATTCGGAGTGACGAGACAAGACCAGCATATTTGAAAATGATGGAATAGCTTCGTCTGTCGTCGACCTAGTGAAGCCCTGTTGCCCAAATGCACCACTGCTGCTGTAGGGCATCCCATCAGTGTCATGGTGTGGGACTGCTTGGCAAGACACGGTACTGGACGCCAGCAAGCGTTACAGGTCAACAATGACACCAAAAAGTACCGATCTGAAGTTTTGTTGTAGTAGTTACTGCCCTCTATCCGTGAATTGTATAAGCAACACAGTGTACCATGCCGCAACACTAGAATAAATGAGAAACTATTCGCTGACCGTCGTAGGGTTTTGCTGACTTGGCCTGAGAACAGTTCTGATCCCAATCCGACTGAACGTGTGGTCAAGGATGACAATTATGGTTTTACGATGAAATCCAAGTGACAAGGGGGGGGGGGGGTGTCTGCTAGAAGCCATCGTCAAGCCATGGTTCAGTGATCAGACCAGATCTCTGAAATTTGGTAGTCTCGATGCCTCGCAGAATCGAGGCAATTATTAAATCAAAAGGATATTCCACAAAGTAAAGAGAAACATTGCAATTGCGCTTCTACCAAATAACTTATTACTTTCTGAAATTGTTTGTTATGAGTTTTCTGTTGGATTTTTAATTAAATTTAATTATTTACGCGTGTTGCCTGAAAGTCTGTAATAAATTTTAATGTATGTTTCAACTAAAATAATCTCCTGAATGTAATATTCAATGAATGTCGACAAAATGTCCAGAATTAATACCACTACTGTAGATGAAGACGGCAAAGAATTGCCGAAACTGATAATGTGCACACTGTAATAGTTAAACAGTCTAGACGGAATAAATTATTGCACAATCATGTGATGTCTTCTGACTGTGTGTGAGGAATATGTAACACCGAAAATGCAGGTAATATACCTTCTGTACCATCCAAAAATTTTCGCCGTTTGATATCCTTTGATAACCTGTACTGTACATCTAATTCTGAATCTGTAGGCTTTATTACGAAAACTATGTTTAATATGTAATGGATATAATAATGTATTTATTTGTGAATGTATGTAACTGACTGTAATTATAATGCAAATATTGAAAATTCCAGGGTAATTATTTTTTATATTCGAATTTTCAATAAACGGACATTTACGCGTGTTTCCTGAAATCCTCTAATAAATTTTAATGTATGTTTCAACTAAAATAATCTCCTGAATGTAATATTCAATGAATGTCGACAAAATGTCCAGAATTAATACCACTACTGTAGATGAAGACGGCAAAGAATTGCCGAAACTGATAATGTGCACACTGTAATAGTTAAACAGTCTAGACGGAATAAATTATTGCACAATCTTGTGATGTCTTCTGACTGTGTGTGAGGAACATGTAACACCGAAAATGCAGGTAAAATACCTTCTGTACCATCCAAAAATTTTCGCCGTTTGATATCCTTTGATAACCTGTACTGTACATCTAATTCTGAATCTGTAGGCTTTATTACGAAAACTATGTTTAATATGTAATGGATATAATAATGTATTTATTTGTGAATGTTTGTAACTGACTGTAATTGTAATGCAAATATTGAAAATTGCAGGGAAATAGCCAAGGGAACTTTATTTAAATGTATCTATAGCAACAACAAAATGGCAGTAGCTGTGCCGCTGTTTAATCTTTGTGTATGGAGAGGCTCTGTCGCGCTGCAAACACAGAGGAAACAGAGCAGCTTGTGTCATGGAAGAGTGCGGAATGATTGTCGGGCGCTCTTGCAGACGCGGTGCTGGCTATCTACATCGTTAACCTGCGAGTATTGAGAGAACGGTTGGAGTGGACTGGCGAAGAAGCTACAGTTTCAACTATGCCTGTCTCATAATTATCCGTGGCTCTGGAAACTACTCGAGATTCGCAACAAGCATCAGTTCAGCATTGTCGTCGGCTACATTCTCTGTCGTCCCCATATCTACGACACTGTTAACTGATAAAGTATAACTAACATTGTACAGTGAAATTTGTTTCACAACCTATAATAATTTTCATGAATAATAGCCTAAAAGAGCAAAAACTTGTAGGATACCTGGTCGTCATTGTCCTCAGATATTATTACCAAGCTCAATCCCTTTCCTTTCCACGCCGAGTGCCGTAAAAATATGAAAATTAATTGTTTGCTGCTAGTTTTGTTGCATTGCTAATGATCAGTTTCAGTCTTACTTTTGCTGCCTCAGTAGCTGTTCATTGTTCAAAATGGTTCAAATGGCTCTGAGAACTATGAGACCTGTACACGCCATCCAAGCTCTGTTTGACTCAATGCCCAGGCGTATCAAGCCAGAGGTGGTTGTTCTGGGTACTGATTTCTCTAGATCTATGCACCCAAAAAAAAAAATGGTTCAAATGGCTCTGAGCACTATGGGACTTAACTTCTTTAGTCATCAGTCCCCTAGAACTTAGAACTACTTAAACCTAACTAACCTAAAGACATCACACACATCCATGCCCGAGACAGGATTCGAACCTGCGACCGTTGCGGTCGCGCGGTTCCAGACTGTAGCGCCTAGAACCGCTCGGCCACTGCGGCCGGCATTGTTCATTGTTGTTTTTCAAAACAGAGTCTTATTGGATTTGGAATTTTGTGTATCAACTTCACTCAAAGTAACGTAAAATTTCTCTGGAAAGCAAATAACATAGATACAGCACAAATTAAGGGTGCGCAATTTCATTTATTTTGTATTTAGCCAAGCGAGTGACTTGTGCTGCCTTGGTAAGCACCTTACTGCTCCTATGTTAAAAGTAAATTCAGTTGTTCATTTTCTTGAAGCAACTTCAAGTCAGTCTTTCAATAATTACAAGTTAATTGCTTGCTCTTTTCGAAATTTTGGGATACGTTGCGTCAAGTTATTAAAAATAATGTTTTAAGTAACAAAATTTAAGTTACAGCTTTCAAAGTTTAGTATGCCAAATTAAGTAACTGCAAACCCAGTGCTTTTTGATTCATTTATTGCCTCGTGAACAGTTAAAAATTCAAATGGCTCCAAGCACTATGGGACTTGATATCTGAGGTCATCAGTCCCCTAGACCTAGAACTACTTAAACCTAACTAACCTAAGGACATCACACACATCCATGCCCGAGACAGGATTCAAACCTGCTGCTACAGCTGCGCGGTTCCGGACTAAAGCGCCTAGAGCCGCTCGGCCACAGCGGCCGGCCGTGAACAGCTGTATTGTGGAAAATAGTGAAAACCTTGTGTTTTCACGCTAGTTATTATTTGCTTGAATTTCTTTGCCTTTAACTTTCTTAATATTCTCGAGTTTCATTGCCCTAGTGGACTGGCTACCGTTTAATAATACCTTTTCTTCTAATCAATATTTTTGTATCATCAGTATTTTTTCTATTAAAAATATTACGTGTTACCCTCCCCCCCTTCCCACTGCCCTTCTGTGTGCTTCGTAAGCGACTACACTATATTACACCCATTCCAAAATTATTATCAATGATCTTTAGACTAGGTTTAGAATAGATTCTTCTTTCAGAAGGGTCTTTTGTATGCTTCCCCCTACTACCGAATATTACACTCCTGGCCATTAAAATTGCTACACCAAGAAGAAATGCAGATGATAAATGGGTATTCATTGGACAAATATATTAAACTATAACTGACATGTGATTACATTTTCACGAAATTATGTGCATAGATCCTGAGAAGTCAGTACCCAGAATAACCACCTCTTGCCGTAATAACGGCCTTGATACGCCTGGGCATTGAGTCAAACAGAGCTTGGATGGCGTGTACAGGTACAGCTGCCCATGCAACTTCACCACGATACCACGGTTCATCAAGAGTAGTGACAGGCGTATTTGGCCGAGCCTGTTGCTCGGCCACCATTGACCAGACGTTTTTAATTGGTGAGAGATCTGAAGAATGTGCAGGCCAGGGCAGCAGTCGAACGTTTTCTGTATCGAGAAACGCCCGTACAGGACTTGCGGTCATGCATTATCCTGCTGAAATGTGGGGTTTCGCAGGGATCGAATGAAGGGTAGGGCCACGGGTCGCAACACATCTGAAATGTAACGTCCACTATTCAAAGTGCTGTCAATGCGAACAAGAGGTAACCGAGACGTGTAACCAATGGCACCCCATAACATCACGCCGGGTGATACGCTAGTATGGCGATGACGAATACACGTTTCCAATGTGTTTTCACCGCGATGTCGCCAGACACGGATGCGAACATCATGATGCTGTAAACACAACCTGGATTCATCCGAAAAAATGACGTTTTGCCATTCGTGCACCCAGGTTCGTCGTTGAGTAAACCATCGCCGGCGCTCCTGTCTGTGATGCAGCGTCACGGGTAACCGCAGCCATGGTCTCCGAGCTGATAGTCCATACTGGTGCAAACGTCGTCGAACTCTTCGTGCAGATGGTTGTTGTCTTGCAGACGTCCCCATCTGTTGACTCAGGGATCGAGTCGTGGCTGCACGATCCATTACAGCCATGCGGATTAGATGCCTGTCATCTCGACTGCTAGTGATACGAGGCCATTAGGATCCAGCAAGGATTCCATATTCTGCTAACAGTCATTGGATCTCGACCAACGCGAGCAGCAATGTCGCAATACGATAAACCGCAGTCGCGATAAGCTACAATCCGATCCTTTATCAAAGAAACGTGATGGTACGCGTTTCTGCTCCTTACACGAGGCATCACAACAACGTGTCACCAGGCAATGCCTGTCAACTGCTGTTTGTGTATGAGAAATCGGTTGGAAACTTTCCTCATGTCAGCACGTTGTAGGTGTCGCCACCAGTACCAACCTTGTGAATGCTCTGAAAAGCTAATCATTTGCATATCACAACGCCTTCTTCCTCTCGGTTAAATTTCGCGTCTGCAGCACGTCCTCTTCGTGGTGTAGCAATTTTAATGGCCAGTAGTGTATTTTCCTTCACTGTAAAATTTCATTAGCTATACGCGCTCACGGTCAATTATATCGCAATCCAGTGTGCTGATTAGGTAGAGGAAGGTTACAAACACGAGTATAGTAGTCGCAAGGTGACTCTGAAGAAAATTCTATGCGCGTGCCTGGAGAGTTCGTGTCTCGTCTGGCTGTTAGGAGGATCCCACATAATCACGTAATTGGCGGTAATGACGAGTGGAACTGTTGTAACGGGCTGAAGACAAGGGCCGGTTCGAGGTGTTCAACTGACGCAAGAAATAAGATAGCACTCCGGAAGGCGGCAGCGTGTGTGTCGGGAGCCGGCTTCGGCCCATGCGGCAGGCCGGTCACGGCCTGCGGGTTTCTCGGCCGCCGGGGTAACCGCGTTATCCCCGCCGGAGGAGGCGTGAGCCAGCGGCCGAGTTACGCAACCTCAGCCCCGGAGGCTAATGGAATCAGCTGGCCAACAACAACAACAGCAACTACCGCCACTACAACGCCGGCGGCGGCAGCGGCGCGCCGCACAAATTGAATCGGTTCTTCATCAGCGCTGCAGCCGCGGACGGCGGAGGGCCCAGGCCGTCTAATAAAGGGCGGCGCAAAGTCCGGCCGGCGTCCCCTGCAATCGATAAGGACGACGTCACACGCGCAGAGAAATAGGGCCGGCCGCCGTGCCGCGCGACATTCCGGCCCGTGCAGGGTCGCCACATAATCCTGCCATTGTGGTGGCCAATCTGCGCGCAGGCCTCCTGGGGGAAATCTAGCCGCCGGCTGCGCGCGACCTCTGCCTCGTCGTTTTATCAGCGGGGCAGTCGAGGGGCCGGCTGCTGTAGCAACTCCGCGTCTGGTAGCGAGCTGGGCTGTGGTCTCTGAGCCACCACTGTGCGTGGGAGGGAGGGGGGATGAGGAGAGGGACGGGCCGAATATCTTCCCCACTGGAGATCTCTGCTCTTGTTGCTGGGGGGCTCGAAGCGGAAAATTCTGGTGGTCTCTGTATCGTGCCCACTGCAGAAAAAGTTAGTTGGACATGCTGGTCGTGCAGATTTTGTGTCGCTGAGACACTGGAAGTCTGTTTCTAAGTTTTAAACCTGTGTGTCCATGAATAATTTATGAACCTGTTTTTGTCCTTAAATTTACCCCCTAAACCATGAAAAGCAATCTGAGACTGGAATACTGATACAAACTAACAAGGGGAGGCCGCCAATTGTGAAATTCAGATTCGATTCATACTGTGCATAATAAAAGCTCATGGTCAGAGGTGTAATGTGGGAAAGCACCAAGATGCACTTCTCATCCGTTGTCGAGAAAATCGACAGTTAAAAGAAACCGTTGCGGTGAAATACTCTCTACGCTTAATAATATTCTGCAGCGTCGTGGCGCAGCGGCAAGCGCTCGAGTTCTTCATCCGAAGGTCGCCGGATCTATTCTCGCACCATGCAATTTTTTTATTATTTGCTTTTTTTGTAATTCAAATGTATATATATATATTATGTGCGAGTGTATATCGAACTTATCAACAAGTTGTATCACCCTGAATATTATTTGCGATAGTGTGTTTTATTTCAAGTTTTATTTTTCCACGACAAACGACTTTCAACAACTTATTATATGCATAATTGTTGCAACTGATTGCTGGGAATAGTATATATATATATATATATATATATATATATATATATATATATATATATATATATATATATATGTGTGTGTGTGTGTGTGTGTGTGTGTATACATTTCAATTACAAAAAGAAAAGAAACATATAATAGAAAAAGTTGCACGGCGCAGGATTCGATCCGGCGACCTTCGGACTGCGAACCCGAGCGCTTACCGCTGCGCCACGACGCTTTGGAAAATGTTTTATCGTAGAGAGTATGTCACGGCAACGGTTTCTTTTAACTGTCGATTTTCTCGACAACGGCTGAGAAGTGCATCTTGGTGCTTTGCCACATTATATCTCTGGCCATGAGCTTTTATTATGCGCAGTATGAATCTAATCTGAATTTCACAATTGGCGGCCTCCCCTTGTAAGACAAAAAACAACACACCACGGAGAAATTATGGTAATGGGTAGGGGGGAGGGGATGGGGGAAATCGGTAGATGTGATTCACATTTACAGACAAACAAACCATTACAAAATGTTCAAATGTGTGTGAAACCTTATGGGACCTAACTGCTAAGGTCATCAGTCCCTAACCGTACTCACTACTTAACCTAAATTATACTAAGGACAAACACACACACCCATGCCCTAGGCAGGACTCGAACCTCCGCCAGGGCCAGCCGAAACTATTGCAGTTTCAGAAAAACTGAATGATTGCTTCAAGAGAAAGAACTTCAGAAACTGAGCAACACAGTAACACACAGATCCAACTCTCACCCTGGTGCAGACAATTATTCTGCTTGGCACTGAATGACAGAGTTGTTGGATGTCCCCGTGAGGCGTATCTAGCCAAATTCTGTCTGACACGTTACATCGTCAAAATCCTGAGTTGCCAGGAGACAAGCAGTAGAATCTCTCGCTATTTGTACGCAAAAATTATTTTGCTGAAATGTAGGCCCAAGAAGGGCAAGAAAACGGCACGTAGAATATCGTCAACTTACCGCAGTGCCGTCCTGGCAGTCTTCCAACTGTCACCACCCCTCTATAACCCTAACTCGACTAATTAATTTTGAAGTAAGTTTAAATTTGGGCGGCTGCTCACACTTTCACAGCGCTTGGCACGCTGAGATACTGACACAATGCAGAGACAGAGAGCAACGGTAGAATTTAAATATAGAGTTTTCGTAGTACTCATCTGTTACCGTTTTTCGTCGTTGTCGAAAGTTGTAGACTCGTAATCCATGTCCACGCTAGATTCTGAAATGTAACTTCATACACAGGTCTAGGGGATGCTAGGCTCAATTTTCTTAAATGTTGTGAACACTAATTGAGTCCTTGTTGTTGAAAGGAAGTATCTTTACTGATTTCATTTTACAAAACATTTGAGATCAACCTCCATGCTAACTCAACACATACATAACTCACGCTCCATATTCGAACTCACCAAAAAGAAAGATTTACGTACCATAACAGGTAGCAAAGAAAATACTATCGTAAACCGATCTATTCATGCAATATCATCTTTGGGCTATAGATTACAAAAACAAAACAGAAATTCCTTAAAGCGTTTATTACTGGTTCTGTCAAAAGTTGCAGTTATTTATTAGGCAACTAATTTCCAACTCTTACAGGTTCATTTTCAAGATCGACCACGGAGGCTGCACTGACATGCGCTACAAATGTTAGTAGGCTGAATGCCACAATTCACACCAAGTCAAAATCGAAATGGAGGTCAACATAGCCAACAGCATAAGGAATCTTTGGAAAGTTTTCTGTTTAAATATTTGAGTGTAATAAAAGCATGAAACTTTGTTCATTGGAATGTCATTAGGTATACTTGTAAACGCCAGCACCACCACTCCGTTGCTACGTCACAAAGCTGATAATAATCATAGTAATTACATAAAATGTTTATATATGTTGACGTTTATATATTTTCGTTTAGCCGTCTTATAGTGTATTTCTGGTTTTTGAATCTGTAACTAGGGAATCAGTCATTCCATATTATTCAAGATCGGTTAGCGCACTTTAACTCACGAGAAGCAGTTTTAATAAGCCTACAGACATGTCTTCTCTCGGTTCGAAGCAGGACTCATCTCTGAAGACAGTCAATATCATTTCATGCACAAAGTCGCTAGAAAGGACATCCAATTACCCTATAAATCTATGTCAAGCCTAATAACTGGTTGTGTAAGAACCAGAGGTGGACCAATGTGTTACTGATTCTCAAATTGTGAATCTCCTTCCTCTGAAGAAATCAGTTGGTCTTTTTCTGAAACTGTAATCCTTTTTTCGTATTTGTATACCCCTAGACCACAGGTCCAGGGGTAGCGTCTTTGATTAGTAATCAAAACGTCGTGGGTCCCATTGTCAGAACTCCACCACGGCTTGAACTTTGAATAAAAAATCAGCATTGGCCGAAGACTTCCATCGTAAGAAGTCACCCTCATTCTGCTAACAGCCTTGTCAAACAGAGCCGAGGAGCAGACAGATTTTCAGGGCACTCTCTTGCCCTTTTGGTGGACAACTTTCACTAAAGGCGGAAGAATCAGCAATGGTCAACGGCATGAGGACGCAGAAGGTATTGGAAACCACTGCATTAAAAACAAATAATGTGTATCCAATGGAGTAGCGACCTGTGATTGATAAAGTGTCATGATGATCTCCATTGGCAAAAGTATTCGCAGTAGTCCCCGATTCGTATCTCCGGGAGAGAACTGCCAAAGGAGAGGTGAGCACGAATAAAAAAAAAAAAAATGGTTCAAATGGCTCTGAGCACTATGGGACTTGACATCTGTGGTCATCAGTCCTCTATAACTTAGAACTACTTAAACCTAACTAACCTAAGGACATCACACACATCCATGCCCGAGGCAGAATTCGAACCTGCGACCGTAGTAGTCGTGCGGTTCCGGACTGAGCGCCTGAACCGCTACACCACCGCGGCTGGCGAACACGAATAAAAGATGGAATAAACAACGATATGGTAACGTTGTACGACTCGGTTCGTTGAATGTCAGAAGCTTTAGTGTGGTAGGGAAGATTGAAAAGCTGAAAACGGAAATGCAAAGGTCAATCTAGCTATAGTTGGCGACAGTGAAAGGAAATTGAAAGAAGACAACGATTTCTGGTAATATCAACAGCAGCAGAAAATGGTATAACGGGAGTAGGATTTGTTATGAATACTAAAGTAGAGCAGAGGGAGTGCTTCCGTGAACAGTTCAGTGACAGGGTTGTTCTCATCAGAATCGACAGCAAACCAGCGTCGACAACGATAGTTCAGGCATACATGTCGCCAGTTGACATATGAGGGCATTGAACGGGTAATTTATTACGTAAAGGGCGACGAAAATCTAATAGTAATGGGGAATTGGAATGCATTTGTAGGGGAGGGATTAGAAGAGAGGGCTAAGGGAGAATGTGGGCTTGGTACTAAGAATGAGAGAGGAGAAAGACTAATTGAGTTCTGTAATAAATTTCAGCTCGTAATAGCGAATACTCTGTTCAGTAATCAGAAGAGGAGGAGGTTTACTTGGGAAAGAGCGACAGATACGGGTAGGCTTCAGTCAGGTGACATTACGATCAGACATAGATTCGGAAATCAGACACCGGATTCTAAGACGTACCCAAGAGCAGAGATAGACTCAGATCACAAATTAGTAGTTGTGAAGAGTAGGCGGCAGTTGAAGAGATTACTCAGGAAGAGTCAATACGCAAAGATGTGGGATACGAAAGTAATAAGGAATGAAGATGTACGCTTGAACTTCACTAAGGCTATAAATACACCAATGAGAAATAGCTCAGTAGGCAGTGCAGTTGAAGAGGAATGGACATCTCTAAAAGGGCAATCATAGAAGTTGGAAAGAAAAACATAGGTACAAAGAAACCATGAGTAACAAAAGAAATCCTCGCACTTCAGTTGATCGATGAAAGAAGGAAGCACAAAAACGCTAAGGGAAATTAAGTAATACAGAAATGCAAGGCGCTGAAAACCCAAAATAACCTTTGGTGAAATTAAAAGCAAGGGTTGTAACATTAAGACTGCAACGAGAATTCGAATGTTAAGTGCAGAGGAGAGAGCAGATGGTTGGAAAGAGTACATTGAAGGCCTCTAAGAGAGGGAAGATTTGTTTGATGTGATAGAACAGCCAGGAGTGGATTTAGAAGAGATTTTAGAGTATTAGAATTTTAAAGAGCTTCGCAAGACTTAATATCAAAAAAGTCAGAAGGGATAAATAATATAATACCAGTATTTCTAAAATCATTGGGGGAAGTGGCCAAAAAAACAACTGTTCACATTGGTGTGTCACTTTCCGAAAAATATCGTCCTCACAAGAGCTGACAACTGCGAGAATTAAGGACAATCCGGATTATTACTGCGCGTTATGAGATGCGTACCAAACAGTATCGATGGAGAGCGTCGGAAAGCCTCACAGAACGGCTGCTAATTTTGTGTTATCCCGAAATAGGGGACACAGTATCCCGGATGTGAGACTTGAGTTGGGATGGGGATCATTAAAATGAATTCGTTTTTCGGTTCAGCGATATCTTTTCACTAGATTTCACTCACCAGCTGCCTCTTCTGAATGCGTCAATATTTTATTGGCTCCTACCTGCGTAGGAAGAAATGATCATCGCAATAAAATAGGAGAAATCAGATTCGATACGGAAAGATTTAAGCGTTCGTTTTCCCTGTACGCTGCTCGAAAGTAAGATGGTGTAGAAATAATCTAGAGGTTCAATGAACCCTCTGCTAGTTACTTAACGGTGAATTTTCCAGCCGTAATGTGCATGTTTTCTTTTATGAGCCACTATTCAGTCACTCAAACGATGCAAATTTCGCAGTATGATTCCTGTGCTGCTCTCACCGATTCATTCTCCTGACAGCAGTTATCCAGTAAAAATCCAATTTATTGGGTACCGCCTTTGTAATTATGCAGCATACAAACGTTCTCCCCGGTACGATGGCTCACCCTCAGAAAGGCTACGACCTGAACGGCGAGGGCGATGGCTGTGCAGCCCTCACCAGTGGACGGTAGCTCTGAACACCTCGGCAAGCACAGACACAGTAGGTCGGTTTACCTCCGGCAGCTGTCAGTTTTTCGCCACGCTGACATGAAGCGCAAGCCTGATGCCTAGAAAACCAGAACTCAGTATTTCTCTTTTTGTCTCTCTCTCTCTCTCTCTCTCTCTCTCTCTCTATCTATCTCTCTCCCGCCTCTCCCTCTCTCCCTCTCCGTAATCGTTGAGTCAATATCAGCTCTCCATGAGCTCACGAAGTAAGGCACAAAACTTTCTTCTGTCCTGAATTTTCACCCGCAGACTTTCCGGGTTGGAACCCAGTACTTCAAGAATGCCATCGATCCATCTCATCCTTCGGCGTTCTCTTCTCCTTGTGCCTTCGTTCTTCCCCGGCATTAGCGTCTTTTCCAGGGAATCACGTTTCTCATAATTTACCCGAAATATCTCAGATTTTGTTAATGAGACCTTCTTAGGAGCAATCTGGCTTCTTAGGAGCAATATAGTTTTATTTGCTGTGATACTGACCTATTCGTTCTCTTTGCGTTCCTTGAAACTCTAAGGAGTTTACTCTAAAACACAATTCGAAGGTGTCTATTCCACGTCATTCGGCCGTTTTTAGGCGGGTCCCAGATGCTCACATCTCGACGGGAAGATCATAGGCGTTACTAGACGAATCTCCTTAAAACATTGTCAAGGTTGAGCATTGACTTTCTGGCAACTAACGAATGTGTTTTGATTTCGTGGTTGCGATCACCATCAGCAGAAATATGGGAGACGAGATAACTGGACATACAAACCACCTCCTTGGGTCTCCTCCTATACCATGGCAAAAATATTCGAATCATCACATTTTAGCATCGAACGTGGATTCTGTATTCGGTGGGTTACCACAATAATCACGTTAACAATATGAAATTAAATATGGTCTCTTTCAGGGTTTAATCTACCTTCAGGAAACATTGCATTCATCACTGTCCATATTTTCGGACAAAATTAATTTTGTGTGTCTCCTGTCAGCTTTAGTTCTTGCTAAATGAGGCATCTACAAGGTCCTCAAGTGCTCTATACCCAAATGACGATTTCAGAAACTTCTTTGATCCTTTGATACATTTCTGCAGACGTACATGGTTCAGACGAGGATGCGCGTCAGAACAGGTGTGAAAGTATATACCACATACACGGTGAAGTTCCAGAGACAGCCCCGGCGTCGCAGTCTGCTACTGAACCGTCCTTACCCCAGGCCGACGTTCCCATCGTCCGCACCGCTTGTTCCACCGCGTGTGACCTAGGTCCTCCCACGTTCAGGAGAGCCTCATATATCGCCGCCTGGACGCACACATTGTCGCCTAATTGCCTGTCACGGCAGCCGCGGCGGTAATAATAATAATAATGGGGCAGCGATTCGCACAAAACGGCTGGCTGACCCGGTCCAGCGCACGCCGGCCTATTGTTTCGCAGACTGCGCACGGCCGGAGCGCGCCAGACAAATCCATTTTCCGATCGTGAGCGTACATTGCCCTCGTGAACAGCAGCGAGTGCGTGGAAATTCACCTACTGCGTCCATATCGCAGCTTGCTATCGCAGCAATGCCACTCACGAGAAGTAATAGCTCGTCAGATTCTTTTTCCTTGCAGTCTTCCTCGTCCTTATTCCTTCCATCAGGGCGAGAGAGAGAGAGAGAGAGAGAGAGAGAGAGAGAGAGAGAGAGTGATAGAGAGAGAGAGAGAGAGAGAGAGAACGAGCAGAGAGGCTGTATCGGAAGGAGAACAGGAGAGGAGAACAAAAATAACAAGAGTACAGCAGGGAAATGAAATGAAATGGTCGTATGGTATTACTGGCTGAGAAACCTCGTCTGGTGGTTTTCGGCGGCCTATCTTTCAATTTAACGCCTGTTCGGCGACTAGTGCTTCAATGAGGATGAGGTGAAATAAGTAGGACAACAAAATACCCATTCCCCGAGCGAAAAATATTCAGACTAACCCGGAAATCGAACCTGCGACCAGGTTATCTAGAGGTAGTAGAGCTAACCACTAGACCAAGGGGAGGAAACAGGGAGAGGAAGGGATAAAGAGATGAGAGCAGAATGAGTTTAGACGGAAGGATGGAGGCAGCAAAGTAGAATAGAAGGAAAGTAGGATAGAAGGAAGAAAGACTAGCACGGGACGGGAAGAAGGATGCGAGGAAAGATAGGACGAAAGTAGGGAGAGAGAAGGATGACCAGAAGGAAGGCAGAAATTGTAAAGGGAGAAAGTAAAAAAGGAATGTATTTAGGAAGGAAGAGAGGAAGAACTGGAAGGGAGAAAAAGAGATAAACTAAGAATGGAGGAAGAATATTAAGGCTTAATGTTCTGTCGGCAAAGAGGTCATCGAAGACGGAGCACATATATGGGTAGGAAAGCAAATTGGCAGTGGCCTTTCCACTGGAGCTATTTACAGTACGGTGCAACAAAACCTCGTAATATACAAATTTGGGTCGGCCGTAGTGGCCGAGCGGTTCTAGGCGCTACAGTCTGGAGCCGCGCGACCGCTACGGTCGCAGGTTCGAATCCTGCCTCGGACATGGATGTGTGTGATGTCGTTAGATTAGTTAGGTTTAAGTAGTTCTAAGTCCTAGGGGACTGATGTCCTCAGAAGTTAAGTCCCATAGTGCTCAGAGCCATTTGAACAAATTTGGATATCTGGATAAAAAGACGCGAATTTGAATTATGCCCGCCCGAATGCGAATCCTGTGGCCAATCCTTCGAGAGTTCGAGAGAGTTCGAGAGAGAGAGAGAGAGAGAGAGATGAATTGCAGATACGCCAGCCACGTTGTAGTGACATTAAGAGGCAACACTTCAGAGACATCTTGACCAAACGTCTATCAGCATCATTCGTATCATCTGTATCCACATTACACATCGTTCATCAGAGCTGCCGGTATAATTTTCTGTAGCTGTGATCCTCGTATGTCAGTTAGCGAGGTTTCCTCGACACAGTTTTACATTTCTGTCTCACTGTATAAACCGCACAGTTTTTCTGTTTTAGTCGTTGGTATAAGATTCCGGACAAATTTGTACATGCCACATTTATTGTGTGGTAGTTTTTTCATTTCCAAAAGATTCGTGAAACTTAAATACTGAGGATAACTGTAAAAATGTACGCTGCGCAAGATTGTTCAAATGTGTGTGAATACCTAAGGGACCAAACTGCTGAGGTCATCAGTCCCTAGACTTACACACTACTTAAACTAACTTTTGCTAAGAACAACACACACACCCATGTCCGAGGGAGGACTCGAACCTCCGGCGGGAGGGGCCACGCAATCCGTGACATGGCGCCTCAAACAGCGTGGCCACTCCTCTCGACTGCGTAACAAAATTAATTGTTCCTTCTTTATAAACGCGTCATTTTCACCAGTTGCCACCAACAATCTCGAAATTTAGCTCTAAGGTGCCTACAACCTTCGTCTGCTACGGTGCAAAACCATGACCCACTGTGACGTCATCCTCGGGCTTCGGCGAAGCTTCAAACAGCAGAAGTGTCGATGAGCTCAGAAAAAAAAATGGTGGGGGCAGATCTCAGATCTTCATGTGAGGTGCAACGTGATTTAAGGATGTCACACTGGTAAGATAATTTCACCATCATTCTGCTCAACGCCACTGCGGGCATGTCACCACGCGGAAGTCGTGATACCTCTCCTTACCCTGAACTCACCCCTTGTCTAGACGCCTCTGCCACAGAACTCAGAATCGCGGTGCCCAGTGTTAAAAGCGCCTTTCGAAGACATCGCTGGTCAGAATCGACAAGAATAGATAGTAGGAACAGTCACAGAGGACGTGAATGAAACCACCCGTTCCTATATATATTTATATGTAGTACGTTAATATACAGACACATCAGTGCTTTGCTTGCTTTTTCTCTGCACCAAGCAGTGTTTACGACCTGGTGTTTTCTGCACGGCAGTATTGCATCACGAAAGTGGACTACGCCTGTCAGTATAGACTAACCGTTTTGCTTCCACACATCCACACTTGAACGTCTGACCTGCTAGCTATCGGAAAATAAGTATTAGTGGCTTAATACTTAATGTACTTACAGGTACTAACCAAACTAAAAACATACGACTTGCAATGGCCATAATTATTAGTCTGCAAATGATGCAAATACTGATGTAATGCAATTCAGTACAGTGTCCTCAGTCCGAATAGAAATATCTGCATTTTTACCTGTTACACCCGGTATATCTATATGAAGCTAATATATCCATTGTGGAAACATCTGTTGCGTCTTAGTTTCCTCCTTTCACAACGCAAATAATAAGATGATCAATCATAATACTGTTGCAACAGCAGTGTGCCAAAGGGAATAAATTATGAAATATCACAAAGAGAAGTCGGGATGGTACAGACCAATGTGTAAAATACTAGCGTAATTTACAATACAGACGGATAAGACACTGACGCACCAGGTGAGCAAGTACCCCAATAATTCGCATTACAGTCTTAAAATGTAGGAGCCACGCATCTGGTACTAATTTTGGATGGCAAGATATATTTCGTTTTGCTGTATGCTCGTACTGAATTTAAAAATAGTTTTATAATTTCATGTTTGTGTGTCTCCTTCATATGAAGTCACTAATCTGCGTTTTCGTAAGTGATTGGGTCAGTGAAGTATTTTATAAATGCTTTTAGTTCAAGAGACGTTATATCTTCTATGGTTAATAACAGACCTATAAATGTTTTCTTGGCAATTTAAGTTACTAGCTCAGAAAAGAGACCACCCTGACACTGACACAATGAACATGTTCAATGTAACAGATGAAAATTAGCGCCATCTGGTGAGATGTAATGATAAATTCTGCAGTATTAACTTTATTTATAGAAACGACCAAGTGATCAATACACTAAGCAGATTCAGAAGCGCCGGCCGCGGTGGTCTAGCGGTTCTGGCGCTGCAGTCCGGAATCGAGGGACTGCTACGGTCGCAGGTTCGAATCCTGCCTCGGGCATGGGTGTGTGTGATGTCCTTAGGTTAGTTAGGTTTCAGTAGTTCTAAGTTCCAGGGGACTTATGACCTAAGATGTTGAGTCCCACAGTGCTCAGAGCCATTTGAACAATTTTTTAGATTCAGAAGGATGTAAGTTGCAGTAGGTACTGGGAGATGAAGAAGCTTGCACAGGATAGAGTAGCATGGAGAGCTGCATCAAACCAGTCTCAGGACTGAGGACCACAACAACAACATCATATAGAAACGCGACTCAAAGCAGATAGTGAACATCAGTAATATCAAACGTATAAACACGAAAATTCATTTCTTTAAGCGGCAGACTCGCTATGGCAAAAAAGGCATTTCTGGCCAAGAGAAGTCTACCAATATCAAATACCGGCCTTAATTTGAGGAAGAAATTTCTGAGGATGCACGTCTGGAGTACAGCATTGTATGGTAGTGAAACATGGACTGTGGGAAAACCGGAACAGAAGAGAATCGAAGCATTTGAGATGTGGTGCTATAGACGAATGTTGAAAATTAGGTGGACTCATAAGGTAAGGAATAAGGAGGTTCTACGCAGAATCGGAGAGGAAAGGAATATGTGGAAAACACTGATAAGGAGAAGGGACAGGATGATAGGACATCTGCTAAGACATGAGGGAATGACTTCCATGGTACCTTTTAGCCACCTTATTGCAGTCTTTACAGGTGATTAAAAACCCGAATGAAACACCTTGAGTATAACAAATTGGCGTTGTTAATGAACACGCGCAGGATGGCTCATAAACAGCACCGTCTCAGGTCGTTCACACTCCGTTGGGCAGCAGATGGCCCTGCGGGCACAAACCGTCCTTAGCTGAATAGGAGGCGTCCTTAGTTGACTCGGATGTGGAAGGTATATCTGAAGATGTGAGAATGGACGTAGACAAAGCTACAGTGGGAAAGTGATAATGAAGTATGCGCCAAAACGCTAACAATTGTTACTTTAAAAAAGTGTGGTAGTTAAATATATCGATTCCAGGATCTCCTATTTAACTACTTACAAATTCACTATCATACGTCATTGTTAATGTCCACCATTAACAGACACAACTAACGTTAGTACGATGAAGTGGTCAATTCTGAATGTATGCAAAGCTGTTCAAAGTTTGAAACGCTGTTCAATTTAACCGAACTGGGGAGTCTCTATTTAGGCACTAATTAATTCTGGGTCGAGGTAATTAATGAGAGTAATATGTCAATGTAAGTCAACGATCGTGCAGCGGTGAATACCCGGTTCCGTCAAGTTACCGAAGTTAAGCACCATCGGTCGTGATCGGCGCATAGATAGGTGACCGTCTGGCCCGCCATTTGCTGTTGACCTGCGGGTTGCACTGAGCCTCGTGATATCAACTGAGGAACTACTCGACCGAATAGTAGCGGCTGCAGGTCACGAAGACTGAAGACAGCCAGGTGAGCGATGTGCTGACGCTACGACCCGATGACGCCATTATGAGGACGACACGATTGTCGGTCGGTACCGTTGGGCCTTACGAGAGTTGTCGGCCGGAGTTTCATTTCTCCATGTTAGTGGCGGTTGACCTCCGTGGTTAAGAATTGAATTATTTGACGGAAGATAGTAACCAGCTACTTTCATGTGGGTATTCATCACGGTACACAATGTGACGATCAGATGGCAGGGTGTTGGTATGGCGAATGCCCGGTGAACGTCATCTGCCAGCGTGTGTAGTGCCAACAGTAAAATTTAGAGGTGGTGGTGTTATGGCGTGGTGTTTTTCATGGAGGGGTCTTCCACCCCTTGTTGTTTTGCGTAGCACAATCACCGCACAGGCCTACATTGATGTGTTAAGCACCTTCTTCCTTCCACTATTGAAGAGCAATTCACCGACTGCGAGTGAATCTTTCAACACGATAGAGCATCAGTTCATAATGCACGGCCTGTGGCGTAGTGGTTATACGACAATAAAATCCCTGTAATGGACTGGCCTGCACAGAGTCCTGATCTGAAGCCTATAGCACACCTTTATGATGTTTTGGATCGCCGACTTTGTGCCAGGCCTCACAGACCAACATGGATACCTCTCCTCAGTGCAGCACTCCGTGAAGAATGGGTTGCCATTCCCCAAGAAACCTTCCAGCACCTGATTGAACGTATGCCTGCGAGAGTGGAAGCTGTCATCAAGGCTAATGACGGGCCAACACCATATTGAGTTCCAGCATTACTGATGGAGGGCGCCACGAACTTGTAAGTCATTTTCAGGCAGGTGTCCGGGTACTTTTGATCACATAGTGTATATAGCGTGTATTAGTGAATGGGACTGGGCCTCATCCTCTGGAAGTGGATTTTTTTTCTTTCGATGACCTTTTCCAAAATAAAGATTTGTTTTGAAAGTGTATGCACGTCTCTCAAGAATATATAAAAGGGTGCTGGTTACTGCATTTCGTCAAATAATGTCTGCGACAGGCGTCACTTTATTTTTATTAACAATGGTTATGAATGTTATGTGTTGCGATTGGGATATTAAAACCATCGTTTGAACTTTACGCAGACTCGCAAAGGATGCGGCGTCGAATAAGTGTAATTTTCACAAATCCGTTTACATAATCTGTGTGCTAGCTTCACGCACCCGTAGTCAAAACCGCCTATTTCGTTATTCTTTTGTCAGTAGCACTTCAGCAGAGATCAGTGAAGCTGTAACTGCGTGGTAAGTGGAAAGAAACTGTTTGTGTAGTGATTGAATAAGGAAGGTCGATGAGGTCCTGTCTTGCGTGCAGAGTTTTTTTAACTTTGCGATCACGGAAATTATACAAAAAATTATATATGTCGCATGATCGTTCTCCACACTGCCATTGTATATCTAATTTTGTTCGACAGTGGTTGACTTGAGCAGGACATCTGTTCGGTTTGAAGAATGGTGGATTATTCTAAATGTGGAAAAATGAAAGTTAATGCAAATGAATAGGAAAAACAGTCCTGTCAAGTTAGAATATAGTACTAGTGCCGTGGTGCTTCACACAGTCACATCGATTAAATATCTGGCCTTGGTGCTGCGTCGGTTCTACGCAAGGCAAATAGTCAACTTGGAATTATTGCCGGATTTCTCGTCTTGGATGGAGACGCCGTACAGAACACTTATGCAACATATTCTGGAGTAATGCTCGAGTGTTCGCAGTCCCCACCAGACTGGTGGATTCGATCAACGCCGGCCGCGGTGGTCTCGCGGTTCTAGGCGCGCAGTCCGGAACCGCGCGACTGCTACGGTCGCAGGTTCGAATCCTGCCTCGGGCATGGGTGTGTGTGATGTCCTTAGGTTAGTTAGCTTTAAGTAGTTCTAAGTTCTAGGGGACTTATGACCTGAGATGTTGAGTCCCATAGTGCTCAGAGCCATTTGAACCATTTTTGATTCGATCAACATAGAAATGTTGCGTGGACTTAAGTGGAAATGTCTGATGGTAAGTTCTTTTCGCGAAACACTGTTGAAAAATGTTAGGTAACTGATTTGTTTCGATGGACTGTAGAACGATTCTACGGTCACCAATGTACCGCTCACGTGTGCCGCGAAGACAAGTAATATCAGGATTCATAGGGAAGCAGACAGGCAGTCGTACTACCCTCGCCGCATTTGCTTGTGGAACTGGAAAGGGAACGATTAGTAGTGGTATACCGTATAGTGAGCTACTATGAATGAATCCAGATGTAGAGTTTTGAGGCTACGTAGGGTATTTTTGATGAATGGCGCACAATTCCTCATGCAGTGCTCAAACTAAATTTGCAAGGAATATAATTCGTCGATGCGTATACCGTCACGTATCATGTTACAGACTAATACAGGCGTCCGCTGCTATTGCATTGCCTGGGATTATGCGGCGCCGCAAACACACCGACAGCGTCTGATTCGGGCAGCGGGCGCAGCGGGGCGTGCATGTGCTGCTGCCCCGCGCATGCGCCCTGCCTCCTAATTGGCGCAGTGAACCGCGACCAATCTATGGTGCGCATCCGGCGGCAGAGAGTGTAATATCCGCCGCTCGGACAAAGCGCATGGCGCCCATTACGGGCATTGGGAGCGCGGCCTCAAATGATCCGTGCTGACGCGGTCGCGCCAAAGGCGACAGTAAATTTGGCCGCGACGGCAAGCAAGCGGTCGCGGGCGGTTCTGCGTCATCCGGAGCGCTGCTAAACACACGCGCGGCTCATTTGCCGAGTGGCCGCAACTGGGACCGGAATGCATTCGCAGCGGCGCGTGACAGATGAGTTCGCATTTGCTGGAGACGTCACTTTGTTCGTTGAGCCGGAATGCCTTTCAGTTGTTTGGTCGTTTGTTACAATACCATTAACGAATGACGAAAAACTGGGATCTGGTTAGGTTATGACTTTAGCTTTATGAAAGATCAAAATGCGAAAGAGGCAGCAGTGTCGCTACTCTCGGCAAAAGGAGGGAGACTTCAGAAAAATCAGCGAGCTTTCATTCGAAGGCTTTCGTGGGCGTTGTCACTGAAGTTAAAACCTTCTGGTTTGTGGGGCAGCGATATATTTCTTCTGAACGATCGACGTTTCGACCCCTTTGATGGGATCATCTTCAGTATCTTGTGTTATCCACTGGTTACTGAAAACTGTCACAGAATAGTGTCGCGTTCTCTTATAAAGGGGAAGTTTTCCCGCCCTTGTACTGGAGAAACTATTATTGGGTAAAATTTTTGTGGCTACAATTCGTGGGCCGTCGTTATTGTTGGTATGTCATCCCCGCACTAATGGCAAAGAAGGTGATGGTTGGCTAAATCTCTTGTGGCTGCCATTGGTGGGACATTGTCATTGGTTGGAAAGGGATTTCTTGCGCACTTGTTCTGGAGATTAGTTATTGGTTAAAATTCCTCCTCCGTGCGGTGTAGCCGCGCGATCTTAGGCGTCTTGTCACGGTTCGCTCGGCTCCCTCCGTCGGAGCTTCGAGTCCTCCCTCGGGCGTAGGTGTGTGTGTTGTCCTTAGCGTAAGTTAGTTTAGATTAAGTCGCTCGTAAGCTTAGGGACCGATGACCTCAGCAGTTTGGTCCAATAAGACCTTACCAAAAGTTTCCCAATTTCCAAAAAATTCCTCCCGCTGGTACTGGTGGGCCATCATCTTTGGTGTGAAGCGAAACGGGCTGAGCAAGAGATGGGGAATGTATATACAAAATATTATTGTCTGCAGTTGTGTCTTTCAGGACCCTGTCTGTATTGTTCGCACGCAACGGCCGGGTATTCAGTTCCTTGATATCCTGGAGTACGATGGTGGAAGTTATAAACGGCCTATCTTTCGAAGTTACATGCCTTTTCTGAAATTTCAATGGCTTCTAGGACTCTCTCTCTATAAATATTGGCTTACGTACGTTGCTGAAATCAATGTTAAGGCCAAAGTTCTCGTGATGTTCCTCTACCTCCGATTTCACGCTTTTCACCTATATAAACTTTGCCACAGCCACACGTCATTTCATAGATGCCCGCAGTGTGTAGCAATCAGGTGCGTCTTTATTTATTTATTTTTTACTGAAGAATGCGGTCTGAATACCAATTTTCCTTTTTAATTCTGCTTTTACCGTTAGTGGCTCCACAAACAAACGGTAACTTAACACGATCAGAAGGCGATTCCTGATCGTTCTTATTAGCTTAATTAATATTTCGCTTAAAGACCCTGTCTGTGAAAAACCCCTCATAGCCATTGGCCTTTATTGTCCTGTTTAAGAAAACCCAACTCCGATTCCAAGCTGTTGTCATCGTTAATACGGAAGGCAGATGAAGACAGACAGTGCTGAGGACTGCTTGCTTCTAGGCTGAAATGTTGACCTCTTGACACCTTAAAGTTCTGCAAGGCGTTTGATATCTTCAGAGTAATAGATATGCCCTACGACATAGACAGTATGGTTCAAATGGTTCAAATGGCTCTGAGCACTATGGGACTTAACATCTATGGTCATCAGTCCCCTAGAACTTAGAAATACTTAAACCTAACTAACCTAAGGACAGCACACAACACCCAGCCATCACGAGGCAGAGAAAATCCCTGACCCCGCCGGGAATCGAACCCGGGAACCCGGGCGTGGGAAGCAAGAACGCTACCGCACGACCACGAGATGTGGGCATAGACAGTATGCACAACCATGAAGGAACAGTAAGAAATGTACGAGGACTATTCCGAAAGTGAGGAACGATAGATCGCGAAATGGAAATCACAGTGAAAAACAAAACTGTTTTATTTGCAACGAATAGGTACACTTTCCAGCTACTTCTCTACACAGTCGCCGCTCAGACTTAGACATCTGTCATAGCGTTGTACCAACTGTACAATCCCCTCGTTATAGATCACAGGTGCCAGTGCTTTTCGACAATTTTCTACTCTGGACTGCAGATCGTTGTCTGTGTCAGAATATTGTCTTCATAGCCAGCAGTTCATTTGAGCATAGGTGAACCTCAGGGATAGCCAATTACGGACTGTATTGTTGGTGATCAGACACTTACCATCGAAAACGCTGCAGCGGCCTCTTCATTGCCCCAGCAAAGTGTGGCCGAGAATTGTCGTGTAGAACGAACCGCATGACAGTTATGTTATGTGGATTGCATAGCTTCAGGCGAAATTTTTCGCCCGGCCCTCATACTTGGCGGGAGACGCTAATTTCTAGTCATCTTTACGTTCTTACCGTGAGCTCAGAACTGAAAAGAGCGACGTGATGCGATCGACTGGCGTACTAGACACAGTATCCAATGCATCTGTGCAAAGCGTCATCAGATTTTCACTGTATTTTTCATTTCGCGACCGATTATTCGTTACTTTCCGAGTAACCCTAGTATAAAACGACTGCTGACTTGTATTCTGTTTTACACACCAACCGGTTTCGGTCCAAGATCATGTTAACGGTAGTCAAAATGCTATTACAAATCCAACATTACATGTCATACAGGAGCTTGGTTTATGCTGAAATCGGTACAGTACAATTTGACGTTCGTGTTATGCATTTATTAAAATATATACATACTGATATCCACATGGAAATGATGATTGGAACAATAAGAATACGAGGGCTAATCGAAAAGTATTTATTATGACCTCAAAAAAAAAATCAAGCTGTGACCACGAAATGTGGTGGTGTTGGTTCCTTTCTGCAGCTTTGCCTTTCAATGCGACACGTATTTGGTAAAGTTTGGTGATTCGGTGTGAACATGGACAAGGAAGTCAGTTAACTGCTCACGAGAGGTTTCATCTCGAACCTCACATAATATTTCTGGAAATGCTTCCCACACTATGGTTCCTTCTTCGGGAGAAAGAGGGCGAAGTTGATGGGTGGACGAGAGTAGCTGAGTTGATGATATAAGTCAGAATAACCCAAAGAAAATGGTCTGATACTTCGTTCCTCGTCAAGCAGATTTGTTTCACCACAATGGGAACGTTCGCACCATGTAACCAATGTGTCGTATCACAGAGGCAATTGACTGTTTTATATTGACTTCTAATATGTACAATGACTATAAAATTCGTATGTCTTGTACTATCTGACATTTTGTGAGATCATCCTGAACACTCAAGGAATTATTAATTAATTTTCTTCGTTTTGTTTACTGTATGGCGACAGAAAGTATATCTAAACGGGGGTCGATGCCCACGTTCGAAACATTACGTTCCTCTAAAAGACGCATAGCAGTAAAAAAGAGAGATAAAACGCAGAACATGGATTCATGCGACTTGTACAGGGGTAGGAATAGTGTGAAAATATTATACTGCAACGTCTACAAATGGAGAGTAAAAACTAAAATTTACAACATTTTCGCAAAAGTAGATTACTACACTCCTGGAAATGGAAAAAAGAACACATTGACACCGGTGTGTCAGACCCACCATACTTGCTCCGGACACTGCGAGAGGGCTGTACAAGCAATGATCACACGCACGGCACAGCGGACACACCAGGAACCGCGGTGTTGGCCGTCGAATGGCGCTAGCTGCGCAGCATTTGTGCACCGCCGCCGTCAGTGTCAGCCAGTTTGCCGTGGCATACGGAGCTCCATCGCAGTCCTTAACACTGGTAGCAAGCCGCGACAGCGTGGACGTGAACCGTATGTGCAATTGACGGACTTTGAGCGAGGGCGTATAGTGGGCATGCGGGAGGCCGGGTGGACGTACCGCCGAATTGCTCAACACGTGGGGCGTGAGGTCTCCACAGTACATCGATGTTGTCGCCAGTGGTCGGCGGAAGGTGCACGTGCCCGTCGACCTGGGACCGGACCGCAGCGACGCACGGATGCACGGCAAGACCGTAGGATCCTACGCAGTGCCGTAGGGGACCGCACCGCCACTTCCCAGCAAATTAGGGACACTGTTGCTCCTGGGGTATCGGCGAGGACCATTCGCAACCGTCTCCATGAAGCTGGGCTACGGTCCCGCACACCGTTAGGCCGTCTTCCGCTCACGCCCCAACATCGTGCAGCCCGCCTCCAGTGGTGTCGCGACAGGCGTGAATGGAGGGACGAATGGAGACGTGTCGTCTTCAGCGATGAGAGTCGCTTCTGCCTTGGTGCCAATGATGGTCGTATGCGTGTTTGGCGCCGTGCAGGTGAGCGCTACAATCAGTACTGCATACGACCGAGGCACACAGGGCCAACACCCGGCATCATGGTGTGAGGAGCGATCTCCTACACTGGCCGTACACCACTGGTGATCGTCGAGGGGACACTGAATAGTGCACGGTACATCCAAACCGTCATCGAACCCATCGTTCTACCATTCCTAGACCGGCAAGGGAACTTGCTGTTCCAACAGGACAATGCACGTCCGCATGTATCCCGTGCCACCCAACGTGCTCTAGAAGGTGTAAGTCAACTACCCTGGCCAGCAAGATCTCCGGATCTGTCCCCCATTGAGCATGTTTGGGACTGGATGAAGCGTCGTCTCACGCGGTCTGCACGTCCAGTACGAACGCTGGTCCAACTGAGGCGCCAGGTGGAAGTGGCATGGCAAGCCGTTCCACAGGACTACATCCAGCATCTCTACGATCGTCTCCATGGGAGAATAGCAGCCTGCATTGCAGCGAAAGGTGGATATACACTGTACTAGTGCCGACATTGTGCATGCTCTGTTGCCTGTGTCTATGTGCCTGTGGTTCTGTCAGTGTGATCATGTGATGTATCTGACCCCAGGAATGTGTCAATAAAGTTTCCCCTTCCTGGGAGAATGAATTCACGGTGTTCTTATTTCAATTTCCAGGAGTGTATATATCTCTATCAATACCTTGAATATCATTGTGAAGCGCATGGCAGAGGGGACGAGCCATTGTACGACTTATTCGGGCTTTCTCCCGTCCCATTCAGGCATGGATAGCGAGAGGAATGATTGCTTAAGTGAGTCTGTGCGTGTTATAATTCGCCTGATCTCATCCTCACGATCCCTACAGGACAATATATAGGAGGTTGTAATGGATTCCTAGAATCATAACTTGGAAGCCGGTTCCTCAGACTTTGTAAGTAGTCATTTTCGTTACAGTTTACAAGTATCTACAAGAGTCTGCCAGTTGAGTATTTTTCTTCATCTCTGTGACATTGTCACGTCAGGCAAACGAACTTGTGACCATTCGTGAAGCCTTTCTCCGCACACGTTCAACGTCCCCTGTCAGTCCTATCTGATGTAGGTCCCATACACTTTCCCAGTAGTCTAGGATGCGTCACACGAGTAATTTGTGAGCAGTATCCTTCGTAGGATTATTGCATTTCCCTGGTATTGTACCAATGAACCGAAATCAGGTACCTGTTTACCAACGACTAAGCCCATGTGGGCGTTCCTTTTCGTGTCCCTTCAAAGAGTTGTACTCAGGTATTTCTATGAGTTTACTGATTCCAGCTGTGACTCGCTTATATTATAATCATGGGATACTACACTTTTCCGTTTTGTAAGTGCACCGTTATACAGGGTGATTCAAAAAGAATACCACAACTTTAAAAATGTTTATTTAATGAAAGAAACATAATATAACCTTCTGTTATACATCATTACAAAGAGTATTTAAAAAGGTTTTTTTCACTCAAAAACAAGTTCAGAGATGTTCAATATGGCCCCCTCCAGATACTCGAGCAATATCAACCCGATACTCCAACTCGTTCCACACTCTCTGTAGCATATCAGGCGTAACAGTTTGGATAGCTGCTGTTATTTCTCGTTTCAAATCATCAATGGTGGCTGGGAGAGGTGGCCGCAACACCATATCCTTAACATACCCCCATAAGAAAAAATCGCAGGGGGTAAGATCAGGGCTTCTTGGAGGCCAGTGATGAAGTGCTCTGTCACGGGCTGCCTGGCGGCCGATCCATCGCCTCGGGTAGTTGACGTTCAGGTAGTTACGGACAGATAAGTGCCAATGTGGTGGCGCTCCATCCTGCTGAAATATGAATTGTTGTGCTTCTTGTTCGAGCAGAGGGAACAGCCAATTCTCTAACATCTCCAGATACTGTAGTCCAGTTACAGTAGCACCTTCGAAAAAAAGGGACCAAAAACTTTATTGGCTGAAATGGCACAGAAAACGTTCACCTTAGGCGAGTCACGTTCATACTGAGTTGTTTCCCGCGGATTCTCAGTGCCCCAAATACAGACATTGTGACGGTTGACTTTCCCGTTAGTGTGGAAAGTTGCTTCATCACTAAACACAATCTTTGAAACGAAAGATTCATCTGTTTCCATTTGAGCAAGGATAAAATCACAGAAATCGATTCTTTTAATCTTATCAGCTGCAGACAGTGCTTGAACCAATTTCAGACGATAAGGTTTCATAACTAACCTTTTTCGTAGGACTCTCCATACAGTTGATTGTGGAATTTGCAGCTCTCTGCTAGCTCTGCGAGTCGATTTTCCTGGGCTGCGAACAAATGCTTGCTGGATGCGTGCTACATTTTCATCACTCGTTCTCGGCCGTCCAGAACTTTTCCCTTTGCACAAACACCCATTCTCTGTAAACTGTTTATACCAACGTTTAATACACCACCTATCAGGAGGTTTAACACCATACTTCGTTCGAAATGCACGCTGAACAACTGTCGTCGATTCACTTCTGCCGTACTCAATAACACAAAAAGCTTTCTGTTGAGCGGTCGCCATCTTAGCATCAACTGACGCTGACGCCTAGTCAACAGCGCCTCAAGCGAACAAATGTACAACTAAATGAAACTTTATAGCTCCCTTAATTCGCCGACAGATAGTGCTTAGCTCTGCCTTTTGTCGTTGCAGTGTTTTAAATTCCTAAAGTTGTGGTGTTCTTTTTGAATCACCCTGTATATTTCAGAATACAACGGGTGACAAAAGTCATAGGATAGTCCTAATATCGTGTCGGACCTCATTATGCCCGGCATAGGCGTAGTGCAGCTACTCGGCGTGGCATGGACTCCACAGTTCGCTTACGTCCCCTGCTGAAATGCTCAGCCATGCTGCCTCTATAGCTGTCCAAATTACGAAAGTGTTGGTGGTGCAGGATTTTGCGCATGAACTGTCCCACAAATAATCAACGCGATTCATGCTGGGCGATATGGATGCCCAAATCATTCGCTTGAATTGTCTAGAACGTTTTTCAAACCAATCGCGAAAAACTGTAGCTCGGTGACATAGCGCATTGTCGTCCATAAGACCTCCATCGTTGTTTAGGAACAAGAAATCCACGAATGGTCTCCAAGAAGCGGAACACAATCATTTCAACAGTCAAAGACCGGCTCAGTTCGACCAGAGAACCTACCCATCTTTCTGGAGCTAGTGCCATCTTCTACAATGCTTTGCTGACAGTGTCGGTGCATGGCCTCGTGGGGTCTACGCCACACTTGAACCCTACCATCAGCTCTTAACTACTGAAATCGGGACTCATCTGACCTGTCCACTGTTTTCCAGTTGTCTAGGGTCCAACAGATATGTTCAGGAGATCAGCAGAGGCACTGCAGGCGATGTCGTGCTGTTCAAATGGTTCAAATGGCTCTGAGCACTATGGGACTTAACATCTATGGTCATCAGTCCCCTAGAACTTAGAACTACTTAAACCTAACTAACCTAAGGACATCATACAACAGCCAGTCATCACGAGACAGAGAAAATCCCTGGCCCCGCCGGGAATCGAACCCGGGAACCCGGGCGTGGGAAGCGAGTGTCGTGCTGTTGGCAAAGCCAGTCGCGTCGATCTCTTGGTATCACAGTCTATTTATGACAAATTTCGCCGCACTGTCATAACGGATACGATCGTCGTACATTCCACAATGGTTTCTGCGGTTATCCGCGCAGTGTTGCGTCTGTTGGCACGGACAACTCCGAGCAGACGCCGCTGCTCTCGATCGTTCAGTGAAAGTCGTCGGCCAGTGCCTTGTCCGTGATGAGAGGTAATGCCTGAAATTTGCTATACTCGGCACACTCTTGATACTGTGGATCTTGGAACATTGAATTCCCTAATGATTTCCGGAATGGAGTGTCCCATGCTTCTAGTTCCTACTACCATTCCGCGATCAGAGTCTGTTAGTCCCCGTCGTGCGGGCATAATAACGTCGGAAATATTTTCACATGAATCAGCTGAGTACAAATGACAACTTCGCCAGTACACTAAACTCTTATAACTTGCGTCCGCGGTAGATCTGACATCTGTATATGTGCGTATCGCTGTCCCATGGCTTTTGTCACGTCGGTGTATTTGAACCATGTTGCCAATTTAGCATCACTATGAAATCTTATCAAGATATGAAGGAATATTTGTGCAATTTGTTTCAGATTGTACTTCTTTATAGATGACTGCATCACCTAAGAAATCTGAGATTACTATGGTGGGTTACTGAGTCATATGCTTTTCGGAAATCTGGAAATACTGCATATACCTTACTGCCTTGATCCATAGCTTCCTGTATGTCATGTGAGAAAACTTCGAGCTGGGATTCACGTAATGGATGTTTCCGAAGACCATACAAGTTGCTTGCAGGAGGACATTCTGTTTGAGATACCTCATTATGTTGCACCTCAGAATATGTTACAAGACAGAGATGTCCAGAACATTGGACTGTAGTTATGCGGGTCATTTCTGCTACTCTTTGTATATACGGGTGTGACCTGTGCTTTCTTCCAACTAACGGTCACGAATTTTTCGTTCAAGAGATCTGCGCCAGATTATTGTTATCAGAAGTAACTCAAAGGCAAACTGAGTGTAGAATCTGATAGGGATTTCATCGGCCCCTGCTGTTTTGTTCACTTATACCATTTTCGACTGCTTCTTAACGCCACTGACACTATGTTTTACGCATCTGTTCAGTGGTACGAGAGTCAAATTGGGGCAATACCATTGGTTTTTCCTTTTTTGAGGAACATTTGACAACAGAGAGAAGTATTTCGGCTTTTGTCTCATCCATGAGCGTCTGGCTACTAATTTTGGCTCCACGAACAGTCTTTACATCCGAGCAGAATCTATATGGGTTTCATTCGACGGTATTCCAATATTGCAGGCTTTGAAAGTCTCACACATTGCTATCCACACAGCTAGTCGAGTTTAATTCAGCATCTCTTTATCTGAAGTCCTGTGTTCGATTTTGTAACTATTGACAAATAGTCTCTTCAGAAGTTACTTTACAGTGACGACATACCATGGAGCAGCCAACTCATCCTGAACTATTCTACTGGGTACATATCTATCCAACAGATTGTCAACCATTCTTTTAAAACTGCTCCCTAGTTGCACTACGTGCTCCTGTCATGAGCTAAGAGTTTCAAGTAACTTATTGAGATATGACTCGACTACTTCTTCGTCTAGTTTATTGAACATATAGATATCCCTAGTTCAACAGCCCTTTGAACTTTGGTATTCATTGCTGCTTTAAATGCATCATGGTCACTGATATTAGCTGCAGTAAGGACTTCCTGAAAGAATTCACGTCTGTTAGCTGCCATTAGATCTAAAATAGTTCAATTAGGAGTGGGATTACTAAGTAGTTTTTATAGAAGTACTGTAAGATGGTGATGTTTCACAGGATGTCTTCTCACGCCCACCACTGACAAAACTGTAATTATCTCAATTGATTGCTGGATGGTTTGATTGTTCGATAGTTTGATTGTTGGATGGTTTAAATCTGCTGCAATGATTATAGAAGGATGATGGAAGTTTCGTACTAACAAACTGAAGTTTTTTCTGAAATTTTCGGTTACATCAGGAGGTAAGTCTAGTAGTCAATAGAAGGCTCCAGTTATAATTTATGCCCGCTCTTGATACTGAGCCTTGTCTAAAGAATCTCCATTGTAGCTTGAATTTCTCGATGGGTCTGAATTCCTTGTCTACTGCGACAAATACACCACCTCCATTGCCCACTCACTGGTTTATCATTTCGGTATACATTTAAATTTTCCCCAAAAACGCTCACCGCTGTCAACTTTCGGTTGTAACAAGCTTCTTGTTACAACCGAAAGTTGACAGCGGTGAGCGTTTTTGGGGAATATATATATATATATATATATATATATATATATATATATATATATATATATATATATATGTGTGTGTGTGTGTGTGTGTGTGTGTGTGTGTGTGTGTGTGTGCATGTGCGTTACATCTCCTCCGGAACGTAGCTTCAAAATTATACCATAGATCATGAGATATGACGTCATAAACACTGAGATGCGTGAGAAACTGGCGCAGCCGCATCATGCTTCAGGTTTTAATATTCTATTCTTTACTACTAAGACAGCCAAATTAAGGAAACCCCTTGACAGCGGACAGTGCCTCTGACAACTTTCAACTGTGAAGCGCTAATGGATGTGGGCGTAAACGCTAGCAATGTATAGAGCTATGAAAAGGCGTTCCCGTAGACACACTTACAAAATCGCATTGTTGACATGCGAAGCAGCTGCGCCCAGCGTACAGAAACTGTCAGGTATCGTGTTTCTTAATTTAAATACTGTACTCATACATTTGTACATTATGCATACTTCTTTGTACGACTGCTTCATTATTTCAATGATGTTTTCACGAATACATTGAAGACATTTTTTCGATGCTAAACTACAATCACAGTTGACTTTTTGTTTTCATTTCTAACAGAAAAGTAGCAGAATGAATACCTGAGCGCTGCCGGGTTTGTCAGCTAGTAGTTCATAAAGATAGTGCAAACCGTGCGTGCACTGGAACGAATTACAGAGCTAAAAACTATACCACTTAGAGACGGTTAATATTGTCATTATGCTTACAAGAATTTCCTTTCTTTAAATCAGATTGTGTAAACAATTCTGTAGCTTACTGTTCACACTAGGGATAGCGTCTTTGACTAGGAATCTAAACGTATGGGTCATGGGTTCGAACATTACCATTGCATAAATTTTGAATCAAAATAATCAGCAGTGGCAACCTAAGACTTCCGGCATAAGAATTCACCCTCGTCCAGCCAACGATCTTGTCAAAGAGGGCGGAGGAATGGGGAGAGTTTCAGAGCTCTTTGTGGCCCGTGAGGTGGGGAACTGCAACTAAAAGGTGGAAGAATCAGCAATACCCAACGTGCTAGAAGATGGTGAGGGAACGAGTATAGGGTAGTTTCAACAGCAGCAGAAAATGGTATAACGGATCTAGAATTCGTCATGAGTGGAAAGATAGGTCATAGTATGAGTTACTGTGAACAGTTCAGTGACAGGGTTGTCCTCATCAGATTCGACACCAAATCAACACTGAAAATACATCAGGTATATATACCAACGTCGCAAGCAGAAAATGATGAAAGTATATGACGATACTGTACGGGTAATTCGGTACGTAATGGGAGATAAATGTCTGTCATTGGGACTGGAATGCGGTTGTATGAGAAGGAGCAGAAGAAAGAATTACTGGACTATGGGCTTGGTGGGAGGAATGAGAGAAGGGAATGACTGAGTTTCACAATTAATTTAAGCTATTAATAGCGAATAATCCTGCGAACGGCAAAGGTCCCGAGTTCGAGTCTCGGCCCGGCACACAGTTTTAATCTGCCAGGAAGTTCCAATCTGTTTAAGAATTATAAGAGGTGGAGGTATACTTGAAAAAGGAGGGAAATGCTGGAAGTTTCCAGTTATACTACGTAATGGTCAACCAGACATCCCGAAATCGGATACTGGATTGTAAGTCATACCCTAGGAGCAAATATAGACTCAGATCACAATCTGGTAATGAGCAAGAAGAGGCTGAAGTTCAGGAGACTAGTCAGGAAGAACTAGTGTGTGTAGAAGTGGGAAAATTAAGCATTTAAGAGATACGCTTGAAGTTCTCTGACACTGTAAATACTGCGATAAGAATATCTCAGTAAATAGTCAGGTGAAGACGAATGGGCATTTCTAAAGACGGTAATCACAGAAGTAAGTACAAAGCAGGTAAGTGCGAAGAAGCCATGAATTACAGAAAAAATACTTCAGTTGATCGTCGAAAGAAGGAAGTACAAAAATGTTCAGGGAAATTCAGGAAGAGAGAAATAAAAGTCACTTAGGAATGAAATAAATGGAAATAGGCGATACGCCTGGGTGAAAAATGTGAAGAAATCGAAAAATAAGTGATCGTCGCAAAGACTGACTCAACATACAGAAAAGTTAAATCAACCTTCGATTATATTAAAAGCAGGGGCTGTAGCATTAAGAACGCATTGCGAACTCCACTATTAAATGTTGAGAAGATAGTGGATAGGTGCAAAGAGTCCATTGAAGGCCTGTATAAGGGGGGCAGACATGACGTGACGTGACGTGATAGAAAAATGGAAATGAGCGTTTGGCGGCATTGGCCGGGAGGCCCCTTGCGGACCTTATTACATTCGACGCCACATTGGGCGACCTGCGCGCCGGATGGGGATGAAATGATGATGAAGACAGCACAACACCCAGTCCCTCAGCGGTGAAAATCCCCGAGCCAGCGAGGAATCGGACCTTGGCCCGCAGGACAGCAATACGTCACGCTGACCACTCAGCTATCGTGGCGGACACTTGATAGAAGAAGACACAGAAGTCGCCAGGGAAGAGACAGGAAATCCAGTGTTATACTCACAATTTAAAGCAGCTTTGGACTACCTAAGATCAAATAAGGCAGAAGGGGTACAAAACATTCCATTGTAATTTCTAAAATCTTTGGGGAAAGTGGGGATAAAATATTTACGTTGGTTTGTAGAATGTATAAGCCCGGTCATATATCATTTGATTTTTCGGGGAAACGTCATCCACACAATTCGAAAAAAGCACGAGTTGACAAGTGTGAGAATTACGCACCATCAGATTAACAGCTCATACATCCAAGTTGCTGACAAGACTAACAAAGAATACAGAAGAATGGAAATAAGTGTCCAAGGAATAGAAAAGCAACTGGAATCACTCAACAGAGGAAAGTCCACTGGACCTGACGGGATACCAATTCGATTCTACACAGAGTACGCGAAAGAACTTGCCCCCTTCTAACAGCCGTGTACCGCAAGTCTCTAGAGGAACGGAGGGTTCCAAATGATTGGAAAAGAGCACAGGTAGTCCCAGTCTTCAAGAAGGGTCGACGAGCAGATGCGCAAAACTATAGACCTATATCTCTGACGTCGATCTGTTGTAGAATTTTAGAACATGTTTTTTGCTCGAGTATCATGTCGTTTTTGGAAACCCAGAATCTACTGTGTAGGAATCAACATGGATTCCGGAAACAGCGATCGTGTGAGACCCAACTCGCGTTATTTGTTCATGAAACCCAGAAAATATTAGATACAGGCTCCCAGGTAGATGCTATTTTTCTTGACTTCCGCAAGGCGTTCGATACAGTTCCGCACTGTCGCCTGACAAACAAAGTAAGAGCCTACGGAATATCAGACCAGCTGTGTGGTTGGATTGAAGAGTTTTTAGCAAACAGAACACAGCATGTTGTTATCAATGGAGAGACGTCTACAGACGTTAAGGTAACCTCTGGCGTGCCACAGGGGAGTGTTATGGGACCATTGCTTTTCACAATATATATAAATGACCTAGTAGATAGTGTCGGAAGTTCCATGCGGCTTTTCGCGGATGATGCTGTAGTATACAGAGAAGTTGCAGCATTAGAAAATTGTAGCGAAATGCAGGAAGATCTGCAGCGGATAGGCACTTGGTGCAGGGAGTGGCAACTGTCCCTTATCATAGACAAATGTAATGTATTGCGAATACATAGAAAGAAGGATCCTTTATTGTATGATTATATGATAGCGGAACAAACACTGGTAGCAGTTACTTCTGTAAAATATCTGGGAGTAAGCGTGCGGAACGATTTGAAGTGGAATGATCATATAAAATTAATTGTTGGTAAGGCGGGTACTAGGTTGAGATTCAATGGGAGAGTGCTTAGAAAATGTAGTCCAGCAACAAAGGAGGTGGTTTACAAAACACTCGTTCGACCTATACTTGAGTATTGCTCATCAGTGTGGGATCCGTACCAGATCGGGTTGACGGAGGAGATTGAGAAGATCCAAAGAAGAGCGGCGTGTTTCGTCACAGGGTTATTTGGTAACCGTGATAGCGTTACGGAGATGTTTAATAAACTCAAGTGGCAGACTCTGCAAGAGAGGCGCTCTGCATCGCGGTGTAGCTTGCTCGCCAGGTTTCGAGAGGGTGCGTTTCTGGATGAGGTATCGAGTACATTGCTTCCCCCTACTTATACCTCCCGAGGAGATCACGAATGTAAAATTAGAGAGATTAGAGCGCGCACGGAGGCTTTCAGACAGTCGTTCTTCCCGCGAACCATACACGACTGGAACAGGAAAGGGAGGTAATGACAGTGGCACGTAAGGTGCCCTCCGCCACACACCGTTGGGTGGCTTGCGGAGTATGAATGTAGATGTAGATGTAGATGTAGATGTAGATGTAAAATTGGGGATGTGTTACATGACGATTAGTTAGGAAAGGTAAAGGCAACAGAGAGGCAGTGCTGACGCTGCGGTTCTTAACAGAAACAAGCCCTAAGAAAAATCAAGACTCTTTCATAGCATTTCTTGGTCTGGAAAATGCGTTCGATAGTGGAAAATGGTCCAAGATATTCGAAAATCTAAGAAAAATTAGGATGTGCTTTAGGGAAAGACGAGTATCATACTAAAATGGAACACTACGGTTGTAAGGACAAGAACGAAGTTCTCGGATTAAAAATGAGAACATTGTTTCTCCCCTACTGTTTAATCTATGCATCGAAGAAGTAGAGACGGAAGTAAAGGGTTCAAGAGTTGTTTAACATTCAAGGTGAAATGATATCAGTGATTAGATTTGCTGATGACATTGCGATCCTGAGTGAAGATGAAGAAGAATTACGGGATCTGTTGGTTTGAATGGAATGAAAAGTCAAATGAGTGCAGAATATGGATTAAGAATAAACCGTAAAAAGAAGAAAGTAATGAGAATTAGCAGAAATGAGAACAGCGTGAAACTTAACATCGGAATTGGGATCACGAAGTAGATGAAGTTAAGGAATGCTGCTTCATAATCAGGAAAATAACCGGTGATGGACGGAGCACGGAAGACATAAAATGCAGCCTAGCCCTACAGAAAGTGTATACAGTGCTAGGAGAAGTCTAGTATTGTCAAACATAGGCCTTAATCTGAGGAAGAAATTTCTGATGATCTATATCTACATCTTCAGTTTGGATTCCGTAGAAATGTTGGAACACGTGAGGCAATACTAACCTTACGACTTATCTTAGAAGAAAGATTAAGAAAAGGCAAACCTACGTTTCTAGCATTTGTAGACTTAGAGAAAGCTTTTGACAACGTTAACTGGAATACTCTCTTTCAAATTCTGAAGGTGGCAGGGGTAAAATACAGGGAGCGAAAGGCTATTTACAATTTGTACAGAAACCAGATGGCAGTTATAAGAGTCGAGGGGCATGAAAGGGAAGCAGTGGTTGGGAAAGGAGTGAGACAGGGTTGTAGCCTCTCCCCGATGTTATTCAATCTGTATATTGAGCAAGCAGTAAAGGAAACAAAAGAAAAATTCGGAGTAGGTATTAAAATTCATGGAGAAGAAGTAAAAACTTTGAGGTTCGCCGATGACATTGTAATTCTGTCAGAGACAGCAAAGGACTTGGAAGAGCAGTTGAACGGAATGGACAGTGTCTTGAAAGGAGGATATAAGATGAACATCAACAAAAGCAAAACGAGGATAATGGAATGTAGTCAAATTAAATCGGGTGATGCTGAGGGGATTAGATTAGGAAATGAGACACTTAAAGTAGTAAAGGAGTTTTGCTATTTAGAGAGTAAAATAACTGATGATGGTCGAAGTAGAGAGGATATAAAATGTAGACTGGCAATGGCAAGGAAATCGTTTCTGAAGAAGAGAAATTTGTTAACATCGAGTATAGATTTAAGCGTCAGGAAGTCGTTTCTGAAATTATTTGTATGGAGTGTAGCCATGTATGGAAGTGAAACATGGACGATAACCAGTTTGGACAAGAAGAGAATAGAAGCTTTCGAAATGTGGTGCTACAGAAGAATGCTGAAGATAAGGTGGGTAGATCACGTAACTAATGAGGAGGTATTGAATAGGATTAGGGAGAAGAGAAGTTTGTGGCACAACTTGACTAGAAGAAGGGATCGGTTGGTAGGACATGTTTTGAGCCATCAAGGGATCACAAATTTAGCATTGGATGGCAGCGTGGAGGGTAAAAATCGTAGAGGGAGACCAAGAGATGAATACACTAATGAGATTCAGAAGGATGTAGGTTGCAGTAGGTACTGGGAGATGAAGAAGCTTGCACAGGATAGAGTAGCATGGAGAGCTGCATCAAACCAGTCTCAGGACTGAAGACCACAACAACAACAACATATCTACATCTACACAGATACTACGCAGGCCAACGTATGACGCATAGAGGAGGGCAGCCTATACCACTATTTGTCATTTCCCTTCCTGTACCACTCGCAAACACAGCGAGGGAAAAACTAATGCCTATATGACTCGGTATGATGGCTAATCTCTCGCATCTTATCTTCGTGGTCCTTACGCGACAATGTATGTTACAGACAGCAGACTCATTCTGCAGTGTGCTTCAGATGACGGTTCTCTAAATTTTCTCAGTAGTGTTCCTCGAAAAGAACTTCGCCTTCCATCCAGGGATTTCCCATTTGAGATCCCGAAACATCTCCGTAACATTACCGTGTTGTTCGAACCTACCCGTAATAGGTGTAGCAGCCCGCCTCTGCATTGCTTCGATGTGTTCTTTTAATCTATCTTGGTGCGGATCTCAAACACACTAGCGGTACAAGAATAGGTCGCACTGACATCCAACTATAGGTCTCCTTTACAGATGAACCACGCTTTGCTAAAATTCTCCAAATAAATCAGATTCGACCATTTGCCTTGCTTACCCGTACCCCTTACATGCTCGTTCGCTTTCACGTCGCATTGAAATGTTAAATCACATGACTGTGTCAAGCTGAGTACTACTAATGCTGTATCCGAACATCAAGAGTTTGTTTTTCCTACGCATCCTCATTAATTTATATTTTTCTACAGGTAGAGCTAGCTGTCATTCGTCGAACGAATCAGAAATTTTTGCCAGGCGTCTTGTATCCTGCTGCAGTCACTCAATGTTTGGAGCACACCATTGTACGGCAGTGAAACATGGACTGTGGGAAAACAGAATTGCAGTATTTTAGATGTGGTGCTGCAAAAGAACATTGAAAATCAGGTGGACTGATAAGGTAAGAAATGAGGGAGTTCTCAGCAGGATCAGTGAGGAAAGGTGTATATGGATAACAATGAGAACAAAAAGGGACAGAATAATGAGGCATCTGTTAAAACATCGGGGAGTAACTTCCATAGTTCTACAGGGAGCTGCCGAGGGTACATACACATAAAATTGGTTGTGGATAATACGAATGGCAGACAGATTTGTTGGAAGGGTTCTGGGATAGGACAGTGCGTCTGTAGAGGAAGTCGCGAAAAACGCGCTAGTGTAACATATTGTAGACTGTTCTCCAACATTTCGAGACCTAGGAGGCTTGCCTTAGATAATGAATGGTTTCAAAGACGAAATTCAAGGACCGCAAAAATCCGTGCACTCCATAGTGTAACACAAATAGTCTGGGAATCTGAATGGAAATACCTGGAAGAAGGGCTGTGCAGATGTGTTGATTATACGGACCCGTATTTGCTGAAGACCGTGCGATATTTCTGATGCCGCAGTCATGTGATGTATAGGAGTTAGGAGTGCAGGGTAAAAGGAGATTAGGGCTCTTTCGATCGTAGAAAGAAACAGCTTTATTGAGAGTGGTTACCGGTTTAGACCAGATGTTGACCGTCTTCGGATCATAGTCCTTTGACGAGGTGTGGGGACGATGGCATTGATCAAGATCATGGATACCACCTACTGACGTTCTTCAGACGTTTGTAGATAATTTTCCCACACACTCTGTATGTGAACTGAATAGTACAGCAAAATCGCTAAAATGAATACAGACAACTTCCGATACGCGCAGCAGAACGGCTTTCGGAGTACAAAAGGTGTTTGATTATTATAGGTACAAACTAAAGGAGAAAACAGAGGGCGCAGAACAAGCGAATACTCCTAATAACCGTAGGTCCGGAAACCAGTGGTTTACCCCTACACGACGGATTACGACTGAGTACATGAACACCTTATAACAGCTCTTGACGATCCCAACCGCAGATTTGCACATGACGACAAACACACTGCAACGAGTGTTCCACGTGGCCTTCGTTCATATGAAGGCAGGCTTCAGCACGACTCATCACCGATGACTGTAGACGTTAAAAAATTCGGGGCGTCTTCCGAATGCAATGACAAGCATCAACGCGTAATATGTAGAAGATATGTATGCGACTGAGTCTCTACTACCACGTCCAACATATTAAGTATTGCAAGCACGCTTGTGGACATTGATTTACATCTGTGGGAAAAGTCGAAAATCTGTGCTGGACAGGGATTTGAACCCGGTCTCATGCTTACTAGGCAGATGCCCTGACCATGTTTCTCCTGACCTTATTTTGTTCATAACTGATCGTTGGATTTGTTCCGGGCGGACGTTCCATGACACCTGTTAAAGTTCATCGTTGATCCGTTCACGCAGTTTTTTTTTATTTTTTTTATTTTTATTACATAGGGCAGCTAACCCTCTCACCGAGTAACATGAGCGGCACCATTAAGCCACCCGGACACATTAATCCTCGCATCTGCACAGACTACCGTAACACGCCTCCCATTAGATCCAAATTTATCCAGCTGATCTCCAACTTATCTCCTCACCACTGACGTAGTACCCCTGCCCATTATCCTCCTCATTCGCGGCGTATCGCCGATTCCCCGAAGAGTTCGAGCGTGGCATGACTCTGCACTTGGTTAATAATGGCTGCAGTATCAAAAAGTTGGCTATTCTTTGCGACATGTCCGAAAGAACAAACACCACATGTACAATTTAATACAGTTGTTGAAACTCGGTGAACACAGTTTAGGCCTCAAAGAAGTCAACAGTTCCCCTTCCTCATTTTCTTATAGCACTCGACGCCAACAGAACAATATTGATGTGCACGTAATATTGCGTCTGTGCATGCACGACTTTTCTCACTTTTTAGCAGGGTAGCGGAATCGCACTTCTGGCGAGTTGTATGTGGGTACTAATGCCAGAAGAGAGCCGCTGGTCAGCTGCGTACTGAATTACAGCGCTATTTTCTAAACTAATGAGGACACAAAATGTCAGTGTCAGTAGCCAGAGTAGAACGAAATACATGAATGGCAGCGCACAGCTTAACGACTACAAATTGCAGGTGTCAGATAAACGTGCGCCGAGTTGAAATCACGAGCATCAGTTACAGGTGTTGCTATTCCCTCCAGCCTCCCTGCCCTTTCTGCCCTCTCCCCCTGTGACGCACCAATGGACGGTGTAACAGTTGGAAGCGCGCTGACTGAGTGAATGCGCACGTCATCACTTATTCTTGGAGCGCTGCTGGAACTTTTGGCTTGCTGGTTGTCGCCGGGTGCTACTAGTGGTTGTAAATGTTATCAATCTTGTAAAATTACATATAGGATCGATTTGATGTATTGATATATCTAAACTTTGTGCGTTTAGGTTATAAATCATGTAATGTATTGTACATTTGTAAGTTTTATTCTTTACGAGAAAATCTGTATAAATACTTTTGAAAGGGTTTTCTTAACAGAAAGTCATAGGGAAGTCGGTTATTGCGAAAGCTCGGCAGTCTATTTTAATAGAAAAGAGCATTAAGAACTTTAAATACGTGTTTTCCGGGCACGAAACTCGCAAAAGCGGTTGTTGTTGTTGTGGTCTTCAGTCCAGAGACTGGTTTGATGCAGCTCTCCATGCTACTCTATTCTGTGCAAGCTTCTTCATCTGCAACCTACATCCTTCTGAATCTGTTTAGTGTATTCATCTCTTGGTTTCCCTCTACTATTTTTACCCTCCACGATGCCCTCCAATACCAAATTGGTGATCCCTAGATGACTCAGAATATGTCCTACCAACCGATCCTTTCTTCTAGTCGTGTCACAAATTTCTCTTTTCCCCAATTCTGTTCAGTACCTCCTCATTAGTTATGTGATCTACCCATCTAATCTTCAGCATTCTTCTGTAGCACCACATTTCAAAAGCTTCTATTCTCTTCTTGTCTAAACTATTTATTGTCCACGTTTCACTTCCATACATGGCTACACTCCATTCAGAAACGACTTCCTGACACTTAAATCTATACTCGATGTTAACAAATTTCTCTTCTTCAGAAACACTTTCCTTGCCATTGCCAGTCTACATTTTACATCCTCTCCACTTCGACCATCGTGAGTTATTTTGCTCCCCAAACAGCAAAACTCATTTACTACTTTAAGCCTCTCATTTCCTACTCTAATTCCCTCAACATCACCCGATTTAATTCGACTACATTCCATTATCCTCGTTTTGCTTTTGTTGATGTTCATGTATTACCACAAATTAAGATGTGTGAAGAAGGCGGAAGTCCACCGACATTAAGGCCGTCAGATCTGTGCAATATAATGATGGTTTGCTCGAGGAATGAGTGGCTCACTCATCAGATTGCCGTCACAAGTGCTCAGACATGTAATTTCAAAGTTAGCAGTGGCTGCAGATGTTCATCTGGTATTTATGTAACTTGATCGTAAGATCAAGATGTGCCCATTGTGCAATAGCTATTAACGGTAACACAAACTGTAAGTTTAGTTAATAAGTCAATACGATGTTCGTTGTTGAGGATCGAGATGCTTTATATACGAAAGACAAACTGCACTCCTTTCACAAAGTGTTCTACTTGTTGTTATAAATTACTATTGTATTTAGTATTAGAACTTCTGAAATACACAAAACCGTAGCTCAATATTCAGTTAACTGCTCTATGTGAATTAAGAGACTAGAAATCTACTCTGTAGGAATCAGCATGGGTTTCGAAAAAGACGGTCGCGTGAAACCCAGCTCGCGCTATTCGTCCACGAGACTCAGAGGGCCATAGACACGGGTTCACAGGTAGATGCCGTGTTTCTTGACTTCCGCAAGGCGTTCGATACAGTTCCCCACAGTCGTTTAATGAACAAAGTAAGAGCATGTGGACTACCAGACCAATTGTCTGATTGGACTGAGGAGTTCCTAGATAACAGAACGCAGCATGTCATACTCAATGGAGAGAAGTCTTCCGAAGTAAGAGTGATTTCAGGTGTGCCGCAGGGGAGTGTCATAGGACCGTTGCTATTCACAACATACATAAATGACCTGGTGGATGACGTCGGAAGTTCACTGGGGCTTTTTGCAGATGATGCTGTGGTGTATCGAGAGGTTGTAACAATGGAAAATTGTACTGAAATGCAGGAGGATCTGCAGCGGATTGACGCATGGTGCAGGGAATGGCAATTGAATCTCAATGTAAACAAGTGTAATGTGCTGCGAATACATAGAAAGATAGATCCCTTATCATTCAGCTACAAAATAGCAGGTCAGCAACTGGAAGCAGTTAATTCCATAAATTATCCGGGAGTACGCATTAGGAGTGATTTAAAATGGAATGATCATATAAAGTTGATCGTCGGTAAATCAGATGCCACACTGAGATTCATTGGAAGAATACTAAGGTAATGCAATCCGAAAGCAAAGGAAGTAGGTTACAGTATGCTTGTTCGCCCACTGCCTGAATACTGCTCAGCAGTGTGGGATCCGTACCAGATAGGGTTGATAGAAGAGATAGAGAGGATCCAACGGAGAGCAGCGCGCTTCGTTACAGGATCATTTAGTAATCGCGAAAGCGTTACGGAGATGATAGATAAACTCCAGTGGAAGACTGTGCAGGAGAGACGCTCAGTAGCTCGGTACGGGGTTTTGTTAAAGTTTCGAGAACATACCTTCACCGAAGAGTCGAGCAGTATATTGCTCCCTCCTATATCTTGCGAAGAGACCATGAGAATAAATCAGAGAGATTAGAGCCCACACAGAGGCATACCGACAATCCTTTTTTCCACGCACAATACGAGACTGGAATAGAAGGGAGAACCGATAGAGGTACTCAGGGTACCCTGCGCCACATACCGTCAGGTGGCTTGCGGAGTATGGATGTAGATCTAGTAGAAGTGACAGATTACTGACTATTGTGTACTATAGTTCAATTCTTTTATCTTGGCGTATCGCGCATGCCCGCCCAGACGCGGGAGATTCCTGCGTTGCCAGTTGTACGCGCCAAGAGAAGCAGCGCCGTAGTATAGTTCGCAAACTTACGTTTAGGGAGGAGCGCGGAGTTTATGAAGTAAAACCACCACGGCCGCATTAAACCTTCCGTTGTTACAGAGACGTGCTCCCCGCATTCAGCGATGTGCGCGATTTTGTCATCATTGCACTGCTCGCCTGTGCAGACACAGGGTGTTTCGACTGCTTTGACACACTTTATCATTCGATTTCACCAAAACTATTTGGCCCAAAAATTTGATTTTTACACATCCTCTTGACTGATACCTTCCCCCCATAAATGACTTAATTTTGTTTCGATGTTCAACGCAGTTATTGTGCCGCATTAGATGTAGTAAACCACTGCACGAAATTTGAAGAGTTTGCATAAGTAAAAGTCCATAGCGTATACTTTCCGTATGGTCGATTTTAGTTTCCACTAGAAATTTCAAAAAAATTACATTCAAACGAATAAAATTCATGAAGTAAGACACTGCGATAGTGTTTTTAAATAAAGAAAATATTAAGCACCGAACAAGGGTTGAATTCAGAACCTTTCACTTAGCAGCCATACACTTCAACCATTACGCTAACGCAGGTCGTTATTAAATAGTGCTTCTGGAGAACTTTGAATATCACATAAAATACCTACAAACACTGATCGTATGGCTATGAATTATTCACGTTTCGTCGAAGTACAATAGGAAATAAACAATTACTGCTGTTCTTTATTGCGAAAAAAGCGGTTAGTGTGAATGATACAAACACCTTTCCTTGCTATCGCATGAATTAGGAGGCTTATTGCTTGTTTGGTTTAATTAATTAATAGAATATGAAGCAATTGGTATAAAGAAGACTTTTTCCAAACTTTCTATAAAAGAAAGTCTGCTATCAAGACATTGCTTTTGTTCAATTACTTTGTTTATGACTCAACGTTTCTAAAAGTGAAGACACTCGTCTGTGCTCTGCATTGCAGTCGAGCTCTGGCAACGTCGTTCTCTGTTCATTGGCTGACTGTTTTTTGTGACGTCAGATGCGCAGAACGAACCTAAACTCGGCCGCCGTCATAAATGACGCACACTTTAATATATTTTGTCAGACTTGTGCCAACAATTGGTTTTAACTGGATTGGGGAACTTTAAACTCCTCATCAATCTTTTGCCTTTGAGGACTCTTGTTGTTTTGAAGGAACTTTTGAAGAATACGTTCAGTTGAGAATACTTACACGTTAATCACTACTCTCTGAACAGTCCTTAAGAGGTGCTATAAATGTTGCACACTAAAATTCACTGTTTATACTAATGATTGTTCCCCAAACTAATTTATGTACATTATAATTTAGTGTGTGCCAGAGTTATATCTACCTCTGTCACAATCAAGGACTTTTGGCTTTACACAGATCATGCTTGTCTTGCAAAATGTAATAGAGTAGTAGTACAACAAAGAATTATCCCTAATTGTTAAGGTCCCGCACCACAGTCGGTAAATTCGGAATTCTCATAGGATCATTTTGTCGTCCGTCTGTCTTTCTACCTCCGATTGTTAAGACCCAGTTTTCTCAGGAACGGCTAGAGGTATCAACTTGCAATTTATGTCACGCAGTAAGGTCCACTGCCTTCTGCTGTGTACAATATTAAAGCTTCTACGTCAATGCCATCATAAGATACGATTGTTCTTCTGATACTGGTAGAATCACTCATCAAAATCTTAAGAGTCAATGGCGAATTCCGGGGGGGGAGGGGGCAGCGAGGGGGGGACGTTCTCTCTACCCTCCCCCTCCCAAACAGCTGCAGAAAGAAAGAAAGGAGAAAGAGAAAGAAAGAAAGAGGGAGAGGGAGGGAGAAGGAGGGGAAGGGGTGTGTGTGTGTGTGTGAGAGAGAGAGAGGGGGGGGGAGGGAGGGGAAGGGGTGAGAGAAAGGGAGAGGGAGAGGGAGGGGAAGGTGTGAGAGAGGGAGAGGGAGAGGGAGAGGCAGAGGGAGGGGAAGGGGTGAGAGAGAGAGAGAGAGAGAGAGAGAGAGAGAGAGAGAGAGAGAGGGAGAGAGAGGGAGGGAGGGGAAGGGGTAAGACAGAGAGAGAGGCAGGGAGGGAGGGAGGGACAGTCTCTTATTTCAAAATTAGTGCCACAAATCCCACAAGGACGTGTCCGCTTTCTGATCATTGTGACTCTCCTCCCCTCACCCCCGCGAGACATAATTCTGTGTCCTCCCCTGTATACGGTAATTTGCATTGACTTCGAATCATAAAATCTGACGAAAGGCATGTTGTCACAGTAGAACTAAGGAAAAATCCGAAAATTGTGAATTTGTAATAATAACACATAAAAATATCCTGTTTTGCCCTTGAAAACTTACGTTGCATGCGTAATGCATCAAAAGTTTCAGGAACTTCTGTAGGAATTTCTATATGGTTTTCAGAAACTGGTAGAGCGATTCACAAGAGAGGTTTGTGTATACAATTTACAAATATTTCGTGCTAGTTGTTTGAGCTGCAATGAAGTGAAGTCCCCCAGCACTGTGGAAGATAGACATAAGGATCCTGAGTATTGCACCATGCTTACGACAGCATCGAAAGTCTTCCACGAACTACTCATTCTACATACAAGTATTTCATGACACACTGTGCCTACAGCACATGCAGCGTCTACAATGTTTCCAAGCAAAGTAACACCGGTAACTGCGGCAGCATAATACTTCCACTGTTTTGGGTGAAGTCCTGATTTCACATAACATATCCGTTCAAGTTTTCCACAGAACAATTTGACATCAACGTAACATTATTAGTCATATGGGTGGCTGTACCGTTTTCGTCTCTGGAGGCTTCCGTCAAATCTTACCAGTAACCGAAAAATGGATGAGAGCACATGATGTAAACGCATCTACAATTGCCAGTCAGGGAAATATGTTAATATAGCCCCAACATTAATAAAATAAATGAAAAACTACAATACGTAATGTGGAATTACATGAAATTGAAACTTAAAATCATCTCAAAAGTCTCGAATTCGTGGGAATGATATATTGCCAGCATCGATATCGATAACAGGCAAAAAGCGTCATCAATTTAAATTCCCGAGAAGAATGAACTATCTACATCCATAATTAAGTTTGTACGAAACCCTCAGAGCGCGAATCCTAGTCGCACTTTTCTGGTTTTTTTGCCAAACTTAAAATTAAAGAGTGAGTATGTTTACAAGTTGCGCCTGCATCGCAGGACGCTGTATTTATTTGGTAACAATATCGTACATTTTCTTTTCCAATACACAACAGCTTCTGATTTGTTGGGGAACATTGTGTGATGGAGGATTACAATACCTACGCACCCACGTTGCCATTCCCTCTCTGTCTCTATTCACGAAACCAAGTTTGACGCAGCCAAGTATTCACAACTGTAACGTTGATTCATCCTCCGTTGTACTTAAGTTTCCTTCCGACTACAGCCTCTATAGCAGAAACGGAGCAGAATATTAATTAACATGGAAAAGCTCCACTACTCTGTAATTAAAAGCCAGGGAGTTCCACAGAGGCTGTTAGGCGTCAAAGCCATGTTTAGTTAAATTCCTGCTGCTGCAAGTGCCATCATCTGTGCAACCACCAAGCCTAAGTCAGCTAAAAAACCACAAGGATCTTGTCAATTTTCGTCACTTTGATTCCTTTGCGTGACGCATCTGAGAGCACTGAGGAGTTCGAATTCTGTTGTACGATCGGGCACGTCGTCAGCCGACTGTTCTGTGGGAACCGTAAAATACATTTTTGAGACAGTGTGTCCTCCTTTCCCATGAGTGGGTGGCACTCCCACTGAACAAGCATAAGGAAATTTGTAAATAGTTTTGAAGTGGTACATGTTAGCTTCTTGCATGAAACAAGCTATTAGGCAATTAATTTTGATAATTATCTCACGGGTTAGGGATTTTAATATTTTTGACAGATATATCTACGGCCCCGCTAGGATCTTCCATAGTTTATTTTGATGAAAGGATGTACTAGAACCCCATATCATCGGTTGATATAATCGTCCTATACTTGGTGTTCATTAGTTGCCTGATAAACGGTAGTTTGGAAATTTATAAAAGTATACAATAATCGTGCACTTCAGATTTAAATATTTAACTTACGCCTTCTGCCTACTGCAGTTACGGACGACAGTACAGCTGGTCAATACGTTTCAGGGTTACACATTAATGATCTGTACTTTTAAGCAACTTCACTTAAAATGTTCAGATTCATAAATGGATAATAAATAGAAGGAAATCGGATGTGAAATGTTTTCATCATGAATTAACATGTCGTAAAGTGAATGTTAAATTGTACTTCCATAAAAAACGAAATAAAAATGTAGAAACGGTATCATGTAACACCGAAAGCGGATGTTGAAAGTAACCCTCATTACTGTTTTGACGCACCCGGTAGCTGAATGGTCAGCGTGACGGATTGTCAATCCTGTGGGCCCGGGTTCGATTCCCGGCTGGATCAGGGAATATTCTCCGCCCAGGGACTGGGCGTTGTATTGTCCTCATCATCCTATCATCCTTATCGACTGCAGGTCGCCGAAGTAGCGTCAAATTGAAAGACCGGAACCCGGCGAACGGTCTGCCTGGGGGGGCCCCAGCCATACGATTAAATAAATAAAATTGCTGTTTTGATCAAAGATCATTTTCCAGCAACAGCAGCACAAACGTCATAAATGGAGAGGGTACAGTGTCAAAAATTCGACCGGAATCTAGACCACGAAGCTAGAATTAGATACCATGGAACTAATTACGTGAATTTGAGATGTGCAGTAATTGAACATTTCACATTACCTGCGTGAGCTGTAAAGATGCCTATACGGTGCAGGAAATGTAAATGATATTTGACAGAACAGGAGCCGTAGCGACATTTTAGAGACTTGCAACTGCTGAATGATGCAACTGGTGTCGAGTAAAAGAGATCCTGATTTCAAAATTAAATATCTCGAAGAAAAAAGTGTGGGAGAGGAGTGTATAGACGGTATCTGTATTGTGAAAGCTATATGAATTTTATACAGAAGTTTCGAAATAGTTTGAAAAGTTGCCAAGATATGGCGTTTAATCGTAATACGTTGTGCCTATGTATAGTGTACCGCAGCCCAGAGCTATCAGTTTCACCGTTGAAACGAGAAAGGAGGCCAGCATACGGAAGGAAGAAACTGAAATCATGTATTCCACTGAAAAGCCTGTTTTTTCCTGGTACTGGAATATCACAGGTGCGAACACAGCCCTACGGCAACAAGGAGTAGTTTTCAAACAAGATTTAATGTTCGAAAAGGAGATGCGAGAATCATTTGAAACTCTTTCGGAAACTGCATTGGACATGCAGCGTTGCTGGTGGTCCATCGGGGAATATTGGCCCCAGGAAAACTGTACTTACTCCTGAAAATGTTTCCACGATTTCTGGAATTATTCAGCAAAAACTAAGGGAATGTGTCCTAAGAACTGCAGCGGTGACTGATCTGAAGCATTTCAGTAGAAAATACTGAGAGTCTACACACGTTTCCACTCAAAATCCAAAGACACAAGTACGTACCTTCATGAGCCATGCGGCAGGGGGCTGACTTTGTGAACCGGATCCTCACAATGATTGATTATGAAAGATTTGAAACTGGCTACATCTGGTTCGCGGGTGAAGCACACTTTTACCTGAATGGAGTCGTGAATAAACAAAACTGACGGTGTTAGGGTTCCGGATAATCGCCATTTGTGTGGAGAGAAACCAGTGTGTTCTCCAGAAATTACAGTTTGGGCTACATAATGCAGTAATGGCATTATTGGCATTGTTTGGGCGAGAAAAGAACGACTAGTCGCTGAACGTCTAGCGTATGAGGATAGACGAGGTACGGAGTGGTTCATGCTAGATGAGGCCAGATCATTTCATAGGATGGCGCTTTCTTGATGAACAGTACCGGGAAGAGAGTTATTGCATTGGTTTATTGCAAACTCATTGGCGCAGGGATGTCCTGGTCTCCATAGTCGCCCGATGTAAGTCCTTGTGAGTACTTTTGTTGGTCACACGGAAAGTGTCTATCGGAATCATGTCACTACGCTGAGAGAGCTTGAATTGGCTATCAGTGTGGCATCGGAATCCAATTACCGTTGATACACTGTAGGATGTGATAGCAAGTTTCATTGTTAGTTTGCGCTATCTCCGTAGCGCGAGTGCTGTATATCTCGAAAACATTGCGGTGTGTCTTTGCAAAGACTGCTTGCAGAGGTCGAGTTTAATACGAGCTGCACAGAGAGTATACACAGAGCTTTACAGCTGTGCAGTGTACAGCGCCACTGTTAGCAGGTTTTCGAACTATTTACAAACGTTTGTATAACTTCTGTATCAAATTCTTACGACATACAAAATAAACGCACGTTTTCCTGCACTCGTCCATCGATCTTAGTTTACGAAACATTTACGAGGGTCGTTCAATAAGTAATGCCCCACATTTTTCTCTCAGAACATATTTGTTGATAAGAGTCAGAGTTTGGTGACAATATACATCGACATGTCTTCTCCATGTCCTATCTTTCTATGTGGTGTCCATCACGTTCTATGGCCGTACTCAGGCGTTGTGGAAGAGCATGTATTCCCTGCTGGTAAAAGCTCTTGTCCTGTAGGTGTAGGCATGTTTTCACTGTATAACCGACACTCTCGTAGTCTTCAAAGTGTGTTCCCCGTGGAGAATCTTTAAGTGGCCAAGAGAGATGGAAGTGTGAGAGTGCCAGGTCTGGACTGCAGGGTGGATGAGGCAATGATGTCCAACCCAACTTGGCGATGTGGTCCCTGGTTCTCAGACTTGTGTGTGGGTGTGCATTATCGTGTTGGAGCAAGATTTCTGCTGGATATTTGTCTGATCGAACACGTCGGAAACGGTTCTTGAGTTTATTCAGTGTCTTCATGTATGCCTCTGAATTGATGGTTGACCCTCTTGGCATCGCATCCACGAGAATGACACCATCATAATCTCAGAAGACTGTCACCATGACTTTTTCTTCAGAGGGGTTTGTCTTGAATTTCTTCTTTTGTGGTGAATGTGGATGATGCCACTCCATGGACTGTATTTTTGTTTTCAGCGCAAAGTGGTGCACCCAGATTTCGTCTCTCACAACGATCCGTGACAGAACGGCCTCTCCGTCGGTCTCAAAACGCTCTTACAATTCTGATGAATTGTAAGAGTTCTAAGTCTAGGAGACTGATGACCTCAGATGTTAAGTCTCATAGTGCTTAGAGCCATTTTTGAACTGTAGAGCCAATTATATAGTTGTGATGCGCCGGTCGGCACGAATAATGGCATCCGCACGATCAAGTATGTCTGGAGCAGTGGCTGTGACAGGACGTCCCGAGCGTGGCTGATCATGGAGCTCTGTTGCTGCACATCCTGAGGCTGTAACTTTCTTTACCCATCACCCGACTGTACTCCTATTAACTGCAGCATCGCCATACACTGCACACAATCGTTTATGGATCTTCATCATGGTTTCTATTTCTGCACACAAGAATTCAATAACACCACGCTGCTTCTAAATTGAGTTGTATGTAGACGCCATTTTGACGCTGTACTACGGCTCTGCCGTCTGTCAGAATAGCTCGAATCTTCACCAGCACACAGACCAAATATCAAATATGAAGTACCAACAAGGACGTTTGTCTAAGCGTATTAATGGCTTTTTAAAAAATGTGGGGCGTTACATATGGAACGACCCTCGTAATTTTGAAATCAGGGACTTCTTCGCTGATACCCTGTACATCGAACTCCACAGGACTGTGACCTTAAGTGAAGTTTCTGGCGTTAAATCTGAGAATACTTACTTGATGTGAAATATTTGGTTTTACGGTTTACCTCTTTGTTAACTGTATTTTAATTCATTATTATTAGTCGTATGAGGTATTTTAAACATTCCCTTTCTAGCTTTGTAACACACAATTGTAAAACTGTGCTTGGCTGCCATTTATAATTTTAAAATGTTTCTTACTATAGATCTATTTTTCATCTGTGACTTTTTAAATTATATTTTGGTAACATCTCATTTGTGCATGGAATTTGAAACTTGCCTTCCCTCTGACTTAGAACCACGTATTTACCCAGCGGCCAAAGCCCACTCGGCTGTCTGTACTGCAGCTGTGAGCACGAAAGTTCTGCACCGAGCGAGGTGGCGCAGTGGTTAGCACACTGGACTCGCATTCGGGAGGATGACGGTTCAATGCCGTCTCCAGCCATCCTGATTTAGGTTTTCCGTGATTTCCCTAAATCGTTTCAGGCAAATGCCGGGATGGTTCCTTTGAAAGGGCACGGCCGATTTCCTTCCCCATCCTTCCCTAACCCGCGCTTGCGCTCCGTCTCTAATGACTTCTTTGTCGACGGGACGTTAAAAAACACTAACCTAACCACTAATTTGCTAATGATACCCCTATTTCGTGAACTATGAGTGTTCAGCTTAGCTCTGTAATAGTTTTTGTATCATGTGACAATGTTAGTCAAGGCTGTCAATTTTAAATTTTATTGGTCTCTTTTACTAAATTTAAGCAGACAGGTACGTTAGGTGATAGATATTTCTCGCCTTCTGTAAACAGACGCTACTAACTTCGTTGTTGTAACGTGTCGTCATGTTCTTAATCTTAAGTATGCACATTCTGTTTTAGTTAAATCTGATGATGATCATTACAATCGAAATCGCTTATTCAACTGTCCAAATAAATTGCCCATTGCGACCGAAGATCGTTTTTACTTCCATTTATACTAAATGTTTGTTAACTACTCCATATCTAAACGGTAAAGTAGAACTACACCAAAACGTCTCAAATAACGTCTCTCCGAAAAGTTTCACTAGTATCTAGAATTTACTGATGCCGTCATCAGCTGCTTACAACTGGTTCGAAGGTAAATAGTAGCTCCGCAGCGCATGTGAAGCTGTACTTGATTCCCAACAACACCTTTTGGGTTTGCAAAATGGTACCTACTACACTGCGGTTCACATGACTTGTAACATGAACTGGTATCGAGAAATGACGCAAACTGAGTGTCTTGAGAGCGATGTAAATGTCATAATCGCTACAGTCTAACGTGGTAAATGTGATACTTTCTTCTATAGTATTAACTAAGTTAATTCGTCGTAAGTTGTTCTAACAATAACTCTATTGAACTAAAACCATCCGTATTATTTTTCAGCAGCATATCTCATTTACCTGTTGTAGCTACGTGGTGTTCCTCCAAACGCTCCACGTCAGAGACCATGTTTAAATGACGATTACCTGTAACGCAGAAAAAGTAAATGTTAATCTTTTATAGTCTCGGAAGCGTAACATGACAACATTTTAGGTAATATTTAAAATACGAGTGAGTCAACATGGTGATGGATAACTTGAACTGTTAAACAAAGCGATATTTTCGTCCACAGACAACACGCAGAACATTTTCAATTGAGAATCAGTGAAATATTGCATTTTGAGGTTAAGTAATGCGGCACTTTGCATATGTACATCAAGAAAAGAGACTCACTACAAAAACTGCAAGGATAATGTGCTAAGTTCAATTTTTAATGTAGTAAAAATTGAATGAATTTGGGGTCATCAATTAGAGTGTTTGAATTTATTCGATGTCTGCGGTCATACCTATTTGTTGAGGACTTAAAAAGAAGAAACAATACTCCACAATTGCTAACGGTTTTAATGTTCGTGGACTTCCCGGAACCTTCTCAACACATCTGAGTCTTCTACTTCACGCTGATATCATGGCTTCACACCATGTCATACCACTTCGACGTTTTACTGCCGAATGTATTTTAAACAATATAAGAGGTACCAGATGCTGACCCATCCTCTTGTGATCGAATTATTAATATTATTATTATTATTTGGATTTCTACTTCTTTATTGGCATTCTTGTTGTGGTCAGTGCAAGGACTGATTTGATGCAGGTCTCCATGATACTGTGTCCTGTGCAAGTCTCTTCATCTCCGAATAACGACAACGTGCAGCCTCATCAATCTGCTCACCGTATTCATTTCCTGGTCGCCCTCTATGATTCCCCCCCCCCCCCTCACACATACAAACAAACGTATCTCCAACACAAAGCTGGTGATCCCTTGATGTCTCAGCATGAGTCCCCACTTTGAGACAAGTTGTGCCACAAATTTCTTTTCTCCCCCATTCCCTTCAGTACCTCCTCATTAGTTACATGGTCTACTCATCTCATCTCCTGCATCCTTCTGTAGCATCACATTTCAACAGCTTCTATTCGCTTCTTGTTTAAACTGTTCATCGTACATGTTTCACTTCCATATCTCGCTACACTCATTGCAAATACCTTCAGAAAACTGTACCTAACACTTAAATCTATATCCGATGGTAGCAAATTTCTCTTCTTCAGAAACGCATTTCTTCCGAACGCCAGTCTACTTCCTCTCACTTCGGCCATCGCCATTTGTATTGCTGCCCAAATAGTAAAACGCATCTACTACTTTTAGTGTCTCGTTTCCTAATCTAATTCCCTCAGCATCACCCAATTTATTTTGACTTCATTTCATTATCCTTGTTTTGCTTTTGTTGATGTTTCTCTCATATCCTCCGGTCAGGACACTATCCACTCCGTTCAACTGCTTTCCGACTCCTTGGCTGCCTTAGATAGAACTACAATGTCATCGGCAAACCTCAAAGTTTTTATTTCATCTCCCTGAACTTTAAATCGTACTTAAAATATTTTTGGTTTTCTTCACTGCTTTCTGAATGTACAGATTGAATAACATCGTCTCACTACCTTCCCAACCATTCCTTCCTTTTCATGCCCCTCGAGTCTTCTAACTGCCGTATGGATTCTGTACCAGTCGTAAATTACCTTCCCTGTATTTCACTTCTGCTACCTTCGGAATTTTAAAGAGAGTACCACAGTCAACACTGTCAAAAGCCTTTCTCAAATTCTACAAATGCTATAAACGTGGTTTTAACTCTTTCATTCTTATTAGTATTACCTTGCATTAATTCACATTTAAGGAGAACAACTATGCAGTAGGCGTACTGCATATATTGCAGTTCCGTAGGGTTATCCAGAGACAGTTTCGTCCGAGAACTGTTTAAGACTGCATGTGACCATATCTGGTAAATCGTTTATATACAGTGATGAGGAAAACCATTGTGTACCATTGCCCACCGTGAGAAAATCCTGCCTGGTGGTCTTGCGAGAACGTGAAAAGAAGGAAGACAGATAAGTGTTTAGATTCCCGTCGACACCGGGGTATTCAGGGACGGAGCACAAGCTCGAAATAGGAAGGACAGGACAGGATAGGAAACAGGTCGCCGTCTTTCAAGGGAACCATCATAGCATATGCCTTATACCATGTAGGAGGAAAATCGCGGAAAATCTGAATCTGGATGGCAGGAGGGGAATATGAACCATCGTCCTCCCAAATATGAGTTCGGTATCCTAGCACTGCATACCACAATGTGATGGAGTGTAAACGATAACTGTTTACAACGTACCATAGTAGTGTGGACGAAATCGAGAGGACAAATCTGATATGAGACACTTGTGGTCCATCAAGTCGGGAAACGGCGCCAAACTGGCCTACAAAAACCAATTAAGATACTCACAGTGTTTTCAAGATTTTTTTTCATAATTCCCTAGCTGTCTTCGCAGAAATTATTAGTACTAGAGAAATAATGAATACGACGTTTTTTGTAGGCAATGTATTGTAGTTTAATTATGTACTATGTCTTCACTGTTGGGTGCGGTTTATGAGTTATTCGAAAAAATCACATAAAAGTTACGTTCGAATGCGCCCCCACCTCATACTTTCCCCTCAGCGTTCAAGGTTTTTAATATGTTGACACTCTCTCCTACCACGGTACAAAATTTTGCGACTACATGATGTTCCATATTCGGCCATTTTGTCTCTCCATTGAAATTCTTCTGGGTATGTGACCGCAATAATGTCAATCCGTAAAATTTTCCGACGTTTCGGCCACTGTTTCAAATGGCCTTCCTCAGGGTGTTTTTATTATCGGCTGAATGAGGAAAATTTTGGATCTTACATAGTGGTGTAAGAGGCTGTTATCGTAGTGTGATGGAGTACGTAAATGGAGGGTGTCACACGTCCTTTATTGATGTTGCGTTATTTGTTTTCATTGGTTGAAATATAAACGATCTGGATTGATGTTTGCGTAATTGCTCGCCACTGGTGGAAATAGGCGAATGAAAAACGGGCGGCAGTAGTGACATAGCGCTGTTTACTTGCTGCCTATAATGCAGACTGGGGCGTGCCTGTACTGTGTGTACCTGCGGTCGCCGTGGTCTTCCGCACGCCTGTGTGTGCGTTGCTCCGCATGAGCTACCGTTCCGTGGCGCGGTTACTGCTGGCAGCCAGTACGGCGGAAGACCGCACCCGTCCTCTCTTATTCATGTTGGCGGGTCGCTTGGCAATTTATATCGCCTCTCTAGTCATCCTCCTGAATGTAAAAGGCCGCTTCGCTAAGACGAGGCCTTTCGGAGTTCTTCCTTTATGCCGCACTCATTCCGGTGTTCTGCCACTGCTGTCTTAGTCGGGTGTATCTTTTTATGTTCTGATATCCGTGTGTTAATCGGTCGCCCCGTTTCACCTTCATACCCTAGACCACACTCTTACCCGATTTCGTACTTAACAACAGTACACAGCTCGTCAGGTGCATCTTTCGTGAAGCCGATAACATCCTTTATTCTCATACTGCTTCGAAACATCGGCTTGGTGTCTGCTCGGCAGAGAATTTTTCCCACAGGTTCAGGTACCCCATGAACGTACGGTATAGGGCGATGTTCATGACACTTCCATTATCTGGCCACACGAAGAGGAAGAGTTACAGAACTTCACCAACGTCGTAATCAGCAGTACAGCAATTTCAATTTCCCATGGAGATAGAAAAGAACGGATTATTGCACTTGTCGACCCGGAAATTTACTGAAAGTCTGGTGGTAAACTTCGCCACAGTGTGTGCAGAAAGCCCAACAACACGACAGGTACCTACAAGCATCCTCCCATAATCCTACGCAGAAGAAATACGACCTGCACACTTCAATGCAGAGGGCCCACGGGATTGGTGATAAAGAACATATGAAGGCAGGCCTATGTTTGGAGCAAATAATCATGGGATAAAGAAGGCAGATAAAACTATGACGACATAGAATTAAAGCAACAGGGAAGTATAGAAGGAAGTCGGACACGTTGCCCTGCTACCTTATGTTGGAGGAACCACTAAACCTGTGGGCAAAATTGTCCGCCGAGCAATATCAAGCCAATTCTTCTAAGTAGCAACAGGAAAAAAAGATGTAGCTCACAAGCTATATGCTGCTGGAGTTCATGAAATCGGATGTGAGTTGCCACAGTGGTTGAAACGCCGGAGAAATTTACGCACTGATAATGCGATCACATACTCAGAAGATTTTTACTGACAGTGACAATGGCAGCGAAAGCCTACGCTTACATTTTTGTCTTTCCTTCTTGGTCTTTATGGACTGGACTATTACGCCACTTCCCTAGGCGGCTTCTTCGTTGACATTATTAATACAAACTTTCCTGTGACGAAAACCACAGTAGTTTCGAGGTAAGAAGGCTGGACAAACGAAACGATTGAAGTGTTAATTTTATGCTGTTAAAATTCACAATATTCTGAGGTAAAAGTTTCACAATCGTTAGTTTCACCTTTTGTGAGTACGGTGGCATTATAGCCCAGTCAGACATGCACAGCGCCAAGCACGTAAGCAATTGGGACAGTATTATGCGATATGGGAGATTCACCTTGTGTTCCGTGGACCACATGGATCCTGTCATATTAATCGGACAATTGTGGAATATGTGAACATTAATGTGAATCATCTCCATCACTTCATGCTTGGTGTCTTTCCCGACGGCGATGGAAGCTTCCAGCAGAATAACTGTCCGTGTCACAATGTCGAATTGTGATACAGTGATCTCAGGACGGCATTTTAAGCCATATTAATATTTTGCCATCAAGTTGGACTGATCTCAGCTCGATGGAATATGTCCAACAGACATCAGCGCGTTCACAACATGTCAGCGGTGCCATAGTTTAAGGTAGTTGCATGACCTGTGCTTGGAAATCTGGTACCCCATATGTCCAGAAAACTGCCAAGGACTTGGCGAATCGATACCATGCAAAATCCCTATTGTATTGCTTTCCGAAGGTGAAACAACACGCTCTTAAACTGGTGGTCATTATTCTTTGGCTCATTAGTATATATTGAAAAAATTTGCGGTCCTGTTATCCTTGCTTATTCAGCAACCGTATTTGAGTCTCCGCGCGGCTGACTGTTATGCAGGGGACACGGATGCGATTCCTGGTACTGCCATGTATTTTACACTGTCGAGAGACATTGCACGGGATGCAATCACGTGAGACCAGCTGAGGAGCTGCTTGACCGATTAGTGTTGGTTGCAAAGTGACAAATCCCGACAACGACAGGGAGAGCAATGTGCTCATCACATGCCTCTTCAGACCGCATCGACTGACGACATTTTCAGAGAATAGCACGGCGGACGGTTGGAACGTTTGAGGCCAGAGAGCTCAACTGTACGTTATTCTTCCTTAATACACTGTGTGATCTAATTTTGATTATCGGTCAAATTCTTAGAGTTGCTTAACTTGATGCATTGTGTGATCTAATTTTAGTTATCACCAATAATATTACACAGTGACCAACACATATCGAAACTCGTGAGACACAAGCTCAACAAGTTGAACCGCATCGCCGGCCGAAGTGGCCGAGCGTTTCTAGGCGCTACAGTCTGGAACCGCGCGACCGCTACGGTCGCAGGTTCGAATCATGCCTCGGGCATGGATGTGTGTGATGTCCTTAGGTTAGTTAGGTTTAAGTAGTTCTAAGTTCTAGGGGACTGATGACCTCAGAAGTTAAGTCCCATAGTTCTCAGAGCCATTGGAACCATTTTTTCAACCGCATCAAGTAAAAGCCGCGCGGGGTAGCCGCGTGGACTTAAGCTCTTTGCCACGGTTCACACGGCCTCGCCCCGTCGGGGATTCGAGTCCTCTCTCGGGCAAGTTTTCTCAAGTTAGATTAAGTACCGTTTAAGCCTACGGACCAATGACCTCAGCAGTTTGGTCCCATAGCAACTTACCACCACACATCCTGCAATGTTCTTCCAAATCTGGATTGTAATGACGTTATGCCGAATGTAATACCAGTGATTTGTAACGTGTGTTACAGTTCAGTATTCATCGACAACTTATGTCGCCAATTAAGCGACGTTAAATAAAAATTTCATGTTGTTGTGGTGGTCTTTAGTCCAGAGAATGGTTTTATGCAGCTCTCCATGCTACTCTACCCTCTGCAAGCATCTTAATCTCCGAGTAACTACTACAACACACATACTTCTGAATCTGAATTAATGCATTCATCTCTTGGTCTCCGTCTACGATTTCTACCCTCCACGCTTCACTCCAATACTGAAATGGTAATACCTTGATGCCTCAGAACGTGTCCTACCAACAAGCCCCTTCTTTTAGTCAAGTTGTGTCACAAATTCCTCATCTCTCTCCAATTCTATTCGGTGCCTCCTCATTAGTTACGTGAACTACCCATCTAATCTTCAGCATTCTTCTATATCATCAGTTTTCGAAAGCTTCTATTCTCTTCTTGTCTAAACTAGTTATCGTCTATGTTTCACTTCCATGCATGGCTACAGTCCATACGAATGCTTTCAGAAAAGTCTTCCTGACACTTGAATCTATACTCGATGTTAATAAATTTTTCTTCTTCAGAAACGCCTTCCTTGACATAGCCAATCAACATTATATATGCACCCTCTTTCAACAGTCATCAGTTAATTTGCTTCTCAAGTAGCAAACCACATTTACTACCTTAAGTGCCTCATTTCCTAATCTAATTCTAAATTTGCTAGTCGAAAATTCTAATATTTGAAAGTCGAAAGAAAAATAATTTCAGTCTGAATACGAGATGCTGAATTGATCAGGATAGTGTGCCAAAACAGAAACGCTGATGTTTTATGTACCAGACTATTTGAGCATTTAGTAAACGTAACCAGATTTCTCTGAACATAAAGCCATTGTCACTGATTAATCTGATTCATTGCTTTAATGGTATAGCAATAACATTTTAAGTCCATATCTAGTTCTCAGAAGACACAGTAAAATTCAAATGAGCAATAAGACAAACCAATTATGCACGGAATTATATTTCTGTTGATATTTTGCTAATCAATGGTTTCTGATAATAACCTAATCGACTACAATAATAGGAACAGACAATTTAGCTGTTGGATCGTTAATGATAATTAGGCATAATATAGATATTTACTATTCTCCAACAGAAAGAGGTTCCTACTCAATGGTCTGAAGATGACCACAGTAGTGGTCGAAAGCGGTCACCTTGATAAATAAATCGTGATCAAGACTGTTTTTATAGTAAATATTTGTAATATCACAGCCTTTCCAGTAATGTATTCAAAAGTGATAATATAGATATTGTATTATTGGTTCATGTCCAATCATTTCAGTAAAATAAAATGAAACAAATGTGTTCGTTCGTGTACCCCTCACTGATGAAGTGTATAAGTGGACAAACAACGAATGTTGAATCGTTTACAAGTACTCCGTGTGTATGGAAATGCATGAAATGAAAAAGTTTCTTGATGTTCCGATCCCGACTGGAGTCTACAAGTCAAGAAACGAAGATATGAGTCAGCTTTGGAGTGTCGATAATGGCTGACCAGTGTTCAATGAAGTTATGTCTCTCAACTGCTTCAGCGCTATTCTAAGGATGTTGCGCATTGACAATGCAGCAGCCTGATGTGAGCATAGGTCAAGTGAAAAACTGGAACCAATTAGAGAAGTTTTTGAGAACTGGGAAATTGCCCTTAGTGATGCCTACATTCTGGGATGGTCACATTTCAAGGTCGTGGTCCGTTTCGACAATACATTCCATCAAAACCTGGTAGCTATGGAATAATCTTCTGGGCAATTTGTGACAGTTCAGACTGCTAGCTACTGGTGCTAGATGAAAGTGTATTTGGAAGAGGAGGAAGAAATCAGAGTTGTCCACCTTGGAGAGAATGTTGTGAAAACGCTAGTGATTGAACATGAAAAGTCTGGGCATAATATCACCAGCGATATTTTTTTTACTTCTCTCTATTTAGCTCATTATTTGTTGTCACAACATCTGACACTAGTCGATGCCGGACGAAAAAATAAAGGTGAGCTGCCTGGCGATTTTGTACACCTAGAGGTGTCTTCGACCAGATACTAAGACAGCCTCTTATGCTGCTATGAAAAAGAAAGTTGCTATCATCCTTAGGTCTCTTCATGTCCAACAAACGGTGTCATCATCACAAGTAAAGAAATGTGCCACAAAGAATGACGGCGTTGACACCATAGACCCGAAGACACGATGCTGCAGTGTAAAGAGAAAAGCGAAGTGCTAGCCAGTGATGGTTTCTTCAACATGATCGATGTAAGTGTAATGAATTCATACATATTGTGGATGACGCTAGCTGCCAATAACAAAGTGAGACTCGGACTTTCGTCGTCAGTTTAGGACAATAACGATCAGGTCAATGAATTCGTAAGTAGTACCGGTTCTAGGAAGGACAGACAAACCACCACCTAAAAAATGTGGAAGATATGCATATTGTGTAGAGAAGAAAGATAGGAAAAGTCAAATTACATATTATAAGCGCGCCGAACCTGTATGCTTGGATGCCTGGAACATTCTGCTATCCTCTGTAGACCCAGTGCTAGTTTGAAATAATCGTAAAAGTCACCGGTGAAAGTGTAAAAATTGTGGTTTTTTAAAATATAAACTTTAACTAAATAAAATTATTTTAAAAGTTCACATCACGAGTATTCAAAATATGGTCAATTTATGCCAGTTTAAATAACATGGTCCTGAGAGGACCGATTGTAGGCAACATTTCACGGATTTTCCGATAAGCAGAGGGATAAATGGCCCACCAATTTTTTCCAGTTATTAGCCATATCCCTGATACAGTTTCATGTTATCCTTTCATGTGTCCAAGCACCCATGCCACCTTGTGTCCAGTTGTTAATCGTATATATGCTTAATTAATTGGGTAATTCATTTGTTTCATGTCTTATTGTTATTAGCCAAATTGTTATACTGACCAACAGTTTCCCTTTCCCGTTAAATGGGCCCCTTCATCAATATATACATTTCAGGTGGGGTACTTGCTTTAATGTCTAATTGGGCCACGCCTCATAATTTTCATTCAAAGAGCCGTTATCTATTGCATGACATTGTTTCTCTTAAATTTTCGTGATGTAATGGGGAGATTCCCTTCCTTATCTGACTTCCCTGGGGTATGCTAAATATCTCAAACGATACGTCTCGCTATGTTACCCGTGAAGCCTATACAACATCTGGAGTGTTTATGGAACTGTAGGAACTCTGAAAACTGTGAGGGTATTTGGGAACATTGAAGGGACGTGCGTCGGCAGCTACCAGGTTTTACTTTACTGTTAAAGACAAGGCTGTGGATTCCAGATAACAGTCATACTGGGAAATTTGCCTCGGGCTATGGCAACTGGAAAGCAGCGGAGTCGAGCTTATGGGGGGTTTGGCCACCCAATGGTGGACTGTAGGGCGTGGTGTGCAATGAGGAACATTAAGGCAGCAGTTGGTGTGCGGCATGAAGGATAAGTCGAGCCATTCTACATGGAGTGACGGGAAGTCATAGCTAGTTTAGAGGTAGTAGGAAATACCTCTTTTCTGTAAAGGACTGGAGGATCTGCAGTATTTTCCTAAAGAGAGTACCTTCTTGGGGAACCTACAAGTTGCTGAGGATGTTATTGAAACTTAGCAAGGTTTTAGCGAGTACTTCAGTCATAATACTAATCCGGGAATCGCTTGGCATTACTTTAACAATGCAACTTGTGATTTAAACTTAATAAACGAGCCTCAACCTTGACGTTTACGCATTAGTAGTTAGTCTTTCCTTTCTTTGAGATTGTTTGCTGGTATTTTGCTGAACCTGCAGTCCACTGTGTTCATTTACACTTGTGTCTGGCAGTTGTAAGTGATGTAAGACATGTTCACTTAATTCGATTTCTTTTTGTGCATTTTCCAGCGTTGATAACCTTACTGCTTGCCGATCCTTTGAACTCGTTTTCGGGAAGTGATGTGTCACAATATATTATTCTTGTATCATGGTGTCAACGTTAAATAGCGAGGTTGAAGACCCAGTTTTTTGGGCTGTATATGTTGGGAGGTTAAATTTTCTCGTGTTGAGAAATCATGAGGAGCGATCTGTTTTCCTTGGTAAAAACTTTCTAAAGCCAAGATAACATAAATATTTCTTTATTTATTACAACCGGTTTCGACATACTTTGCTTTTATCTGCAGGTCTTCTAAAATTTACGTTACAAAACGTGTTCATTTTTAGAAGGAATCTCACGCTAAGTTGTCGTGTTAGTGAATAAAATGTAGCACATTATAGAAAGGTTTGTCATAAGTATAACATTTAGAATCAACAAAGCACCTTGTCCGCAACACATATGGACATGGACATGCGCACCAGGTGCCTTTTTGAATCTAAATGTTTTATTTGTGACAGACCTTTCTATAATGGGCTACATTTTATCCACTAACATGAAAACTTTGCCTGAGGCTCGAACTCAACATCAACACACATTATAATAAAATTTTTTGAAACCTGAAAACGAGAACAAAGTACGTCGAAGCCGGTTGTTGTAAATAAGGAAATATTTATATGATCTGGGCTTCGTGAAGTTTTTACCACTTGTTGGGAAGCTTGATATTAAAGGCATCGAAGAGCGATTTATTTAGCTATACATCGCATCCAATCACGAATAAATTTCGATGTCTACAGTTTCAAAACCAAACCGATCAGCCAGCATCCATCCGCTTGGTTTCGAACATATCTCGCTAAGAAACGACTCCGTGCATGGCCTGCTCGCCAGGGGTGCGCTGCAGCACGTGTCGCCGGCCGGCCACGCGGCGCTCCCGTCGCGACGCCAGCGCCGACGCCGGCGCCCTCATTAAAACGTCAGGCGGCGCGTCCCCTGTTAATGGACGGCGAGTCGCCATGCCGGCTATCTTAATGGCATCGGCAGCCGCCGCACAGCCACGCGTGATGGATCGCTCGCGCCGCGCCGCCTAACGACCTGTGGAAATTTCAATTGACGCGCCGGCTCGTGTCTGTCGGCACCGCCCAGCCGCGAGTTTTCAAGGCATTTCCCTCCGGTCCCCGAATGTTAAATTCGATGTTTCTCATTTTTCTCTATGCAGACTTGCCGCCTTTCGTGCGGAATGTTGTTTGCTAGTCCTTACACCCAATGCTCAGCTCTTCCGCACTCCTGTGAACTGTAACATAACACTAACCATCAATGTGCAATCAGCTGGTGAAATACCCGGGCAGTTCTCCTGTTGACAAGTAGGAGCAACTTTCTCCACCTCCACTGGGATCGCTGTTCTTCCGGCTGGGAAAACGATACCAACCGCGCCTCGTGCTGACAGTGATGTCCGGCCGACCATACCACCATTTATAGGCTCTCGGTCTTGGCTGTGCCCAGGATTGGCACATTCCTCTCCGACGAGCAACTGACTCCCAAACCGCAACTGTTTCTTGCCTCCCTTGTTGTCCCCAGAGTCACACATCATTCCCCATCCCCACGAGCAGGCCGAACCACCAACCTCGGCCGCCACCACAGTCATTCGCACCTTCTATCTGACAGCAGAGGACGCGCTGAAAGTCATCTGAGCACGTTCAAGGCGATGGCTTGCGGGAGATTCCTGCCTTCGCCGGCCAGTGTGGCCGTGCGGTTCTAGGCGCTTCAGTCTGAGACCGCGTGACCGCTACGGTCGCAGGTTCGAATCCTGCCTCGGGCATGGATGTGTGTGACGTCCTTAGGTTAGTTAGGTTTAAGTAGTTCTAAGTTCTAGGGGACTGATGACCAGAGATGTTAAGTCCCACAGTGCTCAGAGCCATTTTTTGATTCCTGCCTTCAAATCGGAGCTCGTGACCACCACACTCTCGTCTTGCGCTGCCCACTGGAACGTCCCAGAAGCGACACTCACACTCCGACAGTGCCTCCTATCGACACGCAAGAACAGCGTTAATGAAGTCGTCTGGTTGCATCAGGGAACTAGACATGCCGCGATTACAAATTCAATTTGTCAGTTAGTTACATGTTTACTGGATAATATGAATGATACTTTTATCGAAGCTACCGATCAGACATTTTATGTTACTGGGCAAATTATCAAACATTCTTGTTGCTGCATTCAAAGTATCTCTTTCAGCCACTAACAATTTTAATAATGGGTACTATAGCACGTTTTTTAGGGTTCTGTACCTCAGTCGATAAAAATGAAACCCTTATAGGATCAATTTCTTGTCCGTCTGTCTGTCCGTCTGATTGTCTGTCCAATTGACTTCTAAGACGCATTTTTCTCAGCAGTGGATTGACGTATCAATTTGAAATTTATGTCACGTAATAAGTAAGGCCTACGGCCCATTGGTGGTGTAAACAATGGATGCTTCTACGTCAATGCAGTCAAAAGATATTAACATTTTTGTCAGATACATACTCGCGAACTCGCTCATCAAAACTTATAGGGTACTTCTCGTTGGCTTATAATGAAGAAATTTGGCAGGAAGCAAGGTTTCACAGTATAATCAGAAAATGCGAAAACTGTAGATTTATCACTACGTTACACTATAATAATGTTTCTTTTGTCATTTGTTATCTGACTGCAGACTTCAAATTAAATATTTCTTGAAAGCCATGGAATTCCTGGGACCAGTATCTTACCAATATCAGCGTTAATAACAGGCAAAAATCTTCGAGATTCTCGTCTCCCGGGATGGTTGGTATACATAATTAAGTTTGTAAGGAACCTTCAGAGCCGATTTTTCCCTCTAGTGTTGTAGATACGGACATCACTGTCCTTCTCAAATTGTGATGGATTATTTATGAACGACTTCATTAGGCTACAACTTCAAATGTGGCTGTGAGGCAGCAACTGTACAAGAATACAATATATACAAAAAAGGCAACCAATTACAACAGGATTTTACTTTAGCCTGGTTCTACACCAACAATGGGTGTCTTCATCAAAATATCGAAACAATTACATAACAGTACCACTAAAACATTACCATAGAGTAAAACCAAGAACATATGTTTATTATATCGAATAGAGTTAAGAGGTGACTATACTCACTTGTAGTAGCAGACGAACGAATTTAAAAGCAAAATGCTCTAGTCACGAAGTATTTCTTAAGAAAATAATATCTAAGACATATAAAATTACACCCATTGAAACTGACAAAATATTTGTAACTGTCTGTAAAATTACAGCTACGTGGCTGTAACTTCAAATAGGCACTGCAGGTGGCATCAGACGCTAAACAAGTCGCGCCATTAACAATCTAAGAAATCTGCTGCTTAAATTACAAAAATATTTTAAAGAGCATATAAGTGTTCATTTCACAAATCGGTAGAAGTATTACACAAATAGAAATTTATACAGGTCAGTGGAATAGCAATTATTCCATACATTTTTATTTTATTAGATAGTGATAAATAAAAATGAGAGAGGAAGACGATATTGTAGAGTCTACTCTGAGGAAAATGCGGAGTCAGATTTAAGCGTTTCTAAGTAAGGGCGTTATACCACTGAAGAGATTTTTATTACGTAGCGGCAACCGTTAATTGTTGTTGTTGTTGTTGTTGTTGTTGTTGTTAACAACAACAATGAACGGTTGCTGCTACGTAATAAAATTCTCTTCAATGGTAAAACGCCCTTACTTGGAAACGCTTAAATCTGACTCCGCATTTTCCTCAGAGTTCATTAGGAGAATAAAGTTGTAGTGAGCCCGCAATCTATATGCCTAGCCCCTAAAGATGTAGCTCTACGCCGTCCAAAGGTGAAGACAATATATTATACTTACTATTGGCTTTTGTCAAATCAGTACTTTCTTTCTGAGTGATTAGTTACCTCAAAAATTGTCCTATACGACCTTATTGAGTAGAAATACGCAAAGGATGTCAGGAGGCTGATTTATTTGTTTCCAATATGTGCAAACGTGCCTGAACTTAACTGTTTGAGAAGCTCAGTGATATGCTTCTTCCAGTTCAGAGTTTCGTCAGTATGAACACCCAAAAACATTCTGGCCTACTTACTGACTCCTGCTCGTGTGCTACATCAATTGTTGGTATGACCATCTTGTACAGAACTGAATATATCATTTGTTTTCAAAATTTAGGGAACGTTCATTTTCTGAGACACACTATATAATTCTTGGGAAAATATTTTAGGGGAAAGCTGCATTGCCTGCAATTATGAATTTTCCATTTTGATCTGAAACAATATCATTTACTATCTCTTCTGTCGCTTCCACCAAGTGAGGTGGAGCAGTGGTTAGCACACTGGACTCGCGTTCGGGAGGACGACGGTTCAAACCCGCGTCCGGTTATCCTGATTTAGATTTTCCGTGATTTCCCTAAATTGCTTCAGGAAAATGTCGGGATGGTTGCTTTGGAAGGGCACGGCCGATTTCCTTCCCTAACCCGAGCTTTTGCTCCGTCTGTAATGACTTCATTATCGACTGGAAGTTAAATACTATTCGCCTCCTTTATCCCCTCCTCCTCCTCCTCCTCCTCCTCCTCCTCCTCCTCCTCCTCATCCTCTTCTGTCGGTTTCTATGTTGCTGTGGTTTCAAGGCACAGACTAAAAGCCGTTCAGGATGATATTAATATATTGCACAGGGGCATGACCGGTCTTCCTTCATGACGCCTTCGCTGAATGGCTCGTGGCCTGATGAACTCACCTCCGTCTTCAACGACCTCTATGTCGACGGGACGTTAAACTCAACCTTCCTTCCGTTCTCCCAACGAAGCTCACCTGGCTTGATTACAAAGAATGCCTGAGACAAATGTCGGAGCCACTATAGAGATAAATGGGCAGATAGATCAGCGTTGTCATTATGAGAGAACTAGGTAAGATTCAAGGTGAAAAATCCGATGAGGAAGTGCCAGTTGCGTAATAAGAGAAAAAACACAGTGGCACAGGATGGAGGTGAATGAGCACATGAGGCTGATTGTGAAACAGAAATCAATATAAGGCAGCAAAAGTTAGAGCTTGTAAGATATGTAATGTAATCTCCGTAATCGTAACATAATATACAGGGTGAGTCACCTAACGTTACCGCTGGATATATTTTGTAAACCGCATCAAATACTGACGAATCGATTCCACAGACCGAACGTGAGGAGAGGGGCTAGTGTAATTGGTTAATACAAACCATAAAACAAAATGCATGCAAGTATGTTTTTTAACACAAACCTACGTTTTTTTTAAAATGGAACCCCGTTAGTTTTGTTAACACATCTGAACGTATAAACAAATACGTAATCAGTGCCGTTTGATGCGTTGTAAAATGTTAATTACATCCGGAGATATGCTAACCTAAAGTTGACGCTTGAGGACCAATCCTCCGCTGTTCGATCGTGTGTATCGGAGAGCACCGAATTACGTAGGGATCCAAAGGGAACGGTGATGGACCTTAGGTACAGAAGAGACTGGAACAGCACATTACGTCCACATGCTAACACCTTTTTATTGGTCATTTTCACTGACGCACATGTACATTACCATTAGGGGTGAGGTACACGTACACACGTGGTTTCCGTTTTCAAATACGGAGTGGAATAGAATGTGTCCCGACATGTCAGGCCAATAGATGTTCAATGTGGTGGCCATCATTTGCTGCACACAACTGCAATCTCTGGCGTAATGAATGTCGTACACGCCGCAGTACATCTGGTGTAATGTCGCCGCAGGCTGCCACAATACGTTGTTTCATATCCTCTGGGGTTGTAGGCACATCACGGTACACATCCTCCTTTAACATACCACACAGAAAGAAGTCCAGAGGTGTCAGATCAGGAGAACGGGCTGGCCAATTTATGCGTCCTCTACGTCCTATGAAACGCCCGTCGAACGTCCTGTCAAGGGTCAGCCTAGTGTTAATTGCGGAATGTGCAGGTGCACCACCATGCTGATACCACATACGTCGACGCGTTTCCAGTGGGACATTTTCGAGCTACGTTGGCAGATCATTCTGTAGAAACGCGATGTATGTTGCAGCTGTTTGGGCCCCTGCAATGAAATGAGGACCAATGAGGTGGTCGCCAATGATTCCGCACCATACATTTACAGTCCACGGTCGCTGTCGCTCTACCTGTCTGAGCCAGTGAGGATTGTCCACGGACCAGTAATGCATGTTCCGTAGATTCACTGCCCCGTGGTTTGTGAAACCCGCTTCATCGGTTAACAGGTAGAACTGCAACGCATTCTCTGTTAATGCCCATTGACAGAATTGCACTCGATGATCACGTTGTAAAACCCCTTGCCCTTAAAAATACATACAACACCTTCAGAGGGCGTCACCAGATGGTTCTTGAATTTTGAGTGCTTATCAGCTGACTGAGAACAGAAGCGTCGTGACACACAAACACATTTTTTTGTCACGCAAGTTTATATCATGTGCTACCAAAGAACTTTTTTTGAGCAAGGCAACTTTTCTGTGAATATTTATACTTGATACTCAACAGAGAAAGATTCATGCAATAATCCGAGAGTGTGTGTGGCCACACATTAGCTCTTGTTGCTACGTCAATAGTCAAGTGCTTCTCTTCCGTACCGTCTCGAAATTTTCGTTACACAGTAAATGCCGACTTTGTCTCGTGATACCAAAGAACACACTGCCCCTCTTCCTCGTGTGACGCCATTTTACAGGTTCAGCGATTGTAGTGCCCTCTACTCAGCTTTTACCCTCAAGGAAAGTATCCAAACAAACTTGATTCTTTCATTCGTCACAAATCACAAATGTGGAAGTTCTGTAGTTTTTGTCAAATAAATATTAATAATTGAACAATGACTTAAGGATCACTTTGTATATTGCCTATTGACTGAATTTGCAAATACCATTCGCAGTACTTGTGGTGGAACCAAATTCTCAGTTAAACTTAAAACATCATACCACTTTCTTTGTGAAGATTTTCTTTGTCTCTTTCAAAATAGGTATTTGCACTTTTCTCAGAGAGTTCGCTGATTTGAGCAGTTTCTTGAAGTAACCCATTAAAATGACTTTGCACTTTGCCGATCGTCGTAATATTCTTTGTTTGCCTGGCAGGTAGCTTCCTCTCTGCGAGTTCACTGTCTTGTTTCTCATTCTGAATGGACAAATTGGTCATTATTTCTTCACAATAGACTTTGTGCTCTACAAATTCCCCTTTCAACCTTCGAACGTCCCCCTTCATTTTTTGGTGTTTTCCGTTAAATTCTTCTCGACGGCCTTTGTTATTATTCTTAAGAATGTCCACGAGTGAAGCCGACACGTTTCTCGCTTCTTGCAATTAAATTTCTTAATTAGCGATGACAGATTAATATTTACTTTTTATGTCTTTAATACTATGCAGAATTTACGTTAGAATGTTGATATCGCTTTTCATTACTGTCGAATAAAAAAATAGTTCTGATGGCTATGAGCACTATGGGACTAGAACTTAGAACTACTTAAACCTCACTAACCTAAGGACATCACACACGTCCATGCCCGACGCAGGATTCGAACCTGCGAACGTAGCAGTCGCGTGGTTCCAGACTTTAGCGCCTAGAACCGCTCGGCCACATGGACTGGCTACTGTCGAATCACTACGACTTACGGGTGTCGAAGTTTACACAGCCGATTTCTCAGTCACACCGTCACTTCCGATTTCGTATTCAATTTCTTGTTCAGAAAATTCAGAATTGGTAAATGTTCTCAGTTTCATGTACCTCACGATTGCTCCGTCAGGGTGAGCATTCGATTTTCACTGAGTGTTGACTTCGCTATGCATTGCGCTTGTTGTCTCTATTATTGACAAACATATTATTAAAAAAGAAAAGAAAATCCTGTCCTACTAATTTGCCCTAGTTTACTCTTAATCAGCGTCTTCCCACTTCGTATATAGGCCGCAAACAGCGCGACCTTCGGACAGCGAATAAAATATCGGAGCTGTCCAGCAGGCATTCTTACGAAGCATTTAAAAATCTGCTTCACACGCATCTCGTGAATTACAGATTCCTAGAACCATTGTGCATACGAAGAACTCTATACAACAGATTGCACCTTCGTTCATGTGAGATCCATGTAATATACACGTTACAAGCAGATGATGGGGCGTGTCGAGCAGTTTTCGCGGCTGAGTTATTGACACGAATCGACACAAACGATGAGTATCTTGAACGAATTTACTTTTGAGATGAGGCTACGTTCCAAATATCAGGTAAAATTTAAAATTAACGAACACAATGAGAGGATAGGGGGTTCGTTTCCTTAGGCCACTTTAGAGATTCTTCTAAAATGAATACGTGGTGCGGTGTTAAGTTCAACGGAGTCATTGCTCCTTTCTTTTTTGACGTCATTGCTCCTTTCTTTTTTGACGAAAACTCATCAGGGAACTAATGTCTATGTAGATACTCTAGAACCAGTTTGCAGAACAACTATTGAAAGACTTGCAGTCAGATGTGATTTTAACAATTTATTCTTTCATTTGTCACAAACCACAAATTTGTAATTTCTGTAGTTTTTGTGAAGTAAATATTGATATTTTAGTACCATCCTATATACCCAGTTGCTTTTGTAAAAGAGTTGAAAGAGAGGAATAAAATTTTCACTCTGCAGCGGACTGCCTGCTGGTATGAAACTTCCTGTCGTATTAAAACTGCGTGCCGGACCGAAACTCGGGAGCTTTGCCTTTAGCGGGCAAGAGCACTTGCTCACGAAAGACAAAAATCCCCAGTCCGGGTCTCGGTCCAGCACACAAATTAATCTGCCAGGAAGTTTCAGTTTAATCGGTGTTGCGAATAATCGGTGGTCAGGGGATTCATCAATCTTGACGCTCAAAAATTACTCACATCGTGATCCCACAATGAAAGAATTTATAAAAAATATTACGACAAATATGCATATCTAGATTATGCATTACGTGAAAAAAGTTGATGGAGATTTTTATTCAAAGAATACTATTGGCCGTACGTCGAAAAGTGTCATCGTTGCCACACCATAATATGGAGGAATTATTTTTTTTACTGAATATGGTATAAACAATAGCTGAAGAGGAAAACTCGAGGAATTAAGAACGCAGAAGACACAGTGGAGAGCGTGGGCTTGAAGCGAGAAACAGTGGCCGTGGCAATTTCTGTAACCGCGAAGAACGCAGGAACAGTGATTATCAGGGAGAATATGTCATGACTTTGAAAATCGCCTGACGCATAATGTTTACGATAGTCACAGGAACACTGAAGAAATAGGTTATTCAGAAAGTCAAGTCACTCTGCATGGATACTGGCGACATCACTGTCGCTAATTTATGAATAATAGGAGGGGCTCACCGAACAGTTCTCCAGAAAGCACTAATCGTGGAGAACGCACGATTACACATCAAGAATTAGAATACAGGAAGCAGTTTCTAAGGAGACCCGGTTGGGAACGAAAATTGGGAACATCTCTCTACCGATCGTGAGCATAAAATTTGGAGACCAGAAGGACATAACTGAAGATTTATTACATGGAAGCGAAGTCATACATAGTGAATTGGCAATGTCTCTTTTCACTCCGTAGCAGCGAGGTCAGTGCAGTATTAGCCGTATTACATGATCAGTTAAAGAGCATTAAATGTATTTCAATGTTACCAGTTAGTGGAATTCATACCGTTAGTGCCTTAAGGAATAAGGGTAAACGAATAAAGCGGCAAGCTTTTATAAGATGTAAGAGTGGAGAGAAAGAACTCCAGAAGAAGACAGTAATTGTGCAAGGACTGTGCATCGGTTTCGTTCCTGTAGTGGACTTTCTAATGGGGAATGTGCCTCAGTGGACTTCAATATGAGAAGGCTATTTGACAAGGGTGGCAAAGAAAAATGGGATTTTAGTTGCAGGGATTTAGTAGAAAAATGATGAAGATATTCCCGTAGGTACAGAGTTAAAGGCATGGTTCGTGAGCGGATAAGTGCCGTAGATAATATGAGCAGAAGGTGGGAAAGTTTGCTGAATTGTCTGAGGTGCAGTTGTGAGAATTTGGGGTAGTTTTGACATGAAATCAGTCTGTGTGTGCGGATGCATACTTTAACTCCAAGTTATAAAACATGAATTTTGCTGTACAAAACCATAATCCATAACATCAGTAAAGAGGACGACAGTAGAGGCAGAAATTCAGAAAACTTCTGAAAGAGGATATAATTGAAAGACCAAATAGTGGATACTGTAACCCATTAGATGTAGTGTCGTAAATGGATGGTGGTGTATAACTTGTGATTGATGCACAAGCGATAAAACAAAGTCTGGACTTTAGGAGCAGTTATTGGCAGCTGAACCGGACTCTAGCTGTCATAAATGCACAGAATTTGTCCATGCTACCACTTTAAGGTGATGCTATTCGGATTAATTGTGCCAGCCTCGAAATTTACATATGCATTACATCAAGTGCTGGGTTAAGATATATTAAGAAATGGGGCCAACTATATTTACAATATCCTTCTATCGACAGAGATGTGAAGGGGACATCTGTTAATCACAGAAGAAATATGATAAAGAATCAGAAATGCAGGAATAACATTAAACATAGATAAACTGGAGTTCGCAATGAAACAAATTATATTCTTAGGATATGTATTCTCCCCAGGAAGAATTGAACCAGACTCATCGAAACTGACTGAGGTAAAAAATTTCCTCTGCCAAAATGCAAGAGACTGTGTGCTTATTTTGTAGATGGTGCATTTCGAAGGGATAGCATTCTTTTGGAAAGTGTACATGAAGGACTATACTAAGACACACTGTACATATGTGAAGAATCAGTTATTATTTCACATAATAGGCAAGGACCAGAGTACTCACTTTGTATTCCTTGAGCGTGAGCGTGCAGGGCATCTATAACAAATGTTCTACATACTGCCTAGATGATACTAAACCAGTATTTGATAACGAGTTATGCAATCAAAAGATTGAAGGTGCTTTGTAAACGAGAGTTCGATGCCTGCTGCCTGTTCTGCCACCTGTACCCATCTTCGATCGTTATTTGGCTTTAAGAGAAAGAATATGTAAATGGTCAATGCGTTTAGCCATGAGGCAGAGCTATTAGTCGGAAATATAACAATAGCTCAAGTAGGAGTAGATGTTATCCCATAAATTAACAATAATGGGACTAGACAACTTTTACCAAATTTGATTTGAGTGACGAGGTACTTACTACACATCCTTTGCAGTGCATGAAAACTAAGATTTTATCTCAGACCTATACCTGTCTAAGAAACTGAAAGTTGGAAACGATTAGTCTGCGAGAGGTGCCAAGTTCATACCAAAGAAGGATAAAAAATTTACGAAGAACGACAAGAGGATAAATGAGATTCGTGTTACAAATGTAAGCAAAGTTTCCAGGAAAAAAGAAATATACAGAGTATTTTTAAAAAGGACAGACATTTTCTCATCAGTTTACCTTACTATTTTATACACCTTAACTTTATGAATAGTAATATTAACGTCAATACACCAATATTAAGTTGAAAGTAACAAAATTATCAATTTATCAACTATCTTGGAACAATATTTTTGTGAAAACGGAATATATACTGTATTTTCGTGATATTCCTTTTTTTTCTAAATGTAATGGCCGACAGACACTCGTTGTTAATTGTGGTATCCTTGCCACTCCATTAATGCCTTTCTAAATTGACTTTCGGTTGCCTGAAACGAGTTGGCATGACTCCATCATAAAGGAGATCTGGAGCTCAAGAAGTTGAAAAGAGATCTAGAGCTCAAGAAGTTGAAAAGAGGCTAACGATTTCTATCATAGATCTTGAGTGTAATTTTTTTCAGTAACACCGAATGTGTACTGGAAAATGACAGTGTTACTTTTTTTTATTTTTTACAAACACTACTTTTTAATGTTTTCTATCTTGGTATATTTAAATAATCCAATGTTCGTGATTTTCATTACTTAACAGAGGTACTTTAACTCTCTCTTAGAACGCATCGGATTTAATAATCCCTTTCCTTTTCTTTTTTTGGTGCGTTATTGTACTATCTGAATCTCTGGTACAAAATACCGTTTAGAATTTTTCGTTTCATTTCTCTCTGCACGTGTAAATGAAGCCAAAACAAATGGCTCTGAGCACTATGGGACTTAACTTCTGAGGTCATCAGTCCCGTAGAACTTAGAACTAATTAAACCTAACTAACCTAAGGACATCACACACATCCATGCCCGAGGCAGGATTCGAACCTGCGACCGTAGCGGTCTTGCGGTTCCAGACTGGAGCGCCTAGAACCGCTCGGCCATTCTGGCCGGCAATGAAGCCAAGTTTTTGTTCTCTGATCATGAGTTGTAAGTGTGACACTCACTGATACTATATTTATTGGTCGTAGTGGTGTGGTGTCAAGACACCTTAGAGAGCATAGCGAACATTCCTGAGTCACTGCAAAACTGATAAGGTCGTTAAAGCGTAGTTGTCACTGGTTATCGGCTTACAGTTTCCTCCAGTTACTCTATTACCACAAACTCGCACATGTCCCTTCAGATTTTATTGTACATGATAACACATTTCCCGCCTGCTTCACAAAAATTTATTTTCGATCTTTCTTCTAGAACCAACAGTCAAATCAGTTAAAATTTTAGAGACCTTTCTTTCTAATAATTTTTGCAGATTTGTTCATCATTGTCAGTTGGTCTTTATTTAACGTCTGCAGTTAAAAAAGAAATGTGAACATGACAATACTACTAAAATCAATAACCTGTTTTCCTTACAACTATAATGTTCGACTTGCATTGTAGAATAAATATTTTATTTTCTACATATAAATTCCATGGCTTTAGTGTGGATATTCTGTCATCTAGAATACTATGATTATTTTGTAAACTACGTTGAAAGATTAAAGATACTTATGTACTAGCGGGAACTTTTCGCAAGAACATACGATTTCTCATGATGTTGTTCACGTCATTCCGATGTTCGTCTAGCGAAAAACAGAATTACTCAAACAGCCCATGTATTTTCACAGATGGCCTTCTGTCACGTTGAAGTCTGTCTGCACCGCAGTAGCTTGACAGTAGTAACGCATTCACAATACGCATCTGAATGCAGCAGATGTAGTGTTACTTGGTTTGATTATCGAAAAATAAGGAAATAGACGCTAAACGTTATTGACTAGTTACTGGAATCAAAAATGGTTCAAATGGCTCTGAGCACTATGCGACTTAACTTCTGAGGTCATCAGTCCCCTAGAACTTAGAACTACTTAAACCTAACTAACCTAAGGACATCACACACATCCATGCCCGAGGCAGGATTCGAACCTGCGACCGTAGCGGTCGCGCGGTTCCAGACTGGAGCGCCTAGAACCGCTCGGCCACCCTGGCCGGCTACTGGAATCAATTAATGTATTGTATGTGATATCACTATGTGTGATAAAGGCACATTTGACCTTGAATGACCCAGTTCCAAATCGAGGTTGAATTTTATTTGGAGGAAGTGAAACATTTCGCATATACTGATAAGATGAATTCATGCCACTCATTAATTTGTGATAGTTATTGTCTGCGAGTCTACTATAAGGTTACGAAGTTTATGCTTCAGCAAAATAGTATCAGCACACATGATTGCGTGCCAACTGTTAATAACGACGACTACGAGCTTGCAGTTTAATAAGCTGAGTTAGACTTTTTTACAGACAGCCAAAGTGGTGTGGATTGTTATACAATTTCAAGATCATATTCAAAGACATTTAATAAAATATTAGCATGGCGTTTTGTTTCAACAGGCGTTAAAATTTAGATAACGGTTTTCTGCGTGTTCTCAAGCGAAAGGGAGGAGAATTAAATTATGACCGAAGGAAATATTCACGGACGATGTAAATTTGTACCTCTTTTCAGTTTATAATTATTTTCTCTTAGATTGCGGTGACCGTTATAAAGGCTAATTCGTGTCAAAGAGGATGTTAAGAATGCGAAGTCTGGTATGCAGTTGACGTTTAGAACTAGCCAGTTAATGGCAACAGATGTGTAAAACCGCAGCACAGCTCGGATTCTGATAGGATCCTCCATTTAGGGTTGCAAAAGAAAACACTGCCAACGAAAGCAGTGTGTTTTTGCCTTACTGCAACTGTATTCTGAAACAGGACCAAGAAGGATCACTGAGCCTTACGTTTGTTTCCTGGAGTAGCCAATCCGTAACGTCTGTAACGAGTCGACTACGTCAACTCAACTGAGCTCGCGGTCTGCATCTTACTGGAGAATATGTTGCTCTGAGAATTTGTGTACTCAGATGAAATTTAACATTATCTAATACAGATTATCACGTTCACTGCCAGCGAACCGTAAATTATATTTATAGTTTGTATCTGCACGTCGGCTTGCGACCCTCTACAAGCTGGGCATCATGCCGTCAAGCCCCAGTGCTGTTTTACATAGCCTGCAATTCTCTCTCTCTTTCTCTCTCTCTCTCTCTCTCTCTCTCTCTCTCTCTCTCTCTCTCATTCGTTCAATCCCTCGTTTCCGTTATAGACCTCAAAAGATATTCATTTCGTAATGACTGACAACTTCATAACCTTGTGAAACCAAAAGATCGAGATTAGTGCTCTGCTTTCTCTGACATTATTGCAAAAATTTATTTTCCAGGCTTTCAAATTTTTATTGCGCAATGTATCTGGACTGGTGAATACCGTTTGGTGTTTGACCTGTGTCAAGTTGTGGTACAACCCTTCTCGCTCACGTATTATCTTGAGGGGAAGCTGCACCAGTTCATGATAAATGCACCCATCTATGCAGTGCCGAGCATGATGGGTACACGGAACGAACCACATAAACGCTTAGAAATTGAGGATGTTTAGAAAACGTTTGTGGTATGTAGAGTCTCACATCTGGTGTAAGCGAAGGCCCGAAAGCTCTATAAGTGTTCGGACTAGAAAAGTATATAAATAAATGTATTTCTTCATCGGTTGTTGTCTTCCGTTTGTGGTCGAACGTTGTTTTCAGATGCTTTCTATGTAGTAACGAATTTGATGTTTAACTCTCTTACAGTTCTGGCCCGCATGCAGAAAGGAGAGGTGGTGTATGAAAACATTAACCACATACATGTCACTTTTAATCACGCTTAATGATTTCGATGTAATTGGTTTACATTCCAATAAAAGCTTGGCGCTGGTTCATCAGCATATCAATAAGGGTTGCACCCGACAGGCAAGTTGCGCGGTATATTCTGATACAGGGTGCTGTGAACGCAACGCAGAACAAAACGCTGCAAAATGCGGCACTGCGTGTTCTTTCCACAGCGGAATACAGTGAAAAAAGTTTTAAATAAAACTTTTTAATCTAACACGGTTTTAAAGCGGACTAAAAAGTATCAAGTAACTTCTCCTAGCCCCATACACATTCTTGACCCCGTACGGACAGTCCTGAAAATTTGTGCTTGTGAATTTTTAATGGGTACGAAAATAACTGTAGAATTTAAAACGAAAAAAACTTGTGGCGCCTGTAAGTAAGGAGGACAGCTGTTTTGTATCAGTTATGTAGGTAGGCCGGCCGGAGTGGCCGAGCGGTTCTAGGCGCTACAGTCTGGAACCGCGCGACCGCTGCGGTCGCAGGTTCAAATCCTGCCTCGGGCATAGGTGTGTGTGATGTCCTTAGGTTAGTTAGGTTTAAGTAGTTCTGAGTTCTAGGGGACTGATGACCTCAGAAGTTAAGTCCCATAGCGCTCAGAGCCAAGGCAGTTATGTAGGTATATGTGTGGGGATAGGGAAAATTATTTTATATTTCGTAGCCTGTTTTAAAAATATTTCATATTAAAAAGTTTCTTATTTAAACTATTATTTTCTGGTTTCTAGTCTTTTGTGAGTCAAATTTTTCGGTCTATTTTAAACATTTTGTTGAGATTATATTAGAGAAATGTGGTAAATTTCAGGATTATTTCAGTTTCTATTCACCTGAGTCAACGAATACATTGCTTCCTCCTGCTAGACGACAGACATGAAAGCAGGTTAGTATTGCGTTATCATCGGTTCTCAGCTATACTGATGTTTCAAGTCTTTCATTGGCTGATGATAGTGGTAAACAAAGTACTCTCCGCCACATACTAGACAGGAGAGCGAGTTAATACTGCACTGTCAACCATTTCTGAGCTATGTTGATGTTTTAATGTCTCAAGCTCATCGGATAATGACAGATGTAAGCAAATTACCCTCCGCTACACACCAGAAAACTCAGCTTGTTGATACTGTACTGTCACCCAGTTATGAGCTATGTTGAAAGGTACATGTCTCTAGCTCATCGGGAAATTAGTTTAAAATCAGTCGCTAAATGTGCACCGAACATCTGACAAGAAAGTGACCTACGAGGGCGATCCCAAAAGTAAGATCTCCAATTTTTTATTAGTGAATAGACCTATTTATTTCTAAATTGGTTTACATCAGTTTACAGTTTGAACATTTAGCTATTTTTCGACGTAATCACCATTTCTGTCGATGCATTTTTGTAGACGCTGTGGCAGTTTTTTATGCCCATGTCATACCAGCTCGCCGCCATGCTGTTCAGAAAGTTATGAACCTCTTCTTTCACCTCGTCGTCGGAGCTGAACCTCTGGGACCACAATAAACGCTGACAGGTACTGTGAGACTCTGAATAAACTCAAACGGGCAATTCAGAACCGGAGAAGAGGAATGTTGAGCGAGGGCGTACACATTTCCATGACAACGCTCGCCCACACATCGCTCGGCAAACCGTTGCTCTCCTGCGACAGTTTCAGTGCAACATAATCACGCACCCACCCTATAGTCCTAACTTGGCTCCGAGTTACTATCCTGTTTCCTAGTTTAAAAGAACATTTGGCCGGAATGCGATTCAGCTCCGACGACGAGGTGAAACAAGAGATTCGTAACTAACAGCATGGCGGCGAGCTGGTATCTCATGGGCACATAAAAACTGCCACTGCGTCTACAAAAATGCATCGACGTAAATGGAGATTATGTCGAAGAATAGCTAAATGTTCAAGCTGTAAACTGATGTAAACCATTGTAGAAATAAATAGGTCTATGTACTTATAAATAATAGCAGACCTTACTTTTGGGCTTACCCTCACAATAAAAACTGCTAAAATTTTAGGAACCGTGCAAAGTAGAGCCTCTTAAGGGTACCCACTAATAACAGTAAAAACTACAAATTGCACGTGAACTACGAGTAAGAGTCAATAACACGACTCGACCTCGCATCGCTGTTTAAACTATTTCGGAGAGCGAGGAAAAAGGTGAAGGATAAACACGGAAAAGAATCTATACTAAGTCATCTCAGGGGGACGTTTGTTGAATTACGTAATTATATCTTTGTGTTTGATCCAACAGTGATTTATAGCAAAAATGCTGATAATGTGATAGCCAACCTTCATACAGTTGATAGATGTTATTGGAACTGCATGGTACCACATTAAAAACTTCTATAAATATGTCACACATTCGAATCTGTATTTGTACGCCAAATTTTATATCTAACAGAATAATTGACGTACAGCTGGGAGAACCCAAGTACCACGATATATCTAGTAAATTTAACCCCTATGGAGTGACATAAGTGGAAGCAATAAAGTGAAGTCGTGCGGCATGAATAGCTGGGAGACCGCGAAGGGCAAGTTCAGGCTCCTAATTGGAAAGTTTTTTCCTATTGTTCCTATCCATCAGATCGCAAGCATCTTTGTTTCACGTAGTATGAAGCTATGTGCGTATGTATATCTCGTAAGTGTAGATAAATGTAATGGTGTGTGTGTGTTGTAGATGCATCACCATCAACAATGTCGTACGCCCTCGCGCAATGAGAGTCTACTGACAGGTTTGGAGCTTAATTCAGGGCTTTGGCGGAAAGGCAAAGGAGAAACAGCCAACAGCGTGCGGCGTACCTGGACGGTCATCCATTCAAGTATCGGAGACACCAGACGGTGCTCAACTTCAGAGATCTGACGGGAATCGGTGTATCCACTTCGTTACGGCCGTTGAAGATGCAAGTAGTAATCATTAGCTTATGTATAAAAAATGGTTCAAATGGCTCTGAGCACTATGGGACTAAACATCTGGGGTCATCAGTCCCCTAGAACGTAGAACTACTTAAACCTAATTAGTCTAAGGACGCCACACACATCCATGCCCGAGGCAGGATTCGAACCTGCGACCGTAGCGGTAGTGCAGTTCCAGACTGAAGCGCCTAGACCGCTCGGCCACAACGGCCGGCTATGAATAAAAGTAATGATGTGCACTGATCTGGCTATCCGCAGATATCCATAGCACAAACTGCTATTTAAATATACTCGCGTATACTGTAGGAAATCCATAACAAATATGCTGACTTAAATGCAATTTGTTCATCTACGGGTTTCAGTCTATGACCATGTTTACAGTGGTCAAATAGGCGGCAGCAAAACCTACATTACATATCAATCATTTTCCTAAAACGAAGGTACGTAATTTAAGTCAAGCAAAGCGATTCTGAACGCAATAGCTATGAGAAATACAGGTGCCAATCACTACAGGTGAAGACGTTAATCCATCTACTGACACGCGAACCCACCACTGTCCGCCACTGACTCTCTAGTGAAGACACACAGGTCAGATGTTGCGTATCGAGAGGCCCCGGCAGCAGTCAGATCACCATGGGATTCCAAAGACATCAAAGGTGTCGCAGGTCTCGTCAACGGCGACCCGATGTCGCCACAGCTTTGAATATTAGCAGCCAGAAGCTCGTCGACCAGAGTCAACACAGCTTTCAGCTATTTACGGGCAGTAGCCAATCTTACGTCCGCTCACAACAAGCACAGTGCCTGGCCATAACGTACAGTGTAAAACATTGATATGAGGTCTCCAAAAATTGAAACAAATCAGTCAAGATTAACTTAGAAAGTACTAGCAGACCCTGCAGAAGAGAAAATTACCCGACTGTGGCACCACTGAGGTTGAAATGTACGGAAAATATAAAAAAAAGAATAAAACAACACTAAAATTTTTTCTGCAGCATTCTCACTGTAGCATGAGACCTCACGATGCGGCCGGCCGAAGTGGCCGTGCGGTTAAAGGCGCTGCAGTCTGGAACCGCAAGAGCGCTACGGTCGCAGGTTCGAATCCTGCCTAGGGCATGGATGTTTGTGATGTCCTTAGGTTAGTTATGTTTAACTAGTTCTAAGTTCTAGGGGACTAATGACCTCAGCAGTTGAGTCCCATAGTGCTCAGAGCCATTTGAACCTCACGATGCGCAAGCTCTGAAACACGTATAAATTTATCTACTGAAAATGGATGTATCAACAATTACCTTCTACTAAAAACGTTATTTGTACAAAAGCTACTACAGAAAATAAATATGCAAACTCCAGTTCACTGATATGAAGTGTATATTGTGTACTAACACGAGATTTAAACGTAGAGACCCGTCGTTGCATTTCTCAAGGAGGAATATGCCGGAAATAAGTACACTACTGGCCATTAAAATTGCTACACCAAGAAGACATGCAGATGATAAACGGGTATTCATTGGAATGAACTGACAGGTGATTACATTTTCACGTAATTTGGGTGCATAGAAATCAGTATCCAGAACAACCACCTCTGGCCGTAATAACGGCCTTGGTACGCCTGGGCATTGAGGCAAACAGAGCTTGGATGGCGTGTACAGGTACAGCTGCCCATGCAGCTTCATCACGATACGATGGTTCATCAAGAGTAGTGACTGGCGTATTGTGACAAGCCAACTGGTCGGCCACCATTGACCAGACGTCTTTAATTGGTGAGAGATCTGGAGAATGTGAAGGCCAGGGCAGCAGTCGAACATTTTCTGTATCCAGAAAGGCCCGTACAGGACCTGCAACATGCGGTCGTGCATTATCCTGCTGAAATGTTGGGTTTAACAGGGACCGAATGAAGGGTAGAGCCAATGGTCTTAACATATCTGAAATGTAACGTCCACTGTTCAAAGTGCCGTCAATGCGAACAAGAGGTGACCGAGACGTGTAACCAATGGCACCCCATACCATCACGCCGGGTGATACGCCAGTATGGCGATGACAAATACACGCTTCCAATTTGCGTTCACCGCGATGTCGCCAAACACGGATGCGACCATCATGATGCTATAAACAGAACGTGGATTCATCCGAAAAAATGACGTTTTGCCATTCGTGCACCTAGGTTCCTGTCTGTGATGCAGCGTCAAGGGTAACCGCAGCCATGGTCTCCGAACTGATAGTCCATGCTGCTGGGAGCGTCGTCGAACTGTTCGTGCAGATGGTTGTTGTGTTGCATACGTCCCCATCTGTTGACTCAGGGATCGAGACATGGCTGCACGACCCGTTGCAGACATGCGGATAAGATGACTGTCATCTCGACTGCTAGTGATACGAGGCCGTTGGGATCCAGCACGGCGTTCCGTATTACTCTCCTGAACCCACGGATTCCATATTCTGCAACAGTCATTGGATCTCGACCAACACGAGCAGCAATGTAGCGATACGATAAACCGCAATCGCGATAAGCTGCAATCCGACCTTTATCAAAGTCGGAAACGTGATGGTACGCATTTCTCCTCCTTACACGAGGCATCACAACAACGTTTCATCAGGCAAGGCCGGTAAACTGCTGTTTGTGTATGAGAAATCGCTTGGAAACTTTCCTCATGTCAGCACGTTGTAGGTGTCGCCACCGGCGCCAACCTTGTGTGAATGCTGTGAAAAGCTGATCTTTTGCTTATCACAGCACCTTCTTCGTATCGGTTAAATTTGGCGTCTGTAGCACGTCATCTTCGTGGTGTAACAATTTTAATTGCCAGCAGTGTATATGCATCAAGATTTACACAAAAAAGAATATAGAGTCATTTGTTGAACACTAGTCTACACCGTGACATACACTGATATAGTTCACTTGTTTGCCGAATTATGTGAAAAAAAACTGAACTAAATTACTCTATAGCAGATACTGTTGCTCCTCCAACCACTCAAGACGCGTCCACTCGCGTCGGCCTCTGCCACTGAACTCAGTATCATTTTGGTGCACTTAATTATCCATACACACCGTGCAATCAAAAGTATCCAGACTCTCGTAAGTAATGCGGAATTGGCCAGTAGTCACGTGAAGCGGGCCCGCCTGTATGCAAGTATGCGAGGCGTATTATTCTGTCAGCAGAAAAGCAGTAAGAGCAGAATAGGTCGGTCGGGAGAGCTACGTAACTTAGGATGTGGTCTAGTCATACGATGTCGCCTGCGTAACATATCCATGAAGGACATTTCAGACCCCCTACAGTCAACCAAGTCGACTGTTGATGAGACCGTGAAGTGGAAACGCGAAGGTACAACGACCGCTAATCCAAAACTAGGAAGACCAAATGAGTCTGCCTATTCTTCATTTAGATGTGGTTATCCCTTCCGACGGACGGATTATGCGGACACTGCGAAACGGGATTGTCAAAAATCCCACGAAACCAACAGACGACGCTGTTAGTAAGTTCAAAAGTGCTCCCAGCAGTCCTGCTAACACAATGGCTGTTCTGTGAGACTTAAAAACAATTAGGCATAATTGTCGAGCAGCTGCTCATAATTCACACATTTCTGTATTCAGTGTTAAGCGTCGCTTTATGTTGCATAAAGGGGCAACGCCACTGGACGGTGTAAATCGGGATGATAAATCACACTATACATTGTGGCAATACGATGGAGGGTTCAGGCTTTGACGAAAGCCTGCATAACGATACTTACCATCTTGTGTAGTCCCAAAAGTGAAGTAGAGAGGACGAACTGCAACGTTAGGCGACTGTTTATACTTGTTAGGGTGGTGGTCCCCCTAGTGTGCCTAAGAAAATCTGCAGAGTTTGAATACATTTTACACCATTATGTACCGCGTACAGAAGACGAATAGTTGGGTGACGATGACTGACTGCAGCATAGCAAAACACACTGTCATAAACAGCATCTAAGATGCAAGGTTTCGTGTACAATAACATTCCTGAAATGGACTAACCTTCCCTGAGTCCGTACCTGAAACCAATGGAATATCATTTGGATGAGTCAGAATGTCTACTTCGCACTCCAGAACCCAGCGTCCAATAACACTACCGTCTCTGGCATCGGCACTTGCTGGAGAATGGGCTGCCTTTTCTACATGGACATTCAAGTACATCTCTGAAAGATTCCGCAGCATACCTCAACTCGTCGTGAAGCCCATATTAATTCCACAGATAAGGTTCCGGAGGCCCAGGTACTTCTGATCAGATAATGTAGTTGGCCATCGGTGTAGCTCAAAATTACGTGAAATTCAATTTGAGTCATATGGCTCGTCTCATTTCTTTCGCAGGGCTTGTTTAATACCGTGGGAATGTCATCAGAAGCCACTAGTATGTAATTACACCCTCAGCAGAAGCGGGATAATTGGGCACTTATGAGAATCTTGAACCCTGACTAGTGTAGCAAGCAGATTCTTTGACTTGTACAGATGTCTGGATGTTTTAATTATGGTGCTGTGTCATTTTTGACAAGCAGGAAGCTGAAAACACTAATCCAGCGAGATAACTGAGTGCATTTGTCTAATGTTGTTCTTACTTTGGAAGAAAATAAGGAATAAATTTGTAATGTTTTATATTGTTATTGCCGACGTTAAAAAGCAAAATGAGCATAATGGAATGTAATCTAATTAAATTGGGGGATGCTGATGGAATTAGATTAAGAAATGAGACACTTGAAGTAGTAGATGAGTTTTACTAGTTGGGGAGCAATATAACTGGTCGAACTAGATAGGCTAGAAAATGTAGACTGGCAATGACAAGAAAAGCGTTTTTGAAGAAGAGAAATTTGCTAACATCGAATTTTGATTTAAGTGTCAGATAGTATTTGTATGGAATGTAACCATATATGGATGTGAAACATGGACGATAAACGATTTACACAGGAAGAGATGGAAGCTTTTTAAATGTAGCGCTACAGAAGAATGCTCGAGTTTGGATGCGCAGATCACGTAACAGAGGAGAAACAAAATTTGTGGCACAACTTGGCTAGAAGAAGGGGTCGTTTGGCAGGGCACATTCTGAGACATCAAGGCATCACTAATTTAATACTGGAGGGAATCGTATGGGGGAAGTAGAGGGAGACCAAGAGAAGAATATTGTAAGCAGATTCAGAAGGATGTAGGTTGTAGGAGTTGCTCGGAGATGAGGAGGGTTGCCCAGGATAGAGTAGTGTGGCATCAAACCAGTCTTAGGACTGAAGACCACAACAACAACAACAACAAAGTTAAAAAACAGATCTGTATAAGAAGCCGTGGACCTGGAATCATGGACAATAAACCACCACAAAGATAAGTGTATCTGCAGCAGATATGGGTTTTGGAGTCTACGGTATTATTGCTATATCAAATAAACCATAGATCCCCAAGTACATCATCTACTGATGAAACCTTGGTTATTATTCAATTCACATCATCTATACGACCACCTCGACAAAGACTACTGTCAGTATTAGTTACGCTTCACGACATTGTTATACACAGATAAATACTGGATTCAGGCTGCGGAAGACTGCACGTATACCACTCTTACTGACAAAGCTTCAACAAGCTACGAACGTTCAGTAACGAAATTATTGGCTTTGAAAATGGCTACTGTAAATGTTCAAAGGAACGATCGGCGTATCCAGAATTTAGGTCGCGCTGGCGGAGACAGCCGATGCCGTGCGTCGCGTGAATGGAGCTATAATATTAATGTGTGAAACAAAGTGGTGCAGCGCGCGACTATACATTACCCTAAACTGCTCCGCCATGTGTCCGGTAATTATCGCTTCCGAACGCGAATTGATCTGCAAATAGCAATTGCGCTTCCCACGGTAACGGCATCAGCTGGCGCTTTCAGGCCAATGAAGCGAGGACGGGAGCGGCCGGCTGCTGAATAAACGCCGCGCCGCAGTGTAGGAAAATATCGCGCCGTAGCCGTAGCGTGGACAATGGCCAGCGGTCCGAGCGACAGCGGTGGTGGTGTCGGAGGGGGGGGGGGGGGGAGGATGGGTGGAATGTGTGCGCACGCTGGCCGTTGCTACTGCGCATGCGTCCACGCGCCAACGAGGTTACGTCGCGCGCGAAACAGGCTCGCATCGCTGTTCTATTGTTACCACCACGAGTGCAATAACGTATTCAACGTTGCCAATGTGCATGGTACCTTTTTCTCATGGGTGTGCGCAGTCTCTCATTCTCTCACAAAGTGCAGATGTGTGTGTGTGTGTGTGTGTGTGTGAAAGAGAGAGAGAGAGTGAGAGGGGGGGGGTGGGAGGGGCAGGGGGAGGGGGGGGGGGCAAGCACAGGGGGAAAGTGCCAACTGTAGTTATTTTCAATGTCAATAAAATTGACCAACAGCTGTATACTTTAGGATATTTTATATTATTCGGAGAGCAACCAGTTTCGGCATTTCATTTTGCCGTCTTCAGGCCCCATACGCTTCCGTCCAAATAAAGGATTTTGTCGCATAGAACCGTAAATTACTGGATGTTGTGAATTCCAATCGTTATACAATCGCTTCATACGAAGCGTTGAGTAGCTGCCACCGTCTTTTTGCATGTTCACTCTGTCATTTGTTTGTTAGGAGAAAAAAAGACACTGAACGCTGATTAAGACGAGCACCTCCTATCTTCGACGTGAACGTGCAGCGACCACGATTGCAGATGGCAGCATGAGCATTGGAGCTGTGGAGGGCATATAAGGCGCATGGTGAAAGGAGGGGAGGGGGGATGTGGAAAGCTCCGCAGCCGGTGTCGTATTGTGGAAACAGATCTATTTACGAGGGTTGTCCAGAAAGTAAGTTCCGATCGGTCGCGTAGTGGAAACCACTGGGAAAATCCGGTAAAGTTTAGCACAGATGTGTTGGGCAGTGTCTCTAGTATGCCCGTCGATTGTGTCGCGTCGATCTTTCCAGTTTCGAGTGAACAGTGAGCACGTAAAGATGAGTAGGGAATAGCGTCTCCCGCCAAATTCGAGTGTCTGGTTAGAGATTTCGCCTGTGTCATGCAGCCCACATAACACCACTGTCGAGCAGTTCCTTGTTTATTGTGGTCTTCAGTCTTGAGACTGGTCTGATGCAGCTCTCTATGCTACTCTATCCTGTGATAGCTTCTTCGTCTCTCAGTACCTACTGCAACCTACATCCTTCTGAATCTGTTTAGTGTATTCATCTCTTGGTCTCCCTCTACGATTTTTACCCTTCACGCTGCCCTCCAATACTAAATTGGTGGTCCCTTGATACCTCAGAACGTGTCCTACCAACCGATCCCTTCTCTAGTCAAGTTGTGCCACAAACTCCCTTCTCCCTAATTCTATTCAATACCTCCTCATTAGTTATGTGATCTACCCATCTAATCTTCAGCATTATTCTGTAGCACCACATTTAGAAAGCTTCTATTCTCTTCCTGTCCAAACTATTTATCATCCATGTTTCACTTCCATACATGGCTACACTCCATACAAATACTTTCAGAAACGACTTCCTGACACTTAAATCTATACTCCATGTCAACAAATTTTTCTTCAAAAAAGCGTTCCTTGCCATTGCCAGTCTACATTTTATATCCTCTCTACTTCGACCATCATCAGTTATTTTGCTCCCTAAATAGCAAAACTCCTTTACTACTTTAAGTTCCTTCATCATGCCAATTCTCGGTGGCACATTGCAGGGGCTATGCAGCGTTTCTAGTGAGAAATGTTTGATCACCCACAATACAGTCCGTAATTGGCTCCCTCTGAGTCTCATCTCTACTCACGAGAACCACTGGCTATGAAGACAAACTTTTTCCACAGACAACGAGCTGCAGCCCAGTGCCGGCAACTGGCCGAAAGCACAGGTGGCTGCTTTCTATGACGAGGATATTGGATAGTTGCTGCAACACTACGACAAAACTCGATAATGGAGCGGCGACTATGTAGAGAAGTAGGTGAAAGGTGTACCTAACTGTTGCCAATAAAACCTTCCTGGTTTTCACTGTGGTTTCCATTTCGCGACCGGTCAGAATTTACTTTCTTGACAACCCTCGTATCTGACTTCCAATAAGGGCATGATCATTAGCTTTCGGACCAAGGGTGGAAGCATTTCGGGGCGGCTAAATTTATAAACTGTTCGCTTGCCACCACGGTTAAAGTACACCGTGCGTGGCAAAATCGCTCTATTCAAAACTGCCACCGAGGTAACTGTGGTGGAACACTGGCATAGATGACAGGGGTGAACAACGGCTACAGAGAGGTACACAGGTGAATAGACGTGCAACTGTTGAGCAACTGATCCCAAGATGAACCAAGGGGCTATCAACAGTGTCTCCTAAACGATAGTTCAGTGAACGTTGCTGCGTATGAGCATCTGCAGGACGTAGCTGGTCCATGCACCCATGTTGACTGCTGTTCATCGTCGACGAAGGCTGGAATTTTTACACCTATACCGCATATTTACGTCCTCTGAGTGGCGACAGGCTGCCTTTTCAAGTGAATCGTGTTACAGGCGTGTACGGCGTGAAATGTCTGAAAGCAAGCACCCTGCATATGTCATGGTCAGGAGAATGCTTTCATGTAATTTCCTTAGTGATGTCGCCATTCTGGAAGCTACAGTGGATCAGCATAAGTATGCATCTATCCTTATGGACCATGTCAACCGCTACAAAAGATTTTCCTCGACATGGTGGTATCTACCATCAGGACAATGCAACGTGTCACACAGGTCGCAGTATACGTGCGTGGTTCTTAAAAGTACCGATCTGAGTGTACTGCACTCTCCTGGTGACGAAACTCCCCGTATTTAAACCCAGAAGAGAATCTGTGGTAACAGCTCGACGTGGCTGTTCGCGTCATTGATCTCCAACCGAGAAACCTGAAGTGGCGAGGCTCCACAATCTTAGAGGAACCTGTCAGAACCTCACTGACCCTGTTTCTCCCAGCGGTTATTCAGGGTTTTGTTAGGTGGTCAGAATAATGCGACTCCACAGTGTCTATAGTTAGTCTTCAAAAAACTCACAGTGTCTCGAAAGTTAGTTGCGTGAGAATTCGAATTATGCAACATAAGTAAGAGATTATTATGTGATCTCAATACCTAAGTGTTGTGTGTAGGTTTCATGTTGATACAAAGAGTGCATCAAAATGACGACGTGCAATCTAGAGGTACGGACACTATTTTAAAATTCAGTTTTTTATTCGAGCTGCTCAGCAATGTATGTTACTTTTCAACTATTGAACATATGGTGAAGGCATTTTTTTACGTTTTGTTTTACGACACATTTCCCGTTAAGAACAAACGGCACGTTTTGTCAGAGTCTATAGTTTGATTTAAATTGATTTCCATATGATATTTAAAGTCTTAAGTCGTGACGCTGAGGTGGCTAGCACTGACAGGAGGCAGCCGCCATAGCACTCTTGGCATGATAGGAAAGAAAATCGTTTTAAAGTTTCCACTTCCTGTAGAAAAACCCAAACATGTGAAATTCACCTATTATGGAGATCTTAATAGTATCTCTAACCATAACATAAAATCGTTATTTTCAATTGGTTTGAAATTATGTTTGTATGGAACTAACCGAAACGTTTTTTTGGTTTTTTTCCTTTCGTATTACGTTGCGTGTGTTATGCATCAGCCTCGTTTTATTCGTAGTTCTGTCAATATTTAACGAATAACAAATATGAAGTTTAAAGCCTCTGACTCTTACGAAACTAACGTTAAAATTCTGAAATGCACATATAGCATAGACCTCTACAGGTTGTAAGAAAAAGGTATGGCCAAACACTCAAGAAACATTCCTCACACGTAAGAAAAGAAAATATGTTAAACTGGCACGAACAGGCTACTCTGTACATCTTTAGTGCGGTTTCGCACATAACAGCTTTCAAATGCCAGTACAAATAAAAATCTACTTGGATTAGAACCTGAGAGTGTAGAGATGCTGCAACTATTCCATCTCTTCATATCCATGGAAACGGTCCATCTCTTCATATCCATCTCTCACGCAGCCTATTATTTAGAATCCTAAGGACATTTTCAATGAAATGAGAAGCAGCTCCGTGGTGCATGAAGCTCACGTTTTGAAACACTCGTAAGGCCACATGTCAGATATTAGTAACACACCCCTTCCCGAACATCATAATTGAAATTTAGTTTTGTAGGTATTTTGTTAGACCATGAGCTAATGAGCAAATATGACAATTGGTACTTCTTATTTCCAACAACCTTTCTCTATGGAATTATACATCAATTCTCAGTGCTTTCCTAGCGCGAACTTCAATTACTTCTCCGTAAAGAAGTCTAACTCTCCACACTGAGTGCCGACACTTGCAAGTCATGCTTGCTTTGAAACACTTCTACACTGAACGACACTTGCTCGAACCACCATGTTCCGTCACGTTTAAAATCGCCCAAGTTGAAATCTGCAAATTTCACTTACTGTTTATAAATAACTCTCCGCTTCTGAATTGGAAGAAATTGGAAACTTCAGGCAGCCAATGCTTTGTAAAATGTAAATTTTCACGACCAGTATTGTCACCATTAATAAAATATTCCCGGCTATTATACCGTAGTCTAAGGTATTTCACTTCAAAACCCGACGTTTCGTCCCTGTCTGCGGAGGACATTTTCAAGGGGGATCTCCGTTACGTGGATGATACGTTTGCTCTGTGGCGGCATGGCAGGAAGGTACTGGATCGTTTTCACATAAATGTGAACGGAATAAATCAGAAGAATCAATTTACCGTGCAGGAGGAGGCGGACTGAAGATTAAATTTTCTTGATGTATTGTTTTCAAGAAATAAGCTGGTGGCTTGGGCCACACAATTTTCCGAAAATCCACGTGCACAGGCCGTTTCCTACAGTGGGATTCGAACCACCACTCACAACAAAAGCGAGGTGTCATAACAACGTTGGAGGATGTTGTTGTTGTGGTCTTCAGTCCTGAGACTGGTTTGATGCAGCTCTCCATGCTACTCTATCCTGTGCAAGCTTCTTCATCTCCCAGTACCTACTGCAACCTACCTCCTTCTGAATTTGTTTAGTGTATTCATCTCTTGGTCTCCCTCTACGATTTTTATCCTCCACGCTGCCCTCCAATACTAAATTGGTGATCCCTTGATGTCTCAGAACATGTCCTACCAACCTATCCCTTCTTCTAGTCAAGTTGTGCCACAAGCTCCTCTTCTCCCCAATTCTATTCAATACCTCCTCATTAGTTATGTGATCAACCCATCTAATCTTCAGCATTCTTCTGTAGCACCACATTTCGAAAGCTTCTATTCTCCTCTTGTCTAAACTATTTAACGTCCACGTTTCACTTCCATACGTGGCTACACTCCATACAAATACTTTCAGAAACGACTTCCTGACACTTAAATCAATACTCGATGTTAACAAATTTCTCTTCCTAAGAAACGCTTTCCTTGCCATTGCCAGTCTGCATTGTATATCCTCTCTACTTCGACAATCATCAGTTATTTTGCTCCCCAAATAGCAAAACTCCTTTACTACTTTAAGTGTCTCATTTCCTAATCTAATTCCCTCAGCATCACCCGACTTATTTCGACTACATTCCATTATCCTCGTTTTGCTTTTGTTGATGTTCATCTTATACCCTCCTTTCAAGACACTGTCCATTCCGTTCAACTGCTCTTCCAAGTCCTTTGCTGTCTCTGACAGAATTACAATATCATCGGCGAACCTCGAAGTTTTTATTTCTTCTCCGTGGATTTTAATACCTACTTCGAACTTTTCTTTCGTTTCCTTTATTGCTTGCTCAATATACCGATTGAATAACATCGGTGATAGGCTAGAACCCTGTCTCACTCCCTTCCCAACCACTGCTTCCCTTTCATACCCCTCGACTCTTATAACTGCCATCTGCTTTCTGTACAAATTGTATCTAGTCTTTCGCTCTCTGTATTTTATCCCTGCCACCTTCAGAATTTGAAAGAGAGTATTCCAGTCAACATTGTCAAAAACTTTCTCTAAGTCTACAAATGCTAGAAACGTAGGTTTACCTTTCCTTAATCTTTCTTCTAAGATAAGTCGTAGGGTCAGTATTGCCTCACGTGTTCCAACATTTCTACGGAATCCAAACTGATCTTCCCCGAGGTCAGCTTCTATCAGTTTTTTCGTTCGTCTGTAAATAATTCGCGTTAGTATTTTGCAGCTGTGACTTATTAAACTGATGGTTCGGTAATTTTCACATCTGTCAACACCTACTTCCTTTGGGATTGGGATTATTATATTCTTCTTGAAGTCTGAAGGTATTTCGCCTGTCTCATACATCTTGCTCACCAGATGGTAGAGTTTTGTCAGGACTGGCTCTCCCAAGATTGTCAGTAGTTCTAATGGAATGTTGTCTACTCTGGGGGCCTTGTTTCGACTCAGGTCTTTCAGTGCTCTGTCAAACTCTTCACGCAATATCATATCTCCCATTTCATCTTCATCTACATCCTCTTCCATTTCCATAATATTGTCCTCAAGTACATCGCCCTTGTATAGGCCCTCTATATACTCCTTCCACCTTTCTGCTTTCCCTTCTTTGCTTAGAACTGGGTTTCCATCAAAGCTCTTGATATTCATGCAAGTGGTTCTCCTTTCTCCAAAGGTCTCTTTAATTTTCGTGTAGCCAGTATCTATCTTACCCCTAGTGAGATAAGCCTCTACATCCTTACATTTGTCCTCTAGCAATGGAGGATAGAGCAAGGAAAGTCTGTGAAGGAGTGCTGCTTGACACAGAATTAAAACATCTTAGCACTGCATTGCTCAAGAATGGCTATTCGTTCGCTGAGGTGAAAAGAGCGTTAAGGCAACCGAGTAGAAATCATTGTGATGCTCAAATGCCGGTGAAATCGAAAGTTTTCCTGCCATTCACTGAGGACGTGCTGAGCGCATAGGAAAAATCTTGAGAAAGGGGAACTTCGCGGTAATTTACAGACCCACACGGAAGGCAAAAGATCATCTAAAATTGGTCAGGGACGCTCACCAACTGCTGGAAAAAGCTGGAATTTATAGGTTTCTGTGTAATTGTGAGGAGGTGTACGTGGGCACTACAAAATGAACTGTCAAAAAACGACTCGACGAGCGCACGGGCAATTGCAGAAGAAGGGAGACTGACAGATCAGCTGTTGCGGAACATGCTTTGCAGCCAGGAGACTACCACATTCAGTAGCCAAAAACTGGTAGCCAAAAACGAACACTATGAATGGCTATACCGAGAGGCCATAGAGATTGTGAAACACAGGAATTTTAATAGGAAGGAGGAGGGCGTGAAATTAAATGCAATTTAGAATCCGGTGCCGAAGAAGATGTGTACCAGTCTTCCACCGTGGAATGATAGTAACAGCGGACGACGGCAGTCGACAACGGCGCGGAGACTCACGGAAGCGGAATTTTGCTGTAGTCAGTAGCGAGCCAGAGTGTCAATCGGACATTCAACAAAGCGAAGATCCCCCTTGAAAATGTCCTCCGCAGATAGGGACGAAACGTCGGGTTTTGAAGTGAAAACCCTCAGACCACGGCATAATAGTCCGGAATATTTTATTAATTCAGCCAAAGCTTTGTCCCTCATCACTGCCACTAACAATATTGATAATAATAATAATAATGCTATGTAGACCATACAGCAACGCAGTAGCCATTGCATAATTCAAAATGTTCTGTTGTGCTGTTAATTAGTTCGTCTGCTTGCTGCAAGAGTAAAAGCAATTTTCGATACATTGCGAGAACTACCAGCAACTCGGAGGAGGCATTTTCATGAATACTGAGGCATATGTGACATGTATGTCTCAAAAAATGCTAATTATCTAAGTGTGTGTGCTTTGGGTGGACTATGTGAGATACAGTCTGTTCGTACATTAGTTTCACCCGCTGCTACTTCCACCACATCATAACACAACATGGTCTACACCACGCTGTAACGCAAACGTTCCATATTTAAATCTTCATTTTCGAGAACATGTTTGATAATACACATTAGATGTTACAGTCATTGAATGATTTTACTTTACATATGTAAAACTAGACGTTGCATTCCATAATTATTTTAGGAATGCATTCCTAATACAACTATGGGTTATGACGACTGATTTTGTATGTATAAATTAAAAGAATCTGATAACTTCAATGTATTATGTAATATGAAGCACATGCTTGAAATGACTTAAGTTCGAAATTAGCTAATCGCATGATTAAATAAGGAACATTTATCTTACAACCCACAATTGACCACGTTTTATTTTGTAAAATATTTATAGGCTGTATATCCTCACAGAAGGAAACCTACCACATTGTGTCATACGTTAAGACAAGCAGTCTGAAAAAGTATAGTTATTGGTATCATTTGTAATCAGAGTTACAGTTTTACAAAATAGTGCAATAGGAATAATCTTTTGAAAATTATTTAGTTTAGTGACCGACGCACTTTTGAACCTTTTTGTTTACATCCCTCAAAAGAATTTCATTTTGCCCCTCAGGGGGTAAACACCCCCGAATGGGAACAACTGATCTAATAGAAGAGGGAGAGTATTCTCAAAGAAAGCATAGTAAGTTCCTCCGTTGAGCCCTGTGGCAGAAAATGAGGTTCTAAGAAACAAATACCAACAATGCTGGTCTAAAAGGTGACAGAAAATCTTTGTTAACTGCACAATTTCGTGAGGGTACTCGACATCCCGTAATAAGGAATTGGATCGAGCACAGAACTGAACTCTTTGGGAATCCGCGAAATCTCCCTTGTCACTAAGATTCTTTTTCCTTCCAACACTGTCTGAATTGAAATTTCTAGGAGGATACGAATCAGCCGTAAATATTCGTAATTTATTGAACAGGCTATTTTGTTTCTTCCATGTAAAAGCTAGTCTCATTTGTGACATGTTTATGCTCTGACATGTTGGTACCTGTGTGACTCTGCTGGCAATGAACCGATGAGGGCTTTGTTGCATTAGGAATCTAGATCTTCAATAAATTAAGGATTTTTGCGGCTGTCTGCTGTCCTTCTTTGAATATCAATACTCCACGATCACTGTGCTCTCAGGTAGCCAATGGATTCCAATTTAGCTTTAATCATTTGAGTTACTCACCACTTTTTTTCATTCTATTAGTAAAGTATGATTTAAACCAGTGGTGTTACCCATGATTAATGTGATTGGGAAGAGAAATATAAAATGAGCTGTAAAAAGCAAATATAGCATTTTCGGACTCATGTCTATACAGAACATTTTGTTCCTCTGTGTGTGAGTAATGCTCCCCGGAAGTTCAGCCATAACGTTTTGTTGCATTCTGCATAGTGTCTCTAAACACGTAAAATATTTGTTCTTAAATTTAATTATATGTGCTGCTACATTTTTTTCCTTGAAATAGGTAACATTTTCTCGTCTGGAAAAGTTTCCAACTTGAGAAACGGTAGGCAGAATGCTTTGTACTTTGCAAATGTCAGCAGAGTTGGACTGACAGTTCAATTCCCACTGGTGTATTGGTGGGAGGAGCAGCCCTGCCTGTTAGCTGTCAAATGCCAACTAATTCATACAAGAACAATCGCTGTCGTCTGCTACGGGATAGTACTGAAAATTGGAATTGGCAGCACTTTTAATTCTGTCGAACGCAAGATTATTTTGTTCTAGTTGTCTCTGCTGGTAGCAGCACCATCTGACGGAATTCCTCCACCATCCTCTTAGCTGGGGAATTGTCGGTTGCATTACTGGAACGTGGAAGCGTCTCCCAATCAAGATGATTGGATGGTATTTTTGTATGCATACTACTTAAAAATGACCCATATTTCCATATTCTCTCAAAACTAGAAGAAAAGTCCCGTAATCGCATATCGGGAACAAATAATTTTTGAGATATGGGCCATTCCGATGTATGACAGCCATAAATGTATTGACACTACACGATCTGCTGAGTGTGATTACCACTTGTCGTAGTAGCCCCTTGTTGTTAGAGGGCCCGCAGAACCGACACGCAAGATGGGTTGCCGACCCCTTTTCGGGAATGCGGAGAGAAACATCGCCAGCAGACAGAAACAATAACAGACTTTTTAAATAAACACGGAACTACTTCGCCAGACAGCATGTGACAATGTTCCACTAATCCGAACTCATATGACAGATTTAACACTCCGCCGACCTGGCTTTAGAAGCACGCCTATATCGTCAGACCGGCAGTGTTTACCAACCGCTAGGAACAGCTCCGGCCAGTACTTACGCGGGCCTTAGCATTGCATTCACTCGCTGTAGCGTTGCAGTAGCACGTTGTATTTTGTATTGTATAGAGTAGATTTTGGTCAGTATTTTTCTACTGATGTCTTGTTTCCTTACTTGGTTTGTCACCACAAGGACCGTGTATTTTCTTGTTGTTCTTGCATTTACAACTTAGTGTATGCCAAGAAGGCGGTTTTCCTTTAATTATAATAAAGTGTGTTCAGATTGACTTAGTTCATTTCCTGCCGACATCAGGACACTACACCACTCATCCCCCTTCTTGTTTCAGCCTCACTCCTCAAAAATTCGTGAATACTTGTGAACGTATCTATCTACTCCTGGCGATTTCTCTAGTTACACGCATGGATCACACGTCCCTGCCATTTGTGTGCCCCTGTAATGGGTGGGGAATACGCCAATGCCATTACATCATAGCCAGTAACCATTGAGGGAAAATAAATGCCCAAAATGGCAGTCGCAATAAATAGTTTGACAGCCGTGAGTGGTAGTTATCACGTTTAGCAAAGGGATTAAGGTAAAATGAACCGGAGCATGGTCCTACTGCACACCATAGGCCACTGGTCGCCATACTCATTACTCAAATGAGCCAAATGTCTACAGCAAAACGACTGAAATTTCTTTGTAGAGCCAGAATTTAATTTAAACTTAAACTGTACAGGATGGTTGTTATTAACTTAGTGCGTACTCTTAAACTGGCTTTCGCTAAAACCATCCTCAATGTGATTGAGGTACTTTCGCTGAGGTCGACCCTTTCTACCACTCCCATTCACACTCGTATACTTGTTTCTTCTACCTCCTTCCGTTTATCCCTTTCATTTGTGCAAACCATCCCAACACACCTTTCTCAGTGCTCCATCCCATATCTCCTGTCACTGCATGAAGCTCCCTAAAACTAACTTAATGAACTTTACTTAAGGTCTTAAGCCTTAGTTAAGCTATAGGTACGTTGAATACAATTATTTATTGAAAAAATTAAATTTATAAGGTATACATTAAATTAAGTCATGACAACTACTGACAAACACAAACGTGAGCAGTAGTATTGAATCTCGTTGGGAAGTTTGGATAGTCAGACTTTTATGCTGTTGCTTTTAATTTTAAGTAAGATTTCAGGTTTTCATCCATAACACGACTTTTCGATTTACTCTTGATGAAGTTGATGCTTGAAAATGATTTTTCGCCTGAATATGTAACGGTAAGAACAAAAAAACAAAACATAGGCAACATCCCCGCTTGGGTAACTGACGTAGGTTAGGGACTCGAAAGGCACTGGAGTGGTGTCCAGGCCATTGAGCCACAAGAAATTATTATATCGATGTACATAACTAAGACTGTACTGAACTGCCTCACCTGCATTTGACCGTTATTTTATGTATGACAATGCGCTACCGCATCTAACAATACAGGCGGAGGAGCTCTTGGAAAAAAGAGAAAAATCGGCGAATGGACTATTCTACCCCCTCGCCCCCCCCCCACCCCTCCATCACACCAACTTCAATACCATCAATGACGAACGGGATGCGGTGAGGATACATATTCGACGATGACCATCCAGCAGTTGTCAACCGCACTGCCGATCAAATGGAAACACCTACCAAAATAAATCCTTGCCATCACCTTGCAGAGCATTCATTGATATCAATAACTATACAGGGTGGTCCATTGACAGTGACCGGGCAAAATATCTGACGAAATAAGCATCAAACGAAAAAAACTACAAAGGATGAAACTTGTCTAGCTTGAAGGAGGAAACCAGATGGCGCTATGGTTGGCCCGCTACATGGCGCTGCCATAGCTCAAACAGATATCAACTACGTTTTTTTAAAATAGGAACCCCCATTTTTTATTACATATTCGTGTAGTACGTAAAGAAATATGAAGGTTTTAGTTGGACCACTTTTTTCGCTTTGTGATAGATGGCGCTGTAATAGTCACAAACGTGTAAGTATGTCGTATCACGTAACATTCTCCCAGTGCGGACGATACTTGCTTCGTGATACATTACTCGTGTTAAAATGGACCGTTTACCAATTGCGGAAAAGGTCGATATCGTGTTTATGTATGGCTATTATTATCAAAATGCCCAACGGGCATGTGCTATGTATGCTGCTCGGTATCCTGGACGACATCATCCAGGTGTTCGGACCGTTCGCCCGATAGTTAGGATATTTAAGGAAATAGGAAGTTTTCAGCCACATGTGAAACGTCAACCACGAGCTGCAACAAAGATGGCCGGTCGGTGTAGCCGTGCGGTTCTAGGCGCTACTGTCAGGAACGGCGTGACCGCTACGGTCGCAGGTTCGAATCCTGCCTCGGGCATGGATGTGTGTGATGTCCTTAGGTTAGTTAGGTTTAAGTAGTTCTAAGTTCTAGGGGACTGATGACCACAGATGTTAAGTCCCAAAGTGCTCAAAAAAATGGCTCTGAGCACTATGGGGCTTAACATCTGTGGTCATCAGTCCCCTAGAACTTAGAACTACTTAAACCTAACTAACCTAAGGACATCACACACATCCATGCCCGAGGCAGGATTCGAACCTGCGACCGTAGCAGTAGCGCGGTTCCGGACTACAGCGCCTAGAACCGCATGGCTACCGGGGCCGGCCAGAGTGCTCAGAGCATTTTTTTTTATTTATTTATTTTTTTTTTTTTGGCAACAAAGATGATGCCCATGTAGGTGTTTTAGATGCTGTCGTGGCTAATCCACACATCAGTAGCAGATAAATTGCGCGAGAATCGGGAATCTCAAAAACGTCGGTGTTGTGAATGCTACATCAACATAGATTGCACCCGTACCATATTTCTATGCACCAGGAATTGCATGGCGACGACTTTGGACGTCGTGTACAGTTCTGCCACTGGCCACAAGAGAAATTACGGGACGATAACAGATCTTCTTGCACGCGTTCTATTTAGCGACGAAGCGTCATTCACCAACAACAGTAACGTAAACCGGCATAATATGCAGTATTGCGCAACGGAAAATCCACGATGGCTGCAACAAGTGGAACATCAGCTACCTTGACGGGTTAATGTATTGTGCGGCATTATGGGAGGAAGGATAGTTGGCGCCCATTTTATCGATGCCAACCTAAATGGTGCAATGTATGCTGATTCCCTACGTAATGTTCTACCGATGTTACTACAAGATGTTTCACTGCGTGACAGAATGGCAATGTACTTCCACCATGGTGGATATCCGCCACATAGCTCGCGTGTGGTTGAAGCGGTATTGAATAGCACTTTTCATGACAGGTGGATTGGTCGTCGAAGAACCATACCATGGCCCGCACGTTCACCGGATCTGACGTCCCCGGATTTCTTTCTGTGGGGAAAGTTGAAGGATATTTGCTATCGTGATCCACCGACAACGCCTGACAACATGCGTCAGTGCATTGTCAAAGCAAGTGCATTACGGATGGCGGACTACTCGCTGTTGAGAGGAATTTCGTTACACGTATTGCCAAATGCGTTGAGATTGACGGACATCATTTTGAGCATTTATTGCATTAATGTGGTATTTACAGGTAATCACGCTGTAACAGCATGCGTTCTCAGAAATGATAAGTTCACAAAGGTACATGTATCACATTGGAACAACCGAAATAAAATGTTCAAACGTACCTACGTTCTGTATTTCAATTTAAAAAACCTACCTGTTACGAACTGTTCGTCTAAAATTGTGAGCCATATGTTTGTGACTATTACAGCACCAAGTGGTTCAACTAAAACATTAATAGTTCTTTACGTACTACGCGAATGTATAATAAAAATGGGGGTTCCTATTTTAAAAAAAAAAAAAAAACGCAGTTGATACCCGTTTGACCTATGGCAGCGCCATGTAGAGGGCCAACGATAGCGCCATCTGGTTTCCCCCTTCGTTCTTTGTAGTGTTTTCGTTTGACGCTTATTTCTTGAGATCTTTGGCCCGGTCATGATCAATGGGGCACCCTGTATGTACTGCCTTCAGTCTATGTGACCATTATGAGTTATTGTGACTTAAATGGAATTATTGTCGGACATGTCCGACAGAAAAGCCACTACTTTGTGATATAGCGGGCACATTGTAAAGAGACGACGACGTCGGCCGCAACTGGGAAATTAGGAAATGAAATAAATGGACTCGAACCCTCAATTCCCGCTTTATGCCTCTGGTCATCTGAACAACCCTGGCTGTCCAGACACGCTCCCCATCCGACCCTAGCCCTCAATATCACACGTTAGTAGCGTCCACTATCCATTAAGCACTTTGCTTGCAGCTTTTGACTGAATCCCGCAAGAGTTCGTACTGTAAGTAGGCTGTTTAGGTTTTTATATTGGTAACGCCACGTAGCGCTTTGTATGAAAATCACTGGCTGTGCTGTGTGCAGTCTGTGGCTGGTTGGAATTGTTGTAATATTCGCTATTGTAGTGTTGGGCAGTTGGGTGTGAACAGCACGTAGCGTTGCACAGTTGGATGTGAGCCGCCAGCGGTTGTGGATGTGGGGAGGGAGACGGCGGAGTTTTGAGAGCGGATGATCTGGACGTGTGTCCATCTGAGACAGTCAATTTGTAAGACTGGATGACATGAACTGATATATATATATATTACGACTTTTGAACACTATTAAGGTAAATACATTGTTTGTTCTCTATCAAAATCTTTCATTTACTAACTTTGCCTATCAGTAGTTAGTGACTTCAGTAGTTAGAATGTTTTATTTAGCTGGCAGTATTGGCGCTCGCTGTATTGCAGTAGTTCGAGTAACGAAGATTTTTGTGAGGTAGGTGATTCATGAAAGGTGTAGGTTAATGTTAGTCAGGGCCATTCTTTTGTAGGGATTATTGAAAGTCAGATTCCGTTGTGCTAAAAATATTGTGTATCAGTTTATTGATGATCTGAATAAGTAAAGAGAGAAATGTCTGTGCACGTTCAGTTGTGTTCAGCTGTTTGAAAATCTAATAACGTAAGAGGCTTATCAGCACAATCATTTATAAATTTTTCTAAGGGGAGGTTTCAGTACGTAGTGTGCATCCGCACTGAAATTACAGTGAGCCGTCTATGAGAAGCATGCACGGATAGCCGAGACGGTGAAGGCGTTCGCTTGCTTGAAGCGAAAAATCCGGGCTCAAGTCCCGGTCCGGCAGAAACTTTCACTCGTCACCGAAGAATTTATTGTTTTGTCCAATTTCGGACGATATCTTCAAATGAAATTTCCGGGCTGAGAGGCCGTGGTCAATGTATATAATTTCCACCTAACGTTTCGTCTCCATCTGTGAGAGACATCATCTGAGGTCGTCCGGCTACTGCAGTTGCCGGACGACCTCAGATGGTGTCTCCCGCAGATGGAGACGAAACGTTAGGTGGAAATTTTATACACTGACCACGGCCTCTCAGCCCGGAAGTTTCAACTGAAGACAACACCGGCCGTGAAAGCCTACATCGTATAATTCGGACGATATTTTCGTTTTCCTGATAATCTTGTAATTACTGTCTTTGAATCAAAATTCGTCTCAGTGTGTACTTCTTTGAATAACCTTCGGCACTGTACTACATCAGTTCTTTATGGTCCAAGTTTCATCGAGCACTGTTACTTGGCAGTGACACATCATGCGAAAGCTACATTCGTCCATAAGATTTGTGCAACGGTCTGGATTATCCTGTGATGCAGGTGAGGTGGACGCACGTATCGCCAGCGGGCAGAAGGAAGGCATGGCGGAACGGCGTGGCGACAGCTGTGGTGCCCTCAGGGACGACCGTGCGATTAGAATCTTGAGCAGTGCCTAAGTCGCGAGGATCTGCAAACCTGAGGGCCCCTGCCTTGTGGTGGTAATTAGGGACCAGCGACGGTGGGAGCGGAGCAGCGGCGCAGCTTCTGGTGAGCGTGTACGTTGCGATGGCAGCCCAGCCGCGTGGATTAGCATTTAGATGAATGCAGGTCGAGACACGGTCTCGCGATGCGCTGGCTGGTCGCAGTGCCCGGTGCTCGGAGAAGCTCATTGGCCTAATCAGCTTCTGCGGCACTATGGTTGCTCCCATTCTCATTCATGATTCTTCTCCTTCTGCTTGAACACATTAGTGCGCAAAACGAGGACGAAAGTAACTTTCGCATGATGTGTCCGTGTCAAGTGACACAGCTTGACGAAACTCGGACCATATTTTGAAAGAACTGCTACTTTATGGCACAGAGGGTAAATACGCAATGGGGCGAACGGTAATGCCGCTGTTTTTCGATGAAAATAGTTACCTTGAAGTCTCCGCGATTGGTGGTAGTCACCTGCACCTTACAATAGGCGGAACATGCCATTTAATAGGGTGTGTGATCACCACGGCCTGCAGTGCACGCAGCAACGTGCTCCTATGATGGCCGTCACAGGAGTGGTAAGGAATTTCTTTGGTAGGGCGTTCCATTCCTCAATCGGTGCTCCTGAAAACTGCTCGGTGGTCATTGGTAAATGTGGACTTAATGCGGTACGTCGCCCCAACGCATTCCACATGTGCTCGATGCGGTGGAAGTCGGAGGAATAGGCAGCTGAACATCCCGTGTGTGATATCGTCAAAAGAAAGCGGTGCTACACGACAATCGGCAGCGTGTATTGGTAACGCAGACATTAACGATGTCTCGCTGCACCCCTCAACGAGAATCGGAGAGGCTGAAGAAGATACGCCATTTTTCTCAAAACAGCAGTGCTGTCGCATGGAGGTCAGTACATAACCGAGCATGCAAGCGCCCTTCCCCCGTTCGTGACCCCAACTGAAGCAGTCAACATCATCGAGTAGGACCAGTGTTGGTCAAGATTCAGATGGTCATGTGCTTTGTTTAACACTGCACTTCAAGAGAAGAGTTTGTGATTGTATACGTCAAAGGTTGCTTTAATACTCGATGACAGTTTTAAGTATTTTTTACACCTGGTAGTAAGATCTTATGGGACCAAACTGCTGAGGTCATCGGTTCCTAAACTTACACACTACTTAATCTAACTTAAACTAACTTACTCTAAGGACAAAACACACACACACACACACACACACACACACACACACACACATGCCCGAGGGAGGACTCGAACCTCCGAGGGGGCAGCCGCGCGAACCGTGACAGCCCGCATCTCGTGGTCGTGCGGTAGCGTTCTCGCTTCCCACGCCCGGGTCCCCGGGTTCGATTCACGGTGGGGTCAGGGATTTTCTCTGCCTCGTGATGGCTGGGTGTTGTGTGCTGTCCTTAGGTTAGTTAGGTTTAAGTAGTTCTAAGTTCTAGGGGACTTATGACCACAGCAGTTGAGTCCCATAGTGCTCAGAGCCATTTGAACCATTTTTGAACCGTGACAGGACGCCCTTGACCAAGCGGCTACCCCACGCGGCGTTGTAAGTATTCTACACAGTCGTGTGGCAAATTATGGTATCAAGTTAAGTACATCATTTTATTCATTCATACAAGAGAGTGAACTAATATTTTATATGTTGTAGTTCCAATGACTCACCTCCCAGAGCAATAAAACAACGCACAGCCATGGACGGACGGCTGTTGTTTCGTCCGGTTGTAACACTCTCGTTCCAACACCTGCGCTGTTACATGCGCCAGCGCATGGTCATCCATAAAAAAAAGCCTCAGGACCGAATGCTCCGCTAAAAAAGCGGACATGGTGTAGGTAGGCTGTTTAGATTTTTATGTTGGTAACGTCACGTATCGCTCTGTATGAAAGTCACTGACTGTGCAGTGTGCAATCTGTGGCTGGTTTGCATTGTTGGAATTTTTGCTATTGTAGTGTCGGGCAGTTCGATGTGAACAGCTCGTAGCGTTGCGCAGTTGAAGGTTAGCCGCCAACAGTGGTGGATGTGGTGAGAGAGACGGCAGAATTTTGAGAGCGGACGATCTGGACGTGTGCCCATCAGAAAGAGTAAATTTGTAATACTGGATATCATGAACTGATATATATATACACTCCTGGAAATTGAAACAAGAACACCGTGAATTCATTGTCCCAGAAGGGGAAACTTTATTGACACATTCCTGCGGTCAGATACATCACATGATCACACTGACAGAACCACAGGCACATAGACACAGGCAACAGAGCATGCACAATGTCGGCACTAGTACAGTGTATATCCACCTTTCGCAGCAATGCAGGCTGCTATTCTCCCATGGAGACGATCGTAGAGATGCTGGATGTAGTCCTGTGGAACGGCTTGCCATGCCATTTCCACCTGGCGCCTCAGTTGGACCAGCGTTCGTGCTGGACGTGCAGACCGCGTGAGACGACGCTTCATCCAGTCCCAAACATGCTCAATGGGGGACAGATCCGGAGATCTTGCTGGCCAGGGTAGTTGACTTACACCTTCCAGAGCACAATGGGTGGCACGGGATACATGCGGACGTGCATTGTCTTGTTGGAACAGCAAGTTCCCTTGCCGGTCTAGGAATGGTAGAACGATGGGTTCGATGACGGTTTGGATGTACCGTGCACTATTCAGTGTCCCCTCGACGATCACCAGTGGTGTACGGCCAGTGTAGGAGATCGCTCCCCACACCATGATGCCGGGTGTTGGCCCTGTGTGCCTCGGTCGTATGCAGTCCTGATTGTGGCGCTCACCTGCACGGCGCCAAACACGCATACGACCATCATTGGCACCAAGGCAGAAGCGACTCTCATCGCTGAAGACGACACGTCTCCATTCGTCCCTCCATTCACGCCTATCGCGACACCACTGGAGGCGGGCTGCACGATGTTGGAGCGTGAGCGGAAGACGGCCTAACGGTGTGCGGGACCGTAGCCCAGCTTCATGGAGACGGTTGCGAATGGTCCTCGCCGATACCCCAGGAGCAACAGTGTTCCTAATTTGCTGGGAAGTGGCGGTGCGGTCCCCTACGGCACTGCGTAGGATCCTACGGTCTTGGCGTGCATCCGTGCGCCGCTGCGGTCCGGTCCCAGGTCGACGGGCACGTGCACCTTCCGCCGACCACTGGCGACAACATCGATGTACTGTGGAGACCTCACGCCCCACGTGTTGAGCAGTTCGGCGGTACGTCCACCCGGCCTCCCGCATGCCCACTATACGCCCTCGCTCAAAGTCCGTCAACTGCACATACGGTTCACGTCCACGCTGTCGCGGCATGCTACCAGTGTTAAAGACTGCGATGGAGCTCCGTATGCCACGGCAAACTGGCTGACACTGACGGCGGCGGTGCACAAATGCTGCGCAGCTAGCGCCATTCGACGGCCAACACCGCGGTTTCTGGTGTGTCCGCTGTGCCGTGCGTGTGATCATTGCTTGTACAGCCCTCTCGCAGTGTCCGGAGCAAGTATGGTGGGTCTGACACACCGGTGTCAATGTGTTCTTTTTTCCATTTCCAGGAGTGTATATATGATCTCTTTTGAACTTTATTAAGGTAAATACATTGTTTGATCTCTATCAAAATCTTTCATTTGCCAACTATGCCTATCAGTAGATAGTGCCTTCAGTAGTTATAATCCTTTATTTAGCTGGCAGTATTGGCGCTCGCTGTATTGCAATAGTTCGAGTAACGAAAATTTTTGTGAGGTAAGTGATTCATGAAAGGTATAGGTTATTGTTAGTCAGGGCCATTCATTTGTAGAAATTATTGAAAGTCAGACTGCGTTGCGCTAAATATATTGTGTGTCAGTTTAGTGTTGATCAGAATAAGTAAAGAGAGAAATGTCTGGGTACGTTCAGTTCTGCTCAGCTGTTTGAAAATCAAATAACATAAGAGGTTTATCAGCACAGTAATTATAATGTTTCAATGGTAAAGGAATCAGTGTGACATAACCGTAGAACTGTGAGTCTACCATGTGAAACGATTTGGACGTCACTACGCTCAAGCAACATTACGCCTTACCACACCATAATGCCTGGACCACCGAAATGATCATGTTGTTTGTTCTCACTTCTCGCTATACGGGGTCACCTCCGGAACCACTACACAGCGAGAGGAGAACGCGACGCCCGTCTTCGTTGACGCAGTCCCTATGCTGTTCGCGTCTTCGCGTCGGTGCCGGCGACGTGAGAGTGTCAACAGAACGCAGCGTACTGGTCGTTGTGCAAAGAGACCATTAATACCCTGTCACCGGGCCACTGAGGAGCGTGAGATTGCGTATCTATCAGTCCTGTAAATTAACGGTGTTTGACGTGGGTCCCTTCTTCCTTGTACGCAATGTAGCAATCATCTGCTACTGTGATTCATCTTGGCTGACATCCTTCTGTCCTTCGAGCAGCAGTGCCCGTGGTTCGGAATGTTTCCCATGCTTGTGAAACAATGCTGTGAGCAATAGCTAGCTCCTAGGCTACAGTCGCCAGACATCATACTCTTTACAGTTTCACGATGATTATTCTCAGAGTGAAGTAATCCAAATGTCTCCAGTATGAGATTTTCACTCTGCAGCGGAGTGTGCGCTGATATGAAACTTCCTGGCAGATTAAAACGGTGTGCCGGACCGAGACTTGAACTCGGGACCTTTGCCTTTCGCCAGCAATTGCTCTACAAACTGAGCTACCCAAGCACGACTCACGCCCCCTCCTCACAGCTTTACTTCTTCCAGTACCTCGTCTCCTTCCTTCCAAACTTTATAGAACCTCTCCTGCGAACCTTGCAGAACTAGCACTCCTAAAAGAAAGGATATTGCGGAGACATGGCTTAGCCACAGCCTGGGTAATGTTTCCTGCGAAAGGCAAAGGTCCCGAGTCAGAGTCTCTGTCTGGCACACAGTTTTAATCAGCCAGGAAGTTTCAATCCAAATGTCGTTTCAGGGTCATGTCGTAATGAGGAAAACAGTCATTCTGCACCGTCATTTCTCGCTGACTGACACTTCCTGTCTTTTCCAAATCCTTCAGCAGCTTCGTGTTGTGGGCCAGCTCCATTTGATTTGTAGTCTCGTTGACCTCACTCCATGTGACGTCCAGGTTTTGGTGCTTTGTGTGCCGCACCAAGTTCTCACACTTTCATTCATTTCCACTGACAAGGGAACCTCCCCATCGCACCCCCCTCAGATTTAGTTATAAGATGGCACAGTGGATAGGCCTAGAAAAACGGAACACAGATCAATCGAGAAAACAGGAAGGAATTGTGTGGAACTATGAAAAAAATAAGCAAAATATACAAACTGAGAAGTCCTTGGCAAGATAGGCAACATTAAGGACAATGTGAGATAAGGAGCGTCATGGTCCCGTGGTTAGCGTAAGCGGCTGCGGAGTGAGAGGTCCTTGGTTCAAGTCTTCACTTGAGTGGAAATTTTAATTTTTTATTTTCAGACAATTATTATCTGTCCGTCCGTTATGTTTTCATCACTTTTATCGAGTGATTATCACATCCACAAGAAAACCTAAATCGGGCAAGGCAGAAGAATCTTTTTACCCATTCGCCAAGTTTACAAGTTAGGTGGGTCGACAACATATTCCTGTCATGTGACGCACATGCTGTCACCAGTGTCGTATAGAATATATCAGACGTGTTTTCTTGTGGAGGAATCGGTTGACCTATGACCTTGCGATCATATGTTTTCAGTTCCCATTGGAGAGGCACGTCCTTTCGCCTACTAATCGCACGGTTTTGCGATGCGGTCGCAAAACACAGACACTAAACTTATTACAGTGAATAGAGACGTCAATGAACGAACGGACAGATCATAACTTTGAGAAGATAAAAAAAAGTAAACTTTTCACTAGAGGAGGGACTCGATCCAAGGACCTCTCGTTCCGCAGCCACTCACGCTAACCACAGGACCACGGCGCTCCTTGGCACATTCCTTGATGTTGGCTATCTTGCGCATGGACTACTCACTTTGTATATTTTGCTTATTTTTTTCATAGTTCCACACAACTTCTTCCTGTTTTCTCGACTGATCTGTGTTCCGTTTTTCAAGGCCTATCCACTATGCCAACTTATAACTAAATCTGAGGGGGGTGCGATGGGGAGGTTCCCTTGTGAATAATTAATGTGTTATCTTCCTTTACCTATCTTGTCCTACACAGAGCACTGTATATTTCTACGTAAGATAACCCGACATAATAGTAGTCAGCCCCTTAACAGGACACACTAGTCGCTATGGAGTGCTGTACACGCTGTAGAACAGTTCATGTGACTATCGCTGACCTACGTCGTGGCACTGCAGTGGGAGCCAATTGGTTGTATGGAACCATCGCCGTAAGATAGTCGAAACTGACACTTGACGGAATTTCACACAATAATTATCGCAGTAGGACATTACAATCTCTGTAGCTACGTGATCAGCGTGTCTGACTGCTGGACCGAGGGGCACGGTTCGATTCCCTCTACTACCAGGGAATTTTTCCTTGGTAGGAGGACTGAAATGGGTGCAATAAGCATTATGATGCCAACTGGGGAGATACCTGAGTGAAGATACGCGACTCTGAAGTTGCCAGGACAGCGGTGTGTTGAGCCAGTGTCCATCCACACAGCATCCGTAAGATGCATCAGTATCTGTTGAGGGCGACACAGTGGCCGATCAGTAGCGACTGCCCGCCAGGACTAGTAGACAGAGGTTACAGCTTATTACGAGGGGAATGAAATGATAACCTTAAATATTTTTTAAAATATTATTTATTGTGCAGAAGTGGTACAAGGCTGTATCACTTTTCAACATAATCTCCTCCACGCTCAATGCAACTCCTCCAGCGCTTACAAAGTGCATAAATGCCTTTAGAAAAAAATTCTTCTGCTAGTCCGCGCAACCACTCATGCACCGCGTGGCGTACCTCTTCATCAGAACGGAACTTCTTTCCTCCCATTGCGTCTTTGAGTGGTCCAAACATAAGAAATCACTTGTGGTACGGTCTGATGAATATGGTGGATGAGGAAGACGCTCAAAATGCAGATCTGTGACTGTTGCACTGTTGTACGGGCAGTGTGGGGTCTTGCATTTTCATGTTGCAAAAGGACACCTGCTGATAGCAATCCACGTCGCTTTGATTTGATTGCAGGCCACAGATGATTTTTTAGGAGATCTGTCTATGATGCATTGGTGACAGTGGTCCCTCTAGGCAGGTAATCCTCCAAAATGACTCCTTTTTCGTCCGAAAAGAGTGTCTGCATAACCTTCCCTGCTGATGGTTCTGTTCGAAACTTCTTTGGTTTTGGTGATGAGGAATGGCGCCGTTCCTTGCTCGTTCTATTCGTTTCCGGTTGGTGGAAGTGAACCCAGTTTTCGTCCCCAGTAACGATTCTTGCAAGGAAGCCACCAACTTCTCGTTCAAAGCACCGAAGAAGTTCTTCACAAGCATCAACACGTCGTTCTCTTATTTCAGGAGTCAGCTGCCGTGGTGCCCATCTTGCAGAAACTTAGTGAAACTGGAGCACATCATGCAAAATTTGGTGCTAACCAATGACTAATCTGTAAACATGCTGCACTGTCATTCACTGTCATTCGGCGGTTTCCCTTCACTATGGCTTCAACTGCTGCAATGTTCTGTGGTCACAACTCGTTGTGCCTGACCTGGACGAGGAGCGTCTTCCAGTGAAGTCATACCATTTGTGAACTTTCTACTCCATTCGTAGACTTGCTGCTGTGACAAACATGCATCACCGTACTGAACCTTCATTCGTCGATGAATTTCAATAGGCTTCACACCTTCACTACGCAAAAACCGAATAACAAAAGGCTGTTGTTCCCTGGTGCAAGTCGCAAGTGGGGCCACCATCTTTATACTAATAGTGCGTCGGTATGTGTGGATCTGCACTGTTCTACCACCTACAGGCGATTTGTAGCACGCTTGCCAACTTACAGGATAACGCCGCGAAATTTCGATTTGTTATTGCAAATTTAAGTTTTTCGTTTGACTCACCCTCATAGTAAGACCTCTTCATGGAATTACTCCCTGTATGTTGCTGCGTCAACGTGGATCGTCCAGTTTGTTCAAAATGGTTAAAAATGGTTCAAATGGCTCTGAGCACTATGGAACTTAACATCTTAGGTTATCAGTCCCCTACAACTTAGAACTACTTAAACCTAACTAACCTAAGGACATCACAAACATCCATTCCCGAGGCAGGATTCGAACCTGCGACCATAGCGGGCGCGCGGTTCCAGACTGAAGCGCCTAGAACCGCTCGGCCACTTCGGCCGGCCGTCCAGTTTGTCTGCAAAGAACTGTTACCAGTAGCACACACGTAACGCGGAGTAAGAAGAGTTATCCATAAATAGATTTTAATCGACACGGTAATGGGACAGTGACAATGGGCTCGAAATCCTACATAAATTGGTGCTGACGATGAACCCAAGTCTATCTCAACCAGTTTCTGAGCGAATATTGCAAAGGGGACCTTATGTAGTGGACATTTGATGCCACAGAAAACCATTTCAGACGTCTATAAAACTGTAGCTCTTAAGTGGGAAAAACAACATAAAACTGGACAGCAGCTGCCTAAAGGCATGTAGTATGGTCCGATCGGTCACCATTTTACCTTTTATCAAATATGGCATGACGTCGAGTGCACTGAATGCCAAATGGAGCGCATGAAGGGTGTAGCACAGCAAAGAAGTGATTGTGTGGAGTATTGTGGTTGTTTTCCACAACTCGACTTACGTCTTCTGCGTCACGTTAACGGTGAACCGACATTGTTATTGAGCAAGTGCTACGCTTTCTCCCACACCTCCAGTATGACCAATGCTGTGGATATTCTCGTCTCCCAATATTGCAAGAGCCGTTTTGAAAGCTGCCCACGTGTTTGGGGCCCTAGCGAATTCCGACTGGCCTGCTAAATCACCCTATTTTTACCCATAGGAAATGTCTGGGACTATTTGGAATAATGGATGAAACATAGCAATTGGGCTGTCTTGCGGGATCTAATCACTTCAGCTGGATATGGAATACCAAAGAAATTTGTAGGCTCTCTTCCACGCCGAAATGAGGTCATTCTCATGGCTAGAGACGGTGTTACATGGAAGTAGCACAATGTCTCCTGGGAATGACTACTGCTTTGCGTTTTGTTAAAATTTTATTAGAACACAGATCTCCAACATACCTGGGTATGTGATTCCTATAACTACTTTATCTGCATGAAGAAAAGATTAGGATAAGTGTTGGCCGTTTTCCTAGTTTTCTTACGTTGTTGTAACCCACGTTCTCGTTTAAATGGAACAAATTCTCACTGAACAGGAAACATGAAAGTATTTATCTTCCGTCTCCAATTCCAATATGAATTAATAACACTCTATACGGTCAGAGAGACAGTGGTCGTTTCGGCCCCGACTGCGGGAGGCATCTTCAGAGATGAAAGTTCGTTTTACCGCTGAAGATGTCTCCAGTAATCGGAGACGAAAGGTAAGGGAATAGTTTTATATATCCAGCACGACCCCTCAGACCAGAAACTGAAGTCAACGTCGACCGTAAAAACCTACATTGTATGACCGACCACGTTGTTAGTTGGTTGGTTGGTTTTTGGGGAAGGAGACCAGACAGCGTGGTCATCGGTCTCATCGGATTAGGGAAGGTTGGGGAAGGAAGTCGGCCGTGCCCTTTCAGAGGAACCATCCCGGCATTTGCCTGGAGTGATTTAGGGAAATCACGGAAAACCTAAATCAGGATGGCCGGACGCGGGATTGAACCGTCGTCCTCCCGAATGCGAGTCCAGTGTCTTACCACTGCGCCACCTCGCTCGGTACACGTTGTTAGTGACGATCGTAATGCGTTGCTTGTACCACCTGAATGCTGTATTGTTCGGAACACTTTTTTTTTTCATCAGTCCTTTGACTGGTATGATGCAGCCCACCACGGATTCCTCCTCTGTGCGAACCTTTACATCTAGCAGGTGCAGGCTACGTCTTAAATTCAATCTCTGTCTTCCTACAGGGTGTTTCAAAAATGACCGGTATATTTGCAACGGTAATAAAAACTAAACGAGCAGCGATAGAAATACACCGTTTGTTGCAATATGCTTGGGACAACAGTACATTTTCAGGCAGACAAACTTTCGAAATTACAGTAGTTACAATTGTCAACAACAGATGGCGCTGCGGTCTGGGAAACTCTATAGTACGATATTTTCCACATATCCACCATGCGTAGCAATAATATGGCGTAGCCTCTGAATGAAATTACCCGAAACCTTTGGCAACGTGTCTGGCGGAATGGCTTCACATGCAGATGAGATGTACTGCTTCAGCTGTTCAATTGTTTCTGGATTCTGGCGGTACACCTGGTCTTTCAAGTGTCCCCACAGAAAGAAGTCACAGGGGTTCATGTCTGGCGAATAGGGACGCCAATCCACGCCGCCTCCTGTATGTTTCGGATAGCCCAAAGCAATCACACGATCATCGAAATATTCATTCAGGAAATTAAAGACGTCGGCCGTGCGATGTGGCCGGGCACCATCTTGCATAAACCACGAGGTGTTCGCAGTGTCGTCTAAGGCAGTTTGTACCGCCACAAATTCACGAAGAATGTCCAGATAGCGTGATGCAGTAATCGTTTCGGATCTGAAAAATGGGCCAATGATTCCTTTGGAAGAAATGGCGGCCCAGACCAGTACTTTTTGAGGATGCAGGGACGATGGGACTGCAACATGGGGCTTTTCGGTTCCCCATATGCGCCAGTTCTGTTTATTGACGAAGCCGTCCAGGTAAAAATAAGCTTCGTCAGTAAACCAAATGCTGCCCACATGCATATCGCCGTCATCAATCCTGTGCACTATATCGTTAGCGAATGTCTCTCGTGCAACAATGGTAGCGGCGCTGAGGGGTTGCCGCGTTTGAATTTTGTATGGATAGAGGTGTAAACTCTGGCGCATGAGACGATACGTGGACGTTGGCGTCATTTGGACCGCAGCTGCAACAAGAGAACGGAAATCCGAGGCCGCTGTTGGATCACCTGCTGCACTAGCTGCGCGTTGCCCTCTGTGGTTGCCGTACGCGGTCGCCCTACCTTTCCAGCACGTTCATCCGTCACGTTCCCAGTCCGTTGAAATTTTTCAAACAGATCCTTTATTGTATCGCTTTTCGGTCCTTTGGTTACATTAAACCTCCGTTGAAAACTTCGTCTTGTTGCTACAACACTGTGTTCTAGGCGGTGGAATTCCAACACCAGAAAAATCCTCTGTTCTAAGAAATAAACCATGTTGTCCACAGCACACGTGCACGTTGTGAACAGCACACGCTTACAGCAGAAAGACGACGTACAGAATGGCGCACCCACAGACTGCGTTGTCTTCTATATCTTTCACATCACTTGCAGCGCCATCTGTTGTTGAAACTTGTAACTACTGTAATTTCGAAAGTTTGTCCGCCTGAAAATGTACTGTTGTCCCAAGCATATTGCAACAAACGGTGTATTTCTATCGCTGCTCGTTTAGTTTTTATTGCCGTTTCAAATATACCGGTCATTTTTGAAACACCCTGTATATACACTCCTGGAAATGGAAAAAAGAACACATTGACACCGGTGTGTCAGACCCACCATACTTGCTCCGGACACTGCGAGAGGGTTGTACAAGCAATGATCACACGCACGGCACAGCGGACACACCAGAAACCGCGGTGTTGGCCGTCGAATGGCGCTAGCTGCGCAGCATTTGTGCACCGCCGCCGTCAGTGTCAGCCAGTTTGCCGTGGCATACGGAGCTCCATCGCAGTCTTTAACACTGGTAGCATGCCGCGACAGTGTGGACGTGAACCGTATGTGCAGTTGACGGACTTTGAGCGAGGGCGTATAGTGGGCATGCGGGAGGCCGGGTGGACGTACCGCCGAATTGCTCAACACGTGGGGCGTGAGGTCTCCACAGTACATCGATGTTGTCGCCAGTGGTCGGCGGAAGGTGCACGTGCCCGTCGACCTGGGACCGGACCGCAGCGACGCACGGATGCACGCCAAGACCGTAGGATCCTACGCAGTGCCGTAGGGGACCGCACCGCCACTTCCCAGCAAATTAGGGACACTGTTGCTCCTGGGGTATCGGCGAGGACCATTCGCAACCGTCTCCATGAAGCTGGGCTACGGTCCGGCACACCGTTAGGCCGTCTTCCGCTCACGCCCCAACATCGTGCAGCCCGCCTCCAGTGGTGTCGCGATAGGCGTGAATGGAGGGACGAATGGAGACGTGTCGTCTTCAGCGATGAGAGTCGCTTCTGCCTTGGTGCCAATGATGGTAGTATGCGTGTTTGGCGCCGTGCAGGTGAGCGCCACAATCAGGACTGCATACGACCGAGGCACACAGGGCCAACACCCGGCATCATGGTGTGGGGAGCGATCTCCTACACTGGCCGTACACCACTGGTGATCGTCGAGGGGACACTGAATAGTGCACGGTACATCCAAACCGTCATCGAACCCATCGTTCTACCATTCCTAGACCGGCAAGGGAACGTGCTGTTCCAACAGGACAATGCACGTCCGCATGTATCCCGTGCCACCCAATGTGCTCTAGAAGGTGTAAGTCAACTACCCTGGCCAGCAAGATCTCCGGATCTGTCCCCCATTGAGCATGTTTGGGACTGGATGAAGCGTCGTCTCACGTGGTCTGCACGTCCAGCACGAACGCTGGTCCAACTGAGGCGCCAGGTGGAAATGGCATGGCAAGCCGTTCCACAGGACTACATCCAGCATCTCTACGATCGTCTCCATGGGAGAATAGCAGCCTGCATTGCTGCGAAAGGTGGATATACACTGTACTAGTGCCGACATTGTGCAAGCTCTGTTGCCTGTGTCTATGTGCCTGTGGTTCTGTCAGTGTGATCATGTGATGTATCTGACCCCAGGAATGTGTCAATAAAGTTTCCCCTTCCTGGGACAATGAATTCACGGTGTTCTTATTTCAATTTCCAGGAGTGTAGTTTCTGCCTTCTACAGCTCCCTCTAATATCATGAAAGCTATTCCATGATGTCCTACCACTCTTTCCTTTCTTCTTGTCGCTGTTTTCCATATATTGCTTTCCTCGCCGATTCTCCAGAGAACCTGCCCATTCCTTACCTTATCAGTCCACCTAATTTTTAACATTCTTCAGTAGCACCACATCTCAAATGCTTCGATTCTCTTCTTCTCCGGTTTTTCCACAGTCCATGTTTCATTACCACACACTGCTGTGCTCCAAATGTACACCCTCAAAAATTTCTGGGTGAAATTAACACCTGTGTTTGATACCAGTATACATCATCAGTGAATCTTATGATTCATTGCCTGTCAGTTTGAAATTTAATTCTACTCTTGAAACTTTATCTTATTTCCGTCTTTGCCTCATCGATGTATGGATTGAATAGTAGGGACGAAAGACTACATCCCCGTCTTACACCATCATACGTCGCCGCAAAATGTGCACATACCTGAGGGATGGCCTACACTGGGCTGTATTACGTGCAACACACTGTTGAATGCGCTGTATCGTATAGAATGAGCACGAATTGCCGACCTGTCAGTTTCACCTTACATAAACAACGACTGTCTTCAACTGTAGGAAGTGCACTGCCGTACACAAGTCCAACAGTTGTAACACAGTTGCACCTGTTGAAACGTAGAACGCAAAAGTCCATAGTTACTTTGTTATTGCCGTCCTGCGTCAATACATATTGCATAATGGACCAGCTGCTTCACTTGAAGAAATAATGTACAGCGGGCTCCGAGGTAGACTAAGTTTCGATGCCATTGTCAAAATTCACGTAGAGAAATTAGTATTGTGTAATCGGAAGAGCCTTTCGGAAACAGTACTTCGCCATTTTGTATGTGCATGAGTTCAAAAAAATGGTTCAAATGGCTCTGAGCACTATGGGACTTAACATCTATGGTCATCAGTCCCCTAGAACTTAGAACTACTTAAACCTAACTAACCTAAGGACATCACAAAAAAATGGTTCAAGTGGCTCTGAGCACTATGCGACTTAACATCTGAGGTCATCAGTCGCCTAGAACTTAGAACTAATTAAACCTAACTAACCTAAGGACATCACACACATCCATGCCCGAGGCAGGATTCGAACCTGCGACCGTAGCGGTCACGCGCTTCCAGACTGAAGCGCCTTTAACCGCACGGCCACACCGGCCGGCTAAGGACATCACAGAACACGCAGTCATCATGCATGAGTGCACTACACAGCGGGGTTGTAGTGTGTTATGAGAATTTGAATTCCTCTTTTACAATTATAGAACATCGAAGCCACTGTTCTGCACCCACTACTTCGACATTGCCTGTTTGGAGCGAAGTGCTGGATCCACATCTCTTGCACAGTGAGTTGCGTTGTTTTTAGAATCGTTCTGATTTCAGCCATTCACTTATTACCTCTTAAGAGGTAAGGAGCTGCTCTAGACCTTCATCAAGTCTGGATGAAATTTGATTGGTGATTTTTTCCTTCATCATTTTGTTCTACATTCTCTCTTATCTTCTGCAAATCCATATGACTCTGAAATCTTCCTCTCCTACCTTCAACAACTATAGACAATATTTAGAAGGCAATAACAGATTATTTAAGACTCTCACCATCATCGATACCAAGTATTATATCAGCTTTAATAGTCAGTTCCTCATGGGTCAGTGTAATATGACGAGTCCGTCGAAAATTTTTCTTGGGAAATTCAGTTGGTTAAATGTCCCTTTGATGCATGAAGGTCCCTGCGCTGCTGAAGGACTGTTGGGGACGCTGTTCCTAAGATTCAGTCCCAGCTTCTCTGAGTACCAACCCCAGCAGAGAGTGTTGTCTCTTCGGTCATATTCATAGCGCAGAGTGCCTTTTACCACATCATCTCGCAGGCAACTTGGGTCCTTTCCATAGCTATGGGAAGGAACGACAAGGCCGGGCAGTTGGTGCAAATCTCTCTCCCGGGTCTTCCTCTATATCCTGATATGTGACTGTAATTGCTGTCGGAGTGTATTTCCATTTATCTCATTGAAAGAAAATACAGAAAAAGCGAAAAGCTATATAAACAAAACTAGCGTGCACTTCAGGATGTGCACTGCGTAGCAGTGTGCTCTACGTATCAATGTGCTCTATGTATCAGTAATATGTTGTTGTTGATCCCTGAATGCCTCAGAACATGTCCTACCAACCGATCCCATCTTCTAGTCAAGTTATGCCACAAACTTCTCTTCTCCCCAATCCTATTCAATACCTCCTCATTAGTTACATGATCTACCCATCTAATCTTCAGCACTCTTCTGTTAGCAGCACATTTCGAAAGCTTCCAAACTAGTTATCGTCCATGTTTCACTTCCATACATGGCTACACTCCATACAAATACTTTCAGAAACGACTTCCTGACACTTAAAACTATACTCGATGTTAACAAATTTCTCTTCCTAATATAAGAAATACAAATTGTACATGGTCGACAGATTTTCTCCTCTACTGATTACGACAAACTAAACGTGCCCTGCGTTGTGTTAAGTGCTAGAACGCGTTAACACAGGTAACGTGTGTATTAATCACATACTCCGTGACCCAAAGTCTCTTAGCTCTCAAAATTAGTTCCTTTATCTCCATCCTTATTTCCGTGGTTTTTTATGTTTGTTCCGGTTACCGCTCTTTGCCTTGAAATATATCCTTGTTTATTTCCGTAGGTGGATGTGTACTGTACAGTTTATTGAATGACGTACCATTTATGGTGATTGCGGGTCGTTCTGTACTCTTGCGAGTGGTTCTCGAGTGTTTTTACTCGGTGGATGTGTCGTGTAAATTTTATTGATAACGTTCCATTTTTTCAGTATGGCTCATAAATTCGTACTGAGGAAACTTTTTTTCCCCCAGATGTCTGATGATACTCCTCGAGTGAAACGCGTCACAAATTAAATAAATAGAGCATTTTGCAACTGAGACTTATTGTTGACATACATTAATCGCACGCTCGTTTTCAGTGTCTCTCAGAGGGGAAACCTCCCCTTTCCTCCACCCGCCGCTCGCTTTACACCATTAACCAACACACCGCTTCATGCCTCCAACACAATTCTATAAACACACATGAAAGTAAGTTAACGTATACGGTACGCATCCGGCATAACACACATTAAAACAACATTTTTAGAGTAAAGGAAAACAGAACCTAGCAAACGTTGACAACAGTATACACACACGCGCGCGCGCAACACAAAACACACAGACATCCACAAAACGAGAATAAAATAGCGCTTTACGCGAAAATTGTTTGGTGCAGGCAGTCAGAGTGAAATTAGGCCAAACCCATCAGTGTCAAAAGTAAGAGTAGGTAGAAAATAAGCAAACAGACGACCTTTCCTGATCTCCTTTACTAAACGGCTGAAAACTCTCGGCCACAGTGGCTGGAGGCCTATCAGACGCCTTCCAGGAGAACGGTAATTTGATTTTCAGTATCCACACACATTGTAAAAATGGATGTAGGTATCTATGATTGTGTATATGTACGTATGTATGCATGTATGTATGTACAACATCTCCGCCTAAAACTGGATCGATTTCACCCATACTTCGTACACATATCACTTACTGTCGGCAATGATAGGCTGTGGTTGTAAGAATCACCTACCTGTCAGAGAGGGAGCGGGTAGTGCAGCCCACAACGCGTTAATACCCAGATTTCATTCATTCAGTATTTGAGAGAGAGGCCACCTAGGAACTTGCAACGAAGATTACACATAATTTCAAACCTTTAAGAAACTTCCTGTCGCTTACATCACCAAAAAAATGGTGAAAGTGTAAAAGTCTGTTGTTTACTAGATTTTCGCTGTTCGTGGTGTAAAACTGACGCATGAGGGAGTGAAGAATCACGGTACACAATGTGGCGTTCCGATGGCAGGGTGCGGGTATGGCGAATATCCGGTGAACGTCATCTGCCAGCGTGTGTAGCGCCAACAGTAAAATTCGGATTCGGTGATGTTATGGTGTGCTCGTGTTTTTCATCGAGGGGGCTCGCACCCCTTGTTGTTTTGCGTGGCACTATCACAGCACAGGCCCACATTGATGTTTTACACACCTTATTGCTTCCCACCGTTGAAGAGAATTCGGGGATGGCGATTGCATCTTCCAAGACGATCGAGCACCTGTTCATAATGCACGGCCTGTGGCGGAGTGGCTGCACGACAATAACGTCCCTGTAATGGACTGGCCTGCACAGAGTCTTGACCTGAACCCTATAGAACAGCTTTGGGATGTTTTGGAACGCTGACTTCGTGCCAGGCCTCACCGACCGATATCGATACCTCTCCTCAGCACAGCACCCCGAGAAGAATGGGCCGCCTTTCCCCAAGAAACCTTTCAGCGGCTGAGTGAACGTATGCTTCCGAGAGTGGAAGCTGTAATCAAGGCTAAGGGTGGGCCAACACCATACTGAATTCCATCATCACCAATGGAAGGCGCCACGAACTTTCAGCCAGGTGTCCGGATACTTTTGATCACAATGTGTGTATTATGAAGGGGTAGTTAAATGTCTAACGCCTTAAATAAATTCCCAAAACATGATCGTGGGTGACCACCATATGCGAAAGTTACTTTCGTTCTCACCTTTTGCCCAGCATATGAGCCGTAGTAAAATTAGCTTTGAAAACCGCGCCGCAGCGCGTAGCGTGAAGCAGTCATGCTCCATTTCCTGGCGGTGGCACCGTTTTCGCAATTTAAGGCTTCGGTGGGCTGTTCGCGTAGGTTTAAGAGGTGGCTATATGGGCTCTCGAGGAGAGTTGGCAGTCGGGGCATCAAGAAGAGACTTCTCTGCCGCCGGCCGCGGTGGTCTCGCGGTTCTAGGCGCGCAGTCCGGAACCGTGCGACTGCTACGGTCGCAGGTTCGAATCCTGCCTCGGGCATGGATGTGTGTGATGTCCTTAGGTTAGTTAGGTTTAAGTAGTTCTAAGTTCTAGGGGACTGATGACCACAGCAGTTGAGTCCCATAGTGCTCAGAGCCATTTGAACCATTTAGACTTCTCTGCCGGTGCTAGAGGGAGAGCACGCAGATCGCGGCATCAGCGTAAGGGATGCGAGCAGCGGCTCCGTGGTATGGGGCGTTAACTGCTCGTCGCGAAAGTAATCTTCCTGAGCGTGGGTCCGCAAGGGGCCTAATTTGCAGTTCGGCCGTATGCTGTCGACCGGCGAGGAGGTTCTGAAAACCGGCATGCCTTCCAGCGTCCGTTGAAACGGCTGGCAGCCGGCGGCTAGGCAGAGCATTTGGAGGTGCTGCGTTGGTTCAGTCCTGGGAGTCGTAACGCACCAGAAGTTGAGTATTGATTGTTAACAGATTTTATGAAGTTTAACTGAATTCAGTTTGCTTATGCTTGTTAATTATACCAGCCGTATATTTTGGGGGTTTCCCGCCATTCGTTCTCGTCTGCCCACCCGCGGGAAGTTGGTAATATTAGAAAGGGTGGTCCGTTTGTCCCCTTTTGAGGACGAAAGGGGGGGAGTGAGAGTAAATCTGTGGTTCGGATTGCTTCTTTCCCCTCCCAGCTTACTTACAGGTTTATTCGACTGTTAGCCTCTGCCATGTCTGTGAAAGTCTAAGGCACGAATGGCTGTACTGTTTAAAACGCAAGGCACTAAGACCTGATCGACTCTCTCGCCTGCCATAACTAGTATCACTAGACTCACGTGTAAAAGGTACTCTAAGAAAGAAGGAAAATTCCTTTTGCCTCGTGGTAAGAACTAGTCAATTGCATAGCGAATTCCTGCTCATCTGGAAGCTGTAACTTGCGTAAATTTGTTTTTATGTATATTTGGCTGGTTGTTAATGTACGCCGTAGTGGATTTTTTTTATATTGTTTCTAGTCAGCAAAAACTGTTGTGTGTTTTTCCAATTCAAGACCTTTTAAGGCTTTTACTCAACGTGCTTATTTGTTTTATACAGGTAGTTGGTTATTAGTGTTTTTTCTTGCCATCCAAAAGTTTGCCATTTCATAACGGGTAGAAATTGTTGTGTTGAGAGGAGAATGTTGTAAAAGTTCGCAAGTCCTACTTTGCGAGCGTGTGTGTTTGCCGTAAGTTGACTGACAGAAATTTGTAAAATTTGTTTTTATATATTTTGGAAATGTTAATGTTATTAACTGTGAGTGTCCCCCCACCCCCGCCCGTGTTCATGACCCATGCGTTTTGGCTTTTCTATTTTGAGAACTTTTGTAAACAGGATAGTCTTTATAGGTTGCAGACAAAGTTAGAATCTGCACCTTTTAATGAGCCTTAGTAAGGCTGTTGAGGGTGGCCGTAGCTACGGCTGTTGTAACTGCCCAAAAGTGAAGTCATATATTCAAATTGTATTCATTTATTAATGGAGTGAAATGCACCAGTAATGTAGCTGAGCTTGAAATATTATACAGCGTCGCGTTGTATACGTTAAATTGCTTGCCTGTACTTGCCTTTTACTGGCGTGAAAATTTTTATAATAATATAATAATTTAAAAGTCCTTTCCTATCGTAAATTGTGATTTATTCGTTAAACGATTGTTTTTTTTTTTTAATATCGTGAAGTCTAGCACCAAATTTGAATAAAGAGCGTTACTGAAAACTGTGTGTAATTTCACCAGTTATTCAAATGGCTCTGAGCACTATAGGACTGAACTTCTAAAGCCATCAGTCCCCTGGAACTTAGAACTACTTAAACCTGTCTAACCTAAGGACATCACACACATCCATGCCCGAGGCGGGATTCGATCCTGCGAGCGTAGCGGTCGCGCGATTCCAGACTGTAGCGCGTAGAGCCAGTTATTCCTTGGCACCTACTTCCACTTTACATTTTGTGTATTAATTGTGATTAATAACCTTTGGTGAACCAGTAGTAATTTTACTACTGGTAATTTATTAAATAGATAAAAGGAAACGCATGTAGTAGAGGAAGACCGACTCGTAACACGTGGACTGCAGTAGCGCGGAGATGACAGAGTGTGGCTTCGTGTGCTTCTCACTCGCGCGCGCGTACACACACACACACACACACACACACGCACACACACACGGGTGACAGGGAGTCCACTTTCCAGAGAGCGCCGCGCCGTGTTCGTCCATCGACCCGCCTCAGCGGCTGCTCTGACCGGCGGCCTCGTGTCCAACCAGCTGCGAGTAACGCCAGCAGCGAACAGCCAGCGGGCCGTAGCGCGCGCGCCCAGCACACCCGTCTCAGCAGAGAGCGTAGCAAGCTCCGCGTCACTCCCTGCGTCCTGCGAGGATGGCCAATTCGCGCCTGCTTCCCTGCCGGTACGCGCACACTCGGAAACTAATACCGTGCCCCTGTCGCTCGTCTCCAGCGGAATTTTCTTTCGCACTTTGCTCTTCAGCCAGCTGAGTACGCCTACTATTTGTATTACGTGCAGACAACAAAGAATTTCGAAGGGCAGTTCAACATAACACGCGGTATCTTAACAAGAGGTGGTAATATGAACGTCAACAATACGAAGATGATGCAATGTAATCAAATTAAAATAGGCATGGAAATTGATTAGTAAACGAGACGCTATAAGTAGTACACATGTTTTACTATTATTTACAGATGATGGCTGAGGTAAGGAGTCAAAATGCAGGCTGGCACTAGCGAAATAGTCGTTCGCAGAAAAAAAAAGAATTTTTTAAAGTAGAGTAGCAATTTAAATGTTTTGAAGTCTGTGCTGAAGGCAATTGTCAATATCATTATAAGAAAGTGCGACATGGACGATAAACGTTTGAAAGAGGAAGAGAATAGCTTTTGAAATAAAGTGGAACAGAGGAACGCTCAAGATTATATGGGCAGATCGGATCGTATTAATGAGAAGTTATTGTACCTATCTGAGGCTCAAAAAGCTAATGGCACAATTTGTCCAATAGAAAAGATGGTTTCACAAGACGTCCTGAGGTATCAAGGAATCGACAATTTTAATTGAGAGAAGTGTCGTGGGTAAAAATTGTAGACGGGGACGAAGATATAAGCGTACTCCCGTTCTCATGGCAAGGCAGAATGGTCAGACACAAAGCCTTAACAGCTTGTAGTCTTTCAATTTCTGCCAGTTAAGAAATAAGGAATGTAATAAAGTGATTTACAGATAGAAGGCTTGAGTATAGTAAACACATATCAATTTGTTTGATTTTACAAGGTTCAAAAATGGCTCTGAGCACTATGGGACTCAACTGCTGAGGTCATTAGTCCCCTAGAACTTAGAACTAGTTAAACCTAACTAACCTAAGGACATCACAAACATCCATGCCAGAGGCAGGATTCGAACCTGCGACCGTAGCGGTCTTGCGGTTCCAGACTGCAGCGCCTTTAACCGCACGGGATTTTACAAGGGATGCAGGGTGTGTCTAGGGAAAGGAACACGGTAAAGGAAGCATGTTTTGTACCAAGTGTCTACCCTCAATGCTGAGAGCTAACTTTCTCTTCTGAGAAGAAGTTGTAGGTAGCGCTCATGATGCATCGAAAATAGCTGTAACATTCCATAAAAGAGGTTTTTGGAAGTCATATTGGCACATTAGTTCGTGATTTAGTAAAACCACCACAAACTGTATTATTTATCTTTCATCATTTTAAAAATGAAAATGTTCAAAGAAAATTCTTGTACATATTAATTTGGAGTTAATGTTTTATGATGGTGGCAGAATGGGAGGCGTTTACTAGCTAACACGCGATTCCACTCAGGACCAATCACCTGAGAACCACTGAGCTACGCGCACATATGTACATCTACATCTATGGCATCTATGCTCTGTAAACAGCTGTGAAGTGCAAGGTAGAGTGACATCCCATTTTACCAGTTATTACGGCTTTTCTCCTTCCATTCAAGCATGGAGCACGGAAAGAACGAATGCTTAAATGTCTCTGCGCGCGCTGTAGTTGGTATAATCTTGTGTTCGCGAATGGCATTGGAGTGATACACAGGAACTTGTAGCATATTGCTAGACTTATAACTTAGATTCTCGAAACTTTTTAAGTAGGCTTTCACGCTATAGTTTGCATCTGTCTTCAAGTGACTCCCATTGTAGCTCTTCCAACATCTTGCAGACACTCTCTCCTCGATCAAACATGTGACCATTCGCGATGACCTTCTTTGTACCTCTTGTTTGTCGTATTTGGTAAAGGTCCCATACACTCGAGCAATATTCTAGGGTACGTCGCACAAGTGTTTTGTGTGCATTCTTCTTTGTAGACCGATTCTTTAGCATTCTGTCAATGACCGCAGTCTGCCATTTGCTTTACGTACGACTGAGACCGTGTGATGATTCTTCTTGAAATCCCTACTGATTCCGACTCCAGATCAGTGTAGACCTAGGGTACAATGTTTTGTCGTTTTGTGAAGTGCATAATTCTACATTTTTGAATTTTCAAGTGAGTTGCCAATCTTTGCACCATTTTGAAATCCTATCAAGATCTGACTAAATATTTGTGCAACTTTTACAGGCATTATATAGTAAGGAAGCAATGAACACAGTTATACATATGCTGCACTCTGTGCTGCTGTATGCCAGTGTGTTGATTACTTTCGTCTATTCGCTTAGCTATCAATGCTTTCCTAGCTTTGGCTTTAAATTCAGATCCTTGCTTCTAATCCATAAACACTTTCTGTTTTTCTATTCCTCATCAACCACGACTCTTTCTCCTTTCCACCCCTCTCCCATCCACCCTTGATTCTACAGGTGAGTAACATGGGTGTGAATGCTCTTAATATTATCACTTGCCTGACGATGTTGCTTCTTAAGTGACTAGATGAATATTACTAGATGAATATAATTATTTTATGTTGCGCTCTGAGATTCTCTGAGCCAACGTACACATTGCTTCTACTTATTTGCTGAGCTATCACAACAATCACAACATCAGCTTGAAAGTCAGATCTCCTTTTCGTCACCCCATATTCGCTCCCCTTCCGACCCCCTTTCACTACGTCTGCCATTCCCACGCCCCTCCACCCACCTTGCGTATATTTCGGTATCGGGTTAGATTAGCATTGCACTTTATAGTACTAATTTTCAAAAAGGTTCCTTTATATAGTCCATAACCATTTTTTGGGCCGTTAATTTGGTTAGAAGGCTCAACTTACTTCCCACGCCCCTCCACCCACCTTGCGTATATTTCGGTATCGGGTTAGATTAGCATTGCACTTTATAGTACTAATTTTCAAAAAGGTTCCTTTATATAGTCCATAACCATTTTTTGGGCCGTTAATTTGGTTAGAAGGCTCAACTTACTTTTCTAAATAGGCATGACAGCTGGAGAGCGGTGAATTTTGGGTTCATGCTCAATATTCTAAGGGAACTTAGTTTTACAATACGTGACGTTTGCTTTTTATAGCCATAAATATATTTTAAAGTGGAGCATTATTTGAAAGTTCTGTCAGAAATATGCTGTTAGAATAATATCTTAATCTTTTATATTTATATCTGGTCTATATTCACTTGTTGAGAGATAAAAGAATGAAGTTCTACAGCTTGATAAAAACAGTATATGTACGAACGATAATTTACAAATTGTATGAATATCTGCTCTTTCTTGCATAGAGCTGGGCTTTGTTACAAGTAGTTCAAAGGCAGATGTACAACAAATAGCCGGCCGATGTGGCGATGCGGTTCTGGACGCTTCAGTCTGGAACCGCGTGACCGCTACGGTCGCAGGTTCGAATCCTGCCTCGGGCATGGATGTGTGTGATGTCCTTAGGTTAGTTAGGTTTAAGTAGTTCTAAGTTCTAGGGGACTGATGACCACAGATGTTATGTCCCATAGTGCTCAGAGCCATTTGAACCATTATACAACAAATAATTATCTGTTACTTCTAATGTGTCCGAATCTATGTAATGATTTTATAACTGACTGTGTGGTTTTACCACAACTTTGATGACCTTTATGGAACTGTTTCGTGCCTGCTTGTGTGGTTTTATTTACGTGGACTTTTCATATCTTGCCAGTGTCTACGTAGTTGTCTTTTTACTTCAGACTTTATGTAATCATTTATACTTGAGTACGTTGTTTACGACTGTTTGATGCCTGACTTTATGTAATCGTTTTATACCTGAGCATATGGTTTTAATAATGTAGGAGTTTATTATCTTCCTGTTCAGAAATGTGGAGTTTCGTGTCTTGCCATATCGTACTGGGTTGTCTGAAAAAACTTTTGTCTCAGGATGTATTTGCTGATGTTTTGAAAATTTTGTTTTTGCACTATTAGCGAATGATAGGACTTCTGCTAAGACATCAGAGAATCACTTCCACGGTACTAGAGGGAGCTGTAGAGGGCAAAAACTGTAGACGAAGACAGAGGTTGGAATACATCCAGCAACTAATTGAGAACGTAGGTGCTATTACGCTATGAGATGAAGACGTTCAGCTCGCAGATGTGCTGAAATCGGTGACCGACAGCACCTGTGGCGTCATTGGCACGTCGTCAGAAACTGACGACAGTAACCGACTGCAATGCAAATTTAAGTCCTCAGACTGATTAGCGTGACAACTTGTCGGATGAGTGCGACACGGTGGCTCAGATTTGGCTTATACTAGTCTGTAAATGTGGACAACGCGGTCATCGAGAAGCGGCCGGTTCTTAGGCTATGAACCGGCTGTAAAAGTAAATCGCGACTTTTTTATCTATGTAAGACAATGAAACAGCTGTAGCCGTCCTTATGATGTCATTTTTGTACGGCTAGCAGTTTCGGTGCTTCAGGTACCATCTTCAGGCCTTAGCTGACGCAACGAAATTGGTAGTCCTACAATAACTGACATCGTAAGGAAGGATGTATATGCTCCATTTTCTCACACAAACTTTTTTGTACTACTTCGTTCACGTTATGAATATGTGTAAAAGCTTTTAACCTTGGCCGCGCGGGATTAGCCGAGCGATCTAAGGCGCTGCAGTCATTGACTGTGCGGCTGGTCCCGGCGGAGGTTGGAGTCCTCCCTCGGGCATGGGTGTGTGTGTTTGTCCTTAGGATACTTTAGATTAAAATGTGTCTAAGCTTAGGGACTGATGACCTTAGCAGTTAAGTCCCATAAGATTTCACAGACATTTGAACATTTTTTAAGCTTGTTGCCATATCTGTGACGCATAGATCGACAACGATAACCCAAAGCAGCAGAACAACAACGTCTCTCCAGGCATGTCACAGACTGAGTATCTGAGCCGCCGAAACGTCCTACCTACCTGTGTCCGTTAACAGAGACGCCGAGGTCACTCGCCGTACCAACTGCGTGTGTCACAGGCTCAAAGAAGTCCTTGCTTCTACCCTGCCGATATTGCAGAAGGGGGCATATTTGCATGACCGAACTATTCACTACTAGTGCTGTTACAGCAGCGGTGCATTACATATCACTCCTACCGCAATTTCTTAATCTTTTTTAGGTCTACATGAAGAGGCACTGAGACATCGAATAATATCACAGAGTAATGCCCTTGGTTGATAAACTTTTCTGAGAAAGACAAAAAAACTGCAGCTGATATTAATAGTTGACAAGTAACAAATAAATAGATAAAGGGTGACATTTTTATACTACTTCGCTCAAGTTATGAACATACTGCAGGTAGATTTATGCGTAAAGGCTCTTAAGTTCGCTGCCATATAAGAAGCCGCGCGGGATTAGCCGAGCGGTCTAGGCGCTGCGGTCATGGACTGTGCGGCTGGTGCTGGCGGAGGTTCGAGTCCTCCCTCGAGCATGGGTGTGTGTGTGTTTGTCCTTCGGATAATTTGGGTTAAGTAGTGTCTAAGCTTAGGGACAGATGGCCTTAGCAGCTATGTCCCATAAGATTTCAAACACATTTGAACATTTTGCCATATAAGACCCGCTAAGATCAATAGCGAGAAGGTCCAAGCATCAGAACAGGGAACTGTCGAGTTATCACATCCATCAGGTTCCGGACGTGCTGCCGTATAAATTTTCCAGTTTGCCTAGTAAGTCCGGAAGTGGCAGAAAAGTATGCAGCTGTAGCATCAGTTGAAGAAATGAATTTTCTACGACTGCACGGCCGAATTCTACTAGACCAGCAAACTCGCCGCGAAAATACGTTGCCGGAAAAAAAAAGAAGATGGTACACCTAGAAAGACGACGTCGATTTCGATGCGATGGTCGCATATGCCACCTGGAGGATAGTAGACGGTAGACGCCAACATATAACGTAGCGGCATAGCTACCAGAGGGCCTTCTGTGTCTAACTTTTAATAGAAAATGCTCACAGCCAGCAGGATCAGTGTGGTAAATGCCGTGTGGCTAGGGCCTCCCGTCGGGTAGACCGTTCGCCCGGTGCAAGACTTTTGAACTGACGCCACTTCGGCGACTTGCGTGTTGATGGGGATGACATGATGATGATAAGAACAACACAACACCCAGTCCCAGAACGGAGAAAATCTCCAACCCGGTCGGGAATCGAAGCCGGGCCGTTAGGTATGAAATTCCGTCGCGCTGACCATTCAGCTACCAAGAGCGGAGGGCTCAGTATAGTGCAAACGTGAGAAGCAAGCAGGCAACCAAGCCACTGAGACACCACGTGCTGCCAAAAGACAACTGAGCTGTACAAATATCTGCATGAGTCGATATGAGGTACTTCAGTACCGCTTCTGGTTTGGTTTGGTTGTTTGGGGAAGGAGACCAGAGAGCGTGGTCATCGGTCTCATCGAATTAGGAAAGGATGGGGAAGGAAGTCGGCCGTGCCCTTTCAGAGGAACCATCCCGGGATTTGCCTGGAGTGATTTAGGGAAATCACGGAAAACCTAAATGAGGATGGCCGGACGCGGGATTGAACTGTCATCCTCCCGAATACCGCTTCTGCTATTGATCTGTAAATGTAATCATTTCATATACTCCATACGCGCTGTTGGAACAAAAAATCTCGAGTGAACTGGAAACCTCTAAAGGATGGACTATTTTTTTCCGGCGGTGTGCGGAGGCGTATGTCAAACCACCAGTTCGTAGTTTCTGCGTGTTCATGGCCTTGGGGCGATACTCGTAGGTGCGAGGATATAGATGGCAGTACTTCGGCACACTAACTCCTTATCACAGCGAACAGACGTACTGAGGAGCGACCCTGATGGTTCTGGTCTCGGTGCTGGAAAGATACACTATCTGATCAAAAGCATCCACCACCATAAAAAGAGAGAGAAAATTTTTTTGTTAGTGCAGAAGCAGTCGCTCTGAAGGACCCAGGAACTAAGAACGTGGACCAATCTTTGAATGTCACCTGAGTAACAAATCCATCAACGACATTTGATCCCATTTAAAGGTTGAAGCAAACAAAGCGCTGTATCATGTGTGAGATACAGAGGCGAGCGAGTGCTCCGGGACTTACCCCAGTTCACTGCTAGTAGCGCCACGTCATCGTAACGCGTCTCCATGTAGCGCACAAATATTGCACCACAATTTAGTGTGAAATTAAAACTCAAAACTTATGTTTAAAACTTTGTTAAATTATAGCTAAGTGTAATAATGTTCGAAGTACCAAGACTTGATGTTCTAAACTTAATAGTTTACGGAAAAATGCCGTTTTAATAGAAAAATCATAGGAGCTAAATAATGACGCTAGGAAGCCAGAATTTGGTCAGAAGGTGCAGTTATAAGTTATGAATAAGTGATGCTGGTTTCGAAAACCATAAAACAAAAATTAACGCCAGAATCCACGTTTTTCGGAAAAATCAGAGGTGCTAAATAATGGACTTAGAAACTAGAAAATTTGTTTTATGCTTCAGTACAGCCCAAAAATAATAACAGAGTGTCCACGTTAACCTACCTTTTATAGTTTTTGAGTAATTAAATAAAAACTAATTTTGTAACTAAAATGTACCTAAGTGTTGTAGATTAAGTACTTGAAATTTTAATCATAGAGGATTTTAGTTAAACCAGATGATCAAATCTATCAAATAATAAGGCTACACCAAGTTTAAGACTTGTAACATAAATAGCAACTGATGTAAGTCTTAGCAAAGGTATGGTTCAGAGGTAACAATCTACCATTAGTTCCACTAAATAAATTCTGTTAAGCAAAGTTTTCATTCTAGCGAGCTGAAACTTTCTACGTGCTTACAAACTGCTTTTCTGCATACCAGGCAAAAATTAAGAAGTTTCTGAAGTAATTGGTAACTATATTATTAAAGATTATGTGCCCGAGATAGCGGTCGTTTGTAGACTGCCACCGTATGCAAACAGACAGAGACAACAGATGTTTTCACGGCAGTCCGCACCGGCACCTTATAAATACAGCCCCTGAAGCAGTAGAAAGGTTCACTTCGCTCTCAGACACTGTGAGGTCCACGCCAGGGTGGCGCTCTGCCTCGGATGACGTCAGAGCCGAGCTGTGACGAGCGCGTATTTGGCAGTGAAAACGGACAGTGAACTCGCGAGGACTGTACACCGGCCTGGATCGTTTAGAATTCGGTAAAATAACTGTTGGTGTGCCGTCCGTGTGAAATTCAATTCCGCGTGGCAAGTGGTGAATTTATTTCCACTTTTATGACGAGCATTAATTTTTGAACATTTATTGCGAACTTTCAATTGAGTGATGTTAGTCAGGGCGAAAAACAATCTGGTAGGAAGTTACCGTAGAGGTCGTCTCTGAACTGCTAAGGGCGCTGTTAGATTAGAAGGACTTCTTTTCAATTGAACATAACGTAATTTTAAGTTTTGTTTGTGAGAAACTTTAATTAAATTAAATCTTGGTTGGACTTTAAACTTTTACTGAAGTCATAGTCCTGATCCCGCAAAGAAATGGGAAATAGACACTTTTCTTTCAGTGGGCTGGACCGGAATGTGCCCGTGCAGACTGGAAACTAAGGTCAGTATGTTTCCCTTGGCTTTCTGGCTGACCACCAAATTAGTTGCCAGGCTCACGTGATTAAAGACGGCATCAAAACATTAAACCAGTGAAGTAACTTACTCGCTGCCCCACAAGGTGCACAAGGCGGCTGTCTGCAATGTGATTCTGAAGTGTAAAATCGAGAAAAGAACATCTAAACCAGGAACAGGAAGACTTCATTTACTGAGGTCCAGCGACAGTCGTGCATTAAGGCGGTTTGTTGTACAAAATCGTATGAAATCAGCGGAAGAAATCACTCGAGAATTGCAAAGTGCTATCTGCAGTCCAGCTACTACAGTGACTGTGCCTAGGGGGTTAACAAAGCTGGGTACAATGGTCGAGAAGCTTTCCACATGCCACACTTTTCTGTAGCGAGTTGTAAGTGATGCATGACGTGGTGTGAAGAGCAACAACGCCAATAGACAGTGGATGATTAAAAACGAGACATTCGGAGTCATAAATCACGCTATAATCTGTGGCTGTGTGATCGAATGGTATGGGTTTGGTGAATGTCTGGAGAACGCTATTTGCCAGCATATGTAGTGCCAACAGGGAAACACGGATAAGTTGGTGTTATGGTATAGGGATGTTTTTCATGGTCATGGAGCGTTACACATTTTCTATCGAGAACAGGCTAGACGTGAGAGGACAGCAATAGATATTACGGCATTGTGTACCGCGCACAGCAGTGGAACAGTTCGGGGAAGATGACTCATTGTATCAGCATGACAATGCACTCTGTCAGAAGTCAGCATCAGTGGGGCAGCTGTTTTTGGGCAGCAATACTCGTATTCCTGAAATGGGCTGGCCTGCCCAGAGTCCCGACCTGAACCCAATGGACACCCTTTGAGACGAGTTATAACGTTGACTTCACTCCAAATCTGGCATCCAATGTACCACCTGCTCCGGCTCTAGTCCTTGTGGAAGAATGTGCTGTTATTCTTCCACTGACATTCTGATATCTCATTGAAGTATACCCATCAGAGTTCAAGTGATCATATACGCGAAGGCTGGACATACCTCATTCAAACGACCACTTTTGATCAGACGATATGTATTCACACATTCAGGGGGAAGTTCTGAGGAGCAATAACTAACTTCGAACACTATGGCGAGTCATCCGAGCTTATTATGCGTTCTTATACAAATTAGACCAGTATTTATCTACGTCAATACCGCGTCTATTACGCTGTATGCTTGTCTATTGAGAGACAGCGTGATTTGACTACTACTCTGAGCGGCGGTAGACTGAATTTCTAAATCATGACGACGCAACTACTGAGTGGGTAAGTGATTACTGCGTTTTTATTGTTGTTGTTGTTGTTGTTGTGGTCTTCAGTCCTGAGACTGGTTTGATGCAGCTCTCCATGCCACTCTATCCTGTGCAAGCCTCTTCATCTCCCAGTACCTACTGCAACCTACATCCTTATGAATCTGCTTAGTGTATTGATCTCTTGGTCTCCCTCTACGATTTTTACCCTCCACGCTGCCCTCCAATGCTAAATTTGTGATCCCTTGATGCCTCAAAACATGTCCTACCAACCGATCCCTTCTTCTAGTCAAGTTGTGCCACAAACTTCTCTTCTCCCCAATCCTATTCAATACCTCCTCATTAGTTACGTGATCTACCCACCTTATCTTCAGCATTCTTCTGTAGCACCACATTTCGAAAGCTTCTATTCTCTTCGCGTTTTTATTAGCATTTGTGAATTCCAGATGCTTGCATTACGCACACGAAAACAGCTAATTGGTTCTGCATTTATATTATGTTTCCTGTTGTTACAATATTTACAAGCTTGGAGTGGACCGTTCATGTGGACGTTCCATCCTCTCCAAACAGTAGAAGTCCGGCGTGGAAGGTTTTATCAAATTCAGTTCATGTAAGGGTTGGAATTCTGTTTGTTTGCCTTTCTAGTTGAACTCCGGCTAATGTAACTCCGGCTAATGTCACCGCTTCCCCTTGAGAGTACCATGCAAATATTTTTACAGGCATGGTTGGCATTTACTGGGAATGTGGATGCCTCATATCAAAGTCTTCCGTGCGCTCTCGCCACTCAGCTACTTAACATGTCCGTATTTGCAAAGTTAAAATACTGATTTCAGACCGATTCTAAGAATACTACACGCCACTCGAGTAATCTACAATCTTGATAATCTCGGATATATCATTTGGCGAATAGCAGTTTCCTTCCCTGGCTCTTTCTGTCACAAATTTTGTTTAACGGTAGTTACAGCGTAATTACATGTTTGAGCGAGAATGGTTGCCACAGTGATGGTAAGAGCTAACCTGTGGGAGTTACGGCGCTTGTGGAATTCTACTCCCGATGATGGATATCTTGGCTGTCTGAACTGACGTTATAGGTAACGAGGGCGAAAGTGTAAGATCAGTTCTAGTCATGATTCCAAACATGTTCAAAATTTTTCATCTGTTTTACGAATTATTTCCTTTTCTAAAGCAGAAAGTGGCGAGGAAGATGAATCTTTAATGCTGAGAAATACGCCCTGTTATTATTTCCTTTCGTTCAGAAGTACCCCATTTAGTGTGACTTGAAAAACCTAACCGTACAGTAAAGTAAATAATCACAATACGTAAGTTAACGAAAAGAGGTAAAAGAAAGTTGTAAAAATAGCGAGTATCACACACAACAACCCTGGCTTATTATGTACATATAAATGTATAATTACTAGAATTCTGTCAGAATGAATAAAATGAAATTATGTTAAACACAGTGTTTGTTCCATCTTTAATAAATGCTTCTTGTCGATTTTTCGCGCTTCGAAAATAGCTGGAAACACACTTATGTCCGTGGGAAATAAGTGGCTAATATCCGCAGCGAGGCCAGTCTGCGGGACATTTGAAAAATTAGGAAGTCATAGGGAACGTAGCATCGGTGTAACTCTGCCTGTTTCATGCACTAAGCTGCCATTAGCGCTAGTTATTAACGTCGCAACAGTAACATGGTAACAAACGTTTTCTTCTTTTCTTCAGTTAAATTGTGGATTAATAACAGGTGTTATAGAGTTAGAATTTTCTCGTCACACTTTCTTTCGCACTCCTAGGAGTGATATAGTAGTCGCAAAGACTATTTTTGGAGATATCTTAGTAAGTGCATGCTATACTATGAGCCGGTCCGGTTCCAGCACGTTCTCTCACCGCTGCTTATTTTATATCTAACACGTAGACCACCTGTCAGGTTCTTGGACGGTTGCGTGCGTTGAGAGCTATTGACAAGGGATTTCAAATTAATTCCTTATCTCTAGATTTCCAGAAGGCTTTTGACACCGTACCTAAGAAGCGGCTTGTAGTCAAATTGCGTGCTTATGGAATGGCGTATCAATTATGACCTTGCCCGGCTTGGGTAGAGCCAAGATGGCCTGCATCCACCACAGTGCTTTGGCACACGTGTACTCCTGTGTCTCAGTTCCAGCAGGTGAAACCTCCCCTTAGAAAAATTAGTGAATTGCTGTGATGGTAAACCTCTTACGTTATTTGATTTACAAACAGCTGAGCAGAACTGAACGTACTCAGACATATCTCACTTTACTTATTCTGATCAACACTAAACTGACAAACAATATTTTTAGCACAACGCAATCTGACTTTCAATAATCGCTACAAAATAATGGCCCTGAATAACAATAACCTATACCTTTCATGAATCACTTACCTCACAAAAATCTTCGTTACTCGAATTACTGTAATACAGCGAGCGTCAATACTGCCAGCTAAATAAAGAATTCTAACTACTGGACGCACTAACTACTAAAAGGCATAGTTAGCAAATGAAAGATTTTGATAGAGAAAAAACAATGTATTTACCTTAATAATGTTCAAAAGTGATCGTATGTACAGGGTGATTCAAAAAGAATACCACAACTTTAGGAATTTAAAACTCTGCAACGACAAAAGGCAGAGCTAAGCACTATCTGTCGGCGAATTAAGGGAGCTATAAAGTTTCATTTAGTTGTACATTTGTTCGCTTGAGGCGCTGTTGACTAGGCGTCAGCGTCAGTTGATGCTAAGATGGCGACCGCTCAACAGAAAGCTTTTTGTGTTATTGAGTACGGCAGAAGTGAATCGACGACAGTTGTTCAGCGTCCATTTCGAACGAAGTATGGTGTTAAACCTCCTGATAGGTGGTGTATTAAACGTTGCTATAAACAGTTTACAGAGAATGGGTGTTTGTGCAAAGGGAAAAGTTCTGGACGGCCGAGAACGAGTGATGAAAATGTAGCACGCATCCAGCAAGCATTTGTTCGCAGCCCAGGAAAATCGACTCGCAGAGCTAGCAGAGAGCTGCAAATTCCACAATCAACTGTATGGAGAGTCCTACGAAAAAGGTTAGTTATTAAACCTGAACGTCAACTACCCAAGGTGATAGATCAGCCGCCAGGCAGCCCCTGACAAAGCACTTCATCACTGGCCTCCAAGAAGCCCTGATCTTACCCCCTGCGATTTTTTCTTATGGGGGTATGTTAAGGATATGGTGTTTCGGCCACCTCTTCCAGCCACCATTGATGATTTGAAACGAGAAATAACAGCAGCTATCCAAACTGTTACACCTGATATGCTACAGAGAGTGTGGAACGAGTTGGAGTATCGGGTTGATATTGCTCGTGTGTCTGGAGGGGGCCATATTGAACATCTCTGAACTTGTTTTTGAATGAAAAAAAAACCTTTTTAAATACTCTTTGTAATGATGTATAACAGAAGGTTATATTATGTTTCTTTCATTAAATACACATTTTTAAAGTTGTGGTATTCTTTTTGAATCACCCTGTATATCAGTTCATGATATCCAGTATTACATATTTACTCTTTCTGATGGACACACGTCCAGATCGTCCGCTCTCAAAATTCTGCCATCTCTCTCCCCACATCCACCACTGCTGGCGGCTCACCTCCAACTGCGCAACGCTACGCGCTGTTCACATCCAACTGCCCAACACTACAATAGCAAATATTCCAACAATACAAACCAGCCACAGACTTCACACAGCAGTCAGTGATTTTCATATAGAGCGCTACGTGGCGTTACCAACATAAAAACCTAAACAGCCTACTTACACAGGGTGAGCTGTTTCGAAGGTTGCGGAGGAGGTACAGGCAAGCAGACTGGAAGGAGAATTTGTACAGCTCTGGAAGTAGTGTGCCAAGCAAGCGGTTTGACGTATCCGGTCTCTGATACGTGGCCTACGTCGCGTGGTCCGTTCCGGGGAGTCCGAAATTTCTCGCTATGCTGGGCCGTTCCGATTCGTGTCTTGGGGAAAATTGAAAAACAGCATGTTAGAGGACCAGAAAAGTGCGGCCGTACGGAGCCGGGAGACGATAGCTGGCAGTAGGAGGAACGTTGCAGACCGAAGGGCACGTTTCACTGTTGCCTTCCAGCTTCAGGGAGGAAAGCGGCGAACATCTTGCTGCCGGAAGCAGGCTCCCCGCTAGCCTTTATTTAAAAGACCGGGAGAACAGCTTCTGGAGGTCTGAGACAATTCAGTTCTGATGTGACACACCTCCTAGCGTGGGTGTCGCATCGCGCAGTCCTGCGTTTCCGCCGCTGTATTTGTCTAAGGGAGAGACTGCTAGTGTTCGGTGTTTACGATGTGAGTTTTTCTGTCGGTAAGTGGTTATTACTGCGACTATAATCCGTGGACGCAGGCTTTTCTTCCTGAACTGAAAAAATAAATTGCTTTGCTTATCCTGTGGGCCACTGAGGTTGGCATGTTGCTTGGGATATGGCTATATGAATCTACGCTTTGTTTTAAATCTATATTTTCTGCGGTTTACAAATAGATTATGTGGTTTTCGAGGGACATGAAAGGGAATCAGTGGCTGGAAAGTGAGTGAGACAGGGTTGTAGCCTCTACCCGATGTTATTCAATCTTGTATATTGAGCAAGCAGTAAATGAAACAAAAGAAAACTTTGGAGTAGGTATTAAAATCCGTGGAGAAGAAATAAAAACTTTGAGGTTAACCGATGACATTGTAATTCTGTCAGAGACAGCAAAGGACTTGGAAGAGCAGTTTAACGGAATGGACAGTGTCTTGAAAGGAGGATATAAGATGAACATCAACAAAAGCGAATCGAGGATAATGGAATGTCGTCGAGTTGACTCGGGTGATGCTGAGGGAATTACATTAGGAAATGAGACACTTAAAGTAGTAAAGGAGTTCTCCTATTTGGGGAGCAAAATAACTGATGATGGTCAAAGTAGAGAGGATATAAAATGTAGACTGGCAATGAGAAGGAAAGCGTTCCTGAAGAGGAGAAATTTGATAACATCGAGTATAGATTTAAGTGTCAGGAAGTCATTTCTGAAAGTATTTGTATGGAGTGTAGCCATATATGGAAGTGAAACATGGACGATATATAGTTTGGACAATACGAGATTAGAAGCTTTCGAAATGTGGTGCTACAGAAGAGTGCTGAAGATTAGATGGGTAGATCACATAAGTAGTGAGGAGGTATTGAACAGAATATGGAGAGAAGAGGAGTTTGTGGCTCAAATTCAGTAGAAGAAGCGGTCAGTTGGTAGGAAATATTGTGAGGCATCAAGGGATCACCAAATTAGTATTGGAGGGCAGCGTGGAGCGTAAAAATCCTAGAGGGAGACCAAGAGATGAATACACTAAGCAGATTCAGAAGGATGTAGGTTGCAGTAAGTACTAGGAGATGAAGCAGCTTGGACAGGATGAGTAGCACGGGGAGCTGCATCAAACCAGTCTCGGGACCGAAGAGCCGCGCGGGATTAGCCAAGCGGTCTAGGCGCTGCAGTCATGGACTGTGCGGCTGGTCCCGGCGGAGGTTCGAGTCCTCACTCGGGCGTGGGTGTGTGTGGTCGTCCTTAGGATAATTTAGGTTAAGTAGTGCGTAAGCTTAGAGACTGATGACCTTAGCAGTTACGTCCCATAAGATTTCACACACATGTAAACATTCAGGACCGAAGCCCACAACAACAACAACAACAATGTGGTTGTCTCGGCCAGACGATTGTGAGGCGTGTCAGTCGGCGGTGACGTCAGAGGAGTTTAACTCATGCTCTAGTGCCAGATTTTGAGAAATCTGTTACCTTTATTGATATTTATTGGTGTTTATTGTTAAATTCAGTATGTCTGAAGCACTTTGCCGTCCGTTAAAACTCGACTGTTTGTACTGCTGTTTGAAAGCCGATATCACATTGAAAACTTTAGTTGTGCAGCAATTTTCCCATTTAATATTTCACAGCTGATTTGAAGCTTATCTCTGTTTATTTTATAATTTAAAATTTAACTGGTCAATCTTAAACAAGAAAGTCTGTTTCCTGTTATTTAAATATTCACAATTTACTTTGAAGTTTAACTGGCTGTTCCTGAAATCTTAAGGAAAATTGGTATGTTGCATCTAGTCTGCGTTTGTTTCAAAGTTGGCTTTTCTTACTAATAAATGCTGTTCACTCTTGTAGTCCGTTGAAAGATGTTCAGTTCCCCACTCGTCCAGTCCTTCCACGTCCTATCTTACAAGCGCGCAGGTATCAAGCATCCTACAACACCAACTAGAAATATTGTCTGAGTTATATTGTATCTTCGTATAGTCACTCACCTTATACAGCTTCGTGTTCAAAACGGCATCATCAACAAAAATCCACTGATATTTGTCTTTCCTGTCGGGTAGGTCATTTATTTGTGAAGAAAATAGTTGTGGTCCTATCGCACCTCCCTGGAGCACTCCTAACGGTAACTTTGTCTCTGATGAACACTCGTCGTTAAATGCCACGTACTGGGTTCCATTACTGAAGAAGTCTTCGAGTCACTGAGATGTCTGCGAACTTATTACGTACGCTCGTACTTCCGTTCAAATTCTCCAGTGGGATAGAGTGTCAAATGTTATTCGGGAATTTATAAATATGGAATCTGCCTATTGCACTTCATCCATAGTTCACAGTATATCATGAGACAAAAGGGCAAGCTGAGTTTCACACGAGCAATGCTTTCTGAAACCGTGCTGATACTTGGACATGGGCTCTTCGGTCTCTAGGAAATTCACTATATTCGAACTCAGAATATGTTCAAGAATTCTGCAGCGAACCGATGTTAAGGATATTAGTCTGTAATTTTTTTGGTCCTCTCTTTTACCCTTCTCATACACAGGAGTCACCTGCACTTCTTCCCAGTCGCTTGGAACTTTGCTCTGGGCGAGAGATTCGCGATAATTGCAAGCTAAGTCAGGTACCAGTGACTTAAAGTACTCCTTGTAAAACCGAATTGGGATTCCATCCGGACCTGGCGACTTATTTGCTTTCAACTCTTTCAGTTTTTTCTACAGGGGAGGAGCGGGGTGCTTAGTACTATGTCGTCCATATGGGACTCTGTCCGATGGTCAAAGGACGTTATGTTTCTACGGTTCTCCTGCGTGGACGATTCCTTAAGCGTGGAATTTAAAACTTTGGCTTTTGTTTTGCTGTCTTCAACTGCCACACCACACTGGCAACGAGTGACTGTATGGAAGCTTCAGGCCCGGTTAGCGATTTTACATATAACCAGAATTATCTCGCCTTGCCGTCAGATCTTTTGCTAAGATATGACAGTATCAGTTATTGTAGATCATTTCACAGACGCACAAACCTCTACTATACGTTGCCTGTCGTAATGTGCGCTGTCGTTTTTGAACCGAGAGTGCAGCAACATTGCTTCCTCGTGATTTTCCAAATTTATTTGCTAAACCGCGATGGGTCTTTTCCGTCCTTAATCCACTTACTAAACACATACTTGTTCAGAGCTCGATATGTCATCTTTTTAAAGTTCTCCCATAATTCCTCTATGTGCTTCGTATTGGAACTATGTGATTGCAATTCATTGTCTAAGTGAGTTGCTAAAAACTGCTTTCTTTCAGGAGTGCTGGTTCTGCATCGTTCGCAGGAGAGCTTCTGTAAAGTTTGGAAGGTAGGAGACGAGGTACTGGCAGAAGTAAAGCTGTGGGTACCGGGCGTGAGTCGTGCTTCGGTAGCTCAGTTGGTAGAGCACTTGCCCGCGAAAGGCAAAGGTCCCGAGTTCGAGTCTCGGTCGGGCACACAGTTTTAATCTGCCAGGAAGTTTCGTTGCTTATTTACTGTTTCTATAAGAAACAACTCTCCTTACCTTCTTGACTGAGTTATTAACTTTTGTTGCTGTGGTGACATCATGATCACTAGTCTCCGTTTCTATACTGCCGCCATCGATGAGGTCCGGCCTGTTCGTAGCTACAAGGTCTAAAATATCTCCACAGCGTGTGGGCTGCAGAACTATGTCTTCAAGACCGTAATCGGGAAACATGCCCAAAATGACTGTCTGTGCTTCCTGCAGTGAATGCATACACGTCCTAGTCTATACTCGGTATGTTAAAGTCACCTCCAACTATTAATGCATGATTTAAGTATTTACGTGCTACTGGCTGTAGACTTTCTCTGAATAACTCTAGAACTTTCACAGCGGAATCAGGTGACAGATAAAAGCATCCAACAATTAACCTGGTTTTAGCCAGACCTGTTGTAAGCTACCTGGTATCTTTACTGACACACATAATTTCAACCTCAATAGAGATAATATTTTTGTGAACTGCAACGTACACTCACCCTCGTATGGCATCTAATATGTCCTTCTGATAGATGTTCTATGACTCACTAAATATCTCAAAGTTTTCCACTACGCATCAATCGGGCTTCATTAGTCCATTTTCCTTCGTTTTGCCTATCATCTGTAAGGAACGCATGTTTTGTTTCATATGATCTGAAATTTCAGTATACAGGCTATAACTTCACTTTAAATCGCTCCGAATCTATTCATTGCTGTACGGAAGAGAAGAATAAATGACATCGTAACATTCTACTGTTTCGACGTACAGTAATCTAGTGCGACGACTCTGTCATCTTCCACGCGATCGCTGATGCAGTGTGAGAGAAGTGATGATGCGTGCTAACATATTTTCCGACTCGGAGGAGAGCTGATTGATGCAGGGGAGAAAATTTTTATGCGACACATGAAATATGAGCCTCTCGCGGCCCAGTCCTCGGCGCCACGTTCTCCGTAATCCATCATTCCTACTTTTCCTCCATTCCACCACTCTTCAGAATTGATAACTCAGCCAGATCGCCTTCTCTAGTGTTTCATGTAACAGTTTATACATTGCATTTGCGTTTCGTTACTCTCCAATACATGCACAGCCCTGGTCTAGCGATTAGACGAACATTTTTACGGCGTTAAGGCTTAGAGTGCACCTCTTACTAACTCTGTATCTTTATTACATGGGTAAGTTCGTTGATTTACCGAAATTGTTTCTATGCAATTGAGGACTATAACAGAAAATTCTCTCAAAATATTATAATTAAGAAACAACACAAAATCCTGAATATCCTGAAGAGCTCTAGAATCTTGGAGAAAATACAACGGAGGTATGTGTCCTGCAATGAAATTCTGCGTTGGAATTTTCCTGTTCTCATAGTAAAACGTAATGTAAAACATAATGTTGTCTGGCGTTTACAATCTATGATGTTGCTGAAAGTGCATGATTTTTGGCTAGATAACCTTTTCGACTTCACCACATATGGTGAAACACTTAGAATAATTGGAGATTGTAGCTCCAAATTATTTTTAACTGAAGGTGAGAACATGATACTAGGGAGAATCGATTCCAACAGAAACGTCGGATACACAAGATAAAAGAAAACGTTTACAGTTATGATACGTTCTTATCGATATTTTTGAGTAAGCTAGTGGCGGTGGTTCGACTTGGAACGTTGTTGGTACGCGGCGAAAGGACGCTCGCTACTTCTGCGTGGTTGGTTGGTTAGTTGATTTGGGGGAGGGGTCCGAACAGCGAGGTCATCGGTCCCACCTGATTAGGGAAGGATGGGGTAGGTAATCGGCAGTGCCCTTCCAAAGGAACCATCCCGGCATTTGCCTGAAGCGACTTAAGGAAATCACGGAAAATCTAATTTAGGATGGCCGGACTCGAGTTTGAACAGTCGTCCTCCCAAATGCGACTCCATTGTGCTAGACTTCTGCATATGCTGTCTTTGAAGACAGGGTGTAGGAAATACCTGTGACATCCAGTGAGGGTTTGGGGCATTTCACTGCGGAATCCCGCCGTGAAAAATACTTCAGTGAGATGTATAAAAAACGATGCGGACTGTTTTGGCTGTTATTAACATCATGCAATGGAAGTTAAAGGTGAGCTGCCGTCTGTTTTACTACCAAGTTGGCCCAAAGGCTAGTAAACACACTGCTGGTGTGCATTCAACTTAACAGTGCTCCTGGGAACTCGGCTGTACCATAATTTGTGTGTTCTTTCATTTAAATTCCCAATGGAGTGCCAGCAGTAACTTATGTGCGTTTTCTTACTTTGATTTATCTTTAACTACTGCACCGCCTGGGCGGTATCTTGCCGTAAACGGCTTATGTCTAGAGCCGCTTGAGGTAATGCCCAGTTTAAACGTGTACGCTTCTGCTAAACGGTTCGTGTAGTTAACGAGGTACCGCAACGTTGTAATTATTTGAATGTTATGATGTGGTGGTAATACTGTTTTTTTTTCTGTTTTAGTGCTCTAAAACGTAATTGTCCTACTGTACTTTTCAATCCACTGGGACGAATGTTGGTATCTGTGAAGTATGTAAGTATGACTGTAAGAGTTTCTGAACAAAGTTTCAGTATGTGGCCTTGATGTTTGAGATCAGTGTCTGGCCAGTAATTTTTGTATAAAGTATCGAGTTGTAATTCGACTCATGTTACTGTAATTTTATCTGTGTTATATGTTTGTTCTGCTTGTTGGTGCCTGTACACTATTTTGTTAATAGCGGCTTCTGATCGAATTACTGGCGATTTTAAATAATTTTGTTGTTAAGTTGTTTGTTTTAGTCACTGAGGCATCTTGAAACATTTTTGGTCTTAAGTTATTTCTTTAGTTATTAGCACTTTTACATACTGGATGGTTATAATTAAAGTGCAGGTGCTCATGGAAGTTAAGTGTCGGCTGTAATTATCGCATGACAGCGAAACCTGGTAGTTTTTAGCGTTTACGCGAAACCTATTTACTGTAGACAAAAATTGGTTCCAATTTCGACCACCAGATGCAACTCTGGCGTTGTACAGCATCTCGTCGACGTCTACGGTGCTCATATTGAAAAAAATTATGTTAGTGATGATTAATAATAAAATCAACATTGTGCCTTTCTCCTTTACTGATCTTTTCTGCCGATGCCCTTTCGTAATCCATTGCGTTTGGAAACATTTCTGTACCTCTTCCATCCACAGCGTCAGATTTGCACTTGATGGCCAAAGCTGGAACCAATTTTTTTCAAGCAGAGGTCGGATCTGCTCACCAGCGTGTGCCTTATGTAAACTGCACGAGTTAAATAATTTTTTGAATTTTTTTCTACTGGGAGCGGGCTTACTCGCTTACCGCTCCCGGTTTCTCGCATCCCTAACTACTTCAAATTCCGTGGGATGCTACATTCGCATCAATGCTGTTAGTAAGCTCCTTATGTTGATCACTGAAAACTGTTATCACAGTTGACGCTACAATCTGGAAACAGTTCAGATCGTTAGTCCAATGTCACCTACGTTAAATGCCGTCGAAAACCGAGGTAACTGATGCTGTACTACTGCACAACCAGCACAAGAAGAAAATGTAGAGGTACAAAACATAATGCTCACTAATAGAAAGAAATATGTGTTACACACACAATTTGTTATTCACTGTATCATTTACGCGCTGCAAGGACTGTACTCGTTTCCTATTCAAGGGGTTTTAAGATTGAACCTTTCATGGGAATCACAGCTGTAAAATTATTTTAAATTGTACTAATTTTAATTCCTATCTCCACAGTGGAATAAAGGAAATAAACCAGGGAAGAGAGGGTTGTGCAAAAGTAAGAGAAGAGAAGAGAGACTGGTTTCAACAGAATATTGGGATCAAGTGCACCGTTTCAGTTTTCAAACAGTGATTACGATTTTCTGTTATTTGAAGTTAGTGTGCCCGCATCTCGTGGTCGTGCGGTAGCGTTCTCGCTTCCCACGCCCGGGTTCCCGGGTTCGATTTCCGGCGGGGTCAGGGATTTTCTCTGCCTCGTGATGGCTGGGTGTTGAGTGCAGTCCTTAGGTTAGTTAGGTTTAAGTAGTTCTAAGTTCTAGGGGACTTATGACCACAGCAGTTGAGTCCCATAGTGCTCAGAGCCATTTGAACCATTTTTTGAAGTTAGTGCTTTAATTCATGAGTCTCAGAGAAAGTGAGGGAGTGAATTCAGCATGTATGGGATGTATGAGCCTTGGTATTTGTTAATAATGAAACATCTATTGCATATGAAACTTCCTGGCAGATTAAAACTTTGTGCCCGACCGAGACTCGAATTCGGGACCTTTGCCTTTCGCGGGCAAGTGCTCTACCAACTGAGCTACCGAAGCACGACTCACGCCCGGTACCCACAGCTTTACTTCTGCCAGTATCTCGTCTTCTACCTTCCAAACTTTACAGAAGGTCTCCTGCGAAACTTGCAGAACTTGCAGAACTAGCACTCCTGAAAGAAAGGATATAGCGGAGACATGGCTTAGCCACAGCCTGGGGGATGTTTCCAGAATGAGATTTTCACTCTGCAGCGGGGTGTGCTACATCCTTTCTTTCAGGAGTGCTAGTTCTGCAAGGTTCGCAGGAGAGCTTCTGTAAAGTTTGGAAGGTAGGAGACGAGATGCTGGCAGAAGTAAAGCTGTGGTACCGGGCGTGAGTCGTGCTTCGGTAGAGCACTTGCCCGCGAAAGGCAAAGGTCCCGTGTTCGAGTCTCGGTCGGGCACGCAGTTTTAATCTGCCAGGAAGTTTCATATCAGCGCACACTCTGCTGCAGAGTGAAAATCTCATTCTGGAAACATCCCCCAGGCTGTGGCTAAGCCATGTCTCCGCTATATCCTTTCTTTCAGGAGTGCTAGTTCTGCAAGGTTCGCAGGAGAGCTTCTGTAAAGTTTGGAAGGTAGGAGACGAGATACTGGCAGAAGTAAAGCTGTGGGTACCGGGCGTGAGTCGTGCTTCGGTAGCTCAGTTGGTAGAGCACTTGCCCGCGAAAGGCAAAGGTCCCGAGTTCGAGTCTCGGTCGGGCACGCAGTTTTAATCTGCCAGGAAGTTTCATGTCAGCGCACACTCCGCTGCAGAGTGAAAATCTCATTCTGGAAACATCCCCCAGGCTGTGGCTAAGCCATGTCTCCGCTATATCCTTTCTTTCAGGAGTGCTAGTTCTGCAAGGTTCGCCGGAGAGCTTCTGTAAAGTTTGGAAGGTAGGAGACGAGATACTGGCAGAAGTAAAGCTGTGGTACCGGGCGTGAGTCGTGCTTCGGTAGAGCACTTGCCCGCGAAAGGCAAAGGTCCCGTGTTCGAGTCTCGGTCGGGCACGCAGTTTTAATCTGCCAGGAAGTTTCATATCAGCGCACACTCCGCTGCAGAGTGAGAATCTTATTCTGGAAACATCCCCCAGGCTGTGGCTAAGCCATGTCTCCGCTATATCCTTTCTTTAAGGAGTGCTAGTTCTGCAAGGTTCGTAGGAGAGCTTCTGTAAAGTTTGGAAGGTAGGAGACGAGATACTGGCAGAAGTAAAGCTGTGGGTACCGGGCGTGAGTCGTGCTTCGGTAGTTCAGTTGGTAGAGCACTTGCCCGCGAAAGGCAAAGGTCCCGAGTTCGAGTCTCGGTCGGGCACGCAGTTTTAATCTGCCAGGAAGTTTCATATCAGCGCACACTCCGCTGCAGAGTGAAAATCTCATTCTGGATCTATTGCATAATTTGGCCATTTTGCAACAAACCGTAAATTTAAGTATAGTGTTAAGGAAACCGCTCGGTTAAGCATGATGTTGCCATCAGGCAAAATCTTTTTCACTGGAGGTGGTTTTATAAAAAAGATATGTAATAGAGGGTACATGATGAATCAGAATTTAAATTATATTGCGTAAATGAGCACTGAGTTACGTACATGGTATTATATGATTGAGGAACGACTGAGCGTTCTTAAAAATAGATATATGCACGAGCTCTTCTCGAGAAGTTGTAGATCAGCTATAGTAGCATGAGAAACTATGTTACGGTGTTCTAGTAATTTTTGTAAAAGTTGAAATTTTCTTTCAGTGAGTAGTTGACTGGTTCGGCTAAGGAGACCAGGTGTAAACAACGTTTCCGGTATTTTTTAGAATTTTGGTGAATATGGTAACTATTTTGCTATGAGTCAGAAAGTTCTGCTTGGCGTTTAATGGTGTCGAAGTTGAGAAATTTCGAATTACTGAACGTTGGTGAAGTGCGCACTATGAGCGACCATACAAAACTGACAGACGTTGTGTGAACTTTGCAACTTTTTATTGACTGTCAGAAGTTGCGGTTTTTTGACCAGTAGGTCGTCAGTTCTACATGTATCCTGGCTGCTATTCAGTGTGCTGTGTACGTGATCCCGATACTATAAACTATGAGCAAGTATGTGTTTCTAAGTCAGGTACTGTGTTAGGGAGGTTTTGGTAGGGGCTTTTGTGTCCTTATAAAGAGACTACTGGAGACAGATTTTAGGCAAGAACTTCTTTCAATTAGCAATACGAGCCAGACCTGCTGTAGACTACAGAACGTTTCATGCATCCTACTGACTCTTGTAACGTATTTTCTTTTAGACCTTTTTTAACTGCTGCGGTCCACTATATAAACTAAATTTTAGGTTGATTGCGAATTCCATAAAACTCTACAATTTCTTTACTTATTCCGATTAGCTTCTTTCTTTCAACATGCCCAAGGAATTTTAGCCTCCGTTTTTCATCTTAATAAATGTTGATATACTTCTAAATATCCTTATTTGTTCCTAGAGTGCCGACAACTTTCCTGATTACTTTTTGTTCTGTGTAGCTCCCTCTGCTTAGCATTACTCTTCCAGTCCCATAAAACCGCTCTCGTTTAGTGACCGATATGTAGTGTCCCAGCCTTGTAGATTTAGAGATGAATTTTTTGTTGTAAATGTGACAGCTGTTTCCATTTTGTAGCAATGAGTTTCACTACCTATGAATCCTTTCGTCTAAGTCTTTGATTTTAGAATCTTCCCAGATTTTTCCGTATTTAATTTCTAGAATTTTATATGCGGAATTATTTTTATAGAACTTTATTGTTAATATATATCTGTGTTATGCACTCTGTTTACTTGATACGTACAATATGTCTTCTTCCGTTTCTTGGCCAGTCAAGTATATCACTCTCTCCTTCCGCGGCATACAAAAATGCTAATCATCCTCTGTAATCATTACGCACCGTGTTTAGTATTGTTACTGAAACTGTTATCCAGCTGCAAAAACATGTAACGTTAGCTTATTGAAAGTGGTTACCGAAGAGATATTGACATATATACCAAGATAGTAGCTAACAGCATTATGAAAGCATATAACATGTAATTAGACACGCACTGTCGTTTCTTCAAGAAGATGACTTTACAGGTTCGTATCTACATATTCTAACAATGGACTAGTACGCAATGTCTGTGGAAAGCAATAAATGGGACCACGCTATACGGAACTGTTTATAAAAGGCTTGTATGAATCGCAATGTGATTCAGGTCATGTATTTTCGCCTTTTTCATTACGATACGCAAACTTGATGAGCAGATTAATGAAAAAGTGTAAAATCCGCGCTTTGTCACATTAAAGTTTCACGCCTTAAAAATATCAACCAAAAATAATCGCATTGGACGGATGCTGAGCTTAATAATTTAAGTGTAAGACATTAGCTCTCTCGGTTTTCATGCGTCGAAGTTCCCCTCCATAATTTACGAGGTTTCGATTGACAGTTTACGGCGAAACAGTAGCCTAACTGAAATGTACGAATGGGACAAGAGGTGAATTATTTATACGAGCAAATTTGTCGGAGAGAGGTATGATTTTGACCTTTCAGTTTCCACGATGTCAACAGCGAAGGAACGAACGTTAGCGAGCAGTTGCCATCTAAATAACCAGAGACGAAGTGTTAACTTTTTTTGGGAAAAGGTACCGGGAGAAACTGGAGACTACGTTTCCAGGAAGTACACCAGTCTCTTCTGACTTAGGAAATCACATGAAATCGAAACAACATAGTGTGTTTCATATCTGCACTGGTCTAATAAAACAGGGATGCCGTATCAGACTATTACGCCATATAGTTTGGACATATGAGGATCAAGAGTGACATATTGACGAAAAGTAGATTTGCAGATTTTATCTTAGTAATGAATCATTCTTTCTTCTGTTGTGATTGAGCAGCTTACTATACCTGAGCTAAGGGCACTTGCCTCTTCGTTTCTACCCTTACTTCTATGCAGATTTTATGAATTTTTCGCTCAATAGAAATTTACCTTCATCGTTGTTTCTCTGCTATTAGTTTTAAATATATGAGTGATATCTTCTTTTCGAAACGTTAGATGATTTCTTCTATCTGCTTCCTTCAAATATAATGAAATCCATTCGAGTTTATTTTCCTGAATGTATTGTACTAATTCAGTTTCAGTCTGACCGGAACACAATTTTATTCCATATATCTGAAAGACTGACTGAGCACATACAAAAGTCAAAACAATCTACGGGGAAATTGAAAGCTAGGGTGGTAACATTAAGAGTACAATTAGAATTTCACTTTTAAATGCTGGGGAGTGAGAATGGATATGTAGAAGGCCTCTACGAGGTGTGGGGAGGACTCGTCTGACGACGTGACAGAAGAAACAGAAGTCGGTAAGGACGATATTAGAATCAGAACTGAAAAGATCTCTGGTAGACTTGATATCAACTAAGGCGGATGGGATAGATTAAATTCCATCCCTATTTCTAAAATCATTGGTAGAAGTGGCAACAACGCTACTGACTATTTTAGTTGGTATATAGAACCTATGAGACTGGAGACGTAACATCAGCCGTTCGGAAAAATATCGTCCACACCATTCCAAAGATAGATGGGAGATAAGTGCGAGACTCTCGCAAAATTAACTTAACAGCTCCTGCATTCAAGTTGCTGACAAGAATAATATACTGGAGAATGGTGAACAAAACTGAGTATCTAATTGATGACTGTCAGTAAATAGAAAGGCACCAAAGAGGTAGTTCTTACGTTGCGGTTGACATTGGAAGCAAAACTGAAGAAAACTCAGGACACGCTCATAGGGTTTGTCGACCTAGGAAGAGCATTCGGCAATATTAAATGGTGCTACATGTGAGATGTTCGAAATTTAGAGAAAAATAAGCGTAAACAGATTTTGGAAATTTGTGGTAAGGTCTTATGGTACCAAACTGCTAAGTTCATCGGTCCCAAATCTTACACACGATTTAACTTAAACTAACTTACGGTAAGGACGACGCACGCACCAATGACCGAGGGAGGACTCGAACCTCCGACGGGAACAGCCGCGCGGACCGTGGCAAGACGCCCTTAGACCGCGCGGCTGCACCGTGTGGAAGTCGTTGCTCCTGTTGTCCTTTAACTGAAACTGGCAGTCCTTTCAAACGGAAATACTTTCGTAATCTCGGCGGTGAATTAGCCGGGCCAGCAAGCAAATAACCTTTCTGCCAATGTCCACTTTAAACTCAAAGTACAACTCTAACTCCACTTCACACGCAGGTGACCCTTAGAACATCTGCTGTAAATAAAGGTACCGACCTTCCGTCCTGTGGAACACCGTGTCAACCTCGCTGCATCAGCTCCACTTGCAAACAGCCACAAGACTCAGCTAGTTCTTGCATTCGCTGGAGGTGACAAGCCAAAGCACGAAGCGCGGACAGCGCTTAAAGCGTCATCGCACGACCCACAGGCGCCTAGTGACGCGCTAGGGAAGGCATTATCAAGAGACACGGCGCCGATGATTTTGAACATCGATAACGAACCGGCTGATCTCTCATTCAGTGTCAGTTACAATCGACGTTCCCCTGCGTATTAATTTCCACCCTGTATACACTCATATCAGCTACAAATTTAAAGATTTGTTCTTCTTATCATATCGCAAAGGCACAATAAGTAAAATTTTGTTGATTTTGCAAATATCTCCGGTACTGCGATGTACGACTGGCTTTCAATAAGTAATACAAGACATTCATTTCTGAAATCAGGCTGGTTGTATTCAGGATTCCAACACATCGTATTATTCCCCACTCTTTTGGCCACAAAAACCTATTTTTGAACCTAACCTTCGTTCAGTGCGACGGCCTTACGCCACCTTACTGGGTTTGTTTGTATGTGTGCATGGTACGACTCTACTGATGTCGACGTCGAGCCAGCGTCTTGCTGCGTCAGTAATCTACCCGTCATCCAAGTACAGCTTCTAGTGGAGTGCACCCTTCATTGCGTCAGACAGATGGAAATCGGAAGATGCGACATCCGGGCTGTAGGGTTGATGAGAGGCATTGCGTCGTCAAGGAGGGGGAAAAGTTCGTATACATTTTTGTGGCAGCGAACACGTGGTTTCTCCGGTTTCCTGAAAGTAGCGCAATACACGTCGGAGATGATCGTCGCACCATGAGCCAAGATATGAAATAGAAAAACCCCATAAGCTTCCCACAAGACCGTTTTGATGACTACCGCCTGAGGACGCAGCGTTGAACTTTTTCTTCGGAGGACAGGTGGTGTGGCTTAACTCCATGGGTTGAAGTTTTGTTTTCGTTTCGAAGTAATGAACCGATCTTTCATAGGCTGTAACGATGTTCGGCAAAAAATTGTCATGGTCAGCCTCATAACACTCAATCAGTTCCTCACAGATCGTCTTTCGTTGCTCTTTATGGTCTTCTGTTAGGCGTTGGGGAAACCAGCGGGCACACACCTTTTATTACCCTAACTGGTGGACGAATGTGTCAGTACCAACAGACAAATCCACTTGTGCAGCGAGGCGTTCGATTGCAACCCGTCAATCACCTCGAATGAGAGTGTCCACACGTTTCAACATTTCCGGAGTCATGGCTATGTTGCCTGACCGGCACGCGGGATATCGGACATGTTTGCGCGACGTTGTTGCGTTGATGACAGGTGTCTCTCCCAACGATTCACCTTGCTTTTGTTCTCTGCCAGGTCTCCGCAGAGAATCTGCAAGCGCCTGTGAATATCTGCGATGCTCTGGTTTTCCGGCAAAAGAAACTCAGTGACAGCTCTTTGGTTCGAACGCAAATCCGTTGCAGACGCCATTTCGAAGACTACCTGCAGCGCCACCACCCATCGAATGGCGGAGAAAAAAAATGTTGCGTTACTTAAAAGACGACCCTCGTATGTACGAGAGCGCATTTTCAGTTCAGGGTATATTTCAGGAGACATACTTGCCAGTAATTTGACTTAAGGCAAAAGGAGGGGGGAGCTTAGAGCTTGTATCGGGACATGGCGGCGGAGGACTGCGGCAATTAATCGCTCGTGAAGAGGGGAACTTCATCCGGTAATGCGCGGAGCTATATTTTAACGTCCCGCAGCGGAATCCAATTTGGGCAGCTGCGGTGTCTGCCACTGCTCGAGTAGCGTGCAACGCGTGCGTTAGAGGCGGCCTTGTTAATTGTCCCGCCGAGGAACAACTGCTTTCCCGGCCGCGTGTGGAGGGGGCCCGGCGCCGTACAAAAGCAACAATGAGCACTTGTGATGGTGCCGGGGCGGCGGCGGCAGCCACGCTGCAGCCGCCTCGTCTCTCCCCTACTGTATTAAACTCTGAACTTGTAGTGACGTAGGTGGTGCACATCTAAGGCACGCTTAAGTACAGGCTGTGTATAGGCGAAAATTAGGCTCGCCCCTTACACTACTGGCAATATCGTAGTTTGGCCGTGAGGGTATTTTGCGAATGCACGGGGTATCCGAAACCTTCATGCCTCCTTCGTGTCACTACAACGTCTCTTAAAATTCCAGCCCACGCTCTGCACCTTACGATGCGTAACTGAATACGGAAACAAAAATACCTTGTGTTAAAATGTCGTCTGATCCGCCGCTTGCGAGATAACTCTTGTAAAGTTCATAATGTGGTAACTGTACACGGAATACTTTGCGAAACGCTATGCAGTGGGCGATAGGGAGAGTTCCTTACAGTCCTGCAAAAAATGATTCTCTCCTTTGCATTCACTGATGTAGGGTGGCAAGAATGTTTGTACCTTTAGTAAAAAATGGTTCAAATGGCTCTGAGCACTATGGGACTCAACTGCTGTGGTCATCAGTCCCCTAGAACTTAGAACTACTTAAACCTAACTAACCTAAGGACATCACACACATCCATGCCCGATGCAGGATTCGAACCTGCGACCGTAGCAGTCGCACGGTTCCGGACTGCGCGCCTAGAACCGCGAGACCACCGCGGCCGGCTGTACCTTTAGTAGCGAGCAGTAGCTACATTACCTCACCTCAGTCGAGATGCTCTTGAATTGAAGAATATCAGTAGATCCGCTCCTCTGAGATGGTTCTTGAAGTTTACTATACACGTTCTCTTCACATGTTTGGCGACTTTTTACGAACATGTTAAGATTATCATTTGTCATACACTCTTGCCAGTCAATAGAGGCTGTAACTAGTTTCTCCTCTTTCTATACGTTGGCAGTTGAGGGGACTATCAGCTAATGTCCAGTTGACAGCGGGGTCATTAAAGACTAAATAAGTGTTCGGAGTGGAGAAGGGTGGGAAGGAAACAGGCCACGTCATTTTCAAAAGAACCACCGCGCTATTTTGCATATGCGAGTTCGGTAAATGACTGAAAGCCGAAATCTGGAAGCAGTTAACAGCTGACTGGGTCAATCCGGAGAGCTCAGTGACTTCGAACGTGGACTAGTTATTGGATGCCATCTGAGTAACAAATCCGTCAGGGGACATTTCAACCCTTTTGCAGTTAACCAGGTCGAATTTTGGTAATTCGTAATTGACGGAAGGTCATCGAGAAAAACAGAAGTGATTCTTGGCGATTCCCAAGGTAGTGTTATAGGCTCTTTGCTGTTCATTATACATACAGGCTGTTTGCAGATGACGCTGTCGTTTATCGACTAATAAAGTCATCAGAAGATCAGAACCAATTGGAAAACGATTTAGAAAAGATGTCTTTATGGTGCGCAAATTGAAAGTTGATCCTTAATAATGAACAGTGTGAGGTCATCCACATGAGTGCTAAAAGGAATCCGTCAAACTTCGGTTACACGATAAAACAGTCAATTCTAAGGGCCGTAAATTCAACTAAATACCTGGGAATTGCAATTACGAACAACTCAGATTGGAAGGAACTTATAGAAAATGTTGTGGGGGAGGGTAACCAAACACTGCGTTTTATTGGCAGGACACATAAAAAATGTAACATATTTACTAAAGAGGCTGCTTGCACTACGCTTGTCCGTCGTCTTTTAGAACACTGGTGCACGGTGTGGGATCCTTACCAGGCAGGATAACGGAGTACATCGGAAAAGTTCAAAGAAGGGCAGCACGTTTTGTATTATCGCGAAATAGGGGAGAGTGTCACTGAAATGATACAGAATTTGGGGTGGACATCATGAAAACAAAGGCGTTCTTCGTTGCGGCAGAAACTTCTCAAGAAATTTCAATACCAACTTTCTCCTCCGAATGTGAAAATATTTTGTTGACGCAAAAGGTAGAAACGCTCACCATGGTAAAATAAGGGAAATCAGAGCTCGCACGGAAAGCTATAGGTGACCGTTTTCTTCCGCGCGCTGTACGAGTTTGGAGTAACAGAGGGTTCGATGAGCGCTCTGCCAGGCACTTAAATGTGACTTGCGGAGTGTCCATGCAGATGTACATGTAGATGGGTACTAGTGATGTTATTATGAAGTGGAAACGCAAAGTAACGACCACAGATAAACCAAGACACTACAAATTTCATATACTTACAGGAGCGGGCCATCGAACATTCCAGAATGTGGTTGTATGGAATCGCAAGAAATCAACGGAAGCAATCACTCCTGAGTTCCAAAGTACTATCAGAAGTCCAGCTAGCACAAAGAACGTAAGTAGTGAGTTGTACAATGCTCGAGCAACTCCTTACAAGCCATACAGTTTGGTGTAGTGGACGCTCAGCAGCGCCTTAGGTAGTATAAGTACTGTAGGGTGGAATTATCAATGAAGCCTGAGGAACTCTAGTGCAAGGATTTGGTTTGGTGAACGCCTGGAGGCCGTTACCTGCCATCATGCGTGGTGCCAACAGTGAAGTAGGTAGAAGGCGGTGTTACAGTAGTTTCTTTTTTTTTTTTTTTTTTTTTTTTGCGAATTGTCTCCTTATCCTTTTAAAGAAAGACTAACTGCGGGAGGATGTGAGGAATTTCACATTGTGTGCTGCGTATAGTAGAGAAAAAGTTCGTAGACGATGACTGAATCAGCTTGACAATGCGCCCTGTCATAAAGCAGAATCTGTGAGAGAACGGTTTGTGGACAGTAACATTCGTGACCAGAGTCCCTGAAATGGACAACTTTAAGATGAGTTAAAGCGTCGACTTCGCTCCAGACCCGGGCGTAGAATATCACTACATTCTCTTTGTAAGCGTATTGTCATATCACTGGCTTAGTTGGGGAGTATCTTTGTGGGCAGCCGCGTCCGCAGAGTCGAGCACGGGACACGGAACTGTTATGTCGTGTAGTGTGTAGCTCTTCATGTGAGAGGCATTGTTAGTACGGAAGTTGAAGTGTTGCCACAAGTGCTATTACAGTAAAGTGGTAAAATAAGTAAGTGATTCAGAGGAAAGTGCGTCAAGACGCAATTAAGAAATGAACAGTGCCGCCGATAACGTATTTGTGCATCCTCTCGTTGCGTGTCGCACAGCATCAATTATCCGCGCCGTGTTCGGCCTCCCAGAATGAACTGATGTGAATCAGTAGAAATTAGTTACCATAAAAGAGTGCAGTCAAGTGCCAGTGTCTTGTAGCGAAAGTGAGAACGTGCGTTCGGTCATCGCGTTCCGCATCGTCAACAATCAGCCGCGCCGCGACGGTTACGCGCACTCTCGTACAATTGAGAACTGAGAACTGAAAAATTAACTTTACGAACAGTGTTATGTCATTACTAGTGTCAAGGTGGACAATTACCAAATATCTGTGTATGCGTGACGAGCCTAAGAACCTTCGTGCGATCATTCGGCTTTCGAATCATCAACAATCATCCGCGTCTTGTCGGCTACGCGTACGCCCGTCATAGTGATTTTTTTTTTGTGGACAGATAATCATCCATTAATTGGGATAAACACTTATGAATTAGAATGTAAACAGTGCAACCTGTGATTTTCTTTTATCGTCTCAGAATATAGTCGTTCATACCAGACGTAGAGCAGTGTTGTTTTGACGTTGAGTGGCTCCCCTAAAGCCGCCTGTACATTTCGATAGTTAATTTCAGGCAAGCCACCAGCGGTGTGGAGCAGAACAGTACGACCGCCGCGGGATTATCAGGTACGTGGTGTGGATAGGTCGCACAGTCAAGGAACGACAAACACAAAGGATGCCACCCATAAGTACTCTCGGGCGTGTTACATCTTCTTTCGGTTCTTGAGGAAGAATTGGCTCCCAGTCCTCCACAAACATTCAGAAAACTCATTGAAAGTGCCCCAGCAGAGTTGAAACCGTGATAAAGGAGAAGAGTGGCAGTATCCCATGTTAATGTATAGTAACAGCTGTTCGGGTAGTTTTGATCAGATACTGTATATAAAAAAAAAACAGTTGTCTTTTCTCATTGCTACCATCGTCGCATCGCTGTGTAAGATCGACAGCAGTGAACCATAGTTGTTGTCTTCATACGTTCTTAAGGGGCTCCGGAAAGGCTCAAAATAATGAAAAGTTCAATTTTTACTTTTTTGCGTTTTCTGAATCTGCAGACTATTACCTTTTAATAGATATATAATTTATTCAATTCCGAAGACTACAACTATTTTTAAATTTTTTTTGAAATGTGTTCTACATGGGCGTGACCCACTGTGGCGCTGTTAAACTGCTGTCAAATGGTGTTATTATTAACGTCCGTGTTCATCAGGTACATTTTAGTGATGTGAGATAAAGTATGTGTTGTGGCTAACCTGTGATGGTTCAATATATATCGCTGGTGTGATTGTCGATTGTTTTACGTTTATTTACTCTGTCGTTATCTCGAAAATATTCCTAATTAATTCAGTTTCTTGAGTCTCTGTTTTGTTGAAGTATAATAATGAGTAAAAGTAAAGTTATTAGAAATCCTCTGAAGGCTTTTAAGAAAAGGAGAAATGTTGGAAAGCCAAAGGTATGTGTTATTACTGTAAACAATAAAGACGATGAAAATCCCCAACATAGCTTGTGTCCCAAAGAAGAAGACAGTTGGTGTAAATATAACAAAGGATTGCTAACTGGTGAAGTGTACACTCATAAGCATAGTCTGCCTCATGCAATAATGGAGGTGATAAAACCTATTTTCAGAGACTTAGCAGCATCTGAACTGTGGAAAAAGTGTATTCACGGAAAAACTCAAAACCGCAATGAAAGTGTAAATAGTGTTATATGGTCGAGAATCCCCAAGACTGTATTTGTTGGAATAGAAACACTTCACTTTGGTGTGTATGATGCTGTTGCGACTTTCAATGATGGCAACATTGTAAGGTGCAAGGTATTTAGAAATATGGGAATGAAGATAGGTTCTAACATGGTACGAGCGATGCTTGCTTTAGACAAGGAACGCCTTCGGGCTGCAGACAGGGCTGTAAAGAGTCTAGAAATACAAGCGAGAGTAAACAGGAGGAGGAACAAGAGGAAGCTGGAGGAGGAGTTTGCAGAGGAAGAAGATAATCCATCCTATGGACCTGGAATGCACTAAAAAGTTAATCCAATCTTTGTCGCTCGATTCCCAAAACTTTTATTTTCTCATACTAATTACATGTTTTCTAAGGATCTTCCAAACATATTTGTTTCAAACTTTCAGTAAATGTTACACAGTACCTTCTGCATAATTTAACACAGCCTTTTTCCAAAAAACTGTATATTTTTGAATATATAAATAAAAAATTGCAAAAAAATGTTGTGAATTTTCATTACAATTGAAAAAAAATCATCTTTAATAACTGAACTAAAATTTTGTAAAATCCCTGTGTTAAGTTGTAGCCCATATTCCAATAAATAATCTGTAAAAAGTTCAACTTCCTACCTCAAATACTTTGTGAGGAAAGATGTAATTTATAAGCGTTATTTTAACATTGCAAGTATAGGGCGTTCCGGAGCCCCTTAAGAATTCTAACCTTTTTTTGATGCTTCATCAAATCTCTTTACCAAGTTACCTGGAGCCCTCTTTTCCATTAGCATTTTCGCATGCATTAATATTCATACTCCGCAACCCAGGTCGTAGATGTATCAGATTTATGAAATTCACAATTCTGCATATTAGTGGTAAGCCACAAGAAAATGGTAATATTTTTTTAATTTCAAATAACCTTAATAAATTCCTGAAGTCTTTCCACTTAAGCGCTGCAGATGTTTAGTGCCCAGGGGCAAACTGATAAGAATTACACTTTGTAGAAGGACATCTAACGTGTATGAAACGCCAGTAGCAAAATAATGAAAAGTGATCGCCCATCTGGCTGTAACTGGTGCGCCATCTTTTACCTATCCTCGGATGAACTGCTTTTATGACGTACACACATGTTCGTAAAAACAGAACACCTTGTAGGACTATTGATAAGACGTTCATATTCACAGGGTATGTAAATTAGTATGTACAGGGTATGTAAATTAGTATGTTCTGCAGAAATAATTATCATTTGAACCATGTCGCCCCGCCGGTTCAAGGACAACATCGATATCGCGGCGCAACCCCACCTTCTAGTAAAATGTGTCTGCCGTTCTCGTTGTTGCTACAAAGCGAAGTTAATAGATCAGTGTGACTTGAGCAGATGTGCAGGCTGCCTCCCAGTCGTATGCGCGAACCATACCGCCAAATCAGTGAGCTTGAAGGAGGGACCACTATTGACGTGCGAGTCTGTGATCTACCGATGTCGATAATTGCTGCTCAAGTGGGGCGAGGTATTTTAGCAGTGCAACGGGTGTGTGCAAAATGGTAAAGGAAGGTATAGAACCATGAGAAAAAGATTGAATAATCAACGAAAGAATAACGTTCTACGAGTCGGGGCGTGGAATATCAGAAGCTTGAACGTGGTAGGGAAACTAGAAAATCTGAAAAGGGAAATGCAAAGGCTCAACTAGATACAGTAGGGGTCAGTGAAGTGAAGTGGAAGGAAGACAAGGATTTCTGGTCAGATGAGTATCGGGTAATATCAACAGCACCAGAAAATGGTATAACAGGTGTAGGATTCGTTATGAATAGGAAGGTAGGGCAGAGGGTGTGTTACTGTGACCAGTTCAGTGACCGGGTTGTTCTAATCAGAATCGACAGCAGACCAACACCGACAACGATAGTTCAGGTATACATGCCGACGTCGCAAGCTGAAGATGAACAGATAGAGAAAGTGTATGAGGATATTGAAAGGGTAATGCAGTACGTAAAGGGGGACGAAAATCTAATAGTCATGGGCGACTGGAATGCAGTTGTAGGGGAAGGAGTAGAAGAAAAGGTTACAGGAGAATATGGGCTTGGGACAAGGAATGAAAGAGGAGAAAGACTAATTGAGTTCTGTAACAAGTTTCAGCTAGTAATAGCGAATACCCTGTTCGAGAATCACAAGAGGAGGAGGTATACTTGGAAAAGGCCGGGAGATACGGGAAGATTTCAATTAGATTACATCATGGTAAGACAGAGATTCCGAAATCAGATACTGGACTGTAAGGCGTACCCAGGAGCAGATATAGACTCAGATCACAATATAGTAGTGATGAAGAGTAGGCTGAACTTCAAGACATTAGTCAGGAAGAATCAATACGCAAAGAAGTGGGATACGGAAGTACTAAGGAATGACGAGATACGTTTGAAGTTCTCTAACGCTATAGATACAGCAATAAGGAATAGCGCAGTAGGCAGTACAGTTGAAGAGGAATGGACATCTCTAAAAAGGTACATCACAGAAGTTGGGAAGGAAAACATAGGTACAAAGAAGGTAGCTGCGAAGAAACCATGGGTAACAGAAGAAATACTTCAGTTGATTGATGAAAGGAGGAAGTACAAACATGTTCCGGGAAAATACAGAAATACAAGTCGCTGAGGAATGAAATAAATAGGAAGTGCAGAGAAGCTAAGACGAAATGCCTGCAGGAAAAATGAGAAGACAACAAAAAAGATATGATTGTTGGAAGGACAGACTCAGCATACAGGAAAGTCAAAACAACCTTTGGTGACATTAAAAGCAACGGTGGTAACATTAAGAGTGCAACGGGAATTCCACTGTTAAATGCAGAGGAGAGAGCAGATAGGTGGAAAGAATACATCGAAAGCCTCTATGAGGGTGAAGATGTGTCTGATGTGATAGAAGAAGAAACAGGAGTCGATTTAGAAGAGATAAGGGATCCAGTATTAGAATCGGAATTTAAAAGAGCTTTGGAGGACTTACGGTGAAATAAGGCAGAAGGGATGAATAACATTCCACCAGAATTTCTAAAATCATTGGGGGAAGTGGCAACAAAACGACTATTCACGTTGGTGTGTAGAATATATGAGTCTGGCGACATACCATCTGACTTTCGGAAAATCATCATCCACACAATTCCGAAGACGGCAAGAGCTGATAAGTGCGAGAATTATCGCACAATCAGCTTAACAGCTCATGCATCGAAGCTGCTTACAAGAATAATATACAGAAGAATGGAAAAGAAAATTGAGAGTGCGCTAGGTGACGATCAGTTTGGCTTTAGGAAAGGTAAAGGGACGAGAGAGGCAATTCTTACGTTACGGCTAATAATGGAAGCATGGCTAAAGAAAAATCAAGACACTTTCAGAGGATTTGTCGACCTGGAAAAAGCGTTCGACAATATAAAATGGTGCAAGCTGTTCGAGATTCTGAAAAAAGTAGGGTTAAGCTAAAGGGAAGACGGGTCATATACAATATGTGTAACAACCAAGAGGGAATAATAAGAGTGGACGATCAAGAACGATGTGCTCGTATTAAGAAGGGTGTAAGACAAGGCTGTAGCCTTTCGCCCCCACTCTTCAATCTGTACATCGAGGAAGCAATGATGGAAATAAAAGAAAGGTTCAGGAGTGGAATTAAAATACAAGGTGAAAGGATATCAATGATACGATTCGCTGATGAAATTGCTATCCTGAGTGAAAGTGAAGAAGAATTAAATGATCTGCTGAACGGTATGAACAGTCTAATGAGTACACAGTATGGTTTGAGAGTAAATCGGAGAAAGTCGAAGGTAATGAGAAGTAGTAGAAATGAGAACAGCGAGAAACTTAACATCAGGATTGATGGTCACGAAGTCAATGAAGGAATTCTGCTACCTAGGCAGTGAAATAACCAATGACGGACGGAGCAAGGAGGACATCAAAAGCAGACTCGCTATGGCAAAAAGGGCATTTCTGGCCAAGAGAAGTCTACTAATATCAAATACCGGCCTTAATTTGAGGAAGAAATTTCTGAGGATGTACGTCTGGAGTACAGCATTGTATGGTAGTGAAACATGGACTGTGGGAAAACCGGAACAGAAGAGAATCGAAGCATTTGAGATGTGGTGCTATAGACGAATGTTGAAAATTAGGTGGACTGATAAGGTAAGGAATGAGGAGGTTCTATGCAGAATCGGAGAGGAAAGGAATATGTGGAAAACACTGATAAGGAGAAGGGACAGGATGATAGGACATCTGCTAAGACATGAGGGAATGACTTCCATGGTACTAGAGGGAGCTGTAGAGGGCAAAAACTGTAGGGGAAGACAGACATTGGAATACGTCAAGCAATTAATTGAGGACGTAGGTTGCAAGTGCTACTCTGAGATGAAGAGGTTAGCACAGAAAAGGAATTCGTGGCGGGCCGCATCAAACCAATCAGTAGACTGATGACCAAAAAAAAAAAAAGAAAGAACCCCACGAGATGGGTCGGGTGGCGTGAGATCGCGCCACCCAGGCCATCCCCTCCCTTCCCCCGAGAAGACCGACACCACATCCGAATGGAATTGCAGGACAGATTTGCATCCTCCTCGGCTCTGACGCAACAGTGGTACAGTGTAACACATCATGCACTATGAGGGTGACAGATTATCACTGTCTATTACGGCATAGGTTACTTGTGCGTTGTCCACTTCTCCGCATACCTTTGCGAAAACATGCAAGACGGCAATGGTGTATTGAACGACGTCACTGTGGACAGTAACGGTTCAGATAGTGTTTCAGAAAGAATCAAAGTTCTGTTGGTTTGAAAATGATGGCCGCATTTTGGTTCGCCGCATACAGGGTGAGGGGCATCACAGTGATTGCATTCGCGGAAGACATACAGCGCCTACCCAAGGCATTGTGATGTCGGGTGTTATTGGGTACAGCCACAAATCACAGCTACTGTTTGTCCAGGGCTCTGTGATCAATTTGACCTACGTGAATGAAATCCTGCGACCTACAGCCGTACTCTTTCTGCAACATACCTCAGACTCCATTTTTCAGCAGGACAATGGACTACCACATGTTGTTGGACGAAAACTTGCCTTCTTGGCTCACACGATGTCAGCCTTCTGTCTTTCGCCAGATCACCAGTCTTTTTGCCAATCTAAAATGTGAGGGATATGGTAAAACGACGGGTGTAACGCTGGTATTCAGTGCCAGTCACCACAGATGAACTTTGGAACCAGGTGAATTCAGTGTGGATGGCTATATTATGGGAATCCATTCGTGGGTTAAACTCGTTAATGCCTTCACGCATGGAACGACTTAGCAAGGCCCCATGGCGGACACTGTGCCTACCAAGCAATAGCACGCATGCTGAACCGATATGACTGAAATGCTGACCATTTCTGCAGAACATAGTAATCTACGTGACCTTTGAATATGAACGCCCTGCCTCTAGTCGTTCGACGTGTTCTGTGGGTTTTTTTTCTGAACAGTAGTGTATTATACAACGTGTCTAAAGATTCTGGAAAAGGTACTTATCCAGCGTCAGTCCACAAGATGGGGTATCAAAACTAGTTGTCTGACTTAAAAAAAGAGTGTATCCACAAGAGCGATTACTTGTTCTTACATTTTTCCTTGTCGAACGAAAATGCAGGAGAGTCGCATTCACCTCGACTAGCTCGCATTCGTACAATTCGCGGCCATTCTATGGCCGAAATTGTTCTTTTCGCCTGGAATGTATTTCCGGCGAAATTACCGATCATGTGGCTGCAATTTATGTGGCTCACAATGTTGCCATGTAAAATACTGAATTACAATGGCCCGTGTAAACGTGAAACATAACTTTTTTTTTGTTGCAAGAATAAAATCTTTTATTTCTTTGACATACATTTTGAGCGTGCCTACTCTAAGGATGCATAAGTGTGACGTGTGAGAGAGAGATTGCTCCAGCAGAATTAGAGGAAGAAAGAAGCGGCGAAATTCACGCAACTGTTCCGTACAGTCAGCCGTCGTTGCCGGCGCAATCGTTAAGCTCGCTAACGTTTTTCAAGTAACGTTTTCAAAAGTTCTCTCCGTGGAATCCGAGTGGCAGTCACTTTGTAGCAGGCAGCCAGCGACGGTTTGAAGTTGCACGGTTACTTGTGTTTCAAGCGCGCGTCGCAGTACACTCACTGAAGGCGCTGAGTGTGTCATTGGGCGGACGGCGGCTGCCTGTACTTTGGAGCGACGGCGACGAAGAGGGGTAGGGGTGGTGGGTGGTTGGGGTGCAGAGAAACACAAGGAGCCATTACCGGCCAGAATGGAGGCTGACGAGGCACCTCGCCGCGCCCGTCCTGTACTGGGCGAATTCCTCCCCCCACCCCCCTCACCCTTCTCCCCTTCACCGTTGCCCCGGTAACCACTCAACAGGCATGCCGGCCGTCTAATCGCGTTACGTGTTTGTGTCACGCTCTCAACACAGTAAATGTACAAATCCGTCCGCGTGAGTAGAATCCAGGTCACGAGGTAACAGTCCCAAAAAGGCAGTCTGCTTACAATAAAGATGTGTGCGACAAGAAAAATCATCTTTGGGTTTTAAATGAAGGCAGAGAGCTCGAATTGTCAGAGAGATCATCGAAAAAAAGTGGCAGAAGTAGACGTACCGCTCACCTTACTCAGGGGCATTTCAGCTGCTAAAAGCGCAACAGCTGCCAGAAATTGGTTGACCAATCACTCAGTCACCATAGTGTCACATCTTCAGGCGAAAAACAGGGGACCCTTAAATTCTGATAAGATCACCGTCAGGGTAAATAATAGACGTTCCCTATCTTATGCATTAAAGTGAAGAATAAAAACCCACTCGTCCTTCACAAACTGACAGAGGACCTGAGGCAAGACGAAAGCCAGGAAGTGTAGTGAGACAGGGGTGGTGTATCCTTTCTTTCGCCACTGGTTCTCTTTGAAATATAGCACGGCTATTGCAGGGGACAGATACTGTAGGAGTGACCAGCAGGAATGTCCAACCTGTTATCTTGCCTGGGCCACATTGGAAGGAGGCGAGTATTTTTGGTCCGCACATAATATCCTTAACACTAGTGATCAGTGCATTGGGAAAGAAAGTACGATCGGAGGTACATACTGTTTGGTTTGGTTTTGTTGTACTTCAGGGCGAGAAAACAACTGCGGTCATACGCGCCCAAGTAAAAACTACAGAACACGAAGACAGAGAGGAGTTAAAAAACGACTGTACGTCAGTCACAATTGACATAATAGAAGACAGCTAAAAACAGGCACGTGGAAAAAAGTCTAAAAAGCATCATACAGAAATGGAGGTCCTAAAATAAAAATTATATGGCCTTCGCCATATTGCTTTGGCCGATAAAAAGTAAAACGCGTCATTTGCTAAAACGGCCGATAACTGAGACGGCAAACCCAAGCGGAAACGTAAACGGTTAAAAACTGGGCATTCCATCACGAAGTGGCGGACAGTTAAAACTTGGGCGCAATGTGTAAGTGGTTGGGTAGCGCCACTTATCGAATGACGATGTTTAAAAAAGGCAGTGTCCAATACATGGCCTAGTTAAAATGACCTTCTCCCTGCGGGAGGGTCGACAGGAGGTCGTCCAAGTCGCTGGGAGAGGCTTAATAAGCCGGAGCTTATTCCCGTGAAGGGAGGACCATTGGCAGTGCCAAAGGGACACCACCACCTGACAGACGGCCGCACAGAAATCATCAGAGGGAGTACAGGAACTCGCGGGCTGAGGTACGAGGACTGCAGCCTTGGCAGCAGCGTCAGCAGCCTCGTTTCCTGGCAGACCGACATGACCAGGAACCTACAGAAATATCACACTGGCCCCACCAAGAGTGAGCAAGTGACAGTTTCCAAAAATGGTTCAAATAGCTCTGAGCACTATGGGACAACATCTGAGGTCATCAGTCCCTTAGAACTTAGATCTACTTAAACCTAACTAACATAAGGACATCACACACATCCATGCCCGAGGCAGGATTCGAACCTGCGACCGTAGCGGTCGCGCGGTTACAGTCTGAAGTGCCTAGAACCGCTCGGCCATCCCGGCCGGCGACAGTTTTCCTGGCCCCCGCTGCACTAAGGGATGGGTAGTGTACAGCGCACATAGACTTTGAAGGGCGCTGAGTGAGGCTGAGCAGAGGACACAATTGAAAAGTCTGTATCGCCGTATGTACTGCGTGGTCTGATACAGGACAAAGAGCTCGCTCGGCTGTAAATACTGAGCAGTGTGCCAGAAGACAATATCGAATGACACAGGTGCCAATGACGAAGGCACACCCGACTCCACGGTCAGTCCGAGAGCCATCAGTGTATACAAAGGTACTATCGCGAAGTTCGATGAGAACGTCGTGAAACTGAAGGCGATAGACCGAGGCTGGAGTAGTGTCCTCAGGAAGTGAATGAAGGCCAAGGTTAACATGGGCCGCTTCACGAAGACAAGGTGGTGAAGGGTTCCCACCCACTGGGAAAGTTACAGGAAGTGTGAAGTGAAGCCGCCGTAGCAAGTGGCGAAAGCGGACTCCAGGAGGTAACAGAGAAGAGGGGCGCGCCCCATACTGGCGGTCAAAGGAAGCATCAACGAAGGAGGCATAGGAAGGGTGGCCACGAATGGCAGACAAACGGCATGTATACCTGCTGAGGAGAAAGTCACGGCGGTAGGACTGTGGTAGTTCAGCAGCTTCAGCATAGAGACTTTCAAGTGGGCTAGTGTAAAAGGCGCCTGTGGACTAACGGATTCCACGATGGTGGATAGCGTTGAGATGGTGTAAGAGGGATGGACGTGCAGACGCATAAACAAAGCAGCCATAGGCGAGTTTCGAACGGGCAAGGGACCGGTACAAACGGAGGATGGTGGTTGATCGGCACCCCAAGAAGTACCATTGAGGAGACGTAGGACATCCCAGGAAACGAGTACAGCGGGTTTCCAGGTAAGACACATGGGAGGACCAAGACAGTTTCCTATTGAGCATGAGCCCCAGAAATTTCGTAGTTTCAACGAACGGAAGGGCAACAGGCCCAAGACGTAAAGATGGTGCGAGAAACCAATTGCGTTGCCAGAAATTCATACAGACTGTTTTGTCAGCGGAAAAGCGAAAACCTGAAACGTCCCCTTTTGAACAATTATACACAACTGTGCTTCTTTAAACAATTATACAGGACTGTGCTTAAACTGACACACAATATTTTTTTAGCGCAACGCAATCTGACTTTCAACACACAATATTTTGTTAGCGCAACGCAATCTGACTTTCAAAATTCTCTACAAGAGAATGGCCCTGACTAACATTAAACTATCTCTTTCACAAATCACTTACCTCACAAAAATCTTCGCTGCTCAGGCTACTGCAATACAGCGAGCGCCACTACTGCCAGCTAAATAAAAGATTCGAACTATGGAAGGCACTAACTACTCATAGGGATAGTTAGCAAATAAAAGATATTAATAGAGAACCAACAATGTATTTACCTTGATATCATGACAAATTACAAAACTCCGCCATCTCTCTCCCCACATCCACCACTGCTGGCGGCTCACCTCCAACTGCCCAGCGCTACGCGCTGTTCACAGCCAGCTGCCTAACACTACAATGGTTGAGTATTACAACAATACAAAGCAGCCACAGACTGCACACGGCACAGCCGCTGATTTTCATACTGAGGTGGCGTTACCAATAAAAAAACCTAAACAGCCTACTTACAAACCATTATGATGCTTCAGGAGTAAATACGATCAAGACATCGCTGAAGACACCGCTCAGTGAGACAGGGAAGTGGACAGCTGCAACAGATGGCAAAATCGTCAACAAAAAGGAAGCTGGGGATGCCCAGCAGGGGGCCGCCCATTATAAGGTTAATGGCGATAGCAAAGAGGACGACGCTCAAATGGAACCCAGAGACACTCCGTTTTACTGGATAAAGGTATCCGACAAGGCAAAACCCACACACACCTTGAGGACTCGGTCTTTTAAAAATGTCTGAAGGGAACAGGGCAGGAAGTCACGGAAGCCCCGCGTGTAAAGAGTTCGGAGGATACCAGTTCTCCAGCAGGTGGCGTAGGCCTTCTCCAAATCGAAAAACACAGTATGGGATTTCCGCAGACAACCATTAATGTCGTGGGTGGACAAAGTAACGAGATGGTCAACTGCAGAAGACCGAGCTCGAAATTCACATTGTGCATTCGTCAATAAATTGAGAGACTCGAGCCACCATGACAGATGGACATGAATCATACGTTCCATCACCTTGTAAACGCAGCTGGTAAGAGAGATGGGGCGGTCGCTAGACGGAAGGTTTTTGTCCTTACCGGGCTTAAGTATGTGTATGACGGTGGCTTCACTCCAGCATCCGGCCAGCATCTGCCCAGATGCGGTTGTACGTGTTAAGCAGAAAGTGCTTGTCCACAAGAGAAAGGTGCTGAAACATCTGAATATGGATGGCGTCTGGCCTTGGGCGGAGGATCGGGATGAACTGAGAGCAGGGTCTAGCTCCCTCATAGTAAAGGCGGCATTGTAACATTCACGATTCTGAGAAGAGACTTCTCCGCTCATTTCCGTTGGATACATACAGTAGTTAACACATCTAAGTAATATAGACTTTGTTAATTTATGGTTCCTTATCCTTAAAAAGCTGGATGGAATTAATTCCACATTTTGTATATGAGATTTCATTAATAAATTTGTATATAGGTAACTAAAATTCATAGAATGAATGTGACATTGGAATCTTAATTTGGGAACTTTACGTATCAAGATCATGTACATTCGAAGTGATTGCTATCATCAGGGTGTCCACTAGTGTTCATGGGAGATTTAAATTCTATTTTTACACTTTGTGTGCTTTACTCTTGAAAATAACTGTTTACAGGCATACGTAATTCCAAACAAAGATGACATATAACGCATTATTGTGCTGCAAGGGCTATTTGTCTCTAGGTGGGTATAATCTGTAACTCTAGGTGGGTATAATCTGTAAAAGTCCAATAATTTTTCTTTTAGATGGATATCAGACTCCAGTTCTATGCATTATAACATCTCTATATTGTCTGTAAAAGTTTTCGCATAAACACAAAAATTTTGATGACTTTTCAAAAATCCTGAATCGATTTCCCGTTTCTTGCATCAAATCGGAAAGTATGTATGCGTACATTATACCTTCTATACAAATATTTTTGGCCAACGTGATGAAACGTAAAAAAGAAAGTATGTGTTTACTTGTGCTTGCCATAATTTCAGTTTCATTTGCAACGCACTAATTTTTAACATTCTGCGTGGTGTCTGTCTGTTCTATATCGTGTCTCCCTACCACTTTCGCGCAATGGCGCTCTGAGCATGTTTTTTAGGGAATTGACTAGTTTGAACCTGGGACCTTTTGCTGGTAAGGAGACGCCAGACCACACATGACATGTAGAATTCAGAAGAGTTCAGTGAGGCTAGCGATGATATAACCAAATACTTAATGATTTCAGCGTCAGCTCCACTGCCCTCCCTGTAAAAGAATCTTAATACTAACTAAATTTGGTGGAAGGGGTTCAAGGCTTTCCTATTTTTAGTTAGCTGGTAAAATAACGTCGAAAAAGCAGTTATGTTAACCATTGGAAATTTTATTCTACTCACAAAACATCGTTTATAAATTGCACTATTGATAAAAGGAAATGTTTTAATACAGGATGGTAAAAACCAACTGCGTTCAACAAAAATGTGAACGAATATTCCCTGAATGGGTTTCCAAGTTCTACAATGGATCGAAGGATGACCTATGCCATATCACATCTATAATCCAGGTTTAAATTAAGTTTCACAAAAGAGAAAACTATCAAAATGGTCTACAGTGACCCTCAATTATCTTTAATTACTTATCTAACTTGTCGTAAATTACAGTGGCTGATGTGGCTTCTCAATAACTATATAACAGAAAAATAATCGCGTTTCAGATTTTTACTTTAAGTGGCAAATGTGAACACCATGAGCTTTAATTGACGATCGACACTAGTATTACGAAAAAAGGGGGTGTAACAGATGAGACTTCTGCAGTTCTGAGTAAAGCATTATGCGCTGTTATGCAGCATCGCGTGCGTTCATTACCATGTCGGTGTTTGTCAGGGGGCGGCGGGCAGCACAGCTCCGCTCACCTCGCCGTCTCGGAAGCAACTCTCTCCTAACTTCTCCTTACTACAATTTACCGAAGTTGGTTTAAAAAAACTATCTGGCTGTCTTTTCATCTGACCAATCAGGGTCTTAATGTTAACCTTAAGCTCCGCCTACAAAAATTCTGTCTATCCAATGAGAAACGTTATACTTTTCGTGGTGGGGCAATGTTTTTAAAGTTTGCAACGTAACAGAGACGCGAAAAAGTCTCACGCAAAAACTTGCAGCTGGTGTGGTCCTTTTTGTGTTATCGTAAGATCTATACTGTTCTTCTGGAGGGCTCTAGCTTTTAACATGGGCTAGGGGGTGGTCCTGACGTAACAGAGGCGCGAAAAAGTCTCACGCTAAAACTTGCGGCTGGGGTGTGGTCCTAGCGGTTAGCTGGCGACGTGGGTGTCCAGTCCGTCCCTTATCGTAGGGCCTTCTAGCTTAACACGGTTCTGCTCTCGGCTTCTGTTCTCGTTTCTCCCCTCGGAACTGCGTCTGTCTCAGGGTGGGAAGGTATGACATGCATTTAGGCATTCTTGTGTTAGTCTGTGGTATTCCATTTGCTCACTCGTTACTCATATTACTTTGGTTAATTTAATGTCACGATTTATTCGGAGCTATGTGGCATACTACTGGATTTGCTTGTCATGTCAGGGTTTTCATGGAAGGTGTTGGATTTGCCTGATACCTTAAATATTGTTTGAAACATTGTACTGGTATGTAGGTTTTACTTTTAAGACGTCTGTAAGTCACCTGAATGAGCAGTCAAATCTGCCAAAAATGCTAAATCTGCCCATCGTCAACTTCTGGGACAATTTCTGATATCATGAACGATCGGCTCTAGTTAATTATGGTATCACATTTTTTAACATCTGGCCTCGAATGATCAACCCTACGTTTGTAAAATATGCGATATCGCCGTCCTCAGCATTCCAACTTCTCAGGAATTCCTGGAACTGACGATGATTCAGTCCCACAACTCTACAGAAATAACACAGAATTTCCTTGTTTTTCCATTACTGAGTTTCATTACACGTGTCTAAATCTCTAGCTTCACAGATGCAATTGAAGTAGCCGAAAGATGAGAGGCCAGCATGTCTGGCGGATTGATCGGTTACGAGAACGAGTTTCTGCAGGTTCAAGAATCGCTCGGGCAGCGATGTTGAGAAAGAGATGGACCAATGAGAGAATAGCATCGTGTGACGAGAATTACAAATGGAAAATATTCAGTTTCTCACAACTTTACATAAATGGAATTTTATGAATTTCTTTTTTCTTTTACCGATCGTGTGGTAGAGGCTCAATTCTTGAGCGGCACTGATACTTGCTTAGAGCCGCATGTGGTTCATGGGCCGCGGGTGGGATACCCCGTTCTACAGTGAGAGGGCGGGGGAACTCTGTCGATTCTATTGCTGAATATGCAAGCGAGGCATGTGATTGTGTTACTGGTATTGAAGTGGATAATAACAAATTAGAGAACAGGAAGGGGGGGGGGGAGATGAAATGATAGCACAAGTGATTTAGTCAGAATATCTAACCCGGATTATTACAAATAACTGTATGAATTATCTCTGGTAACGGGCCTACGTGTATGAAAGGGTACAGTTTTCATTGTGGCAGTGTGTGTAAGAGCTGGAGATAATAGCGACAGATATATGATAATAAATTCCAAAAGAAACGTGAAACTTAAGCTGTTATAATAATTGTTTCTCAGTCGGTATGGGAATACTGTCGTGAGTTTCGTTTACTGGGCAGTGCATGGTGGTTTTCTGATGTGATGACTGGTGGAGCAGCAAGCACATCGACAGGATTCCTGAGCCGGAGGTCCGAAGACAGTTCTGTGAGCACCAATGTCTTTGTCTGATGATGTGTGTACTACCAGTCTAGTGCAACTTTCCAGCAATTGCTGAAGTGAGTCACATGAAGTATAGCAGTGCTCTGAGAGACAACGGTGTAGTTTACTGTCAGAAAAATTGGGAGTCTTCTAGTTGATGCCACAATATTTTAAAGTTTGTCGTTGACCTTTGTTAAGTGCAAAGCTGTGGGGTAATTTGATTGGAAATTGCAGACTTTCATACTGGAATGGCAGTTCAGTAGAGGTAAGTGGTATTCTGGGGAAAAATAGTGTGTGTCCTCTGCACTTTCCAGTCATAAGTTCGGCTTCGATGATGTTATTCGATAGCTGTTTGACGATCACCCTTGTTCCATTACATAGTTCTGGTGAGGTGAGATTTCTTAGTAGTACGATCGGACATGCAATTTTAAGTCGAAGGCACTGTAATCGCATTCCCGGTATTTGCTAAGAGTTTAGAACTTCTGTAGGGAATTACTTGCTAAGAGTTTGGAACTTCTGCAGGGAATTTCACACTTTCTTCTGTGTTTGTTATAGTGTCGCTCGATTTGTATATGCCCTCTTCACGGGAATATTATTTTGAATATTAAAGTTGACATCGTTCACAATGTTACTTTATTTACCGAAACTCTACTTTCAAATAGCCAATCCAGTTTAGTATAGTTGTGAACGACGTTTGTCTAGATCAGGTCTATAAGGTCGTTTTCAGCAGTGGCTGGTGCATAAATCACTGTTGAGTTTAATGAGGCCAGTCGTTTTGTCAGTATGATATGTTGTAAGTAGGCTGTTTAGGTTTTTTTATTGGTAACGCCACCTCTGTATGAAAATCACTGGCTGTGCTGTGTGCAGTCTGTGGCTGCTTTGCATTGTTGTAATACTCGCCATTGTAGTGTTAGGCAGCTGGTGGCTGTGAACAGCACGTAGCGTTGCGCAGTTGGAGGTGAGCCGCCAGCAGTGGTGGATGTGGGAAGAGAGATGGCGGAGTTTGGAAATTTGTAAGATATACAATGATCTGTTATATATATTATGGCTATTAAGGTAAATACATTGTTTGTTATTTATTAATATCTTTCATTTGCTATCTCTATCAGTAGTTAGTGCCTTCAGTACTTTGAATCTTTTATTTAGCTGGCAGTAGTGGCGCTCGCTGTATTGCAGTAGCTTGAGTAGCGAAGATTTTTGTGAGGTAAGTGGTTTGTGAAAGGTATAGTTTAATGTTAGTCAGGGCCATTCTTTTGTAGGGAATTTTGAAAGTCAGATTGCGTTGCGCTAAAAATATTGTGTGTCAGTAAAAGCTCAGTCTTATATATAAATTGTTAAAAAGGGGACGTTTCAATGTGCCTTCGCCTATTTGTAAAAGCTGTTGAGCGAAATCTACTATTGTTTCGTTTTTCAATAGTTCAGCTCTCGTATTGTTAGTCGCAGTATTTGTATGTGCGGCCAGAGATGTGATTTTTTTAAGCATGCATTGGTCTAGTTTGCTGGTGTTGACTTGGGAATAACTGGAAGTGTTTGTCGAAAAAATCCTAAGAGTATGAGTGGAGCTCCTCCAATTACTTCAGAGTTTCCTCGAAGTCTTGTAATGTCTTCGAGTGATTCTAGCGTGCCGTTGTACATTCGTCTCAGAAGATAATTGTTCTTCGGTTATATTCAACGGTAGTTGTAGAGTGTAATGTGCAGTTGGTCTTCCTTTCGCAAGTGTGGCTGAAATGCCAGATGATGCCAATGCAAGTGCGATGTGTTGTTAGTACATATTTTCTCCAGAAATAGATTTATTAGAAACTTGTTCCCAGTGCCGCATGGTGCGTCCAAATTATTAATTTCGCCAATGTTGACGTCGATTATGTCGATGATAACGTTGCAAATTTCCTTTTGAATGTCATTGAGGAGGGGTGTCTGTGAGCAACGTATTAAAATTGTTCGCCGATGTTGGAGATTTTTTCCTTTGTAGTTTCGAAGTTTAGCACACTAATAGCATCTTTACGTAGTGCTTGCTTCCAAAGTTGTACTAAGGTCTGGTTCTTTATTGCTAAACGTTTATCTTCTAGGATAATAAGTGTAACATTGAAGATGCCATCGTTGAATTCGGTAGTCAGTTCACGGTGAGCTTGTCGGACCTGGTACAGTAAGTCATCACTCATACTCTCTTTGAACGAGTCCCATAGCTATTTTAGATTCGATGCGCTACGTGTCGTTAGGATTATGGCGAATAAGTATCTCATTTGTTCAAATGATGCTGTGAGTAAGGCTTCTCGTATGTTAATTCCCAGTAGTTGTCGTCCTCCAGTAGTCTTAAGCGTTGGCATGCTTCTCTGTACGTCTGGCATAGATAACGGTCAACAGTCTTGAGATCTGCGAAACTTGTTGGTCCCTGTATTTTGTGTAGCTACATCCGGCGACAGAATCATTCGACGTTGTTCGGATGTACGGTGTATAATCGGCCTAGTGAGCAAGTTTTCGTGATTCCTGGATCTACTATAATTTCTTGTTTTCGTCTTTGAAAGATTTTTCTTGTTGTGTTCCACGTGTAGTAGATAGGTACGTCGAAGTATAGTAATATTTTCGCGAATAGATCTGCTTGGCACTGTTGGTAAAAAGCTATTAACTTTATGTGGCGCGTTTGCAATTGCTCTGGTGCTGCCTTTTGTGACGTAAACTCTCTCTCCATTCTCCAAAAGTACTGTTTCCAGCCAATTGTAGAGGAGGAAATTAGTGTTTAATGTTCTGGGGGCAACGAAGTCATTAGAGACGGAGCACATTGCTCGGAGTAGTGAAGGAGGAGGAAGGAAATCGACCGTGCTCTTCCAAAGAAACCATCCTGGCATTTGCCTGAAGCGATTTAAGGAAATCATGGAAAACTGAAATCTGGATGAGCGGACGGAGGTCTGAACCGTCGACGGCCTGAATGCGAGTCCAGTGTGTCCCGCTCTTTCCAACAGTTTGTCGTCAACACATATTAGTGCATTTCTTCTCCTATGCAGGTGGAATATGCTACATTACTTCATGTTCCCTGCATCATTCATCAGTCCTCCGCTGGTCCTTTCGCAAACTGCTACTATGTTCTGGCACTGATACCTCCTTTTAGATAGCTGCGTCATCTGCGAACAGCCTTTTCAAACTTCCCCTATTTCCTACTAGATCATATGTATTTATTGCAAATCGTATCACACTTCCTTTGGGCAGGCTTACTCGTTAAATTACATTTTAGGTCTGTCGATTTTGTTTCGTTCGTCCATTTTGAGTTCTATCCGCAGGAAGTCTTGAACCCATTCGAAAATCTGTTCTAGTGCTCACTTACACGATGATAAATGATTTAAAGTCTGCATGTACGTGTACGTGTTGCAGTGAAGTGGAGGCCGAGTTCACGGAACAGCTGTGTGTTTTTTCACGATTCCATTTAATCGCTCATGAGAGTGTCCCAGTGAACGTCATCAAAGTGCAATGACAGACTCTACAACAATAGCACACATACACTCGCTGTATGACGACAATGGGAAAATGAGAAAGGCAGAGCTCATACGGATGCTTGTCGATAGTTTCTCTTCCAGTGTACCGTTCGCGACACGAAAACTATTGCGGAAAATTCTTGAGGTACACGAAATACTCAAAGACAACGAGAGGAAAAACAGAAAAGGACGTTGTGCCTTCGGATGTCAGAGTGGTAGATTTTCGCAGGCATAGTGTATCTTAAAACATGGTATTTGGAAATAAGTGGAAGAAAGACAGCTTAGTGAAGAAAAGGAGGACCACGCCGCTGCAATGAAATGAAATTGTACATAAGATAGGTGGCAGACGCCGACGGGCGAACACTAACGTAGCTGTATAAGGTTGCGATTATTCTATTTCGTGCTGAAGTTCTTTTCAGACATCAGTTTTATGATTTTTACTAGGTTCTGGAAATCTTCCAAGTGAAATATTTAGATGGCATTATTGGATTGGCTGAGCTATATCGGGATGCTAGCAGAGAAGGAATTGCAAAAATAAAAAAAGCATACCAAATCACTTAGAAGAGGTATAATAAAGAAACAAAGGGCATAACTCAGACAGATCTAAATCAAAAAGTCGAAAAACAAGAAAGAAAAATTCTGAGAATAATTCCAGGCTCAAAATGCGAAAATCGTGTTTCGAAGAAGGGATTGAAGAATATCTTTCGTGTTATCGAATAAAAATTTCGTACACAATCAAGAAATGGCGATTATTTACATGGACTGAGTAGCAACATGTTCACAAAAAATTATATGCTTCGTAGATGTCTTGAAAAGTCCTTTGAGGAAGCCACAGTATGGACAGAAGAAAGAAGAAAGAAACGCTGTTTACGATTTAAGACATAGACCTGCCCGGGGGAAAACTGTTGTATACGTTCAAACACGTGCTCCTTAAGTGGATACAATGAGTCAAAATGGAAAAATTGCATAAGTACAAAACTTCTAAATAAAAATAATGTGTGAAATTAAGCTACTTATACTCTTTTGCACAGTCTTCAATGTTAAATTTGTCTCGATGACAGAGTCGTATGGCCGTGGCTGCAAGGGCATGGCAGATTATCACTTGCGCAGAAGAGAAGAAAATTACGACTCCACACTGTGATTGTGTTTCGGATACATTTTAACATGAACGATTTCGTTTTAAACGAGCTGAAATATTACAGAGTAATCCGATGCGACAGTGACTCGATTCGGTCCCGAAATGGAATACGCGTCCTGCGGGGAAGATTAAAACGTGGCAGCTATAAATCGAGGTTAGCGGCAGCCAGAAGACGTTACGGAGATAAATTGCTCTGGGGTGACGTCATATTAATCCCCGTCTATCGCTCGCTGATCGCCGGAGGAATTTGCGGATCCCATCATCCAGTGAGGCCTACAAGGAGCACACCTCGTACTGTGCTTTTTTCTCAATCATTGCAGTGGAACACTGTGTCTACTTCGACCGGTGAAACTATTCACATTACTACAGCCGTCTTGCAATAACTGCGAACACTGCACGTGACCTCAGACATGATGAAAACCGCTAGTCGTGTTTAGGTTGCTCGCTCTGAAATTGAAGGTAATTGTTTTGGAATGATTATGAAACCAAATTTAGCTTTTATTCTGAAAGAGACAACATTGAATAACATCAAAACGCCCCTGAAAGCTATGTTCTTCATTATCGAGACTAGTTTCCATCAAAAGACTTGAAACATATAGCATACCTGTATGTGGACTAAAACTCAAAGAATATTAAGAATGAACGTCGCGTCGACAATTTCATCTTAGATTTGTAAGGTAAGCTCAGATGGGAGAGGAAGTGCCCACAACAGTGTCCACCTGAAAGGGTTTAGATAAATAGCGGAAAATTAAAAGTCTGGATCAGTGGTTACTTAAACCGCCAACCTCCTAGGGTGTCATATCACTGCGCAATCTCAGTCGATAGATCGACTGAAGATGACCTTCTGATCGAAACTAGTCCCTAAAGTAAAAAACAATATCCTTTTGGCAGCTCTTAATAATGGGGTTCTACAAATATTTACAAGCTGTGGGAAACCGCTTATTGAAATTGCTTGAAGTCATTTAAGGGGATTGCTTCGTGAACACAAGGGGAAATCATGAAATATGTGAAGGTTTCCTAAATACACTCCTGGAAATGGAAAAAAGAACACATTGACACCGGTGTGTCAGACCCACCATACTTGCTCCGGACACTGCGAGAGGGCTGTACAAGCAATGACCACACGCACGGCACAGCGGACACACCAGGAACCGCGGTGTTGGCCGTCGAATGGCGCTAGCTGCGCAGCATTTGTGCACCGCCGCCGTCAGTGTCAGCCAGTTTGCCGTGGCATACGGAGCTCCATCGCAGTCTTTAACACTGGTAGAATGCCGCGACAGCGTGGACGTGAACCGTATGTGCAGTTGACGTACTTTGAGCGAGGGCGTATAGTGGGCATGCGGGAGGCCGGGTGGACGAACCGCCGAATTGCTCAACACGTGGGGCGTGAGGTCTCCACACTACATCGATGTTGTCGCCAGTGGTCGGCGGAAGGTGCACATGCCCGTCGACCTGGGACCGGACCGCAGCGACGCACGGATGCACGCCAAGACCGTAGGATCCTACGCAGTGCCGTAGGGGACCGCACCGCCACTTCCCAGCAAATTAGGGACACTGTTGCTCCTGGGGTATCGGCGAGGACCATTCGCAACCGTCTCCATGAAGCTGGGCTACGGTCCCGCACACCGTTAGGCCGTCTTCCGCTCACGCCCCAACATCGTGCAGCCCACCTCCAGTGGTGTCGCGACAGGCGTGAATGGAGGGACGAATGGAGACGTGTCGTCTTCAGCGATGAGAGTCGCTTCTGCCTTGGTGCCAATGATGGTCGTATGCGTGTTTGGCGCCGTGCAGGTGAGCGCCACAATCAGGACTGCATACGACCGAGGCACACAGGGCCAACACCCGGCATCATGGTGTGGGGAGCGATCTCCTACACTTGCCGTACACCACTGGTGATCGTCGAGGGGACACTGAATAGTGCACGGTACATCCAAACCGTCATCGAACCCATCGTTCTACCATTCCTAGACCGGCAAGGGAACTTGCTGTTCCAACAGGACAATGCACGTCCGCATGTATCCCGTGCCACCAAACGTGCTCTAGAAGGTGTAAGTCAACTACCCTGGCCAGCAAGATCTCCGGATCTGTCCCCCATTGAGCATGTTTGGGACTGGATGAAGCGTCGTCTCACGCGGTCTGCACGTCCAGCACGAACGCTGGTCCAACTGAGGCGCCAGGTGGAAATGGCATGGCAAGCCGTTCCACAGGACTACATCCACCATCTCTACGATCGTCTCCATGGGAGAATAGCAGCCTGCATTGCTGCGAAAGGTAGATATACACTGTACTAGTGCCGACATTGTGAATGCTCTGTTGCCTGTGTCTATGTGCCTGTGGTTCTGTCAGTGTGATCATGTGATGTATCTGACCCCAGGAATGTGTCAATAAAGTTTCCCCTTCCTGGGACAATGAATTCACGGTGTTCTTATTTCAATTTCCAGGAGTGTAGTTTAGCTCAACGAATAAGAGTTGTAAGCCAATGTAATGCTTCCCTTTTTTTAACATAGCGTTTAGAACCAATATGGTTTAAGAAGGCTGATTCGAGAACACAAGGAGAAATCATGAAACATTTCAAGTTTTTTCTAAATAGTTTAGTTCCACGAATAGGAATTGTAAGCCCATATAATGCTTGCCGTCTTTTTAAAAGGATCTTTTGGAAACAAATTGATATATGAACCATTGTTTTGGAGTCACGCAGTTTTGTGAATTGTGTTTTGTGTTGCAAGTGAAGTAAAGCATGCTAATTATTTACATACAGCATAGATGTATATATCTCTCAATAAAAGCACAGTAGAAGTTAGATTTTTTCTGGAAGTTCTTTACTGTATCATGTTTAAAGGAGACATTTAAAAAGATATTGCTGTCATTTATTAAGGTTTTATTATTGATTATCAAAAATTTCAGTAATAAATTCATAGTTTTTCTTTTAAAAGTATACAGTTTTCAAATTTAAGACATAAAAAACCCCACTTTTATTTAAGTATGATTTAGGAAGTGGACAAAATTTCAGTCCTCTCTTTTTAATAGTTTTAGACCAGTGTGTACCGGAACGGCAGGAAAGTGAGCTCCCGGAAAATTTAAAGCTTGCTTCTCTACCTATACTGCACAACACTACATTGCAGGTCCATAATTCATCTTGTTTATGGTGTTGATTTCCCTCCTTTTCTTTTTCAGACTACTTATTCTTGCATCTTTGGTGGTTTCCGTGGATTTATCTGCTTCGTAGAGTCTCCAGCGGTAAACGGCAATTAAGATTCATTGCACATTTAGTCCGCCAGGCCCTCCCATTAGTTCCATAAGTTAATACCTTGACACTGGATCATTAATGAAATATAGCAGAGCATCCAGCATACCTATTTACAAAAGTATTTAATCCTACCAGAACAGTTTTTGTTATCTGTTCTCAGACACAGTTTTAAAAATTCTCATTTGGGCTTTGAGTCCCACCTTGTAATTACTTCTGTAGTAAGCTTGCGTCACTTTTACATTAGAGACTGAAAAAACACAAGAAACGAACATATGAGGGTAAAGTTATATTTTTAACAGGCCTGTCTGCGTGACATGAAGGTGTGGTCATGTTTGCAGACACTTTTAAATTCCTTTAATTTTTTGCTTTCTTCTGTAAAATTGCCCTGTATTAATCTTTTTCTTATTCAGAAAACTAGGGATAATTTTTAAAATTCAGAATTAAAAAAAAATTACCCTTATTCACGTAGTAGTGCTCCCAACTCATAGCATACCTGATCTTTTGACAAACATTAAGGCGAATATGTATGAATACCACTATTTACAGTAGCTAATTCATTTCCTCTTCAGTCATTTCCTTCTAATTAGAGCACGCCCGATTTCAAATTACGTAAGATATCGGAGACTGGCTTTAACAGAAACGGAAATTAAGTAGCTACCGTAAAGGAAGAAATTTCTGCATTATCAGTATTTCTCAGCCGGAGACGCAGCACACCGGCTTCATCGAGATGGAAAGAATTAAACGAAGCATAATGTATTTCCCAAGGTAAACACAATATCCGATAACGACTAGAGGAACTTTAATGCATTCATTCAGCGAAAAGTGCTTGCTTACGTTTCCAGAACGTTTGCGAGATCACGTATAATTAGTTTTGACTCAATAGACAAATAAATATATCATTTCCATCCGAAACTTATAATTATCCACCTTTCCTTTGCAGTTTACCACGCTACTTAAGAAAACAGGTTTTTTCGTGATCCAGTGCAATTATCCCTCCCCCTCCAACGTAATTGAGTCCTACCGCCCTCAGACCCCAGTAAAATGAATTCTGTTCTGTACTATAAATACTGAGCGTAGCTGCGCAGTGGCATAGACGACGAAATCTCACAGAACTAAAGGGGCTCAATCTTGAGCCAGGACAACTTGACTGAGGTTTCCCTAAGTCAGCGTAATTTCTTCAACATCCCCAAAAACCGATTTTCACCCTTCTGTGCAAATGATGAAGTGATCTTCTGCTCCGTCTGCGATGATTCTGGTGCCGACGGGACGTTGAATGAACTAGGTGCTTTTTTCCTAGTTCCGTAGGACCAAACTGAGGAGCAAATTTCGATGTCATGACACGAGCCAATACTTGAAATTAAATTGATGCGGAGGTGTTGAAGATATAACAGCATTATTCAAAATATAAAACAGTAATTAGCTTAATTTTTCCAAGAAATCCCAGACAGTCAAGAAGGAATTAGCCATGATGAAATTATTCTCTTTAAGCTTCAAAGTACAAGAATCACTGCTCAGGTAATTTAATTTTTATGATACCTTACTGAAAATTTGTGAAACAGAATACTGCGCGCTTTTCTGTCCAAGAGCCAAGGAAGTGCGATCCAAATGAAGATTTGATTTCTTCCTAGTATTAACTGCGTGAGAACTGATGATTCATGTAAATAAACTCATATGCACCAGCATTCGAGTAGCTCATATTGTAGACAAAAAATTACATTAAAGGAAAGATAGATTGAGAGGCCCATGTCATCAGAAAGCACACCGGCTATGAAATCAACCGTTCTCAATTAAAGTTTTGTTTTAATACAATGCACACCAACGAAGAGAAAGTAGAGATACTAATCGTGTGGGGAGAATGTAGGTTAGCGGAAGAGTAAGTAAAATAACGATTTCTTATTTATAATACGGGTACATGTACTACGGCACTGCAATGCTTACATTCTCCACAGTTGAGTAACAGTTCTACCTTCTCTCCATTATTGTACATTGCGCTATTGAAACTCTTCAACTGAAGACCGTTTCCGGTTATTCTATCAAAAATAGGCGGAGAAGTAGCCCCAGATAACTATGCAGTGTGCTACTGCGGGAGAGGTGAAGTCGGTTTTGTGTTACCTTTTTTATAATATCGTGTTTACGCGAATAGTGCACTGCGATACGTTTTTGAACTGTTCTGGTGAACAGGAAGTCGTTTACCGAATAAATAATATAGAGTCCTATTAAAAAAAGGCCTACTGCTGTTCTTATCTTCGTTAACAAACCTACATAAAAGGCAGCTTCTGGTTGACGTCTCACTGGCATCTAAAGATATTTGCTTGATAATTTATCTTTCTTCTTGACAGAAAGTAATTCCTGTGGTCGTGATAAGTGGAACATCCTCCACATACATTTCGTATCGACTATATCGTGGCTGTCAGCATGGTTAATTTTTCCAACTATTTACTGGTGTTGGACTATAATCGAAGTAGTAAATAAATCAGCCAACGTGGACGGTATCACTGAATTTTCTCTGTGGGCTAAGGTACAAGGAAGCCTACATATCTTCTAAATGGCACAGTAATTAAACGAGGCTTACAAGAATTTAGCGATAAAAACAGAAGAGCATTCAGAATGAGATTTTCACTCTGCAGTGGAGTGTGCGCTGTAATGAAACTTCCTGGCAGAATAAAACTGTGTGCCGGACCGAGACTCGAACTTGCAGTCGGGTAGAGCTCGGGCAGAGCACTTGCCAGCGAAAGGCAAAGGTCCCGAGTCCTAGTCTCGGTCCGGCACACAGTTTTAATCTGCCAGGAAGTTTCAGAAAAGCATTCATTTCTACACTTCCAAAGGTGCTACAGCAGTAATAAGTGTAACACATGGTGAGGAAATAATAACCATGATGGAGACTTCAAACTTGTTAGGTGTCCATATTGATGCGAATTTAAAGTGGAAAAAGGACATTTTGGACCTCCTAAGGAAGTTAATTCAGTCACGTTTGCACTTCGAATCATTGCAAACCTTGGGGAGAGACAATCAATAAGTTGAGATATTTTTTGTATTTTCATTCAGTTATGTCATATAGAATAATGTTCTGGGGTAAGTCAACTACAAGAAAGAAAGTGTTAATTGCTGAAATATGGGCAGCAAAAATAATATGTGGAGGTCACCCACGATCATGTTTTGGACATTTGTTTAAGGAGTTAGACATTTGACTACTCCTTCACAATATGCACTATGTGATCGAAAGTATTCGGACACTTGGCTACAAATGACTTAAAAGTTCGTGACGCCCTCCATACGTAATGCTGGAATTCAAAATGGTGTTTGCATACACCTAGCTTCGATGACAGCTCCCACTATGGCATGGATACGTTCAATCAGGTGCTGCAAGGTTTCTTGCGGAATGGCAGTCCATTCTTCACGGAGTGCTGCACTGAGGAGTGGTATCGATGTCGGTCGGTGAGGCCTGGCACAAAGTCGGAGTTCCAAAATATCCCAAACGTATTCTATAGGTCAGGACACTGTGCAGGCCAGTCCGTTACATGGATGTTATTGTCGTGTAACCACTCCGCCACAGGCCGTGCATTATGAACAGGTGCTCGATCATGTTGAAAGATGTTATCGCCATCCCCGAATTGCTCTTCAACAATGGGATGCAAGAAGGTGCTTAAAACATCAGTGTAGGCCTATGCTGTAATAGTGCCACGCAAAACAACAGGGGGTGCAATCCCCCTCCATGAAAAACACGACCACACCATAACACCACCGCGTCCGAATTTTACTGTTGGCACAACACACGCTGGCAGATGACGTTCACCGGGCATTCGCCATACCCACACCCTGCCATCGGATCGCCCCATTGTGTACCGTGATTCGCCACTCCACACAACGTTGTTCCACTGTTCAATCGTTCAGGCAATGTTTACCTTCCTTACACCAAGCGAGGCATCGTTTGGCATTTACTGGCGTGATATGTGGCTTATGAGCAGCCTCTCGATCAAGAAATCCAAGTTTTCTTGCCTCCCGTGTAAGTTTCATATACTTGCAGTGGATCCTGATGCAGTTTGGAATTCCTGTGTGATGGTTTGATAATAATTACACATTACGACCCTCTTCAACTGTCGGCGGGCTCTGTCAGACAACAGACGATGTCGGCTTCTACGCTTTTCTGCTGTACGTGTCCCTTTTCATGTTTCCACTTCACTATCACATCGGAAACAGTTTGGCCTATGGATGCTCAGGAATTTGGAAATCTCGCGTACAGACGTATGACCCAAGTGACACCCAGTCACCTGACCCGGTTGGAAGTCCGTGAGTTCCGCGGAGCGCCCCATTCTGTTCTCCCACGATTTGCTATTGGCTACTGAGGTCGCTGATATGGAGGACCTGGCAGTAGGTGGCAGCACAAGCACCTAATATGAAAAACGTATGTTTCTGGGGGTTTCCGGATACTTTTGATCACATAGTGTTAGTTGTAAATAATCCATTTGTAACCTCCCCCTCACTTATCGACCTTAATGACAGTGAAAAATTAAACCGCGTGTACCTAATGGGAAATTTGGGAAAGCAATCGTCACCGAAGTTAATCTGTCGGTAAAGAGGGAGGAAAGGGTTACATCTAAATGAAAGGAAAAATGCAAATGAAACTGGTGGAAATTAATTTTGAAAAGGGGTAAAGTTAATAAAGAAAGTAAATTTGCGGCCGTTACGTCAACAATTAACTAGCGGTAATTAGATATTTGAGATTTGGGGGAAATCACGGTCGCCAGTCCTGAGGACAATCACTATAGTAACTGAAAAAGAAAGGTTATTACACATATAATTAGCACTAGAAGCGTGGCAACTGAAGGTTGACACGTGTAGTGTGAAAACTGAAAGTTTGTCAGAAGTAATAAATTTCGCTACACTCTGACTTAATTTAGCAAAAGAATTAATAAAACCGGAAAATCAAAAGTTAATTTAGTGACTGAAGTTAATAGTGAGCTTTCTTTCTGAAGCACATCGAAATCCAGCAGAATACGGTTAGTCTTGGACTACCTCAACAATCATTTCAAAAGCAACTTGACTCTACGCAATTTAGAAACAAGAGATTTAACTTTGAACTTGAATTAAATGATTCTGAATAATTAACAATAATAAAATTTTGTACGTACCAAGCTGAGCTGCAGTCACAGGTAAGCTAAAATATGCTAACAAAACTCGCACTCTTAATTTGTGCTTGTGTAATCTAACTATTGTAGCCAGCTATGCTTTAACTGCACTTGGAAACTAAAGTAATGAAATGCAATGATAGTACTTTAATGCTGGCGTCTGAATTTCAACGACACTCGGTTTCATTTCGGAAAAGGAAGGGACCCTGCTTGTTAATGCAATTGGGACAATGAGCAACAAAGGTTCATGCTGAGTTGCTGTAATTTTGCGAGGCAAATGGAACAATTTGAAAAGCTGAGGTCTGCCATACAGTTCTGAAACTTTACGTGCTTTTATTCTTCCTTGTTGGTTGATTGAAGGTTTGAAGCCGTCGATCGAGGAGGTGGAGACAGTCACTCATTGTCGGCCGTCGCTGTTGCAGAAGCTGGATGTTGGCGGGCCTTCTTCTCGACACGGTCACCAGGCGAAACGGGCTCTTGATGTGCGCCAGCTAATGCTTCCCGTCCGCGACACCATGTCAGAAACTATCATCGCGAGTCGAGCGCAATTACATGCTGCCAAACCCCGAAAGCGCGGCAACTCGCGGGAGCGTCACACAACACACCTGCTCCACTCGCTACTCCAGCCAGACCCCGACTGCTCTGCCCGCGCTCCACGCGGCAGAGTTAACACTACCAAAGATCCTACACACTTTGATTCTTCACACGACCTATCGATGTAATCGTTCGATAGCAGTTTTCCCTAGGCAAGACCCAGCGTAAAAATACAAATAATATTTACGAAACAAACCAATTATACACCGACATAAATGCATACATACATATATATATATATATATATATATATATATATATATATATATATATATATATACAAATAGTAAAACAATTACAATATATAAAGGCACAGAAATGTCATATATTCAGGTAACAAATTAAGGAAAAAACTTACAGAGAACAGATGGAAATAGAAGGATATGCATTTCCGGCGTTACACGTGCCCCACATTGTCTGAGGATGTTCGTGTAACGTAAACAGACTCAGAAAATGTCCCAAAAAATAAACAGCGGAAATGCATATCCTCAAAACATCAACAAAATTTAGCATTCGTCTAATTAACCGTAAACCAATTTTTAGACGATAATAATTGAGTGGAGACACTCCTAATCTTATTCCACTCTGTCATCTTGCACAAAATAAAACAGGTTGACGACATATTAAAATTCATAGAAAGCATAGAAAATGGTTTAGCTATTCTAAAAATCTAAATTCCTAGCAGTATCAAGAAATGGAATACTATTTACAAAATTAATCAGATTACATGGTCATAGAAAACAGGTATATCAAAATACGCAAATTAATAATTAATTACATAGAATACGTATTTTATATAAACTTTTCATAATTAATATTCTCGTCATGAGTGTGCACTTGACGCTAAACAAGAAAATAATATACAGCAGATCGACAAAAACATAAATGTTGACAACAGAATTCTTTCATATCAGCTGTCCGGGAAGAAAAGCAACTCCGCCTTCCGTACTCGCAAGTACAAAGAATGCCGACAGCGGCACAAGAGCCGACAGCGACCCGAGAGCCGACAGCGGCTCCACCTTGCCAGTATTGTTGCGCCCGCCTGTGCGGCACGCTTGATCTCACTCGCCTGTGTAGCGGCATTTCCAGAACGTCCGTTTCACTGAATTCTTTAGGAAAACTCACTCCCGAGTAATCTCAAGGAGTCCCTTAATACTATCACAGTGGATAACTCAACACTGTCCATCATCACACGCATGTACTAGCCTGAAACTTAAAACAGCGTCTAAGTACATCGGCAATGACTAGTAAAACACACAATCATGAAATCTGACAGCTAGTTACAAAAGCATATTTACATTCCTTAATCTACTGTGACTCAGCTGAAAACTTAAACTAGCAGCTTGGATTTTTCAATTGGTTAAAACGTCTAATCAAAAATTAATTACTTGTTAATTACAAGTTCTTTAATGACCTCTAGGTCAGGCAACAGCATCGCAACATGGCACATCCTTAAATCTTACACTCTATATTACATACTGTACAAATTACCCATTCTGTGGTATTAATCAATCCTAGGTTGGTACAATTTCAAGTCTACAATATTCCGTATACCTAATCGTTTTCCAGAGCTTGGATACTCTAAGCAATAAGCATTTGTGTGAGGTATACCAATGACTTTATATGGTCCATTATAAACAAACTTAAATTTAGAGATTTCATTGTCTATCTCGCTCGATTACTCATGAGCTTTTACAAGAACTAAGTCTCCGATTGCAAACTTAGCAAAACGCGCTTTAGCGTCATGACGACGTATGCGAGCATCGGCTTTTAGCTTAATTACTTCTCGCAAACGATCTTTTTTCACACCAATACTAATGTCAATCCGTGGAGGGAATTTGATTATCTCTTCCACTAAACTTTTACTTCTGTCATTGCCGAGATTCCTCACGTTTCGGCAGTCCAAATTCATTCCTACGTCAATGTCATCCGGCCAGTTAACAATGTGTATAGGCTGGTATTGCCTATGCACACCGCCTCCTGCCTCGTCAAAACCAACTACCATTGTTTTATCTAGTGACATACATGTCAAAGTTTTGCTTTCGCAATTAATCACTGCACGGTACTTTAATAGCCAATCTAACCCGATAATTACTTCCGTAGTTAAGTCTGGCACGACGACAAACTCTTGCTCAAATCGTGCCCCACATATCTCGAAGTTGACAAAAATCTGTTTTGTGACCGGTTTACTGGCCTTCCCAGTAGCACCGATAATTTTCACTCCTGTTACTGGCATAACTACGATACCAGGTCTGTCTTTCAGTAATTCAAATATTTTCCCAGATACAGCACTCCATTCTGCACCGGTGTCAATCAACACGTTTAGTTGTAGGTCGTGCATATTAGCAGACACTACTATCTGTCTACACTTGTCCTCGACTGTTTCTTTATTTTCCCACAGTAAATCCTCGTCTATATCCAGTTCATTCCAGAAAAAACCATCCGGCTTTGATCCTAAATCCGGTTTATCTGGCGGCTTTTTCAGCCTCTGTTCACATACAGTCTTAATTTCAACACGTTTGTCCTGAGGCTTAGTCTGTAACTTCGCCTCCAATACCGAAACCTTTTCCTCTAACTCGTCAACTAGTGAGTGTTGCCCTGCTATCATTTCACTAATTGTCACCTTCGTTGATTCCACTTTGGCCAGATTGATATCATCCGCCAATCTACCTGGAGGAATGTGCCCAGTAGTCTCTGCAATTACTTCCGCTAGATTTGCGCAACCCACACTGCTATCGTCTGACCGTATAATGTCAGCTCTAACCTCATACGCGCTGTAATCCACATGCTTTTCTACCAATCGTGTCCGGCTATCACTAAAATTTTCGTAATCTTTCTCCTCAATACTTTCGCAATGTTTAAACTGGAGTTTTGCGTCGGATGGGTCGGCTACTTCTACCACTGTAACTTTCGGTAAAGTCTGCCGGTTAGGGCCAGAACTTTCCGTTACTACTTCAACAGCCAACTCCTGCGGGACGAAACACGACGAATCTTGCTCGTGCTCCCCATTAACATCAACTATTTCTAGTAAAGTCTGCCGGTTAGGGCCAGAACTTCCTATCACTTCACAAATACTATCTTCCTGTGGGACGAAACGCGGCAAATCCTGCCCGCGCTCCCCATAAACGCTTCTCCCATACAGACCCCTATAATCTCTTAGTTCGTCTTATAAGCGACCGAACTGCCTTAACCAGACCTCATCCCTCTCTGCATCCCCTCGCTCGATGACGGACGTTTTATCCGACATCTGATCTTCTCTCAACACTTGCGAATCATTCTTAAACTCAATCTCCAGTTCCGCTGTGGGTATTACAGCTACCACTTTATAATCGATTTCCGGAACACTACTTAAATTGTTCTCACTGACAGTGAATGTACTTCCTACTGCCGTGTATACAGCTGATTTACTACCTGTGGGCGCACTCCTTTCTCCTAACACTGGCACACTCTCCCGCAGTTGATTATTCCACACGGAATTTTCATAACGACGACACCTGGGTTTTCTACTGTTATTGGGCCGCCAAAATTTCTCCACGCCCGGTCGGCCCCTCACCGGCGCGGCTAATGGTTTCCCTGTCTCGTCCCAGCAGATACGCTCCCCGGATGCTGCTGAGGCGGCTGATCACACACTCTGGCGTTATTACTATTCTGCGAAGCCCGTATCACGCTAGTATGATACTGGTTTCCGTCATTCCTGTTATTTGCAGTGTATCGATTGTCATTACGGCCCGAACCACTATTGTTATTGCTGCCAAGATTGCGGTATGCATTATTCCCATAGTTATGATTGTTGTGGTTGCTGTGGTACCCGTTGTTGTTACCACGGCCTCTACCAGTATCGCGATTATTGCGCCAATTGTCCTCGTCCTCAACTCTTTCCAGGAAATGATTGATTGTCCTGTAATTGCTTCCTACGTAGCGTTTTGTATCATCTGGAAGCTTCTTGTAGAGTTCCCAGACTATTTCGGATTCCGTGCGGCGATCACGCAAATATTCCAACTTGCGGATCCAGCCCTCACAAAACTCCTTCATCGAGCCGCGCGAATTCGCATCGAAAGGCCTCGATACGACAAATTCGCGCCAGACACTTTGCTGTTTTTGCTCTGACCAGTATTCAGCCAGAAACAAATTTTTAAACTCGTCAAAGGTCAGGTTCGTAATGTTGAGGTTTAAGCCCCAACGCTTGGCATCACCAGCCAACACATCAATAACCGCATTAATTTTTCTCTCATTAGTCCATGATCTGGGTAAAACTCTTTCACAGTTTTTAATGAAATCCGTCGCGTGTATACCGCCTTTTTTCAAGGGGTCGAACCGCTCCTCTTTCGTCAACAATTCCGAACTATGTGCACAGATTGGCACATAGCTCTGTTTTTCTTCAAGTTTCTTTTCTAATTCCGACACTCTCGTAATCACTTGGCAAGTGGTTGTCGCAAGCGTTTCCACTTCCCTCTTTTTCTCTTCGCAGGTATTAGCCTGCTTCCTCACTTTGGTATCTACTTCGGATACTAAAACCTTTAAAATTTCCACCTTCTGTTGATCGTCTTTTCTCACTAATTGAATTTGTTCCGTCACCTTATTCTCGATGATCGGAGGAACTGCGTCTCCTACACTTTTCTCGATTCTGCTAATTTCGGAATTAAAACGCGTATTTATGCTCGCAATTTCCGCCTGAACGCCTATCATTTCCTGTTTAAGATTACCGATTTCGGTATTAATCACAACAATATCTTCTTTGATTTTATCAACTTTTGTGTTAACAACTCCAACATTGTTGTTAACAACATTAATAGCTTTGTTCTGATTGTCTAGCTTCCTGTCAATTTTTCCAGACTGAGCTTTAATTTCTGCCGATTGAGTTTCTATCTTGCTAGACTGAGCCTTGATTTCGTTAATCAAAACATTCAATAAATCAGTTAAATTCCCGGAAACTACCGGTTTTACTTCCGTAGCGGCTTCCTCTTTAAATGTCCCCCCGTATTCGTCATCAAGGGATTCCGATTTGATTTTCACTTCCGATTCCGAAACATTTTCTAATGTTTGGAATTCCATTTCTGCTCTTTGTTGCGTCTCGGCGGTCGCGTCTTTCATGCTAGCCGCCTGCCCCTGAACAATGGGTACCGCGGTGCGTGTTTCCCACTGTTCGACCGATTGTTCCGTACCCAAGTCTACCAAATTTTGGTAATTGTTGCCTTCACTCATTTTAATAATTTTCAATATAAATAACAAATCTCAAATCTAATTAGGATTCCTCAGACTAATATTCTCGCTGACGTATCGACCATTTCGTAACCAGTACTTTGTTACGAGATTTGCACAATGCAAAATTCGTGTCCAGAACAACCTCAAATTTGAAAATTGTCCTGTCACCAGGTCGCCACGTGTAACCTCCCCCTCACTTATCGACCTTAATGACAGTGAAAAATTAAACCGCGTGTACCTAATGGGAAATTTGGGAAAGCAATCGTCACCGAAGTTAATCTGTCGGTAAAGAGGGAGGAAAGGGTTACATCTAAATGAAAGGAAAAATGCAAATGAAACTGGTGGAAATTAATTTTGAAAAGGGGTAAAGTTAATAAAGAAAGTAAATTTGCGGCCGTTACGTCAACAATTAACTAGCGGTAATTAGATATTTGAGATTTGGGGGAAATCACGGTCGCCAGTCCTGAGGACAATCACTATAGTAACTGAAAAAGAAAGGTTATTACACATATAATTAGCACTAGAAGCGTGGCAACTGAAGGTTGACACGTGTAGTGTGAAAACTGAAAGTTTGTCAGAAGTAATAAATTTCGCTACACTCTGACTTAATTTAGCAAAAGAATTAATAAAACCGGAAAATCAAAAGTTAATTTAGTGACTGAAGTTAATAGTGAGCTTTCTTTCTGAAGCACATCGAAATCCAGCAGAATACGGTTAGTCTTGGACTACCTCAACAATCATTTCAAAAGCAACTTGACTCTACGCAATTTAGAAACAAGAGATTTAACTTTGAACTTGAATTAAATGATTCTGAATAATTAACAATAATAAAATTTTGTACGTACCAAGCTGAGCTGCAGTCACAGGTAAGCTAAAATATGCTAACAAAACTCGCACTCTTAATTTGTGCTTGTGTAATCTAACTATTGTAGCCAGCTATGCTTTAACTGCACTTGGAAACTAAAGTAATGAAATGCAATGATAGTACTTTAATGCTGGCGTCTGAATTTCAACGACACTCGGTTTCATTTCGGAAAAGGAAGGGACCCTGCTTGTTAATGCAATTGGGACAATGAGCAACAAAGGTTCATGCTGAGTTGCTGTAATTTTGCGAGGCAAATGGAACAATTTGAAAAGCTGAGGTCTGCCATACAGTTCTGAAACTTTACGTGCTTTTATTCTTCCTTGTTGGTTGATTGAAGGTTTGAAGCCGTCGATCGAGGAGGTGGAGACAGTCACTCATTGTCGGCCGTCGCTGTTGCAGAAGCTGGATGTTGGCGGGCCTTCTTCTCGACACGGTCACCAGGCGAAACGGGCTCTTGATGTGCGCCAGCTAATGCTTCCCGTCCGCGACACCATGTCAGAAACTATCATCGCGAGTCGAGCGCAATTACATGCTGCCAAACCCCGAAAGCGCGGCAACTCGCGGGAGCGTCACACAACACACCTGCTCCACTCGCTACTCCAGCCAGACCCCGACTGCTCTGCCCGCGCTCCACGCGGCAGAGTTAACACTACCAAAGATCCTACACACTTTGATTCTTCACACGACCTATCGATGTAATCGTTCGATAGCAGTTTTCCCTAGGCAAGACCCAGCGTAAAAATACAAATAATATTTACGAAACAAACCAATTATACACCGACATAAATGCATACATACATACATATATATATATATATATATATATATATATATATATATATATATATATATATACAAATAGTAAAACAATTACAATATATAAAGGCACAGAAATGTCATATATTCAGGTAACAAATTAAGGAAAAAACTTACAGTACAACAGATGGAAATAGGAGGATATGCATTTCCGGCGTTACACATTCCAGCTCAAAACGTACAATGATGCACATAATTCCAATACCAGAACGAAAAATTCTAGTCATTACTCCACTTTGAGGTTGCCTTTAGCACAAAAATTGTGTAAAATCCTGTGACCAAACGTGTGGTCATTGCGATATGTCATAAAATATCTGACAAGCTGCAATGAAATTTTAAACCAAACTGAAATATCTGTGAGGTTTCGGCATTACAGCCGGATCATGTTGACTTTTTGCTACAATTTTTCCCCTGCAATCGTTCAGCCATCTTCAGAATAGAATCCGCCAATGGAAAATGCTAGTTCACGATGTCGGCTTTATAGCCGAAAATAGGCGCGGAGACTCATTAGCACTGTCCGACGTCACAGGAGCGTCTTCTATCGAAATCCGCTCCATCTGCAAATACTGCTCCAACTATGGCACAGAGGTGCATGCGTAAAGTTCGCAAAGCGCGCTCGCGGCACTAAAAACAAGCGGCAGACGTCGCTAGACGTATTATAATGAATAAAATGTTTCCTTTCAGAAGGAATCGATCAACAGGTGTTAAGCCTTGTCCAGTCGAAAGCCGCAGTCAGATTAATAAGATCTTGTGTTAGACGTGTTTCCATAGATTCTTTAATCACTGAATCTCTGAATGTTCTCGCTGTGGCCAAGAGGTTTGTGGCAGGATAATCCATAGTGTGTGCTGTTGTAATACGATGTCCAGCTATGGCCGACTTACTGGGCTGGGAAAGGCAAGTGTGGCGCCCAACTTCAACGCACCTTTCATGTATTGTGCGTGGCCCCCAATTCAACGCACCTTTCATGTATTGTGCGTCGCCGCCCCAATTTTTGGCAGTAAAGCCGACATTGTAAATTACCATTCTCCAGTGGCGGACCCACCTAAAGGTGGGCAAACAGCTGCCAGCCGAAATACTGTGGCAAGGAGTCAACACTATTCGGCTGCAGTCCCGAAACCTCATAGAATATACAGTGCGCCGGGAAAACTTCAAGAGTCACATCAAAGTGAAAATGATTGTCCTTGATAATTCCTGAATTCAGTGCAAAAATTTCCTAATTTTTTCGTCTTCAGTGATTGCTTTATGGTATCCCTCTTTCAGTCTAACATGTCTAAAACAGCTCGCAGGCAGTGTCTGAGGGTGGGTCGAGATCTCAGATATTGGTCCTGAGTTCAAGACGTCTTGTGCAGACGGCGAACTCAATCTCTCGAGAGCCGCTCAAGGCAGCCCTCACGTGTCAGACAAGAAAGACACTGAAACTTCCTGGCAGGTTAAAACTGTGTGCCAGACCGAGACTCGAACTCGTGGCCTTTGCCTTTCGCGGGTAATTGCTTTCCGAACTCAGATGGAAGAACAATTGCCCGCGAAAGGCAAAGGTCCCGAGTTCGAGTCTCGGTCTGGCACACAGTTTTAATTTGCCAAGAAGTTTCATATCGGCGCACACTCCGCTGCAGAGTGAAGATCTCATTCAAGAAAGACACTAGCGACATAGTCGGAAGAGGTGAGAGGTCACGGAGCGCGCTGAGCGGCCATATTGCGTCCCAGATTTGTGCCGTATTTCACAGCTTATACACCACCACATGATGGTAATATATTTTGTTGTACTCATACACATTAACTAAAATTACCCACGTAACTGCGTGTTTCGAGGCATAATGTATGGCCGTGGCATGTTTTCGGAGCACATAAGTCACCCATTTTACCTCCTACACTAACAACACTAGCAGTTAGCCTGTTTCAAAAGATCTGACTTCGGTAATGCTCCGCAGCAAATAACATATAAAACCATCATAGACGCATTACGAACGAACGAAAATACAGAAAACTGCCATTGAAGGGACTTGATTCTACCTTGATGTGCAAATGTGCATCAACGACTTGGGCGGTCTCCAATGCCCCACATCAACAAGGCAACGAACTGTTCTATAAAGCTGTATCGCCGTTGCTGGGGCAGCTAACACTACTGTCGCGATAGACACGCGCTGTGACTGAGTGCCAGCGACGTGTCGGTAAAAAAAAGTAACGGAGAAAGCTCAGGACGATGTTGTGCATTTAATTATTTTGACCGAGGGAAGTCCAGCGTTATGGAATGTACAGTTACTGGACTGCAAGAACAGAAGTAAGAAGCAAAGTTTGTTGGCAGAAATGGCCATAGTTAACACCGCCAGAGAAGAAATTCATCAGAATATCCGCAAATATGGAATCAGGCAAATAAGGTTTATTACATACAGGGATAAATAGAGAAGTTCTGCATCACCCGATTTCCAGCACATCTGAAAATTGACGTTGACTGTGGATGTTGTATCACAGACACAGTCCCTTTGACTGTTCAGAGACGTCACTAAACCCACCCAAAGATGTAAACAATCATGCATGAGCTGCCCCTATTAGACGGAGGGGTTCCGACAGCTGGTCAGTTCCAGTCATTCCACTGGGAAGGAGGCACACGGCTCATTTGTCTGTAGTTGAACGACGCCTAGGCGGTCAATACTGCAGTTCCGTCGCTTTGTGCCAGGTAGGGCTCTCAACAAGGGAAGCGTCCAGGCGTCTCGGAGTGAACCAAGGCGAAGTTGTTCTGGCATAGAGAAGATACGGAGAGACAGAAACTATAGGTGACATGCCTTTCTCAGGCCGCGCAAGGACTGCTACTTCATTGGATGACCGCTACCTACTGATTATGGCTCTGAGGAACCATGACAACAACGCCACCATGTTGAATACTGCTTTTCGTGCAGCCACAGGACGTCGTGTTACGACTCAGATTGTGCGTAATAGGCTGGATGATGCGCAGCTTCACTCCTGACGTCCATGGCGAGGTCCATCTTTGCAGCCACGACACTACACAGCGCCGTGGAGGTGGGCCCAACATGCCGAATGGACCACTCAGGATTGGCATCACGTTCTGTTCACCAGTGAATGTCTCATATGCCTTCAAGCAGACAGTCGTCGGAGACGTGTTTGGTCGCAGCCCGACAGGCTGAACGCCTTAGACACACTGTCCAGCGATTGTAGCAAGGTGGAGGTTCCCTGCTGTTTTGGGGTGGCATTATGTGGAGCCGACGAACGCCGTTGGTGGTCATGGAAGGCGCCGAAACTGCTGTACGATACTTGAATGCCAACCTCAAACCGATAGTGCAACCATATCTGCAGCATATCGGGGAGGCATTGGTCTTCATGGACGATAATTCGCGCCCCCTTCGTGCACATCCTGTGAATGACTCCCTCAGTATAACGCCATGGCTGCAGCATGTTCTCCAGACATGAAGCCCATTGAACATTCCTGGGATACATTGGAAAGGGCTGTTTGTGGACGATGTGACCCACCAATCACTTTGAGGTATCTACCCCGAATTGCCGTTGAAGAGTGGGACAATCTGGACCAACAGTGCCTTGATGAACTTGTGGACAGTATGCCACGACGAATACAGGCATGCTTCACTGCAAGAAGACGTGGTACTGGGTATCAGAGGTACCGGTGTGTACAGCAATCTGGACCACCACCTCTGAAGGTCTCGCTGTATGGTGGTACAACGAGCAATGTGTGGTTTTCATGGGGAATAAAAAAGGACGGAAATGATTTTTATGTTGATTTCTATTCCAATTTTCTGTACAGATTCCGGAGCTTTCGGAACCGAGGTGTGTGTAGATAAATTAACATATAGATACAAGTGAAGTCATACTTGAGTTGTAAACGCTTTGAAACTCCAGAAACGATCATTTAACTTCAAGTAATGTAGCGAATTTTACATGACGTGGCATTTATTAATTACACGCTGACGGAAAAGAATCGCAACATCAAGAAGGAGTTGTGTGACATAAGAAAATATGGTAGGCATGTTTCTACATCTTAAAAATTATGCCGGCCGGTGTGGCCGTGCGGTTCTAGGCGCCACAGTCTGGAACCGCGTGACCGCTACGGTCGCAGGTTCGAATCCTGCCTCGGGCATGGATGTGTGTGATGTCCTTAGGTTAGTTAGGTTTAAGTAGTTCTAAGTTCTAGGGGACTGATGACCTTAGAAGTTAAGTTCCATAGTGCTCAGAGCCATTTGAACCATTAAAAATTATGTCTATACAAATTTCGCGCCAGTAGCACCACTATGAGGATGCAAATCGTTTTTGCTGTAGACACACGCTGTAATGGTCGCGAACGTTAGTTACCCTTAAGAATGAGTTTATGTTAGTCACAATGCCCTTACGGTGGTAAAGACGCCATTATCGGCTCCTCACTGAGTTTGAATGAGGTCGCGTTACAGGGCTAAGAGAAGTTGGATGTTTCTTATGCGATATCGCAGGAATACTGCCACTAACTAACTGTTAGAAATCGGTTACCTCAGGGATAGTTCCAAACCAGGTGCCCTGAAGGGTGCCTTCCACTAACACCAACCAACTGCCGTTTGCGGCTTCAGTGGTATTAGTTGAGAACTCATTGGGAGGCAGGGTGGAGGTCTCCTAAGATTCAGATGAAAGCTTGTTCTGCCTTAGGGCCAATGATGTCCCTCTGTTGGTTACAAGAACGCCAGTTGAGGGCCTGCAACCAACCTGTTTGCATACTGGCTACGGTGGACCTACATCTGGAGCTCTGGTGCGTGGTGCGATTTCGTATGGCAGCAGGAGCACTCACGCCCTCATCGTACACACCATGGCTGCATATTTGTGCGTCAGTCTGGTGCTTCGACCTGTCATTCATGTACAGCATTCCACGGGGGTGTTTCCCAACAAGTCTACTCTCCCCCACATACCGCTGTTGTAACCCAATATGCGCTACAGGGTGTCGACATGTTGCCTTGGCGCCAGTCGAGCACATGTGGAAAATCATCGAACGACAACTCCCGCCTTATGTACAAACAGTATTAACCGTCGCCGTATTGAGCGATCAACTGCAACAGTCACGCAACTCCATCCCTTAAACTGACATCCGGCACCTATACAATTCAGTCCACGCACGTTTGCATGCTTGATCCAACATTCTGGCGGTCACATCAGTTATTAATGAACCAGCGTTTCATATTTGCAATGTCTTACCTAGGTCATATATTAACCTGTGATCTTGCAATGTTAATCACTTACAGGGTGTTTCAAAAATGACCGGTATATTTGAAACGGCAATAAAAACTAAACGAGCAGCGATAGAAATACACCGTTTGTTGCAATATGCTTGGGACAACAGTACATTTTCAGGCAGACAAACTTTCGAAATTACAGTAGTTACAATTGTCAACAACAGATGGCGCTGCGGTCTGGGAAACACTATAGTACGATATTTTCCACATATCCACCATGCGTAGCAATAATATGGCGTAGTCTCTGAATGAAATTACCCGAAACCTTTGACAACGTGTCTGGCGGAATGGCTTCACATGCAGATGAGAGATGTACTGCTTCAGCTGTTCAATTGTTTCTGGATTCTGGCGGTACACCTGGTCTTTCAAGTGTCCCCACAGAAAGAAGTCACAGGGGTTCATGTCTGGCGAATAGGGAGGCCAATCGACGCCGCCTCCTGTATGTTTCGGATAGCCCAAAGCAATCACACGATCATCGAAATATTCATTCAGGAAATTAAAGACGTCGGCCGTGCGATGTGGCCGGGCACCATCTCGCATAAACCACGAGGTGTTCGCAGTGTCGTCTAAGGCAGTTTGTACCGCCACAAATTCACGAAGAATGTCCAGATAGCGTGATGCAGTAATCGTTTCGGATCTGAAAAATGGGCCAATGATTCCTTTGGAAGAAATGGCGGCCCAGACCAGTACTTTTTGAGGATGCAGGGACGATGGGACTGTAACATGGGGCTTTTCGGTTCCTCATATGCGCCAGTTCTGTTTATTGACGAAGCCGTCCAGGTAAAAATAAGCTTCGTCAGTAAACCAAATGCTGCCCACACGCATATCGCCGTCATCAATCCTGTGCACTATATCGTTAGCGAATGTCTCTCGTGCAACAATGGTAGTGGCGCTGAGGGGTTGCCGCGTTTGAATTTTGTATGGATAGAGGTGTAAACTCTGGCGCATGAGACGATACGTGGACGTTGGCGTCATTTGGACCACAGCTGCAACACGGCGAACGGAAACCCAAGGCCGCTGTTGGATCACCTTGCTGCACTAGCTGCGCGTTGCCCTCTGTGGTTGCCGTACGCGGTCGCCCTACCTTTCCAGCACGTTCATCCGTCACGTTCCCAGTCCGTTGAAATTTTTCAAACAGATCCTTTATTGTATCGCTTTTCGGTCCTCTGGTTACATTAAACCTCCGTTGAAAACTTCGTCTTGTTGCAACAACACTGTGTTCTAGGCGGTGGAATTCCAACACCAGAAAAATGCTCTGTTCTAAGGAATAAACCATGTTGTCTACAGCACACTTGCACGTTGTGAACAGCACACGCTTACAGCAAAAAGACGACGTACAGAATGGTACACCCACAGACTGCGTTGTCTTCTATATCTTTCACATCACTTGCAGCGCCATCTGTTGTTGAAATTTGTAACTACTGTAATTTCGAAAGTTTGTCCGCCTGAAAATGTACTGTTGTCCCAAGCTTATTGCAACAAACGGTGTATTTCTATCGCTGCTCGTTTAGTTTTTATTGCCGTTTCAAATATACCGGTCATTTTTTAAACACCCTATAAATACGGTACCTAGGCAAATGTATTCCCAAAATTTCATTACCCTACATTAATTACTTTTCAATATTGCGATTTTTTTCCGTCAGCGTAGTATTATATCGGATACTGACGAAGAGACCTTCAGTGATTTACGAGTTTTTTTTTAAGTCAATACAAGTAAAAATGTCCAAATTAATGTATGTACGGAAATGCTTCATTTATCACATATTCGCTCTACTGTACTTTGAAAGTTTATGGATAGCAAGATAAAATTGGTGAAATGTTATTAATTGCCAGTTGTTACTTTAACAGCCGAGCGACCGCTACGGTTGCAGGTTCGAATCCTGCCTCGGGCATGGATGTGTGTGATGTCCTTAGGTTAGTTACGTTTAATTAGTTCTAAGTTCTAGGCCACTGATGACCTCAGAAGTTCAGTCGCATAGTGCTCAGAGCCATTTGAACCATTTTTTTGTTAGTTTAACAAATATTAAAGAGAATAAACGTATCTGATGCTAGAAATATTAGTCTGACAACCAGTCTGTCGTTAACACTAACAGATTTACGCGGGATAGTATCTGGATTGGCAATTATGGGTGCATTTAGAAAGAGTACTACTTCTGTCTCCATCGCTGTCATTCTTATAAAATTTCGCTGTTGTTGTGTATTTTCAATCACAAATTCTCGAATGAGGTTCTTGCATGCTTAAAATCATTCCACGACCTAATCCGTTGCCAATAAAAGTAAGAAAACTGCTGCTGCAGCCGACGATCTTCCTTCAAGCACAGGACTACGAGAGAAAACTCTTGCGGAGAGTGAGCTCTCAGCCCTCGCAGACACTCACACCTCTACATATGCTCCCCCGAGACTCTCAGACACTTACGAAAGTAGTCCCAAGTAGCTATCAGACAGTAACCATCATCGAAGATTCGCTCCGAAGTGTAAACATAATTCGAGTACAATCTTAGAGTACAAAACTGTCTGAGAGCAAAAAACTCTCCATGCGAGTCTCAGCCCCCTATAAAAGCCCTTATGCTTAGTTGGCGTGGCATAAATATCATCAATTAATTAATTATTTTTACTACCATTTTACCTGACTTCGCACGCCATTATTTTATTTTGATAGCGAAGAGCAGAGTAATTTTTCTCCTTTACGGTGAATGAAGCGCTTTGTCCTCGCAGGAGTTACAGGATATCACGACACCGTACGTCGACAGGGCACTGGGGTGGAGCGTGTAACTTGCTTGGCGGATTGGACGGTTCACTTGTCGAGGGGAGTGGTAAGAGGAGAGAGGGCGGCTAGGGGTCGACGGATATCTTGCTACAGGAAAACCTCATTCCCCTCCCTCCTGTGTCATTGAGTCTCTCAACAGCAAGGGTCACCTCATCAGATGGCGAATTTGACACCTAGTACGTAATTAAGCGAAAACTTGGCAGCGAAGTGGAACCCTTTAACGTCACACGTAACCTAATTAGCAACGCGATGGCAGCTCGTCAGGGAGCAAAGTGGGTGAGGGAAAGGGGGGGGGGGGAATTGAGATTAAGCTAACGCTTCGGAGTGCGGTGTGAGGGAACAGAAGAGAGACCGAAGCGAGAACTGCGTGATGTGGTGGACGGGTAAGTTACCTTACCACACGACTCTGGGCAACGATTCGCTGAAAGACGTACGTCACTCAGAATTCCATAACTGTGAACGTAGCTATGAGATCACTGTAACATTTATTGCTCATCAGAAGCACTTAACATACCATTACTGGTCATTATACAAGGTGTAAAGACAAGGTACCGCCAAATTTTCAGAAAATATTCCTCGCAAATAGAGGAAGAACATATATTATATGAACGTGGGTCCGGAAATGATTCATTTCCATGTTAAAACAAATTTCCTACAACTCTTCACAGAACCTGAATTGGGGGAGACACGCAAGAACAGAATTTACTTACGTACCACTTGAAACTCTTTCTTGCAGGAATTTTTGAAAAACCCTTACAGATTAACCTCCATCGCACTGAATCACAGATAGATCCCTCCGTTAGTACTTATGGTTCTGCTGTCTTCCGAAATACAACTACGCATATACTACTCATATTGTACCGGGGTTTAGACCACACGAGCTTAGAAAGGCCCCAACTATAAAAGCCATAAGCGTTTACATCAGGAAAACGTCCACACTAGTGGACTGTTAAATGTCTTCCTATTCATCTCTCTTGGAATCTGGTATTAACGGTGAAGCGAAAAGCAGTTCTGCCGTGCATAAACTACACGATAGTTAACAGTAAAAAAGACACTTCTTGTAGTAGCTCAAGAAAGCACTCTAAGTTAGAGGATTGATCCTGGGTAGAAGAACTGTAGGTGATGTTTCTGGTTATATCGAAAACACTTCAGAAAATTTATCTCATTTACGTTTTCAGACACCAGACTATTGCTATCTTTCTATCCTCTAGTTTCTATACGATTTGTTCTCGATGGTTTTCAGATCTAAGTCTCCTTTCTTACTAATTTCAATTAAACCTGACACTATCAGTCTGGGACATGAAACACACACTTTTTTCACAAGAGTCTTGATTTAATTTCTTGAATTCACGACTGTTAATCCATTTCGTCCTTTATGAGTCATCAGAAACAATATCTTGTTACAAAGTGAGACGCAGATTCGGCCTTTAGGGCACATCATGGTCTCTTGCCACCATCATCTGTGAATAAAAGTGTTTGCCGTACGTTTTGTCCAATTTTTAAGCCATTATCTAACTACAGTCTAAACAATACAATTCACGACCACACGGAAGAGCTTAGAATTTATTGCATCATTCAGCAGCTCATAAGAAAATCAGTAGCAAATATACATTAAAAGCATTTAGAGAGAGCTATCAGCTAGATGTGCTAAACTATGGGCCTGTTTAGCTTAAATCCGCATGACGCAATATTGTGGAATATGCTTTCTGTTGACGCATTATGACTATTTTTGTCCAACAAACTTCAATGTTGGAATGAGTATGGATTTCGCAAACTATAGTGAGACACTCACGTTGATTATTTGCACCTGAATCCAGAAGGCAGCTACTGCGGCGCCCAGGTAGATCATGTGTTCATCGACTTCCGAAAGGCACTCTCTACAGTTTCTCGGTCACCAAGTGGAAAAAAAATTACAATTGTAAGAATAATCGGATCATATTTTTAGATTGGCTTAGAAACTTCCTACCCAGCGGAATGCAGTGTTCATTTTTAAAAATGAAGAATTTGTTGGGTGTGAAAGTAGATTTTGAAGTATCCCAGGCGACTGTTATGGGATGTTTATTGTTCATGATACATACATAATTGCATACATAATCGATTAGGCTGTTCGCCGACGACGGTGTTGTGTATAGGAAGGAAGTTGTATTGCAATATAGGAAGACCAGCTCAGGTGTTCTGTCAGTGTACAAAAATATATTTCCTTAGGAGTATACTTCCAAATGGTAAGAGAGAGTAGCCTCTATTCTGCCGGCTTCCAATTTGTACACCTACTATAATATTCGTACCTTTGTATTGTCCGACGTTTTGTAGGGTCACTGCGAATGACATGCGTCTTGAAACCATATTGTGAGCTGTGAGTTCTGTGTGTTGAGGTATAGATCGTTTGAAAGATGTGTAGAGTTCGTTGTATTATTCATCGAAATTTTTGTGGGAATTACTGTTATAAGGGAAATGGCAAAATGATGTTTTATTTATGAGTAAATATACACGAACTAACATTCTTTGTGATTCGTTTGTTGTAACGTGACAAAGAGAAAATGGGGATGCTGTCTGTAATGTACCACTATGTTTCTGATAATGTACCGGTAAAATTTAAGAAACTTGCTCTTATAATGACCTTTAAAAATGCGTTTACCAATATTAGTGCAATATAATGTTTGTAAAATATGTGGTGAATTTGCTAATGCATTCTTTAGCCTAAGTTATTAAATAAGTAAGTACTTTGTATTACAATGCTGCGAAGGCTTCATGAAACGTGGAGCGCAAAGGAACAGTATTTTCTTGTAAAAGTATGGATAAATGCGGATCATGGATTAAATGAATGTGCACGCATATAACATGTGCCCAAGCTGAAAATGAAGTGGAATGCTCATAATAAAATCGTAAACGGAGATATAACTTTTTTGCCGCAGTAAAGTGTCTCCCAGTGAATTGGAAGAGCATACTCTTTCATATGAATATATGATGTTCGGTTTAGGCACGTCGGGCTTAACACAAATTGCCATCGACATTGCAGAACGAAACGATTGCTCCATAGTTTCAATGCAGAAGAAGCAATGGGAGCCAGAAAGTGGATAAAGGTGCCCATCCAAGTAGGAAAATATCACCGAATCCGAGGGAAATGATGAAAGCTCTAAGCAATACCAAAAAAGTACACAGCAAAGCTGAAGTGTGTGTTTTTTCTATTTTCCACGCTTGCTTCGGCAAATTCTTGTTTGGTCACCAATCTTACACGCTTGGTAAGCAGATGGCGTACACAAGTGTCCTCCGTTAAATTAACCGGAGATCGTGTGTACAGCAACGGTATCCAACTACAAAGTTCAAATAAATTTCCCGAATCATTTAAACAACTGATGTACTAAAAGACAGACACTGGGAAAGATGGAGTGAGGGATACTTCTAAACTATTTACAAGTGAACTTTCGCCATAATATGTGCTGTGAGTATGTCATAAGCAAGCGCGAAATTAGTTGGAAGAATTGTAAGACAGTGGATCTCACAGATCAGATAGCTTAGGAACTCATAGGACGAAATATTTTCTTGTACAGGCTCTGGACGCTTTAACACGAAGGATTCATACTGCAGACAGAGAAGAGAATCACATTTAATTATCAGTTCGTTTAGTAAATTCAAGGGCCTCTTAGGTTCCCCAAGTAAACGTACAGATCCTCTGCCATTATTAATACGTATGAACTATTTTCAGTCTGTCTGCAGATAATCCCATCGTTTATGGTCTAGTAAAGTCATCAGAGGATCAAAAAGATTCACGAAATTATTTAGACTTCTGCATGGTGCGGAAGTGGCAATCAACTCTGAGCAATAAAAAACGAAATACACGAGTTGTAAAAACTTTTAAGTAGACTACGATTACATTATAAATACACATATTCAACTTCTGCTGACAACTAATGCCCTCGAATTTGTTTACATGAAACCAGTTAAAGCTTTTAAAATAAAACGAACGTTATTAACATTCTATATATTTATCATTCATGTCCGCATATTTGCAGCCTTCTGCCGCCAAGAGGGTTCCGAATTGTAGAGTCTGACATGGCGGTGTGTTGCGGAAATACGTCCGTGCTTAAGAAATAGCATACTATAATAGAGTTTCGAATTCGAGGAATTCGTCCACACATGGAACAGCCTTTCCTTCAGCATGATAAAGCCAGACTTTGCACGAGCGGTGCGACATCTGCAGCAGTTTGACGCTTTGGGTTCACTGTTATCAGTCATTCTCCATATAGTCCGTGCTTGGCTCCAGTCAATTTTCATCGCTTTTCAAAACTTGAACAGCACCTTCGAGCATTTAACTTTGACAGTGATGAAACGGTGCAAGCAGAGGCGATGTTGTGGCTCCATGAACAGAGCGAGACATTCTAATTGACCCAGTCAACAGACTGGCATCTCATTGGGAGAAATTTATTCGTCGACAGGGTGACTTTTTTGAGAAATAAATATGTAGACATGAAGAATAATAAAGATGTGGAATGTTAATAACGTTTGTTTCAGTTAAAAAGCTTTAAGAGTGTCAAAACGATAGGGAGCAGCAATCAGTCGTCGTTTCTTTTCCTGCTTTATTAAGGCTAGTGAGTAGCCATTATCAGTGCTAAAAAATAAAAGAATTACATAGTCAAGGCATAATATAAAAAAATACAACTCATGACATAAGCAATATCACTTGTACATTACATTAAGAACCAGTATCTCAGAGTTTCTATTCACTCCTTATTACGTCTTCACCTTTCGTTCGGGCTCCTGTCACAGTTCATTTAAGACTATTGTGTAATGAAGCTAGGCTTTGCAGAGAACACATCGGTTGGCTGTATGGCGCCCTGTATATGAATCACGTAATACGTAATCTTCATAGTAAAGAAGCATGATTTCTAATAAACCTAAAAATTTGCATAGGAATAAAATAAAATAACGTACATTTATTAACGATGCAGTATTTACTAACTGCCACATTTAACAGTTAACAATAGCACTGCGTCTTCAGGCCACAAGTGGCCCATCGGGACCATCCGACCGCCGTGTCATCCTCAGTTGAGGATGCAGATAGGATGGGCGTGTGACGAGCACATTGCTCTCCCGGTCGTTATGATGGTTTTATTTGACCGGAGGCGCTACTATTCGGTCGAGTAGCTCCTCATTTGGCATCACGAGGCTGAGTGCACCCCGAAAATGGCAACAGCACATGGCGGCCCGGATGGTCACCCATCCAAGTGACGACCACGCCAGACAGCGCTTAACTTCGGTGATCTGACGGGAACCGGTGTATCCACTGCGGCAAGGCCGTTGCCTAACAGTTAACAATAGAAGATGTAAAAATGCTAGATTCACTCCTTATGAGCCAGTTGTTTTGTTAATTTCTAAGAAGTATATGTAGCGTCAGCAAAAAAATTTCATAAAGTAGTTACAAATCATTAGGAGGCTCGTGATGTACGCTATGACTATTGCAATTGATTTGATTAGAATATTCTTCTTTTGTACCTTCTTTTTAATCGTCTTGACGAGGTATGTGGCTCCTTTTACTTAAAGAATAATTTATAGATGGCGCCAAATATCAGCAAGATAGATCGTTGGTGTGATTTGACAATCTGTAACGGATGTAGAGATTAATGATCTGTGTGCCGCTTCAAACAGAGTTCTAACTATAGGTGCAATAAAAACAACATACTGGATTGCTGTTATTAACAATGTACATGCATCTGTACCAACATAAGATGGAAAAAGTTCCGTAGCCTGAATATCATAACCATGTCACTCGTACAGTAATACGTCAATGGCTGCTACATACTGGCAAGAAGGTAGGACCTATTTCGTCTGTGTTGTGTTTGGTGCTGTTCTCCAGTGCTTCCAAGAGCTGTGATTTTAATCGTGTGCTGGACTTGTACATAGTGTTGCTGTCCGTGATTGTTCTGTGCCACTTCTGTCGCAACTTTTATGCTCGGGCAGTACTTCGCCTTGTGTTCTTTTAATTGTCCCCGTGTGTGATTTTTTGTGGGCGCTACTTTTTTAAGGTTTTTACCTCCATTTTACAGTCGCCCCCTTTTTGTCTGTTCTCTTCCATAATGTTCTCCCATTTTATATCTATGTCCCGCCATATTTTCTCCTTTATGTTATTTTAAATGTCTTCTATTGTATAATTAATGTCTTTCGGCTGAAGAGCAGTGCCTATGCTGCTGCCAGCCCGCCCCAGATGGTGAAGTGAAGTACAATTAAACAAGGGCCTATTTCGTAACCCCTGTGTCGTATCTCTCACTGCTTTCAAGTAAGCAGGTTTTCACTAACATTTCTTTGGCAGCAAAAGATCTCTAGTTCCTCTAGCAGGTCTAAAACCTCACATTAGACGTCAAAGTCCCTAACCTATGTTTTGCTGTAAGTAAATAAAAAGCCATACTCGATCTCTCCGTGGCATCTTTTCTTTAAAAAGCAATGTGTTCCCCAATCCTAATTTTCAGCGTTCGTCCCCTTTGGCCAACGTAACAGGCCCCACAATCTGGGCAATTTAGCATTGAAAATGGCTAGTCATTAGCCGAAATCTGTATTACTTTAATGAGGTTAGAAGGGAAACGACTGCTTATTGCTGCTCTCTGTCGTATCACAGTCACTGACCGCATTCCACTTTCCTAATGGAAGGTAATTTTATGCTTTGAGAGGCCAACAGAAATTTCGGAAGCATTACTTTTCAGAGACAGCAAAGGACTTGGAAGAGCAGTTGAACGGAATGGATAGTGTCTTGAAAGGAGGACATAAGATGAACATCAACAGAAGCAAAACGAGAATAATGGAATGTAGTCGAATTAAGTCGGGTGATGCCGAGAGAATTAGATTAGGAAATGAGACACTTAAGGTAGTAAAGGAGTTTTGCTATTTGGGGAGCAAAATAAATGATGATTGTCGAAGTAGAGAGGATATAAAATGTAGACTGGCAATGGCATGGAAAGCGTTTCTGAAGAAGAGAAATTTGTTAACATCGAATATAGATTTAAGTGTCAGGAAGTCATTTCTGAAAGTATTTGTCTGGAGTGTGGCCATGTATGGAAGTGAAACATGGACGATAAATAGTTTGGACAAGAAGAGAATAGAAGCTTTCGAAATGTGGTGCTATAGAAGAATGCTGAAGATTAGATGGGTAGATCATATAACTAATGAGGAGTTATTGGATAGGATTGGGGAGAAGTTTGTGGCACAACTAGTCTAGAAGAAGGGATCGTTTGGTAGGACATGTTCTGAGGCATCAAGGGATCACCAGTTTAGTATTGGAGGACAGCGTGGAGGGTAAAAATCGTAGAGGGAGACCAAGAGATGAATACACTAAGGAGATTCAAAATGATGTAGGTTGCAGTAGGTACTGGGAGATGAAGAAGCTTACACAGGATACAGCAGTATGGATAGCTGCATCAAACCAGTCTCAGGACTGAAGACCACAACAACAACATACTTTTCAGAGCGCTTTCGTACCTAGGAGGTACAGTTACGAATAACTTAAAAAAAGAGTATGTTGCGAGGGGAGGTGAAGCAAAGGCTGCGTCCTATCGGCAGAACATTTAGAAGATAGTAAAGAGAGAGCCTATAGTGCCCTTGGCTGTGTTCTACTGGAGCACGCTGTGTAGTGTTTGCCTTGTTTCGTAGAACTGACGGAGAACATTGAAAAAGGGAAAGAACAACAGCCTGATCTGTATTACAACGAAACAGGAAAGAAATAGTCATGGATGACATTCATCAAAATGAAGACGTTTTTCGTTGCACCAAGAACTTTTCGTGAAATTATAAGCATCAACTTTCGCAGCTGGCTGTATAAAAAATAGGTTATTATTATTATTATTATTATTATTATTATTATTATTGTTATTAGCCAGTGGTCATTATTCCTTATCTGTGTAACAGGGTACAACCCCGATAGTTAGTCCAGATGCTGTTGAGTGTTCTCCGTGTCCTACGAGGCAGATCAGGTTCCTATGATCTGTTGTTGACTTGGAGAAAGCTATTGCATCAATCTTGACTCCAAGCTTCACGGAGGCTAAGGTTTTAGTTCACTAGTTTGCTAGCTTTTCTGTAGTGATAGATGTCTGGTGCGTTGTCTGTCAATTTGGATAGCGGGTATATGCTCATGAATTGGCACCGGCTGGTTGTTGCAGATTTTTGTTTCTAGTACCTCAGAGAGAAAATGGCTCTGAGCACGATTGGACTTAACATCTGTGGTCATCAGTCCCCTAGAACTTAGAAATCCTTAAACCTAACTCACCTAAGTACATCACACACATCCATGCCCGAGGCAGGATTCGAACCTGCGACCTTAGCGGCCGCGCGGTTCCAGACTGAAGCGCTTAGAACTGCTCGGCCACAATGGCCGGCACCTCAGAAAGACTTTTTACTTTTCAGGTGAGGTGATGGAATGCGCATAAACTGCTGTTTAAATGACAGCTTTACCTCAAGTGTAACTCTTACGGTACCTCCGGTATTTGTTACGAGCTAGGCGATCGCCCTTGTAAATATATGTCCATTTCGTAGTTGGCTAGGATATTACTTAGATGAAAGCATGTGGAGTCAGATGGTTTGCTTAAATTCTCCATTTACGAAATTACAGTCTCATTATCCCTACGTCTGTTGTTCATATTACACCTTCAGTGACTACGATTTGTTTGCGTTGTGTTAGTATCATCTACCAATCAGCACAGTCAAAATACCTACTTACACTAGAAAAAATTATCATTGTAAAATAAGAAAATAAGCGTCACACCGAAAGGCTGAGGTGTTCATTTCTCCAACGCGTAATTCGAAAGTGAAACACTAGACAGATAATCTAAAAGTGGTGTATACACCTGTATAACTTACGTTTTAACTGCAGAGCAATGATGTAGCATTATATCATCATACAGGTACTCGTCTAACTACTTTGACTAACGCAAGAAAAGAGGGACTGTGTATAACTGACAGATGAACGATAATAATTCTGTGAGTGAACATTCAATGAGTCGAGCAATACATTTCTTCTCTTTTCTTTTGATTTTGAAGTGGATGGATCCTCTAAAATCATCGTATGCCACCTGATCACGGCTTAGAAATGGCCTTTTTCCAGGGACAGCACTCTGTGGCTCTTGGATTTAGGCGGGACAAGAGTCTAAGTGGCAATGGGAGGCAGAAATATAATGAACACCGGTAGTGAACCTACAACGCTCTTTATAAGAAACAAACAAAGCAGAAAGGTAAAATGAGCAATCACAATGACACTCATGTTTCAAGTGGCCGTTCGATTAGAGTTTTTAGTACAACCTGTGTCCACGGTCGAAAATTATATCTGTTTCAGGATGCTGGTATGGCGAGTAAAGAGTTAAAGAGCAGAACCAGTTCTACAGCCTGAGCTGTGTCTGCTCAGATGACAACGACACATTATGGTGTAATGGGTTAAAAAACTGACACTGGGATACAGAGCGACGCACCGTGATTAGCTTCAGTGAGAGCACAGTGCTGCGAAGTCACTGTTTAACAGATTATCAGTGAAAATACAGCTCTCAAGACTCTACTTAAAATTACCTCCTCGCGACGACATAGACGATGGGAAGTGGCTCAAGCCGGCCGGGGTGGCCGAGCGGTTCTAGGCGCTACAGTCTGGAACCGCGTGACCGCTACGGTCGCAGGTTCGAATACTGCCTCGGGCATGGATGTATGTGATGTCCTTAGGTTAGCTAGGTTTAAGTAGTTCTAAGTTCTAGGGGACTTATGACCTCAGCAGTTGAGTCCCATAGTGCTCAGAGCCATTTGAACTCTTTTTTTTTTTTTCTTTGGTGGCTCAAGCCGACCGGAGAGGCTTTTTGCCAGAGTGACAGAATGTTCCAACTCGTAACAACGCTGAGATCATCTGAGGGTAGAGAACAGATAAAAACCTGGGTACAGCAGCCTTATTTCCCGACACGACACTTCCAGTAACTCATATGAACGACACTTTTGGGGCTAATGTCAGCGAGAGAATAGATGCATCTCATTCTCTCCTAAATGTAAACTGGAGAAATAATTGAACAGAACAGGGGAATGTTACACAGAATAACCTCCGTCAGGCACCGTAAGATAGCTTATGGTGTATTGATATAGACCAGTGGTTCCCAGGCTGTGGGTAATTACCACGTGAGGGGTAAAATAAAAATTTTCTAAGGGGTAAAAACAAAATGGTCCAATTGTATTTCAGTCACGACACAACATTATTTTTAAAAAATCATTACTATTATCATTACTTTGTGTTAGTATGATACTGACTACACAAGTTGGCAGTAAACAATACTTTTTTTTTTATTTCAAATCCGAACAGTAACGCGCAACACATTTTGGCGTGGGTTTCAGGTTGTGATACTAATGCATGGACTTCGTAGCCGGCCACTGTGGCCGAGCAGTTCTAGGAGCTTCAGTCCGGAACGGCGCTGCTGCAATGGTCGCAGGTTCGAATCCTGCTTCGGGCATGGATGTGTGTGATGTCCTTAGGTTAGTTAGGTTTAAGTAGTTCTAAGTCTAGGGGACTGATGACCTCAGATGTTAAGTCCCATAGTGCCATTTGAACCATTTGAACATCGTATTCATATAGCTGACCCACTACAATTAATGGCAGTAAAATTGAAGCATACATATCACATATGCTTATATACCTGATGAAAGTGCCTTCTCTGAGGTGTAGGCAGTTCTTGCAGTAGACAATAAATTGCTTCATTATTTACTTTGCAATTTTAAACAAACTAACTGATAACATGGTACAACAGTAAACATACAACAGCAACCACATAACGCTACTTCACCACAGCAGGACATAACAGTATTTTATTATTATTATTATTATTATTATTATTATTAGTGAGTGGGGTCAGATGAAAAGCAATGGCGGCCTGAAGTCTTTCAATATCTGCCAGTACAGAAGTAAGCGGTGCGGCAGTTAAGTGATTTGCAAACAATATGAATAGGCACACTTTTTAACTTCGTGTGTCGCTAGATGTCTCAGTGGTACAAAGGAGGAGGGTTGTAGGTAGCAATTTACAGTGCACTGAGAATTACTTCAGCGCTGTATAACAAAGTGTCTGTTACAAATAAGCAGTTCCCACTGTCTCAATGACTCTTTAGGTTATGGTTTAACATAATACCTACAAAAACGGTAATAGTAGTGGTGCTGGTAATGGTTAGAGAGGGGCTGAGGGGGCAATAGTTAACGTCTGATTGAACTCAGGAGCAATAATCTCAGCAACGTTGGGAACCACTGATATAGATGTATGGGTCGTTTTACCGCACCTATGAACCTATAAGCTTGCGTAGTTGCGCCTGCGGGGCCTTGCGGCTGTTTTAGGACCTCGCTAGCCGTGGGTGACCAACCGTAGCAGAGGTCCGCTTTGTGGCTTCTTGCAGAAGTTGGCCAGGCACCCTAGCCACAGTCTCAAATAGCCGCCGGGACTGCCCCCCTTCTGCACACACGCAGATCCGGTTTACCGGAAGGAAACATTCTCCACCGTTCCCACGCGCGGGCCGCCTGCGTCTTTTCTCTTTTCCTTCCTGCTTCTTCCCCCCCCCCCCCCCCTCTCGCTCCCTCCCTCTCTCTCTCTCTTATTCATACAGGGCGCGTCGCCTGCCTCATCCCTCACCATTTCCCTCCCCTTTCACACGAGCCGCCCTTGGCCTGCGCCCCCGAGCAATTCTTTCTTTGCCCTCGCATCCAACCCCGCCCAGAGTTTATCTTAAATGCCTTCCATTTCCCGTCCTGAACACAGGCGGCGTTCACAGTACGTCGTATCTCTCGGCCAAAAATGGAGGATATAGAAAGCAATAGCGGCATTCAGAGCAAGCTATTCGAAACAGATATTCCCGAAATAACTTAGAGGGTAATGTAGACTGTTTAGTAGCAGTTCTGTTTGAATGTACAATTCAGTTTGTCGTGTTTGTAAGAGATAAAAGAGGCGAGCGTTATTAAGAGCCGCAGTTATGAAACAGGAACTGCTTCTATTACTTTTAAGAGTAAGCGCGACATGCAACAGCTCTTAAACCAACGTCCTCCCAAAGTAATGAGTAAGAAAGCAGGAAAAACTTCTGTAATAAGTACTTCTGTTTCTTACCTTTTTAGTGGATAAAAATTTCACTGAGTCACGCTATTCCGCGTTGCAGCTGAATGTCTGTCTTTTTTTATGTCTCAAAGGCTTTTGATTGTGTAAAACATGGAATTCTTCTGGATAAGCTTAAGTATTGTCGCATGAGTGAGACAGTGCACCAGTAGTTTAATTGATATATAACTGGAAGAGTGCATAGCTTTGAAATAAAGAGTTCACATAATTTTCAAAAGTCAGTAGATTTCTCAAAGTGGGGAGTAATCAAGAACGGGGTCCCACAGAGTCCAGTCTCAAGATGCAAAACTAGTTCTTTCTGCTGAGGATACAAGTAAAGTTACCACACCCAACAAACAAGGCAATTATTAATACCGGCCTTTGGAAAATTATTAAGTGAGTCTCTGCAAGTGGAGTGTCATTGAAATTTGGTAAAACGCATTGTATACCGTTCTAATTAGTAAACGGAGCAACACGATTAATACATGTACACTTTGAACGTAAGTCTGTAGCTAAGGCAGAATATTCAAAGTTTCTGGGTGTGTGCGTTAATGAGAGATTGAATTCGAAGAAATACATTGATGATCTGCTAAATCGTTTGAGTTCAGCTACTTATTCTATTAGAACTATTACAAATTTTGACCTTAAACATACGTGTAAGCTAACTTACTATGCCTGTTTTCATTTACTGCTTTTGTATGGCATCATATTTTGGGGTAATTCTTCATCAAGGGAAGAAGTATACGTGGCAGATAAGTGTGTAATCAGAATGACAGCTAGAGCTCACCCAAGATCATCTTGCAGACATTTAATTAAGGTACTCTGGACATTCATTGTAGCTTCATGCATTTATAGTATAGAGGCCATGTTGCTCCGAAACTAAGGGGAAAATCGAAAATGTTTTCATAGATAATCTGCAGTGTTCATGAGGGGACAAAGAGAGTGATAATAACTCGTCTTTAATATGCCATTCTCAGTCCTTTTTGAAGATCAAATTACTTTTCTAAAATCAGATAATGTATCTTTCCTACAGAACTGGGAAGGGCATTCAATTGTAAGTATAAGAGTTGTAGCAAATTTATCCGCTAGGGGTGATAGGCGAAATGATATTGTAAAATGGCAGGAACTATGCCCCTTACATGAAGTCATCAAAGATCATCTAACGTTGAGCGAACAGTAGGACTGAACAAAAATGACTGACAAGGCACAATGCATCTTGTAGAGGGTATAGTATGGACATATTGGAATAATTAATGTTGGGTGATGGTTTTAAAGTAATTCACACAACAGGAAAATTTTGTGGAAATGCGTCGATTAACTGGAGGTAGTTTATCCCAGGGAAGTAGTCAAGTTGACCGTGGCCGGGTGGGGAGAGGCAAAGGGAAGCGACATTAGGCAGCTTAGGGCGACTCAAGCTCTGAGAAAGAAGTAACGGGGCGCGGCCTTCAGCTGCCTTAAGATGAGTGACAGTGAGTGGGTGGTTGACCCCATTCTGGTGTACCGGGAAGCAGACGGAGAACTTGTACGCCTGTTGATAAATGCCCATCATTCCGTTTTCAGTGAATCATGCGAGAAAGCTGCGCAAAGCTACGGTGGAGCGGTCAACAGAGGCCGAAATATGCATGTTCCTGACTATAGCAACTTCACGCTGAATTCACGGTCCACAGAGTCTGAAGTAAATCAGGTGAAGAGCGACAGAATGAAATGCACCGGCCTCTGATGCGAACTTAGGACTGAAGAATTTGAAGTACTCTCCTGGGAGTCAGAATTCCGGAAAAACTGGTGTTTTGTGCAGACGCTAACCTTGATGGGTGGCCTGGGAGGAGCTAAATAGCAGAAGTTGAGAGGAAGGGAAATTTTGTGGGAATTTGTTCACTTCCCAGAAGTGATGCATAATTAATGCGACTTGCGCTGCAATTGGCGTAAGTGATTTTGCTGGAGGGGAAACCGAGGCGAAGAATGGACTGGGAGAAGTCTCCGTACAGGTCTTCCGTTCCCAGCTCGCCTAGAGTGCGGACGTGGCGTTCTTTACTCATCTTGCCTGAGAAAGAGTGAACATCTCTGCAGTTTAGGACTTAGCAAATGGAACGATTGAGCTTGGAGATAGGAAGTTTTGTTTCAGCTATGTACTGAGAAAGATAGCTAGGAGTGAATAGAAGAGCGCAGCCTTGCAGCACCACGAGGTCGGCCGACGTCCGCAGAACAACGCCGCTCCGCCACGCTGTATTCGGTGATACTGCGACCGCTCCCGCCACTGATTAATTTGTTGGATCACGTCGGCAAAGTTTCCTCGAGGGTTTCATGGGCCGTGTATTGTAGAATTCTTCTCGCACTTCGCATTACGCCTGGGTCAGTCGATAGGAATTACTTTAGAGTTATCGCGCTTTACTCCACGCAAACGCAATTTATTACCACTGCCTGGTAGGAGGGTCATGTAACGTGATGATTAAAGGTCCTGAGTTAAAATAAATTTGTGATAATCGACTGCATCTGTTTCCAATCAAGTAGTTGAAATCCCAAGTCACTTTCTTAATTAATTTGATGTTCAACATTTGCATCTGTTATTCAATAGCTGAATATAACATCACTGTGCACCCCTTTTTAGTTAAAAGTGATCAATTCTGAATCAATTAATGTCAACACTGCCACCGCAGTTCAATCAGGAGTCATAGGGCCTTATTACTTTCTTTACGTTATCCGATATTGCGGCAGTTTTGCACTCTCTGTTGATCTGTTAGTCAATTACCTGGGGTGAATACACGCCAAAACCAGAGAAGTGACAGGTGGGGTGTTACAATATTGGACAAATAAATGCTTTTTACACAGACTTTGACTTTATTGGCGTCCATTTACACACAATACGTACAGTACTTGTACATTGCATAACCATAATTCATGTTCATATTACAAAAAGTTTCAGTTTGGTAAATGCTCAATGGCCATTACCTTCGATGCATTTCCGAAAATACGCTTCGAAGGACATTCGAAAACACCTCAACATTTCTTTGCTGACTCCTGTTCGACATCTCTAATTAGCTAACATAAATTTTCAGGTGTGGTTAGCATTTCTTGACAAACTTTGTCCGTAATGTACCCCCATAACAAAAAGTCAGAAGACGTGAGATCTGGGGTGCGAGAAGGCTTATGGACACGCCCTCTACGTCCTATCAATCGATCTGGATAATCTCGGTTTAGTATTTCTCGAGCTATAACTAATGAGATGGGTAACCATCGTGTTGATACCACAGGGCACTCTGTTCCACAAGGGGCACATCTTCAAGAAACGCTGGACCACAATGCAGTTGCGACCACAAGGCAGTTGCTGTTAGGCTCAATACCGTAACACCTACAACCATCAAAAAGAAACGCCAAGTATATCTATTTAAAAAAGCTGATAAAAATGCCCTTAACGCCTTTTTAAGAGACAATCTTCACTCCTTCCGATCTGATCATGTAAGTGTAGAAAAGTTGTGGAGTGTTTTCAAAGAGAAAGCATCAACAGCAACTGAGAGACATTTACCACATAAATTAATAAGTGATGATACTGATTCCCCATGGTACACAAAACGGGTCAGATCGTTGTTGCAGAAGCAACGAAAATGGCTTGCCAAATTTAAAAGAACGCAAAATCCACAAGATCGGCAAAGTTTTACAGATGTTCGAAATATGGCGCGTACTTCAATGCGAGATGCTTTTAATAATTTCCACAACGAAATTCTGTCTCGAAATCTGGCAGAAAACCCAAAGAGATTCTGGTCACACATAAAGCACACCAGTGGCAAGACACAGTCAATACCTTCACTGCGCGATAACAACGGTGAAGTCACTGACGACAGTGCCACTAAAGCAAAGCTATTAAACACGGTTTTCCGAAACTTCTTCACCAAAGAAGACGAAGTAAGTATTCCTGAATTCTAATCAAGGACAACTGCCAAGATGGGAAACATAGAAGCTGATATCGTCGGTGTAACAAAGCAGCTTAAATCACTTAATAAAGGCAAGGCCTCCCGTCCAGATTGTATACCAGTCAGGTTCCTCTCAGAGTATACTGATAAAATAGCTCCATATTTAGCAATTATATACAACCACTCGCTCACAGAAATATCCGTACCGAAAGACTGGAAAATTGCTCAAGTCACACCAATACCCAAAAATGGAAGTAGGAGTAACACGCTGAATTACAGACCTATGTCACTAACGTCGATTTGCAGTATGGTTTTAGAACATATACTGTATTCGAACATTATGAAGTACCTCGAAGAAAACGATTTATTGACATATAGTCAGCACCGATTTAGAAAATACCGTTCTTGTGAAATACAACGAGCTCTTTATACTCATGAAGTAATAAGTGACATCAACAGGGGATGTCAAATTGCTTCCATATTTTTAGATTTCCAGAAGGCTTTCGACACCGTTCCTCACAAGCGTCTTCTAATCAAACTTCGTGCCTACGGAGTATCGCCTCAGTAGTGCGACTAGATTCGTGATTTCCTGTCAGGAAGGTCACAGTTCGTAGTAATAGACGGAGTCATCGAGTAAAACAGAAGTAATATACGGCGTTCCCCAAGGAACTGTTATAGGCCCTCTATTGTTTCTGATCTACATTAACGACATAGGAGACAATCGGAGTAGCCGTCTTAGATTGTTTGCAGATGATGCTGTCATTTACCGTCTTGTAAAGTTATCAGATGATCAAAACGACTTGCAAAATAATTTAGATAAGATATCTGTATGGTGCAAAAAGTGCAATTGACCCAAAATAAAGAAAAGTGCGAAGTTATTCACATGAGTACTAAAAGAAATCAGAATTATTTCGATTACGCGATAAGGCACACAAATCTGAAGGCTGTAAATTCAACTAAATACTTACGAATTAAAGTTACAAATAACCTAAATTGGAACGATCACATAGATAATATTGTGGGTAGAGCGAACCGAAGACTGCGATTCATTGGCAGAAAACTTAGTAGGTCAACAGGTCTACCAAAGAAAGTGCTTACACTACGTTTGTCCGCCCTATTCTGGAGTACTGATGTGCGGTGTGGGATCCGCATCAGGCGGGACTGACGGATGACATCGAAAAAGTACAAAGAAGGGTAGCTCGTTTTTTACTATCGCGATACGGGGCAGCTAGTGTCACAGACATGATACGTGAATTGGAGTGGCAATCATTAAAACAAATGCGTTTTTAGTTGCAACGGGATCTTCTCATGAAATTTCAGTCAAAAGTTTTCTCCTCCGATTGCGAAAACATTCTGTTGGCACCCACCTACATAGGGAGAAATTATCATCACGATAAAATAGGAGAAATCAGGGCTCGCACGGAAAAATGTAAGTGCTCGTTTTTCCCGCCTGCCGTTCGAGAGTGGAGCGCCTAGAGAGACAGCATGAAGGTGGTTCATTGATCCATCTACCAGGCACTTTATTGTGAATAACAGAGTAATCACGTAAATGTAAATGTAGATCTAGATGAAAAACTTTCCTGCCTAAAGTTTACCTTAAGTGAAATGCGATACCATGATACATAATCCCAAAATTCCATTGACCGATAATATGTACTATTTCGGTTCACTTGCGCATGACTGGTTAATGTCGCATCATCAGAAAATAAAATGTTTGAAAACGTACGATTTTTATTTTGTACGAGAGACCACAGGCAAAATTGAAACGCTTCTGGAAATCATCCCCATCAAGGGCTTGATGTGTACTAATGTGACATGGATAGAATTTATTACCCTTAAATATTCGAAGAACGCTCCCTTGCAAAATTCCCGAATAACTTGTCAGTTGATGGGAACTCACGTGAGGATTAACGGCAACTGCAGCTAATGTTGCGACCTACGAACTTTCTCCAGTATCAGTTCTTCTTCGATTATGATTTCTTTGTCTGACTTCTCCCGATTCAGAAAATAAGTTCGAAAGTTGCTGAAAATTTTTTTACAGATGATTGTACCTTTCCAAGGTACCGTACTCCTTGTAAGTTGAAAGCTGCTCTAGCGTTCTTACGAGCTTCGCCATAAATTAAAATCATATTTATTCTCTCGTTAATTGTGTATCGAACATCCATGATTACAAAACGAAGTGGAGTTCACTGAGAACAGAAGGTAATGTTCTTATGAGGTTTAAATTGTCACTAGATAAACTCGTACCAATGTCAAAACAACTATAAAAAAAGAAAAATAAGTATCGTTTTGGGAATACAAATAAAAGACAACCGATCAAGCTTGCGTAAAGAAATGAATTTCCTTCGTCGAATAACAGTAACAAAATGAAAATAGAGAGAGAGGCAAGTCATAGTGAGTGCAAGCCATTTGCTGTCTTATTGGACCAGTATTACATCACCTATCACCTCTAGCGGATAAATGTACTACAACTTATTTACTCAAAACTGAATGCCCTTTCCATTCCCGCAGAAGAAAGTAAACCATCCCATTTGAGAAAAGTAATTTGACGCTGAAAAAGTATTGGGAATGCTCCTTCAAACACGACATACAGTTACTTTCCTATGTCCACTTATAAATATTGCAAATTTTGCATGAAACCATTTTAGAGTTTCCTCTTCGTTTCAGAGCAAAGATGCCTCACTATATATACATATACACTCAAGAAATTTATTATTAGTAACCTAACTTAGTTCAAAAGCAATAGCAATGTGTATAGCTACAATACTAGGAGAAAGGCTGATCTGGCACAGAAAGGGGTGAATTATGCAGCCCCAAAACTCTTTGATCAGTTACCAGACACCATCAAAGTGTGACAGAGAGCCAACCACCATTTAAGAAAAATTAAAAGCATTTATGAAGGACAGGTCCTTCTACACAATACATGAATTTTTGGGTGCTAATGTTTCAATTATTGAAACAAATATTGAATTATGTCATGTAAAGAAACCTTTGTTAAATTGACACTTTCCACATCAAGTGTCGTATTCATGGTCTACGGAACAAGTATTAATCTAATCTACAATAACATTTTTCACACAGAAATCTTTTCACAAATTCCACTGAAATTTAAGCACGTAATATTTTATGGAAACCGGTCTTGTAGTGTCCCTATTTTCCATCAGTAAATGGATGCAAGGTATAGAATATGTTTCTTCTTTTGCATCTTTAACTTTATGACCTGTGAAAACGTCCTGGTAGATTAAAACTGTGTGCTGGACTGAGACTCGAACTCGGGTCCCGAGTTCGAGTCTCGGTCCAGCACACAGTTTTAATCTGCCAGGAAGTTTCATATCAGCGCACACTCCCTTGCAGAGTGAAAATATCATTCTGGGAACATCCCCCAGGCTGTGGCTAAACCGTGTCTCCGCAATATCCTTTCTTTCAGGAGTGCTAGTTCTGCAAGGGTCACAGGAGAACTTCTGTAAGGTTTGGAAGGTAAGAGACGAGGTACTGGCAGAAGTAAAGCTGTGAGGACGGGGCGTGAGTCGTTCTTGGGTAGCTCAGTGGTAGAACACTTGCCCGCGAAAGACATAGGTCCCGAGTTCGAGTCTCGGTCCAGCACACAGTTTTAATCTGCCAGGAAGTTTCATATCAGCGCACACTCCCTTGCAGAGTGAAAATATCATTCTGGGAACATCCCCCAGGCTGTGGCTAAACCGTGTCTCCGCAATATCCTTTCTTTCAGGAGTGCTAGTTCTGCAAGGGTCACAGGAGAACTTCTGTAAGGTTTGGAAGGTAAGAGACGAGGTACTGGCAGAAGTAAAGCTGTGAGGACGGGGCGTGAGTCGTTCTTGGGTAGCTCAGTGGTAGAACACTTGCCCGCGAAAGACATAGGTCCCGAGTTCGAGTCTCGGTCCAGCACACAGTTTTAATCTGCCAGGAAGTTTCATATCAGCGCACACTCCCTTGCAGAGTGAAAATATCATTCTGGGAACATCCCCCAGGCTGTGGCTAAGCCATGTCTCCGCAATATCCTTTCTTTCAGGAGTGCTAGTTCTGCAAGGATCACAGGAGAACTTCTGTAAGGTTTGGAAGGTATGAGACGAGGTACTGGCAGAAGTAAAGCTGTGAGGACGGGGCGTGAGTCGTTCTTGGGTAGCTCAGTGGTAGAACACTTGCCCGCGAAAGGCATAGGTCCCGAGTTCGAGTCTCGGTCCAGCACACAGTTTTAATCTGCCAGAAAGTTTCATATCAGCGCACACTCCGCTGCAGATGAAAATCTCATTCTGGTTTATGACTTGTATTTAGTAGGAAACAAGATCTAAAAGCCGTTGCTGGTGTTGTCCTACAAACAGTTCAGCCTTTAACATTTCTGGGGTGGTTCTAAACTGGGAGATTCTGTACTAAGGTACTCAGATATCTACTATATATATCACTCATCAAATATATAAAGACAATCCTTCACGAACAATTTAAGAATTGCTTGAAGATCAGCTTTCAACAACCTTTGCCGCAACATTTGCCCTACCTTCCCGCTTCTTACGTCACCAATAAGAGAAGGAATCGATGCACATTACTTAAACAGTTTCCCAGGTATATAAAATGGACCGGAAACCCATAGAAACTGTGGCAACATTCGCATGTTTGTCTGCTTAATCTTGTGTTATTTAATTGCTTAATTACTTGTGTGGTACAAATTATTATTTTCTAACATGTCCTGTTACATGGCCCCCGTACGAGCCGCGTCTTACACTCGTGACGTTGTCAGTATCTCAACATATGCAATGAAATTTACATATTTACTTTCTGAATATGGTAGCTACAGTTTTTTATAACTTATTTTCTCTTAGATTCTGTGTCATGATATTCACTATGGACTGATTAATAAGCGGATGCGTTAGGGTACATAATTTGATAATCCCCCCGTCTGAGCGGTCTATTCTACGTTTAACTATTAATTGAATCTCAGACAAAAAAGGACACATCACGCAGCCATTATCCCAATTGGACAGAAATTGGTAGATGTTATGTGGATATACAGACAAACATGTGACTACAACTTCAGAATAATTGGATGATTTTTTCAAGAGAAACAACATCATAAACTGAGCAAGTCAGTAACGCGTTGTTCCACGTCTGGCCATTCCGCAAGTAGTTATTAGACTTTCCACAGTATAGGGTTATTGTTCTTCTGAGGGATGTGGTGCCATATTCTGTCCCCATGGTGCGTCAGATCGTAAAAACCCCGGGGTGGTTAGAGTGCCCTGCCGATAATGCTTAAAACGTACTCAGTTGGGGAGAGGTACGGCTACCTCGCTGGACAGTTCAGAGTTTGGCAGAAATGAAAACAAGCAATAGAAACTGTCTTCTGTGCTGGTGGGTATTGTTGTTGTTGTTGTTGTTGTTGTTGTTGTTGTTGTTGTCTTCAGGGTATAATGGTGCTGAAATGTACGCCCAGGTTGGCTTGCCATGAAGGGCAACGAAACTGGGCGCAGATTTACCGCTGCGCTGTAAGGATGCGATGCACGACAGCCAAAGTGATCCTGCTATGAAAAGAAATGGCATCGCAGCTCACCTCTCTTGGCTGCTTGGCGACAGTAATGTGGTACCCCACCGCTGATCAGGGCGTCTCCAGACACATCTTCACCGGTGATCAGCGCACATTTCGAAACGGGACTCATCACTTAAAACAATTCTACTACAGTCAATAAGATTTCAGGGCGAAGACTTGCCTGGAGAGGCCCCATACTGCTGTGGGATATGGTTCAAATGGCTGTAAGCACTATGGGACTTAACATCCGAGGTCATCAGTCGCCTAGAACTTAGGACTACTTAAACCTAACCAACCTAAGGACGCCACACACAACCATGCCCGAGGCAGGATTCGAACCTGCGACCGTAGCAGCAGCGCGGTTCCGGACTGAAGCGCCTAGAACCGCTCGGCCACAGCGGCCGGTAGCGGTGCGATTCCAATCTTCCTGTCACCCGTTGCATGACCCGACAGTCATGAGTGATGATGTGTGCTGCCATTCAATTTCATGACAGAACCCTTACAGCACAATATTACGTCCACGATATTCTACGCCCTGTTTTATTATCCTTCGTGGTAAGTTGTTCTGGGCTTACATTTCAGCTAGACAATGCCTGCTCGCAAACGGCGAGAGTTGCTAGTCTTCGTGCTTCCAAAACTCTACATTTTAGCAAGATCCACGGATCGCTCTCTATTTGAGAACTTGTCGAACATTATAAGAGGGGCCCTCCAACCATCTCGCGAGTCCGACGATCCAACAGGCCAGTTGAATTTGGCACGATACACCCCAGGGGGATCAATCAGCGCTAAGCCGAAGAACTGCCTGCATATGGGCCAGAGGCGGAACAACACGTTATTAGAATTATATATTAATACCATCAGTTGCTGGCGGACGTTGATATATATCAACGGGGGCAGTTGAAAATGTATGCCCCGCCCGGGACTCCAACCCGGGATCTCCTGCTTACAAGGCAGACGCTCTATCCGTCTGAGCCACCGAGGGCACAGAGGATAGTGTGACTGCAGCGGCTATCTCGCGCACGCCTCCCGCGAGACACACATTCTCACCCTATATTTCCACACACTACATTCGTAGTGTCCCTACCCAACACACTCATTACTCGTGGAAGACACTCTTACCAAGTCCCGTAAGAGTTCGGTTAATATGTGTGCAACTGCACAGAAGAATAAGGTCATGGCCGGTATCGCCGGAACTATATACTTATATGGATATGGTGTCTGGCCGGCCGGATTGGCCGAGCGGTTCTAGGCGCTACAGTCTGGAACCGCGCGACCGCTACGGTCGCAGGTTCGAATCCTGCCTCGGGCATGGATGTGTGTGATGTCATTAGGTTAGTCAGGTTTAAGTAGTTCTAAGTTCTAGGGGACTGATGACCTCAGAAGTTTAGTCCCATAGTGCTCAGAGCCATTTGAACCATTTTCTTTATGGTGTCGAACTTTCGTACATGTCCGGACATGACGTGACATACAATTACAACACGTTATTGTCTTTCCTAATTTTTTGGCGCTCTTTCTCTCGAATAAATGAGCCAATTTTCAAAAATTGTATTGATTTATTTGTCTGTACAAGTGACGCACATATCCCGATTTCCGTTTCATTAGCATAATTTCTCCGTGGTGTCTTTATCCTTTTTTTTCCTTAGTGTGTGTTATTGAAACTATGTGACTAATGTCTGTCCATCATGTTACAGTTTTCAGATGCCTCTTCTAGTGCACGCCACCATAGCTTTGACTCTGTAGATTAGTGTCTTTGAATAGGCCTTTTCAAAGTCTCCTGACTTGCTCCAATGAATATTGATGAAGAGGAACATTATGACCATCTGCTTAATACCGAGTTGGTCCACCTATGGAATAAAATATAGCAGCGTTTCTGCGTGGTAGGGTTCGTCACGTCCTAAGTAAATTTCCGGAGGTATGTGCCACCAGAAGTATACGCACATGTGGCTCAATTTCCATAAACTATGTATGGGTCGGTTGTGTGTGGGCAAAGAGCTGGCGCTCTTTAGTGTCTCATATGTGTCCCATCGGGTTCAGATCACGTGAATTTGGTGGCCAAGCCATCCTTGTGACTTCACTGTCATCTTCCATTTGTACCGTTAATTGTTGTTAAACTGAACCGTAGCAGCTGTCGAATAGTACAACCTGTTTCACAACACTAAAGATCCTTCATCATGTAAATAAACTAGTTAATTTGTATGTGACTGATGATGTACCTTTAGAGCTGCGAAACCGGTTGTAGTGACAAAGGATTAATCAATAGCGGCTGTGGGTTTGTTTAAAAGGAATGCTTCCTTACGGGGCTGACTTCAGTATATATGTGGTGCAACAGTAGCATCATTCTGATCTTGTTACACCGAGGGTTATCCTGTTGAAGATGCCATTGCTGTCGGACAAGATACCAAGCATGAAAGGAATCACGTCGTCCACAATAATGTAGTCCACTTCTGTAATGGCGTCGTCGATTACTACAGTCGGTCTCTTGGAAGCCCTAATGAATGTCACTTGAAGCACAATACTGCCTCCACCATTGTGCATCCGTAGCACGGTGCTGTTTCCAGCAGCCGTTTATCGATATGGTGTAACCAGAAATGTCATTCATCGGACCGGGCGACACATTTCCGTTAACCTACGGCTTTGAATTATCCCTACGACCAGTGCAATTATAACTGACGATGTCTTTGGGGTAACATGAGAACAAATAGGCGTCGTACGTTGAGGAGCCACGTGTTCAACAATGTGTGCGAAACCGTGTGCTCTGAACCACTTGTGCCTGTGACAGATCGCCACCTATCCTGCTTAACCCATCGGGCGGGCTAACCTCTGAGATCATCGTCGTGTCTAACACACATTGAATCGCCCCACTATTTCCTGAGATTGAATACTCCTACCTCCAATCCTTAGATCTAAAATACAGCGAAAATTGTTCAATCTGTCCCCAACAACTATGTCTCCTGTGTGCTAATTTTATTGTTTACACCTTACAACACTTTACAAATGCAAGAGAACAAATTGGGTTCATTACTGTAGCATTGTCCCGTAGATTATGAGAGAACAATTCCTTATTCCTCCGCGCAAGAGACTCAAATTCCGAATGGAACATCCGAAGCAGATGGCGCAAAGGAGATGCAAATTCCGGGCAGTTGCCTACCGCCAGAGAGAATAGGAACTGCATTAATTAGTCTTAATTAAGCTGAACGGCCTAGTCGGCGCTGCAAGCAAAATAATTAGGCTGTTAATCATTTGTGACGGCGCGGAAAAACTCAAATATCGTTACTGCAGCGGCGATTGCAGGAGGACAGATACCAAGTGTAATTAGCTCCCAGTTGGAACTTCGCAAGAAGCGGAATTAAACGACGGCACGGACATAAATCTGGCGAGCCGGAGAACGGGAACGACAAAGTGGAGATAACTGTACATCACAGCGACGAAATTTTAACGTCAACCAACTCGGCAGCAGGGATCTTGAAGACTGAATGAATTAAGAATTTCCCAAAAGAATTACTGTTTCACGAGAAACTTTGTCGAAAAAAATAGAAACCGTGAGACACTATATCTGAAAAAGTTTAGTTCTGTGGGAAAGTTTTTGAAACTACTATCAGTTTTATACTCTTTAATTTCGACTATCGATATGCCTCAGAACATTTTATGGGTGTTCGACTGTCGAGAATAAACATGTCACTTAACGCTTGTAAAACTTAGGATAGCCAATTGCTATAACCTCCTGAAAACCTGTTTCTAATTTCGATATGAAGAAATCGGAAACAATTATCTTATTGTTGCTATTAGTTATGTTAGTGAAACACTATGCAGTCCACCTCACACGCACTTCAACGGCAATTTCATACTAAATATAGCGGGGGCGTGCGAGCTGCAAGTGCTACACTCTATCGGATGGTCTTGCAACAGTCTTGAAGGAGTGAATGCTTACGCATAAACCAGCGAGCTACTTTAGAAATGATTCACTTTAGAGCTTCAGGCTCTAGGAAAGGTAATTGTCACTGTTCTTTGATTGGTTGTAAAGTCGCGTATAGGATCTCTCTTCCTGAAACTTTCTCCTTTCCAAATTAATAGCAACGCTCAACTAGACGGAAAGCGTGCATTATAGACTTGAAAAGGAATGCAGCTGATCGTAAGCAATGGACTTCTACAAAAGAGCCTCGCGTTTGTAACCGTCATTTGATCGGTGGTGAGACTACAAAAGAACCTGACAGTCCAGGATGTGTACAGAGGACGCACATGACACCAAAAGTAACTTGGCTTGTCGTTGCAACAAATGGTGTTACTGCCACATACAAAAAGAGAAACGGGAGGAAGCAGGAAAGAATTAATCTGCAGCGAACCACAATGATGTACTTCTTTGTGAATCTAAATCATCCCAATCAAGTACTTAGACAGATTACAGTAATCTAAATCATTCTAATAGCATACGCATATTCCTTTATAGTTTCAAAGGTATCTGTGAGGTGGATGTGCTTAAGGAAACCAAACAGCTAAGTTCATCAATATTCTATACATCCTCCCCTTCTATACAGGGTGGTCCATTGATAGTGACCAGGCCAAATATCTCACGAAATAAGCGTCAAACGAAAAAACTACAAAGAACGAAACTTGTCTAGCTTGAAGGGGGAAACCAGATGGCGCTATGGTTGGCCCTCTAGATGGCGCTGCCATAGGTCAAACGGATATCGACTGCGTTTTTTTCGATAGGAAAACCCATTTTTATTACATATTTGTATAGTACGTAAAGAAATATGAATGTTTTAGTTGGACCACTTTTTTGGCTTTGTGATAGATGGCACTGTAATAGCCACAAACGTATAAGTACGTGGTATCATGTAACATTCCGCCAGTGAGGACGGTATTTACTTCGTGATACATTACCCGTGTTAAAATGGACCGTTTACAAATTGCGGAAAAGGTCGATATCGTGTTTATGTATGGCTATTGTGATCAAAATGCCCAACGGGCGTGTGCTATGTGTGCTGCTCGGTATCCTGGACGACATCATCGAAGTCTCCGTACCGTTCGCAGGATAGTTTCGTTATTTAAGGAAACAGGAAGTGTTCAGCCACATGTGAAACGTCAACCACGACCTGCTACAAATCATGATGCCCAAGTGGGTGTTTTAGCTGCTGTCGCGGCTAATCCGCACATCAGTAGCAGACAATTTGCGTAAGAATCGGGAATCTCAAAAACGTCGGTTTTGAGAATGCTACATCAACATCGACTGCACCCGTACCATATTTCTATTCACCAGGAATTGCATGGCGACGACTTTCAACGTCGTTTACAGTTCTGCCACTGGACACAAGAGAAATGACGAGACGATCACAGATTTTTTTGCACGCGTCCCATTTAGCGACGAAGCGTCGTTCACCAACAGCGGTAAAGTAAACCGGCATAATATGCACTATTGGGCAACGGAAAATCCACGATGGATGCGACAAGTGGAGCATCAGCGACCTAGGCGGGTTGAAGTATGGTGCTGCGTTATGTGAGGAACGATAATTGGCCCCCACTTCATCGATGGCAATCTAAATGGTGCAATGTATGCTGATTTCCTACGTAATGTTCTACCGATGTTACTACAAGATGTTTCACTGCATGACAAAATGGCGATGTACTTCCAACATGATGGATATCCGGCACATAGCTCGGGTGCTGTTGAAGCGGTATTGAATAGCATATATCATGACAGGTGGATTGGTCGTCGAATCATGGCCCGCACGTTCACCGGATCTGACGTCCCCGGATTTCTTTCTGTTGGGAAAGTTGAAGGATATTTGCTATCGTGATCCACCGACAGCGCCTGACAACATGCGTCAGCGCATTGTCAATCCATGTGTGAACATTACGGAAGGCGAACTACTCTCTGTTGAGAGGAATGTTGACGGACACCATTTTGAGCATTTATTGCATTAATGTGGTATTTATAGGTGATCACGCTGTAACAGCATGCGTTCTCAGAAATGATAAGTTCACAAAGGTACGTGTATCACATCGGAACAACCGAAATAAAATGTTCAAACGTACCTTCATTCTGTATTTTAATTTTAAAAACCTACGTGTTACCAACTGTTCGTCTAAAACTGTGAGCCATATGCTTGTGACTATTACAGCGCCATCCATCACAAAGCGAAAAAAGTGGTTCAACAAAACTTTCATATTTCTTTACGTATACACGAATATGTAATAAAAAATGGGGGTTTGTATTTTTAAAAAAATAACGCAGCCAATATCCGTTTGACCTATGGCAGCGCCATCTAGCGGACCAACCATAGAGCCATCTAGTTTCCCCCTTCAAGCTAGACAAGTTACGTTTTTTGTAGTTTTTTCGTTTGATGCTTATTTCGTGAGATATTTGGCGCGGTCACTATCAATGGACCACCCCGTATGTCCCTCCCACATCCCCTTCACCACTCCTCTTAGTGTTTAAGGAAACCAAACAGCTAAGTTCATCAGCATTCCTTACATCCCCCCCTCTCTGCCCTCGTGGATGAAGAAGTGTACCCAGCGCATCTGCACGTTAAGGAAGTTCTGTGTGCAAGCATGAGAAAGTATTCTAAATGTTTGCTTGACGTATATCTCAGGCGGAACATGGGTACCAATCCGGCACTTACCTAGTGGGATGTGGAAAACCGACTAAAAACCACATCCAGGTTCGCCAGCACACCGACCACTTCTTAATCTGTCAGGAGGATTCGATTCGGGTCTGGCGTATTTCCCTGTCGCGGAAGCGGTCGCGTTAGCATTCTCGGTTCTGAGGTGGAAGTTGATACACATTTGTAACGGTAAGGCAGGCCGGAGTGGCCGAGCGGTTCTAGGCGCTTCAGTCCGGAACCGCACTGCTGCTACGGTCACAGGTTCGAATCCTGCCTCGGGCATGGATTAGTGTGATGTCCTTAGGTTAGTTAGGTGTAAATAGTTCTTTCTAGGGGACTGATGACCTCAGAAGTTAAGTCCGATAGTGCTCAGAGCCATTTTTTTGTGACGGTAAGGGGGTGGAAAAATAGTGTTAAGATTGTTGCGTAAGGAATGGTTGTGGTGTTAAAGCTGAGTTATTACAACGTAACATGTTTCAAGGCTACATATGTATAAAAAATTATGAATAAACACTCGCTGTCGCAGATGTTACATGACTGAAAGTAATTCATGTTTTACTGGAAGGATGAACAGGGATAAATCTTGAACAAACTGAATTTCGTTTGTAGAACGATTTCAACTTTAACATAGTCATCATCAGTGTATAGAACAACGGGTAAAGTGACACTGATATTTTATATACTGGTGATATTCTGGGTTGACATCGACCTGCAACAAATTTCAGATTTGCTCGGGACTGATAACTTTTCATCGTTCTTGGGAAACCAATAGTTGCTGCACATTGGGATCTTATGGAATCCAACATGAATCACATTTTATTTTCATTGTTACCCTGTGTTCACCCAAACTGAACATTAAGCAAAGAGAACGTGCCTCTTCTCTCTTAAATGGAAATGACACCAGGAGTTTGTTTTGCTGCACTTTTGGTGTTTTTTAAATATCCTACGGCAGCAATGTCGGCTAATTTCAATTTTATTTTGCACCAGGAGTGGATGTTTTTGCCTAAAAAAATCTACGATGCACAGCATTGTGCCAAATTCATTTAAAAAACGATATACGAATGACATTCCTGTATTACAAAATTACATTAAACATAATTATTTACACTGCTGACTTTGATTTTAATCGCATAAGGTTGCTGATTAGCGCTAGTTGGTGTTAAAAACTGCACTGCGGGACACTTCCTTCCCCAGTAGTACCTGTTTCCTTAAAAAACATTACTGGTTTGAATGTCTGTGCCTTTCCTTATAATGGAAGACCGAAAGTACGACGAGTCCCATTTTACGTTCCAGGCACACAACTGAGGCATGTAATATCGAACACCATAACTAAGACGTGGACCGGAACATCTCTGACACTTGGTCTCTCATTCATTAACTTAGATAATCTTGGAGGGACCGTTTCCGTAGAAAACTGTGAGGCTATTATGTTCCCATCGCTATGTATCTCACGAAGGGATCAGAGGAATAACACAGATAAAGCTACATAAAGAGAAATAGAGACAGCCGTTTTCATTCACTCAGTACCTGAATGGAATAGAAAAGAAAACAGATAAAACTGCCATGCACTTAACAATGGCTTGGGGAATGTACTGTACATCGAAACTTCCTGACTGCACTTCAAATAATGTTACAGCTGCATAGACCTTACCATTTAAAGAGCTTGACGCACCTCAAAATAATGTTGGTAAACCTTGACCGTCAAATTTATATCAGTACATACGTCAAGCTTTATCGATAACTACACCTCGCCATCCCAACTCTACCGAGAAACTTTTGGAACTTGTTCACGGATGTTTCCTGAGAGGTTTTTTGTCAGAAACCTCTGGTTTCTGATGGCTCGTTGCAGAGAAATTGCATTTCGTTGGATTCATTAACCCTATTTACAGTATCTCTGTATGTTTACGTCACTGCAGGTGCCCTAGGTGAGGGCTGTCTGTCTTAGCTGGTCCCGGCGGAGGTTCGAGTCCTCCTTCGGGATGCTGCCTCGGGCATGGATGTGTGTGATGTCCTTAGGTTAGTTAGGTTTAAGTAGTTCTAAGTTCTAGGGGACTTACGACCACAGCAATTGAGTCCCATAGTGCTCAGAGCCATTTGAACCTCCCTCGGGCATGGGTGTGTGTGTTTGTCCTTCGGATAATTTAGGTTAAGTAGTGTGAAAGGTTAGGGACTGATGACCTTAGCAGTTAAGTCCCGTAAAATTTCACACACATTTGAACATTTTTTTGTCTGTCTTGATTGTAAACAAACTTGTTCTGTTTTATCGCGGTACCTACTGTTCAAAACAGTAATGCCCAATTTGCTCTTTTTCGCTCTCAAGACTATATTCAGTATTTCGCGGGTCTGTTTCTGGCTTGTTCCCCGGTAGTTAACGCTGATACACAGAAGTATGGAAAAGATTACTGGTGAACTCTTGGTCGCTAAGCACTTCGTATACTGCATCGCTGAGTATAGTGGAACAGCGCCACGATCACGATATACTGAGCTGTTCTGCAGCGGCGGCAAACCCAAAATCACACAATTTTAAAATACAGAGGTTGTTGTTGCCCCGTGTTTCTGTCTAAACCCGTGGAAATTACATATTACAAGCTTTTTCGTCGTTTTGGAGGTATTTTTATTGAGCACAGAATTTGGGTAATAGATCGAATAAATCATAATAACCGACCACTGTTCCACTATACCAAAATACCAGAATACGACACACCTACTGATACTCCCTCGATGGAGATCTGGCCAATCATGTTTATCATGTTCGTGTTACTTAGGAACGTTTGTAATAGCTATTGATTGTATGACAGGTGCACAACCATGTATTGTAGCACTTCAATGCACATTTCGATTATAACATCATTACAACGGAAGTTCGTCTTACATGAAGACATACCGTCAGATTTTCAGAAAATATCGCTCACAGTTCCGAAGATAGTAAGGTCAGACGTTCGAAATTCTGGGAAAAATAGGGTAAGCTAAAAGAAAAGACGGGTAGTAGATGTAAAAGAACCAAGGGGAAACAATGAGAGTGGAACACCAAGGACAGAGTGCTCTGATTAAAAAGGGTGTACGACAGATATGTATACTGTCGCCCCTACTGTTTGGTCTGTTTCTCGAAGATGCAAGGACAGAAATGAAAAAAAAAGGTACAAGAGTGAGATTCAAATTCAAGGTGGAAGGACATTAATGACAAGATTCGCTGATGACATTGCTATCCTTAATGAAAGTGATGAAGTGTTACAGGCTCTCTTGAATGAAATGAACAGTGCAGTGAGTATAGAATGTCGATTGAGAGTGAACTGAAGAAAGACGAAAGTAATAAGAACAACGAGAAACTTGGGATACTGAAGTAGACGAAGATAAAGAATCCTGCTATCTAGGCAGCAAAATAACGTATGATGGATGGAGTAAGGAGGGCATAAAAAGCAGACTACCACTTGCAGAAAAGGAAATTCCTGGTCAAGAGAAGACTACTAGTATCAAACACAGGCCTTAATTTGTGATAAATTTCTGAGAAAGTACGTCTGGAACACAGCATTGCATGGTAGTGAAATATGGACTGTGGGAAGGCCAGAAAAGAAGAGCGTCGAAGTATCTGGGACGTGGTGCTACAGAAGTGTATTGAAAATGAGGTGCACTGATAAGGCACGAATGAGGGGGCTTTCTGCAGAATAGGCGAAGAAGGGACAGAATGATAGGCCATCTGTTTAACACATTATGGAATGACTGTACTAGAAGAAGATAGAGACTATCGCTTGCGCCTTGGTCCCGCATTGTGCACGGGGTTAGCGTGGTTAAATCGGATTTGGCATGTTAATGTAAAGGGGTGGCCGGATGCCCTTCCTGCCGCCACCCCGTATCCCCCGGGACGGAATCAGAGTACCCCATCTGCTTGCGTCCAGTGGAAATCATGGAAAAGTGCGGATGTGTGTCATATGTCTGTGAGCCGTGTAACTGAGGCGGGACGTGTGCACCAGCCCAGTATTCACCTACAGGGATGTGGAAAACCGCCTAGAAACCGAATCCAGGCTGGCCGGCACACCAGCCCTCGTCGTTAATCCGGCGGGCGGATTCGATCCGGAGTCAGCGCGCCTACCAGAGTCCAGGAAGCAGCGCATTACAGCTCTCGGCTAACCTGGCGCGTAAGACAGAGACTGGAATACATCCAGCAAATAAATGAGGACGAGGCATGCATGTGCTATTTTGATATTCTGCAGGAGAGGAAGAGGAATTCGTGGCGGGCCGTATCAATCCAGTTAGAAAACTGATGACTCAAAAAATAATAAAAATATAAAATAGAAAATTATTGCAACATATCGTAGAGAGAGGTTACGGCGCTTACGAAGTAATACAGGACGGCATTTGTTTAGCAGAAGGCGTAGTTGTGTTCTATTCTCACCTCGCAAAAATAAAATTACCCCGCTAGATGATCCAAAGCAAAACGGCGAATTCCTTCTACACTTCATAGACATATCGGGCGATTAAAAAGGCGGTGTAAATTTTAAAACGTAATAAACCACGGAATAATGTAGCTAGAGAGGTAAAAATTTCGCTGGACAGCGAAACTGCTACCGTGACGGGTGAGTTGAACGCCGATATGTTACATAATCGCATCATCCCCAGCCTGGTTGATAAACACCTGCTGGAACATACGATGTTTATGCAGGATGGCGCTCCACCCCATATTGCTAGACGCGTGAAAGATCTCTTGCGCGCGTCGTTTGGTGATGATCGTGTGCTGAGCCGCCACTTTCGTCATGCTTGGCCTCCCAGGTCCCCAGACCTCAGTCCGTGCGATTATTGGCTTTGGGGTTACCTGAAGTCGCAAGTCTATCGTGATCGACCGCCATATCTGGGGATGGTGAAAGACAACATCCGACGCCAATGCCTCACCATAACTCCGGACATTCTTTACAGTGCTGTTCACAACATTATTCCTCGACTACAGCTATTGTTGAGGAATCATTGTGGACATATTGAGCATTTCCTGTAAAGCACATCATCTTTGCTTAGTCTCATTTCGTTATGCTAATTATTGCTATTCTGATCAGATAAAGCGCCATCCGTCGGACATTTTTTGAACTTTTGTATTTTTTTGGTTCTAATAAAACCCCATGTCTTTCCAAGCATTTGTGTCAATTTGTACCTATCTATCTACATTATTACGTGATTTATTCAGTTTTCAAAGTTACACTGACTTTATGATCACCCGGCATATCGTCTAGCAGCGTGCTACCGTTACGTGGCACGGGAATTGCAATGTGTACAAAGACTGCAGATATGCACCTATAAACAAACAGAAAATTACTACTTATCTTCATTTTTATGGGCACTAATTGAAAGTTTATGATTACATAACATTGTTCAGTAATGACGTTTAGTTAGCTGCTGCACTTGCAGTTCCAGAAAACGCTGTCTTCAAAACAAGGATATCTTAACTCCCTGCCGTAATTTAACTCGTAAAAGGGTACACTGCAATTCAGGGTGGAGAGCCAGAATTGCAGCAAATCTAGTAGTCGGATAGATAGCCCTCGACTTTTTGCGAATATTTCCACGAGGCACTGCCACACGATCCGTATGAAATAGGATGGTGTCTTATCGTGCATAAAGCACAGTCTTTGTGTCTCTGGAAGGGTAGTCGCCTCGAATAGCGCTGGTAATTCATCAGGGCAGATGTTAGTGATCACACCACCTGCCCATCGTCAATATGCAGACGATACACTAGCAATTGATGCAATCCATATAGAGCCAGATCTATTTGAAAGAGTGTGTAATTCGCGGTGAAGAAGTGCTGAAACATGTGATCATCTTGAGACTGCTGCAGTTCTTCGTATTTCCGTGCTTGCCAACAAACATCATAGAAATAAATCTCCAACTACAAGAAAACATAACCACAATAGAAATAGAAGAAATAGATACTGTACTGAAGCTCATCATACAACAAACCTAATTCCCATTTGACAACAAATTTTACTCCCAACAGGGACTACCTATGGGATCCCCAATCAGAGGTCTCCTTGCTGACATTTTCATCAATCAGACATAAAATTAAATCTGTAACAAAATAGTAAAACCATAGCAGCACAAAATAAAATATTGGTATCGACGATACAATTGTAGACGATGTAATCTGCCTAACAGAGGCATCAGAACCTCGTATATAACAACTGCATCCACCACAAACACAGTTCACCATTGAAACACAAACAGATACAGAATTACTATGATACAAAAACTGCAGATAAAATAAACAATAAAAGCCGGCCGTTGTGGCCGAGCGGTTCTAGGCGCTTCAGTCTGGAACCGCGCGACCGCTACGGTCGCAGGTTCGAATACTGCCTCGGTCAAGGATGTGTGTGATGTCCTTACGTTAGTTAGGTTTAAGTAGTTCTGAGTTCTAGGGGACTGATTACCGCAGATGTTAAGTCCCATAGTGCTCAGAGCCATCTGAACCAAACAACAAAATACAGAAACAGAACAGGCAACACATAATCACAGAACACACACACACACAAAAAACTTACGACAAATCAGCAGACAGTAAGAAATAAATGGCACATAATGACTTAAGACAACAAAGTCACACCCAGGTAACCACCATACTAAAGAGACAAGGACTCAGCATAAAGAACTATCAACACAAACGAGAAGAGAGATTTGGAAGAAATACAAGCAACACTGATTAATACAGCCAGTCTCGTATATATCAACTAACTTGCGACTAATGTGAGCCTGTACATGTGAGTCAAACATGCAAGAATTTTAGAACCAGGTATACAGAACACCTCATAGCACTGAAAACCAATTGTTCACATTCGTTATTTGCAGATCACCTAATAGCACAGAATTACCAACCAACATACACTGAAACTGACTTAAAAATCCCTGAAACAAGTAACAGCCTATACCAAAGATTAACAATAGAAGAAAACCGTCACATTCAAAAATCAGTAGCCCAGGGTCAGGAAGTACTAAGCAAATACACTTCAATGTGCAGTAAAACTCTCTTTGCCACAAAAGAAGAACTATACACTTAGCACACACAGAACTGTAAATAATTAGTCCCTAAAGTTAAATTTCCTTCACTGTCTCTCTCCCTGTCTGTCTCTCTCTCTCTCTTTCTCTGTTTTGGAAACACACACACACAAACACACACACACACACACACACACACACACACACACAAAATAAGCACCACAAATGTCAAAAACACTTCAGATCCGCACGCCACGTCGCAGACAAACACGCCAAGGAAATATCAACACTACAATGCCACAATAACACGTAATGGCGACGAAAACCCTATGCTAGGCGAACAAATCGTAAGAAATGCATGTGTATGGGGAAAAGAGAGAGAAATAAGCATGTTACTTCGACACAAACAATTTAAAAAAGCACCATTAAATCAGAAACTGTAAGTAACACGCTCATTAACACGATACACAGTGATTCTCTGTCGGAAATGCATAATAAACACAAAAATAAAACAATGTTTTGCTGTTTACAGATGGAGTGCAGTAGACTGCGTAGTAGCCCTAGAGCTATTATAAATATCCATAGTTTCAAAAAATGGTTCAAATGGCTCTGAGCACTTTGGGACTTAACATCTGTGGTCATTAGTCCCCTAGAACTTAGAACTACTTAAACCTAACTAACCTAAGGACATCACACACATCCATGCCCGAGGCAGGATTCGAACCTGCGACCGGAGCGGTCACGCGGTTCCAGACTGAAGCGCCTAGACCGCACGGCCACACCGGCCGGCTCCATAGTTTCATGTGAGGTATGTAAACAAACGCATACATCTACTTTATTTCCAAATGTAGTACAGAACTGGAAACTTCAGACAAATCGTAAATAAACAACATAGAATGCTTCAACACAATGGTGTGTCTCAAATCTGTACTGTATGCTAACCAATATAAATTTTTTGACAATGATGGATCAAAATTTTGAAAAACACGAGATCTAACACTTTGATGTACCAACTACTTCTTGCAGATTCAGAGATACATATTCTTTCTAATTTTTACACCTCATATACGTAAATAAAAAAAAACTTTTTTCGTTTTTATAACGTATCTATTACAGCAAGCAGTAATGTCAGCTAATGGATTATTTCGTGTATGTCTTCTTTATGCATTTATTCTGGGATTTTTCTACTACAGCCAGCCATTCATTAGTTGTATTTTATATCATGCAGTATCCCACTATTGTAATTAGTTCATGTACACCGTTCAGGTGTTTGTTTATTTCCCTCTCTGCAGTTACGAGAGATGTTTACAAAATAGCTTGTTTTACCAATTAGCCACCAGATGGCGGTATTGTCTTGAAGATTCCGTGACGCACAAGTGACATGGTGTTTCAGTTTTGTGTTGACTATAGCAGAGGACACATGGCAGCCCCTAGTGGCTTGCACCTCTGTTGCATTTTATTTTAATTCTATCTGACGCTGTCAGGTATGACCGCAGCTTTCGTATTTTTTGTATGTTATGCTGTAACATTTAGTTTTAATTTTGTCCGAAGAAGGTGTTCCTTGTGACACCGAAACCTAGGTTACAAATTAGTTGTGTTCGCGACTGAGGGCTGTATTTCTCAAAATTTTGTATAATACAACAGTCGCTGATTGACAGCCATGTTAAAAACCTTAATGATGGATCATTTTACAGCTGGAAAAATTTATATCAGAAGTTTCTTTAAAGATAACGCGTAACAACAATTTTGCCAAGAAACATAAACAAATAACCCCACTGAAAATAGCACAAAAAATGCTGAAACATATCTCGGTGAACCAGACCTACAGACCTTGCAGAAAGCGGAATTCCTCTGCAATGAAGGATGTGTCAGAATGTGTGGTAACGACGTACAGCCCTACCTATAGTCTACAATTCTACATAAGAGACAGATGGGAATAAGAGGACAGAGCGACCTATAGCTCAAAAAGCACTGGTTTTCCGACATATCACTACAGGAAATTTTCTTCTAGTTTCAATCAATATTACCTACTGTACACTTTTTTAACATCGTTAGGAGAAAGGTGAGCTACCGTGGAATTAAGCGTAAACGCTGCTAGTTTTGTGCCAATAGTGGTTCCGAGGAGCAAACGGTGGTCTGGTCTGCCTACAGTTCTTTTTAGTCGTGTGTCCCATTCATTTCGCTCTTTTTTTTTTCTTTTTTTTTTCAACTCTCGCTAGGAAGCGCCGCGTCCTATCACGTGTGTTCACTTCGGCAAATTGGTCCATTTTGCGGTGGCAGTAATTGAATTAATACTCTGGCCAACCCGGAGATTAATTGAAATATATTTGGCAGCGCACATGCGAACCTATTCTGCGCTGGCGTGTGACCGGCCGTTTGGGAAGCTGGCGGCAGAACAATAGGCTGCCGCTGTGCTCTGGCCGCTGCTGCAGAATTGAATTCGTGCAGCATTCGGCCACTGCGGGCGCCCAGGGACACACACTGCGCCAGGGGCAGCCAGGCAGGCCTGCCAGAGCTCCCAGCACAATACGCCGCTTCTGTGTGTGTGTGTGTGTGTGTGTGTGTGTGTGTGTGAGTGCGTGAGGGCGGGGAGGCTACGTGTTGGGAAAGGGGAGGGAGGGTCACACAGGAAGGGAACAGGCGTTACACAGTTGTGAGTAGACCCACGTTCTAGATCGTCACTCTCTATATACTGTCTATACTGTCATTCCCTACGGCTAGCTTTTTCATGCACACATGCACACATACACACAAACAAACACACACACACACACACACACACACACACACACAAATACGCGTTCTAAATCTCTCTTTCTCTCTGTTTCCCATTTTCTTGGCTAAAACCCATTACCTCTCTCATATATATATATATATATATGGTGATCAAAAAGTCAGTATAAATTTGAAAACTGAATAAACCACGGAATAATGTAGATAGGGAGGTACAAATTGACACACATGCTTGGAATGACATGGGGTTTTATTAGAACCAAAAAAATGCAAAAGTTCAAAAAATGTCCGACAGATGGCGCTTCATCTGATCAGAATAGCAATAATTGGGGTAACAAAGTGAGACGAAGCAAAGACGATGTTCTTTACAGGAAATGCTCAATATGTCCACCATCATTCCTCAACAATAGCTGTAGTGGAGGAATAATGTTGTGAACAGCACTGTAAAGCATGTCCGACATGTGAGGCATTGGCGTCGGATGTTGTCTTTCAGCATCCCTAGAGATGTCGGTCGATCGCGATACACTAGCGACTTCAGGTAACCCCAAAACCAATAATCGCACGGACTGATTGATTGCGGACCTGGAAGGCCAAGCATGACGAAAGTGGCGGCTGAGCACACGATCATTACCAAACGACGCGCACAAGAGATCTTTCACGGTCTAGCAATATGGGGTGTTTCTTTCGGTTCTAATAAAACCCCATGTCATTCCAAGCATGTGTGCCAATTTTTACCTCTCTGTCTACATTATTCCGTGGTTTATGAAGTTTTCAAATTCATACTGACTTTTTGATCCCCCTGTATATATGTGTGTGTGTGTTTTAAAATAAATTGCCTGTGAGTGGACCAATATGTAAAGACGGAAAGAAAGGGAGGGGGGGGGGGGGGAGTGGACGTAGGGGCGAGTGGAAACTGCATGTGACCTGAAAAAAGAACAGAATGACACAACGGACAGCAACGTTATGGAATTCTGGTCACTTTTATTTTAAAGCTTTTCATGTTCCATGCGAATTATTTTGTACAAGACGGTACACAGAAGGTCCTGGGTTACAGTAGGACTCTAAATATGACGTACAACGAATAGGTATTTGCTTGAAATAGTATGAACAGAAAAGTACAGCTGATTTCATGTTACAAGAAATACTGTACCGTTTTGAGGAAAAAGATTAAAACATAAAAAATAAGTATGTCAAAAATGGAGATACATGAACATTAATTAAGAGACACTAGGAAATTAGTTGCGGAATATGAGGTCTTGTTATCAACGCAAACAATTAAATAATGAAGAGGTAGTATGTATTAAACAATCAGTTCATGTAAGTACCTCAGGATATTGTGCGGTAAAATAAAGAAGTGCGGTTGAAGCATTTTCACACGAAATGTGCATATAAAAATGCTGGTTAAAAAAATGCTATTGCAAATTTTTGCTCTCACGTAAGTCTCTGGGAATGATTTCCACACTTGGTGCATTAGTACACTTCCACACCCGCGCATTTGCTATAGTTTTTGAATTAATTATTCATTCAGACATAAGTACAGTTTATGCTAGGGAACAAGAATTATTATACTAAAGTCAGTTTTTCATGAAACAGTTCATCACCATTTATTGGCATTGTACTTTTCTTTCACACAGTGAAATTAGCACTGGTGAGACGGTTTATAGTTTTACTTCAACAATAATTTGACTCCGAGCCCCCCCAATAGCAGTAATGTAGGCTGCTATAAACGAAAATTACTCAATCAGTTCGAACAGAACCACACGTCCTACAGTTCTCTTTGTTCTAACAGTTTTGGCGCAAAATCACAGTTCGCCACATGTTCACTTACGACGATTGATACCTCGTAAATCGTACTCACACAAATATTCGTAGCACTTCCATTTCAGCAAGTATATGCTTGCACACTTGCACTATTCAACAATACTGTTGTGGCGTAACAAGCTAGTCACGCCACACTGAGGAGGAAGCCGAAAGGCACGCGTACACACACGCCGACTGGCGTCAAGTCTGGAACAGGATACGTACTGAATACTATAAAGAAAATACGTATCTTTGGAATATACTTAACTTTTAATCAATCCTTGTGATACATCTCTCTTGACTGTACAAATGAGACTCGTAAGATACATGCACTGTGACAATTGGCGCCTTGCTAAGTCGTAGCCATTAACTTAGCTGAAGGCTATTCTAACTGTCTCTCGGCAAATGAGAGCAAAGGCTTCGTCAGTATAGTCGCTAGCAACGTCGTCGTACAACTGGGGCGAGTTCTCGTACGTCTCTCGAGACCTGCCGTGTGGTGGCGCTCGGTCTGCGATCACGCAGTGGCGACACGCGGGTCCGACATATACTAATGGACCGCGGCCGATTTAAGCTACCACCTAGCAAGTGTGGTGTCTGGCAGTGACACCACAAATACTGTTTGTGGAAATAAATTGGCGCGAAAAAGAATTCTCAAACGACCACATGGGCCATCCTCAATTGGGGCTTGCTCGCCACCCACCCTCCAAAACGACTGACCAACGACTGACCCCTGGCCAAGATGGCCGCTCGCTTAAATAGGCTCGGACGTCAAATCTCTGGTTATGCAAGTACCAATCTCAACAGTTAAGGATACAAATTTTGATACATACAGCCCTCGACAGAAATAAGTACACCATAGGAACCGCGCTAAAAAGTACATCTTATTTACTATGTTACATTAGTTTCTAGGATTATTCTATCGCCCGTAAATCAAGTTTTAGTTTTTGCAAATTTCGCCACTTAGCGCAGATTTGTTTGTTGACATCTGTGCTGCTAAGTTTTAACATAGAACTGCGTATAGCACCGTTTTTAGACGTAGCGATCTACACATTGCGCTGCTCAAAATCTTCATATCTATAATAATCAATTAATTATGGGCGATAAATGTTAATAATAATTTGCAAACAATGAAAGCTATTGCAAGTTAAGTGTACAGTATAACTTAACTAGTTTAAAATACGTGTCATGCCACCCAAAATATTATATAGTGCAGTTCCTTACGTCATGAATTTTCAACTGAATTTTATAAACAATTTCCCTCAAACTTTGTTTATTGCTCTTTATGGGCTTAATTATTTATGTACCTTAACGTATGACTACTCCACTCGATCCGCTATGATGGAACGTTTTTAATGAGTGCTCGCTCATCCCTGTAAGTTGTTATTTGGTTCAAATGGCTCTGAGCACTATGGGACTCAACTGCTGAGGTCATTAGTCCCCTAGAACTTAGAACTAGTTAAACCTAACTAACCTAAGGACATCACAAACATCCATGTCCGAGGCAGGATTCGAACCTGCGACCGTAGCGGTCTTGCGGTTCCAGACTGCAGCGCCTTTAACCGCACGGCCACTTCGGCCGGCAGTTGTTATTTACTATTTTTATTAATCTTTCAGTATTTGTGATATTAACCGATTTTGAGGTTACTATAACTTTTGCGTCTCGTGACTTGAAATAAAGATCGATCTTTCAGAAGGTGCATATTACTGACCACAATCCACTGTCGCATCGCTCTTCACCGTAAGTTACATAGTTTTCGCGTAATGTGCGAAAAACCAAACAATGCCCCAAGCTTCGGGCCACGTGGCCGCCCGGCAGCAAAGACATCACACCGACCGTTACTAATCTCGCGCGGGCGCGCCACTCGCTTCCGCGAATCGCGCACCATGTCGCACCCTCGCTCTTGACAAAGCAATCTTTGCATACTAGATCTATGCATCTAGTAACGGGTGTTTGTACCGTCACAGTAGTCAGTTCAAAAGACAAGTTTCAGCGCTGAGGGACAACTTGCAACCAACGCAGATATGAAGATCATACGAGGCCGAACAGAAGCGGCGTATCATCGTTGATCGCTTTCGATAAGTCGATCTTGTCGGTAGTCCCGCAGCCCAGCTTGGGTGTACACAAAGCCCCGCAGAGGGCAGTTCACTAAAGTATTTACTGATGCTATTACTTGATCATTTATCCCTTTCTCAGCCTCTGGCTTCAATTCTGTATATTAACTTCTACTGTGCCTTAGCTGCAACAGATTTTTTTTTTCCCCAGTGGAAGCCTGGAGTAAACATTTGTGAATGTTCACCCTTTTCATCATAGGCAGGTGTTGCGAACTAATGGGCATCACGATGAAATTGTCAGAAAGTCAGTGCGGCAGTGTGCAGCAGCTCGTGACCACTAGAATACAAGGATGTGTTTGCTTAGCTGTACTTCTCTGTATAACCGAATATTATTATTGTTACTGTGCATGGTACTTATTAAATAATCATTTCACTATTTATTACAGTAGAGAATATTTGGTAGTTATTTTAATCTGTAAAACAAGAGTATGTAAAGTATGATTTCAAAACAGTTACATATTTTTGTGTAAATCTTGCATCTAAAATCATTAAAAGATCACCTGAGAGCATTACCACACAAAGAGAAATTTTCCTTCCTCCAGAAACAAATTCAGGTCTGAAACAATGCAACTTATTGACATTTCAGTACGACCAGTTTTAACTGTACAACATACAAATTGTTATTTACATACAATTTACGATAATTCCCAGCACGGTGTTAAGGTTTATTCATCCTGTCTGGTTGTATCGCATACTTTTTATCTTACCATCTTAAGATGACGTAGGGCAACAGGCAGTGGACGGGGCATCTGCTATTTAACCCCGTGACACCGCCACATAGTCAACAGTCGACATTAGTAGGTGGTATCCAAAGTTCCTGCTTCGTGGTGTCGTTTCCACACATCATCACTGGGTATAACATCTTATAATTAATTTATAACACTGTATTACATTTTTCCCCTCTATAACGCTGTACTGTGAATTTCAGCGTATCGTCCGCAGATGAACGACGTAGGGTCGAAACTGGTCAACACCTATTCATATGTCAACAGCTCGTGGTCTAGTAGCCAGCGTTGCTGCCTCCGAAATACGGGGTTCCGGATTCCATTCCCGGCCGGGTTAAGTAGAGAGGATCTTCCCTGGACCTGGGTCTTTGTGTTGTCCTCATCATTTCCCCCTCATCATCAACATTCGTGACAGTGGTTCGATTGGAGTGTGAACAAATTGGGACTTTGTACGGGCGCTGATGACCGTGCAGTTGAGCGCCCCACAAACCGAACATCATCATCATCATCATCATCAACTTATGAATAAAGATGTTTTATGCGATCAAGGCTGTTTCATATAGTACTTATATTTTCTTACCGTTCATTGTGGTCGCCGCTATTGCCAATACGTTTACAACGATCGTAGATGACGGGGCTACCTGAACTGAGGCAAGTAAAATACACTACTGCCATTAAAACTGCTACACCACGAAAATGACGTGCTACATACGCGAAATTTAACCGACAGGAAGAAGATGCTGTGATATGCAAATGATTGGCTTTTTATAGAATTCAAACAAGGTTGGCGCCGGTGGCGACACCTACAACGTGCTGACATGAGGAAAGTTTCCAACTGATTTCTCATACACAAACAGCAGTTCACCGGCGTTGCCTGGTGAAACGTTCGTGTGAGGTCTCGTGTAAGGAGAAGAAATCCATACCATCAAGTTTCCGACTTTGATAAAGGTCGGATTGTAGCCTATCGCGATTGCGGTTTATCCTATCGCGACATTGCTGCTCACTTTGGTCGAGATCCAATGACTGTTAACAGAATATGGAATCAGTGGGTTCAGGAGGATAATACGGAACGCCGTGCTGGATTCCAACGGTCTCGTATGACTAGCAGTCGAGATGACAGGGATCATATCCGCATGGCTGTAACGGATGGTGCAGCCACGTCTTGAACCCTGAGTCAACAGATAGGGACGTTTGCAAGACAACAACCATCTGCACGAACAGTTCGACGACGTTTGCAGCAGCATCGACTATCAGCTCGGAGACCATAGCTGTGGTTACCCTTGACGCTGCATCACAGACAGGAGCGCCTGCGATGGTGTACTCAGCGACGAACTTGGGTGCACGAATGGCAAAACGTAATTTTTTTCGGATGAATCCAGGTTCTGTTTACAGCATCATGATGGTCGCATCCGTGTTTGGCGACATCGCGGTGAACGCACATTGGACTCGTGTATTCGTCATCGCCATACTGGCATATCACCCGGTGTGATGATATGGGGTGCCATTGGTTACACCTCAAGGTCACCTGCTGTTCGCACTGACGGCACTTTCAACAGTGGACGTTACATTTCAGATGTGTTACGACCCGTGGCTCTACCCTTCATTCGATCGCTTAGAAACCCTACATTTCAGCAGGACAATGCACGACCGCTTGTAGCAGGCCGTGTACGGGCCTTTCTGGATACAGAAAATGTTCGACTGCTGCCCTGGCCAGCACATTCTCCAAATCTCTCACCAATTGAAAACGTCTGGTCAATGGTGGCCAACCAACTGGCTCGTCATAATACGCCAGTCACTCTTGATGAACTGTGGTATCGTGTTGAAGCTGCATGGGCAGCTGTACCTGTACACGCCATCCAAGCTCTGTTTGACTCAATGCCCAGGCGTATCAAGGCCGCTATTACGGCCAGAGGTGGTTGTTCTTGGTACTGGTTTCTCAGGATCTATGTATCCAAATTGCGTGAAAATGTAATCATATCTCAGTTCCAGTATAGTATATCTGTCCAATGAATACCCGTTTATCACTGCGTTTCTTCTTGATGTAGTAATTTTAATGGCCAGTAGTGTAGCTTACCTATACCTCGTCCATTCTTTGCCGCACATTACAGTTTTCTTTTTTTCTTTCTTTTTAGTCGATTATTGGGTACTCCATTGAGTCTGCTACTGATGTAAAATCATTACCGCTTCCGATGTAATAACTGTGCTACTGCGAATGAAAAATTCAAATGGTAGCTTTGTTCTCGAGGTTCTCGCTTCATAGTCAATTTAAAATATAATACAGTAAATAAGACAAAAAATAACGTTTTCAAGAGGCCTGAATAGTGGTTTGAGTGACTAAAGGCTTAGATAGTTTGGCATACTTTAAGTAGAGAGGATCTGAAATTCATGTCCACTGATCCAAGCAAAGACATGAAACAGAATGTTTCTTCATTCTGTTCGTATCTTCTGTTGAATGACGGCAAATAAATGTTTCCTAACATAGAAGGAAGAGGGAATCAACGTATTAGACATGTAAGATAGGAATTCTATCTATGTTTCCCGTATATTAGAGTTGGTAGTCTCTTAGTTAAATTGGGAAATATTTACTCTGTGTTCAGCAAGTTCACAGCAAAAAATTTATGTGGTGAAAAAGGGAATTGTATAGTTTTTTTCTGATGCAGAAATAGACTTTAACAGTATCAGACCACCTCAAACAATTTAGGATGATGTTAATCGCACTTCAAAGCAGTTATACAATTTTTATTGTTATATACTGAAGCAGTATGTCAATCCCACAAACAAAATGTAATCCATTTTATGTTTGTTTTTCTTTTGTTTTAGAACGGATTTTGGGAGGGTGGGACACTACGAGATTAAACGAGCAAGAAATTCGTTACAAGCAACAACAATGTTTTCTTAATGCGTCGTGTCTGTTCTTTCGGATATGTCTGAAAGAACAGGAATCGTGCATTCATACAACTGATTTGCCTCGATGGGCAATGAGTCCACCACCTGTAGTGCTGAGGCACAATTATGTTCAACCTGCTGTGGGAATCTGAAAAAATCGAGCATAGTGGACGTGGATGGGACTGCAGATAGGTGACGCTAGGTGGCAATGTGGGTCGGCTAGGAGTTGTGCTAAGAAACTCCGCACAATACTGTCAAACACTGTTTCTGGATGGCGCAATGGTTAATGCAAGTCACCAACATTGCAGACCTATAGGTGCACTGTGACTTTGGAATTTCAGTACGGAGTGGCACCACACTGTGCTGCAATCAGCGCCGTTAGGCATGATGGCATGGAATCAAAGATCGCCTGAATATGCTGCTCGGGAATGTCATGCGATTTGTAGGCGCGTCCACAATCCATCAGGTTGCTGCAGTATAACCTGAACGAACAAGTTGCCGACCAATCATGTCTCAGACATGTTCGATGGGCGACCTGTCAAGCTAACGAGGCTTACACATTTCTCTCCTTAGGCAGTTGTGCGTTGTCTTGCTAAAATATGGCATGTGTAACAGCCTGCAGGAGGGGCAGTGCCTCTGGCAGGAAAACGTCCCTGATGTAGTGGTAGCGGTTCAGACTGTTCTCATGACGTAGGAGGGTAGATCGCGTTTAACAGTTATTGGTTCCCCAAACCATCAAGCTTGACGTTTGTCCACCACGCCGCTCAACAACACTGTCTGTCCCATTGAGTTCGCCACGGGAACGTCGAACACATATGCGGCCATCACTGTAGGACAATTAGGAGGGGGACTTGTCGGAGAACACTACCTTTTGCCACTCAGCCAGTGTCGGCTTTCACATGATCATAGCGGTCTGTGACGTTGGTGGAGTCTGGTCGGTGGAAAACGACACAGTAGCATGCGTGCCACCAGTCCATCCCGCAGAAGACGGCATCGAACCGTTGGCACAGGTATTTCCACACCAGAAGCTGTGCTCCAAGGTCGCGACAACACTGTGAACAAAGTTCTGTCTGTTGCGGCCAAGTATACAAGATGGCGGTCACATTGTATCAGCCAGTAGTTTGGTGGCGCTGTGTACGGCCCTCTTCTCTCCACTCCACTGCTTCTACATTCGCACCACTGTTGAAGCAGCGTGCCCTGTACGCTCCACAATATCGACAGACCCGCCTCCCAAAGACCACATATTCTGTCTAGTTTTTGGCCTTTGATCACACAGAGAGGATTTACAGCTATCTTAGAATCCTAGCGTCTGCTTGTTCTCTCTCACCAGGAAACACAATTGCTTCCTCACGACCGCTTCGAGCACTTTCATTTCTTCCCAGTGAAACCTTCCCGTCTCCTCTATACCTCTTTTGTTAATGATAACCTTCCCTTTTACAATAAACTATGAAACCTTTCCTTAGGATTTCCATCTCTTGCTTAGAAATAACAAATGAAATCTTCCCTCTGAAATTTATTCTCTTTCTCTATCTTCGCATACAAATTCAATTGCTGCTTATTAAAAGTGATTTTCTGATTATTTCGACGAAACATAGACTGTGTCGTCGTCGTGGCCCTCAGTCGTTATCTGCAATAACCCAAAACTGTTCCTTACCTTTTTTACTGTTACTGGATCGCCATCTGGCTGCTACCACGAACTGCGACATGAATATACTTCTCTGTTTTACTATACGTTATTAGCTGCTGGTGGGCTTTCATAATAAGTGGCTGTATTTATTACCAAATCTGATGTTATTCTTTTTTTTAGCAAAGCTGACGTTATTCTTTAATTAATTTGACTGAAGTTACGTAATTAATAGTTACACTTTTTCTTGACAACAATAAAATTTTTGTTGAGTTTTACGTTGATGATTTTTGGGATGGATTATAATCAGTAACGCGACACTGCTGGCAAAAATTAATTACATGCTGAAAACGCTTCAAATATTTACTGTTGTTAATGAAATGATTTTACAAACGTTCAAATGGGACTTATTTTTTACAATAATCTTACAACTAGCATTGCGCAAACATACCTTCAGTAGTCTTGAGTTTCTCAAAAAAATAATTCAATAATATTAGTTCCTCTTATTATAATAATTAACTGATGTCTCTGTACATCCGTTTATAATCTCTTGTAAAGCATAGCTAGTGGTTGGCACTCACACCGCTCCTCTCAACCTCTCGCTTCAGACCTGCTAACGACTCGCTTCACTTCTCGGTTACTACTGACTTCCTACGAACGCTAAAGTGCGGTCTCTCCTGCCAACAATGCTTTCTGGTGCAGACAATCCCTGCTACCATTACAAAATGTATCCATGCGCGTTCTTTCCCGCTCTTTTCTTAAAATATATCCATACGCGGTCTCTCCCGCCCTTTTTTAAAATTATATCAATTTGCTGTCTCTCTTGTCAACAATACTTTGGTTCAGACATTCCCTGCTACCACAATTATTTCCAACATGACAAATATTAATTATCCCTGCTTAATCCTATTAATAAAATATAAACATCTTTCATAAATTGTGATTTGACAATAAACAATAGAAATATACACGTCTTACACCAGTCCGTTTTGACCTTCCCTCCAAGGACAGAATTCCATCTCATGTGGGAGTCATGCTGCTCATGCGGGCTGACGTTCATAGTCAAACCATGTCCCTGCCTACCCACCTTCACGCTGTTGCAGTTCGCTTTTTCCTTCGTCACTTGATCTCTTTCCTTTGTACTGTTTACTTCACTCTGTCATTCGATGTCGCCAGGGCAGACCTCCCGCAGCTTACTTTGCTGCCATCTCGCCCATTTCTGCTGCTCAGTGACTTTAATGAGCACCATTCCCTTCGGCATTTTCCCAGAATTCTGCCTCTTGGCAGACTTTCTCAATCAACTTAACCTCCTCTGCCTTAACACAGGAGCACCCTTGTCCCTTTGAGTCTCCTCGCACACCTATTCCCACTGGGATCTATCCCTCTGCACTGCCCAGCTTGCCCATCGTCTCGAGTGGTCCGTGCTCTCTGACACATACTCGAGCGACCATTTCCCGTGTGCTATCCGTTTTCTGCCTCCTACCCCGTCTACTTGCATACCCAGTTTGAAGCTTACTAAGGCCAACTGGAGGCTTTACTCCTCCATGGCGACCTTCGACGAACAACATTTCCCAAGTTGTGTTGACCAGGTGGAATATCTTACAAACGTAATCTATTCCTCGCATTTCCTCTTTATCACGCCTTGTACCGGTCCCTTGGTGGACTGAGGCGAGCAGCGACGCAATTTGCCCGCGGAGTCGCGCTCTCCACGATTTTAACCTTGATCCTATGATGATAAACTCATCGTCGGTAAAGCAGATACCAGACTGAGATTCATTGGAAGAATCCTAAGGAAATGCAATCCGAAAACAAAGGAAGTAGGTTACAGTACGCTTGGTCGCCCACTGCTTGAATACTGCTCAGCAGTGTGGGATCCGTACCAGATAGGGTTGATAGAAGAGATAGAGAAGATTCAACGGAGAGCAGTGCGCTTCGTTACAGGATCATTTAGTAATCGCGAAAGCGTTACGGAGATGATAGATAAACTTCAGCGGAACACTCTGCAACAGAGACGCTCAGTAGCTCGGTACGGGCTTTTGTTGAAATTTCGAGAACATACCTTCACCGAGGAGTCAAGCAGTATATTGCTCCCTCCTACGTATATCTCGCGAAGAGACCATGAGGATAAAATCAGAGAGATTAGAGCCCACACAGAAGCTTACCGACAATCCGTCTTTCCACGAACAATACGAGACTGGAATAGATAGGAGAACCGATAGAGGTACTCAGGGTACCCTCCGCCACACACCGTGAGGTGGCTTGCGGAGTATGGATGTAGATGTAGATGTAGAGTATAAAAAGTTGCGTGTATAGCGTCGTCGTTTTCCACGGGATAGCAAAAATGCTAGCTGAATTTATTCCCTAGTTCTTTTAACAGCTCCAATCCCTCTTCCGTCGTGTGGGCCAACTTCTAGCGGCTCTCTGTGACCAAGATCCATTCCCCAGTTTCCGGCCTAACAGTGGCAGACAATGTCCTAGTTGACTCTATTACAATCTTCAAGACCTTGGGCCACCATTGTGCGGAGATTTAGAGCTCCTCCCACTAACACCTTGCCTTCCTCCATAGGAAACGAGTTGAATCCCGGGAAATACCGTTCTTTTCTCAGAATCGTGAGTGCTACAATGCCCCAATTACTATGAGGGAGATAGGTCATACTGTCACTTCATCCCACTCCACCGGCCCAGAGCCAGACGATATTCACATTCAGATTTTGCAGCACCTTTCTCTTGTGGACAAGCACTTTCTGCTACATACGTACAAGGCATCTGGGCAGAGGGCATTTTTCCGAGACGCTGGCGTGGAGCCACTGTCATACCATACCTAATCCCTGTAAGGACAAACACCTTCCTTCTAGTTACCACCCCATTTCTCTCATCAGCTGTGTTTGCAAAGTGATGGAAAGTATGATTCATGCCCACGTAATATTGATGCTCGCGTCTCGCAATTTACTGACTACTGCGCAGTGTGGATTTAGGTCGCACCTTTCTGCAGTTGACAATCTCGTTACTTTATCCACCCATGTCATGAATGGTTTTCTACAGAAATCCCAGGCTGAGGCCGTGTTTTTCGATTCGGATAAAGCCTACGACACCTGATGGAGGACTGGTATCCTCGGTAGTCTCTACACGGAGCTTCCGTCGCCCGTTTACTTCAGGAGTTTTTAAAAGACCGAGCTTTCAAGGTCGGTCAGAGTTCAGACTGTTCGGACACATTTATCCAGTAAAACGGTGTGCCTCGTGGTTCGCTCCTGAGCGTCGACCTCTTAGATATCGCTGTTCACCCCGTCATGGCCTGACCTCTGCCAGGCATCTCCGGCTCCCTTTTCGTTGACGATTTTGTCATCTATTGCAGTGCTCCACCACATGCTGGGGAACAGATCGTACCACCCTCCTCCGTTTGTTCCGGTACCTCGTCCGTCCGAAATCAGACTGTGGTTGTTTCGTTTATGCGTCTGCATGCCCGTCCCTCATACGCCGTCTCAATACTATCCACCATCGTGGCATCCGTTTGGCCATTGGCACCTTTTTCACTACCGCTGTTCTACTGCCGTGACTTTCTCTTCAGCAGATATAAATGGGCTTTGTCTACCATACGTGGTCACCCATCCTACGCCTCATTCTTCGATGACTCATTCGATCGCCAGTATGGGGCGTGTCCCTCTTCCCTGTTACCTCCTGGTGTTCGCTTTTGGCTCTTGCTCCGTCAGTTTAACTTCACGTTACCTGCTACTTTCCCGGTATGTAAACCCTTCACCTCCTTGGCTTCGTGCGGCGGCCCGTGTTAACCTTGGCCTTCATTCTCTTCCTAAGGACACTACTCCAGCCTCGTTCTATCGCCTTCAGTTTCACGACCCTCGCACGGAACTTCGTGATAGTACCTCCGTGTGCACTGATGTCTTTTGGACTGACTGTCGTGTCGGTTGTACATTCATCACTGGCACCTACGTTTTTAGGTGTCGGCTTCCGGCACACTACTCACTATTTACAGTAGAGCTTTTCGCCATGTATCCGGCGACGCAGTACATCCGGCGACCCAGGCTTTACAATTGCATCATCTGCTCCGACCCTTCAAAGCCACAGTGTGCTGTACACCGTCCATCCCTTTGTGCAACGGATTCCTGAAAGCTAGCCGGCCGAAGTGGCCGTGCGGTTAAAGGCGCTGCAGTCTGGAACCGCAAGACCGCTACGGTCGCAGGTTCGAATCCTGCCTCGGGCATGGATGTTTGTGATGTCCATAGGTTAGTTAGGTTTAACTAGTTCTAAGTTCTAGGGGACTAATGACCTCAGCAGTTGAGTCCCATAGTGCTCAGAACCATTTGAACCAAAGCTACCACTTGCTGACTCTTGACGGAGTCACTGTGGTGTTTATGTGGGTTCCTGATCACGTCGGTTGCGCAAGAAACGAGGCTGCTGACGCTGCTGCCACTGTTTCAGTCCTCATACCTCAGCCCTCTAGTTCTTACATTTTACATTCCCCCCGATAATCTCTGCGTTGCCCTGTGTCAGCAGGTAGTGTCCCTTTGGCATCACAACCGGTCCTCCTTTCACCAGAACAAGCTCTGAGTTGTTAGGCTCTCCCAGCGGCTTGGAGGACCTCCTCTCGGCCCACTCGCCGAGAGATCATTTCAGCTAGGTTGCCTATAGGGCACTGTCTTTTCAGCCATCGCCATTTGTTAAAAGGTGCTGCCCCACCACTTTGTACTCCGCGCTCAGCCTTTGACGGTCCGCCATTTCCTGACGGAATGCCCTTTTTTATCCCCTTAAGTTCTCGTTTGCGTTTGCCGTCTGAGTTATCTGCCGTTTTAGCAAACGATGCGTGGGCTGTCGACAGCGTTTTACTTTTTATCCGTCGTAGCAATATGGCGAAGGCCATTTAATGTTTAGTTTAGGACCTTCGTTTCTCCATGGCGTATTTTATAAAACTTCCTCCACGTCCTTTTTTTTTAGCTGTCTTCTTCTCCTTCGTTTGGGATTAATGTGTAGTCGTTTATAACTCCTCTCATTGTCTTCATCTTCCACAGTTCTGACGTGGGCGCGTATGATCCTAGTTGCTTTTGCACCCTAAAAGAAACAAAACAAGCACCCAAATGCCGATAGTCCACTCTGTGATGTCAGAGGATCGCAGTGTCACTTGGTTACACATTTCTACTTCATATAACGGCTTCGCACTGATTGAGCATGTGTAACACTGACCTGTTGAGTCATAAAAAAAAGGCCGTTCTTGGGCCTACGTGCACGCTACGTCTCTACCTTTTAAGTCACTTATTATGGTTCCGCTATCCTACACGTCCTCTTATCGTGGCGTGTTGCAGACCATTGCTTCTAAGTGTGTCACTTTTTCACAAACAATAGTGCATATGTATTACTGAAACAGGTTTCAAATCAGCATATTTTAAAGATGTTTAGAATTAACTGAAATGAACATTACGGCCGGATGGGGGTAAGGGGAATCAGACATCAACACGAAAATCATGCCCCAGGCATAGCCACAAGACTTTGTCAGAAGTCAGGGAATTAACGAGGAACACTTTTGTCTGTAGTGCTGTGCCATATTTCTCCATCAATTTCGTTTGGTATACACAATACGAATCGGCGGCTTCTAGTGTATTTACCCTTCCGGGCTACTGTTCAAATGGTTCAAATGGCTCTGGGATTTAACATCTGTGGTCATCAGTCCCCTAGAACTTAGAACTACTTAAACCTAACTAACCTAAGGACATCATACAACACCCAGTCATCACGAGGCAGAGAAAATCCCTGACCCCGCCGGGAATCGAACCCGGGAACCCGGGCGCGGGAAGCGAGAACGCCACCGCACGACCACGAGCTGCGGACCCGGGCTACTGTCCGGTACTGCTTTCCTGCAACAGACGGGATCATTCGTGAATATGGCAGTCTGCGCACGAAAGCCCGGCTATACAGACGTGGCAGTCAACACGATGTGTCGAACACCGAGCCAGCCAATGGCGGCTCCCCGTTGCACATCTGTGGACACAGATTCGTTTGTTGTTCAGGAGGCCGCTGCGGCCACTTGGTGGCCGTATGAGAGCTGTTTGAGTGGTACACAGGCCAGTTTGCTCTCCCCGCACAGCCAACCGAACCAACAGGAGGGGGAACAATGGCCGTGGTTCGGTCCAGCTGCCGCTTATGTTGTCCAGATTGCCGAGTAAATCTGTACCTCATTCTCCAGTAGAGTATACTGCAGGCTACTTGCTGTCTAAACGACGGGATGGAACTCAGTGGATGCAGACCGGAAGAATTCTCTGCGAAAACAGCTCGAGCGCCTGTTTCCATGTCCGCATTTATTCCGAATCATCTCTACTCAGCCTCACAACGTGTGGCAGTGGGTACTTGTGGCATGACTATCTGTCCCCTCCTCCTCTGTACTGTTCGCGAATATTGCATGGGAAGAATGATCGTCGGTAAATGTCCGAATTAGCAGATCTTCTCGTTGTGATGGTTTCGCGATAGGCGCGTGACACGAAGTAACGAGGTGACCGAGTCTTTCCGGAATGTACTGTCACGGAATTACAACAGTAAACCTCTCCGTGAAACACAACGGATCTCCTGTGGCCTCTGCCATTGGAGGTGTTTGAACATCCCGTTATGCTCTCCCACCGATTCCGTGACGAAACACGCCGCTCCTCATTGTATCCCCGACTGAAAAGTGAGTAGAATCTGTCTGCCGTAACACACTTCCTAAAGTAATCCTGTTCAAGTCACATTTTATTTAATTATTTTTCCAATTTTCCAATTTTTCACAGTGGAACGTCAGTTTTGGCGATACGAACGTAAGCACAACACAAAATGCACCCTCCAGAGCGAAGAAAATCTCCGATCGAACGGAGACTCGAACCCGGACCCCTCCCATCAGTAATTCACCGCACCGACCGCGCAGCTACCGAGAAAGACATGAAACTACTCTGGTGACAACAATTAAAAGTCTGATGATGGCGTTGCAAGCCGAAAACCGATTAATATAATAAATCAATCATGCAGAACATAAGCAAATAGTACTTTTCATTTATTATAATGTTGTTCTACGAAGAAGAAACAGTTAACATAAACAAATTCTGATTCGTCCCCGCCCCCTACCCCTATCTTCTGATATGATACGCAGTGCCTTCTTCCTATTTCCTCGGGTGAAGAAACAAATGCGTGGCAAGCATTTTCAGAACAACAACGAGATGATGTGCAAATATGGCATTTAAGTCTTTGATCGATTTTATTTTCAATAATAGGTTTCAGGCTAGCTGCCCATCTTCAGATGTGTCAGATAATGTTAAAAGTATAATTAACAAGTGAGATTATATAGTTACTAATAGAACTATCTTAGTTTACAAAACATTTTTTCAGAATGAATTAAAATGCAAACTTATCATATATTGCAGTTACAGAACTACTGGTTCGCTGTCATAATTAAAGTAATTTTAAATCTGTTAAAACCTTAAGGATTTTAATTTTACTTTAATTACTTTAGTTATTAATAATTACTTTAGTCATTACTTTAGTATTACTTTATTACTTTAATTATTAATTACTTTAGTTATTACATTATTATTTTCATTACATTAGTAATTATTTGCTTTAGTTATTATTACTATATATTATTATGATATATTATTACTTTAGTTATCACAGGAACGATTAGATCTGTACTGACAGGTTACTCTGTAACATATGTTATGTTTGCATTTTAATTCAATCCGAAAAAATGTTTTGTAAACTAAGATAGTTCTATCAGTAACTATATAATTTCACTTGTTAATTATATTTTTAAATTTATCTGACACATCTGAAGATAGGCAGCTAGCCTGAAACTGGTTATTGAAAATAAAAAATTAGCGATCAAAGACTGAAATGCCTTATTTTTATTCAAAGAACGATCGCGGCTATCCCAGTTAGACAATCATGTCTAGTGTTGATAGAGATGATGTACGACACAGAACGTTTCCTCAACAATCAGAACACAGAGTTCTACGTTGAGATCTCCACCAAGTCGATAAACGTTGCGAAAAATATCTCTTTATGAAGAGTCGACGTGTAGAGAAGGTCTAAACCCATAACCAAGTTTCATGGCAGCAGTGTAACGTTTTCTAGGCAATAATGAAAACTTTACAACTACCTCGTACAGAGACACTGCGAGGTTGACGGATATACGTTTATGGCCCTGCAGCAGACTTTTTACACTTCGTAGGAAACGAACGGGTTCCTTGCGGCGCATACCATAAAGCCGCAGTCCGCGCCACTGAAATCCCACCGCCCAAAATCGACTACAGCGACGGGGAGGAAGTGCGTTTTTACCGCAGGCGGACTTCCCCCTGCTCGGTGGCTGGTACAGGCGGAGGCAGATGTGTCCGTGTGTGGCTGGTGGAGTGGAAGCGCGTCGTGTGGGGCTGCCTGGAGCTGGAGTGCGCGCGACGGACCGGCTTTGTGCTCCAGCGAGCTCTCCGGCTGCTGGAAGCCTCTCAAAGATGCGCGACAACCCGGTTACGCCTGGCGTGCCGTCGCGTCGCACAGGGAACTGATGGGGCGTCTACACATTCCGTTTTTCATGCGAGGGGCTTTCCTACGCCGTGGCCGAGTTCATTCCGAAAGGAACGGAACGTTTTTAACAACCTGGAGCGCAGCATGCGATTTGCTTGCATTAGAAATCTGTCATACACCCTGACGGAACAAAAATCGCAATACCAAAAGTACCATTAATGTAGAGCAATGAAATTTCTGGAGTACATATTTAAGAAATTAACCTAGCAAGGTCGCGCGTAAATGTTGTTATTGCTGTATTCTCCAGTCCAGAGACTGGTTTGATGCAACTATCCATGCTACTCTATCCTGTGCAAGGTTCTTCATCTCCCATTACGTACTGCAACCAACATCCTTCTGAATCTGCTTAGTGTATTCATCTCTTGGTCTCCCTCTACAATTTTTACCCTCCACGCTGCCCTCCAATACTAAATTGGTGATCCCTTGATGCCTCAGAATATTCCCACCCAAGCGATCCCTTCTTCTAGTCAAGTTGTGCCACAAATTTCTCTTCTCTCCAATTCTTTTCAATACCTCCTCATTAGTTATGTGATCTACCCATCTAATCTTCAGCATTCTTCTGTAGCACCACATTTCGAAAGCTTCTGTTCTCTTCTTGTCTAAACTAGTTACCGTCCATGTTTCACTTCCATACATGGCTACACTCCATACAAATACTTTCAGAAACGACTTCCTGACACTTAAATCTATACTGGATGTTAACAAATTTCTCTTCTTCAGAAACGATTTCCTTGCCATTGCCAGTCTACATTTTATATCGTCTCTACTTCGACCATCATCAGTTATTTTACTCCCTAAATAGCAAAACTCCTTTACTACTTTAAGTGTCTCATTTCCTAATCTAACTCCCTCAGCATCACCCGATTTAATTTGACTACATACCATTATCCTCGTTTTGCTTTTGTTGATGTTCATCTTATATCCTCCTTTCAAGACACTGTCCATTCCGTTCAACTGCTCTTCCAAGTCCTTTACTGTCTGTGACAGAATTACAGTGTCATCGGCGAACCTCAAATATGTTATTTCTTCTCCATGGATTTCAATACCTACTCCGAATTTTTCTTTTGTCTCTTTTACTGCTTGCTCAATATACAGATTGAATAACATCGGGGATAGGCCACAACCGTGTCTCACTCTCTTCCCAACCACTGCTTCCCTTTCATGCTCCTCGACGCTTATAACTGCCATCTGGTTTCTGTACAAATTGTAAATAGCCTTTCGCTCCCTGTATTTTACCCCAGCCACCTTTAGAATTTGAAAGAGAATATTCCAATCAACGTTGTCAAAAGCTTTCTCTAAGTCTACAAATGCTAGAAACGTAGGATTGTCTTTCCTTAATCTATTTTCTAAGATTAGTCGTAGAGTCAGTATTGCCTCACGTGTTCCAACGTTTCTACGGAATCCAAACTGATCTTCCCCGAGGTCGGCTTCTACCAGGTTCCCATTCGTCTGTAAAGAATTCGCGTTAGTAAATGTGAGAACGAGAAAAGCAATTGAAAATGCGAACTGCTGCTACATTAGTAACTAGCGTAACCACCAGAATCACGAATACAAGCATGCAAACGTGCATGCATTGTGTCGTTCAGATGCCGGTTGTCATTTTGTGGGATGGAGTTCCATGCCTGTCTCCCTTGGTCAGTCAACACACAGGCGGTTAATGCTGGCTGTGGATGGCGCTGGAATTGTCCCATATGAGCTCGACTGGAGACAGATCTGGTGACAGAGCAGGCCCAGGTAGCATGTTGACGCTCCGTAGAGCATGTTGTATTATAACAGTGGTATGTGGGCGAGTGTTATCCTGTTGGAAAACACACCCTGGAATGAAACCTCCTGGCAGATTAAAACTGTATGCCGGACCGAGACTTTTCGCGGGCAAGTGCTCTACCAACTGAGCTACCCAAGCATGACTCACGTCCCATCCTCACAGCTTTACTTCTGCCAGTACCTCGTCTCCTACCTTCCAAACTTTACAGAAGCTCTCCTGCGAACTTTGCAGAACTAGAACCCCTGAAAGAAAGGATATTGCGGAGACATGGCTTAGCCACAGCCTGGGGGATGTTTCCAGAATGAGATTTTCACTCTGCAGCGGAATGTGCGCTGATATGAAACTTCCTGGCAGATTAAAACTGTGTGCCGGAGCGAGACTCGAACTCGGGACCTTTGGCTTCCGCGGGCAAGTGCTCTACCATCTGAGCTACCCAAGCACGACGCACATCCAGTCGTCACAGCTTCAATTCTACCAGTGCATCATTCTGGAAACATCCCCCAGGCTGTGGCTGAGCCATGTCTCCGCAATATCCTTTCTTTCAGGAGTGCTAGTTCTGCAAGGTTCGCAGGAGAGCTTCTGTAAAATTTGGAAGGTAGGAGACGAGGTACTGGCAGAAGTAAAGCTGTGAGGACGGGGCGTGAGTCGTGCTTGGGTAGCTCAGTTGGTAGAGCAGTTGCCCGCGAAAGGCAAAGGTCCCGAGTTCGAGTCTCGGTCCGGCACACAGTTTTAATCTGCCAGGAAGTTTCATATCAGCGCACACTCCGCTGCAGAGTGAAAATCTCATTCTGGACCCCCTGGAATGCTGGTTATGATTCGCAGCAAAACAGGTCGAATCGCGAGACTGATGTACAAATTTTCAGTCAGGGTGCGTGGGACTACCACAAGAGTGCTCCTGCTGTCATAAGAATGCACCTCCCAGACCGTAACTCCAATTGTAGGTCCAGCGTGTCTACATCTACATCTACATCTACATTTATACTCCGCAAGCCACCCAACGGTGTGTGGCGGAGGGCACTTTACGTGCCACTGTCATTACCTCCCTTTCCTGTTCCAGTCGCGTATGGTTCGCGGGAAGAACTACTGTCTGAAAGCCTCCGTGCGCGCTCTAATCTCTCTAATTTTACATTCGTGATCTCCTCGGGAGGTATAAGTAGGGGGAAGCAATATATTCGATACCTCATCCAGAAACGCACCCTCTCGAAACCTGGCGAGCAAGCTACACCGCGATGCAGAGCGCCTCTCCTGCAGAGTCTGCCACTTGAGTGTATTAAACATCTCCGTAACGCTATCACGGTTACCAAATAACCCTGTGACGAAACGCGCCGCTCTTCTTTGGATCTTCTCTATCTCCTCCGTCAACCCGATCTGGTACGGATCCCACATTGATGAGCAATACTCAAGTATAGTTCGAACGAGTGTTTTGTAAGCCACCTCCTTCGTTGATGGACTACATTTTCTAAGCACTCTCCCAATGAATCTCAACCTGGTACCCGCCTTACCAACAATTAATTTTATATGATCATTCCACTTCAAATCGTTCCGCACGCATACTCCCAGATATTTTACAGAAGTAACTGCTACCAGTGTTTGTTCCGCTATCATATAATCATACAATAAAGGATCCTTCTTTCTATGTATTCGCAATACATTATATTTGTCTATGTTAAGGGACAGTTGCCACTCCCTGCACCAAGTGCCTATCCGCTGCAGATCTTCCTGCATTTCGCTACAATTTTCTAACGCTACAACTTCTCTGTATACTACAGCATCATCCGCGAAAAGCCGCATGGAACTTCCGATACTATCTACTAGGTCATTTATATATATTGTGAAAAGCAATGGTCCCATAACACTCCCCTGTGGCACGCCAGAGGTTACTTTAACGTCTGTAGACGTCTCTCCATTGATAACAACATGCTGTGTTCTGTTTGCTAAAAACTCTTCAATCCAGCCACACAGCTGGTCTGATATTCCGTAGGCTCTTACTTTGTTTATCAGGCGACAGTGCGGAACTGTATCGAACGCCTTCCGGAAGTCAAGAAAAATAGCATCTACCTGGGAACCGGTATCTAATATTTTCTGGGTCTCGTGAACAAATAAAGCGAGTTGGGTCTCACACGACTGCTGTTTACGGAATCCTTGTTGATTCCTACAGAGTAGATTCTGGGTTTCCAAAAACGACATGATACTCGAGCAAAAAACATGTTCTAAAATTCTACAACAGATCGACGTCAGAGATATAGGTCTATAGTTTTGCGCATCTGCTCGACGACCCTTCTTGAAGACGGGGACTACCTGTGCTCTTTTCCAATCATTTGGAACCCTCCGTTCCTGTAGAGACTTGCGGTACACGGCTGTTAGAAGGGGGGCAAGTTCTTTCGCGTACTCTGTGTAGAGTCGAATTGGTATCCCGTCAGGTCCAGTGTCTAGTACGACAGGTTGGTTACTGGCTCTCAACTAACTTCTACGCAATATACGGCCATCACTGGCACCGAGGCAGAACCAGCTTTCATCAGAAACCACAACAGACCTCCACGCTGCCCTCCATTGAACTCAGGCTTGACACTGTTTAAGTCGTAAATGGTGATGGTTCGGGGTCAGTGGAATGCGTGCTACAAAAAGTCTTGCTCGGAGTTGTTGTTGAAATAACCGCTTTGTAACAGTTGGTTGTGTCACTGTGGTGTCAACTGCTGCTTAACTTACTGCTGCAGATGCAGTAAGTTGCGCCAGTGCCGCAAGCCGAACACGATGGTCTGCCCTTTCGGTAGTGCAACGTGGCACTTCTTGCGACCGTACACTCTCGTGTGTATAGTGGCAATGTTCCTGGCAACATTTTCGTGGCCACCACTGCCAGCAATCGTATATAGTGGCTATATTCCTGGCAACAGTCTCGTGCCCACCGCTGCCAGCAATCATGTGTAGTGGCTATATTCATGCCAAGACTTTCTACGGTATCGTAGAAGGAACAATCAGCTTCTCGTAGTCATATTACAAGACCTCGTTCGAACTCAGTGAGGTAATGATAATGGTGCCTTTGTCGCCTTAAAGTAATTCTTGATCAACATCAGCTTATCACGTCCAGTCTCAAAGGCAACTAACAGTCACGACCGTTTCATCGTGTATTTAAAGCATACCTGGTTTGTGTCGTAGCGCCACTCTTATGCACAATGGGTCGATATTTGAATGGACATCGTATTTCAGATGTAGAAACGCGCATACCAACTTTTATTTGTGTCATACAATTCCTTCTTTGTGTAGCGGTTTCTTTTCTTTTTTTCATCATTATACATATTTAGTTCAGAAGGAATATTATATAGCGTATATGGCGTAGGAGGTGGTAGTACGGGCTAATTCTAATGAAGCATTCCATATGAAATAAGTCCAGTATTCATCGTTTAAAGAGATACACATAGTTGCAGAGATAAGTTTTAATTTCAGGCCTTATTACTCTAGCTGAAACACATCAATGTCGGTCGTGGTGTGCCAAGCAGTATGCCAGCCCGTCTCAAGCCGTCGCCACACGGTCCGTGCATTCGAACGTTGAGCATTGAGCACGCCGAGTTTCTGACCTCATATCGTAGAACAGAAAATTGGAGTGATTTTCCAACCGTACAGACCAGTATCCTGCATCTTAGATACTCTGCACGTGCTTCTGAATGTAGACCAATGAGATGGAAGAACTCCACGTATGTCACATGCACGCCATTGCTCTTCAATGTTGCGCCGCGAGGCGCCATATTGGCTTTCAGTTGAAACCCAAATGTGTAATGCCGTTTCTGAGCACCAGAAAATTGAGAAACTCTCGAAAAGCCATTGTCAATTGCGCATTATGAGATTATGCCGTTTCAATGCAACGGCCTATTGAGGACCCGTCAAAATCGGATTGTTATTGGTACAATTTGTTATAATTAAATATCAGTTAGTAACATATCTGCTATTAAAGCTTTCACGTGATGGTAACATGCAAAATACCGTCGTCGATTAGTTAATTAGTTGATGTGTCCCTGCCGACGCAGTGGCTGAGCGGTTCTAGGCGCTACAGTCTGGAACAGCCCGACCGCTACGGTCGCAGGTTCGAATCCTGCCTTGGGCATGTGCGTGTGTGATGTCCTTAGGTTAGTTAGGTTTAACTAGTTCTAAGTTCTAGGGGACTAATGACCTCAGAGCCATTTGAACCTTTTTTTTTTTTTTTGTCGTGATACTTGTAATGGAACTCTTGTAAGCCGATGTCCTTATTGACTGGACATGGTACTTTCCTGTTTCTTTATAACATATTCACCAATATTGAAGTTTTCATTTATGTACACTAAAGACTGAACATCATGACTAGCAACTGGGAGGAAATGTGCGTTTTAATAGTGCTGATGCAGGAAATTTACGCCCGTTCATTTTGTGAACAGTGCGATTTGCGAGCCAAACAGAACCGACATCTGCCGCTGGAGAGCATTGCGATAGAGTATACCACGTTGTGGAACACGTACCGTATGCACGAGTAGCGTCGTTTCCGAGCGTTCAGCAGCACGTCGAATTCGGCACGATCACCGTTGACAAGCGAAAGCACGGTCCATGCAGCGACTGCTTAAGGGGCGTGTGTGGGCCGAGGCTGCGACTCTCACGACTTTGCTTCGTACTTCCCGGAAGTACTCGGTGCAGCAGGGCATTTTATTTAGCACTGCACTGCTGTACTTTTCGGTCGGCAAAACTTCCCTCGGTTAGGCTGAATCATGTGTCAGCGTTTTTCACACATCACAATCCGCTCATGCACTCATGGTACAAAAGAAGTTTACAGGTCCAGTGGACGTTTGCACACGAAGAGACGGTCCACCGATCCATCGTCAAAAGCCTTTAAAAATAAACCCTTCAAGAGAAGGATAAAAGTTCTCAAGATCTGTTACGGGAAGTACAGTCGCGTAATCGACGGGGTCCGCTAATTTGCTGTGGAACGACGTTTCAACACCATCCTGAAAAAGCTGAGTGATTTATTTCTCGATGAAAGAGCAAAATACTGTAACGATAGACAGCCCAGATTCATTGTTATGTATATCAAGCAGCTCACTGTGCTAAATTTGCAGCCATGGAGCACGTGATGGAACTGGGTGTACGATTAGAAAAAATAGTGAAATTTTACGCGTTATTATACAGTCACTTGCAACCGTTTTCGATGGAAATGAAGGAAGAGTAAGGAGACTTTATACATTACTGCAAAGTACGCTGGTTAAGCTAAGGGGCATGCCTGGAACGATATTTCGATTAAAAACTCGCTGTTGTTGAACTTACGAACGAGGAAGGATAGCTTGAACGGCAATTACAACATCCACAATGCGTTGGGGACGTTGCATTTTAAATGGACTGCATCCTGCCCACAGTAAGACACTGCCAGTTGAGAAATATATCTCTGATTTGACGGGGATGCATTTAAAAAGAAAATCACGTTCTCATAAGAACGCTGTTCATTTTCCAAAGCGTTAAAGAAAATGAGAGGTTCGATGAATTCATTCTGGTCACAAGTTGGTGGTCACTGCTACATTGATTTGTTGATATTTTTATAGTGAAGCCCAACATTTGGCAGTACTTGTACATGACAAAAAGATGGGCGATCCACGAATGTGTAAATCACCTTTCCATTGTGGAAGAATATTTCTGTTGCAACTAAGAGACAGTAAAATTTAATGTACACAATTGTGACCGAAGGGTCTGAAAGGGCTAAATTCGCGGACTGTTTCGTAGGACCGGTCTCCCACCCGCAGCGACTGAAACTGTCCGGGATCTTGACCTTGTTGAAGAGTCATTACGTGATAATCCGTCCTGCCTGGCAGAAAAATTGGGCTACTAGTAAAGGAGGCCATGTGCAGTACCCTGGTCCTATGTTTCCTATCCCCTTATGAGCTGCTGAGGTAGTACATATCATCTGCCGAGGCTAGATATGTCAGGTTCTTCCATTCAACTTCGAAGATCTGTTAAAAGTCTCACTTCTGATCTTCTCAACGACAAAACTGAACAGGGTATGACATAAACCATCTCACAGCCAGAGACATGTAATAGTTTAAAAGTCATCTGTTGCGCGATTTTCCATATTCACCGTAGGCTTCTACGTTTTCTACTCAGGCCGATGTTTACCATCATTGCTGAAATCGCTGAATTACAGTCCTGTATCACTAACGTCGATTTACAGTAGGGTTTTGCAATATATACTGTATTCGAACATTGTGAAGTACCTCGAAGAAAACGATTTATTGACACATAGTCAGCAAGGTTTCAGAAAATATCGTTCTTGTGAAACACAACTAGCTCTTTATACTCATGAAGTAATAAGTGCCATGGACAGGGGATGTCAAATTGATTCCACATTTTTAGATTTCCAGACGGCTTTCGACACCGTTCCTCACAAGCGTCTGCTACCCAAACTGCGTGCCTACAGAGTATCGCCTCAGTTATGCGACTTGATTCGTGATTTCCTGTCAGAAAGGTCACACTTCATAGTAATAGACGGAAAGTCATCGAGTAAAACAGAAGTAATATCCGTCGTTCCTCAAGGAAGTGTAATAGGCCCTCTATTGTTCCTGATCTATATTAACGTCATAGGAGACAATTTGAGTAGCCGTCTTAGATTGTTTGCAGATGATGCTGTCATTTACCGTCTTGTAAAGTCATCAGATGATCAAAACTAGTTGCAAAATTATTTAGTTAAGATATCTGTATGTTGTGAATAGTGGCAATTGACCCTGAATAAAGACAAGTGTGAAGTTCACATGAGTACTAAAAGAAATCAGCTAAATTTCGATTACGCGAGAAGTCACACAAATCTGAAGGCTGTAAATTCAACTAAATACTTAGGGATTACAATTACAAATAACCTAAATTGGAACGATCACATAGATAATATTGTGGGTAGAGAAAACTAAAGACAGCGATTCATTATCAGAACACTTAGAAGATGCAACAGATCTACTACAGAGACTGCTTACACTACGCTTGTCCGCCATATTCTGGAGTATTCCTTTGCGGTGTGGGATCCGCATCAGTTGGGACTGACGGATGACATCGAAAAAGTACAAAGAAGAGAAGCTCGTCTTTTATTATCGCGAAATAGGGGAGATAGCGTCACAGACATGATACGTGAATTGAAATGGCAATCATTAAAACAATGGCGCTTTTCGTTGCGACGGGATCTTCTCCTGAAATTTCAGTCACCAGTTTTCTCCTCCCCTGTGAAAACATTCTGTTGGCACCCACCTACACAAGGAGAAATGATCATCACGACAAAATAAGAGAAATCAGGGCTCTCACAGAAAAATTTTAAGTGCTCGTTTTTTCCCGCGCGCCGTTCGAGAGTGGAACGGTAGAGAGACAGCTTGAAGGTGGTTCATTGATCCCTCTGCCAGGCACTTTATTGTGAATAGCAGAGTAATCACGTAGATGTAGATGTAGATCGGTGACAAGATCCGCTACAGTTGTAAAATTTTTTGTTTCCTAAGAGGAAAGCGCAACCCGTATTCGCGAAGCCCAACTTCAGTAACATATAAAATTTAAGTCAACAAATGTCGAATAACAGAGGCTAAACGTTGCACGTGGCCTAAAATAGGGGATCCTCTCAGTTACTAGGCCTGGCGGAAAGCCACTCGCAGAGCAGACTGGAAGTCCAGGCTGAAGGCCGTGCCATCCACAGTTTCCGAAACAGGTTTGTGCTTTCCTTTCCTGAAATAAAAAGAATTACAACTGTAGCGCACTTTATCACTGCTAATGAACATCAAACCCCGTTAAGAAAATCGATCTTTACCAGACTGATAAGCTTCTGCGGCATTCCGAAATCTCTCAGCTGAAGAGGTTCTTGCGGCGTATGCAGATATAGGCCTTACTGAAACCAACTAAAACAATACAGAGTTCTTTCCCGTGTTCTCTTAATTTTTCAGTGAGCTGACGGAGAACGAAGACGTGATCTACAGTTGACCGCCGAGACCGAAAACTTCCATGGTTCGACAGGATCTTGGATCACGCACATATTTAAATCAAGCAAGCGATATGTCACCCGAGTTGTTTTCCCTGAGTCTGTGCTTATTCTTTGAGATGAGTGTGTTTTTCTCCAGGTATGTCCTAATGTCCGAGCTTAGAATATTCTCTGGATCGCTTATGAAGGACCGTGACAACGCTGAAGAATCTAACGACGGTTTACCACGGGAAATGCACAACTTTTCAAACTAGGCGCGCTTTGCGGTATGGCTCAGGAACACGGGGATGAGAAACACGCACGGAGGCAGTGCCAAGTTCACAATGTGGCGACACTCTTATAGGTCGGGTGGGGGGAGTGATTGGTGGAGGGTGAGCCGGAGGACTTCCGGCACAGCACCTGCTGGCGACTTGCCCTGCGGGGGTGGGTCACGTGACGTGGCTCGTCGGTGACCAACGCCGGCCGCAATTTCCGCACCGAGCCCTTAGCTAGCGGCGCAGCCCAACCATTTTCCGAACCATTTCACGGGTCGCACGTCCGTGGACAGAGGACGCTGTGGACGGAGGAGAGAGAGAGTGGAGTGAGAGAGAGAGAGAGAGAGAGAGACAGAGAGAGAGAGAGAGAGAAAGAGAGACAGCGGGTACCACATAGGCACGACAGAGCCAGAGGAGCCAACTGAAAATCACTGCTCTTGCCGGAATGGAAGCGTGCAACTTAACGTATGACATACTATAAGTCAGTCCGTTGTATGGAATCAACACAGTAAGATGCACTGATACAAAGTATCTGGACACCCCCATGTAATTCGAGCCAGCCGGGGTGGCCGAGCGGCTCTAGGCGCTACAGTCTGGACCCGCGCGACCGCTACGGTCGCAGGTTCGAATCCTCGGGCATGGATGTGTGTGATGTCCTTAGGTTTAAGTAGTTCTAAGTTCTAGGGGACTGATGACCTCAGTAGTTAAGTCCCATAGTGCTCAGAGCCATTTGAACCATTCTGAACCATGTAATTCGGAGTTGACCAGTAGTTGTCACGAAAGGCGCACTCGCCATATAATAGTCTGTTGTTATTGACGATCTTCTCTTGGCATAACTCACGCAGATATTCGAGCAGCTCATGGGGGACAGCCGGATGCCGCCGTCCAACGGATAAAATATTTCGGCAAGCGACAACGCTGGCGTCATCAGATGCTATCATCTATTCCATTTCTACCCCCCTCTCCTCCTCTCCCTCCCGCCGACCTCCGTTCTAGACCTTTCTCTGTCCAGCACATCCTCCACCATTCTTCGCGCCGACACGTTGCTTCGCGCTGGTTTCGCACCCGAGTACGCGTGTTGGCGTCGGTTCTGCTGCTCCTCTGCATAACCGCGAAGTAAGTTCGTCGCAGGGTATCTCATCCTCTTCTTAAACAGAGTAATTGAGAGTTTCCGCGCCTCACTGAGGATGTAGCCACTATCGTGATCAAACAGCAGTCCTCTTACTGGAATCTGTCGTGACACGGTATCAGAAGTTAGACCTCTGTTTCAGGACATTAGCGTGGTCGTAACCGTTCCCTGTAACTGTGGTACACAAAGTGAATTTCAAAATTTTTCCTGCGAATTTCGCGTTCGAAAAAATTTAGGGCTTGCTTCCGTTCGTCGTCAGCTACACGATGTTTCTCCTGGGTGTGAGGAACTCTTCGTCAGGTGCACCATCGAAGCAGTCCTCGTTGACTCACCTGAGGAAGAGCGGCAGGTAACCACTGAAATATCTTGGGGTTGTGTAGTTGACGACGACCGGCCGTAAGCCCGAAATTCCTTCGAATTGATAGACAATATCCCGCGACTGCTGACTTGTTTCACTGCCGCAATGTGGTGTGCCGTTGGTGTTCTCGGTTAAGTCCTTTGACGGTACACATATGCATCTTTTGACCTATGGAAGTCATATCACATTGGCACGGTGTCTGATAGAGCCCACATTTCGGTAGTCCGAGGACGTCCCTGACACCAACAAGCCATGCCAATGTTTAAACTGCTGTGCCGAAGACCGCCTTCACTTGTTGTTTCCGGAGGATTCGCCCTATATTTCCGCACATCCATTGTCAGAGAGCTAGCGAGCTGTTCCTTCGCTCCGAATGGCGGCTGCTGTCCAAGTGTAAGTATAGTCGGTGAGCGTCTGCTTTCGTTAGCAGCTTTGACCTAACGTGCTACCTGGTCTGGAAAACAGGAATCTAGAAAGAAAAGAACTCCATTCGTTTGGACTTCCATACTGAAATTGATGTTTGGTGTATGGAACTGAAATGTATGAGGAAGTCATTCAGCTTATTTCTTCCATGTGGCGATATGACGAATGTGTCTTCTTCGTACCGGAAAAATCAAGGCCGTCTTCCTCGAAATGTCGTAGACAGGGTAAAAATGGACTCGCCGCGGCTACTCCGTCCGTCTGCTCATAGTAGCCACGCTGGGAAGGAAAGTTTGTCGACGACAGGACATGCCTAAAATTGTTGGTCGTCGCACTCATATTTCTGGCAGTACGTTGAAAGGATGTGTAACTAAAGACTGACGGCTTGTATGCAGCTGTAGATGTCAGAAGCAAATGATGATGATTTACAGATCATAAAGGTGTTATTTGACAGACAGCAGCAAATGTTAATGTTGAAAACAGGACCGATCTGGCTGATTAGCACATCATTCCGAAAGTAACAGCGCAAAGTCAAAATGTGTTGAAATATATTACAAATTCTGAGGGAATACTGCCATTCAAACAGAGATTAGCTTAAAAAAGGCCCTAATAAGATGTTTGTTATAGTTACTCACTAAATTACAGCTATCAATATACAGGGTGTTTCAAAAATGACCGGTATATTTGAAACGGCAATAAAAACTAAACGAGCAGCGATAGAAATACACCGTTTGTTGCAATATGCTTGGGACAACAGTACATTTTCAGGCAGACAAACTTTCGAAATTACAGTAGTTACAATTTTCAACAACAGATGGCGCTGCGGTCTGGGAAACTCTATAGTACGATATTTTCCACATATCCACCATGCGTAGCAATAATATGGCGTAGTCTCTGAATGAAATTACCCGAAACCTTTGACAACGTGTCTGGCGGAAAGGCTTCACATGCAGATGAGATGTACTGCTTCAGCTGTTCAATTGTTTCTGGATTCTGGCGGTACACCTGGTCTTTCAAGTGTCCCCACAGAAAGAAGTCACAGGGGTTTATGTCTGGCGAATAGGGAGGCTAATCCACGCCGCCTCCTGTATGTTTCGGATAGCCCAAAGCAATCACACGATCATCGAAATATTCATTCAGGAAATTAAAGACGTCGGCCGTGTGATGTGGCCGGGCACCATCTTGCATACACCACGAGGTGTTCGCAGTGTCGTCTAAGGCAGTTTGTACCGCCACAAATTCACGAAGAATGTCCAGATAGCGTGATGCAGTAATCGTTTCGGATCTGAAAAATGGGCCAATGATTCCTTTGGAAGAAATGGCGACCCAGACCAGTACTTTTTGAGGATGCAGGGACGATGGGACTGCAACATGGGGCTTTTCGGTTCCCCATATGCGCCAGTTCTGTTTATTGACGAAGCCATCCAGGTAAAAATAAGCTTCGTCAGTAAACCAAATGCTGCCCACATGCATATCGCCGTCATCAATCCTGTGCACTATATCGTTAGCGAATGTCTCTCGTGCAGCAATGGTAGCGGCGCTGAGGGGTTGCCGCGTTTGAATTTCGTATGGATAGAGGTGTAAACTCTGGCGCATGAGACGATACGTGGACGTCGGCGTCATTTGGACCGCAGCTGCAACACGGCGAACGGAAACCCGAGGCCGCTGTTGGATCACCTGCTGCACTAGCTGCGCGTTGCCCTCTGTGGTTGCCGTACGCGGTCGCCCTACCTTTCCAGCACGTTCATCCGTCACGTTCCCAGTCCGTTGAAATTTTTCAAACAGATCCTTTATTGTATCGCTTTTCGGTGCTTTGGTTACATTAAACCTCCATTGAAAACTTCGTCTTGTTGCAACAACACTGTGTTCTAGGCGGTGGAATTCCAACACCAGAAAAATCCTCTGTTCTAAGGAATAAACCATGTTGTCTACAGCACACTTGCACGTTGTGAACAGCACACGCTTACAGCAGAAAGACGACGTACAGAATGGCGCACCCACAGACTGCGTTGTCTTCTATATCTTTCACATCACTTGCAGCGCCATCTGTTGTTGAAACTTGTAACTACTGTAATTTCGAAAGTTTGTCCGCCTGAAAATGTACTGTTGTCCCAAGCATATAGCAACAAACGGTGTATTTCTATCGCTGCTCGTTTAGTTTTTATTGCCGTTTCAAATATACCGGTCATTTTTGAAGCACCCTGTACCTCAAAGTTCTAAGGAACGCAACAGTTGTGATGAAATTTCCTCTGGACAATATTTTTTCTCTTACATTCATGTCGTCTGTGTTGTATGACACATGTAAACTTATATAGATACGACAGTTTATGTTCAAGAGCGCGCTGAAATGTAGTGCCTCCAAGATTTTGTGAGAGAAATCTTATAGGTTTTTGAATAGATCCAACTTCATTAACTATTTTTAAAGTCCCCGTATTTATTACATAGTCACACTTGAGACAAACACATTTCTCCCAACAAGGGACCAGTTTGTTGATGCTGTCACCATAGAATGTTCCAGTTTGTTCCAGTTTTTGACGGAGCCATAATCTCACCTCTGCTTGCACCGCTTTATCACCATCAAAGTGGAGTCCTCGAATGTGTTATTTAAATTCTGGAAACGGATGAAAATAGTGTGGGCCGAATTGGGACTGTGTGGGGGAAGACGGAGGACACTGAAACCAAGGCGTCGTACAGTTGCAGATACCGCAGCGCTCGTGTGCGTTCTGGCATTGTCATGCTGGAGTAGAGGGTTCTCCATGTGTGGACGACTCTTCGTGCTTCCTCGAGTAAAGCAAGCTGTTTCTCAGGCACCGACATTGTTACGTTACACACCGCCATGTTACACGCTATAAATCGGAGCCCTCTAACGGCAGAGCACGGCAACTTGGGTCAGGGAACCGAGAAGTCGACCGATTAACATGCACGATCTGTAACAAATCAATCGATATCGACAACAGAATGATGAATTCGGAAACATTTATTTTCAACACGGCCTCGTCTATTCCCTATGGTAGGGTTCTATGCGCACAGAGATTAATAAAATCATGAAAGGCTCCACGCTGCCTAAGCAAAGTTAGCGAAGTCAGAGACTGCAGTATCAGTCAGCATTACCATACGCTACGAGGTAAGAGCGACGTCTTTTCTACATCTACATCTACACCCATATTCCGCAAGCCACCTGAGGGTGTGTGGCGGAGGGTACCTTGAGTACCTCTGTTGTTTCTTCTTTCTATTCCAGTCTCGTATTGTTCTTGGAAAAAAAGACTGTCGCCATGCCTCTGTGTGGCCTCAAATCTCTCTGATTCTATCCTCATGGTCTCTTCGCGAGATATACGTAGGAGGGAGCAATATACTGCTTGACTCCTCGGTGAAGGTATGTTCTCGAAACTTCAACAAAAGCCCGCACCGAGCTACTGAGCGTCTCTGTTGCAGAGTGTTCTGCTGGAGTTTATCTATCATCTCCGTAACGCTTTCGCGATTACTAAATGATCCTGTAACGAAGCGCGATGCTCTCCGTTGGATCTTCTCTATCTCTTCTATCAACACTTTCTTGTACGGATCCCACACTGGTGAGCAGTATTCAAGCAGTGGGCGAACAAGTGTACTGTAACCTACTTCCTTTGTTTTATTTATCTCTGGGCAACGAAAACCACTGACAGCACAAGGGACAAGATAAAGGGTGTCACGTGTACGTAGCAAGGACAAAACTAAAGTTTAAAAAATCATTTATTGAATTGGTGCATAAGTTCGTAGCGCTTTTCCACGACCTCAATAAACACAACAGATACACATAACAAAGATTTGAGTCTTCAGTAATATATTATCCTCACTAATTACAACAACCTTCCAACTTTTCGATTCAGTGGGTGTAAAAATCACGTGATTTTGAGGTGAAGAACTCGTCGAGCCATTTTTGGAACCCATTTTCGTCCGCAAAGGAAGTTGCTTGAAGGTTGTTCGATAGACAGCAGAAAACGTGAAAATCTGAGTTTGTAAGATCAGGTGAATAAGGTGGTTGCGGACTGTCTTCCCAACCCAACTAATGTATAGTGCTTTTTTTCTAGTCTAACAAATAGTGGGCGTGCGTTATGGTGGAGTAGCATTACTTCTCGCAGTCTGCTCGTCTTTGCTGTCGGACTGCATCTGGGAGACGTCCTAGGTGTTAACAGTGAAAGTCAGCAGGTGGCTGTTACACCTCGAGGAAACCACTGGTAGTACACAACACTATCCCTGTTCTACCAAATGCACAACGTCAGAGTTGGGAATAAAACTGTGCAACCGAGGTGAAAATAAGTAATACAAGGATATTAATAGGAATGTAAAATAAAATGAAATAAAAAGAATACGTATACTATTATCCAGTGAACAAAGTGTTAGGGGACGAGCGGACGTCGCTTATTCTCGAAATCTGTTGTCATCGTGACGCGTTAAGGGGGGGAGGGGGGGGGGGGTAGGACGTCGAACGGGCCGCCTTTGAGCAGGAGATGCACCACAGGACATTTCAATTTACACTGTCTATACTTTTACCAATAAATTCATAAAACTTTGTCAGCATGACCAGGAAGGATTCAGAATTCACACTCAAAGCAGTGGAAGTTCTAAACCAAAACGAAGTAATTTTTTTACGTGTGAAATTTCATCATTTTTTTCACTTACTAATGGCAGAATTTGTTGCAAAAGGTACACTTTTCTTCATAAGTAAGAGAGATTCTTCGATAAATTTTGCACAGCATACAAACCACACTTAAAGGTGCATGAAACTCTAGAATTTTCCAAATCTATTACAAACTGTGGTAAAAATTGAAGTAATTAACTATAAAATTTGTGTTTTTTCTAAACATGAAGTTTAAAATATAATTCATTGGTTTTTTCATACACCTGTGAGTATGGTATGTATGCTGTGCAAAATACATCGAAGAATCTCTCTAACTTATGAATAAAAGTGTACCTATAGCAACAAATGCAGCCATGAGTAAGTGAAAAAATGATAAAATTTCGCACGTAAAAAGTTTATTTGGCTATGTTTTCGAACTTCCACTGCAATGGGTGTGAATCTTGAATCCTTCCTGGTGATGCTGACAAAGTTTTATGAATTTATTTGTAAAAGTATAGACACTGGAAATTAAAATGTCCTGAGATGCCTCTCCTGCTCCAAGTCGGTCCGTTTGACGTCCTACCTCCTTAAACATTGAATGGGTGTCTGATTATTGGGTATTGGGAATATCCGTGGGTAGTATCTCTTTCGGTGCGGCTATGTGGGGCTCCTCGCTGAAGTGAGAATGTTTGAAGGCCAAATTATTTGCTCTTAGAGTCATAAGGCGATGGCACATATTCTGTGTGATACTGTCGATCCACAGGCAGCTGGGTACAGAGCTATGGCTCTATGAGGTTACAGCATATTGAATTGACCTGCATGTGCAAGTTGTTTTTCCTGTTACTGCTGACGGATGGCTACGTGTATGGACAACACAAGCAGGACGCACTAGAGTTTGCATTATTTGTTTGCAAAAGCTGCCTTCATATAACACTTATGCATAAGAGAATATTCTTCCACTGCTCATATTCGCTGTGGTGAAGTTATCAACACTTTCCATCAGCTTGCCGCTATTTCTGGTGGAAGACGCGAAATGGGGTGTGTTTTCATTTGAATCAAACTGTGCTGTAAACCGGATTTCGATTTAATTACGCCTTCAATCAGAGCCGACTGGAATCAAAAATTTACTTTTGACTGACGTTGTAATTAAAAGGCAATCTGGGATTTGGGCGTTTTGGTTAAATGTAGCAACTTGTATTTCAACATATTTCTATTTAATCGTAAATCGATTAAATCTCGTAAACGATTCTCACAAATGGGCTGTCTGTACAGAGGAGTGCATCGGTCTACGTGTGGGATGGAACTGCTGCCAGTGATGTTCACCATGAAGATAACAAAGGAGGAAAGAAACCTGCAGTTGACCACTATTCTTTCTCAGCGACGCATGTTACGTGATCTTCAAATAAATAGTTTCGATATTCGCCTTAGAGGACTTAGGAAAACAATGCAAAATCAAAACAAGGCTGGATGGATGCGAATTCGCGACCCACATATTCTCAATGCATTCTTCTTTAATCTCTTTGACTATTAACTTCACCATGGAACTGCAGAGTAACATCAGTTATTGTACCACTAGATCATAATCTTTTGAAACACGAATTCATAATAAGTGGCTTGGAAATCCGCGTCTGGTCGTCTTCATTTAGCTTTCCCTCAATCATTTACAGCGAATACCGAAGCTATTTATTTGAAAAATGTAGGACTAGTTCCTTCAGAATTTCCTCTGAATCAGGAATTGCTAGCCATCAGAAAACAAAAAACGATCAGCATTAGCTAAGATTAACGTCTCATTGTCTGTAAATCCTAGTTTAGACAGGTGACAAAGTACCAGATACTCCTCTTTCTTCTTTATCCTGAACTTATCCCACATATTCGCGATATCAGGATGTCAATCTGGACTTCGTAATGTTAACCCTCCGTTGCTCGCGCGAAAATTCGTGACATGGTCACTCGCGAGGATGACAGGTGTCATCCAGAGAGCAAGCGGTCTGTTTGTATACTTTGAGCGGTCTTTACGACTGATTTTATGACTTTTTTTATTAAGTATAAATATAATACATTTAATATTCGTACACTGTATTATATATTCTAACGTTTGAAACAGTTCGACCATTCGAAGGACAATATCATCAGCTGAATTACTGGCATTACATGGTCCCTCTTGTCGCTTACCGATGTACGTTTCTAAATTCAAAGTGTAAGCTGTTTTTACATCAACCAAAGCAAACACTTTTAACCCATAATTTGCTGGTTTGCTAGGAATATATTGTCTGAATGGAATGGGCAGTTTCCTCTAAATGGTAAAAGCTGTTCTTCAGCAGTAAGATAATACCTAGGTGAAAAATATTTTTGGCAATTGTTCGTGAAGAGTTCAAGTAACTCTCTGATAGGAGCCAACTTGTCAGTCTCTCTGCGAACACCTCTATCACAGATATTATCAGACCTAAGACATCTCAACAGAAACCTATATTGGTTTTCACTTATCGATAAATAACATGATTCAAGTCCGTTTGCCTTTGAGTTATCCCACAATTACGATATACTGTTCCTAGAAGATCTCAAAGATCCATACAGATATAGCAAACCAATGAAAGCTCTGATATCTATCGCACCTGTTTGTTTAGCATCCCTTTTCCTAGAGAAGCTACCATGAACTTCACTGATGGATACATTAGCGCATGTTGCAATAATGCTTATTATGTTTTCATCCGAGAACAAATTCTGAATTTCTATTTCTGTCTTTTTTATACGAGCTGGATTTTTTGTTCCGGGCAAATGCGTAATAATATTAAAAGATCTGCTTCTAACAATGTTAGCATATTTATTTTTCCTCCGTTTAGTTATTTCATCTTTCCATAAAAGAAAGGCATCCTCTTGAGTCACTTCTTCCTGTGACTCATATTCATCATTCTCTGGCATTTCTTGCTCTGTTCCTGAACCATGACCGTTTTTATGAACATAGTCCTCAGTCTCTGAGTCAGCGCTATCACTGTGAGCATCTTCATCACTCAGCTCATTGAACCATTCCAAACATACATTAGGATATCTGCTAAACTCGGTCAGTTTTTTTTTTTTTTTTTTTTGACATTTCGTCCACAATCTAAAATGAGAGAGAATACTAGGTAACACGGAAGGTAGCTGCAGTCAGTTTCAGTAAGTCCAAATTTATGCACATGAAAGATCGATGAATCTAGAAAAGCAATAAAGTAATACAGACTTACTTTGTTTCAGATTGTGGCAGCAGAGCTCGCGTGGATGACTGGTGTCCTCCAGACTATAGTAATGTTTCATAAACAACGTAGCTTTCGTAACTGAATGCCAACAATGATTGGAACTAACTGCTGGAGAGTCAACAGAAAGGTGCTGAAAATGACGCGATCTCAGTTCTGCCCTGTCAGACAAAATTGAGCGGAAAATTCATGTGGATGACGAGGGTCATCCGCGGGAGCGACGGAGGGCTAATGGCAGACGACGGTAGTTGTTTGCGACGTCTGTCTGCGTCTAGTGTCATCCCTCGTCAAGGTGTGACACGTTTTTGGTCATGTTTGACTAGATTAGATTATTTTTTCGTTTCATAGATCCGTGCTGAGGAGATCCTCCTGGATGTGAAACATGTCATTTTTTTAAAAGCTGAAATAACAATACTAATAGTATCAATATATACAATACATCGTATGTTTCTACTAAAAAAATCGTCAATGGAGTAGAAGGAGTTGGCCACTAGTAAGTCTTTCAGGCTCCTTTTAAACTGATCTTTATTTGTAACCAAATCTTTTATGTTTGCTGGCAAATCATTGAAGATGAGTATTCCTGAGTAGTGGACCCATTTCTGAACTAAAGTAAGTGCTTTTAAGTCCTTGTGCAGATCATTTCTGTTCCTGGTATTGTATGTATGAACTGAGCTGTTTGTTGGAAAAGAGATCTATTGTTTAGGACAAATTTCATTGTTGTTGTTGTGATCTTCAGTCCTGAGACTGGTTTGATGCAGCTCCCCATGCTACTCTATCCTGTGCAAGCTTCTTCATCTCCCAGTACCTACTGCAGCCTACATCCCTCTGAATCTGCTTAGTGTATTCATCTCTTGGTCCCTCTCTTCGATTTTTACCCTCCACGCTGCCCTCCAATACTAAATTGGTGATCCCTCGATGTCTCAGAACATCTTCTACCAACCGATCCCTTCTTCTATTCAAGTTGTGCCACAAGCTCCTCTTCTCCCCAATTCTGTTCAATACCTCCTCATTAGTTATGTGATCTGCCCATCTAATCTTCAGCATTCTTCTGTAGCACCACATTTCGAAAGCTTCTATTCTCTTCTTGTCTAAACTATTTATCGTCCACGTTTCACTTCCATACATGGCTACACTCCATACAAATACTTTCAGAAACGACTTCCTGACATTTAAATCTATACTCGATGTTAACAAATTTTTCTTCTTCAGTAACGCTTTCCTTAGCATTGCCAGTCTACATTTTTTATCCTCTCTACTTCGACCATCATCAGTTATTTTGCTCCCCAAATAGCAAAACTCATTTACAACTTTAAGCGTCTCATTTCCTAATCTAATACCCGCAGCCTCACCCGATTTAATTCGACTACATTCCATTATCCTCGTTTTGCTTTTGTTGATGTTCATCTTATATCCTCCTTTCAAGACACTGTCCATTCCGTTCAACTGCTCTTCCAAGTCCTTTACTGTCTGTGACAGCATTACAGTGTCATCGGCGAACCTCAAAGATTTTATTTCTTCTCCATGGATTTCAATACCTACTCCACATTTTTCTTTTTTTTCCATTACTGCTTGCTCAATATACAGATTGAATGAGATCGGGGATCGGCTACAACCCTGTTTCACTCTCTTCCCAACTACTGCTTCCCTTTCATGTCCCTCGACTCTTATAACTGCCATCTGCTTTCTGTACAAATTGTAAATAGCCTTTCGCTCCCTGTATTTTACCCCTGCCACCTTCAGTATTTGAAAGAGAATCAACATTGTCAAAAGCTTTCTCTAAGTCTACAAAGGCTAGAAACGTAGGTTTGCCTTTCCTTAATCTATTTTCTAAGATTAGTCGTAGAGTCAGTATTGCCTCACGTGTTCCAACATTTCTGCGGAATCCAAACTGATCTTCCCCGAGGTCGGCTCCTATCAGTTTTTCCATTCGTCTGTAAGGAATTCGCGTTAGTATTTTGCAGCTGTGACTTATTAAACTGATAGTTCGGTAATTTTCACAACTGTCAACAGCTGCTTTCTTTGGGATCGGAATTATTATTTTCTTCTTGAAGTCTGAGGGTATTCGTTAAGAAGTAAATATACTGAGAGGCAGTGGTTAGTATACCCAGTTCTTTGAAGAGGTTTCTACAGGACGTCCATGAATTTACTCCACAAATAATACGTATTACACGCTTTTAGTTTCTGAAAACTTTTGTTTGACTTCAAGAGTTACCCCAAAATGTTACACCGTTTGCTAATCGTGTGAGACGGGATGTGGGTACCAGCCCGGTATCCTCCTCGTCTGTCGAGGGAAACCGCCTAAGACGACAACCAGACAGGTCGGCATAACGGCCCTCGTCGCCAATCCGCCGCCACACCACCTCGAATCCGGGAAGCGGCGCGCTAAGCGAGCGACCATGTGGGCGGGCCGCCGAGTGTCACATGTTATGGCGGGAAATGGAAGACGGGGAGACAAGGGCGACTCACTCATAAAGCTGACGACCTAAAAGAGAGGACAAAAGAGAGAGTACGAAGAAGAGGATAATGGAGGTGGTATTGTGGAGCACAGAGAACGCTCTCGGCGCCTCCAGCAGATTGAAAGTGAAGAGGAGGCGACGGCCTCCGCGCTATCGGTTACTTATTGGCTGTTGTTGGGGCTCCATTAGGGGGCGCGTCCTCAGAGAGGAGCCGGCGAGACGGCACGGTCGCCCACTCACTGCGCCCTCCATATTTGATGGGCTGCTCCTCGCTCCCCGGCCTGCAGGGCCTGCCCCAGGGCCCGCTTTCTCCAGGTTTTTTGTCAGTCTAGCAGAGCGTGTAAATGCGTCAGGACACTGTGACACAGGACGATCCTACTGCAAACATCATGTCATCACCTTCCTGGTCCAGTAAAGAAAGCAATGGTTGCAGTTCGTTTCGAATTCTCACTGGATAAAATATTGGCCATACCCTTAAAGTAGCACAGTGATCGTTTTGGAGCGCTGTAAATTGCGTAAAATGGTAATAAATAATAGTATGTCCATGGCTGACGTAACAAGGAAATGTGTACAATGTGCTGACTTTTGTCCTGGGATAGCGACATGGATATACAGGGTGGTCCATTGATAGTGATAGTGATACTGAACGGCCTTACTTTCATTTGACCGTTATTTTATGCATGACAATACGCGACCACATCGAACAATGCTGGCGGAGGAGCTCTTGGAAAAAGAGAAAAATTGGCGAATGGACTAGTCTGCCCACTCCCTCACCACCAACTTAAATACCTTCAATGACGAACGGGATGTGGCGAGGATATATATTCGATAATGACCATCCAGAAGTTGTCAACCGCACTGTCGATCAAATAGAACCATCTACCACAACAACTCCTTGCCAGCACCTTGCAGAGCATTCATTGATACCAATAACTATACAGGGTGGTCCATTGAGAGTGACCGGGACAAATATCTCACGAAATAAACTTGACGCAAAAACTACAAAGAACGAAACTCGTCTAGCTTGAAGGGGGAAACCAGATGGCGCTATGGTTGGCCCGCTAGATGGCAGTGCCATAGGTCAAACGGATATCAACTGCCGTTTTTTCAATAGGAACCCCAATTTTTATTACATATTCGTGTAGTACCTAAAGAAATATGAAGGTTTTAGTTGGACCACCTTTTCGCTTAGTGATAGATGGCACTGTAATAGTATAGGTACGTGGTATCACGTAACATTCTGCCAGTGCGGACGGTATTTGCTTCGTGATACATTACCCGTGTTAAAATGGACCGTTTACCGATTGCGGAAAAGGTCGATATCGTGTTCATGTATGGCTATTGTGATCAAAATGCCCAACGGGGGTGTGCTACGTATGCTGCTCGGTATCCTGGACGACATCATCCAAGTCTCCGGACCGTTCGCCGGATAATTACGTTATTTAAGGACACAGGAAGTGTTCAGCCACATGTGAAACGTCAACCACGACTTGCAACAAATGATGATGCCCAAGTAGGTGTTTTAGCTGCTGTCGCGGCTAATCCGCACATCAGTAGCAGACAAATTGGGCGAGAATCGGGAATCTCAAAGACGTCGGTGTTGAGAATGGTACATCAACATCGATTGCACGCGTACTATATTTCTATGCACCAGGAGTTGCATGGCGACGACTTTGAACGTCGTGTACAGTTCTGCCACTGGGCACAAGAGAAATTACGCGACGATGACAGATTGTTTGCACGCTTTCTATTTAGCGACGCAGCGTCGTTCACCAACAGCGGTAACGTAAAACGGCATAATATGCACTATTGGGCAACGGAAAATCCACAACGGCTGCGACATGTGGAACATCAGCGACTTTGGCGGTTTAATTTATGGTGCAGCATTATGGGAGGAAGGATAATTGGCCCTCATTTTATCGATGACAATCTAAATGGTGCAATGTATGCTGATTTGCTACGTAATGTTCTACCGATGTTACTACAAGATGTTTCACTGCATGACAGAATGGCGATGTACTTCCAACATGATGGATGTCCGACACATAGCTCGCGTGCGGTTGAAGCGGTACTGAATAGCATATTTCATGATAGGTGGATTGGTCGTCGAAGCACCATACTATGGCCCACACGTTCGCCAGATCTGACGTCCCGGATTTCTTTCTGTGGGGAAAGTTGAAGGATATTTGCCATCGTGATCCACCGACAACGCCTGAAAACATGCGCCAGCGCATTGTCAATGCATGTGCGATCATTACGGAAGGCGAACTACTCGCTGTTGAGAGGAATGTCGTTACACGTATTGCCAAATGCATTGAGATTGACGGACATCATTTTGAGCATTTATTGCATTAATGTGGTATTTACAGGTAATCACGCTGTAACAGCATGCGTTCTCAGAAATGATAAGTTCACAAAGGTACATGTATCACATTGGAACAACCGAAATAAAATGTTCAAACGTACCTACGTTCTGTATTTTAATTTAAAAAACCTACTTGTTACCAGCTGTTCGTCTAAAATTGTGAGCCATATGTTTGTGACTATTACAGAGCCATCTATCACAAAGCGAAAAAAGTGGTCCAACTTAAACATTCATATTTCTTTACGTACTACACGAATATGTAATAGAAATGGTGGTTCCTATTTTAAAAAAACGTTGTTGATATCCGTTTGACCTATGGCAGCGCCATCTAGCGGGCCAACCATAGCGCCATCTGGTTTCCCCCTTGAAGCTAGACGAGTTTCATTCTTTGTAGTTTTTTCGTTTGACACTTATTTCGTGAGATATTTGGCCCGGTCACGATCAATGGACCACCCTGTACAGTTGGAGTAGTATCGCGTACACGAGGTATAAGAGGACCGCGCATTGGCGGAGCTGTCATTTGCGCTCGGGTGATTCGTGTGAAAAGTTTTACGGGTGCATAGACATGATAGTCGGATCTAGAGCATCGGACATTCTCTTTCAGAAATCGTTAGAGAATTCAGTATTTCGAGATCCACAGTGTCAAGAGTGTGTCAAGAATACCAAATTTCAGCCATTATCTCCTACCACGAACAACACAGTGGCTGACGGCCTTCACTTAACGACCGAGAGCAGCGGTGTTTGTGAAGAGTTGTCAGCGCCAATAGACTGCGTGAAATAACCGCAGAAATCAGTATTAGACGTTCCACGAACGCATCTGTTAGGACAGTGCGTCAAAGTTTGGGGCTGTGGGGGCACAAGCGAGTGCCTCTCCTAACAGCTCGACATCCCCGGAAACACCTTTCCCGGCTCGTGACCATATCGGTTAGATCCTTGACAACTAGAAAACCATGGCCTGGTCAGATGAATCCCGATTTCAGTTTGATAAGAGCTAACGGTTCAGTTGGAGTGTGGAACGCACCCCACGAAGCCGTGGAACTAAGTTGTCAACAAGATATTGTGCAAGCTGGTGGTGACTCCATAATCGCGAGGGCTACGTTTTTGATAAGAGCTAACCGTTCAGTTGGAGTGTGGAACACACCCCACGAAGCCGTGGAACCAAGTTGTCAACAAGAAACTGTGCAAGCTGGTGGTGACTCCATAATCGTGTGGGCTGCGTTTACATGGAATGGGCTGTGTCCTATGGCCCAACTGAACTGGTAATTGACTGGAGATTGTTATTTTTGTCCACTTGGAGACCATTTACAGCGATTTATGTATTTGATATTCCCAAACAACAATGGTACTTTCAGCAGACCACATTTGTTCGCGATTGGTTTGAAGAACATTCTGGACAATTTGAGCGTCTGATTTGGCCACCCAGATCGCCCGACATGCATTCTATCGAACATTTATTGTACATAATCGAGAGGTCAGTTCATGCACAACATCCCACACCGGCAACATTTTCGCAATTGTGGATGGCTATAGAGACAGCATATCTCAAAATTTCTGCAGAGGGCTTCCAGTGAGTTGTTGAGAAAAGGAAAAGGAAATCACAGGATATTTGGAGGTAGCCCATGACTTTTGTCAGTGTATTTCTGTGTTCTCAGAGCCCAAGTGTTACCTGTTCTTCTGATGACTATGCTGTGGACACTCCCGTGTTCACAGGCCTACAAGCCTTCTGCCGCTGCAGCAGGACCAGTTGCCGCAGCTTGTAGGAATGCCAGCTGGTGCCGACGCTACAACCCAAACTACCAACACTGGCGCTCCGACGAGTCTAACCAATGAGACAGCCGATGTTTGCCGCAAGGAATTCGCAACTGAGTTTGTGTTAAATCCCGCTGGGCGCTTTACTCTTGCTGTGCCTCTCGCCCTTGTGATAGCGATTTCTCGTGACGTAACCATAGTACATTCCTGGTGTGCACAACACTCAGGCGGCCGGCCTGAGTGGCCGTGTGGTTCTAGGCGCTACAGTTTGGAACCGCGAGACCGCTACGGTCGCAGGTTCGAATCCTGCCTCGGGCATGGATGAGTGTGATGTCCTTACGTTAGTTGGGTTTAATTAGTTCTAAGTTCTAGGGAACTGATGACCTCAGAAGTTAAGTCGCATAGTGCTCAGAGCCATTTGAACCATTTCAACAACACTCAGGCACTCTATCAAGCTTCGAATGACCCACTTAATATAATGGTCACAACCCCACGGAAACTCTGTGTCTTTTTGCAAGAACAGCGATCAGCATCCCCGCAATTTGGCAAGCCTACGAAATCTAATCGTTAATGACTGGTAACAACTCGTCTTCCGCATCTACATTTACATCCCCATACATAAGCTGCGAATCACGAAGTACCAGGCAGAGGGTTAATCGAACCTCCTTCACAACCGTTCTCTACTATTCCACTCTCGAACAGCGCACCGAGCGAGGTGGCGCAGTGGTTAGCACACTGGACTCGCATTCGGGAGGACGACGGTTCAATCCCAAGTCCAGCCATCCTGATTTAGGTTTTCCGTGATTTCCCTAAATCGCTCCAGGCAAATTCCGGCATGGTTCCTTTGAAAGGGCACGGCCGTCTTCCTTCCCCGTCCTACCCTAATCCGAAGAGATCAATGACCTCGCAGTTTCGTCTCTTCCCCCAAACAACCCAACCCTCAAACAGCGCGGAAATAACGAACACCTACATTTTTCAGTGCGAGCCCTGAAAAATTGGTTCTCACCGCTATGGGACTTAACATCTGAGGTCATCAGTCCCCTACAACTTAGACCTACTTAAACCTAAGGACATCACACACATCCAAGCCCGAGGCAGGATTCGAACCAGCGACCGTAGCGGTCGCGCTGTTCCAGACTGTAGCGCCTAGAACCGCTCGGCCACCAAGGCCGGCGCGAGCCCCGATTTCCATTATTTTATTATGATGATTGTCTCTGCCAATGTAGGTCGGCATCAGCAAAATAGTTTTGCTTTCGGAGGAGAAAATTGGCTATTGAAATTTCGTGAGAACATCCCACCGCAGCGAGAAACGCCTTTATTTTAATGATGTCCACCAGCGATCCGTATCATGTCTGTGACGCCTTCTCCCCTCTTACTCGGTAATACAAAACATGCTGCTGTTCTTTAGACTTTATTTGGTGAGGATGCCACACCTCCAGCAGTAGTACAAAAGAGGACGCACCAGGGTAGTTTAGGCAGTCTCTTTAGTAGATCTGTAGCATCTTCTAAGTATTCTGCCAATAAAAAGCAGTTTTTGGTTCGCCTTCCACACAAAGTTTTCCTTGTGTTCTTCCAATTTAAGTTGTTGGTAAATTTAATTCCTAGGTATATAGCTGATTTTACTGCCTTTAGATTTGATTGATTTATAGTCTAACCGAAGTTCAGCTCATTCCTTTCAGAAATCATGTGGCTGACCTAAGAATTTTCATTGTTTAGGGTCAATGGCCAATTTTCACACAATATGGATAACCGTTCTAAATCGTTTAGCAATTTGTTTTGACCTTCTGATGACTTTACCAGACTTGGCGCCCTTTGAGAAAATCTAAACCCTCTTGCTCACCAAAATGACGCAATTTGAGCCGTCTTCCGTGCTTTTATCAAATTATTTTTGGATGGTTTCGCTGCACCTTCTAACTTCTTGGATAATTCGATTGTTCTCTCAAAATTTTCCCGTCAGAGGGTTTCTTGTGCAGGGAGAGCGTGTCGCCGTGGGGTTCTCTTCGAGAGTAACATCGTGGGTTGTGTGGTGGACTTTCAAGAGGTGTCGCGACTGACGCAGACTGTGACCAGAGGTGCGGGAGCAGTCGGCTGTAGTGTGTCCAAGTTGGCTTTTACGTGTGTAGTAGCGTGGTCCGGTTTGCCTTTGCCAGAGGCACGTGTGTCTCAAAGAGCTGTATTAGACGTCATAAGACCAGATCAGGCGGCTGTGTGCTGTTTTGCAATTCTGCGGAGCTGGCTCTTTTGGACTCTACAATGAATTCGTGACATAATGGTAGACTGTTTTGGGAGTCTTGTCAGTTTTCTTACTGTGATACTATGTCACCTCCGTGTTAATTCTAGCTAGTCTAGAGAGCTAGGCTAATAGACGGTGGTTTCCTTCTACCAAGTCCTCTAGAAACCGGTGATAATTGTTGCATTAGTTATGCAGTTCCAGCGCCTTGGTTACTTCTGCAGGCCGAGTTGTATTTATTCTCATATCAACGTTTGAACAATGCTGTGACCTCAAGTTGGTCGTGTTTTGTTAATATTCTGATCGATAGCTACTGCACGTAACAAGTGAATAAATGCAATCCCTTACGTTTTAGTTACGTTGGTTGCTTTCGGTAACATATCTATATTTTAGCTATTTCTACCCAAATGTTCTTCATCTTCGTTAACACACTTTAATGACCACCTTGATTACTGATGTTTTGTTAAAAACCCGTGAAGCAACAATTTGAAGTGCGTCTTGTACATGTGTGTTATTATTTGGAACGAGGCTCTTAAGTAATCTGGGTTTTAATATCTAGTGTTGTAAGCTAGTAAGTATTTTAATTTCATGCTGTAAGCTGGTCAATGGTATTTATTTGGTGCTAGATAGAGACAATCGCTGTTTAGTTCTAATCTGTCACTACTATTTTCTTGGAGCTACCTCTGTTTCTAATGAGATACATCAGCTCCTATACATAGATATTGTTTGAAAAGGTTGTGTGCCTGAGATTGACGTTATTTGATATTTGTGCAGTTAATCTTTAAATCTTAAAGCGTTCCTACCTGAAGTTACCTAATTATTGCTGCTCATTTTAAAATCGGTTCACTGCAGTGAACTATGATGCATTTTACAAGTTGCACTTATTTACGTGGTTGTTGTATGTTAATTCTTCTGGAATCAAATTACTTATAAATTCTCGAAGGCGCAGCTAACTTTTTTAACTTAGACTTCAAATTAAATAACTGTTTCCTAACCTTCTTTTTGCGAACTATAGTTAGTGTGTAAAATTTGTAGATTCTGTTTGGTTTCGTGTCGATCACCATCACACGGTTAAACTGTTACTTCTTGCAGGGTGTCATCATAAATTTTAATATGAACTACATAGCATATGTCATTCATCTTGTGAAAATTAAGACAAGGGTTTTTGGTTTTAATATTCAAGACCGAATTTATATGTAATACATTATTTTAATCAAAATGTGTAATGTAATTTCGGCCCAGTATATTATCACTTCTTTCTCGCTCCCAGTACTACACCGTTATTAGAAGCAGAGACAGTGACGTACTGTATTAACGTAATGAGTCTTGGGGGACTGGTGTACTTGTTCAGGACGGTTAACTAAATGGCGAGTGTGTAGCATTAGATCTTAGTTTTTGTTTTTCGAATGCTAAGTGTGCCTGCTACTGACAGGGCAACAAGGCACAAAACATCAGTGCCAGACGGTTATTAGTGAAACTGGGAACCAAGTGGGTAGTCGAAGCAGGAACTCTGCCTTCCGCGGCCAACACTCTTCCAAAACTAATTTTCTCGTGGGATCTGCTGTGTTAATATAGCCACAGGGCGCACATAATGTTGAAAATGTGCAGTTGACTGACATGCTATTGTTGTGGTCTTTAGTTTCACGCTGTTCCATCCTGTGGAAGCTTTTCATCTGCGAAAATGGTTCAAATGGCTCTGAGCACTATGGGACTCAACTGCTGTGGTCATAAGTCCCCTAGAACTTAGAACTACTTAAACCTAACTAACCTAAGGACATCACACACATCCATGCCCGAGGCAGGATTCGAACCTGCGACCGTATTGGTCGTGCGGTTCCAGACTGTAGCGCCTTTAACCGCTCGGCCACTCCGGCCGGCTGTTTTCATCTGCGAGTAACTGCTACAACCTACATATGTAAATTAAATAACAGAAAAAACTCTGACGTCAACATAGTCATATTCTTCCATCGCATAAAAGTATTTCAGGAAAAATAAAAGGAAAACGCACTAAATATGCCAAAAAATGTTAAACATGTTAAGGGAATAAAACAAAATTGTGTTCTTTCAAGAAGGCGGTCACTTATAATTCATTATTATTTTCTGAAAGCACGGAACCAGACCTGAAACGCTATTGCGGTAGTTACATTTAATTTATTTTGGTCCCAAATCATTTATATGCGCAAGAGTTAGGTACTGTTTTATTTTGAAAAAATTTGCGAACATAAGTGACAATCCTAATTAGCACGATGATCCCCGTTGCGAGTAACGCTAAGTGAACAGTTGGAGTGCCAGAAAGGAATTGCTCTATACCTACTGGGGAAAGAAAGGGTACTGAATATCTTGAATAATATCTGCATGGGTCCGTGGAAATATCACCGAATAAATAGCGTAAGGAAAAGACGGCTGTGTTGTGTAAGCTGAAGACTACAAATTTTTTGTGATAACAAATTAAGTAATATAAAAGAGAACATTGTAATGTTTAATCTTACATGAGGGATGTTGATCTTGTGCAGTTCAGTTGGCAACGTATGATCACACTGTATACTTTTTTGTTTTGGTCGGGCGTGAAATGCTACTCAGAAATAAATACAGTTTATTATAACTGCGAAGCATTTGGAGGAATCAGAATGCCAATTCCGAAAGTGGTTAGCAGCGAAAGGAAAAAATGGTTACGCTGAAGAAAAATGGCTTTGTCATTTTTTCTTGGAACAGTTTGGATGGGTTTCAGTAAAATGTGATTTCACTTGAACTAAATGGTCAATCTGTCATAGCTACCAAGTACAACAAGTACGTACTTTCTTTCTTTTATTTATCTATAATATTGGGCGCTTAAAGCAGTTCTGCATGATCTGGCTTTAATTGATGTTTTGTTTCTGACGCATAGGAATAAAGGTACATGATAATTTACTAATCAACACCAAACCTGGATTCTTTATTAAAACTGTCAAAAATAATAATTGAATAAAAGACATTGGGAAGATGCAGTCAAATAGTACCATTCGAAGCAATAGCTGGAGTAAAATTAATGAACTAGTTAAAGCTTTAAAATGGTACTAAGTATGGCAGATGACAGAAGGCAAATAAAATTCATATCAACACGATGGTACTCCTGCTCCAAAGCTGTAGAGAATTAAATGGGAACAAGTTTCATCTGACTACGTTTCTCACTCAAATAGATTTATAAATTTATAAATAAATCCACAAGTCGCTTACAAAATCCTTTCCAAAGCGCTTTTAAACATTATAGAATCCCAAGCAGATACACTAATTGGTGAATACCAGGCCGGATTCAGAAAAGGACGGTCATGTGCGGAACAGATCTGGTGCTTAAAGACAATATTACAAATGAGGAAATGCAGAAACACAGTAGTTACATTCATCGACTTCAGGAAAGCATATGATTCAGTGGACCGTGGAACCCTGTTTCAAATCATGGAAGAATTTGGGATCGACCGAAAGACACGAAAAATCACAGAACAGACACTTACAGGAACAACAGCCAAAGTGAAATTCATGGGCGAAGTATCAGAACCCTTCGAAATCAAATCTGGAGTCCGACAGGGGGACGGACTATCCCAAATCCTTTTCAATATTGTTCTAGAAAAGATAATCAGGGAATGGGAACCTCGCGTAAAGGGTATCCAAATTGGTATCAAGAAAGAGAACCGAATTAAAGTCAAGTGCCTTGCTTTCGCTGACGATATTGCAATTATCACCAATAACTGAACAGAAGCGATTCACGCAGTGGAAAAACTACATGAAATTTCACAAAAAACTGGACTACAGATATCTTATGAAAAAACCCAATATATGGAAAGGCAGCCAGAAAATAAATCCCCTTTAATAACAAAATATGGTAAAATTGCACAAGTCTGCCATTTTAAATACCTCGGTGAAACTATACAGTTCTCAGGATTAAACCGAACTGCCAATGAACAAAGAATCACCAAGCTCTAGAAAGCCTACAAGCTAACATTGACGCATTACAACAAGAAGTGCATTTCGACAGACGCAAAATTAAGGCACTATACAACAGTGATTCTTCCAGAAGCAATCTATGCAGCTGAAACAATGGTGATTGATGGTCATTCTAAAATTAAGGAAATAGAAAAGCAGGAAAGAAAAATTCTCAGGAAGATTTACGGTCCAATCAACAAAAATGGCATTTGGATGAAGAGACCACAAAACGAGCTCTATAGAAAGATCAACATAGTAACAGATGAAATCAGAAAGTGCCGAGCCAAATTTTATACGCGCATCTACAGGATGGAAGACTCCAGAACAGCAAAGAAATTATTCAATATTATAACAAGGAGTAAATGTGGCACGGAATGGCTGAAAGAAGTCCAGAGGGATCTACAGCAGATCAACATAAAAAATCTCGAAGATCGCACCGAGTGCCGGCATAAAATCACAAGTGTGAAGTTTGGGGAAAGAACATCGCGTCAGCCTGGTAAAACGGAAGAAGGAGCATTCTGAGAGGATGAGGAGGTTTTGGGAAGCAAAGAAGAAAAACATCCGAAGATGAAATTATGAATTCAAGTTCAATCGCTCTCCTAAAGGGGAACAATCGTTATAATAATAATAAATCCACAAGTGAGTTACACGTAAATAAATTATCTAAATTTAATTTAATTTGTATTTTTACAGTGGTTTGTGCTGCTCAGCAACAAAAGCAACAGCGTAGGATTCGATCTGCACTGAGAATGAATGACCAAACTAAAGCACTGGTGCTTGCTCCGATGAATATAAATTTGAACATTTCAGTTTGGCAGGTTTGGTACACTCGCTATTGTGCAGCTGTCTAGGTATGGTAATATGTAAATACTACACCAAAATCCGAAAATTGGAAGTTAGAATATTATGGATAAGACAAAACAACCTGCCAAGGTGGTATAAAAGTTTTCCCAGGAATCTACCTACAGCTGTTACCCCCATAATCCAATGGACGTTGGGCGCTGATGACCCCGCTGTTTAGCGCCCGTAAACCTCAAACACACACACACACACACTCCAATGGACGCGGTTGGATTTGTCGGCAACTGAAGGGGGTGAGTTCTTTGACGATGTTCAAACACAGATGTCACTCACAAATTTAGCTGTGATCTGAACTCATTGAACTCATTTGAACTCTGTAATGTCACACGTTGTATTTTATCTGTCACTGCCAGTTGCAATATTGCCATAATTCAGTTTAATGTCTATGTTTAATTCCTTCACCTGTTAATAACAGTGGCCGTGTAGATGATTATAGCCCAAAATCAACATTTCGTATATTATAAGACAGCTTATGACAATTTGTGATACAGTTTCAGTAACAATTATTAGCAGTTAGAAGAGATTACAAAAGAAAACATCTATATCCACAGTATATGATCAGTATACCGGTTAAAACAATAGTTTAAATCAAACAATTCAAGCATGTATCATATGAAGGAGCATTAAAACAGCCAGAGAAGGAGGTAAAACTTTTATGTACGCAAAAAATTTCATGAAATGTCTGATGAAAAACATGAGTTGAGCACTAGATGCATGCTGCAGAAGGTGAGACATTAGTTGAAACCGATTACACTACGAAGATGTTATCGTAGAAGGACTTTAACAATATATCAACAAACTCCAGTTGAGAAATCTTTTCAAAAATGCCAAGTATTGAAGTTATATGTATATGACATTAGACCCTGAAAAAAACTATACATTGTTTCTCATACAAGGCAGAAAACTGCAAAATGAATGTCAAGCACTGACATACCAATACAACGCAATCTCTAGCAGTACGATACTGTAGTGAAGTTGATAATGAACTCATCGATAAAGTTATTATGAAATGTTGAAAACAGTTTCTTGACTGAAATTAATTTATTGTTAACTTCCAGAAATGTCCAATATTGAAAAAGCGTTATCAGTTGTTTTCTCGTTATAAATTATAGAAGCCGAAACATTAAAACAAGTAATAAAATAATATTACTTTTTAACTCTAATAAAGCTTAATGAAAGATAAACTGAATGTCGTTCGAAATAGAGCATACAAGATTTTTTTCCACTTTTATCATTTCCTTGAATGTAGACCTATCCTTCTGGATTATCCTGTGTAGTGATGAAAAATGACAAAAGCACATTATTTACCATAAAAGAATATTTCAATGTGAAATCTCCTATACAAGTGCTGAGCGTACCGTTAATAAGGCTTTACAAAGCATCCAGTCGTAACCATAGAGAAAGGAAATCGGTGTACGACGGATTTCACGCCAGCTGTCAGTGCTGCCAACAAACTGCCGGCTACGCGCAGCGGCGGCTCTCCCAGCACTCGGAGCAAAGCCTTTATATTTCTTTGCTGTCGCTCGGAAATCGAGTTATCTGGCCGCGCTTTGTTACTGCAAACACGGCGCATTCCGCAGCAGCCATTTGTTCCGCGGCGCGGGGCCTAACGAGACGAATGGCGGCATTAGGGGCTGCTGGAAGCCTGCTCGGGGAAGTCCCGTCGCCGCAGCACAGTGTTGTACCTACCACCAGCTCAAGTCTGCCACCGTTACGGTTCCACTGACTAACCTATAGCTTACCAGGTGACATAAACAAACGATATCATGCGGAATACGTACCAGAAACGGTGCACTGTTGGACAACTCTTCAGAACCGGTGCAATGTGCCACATTCAGCCTCATCATTTGGTAATTCTCACTGAGCAGCACAAAGTGCAACATTCCGAAGCCACCATAAGGATCACCAGAAAATGTTCACACATCTTTATTCTCCCAAAACTAGTTCTGCTAGCTAGTCTCCTAACTAATGCTTATGAGAAGATTTGTGCTACTTTAATCTCAAGTGCCATGATATTTTCTTATTCTACAGTCAGCTGGTTCTACTATAACTCCAATCACACTACTCCCTTAGTTATTAGGTATGCTCTTGGCCTACATTTTTTTCTCACAAATTTCACTTCCTCAGATTGTATTAATTTTACCCAGCATTTACCATCATGGAGAACTGTAAAGAATCATAGTTTTATAAGTATCCTCCCGTGTCTACTGTCAAAGTTTTATAAAGATCCTCTCCAGTGACAAGTGTGATGTTATTTATTAACGTAGTAGGGGTGGTGCTACAAATTATCCCCAATCTACTGGTTTCACATTCAGGTATTCACGACGACTTAACATTCTCTGCTGTGATTTTGCTATTCCAGAAACGTATAATTTTATTCTTTTCGATATATCTCCATCGTTGACATAATTGATTCATATTGTGAAACGAATGTTGGTCACCTTTTTTGTTGTTATGATGTGATATTTATACATAAAGTATTGGCATTCTATATTCGGTATCCCTGCCAGACACAGACATGTTAGATGAAGAGTTGTTCACGGTCGAGGAACTCCATCGCAAGGAGCGTGAGTGTGATGTACATTGGGCAGCACTTCTGGAACCGCATTTTCCCTGGTTCTGCCACGCAGAGCCATGTTTTGTGGTTTCCTCCTGATGTCACGCTCCAGTACTTCCTTGTTTCGCTGTGATAGTGCTTTCGGACTATCTGCCCGCCACTAATGTTGGCTTTCGGTGTTTGTCGTGGGGACTACGCAAAGTGGGCCTTAGCGCTCATTATGAGACTATTTGGAAATTTGTGATAGTGCCTTATGGGACCAAACTTGTGAGCTCATCGGTCCCTGAACCTACACAGTATTTAATCTAACTGTAACTTACACTATGGACAACACACACACACCCATGCCCCAGGGAGGACTCGAACCTCAGACGGGGGAGACGCACGGACCGTGCAAGGCGCCGTAGTCCGCGCGGCTACACCGCGTAGCCCTTCTGAGTATATTTCTGAACTCAGTCTTCTCCCTACGCAAGATACGACACATTGCGACGAGAACTCCCTCTCTCTTGTGCGTTCGTGTTCGTGTAAGTGTTGATTTTGTAGACATCACGGTTCAAAAAATGGTTCAAACGGCTCTGAGTACTATGGGACTTAACTTCTGAGGTCATCAGCCAATTGGAACTTAGAACTACTTAAACCTAACTAACGTAAGGACATCACACACACCCATGCCCGAGGCAGGATTCGAACCTGCGACTGGAGCGGTCGCGCGGTTCCAGACTGTAGCACCTAGAACCGCTCGGCCACCCTGGCCGGCAGACATCACGGATATAGCGTTTTTGGAGAATTGAGGGCAACGAACGCAGCCTCAAGAAGAACATCTTAGACAACGCTAACAACATCAAAACTTTTGTCCCTGCAACAACAAAACTTGTTCCAACGGCAGCTGAAGCAGTAACACAAGCTCATCCATTTGCTGACCACACAGCCGGCAACGGGACAGCAGGCAGATGCCAGCCCCAGTAGCAGGTTTGATGAGACTACGGAAATGTGAGAAAATCATTTACGCCGTTTTAAGCCGTACTGCCAGGTTCGGCGTATCACTGGACCCGTAGATTACAGTGCAGTGTTGTTGACGAGTAGTCGAAGTGTGTAAGAGACAGTACAGAAATTGCAGCCCCAACGACCGCTGAAAATGTGGAATTTACAGTATTGTGTCAATTACTTCAGCACTACTACGGTCAGCAGATGGATGTGGTTGAGGCCGTCTTACAGATTAACCAAAATGAGACGCGTCTTGGGCAGCCTATGCGACGTGGGTAGGAGATTTCTTGTCTTATAGACGGGGATCTGCTGTGGTCTAGGGTTAGCTTCTTCGACTAGTACTCAAACAGCCCTGGATTCCGAGTTCGAACCTTGCCACTGCTAGAATTCTGAATAAAAATCTACAGCAACGGCAGCCGATGACTTTCGGCATAAGAAGTAACCCTTGTTCTTCCTATGGCTTTGTCAAAGAGGGCTCAGCAGCGGATAGCATTTGAGGACATTCTCTTGCTCTTCGGGTGTGGAACTGCCCTAAAAGGAAGAATAATCAGCAATGACCAACAACTTGAGGTTATAGGAAGCAATAGAAACCACTGCATTAAAGACACTTGATTTGTACGAGGTGTGGCTAGAAAAAAAAACGGGCTAGTACTGGTGAAACAATAAAACGAATGCAATAAGGCTGAAAGTCGCGTGGCCTGTCACGGGACTCTCGCTCCGCCTACTGCTCGAGTTTCATCTGCCTCCTGCACTCAGTCTGCCCGTGGCGTCTGTTTTAAGTAGTTGACGTTTTGTCTGTGCGTCGGAAAATGTTGAGTGTACAGAAAGAACAGCGTGTTAACATCAAATTTTGTTTCAAACTAGGAAAATCATCAAGTGAAACGTTTGTAATGTTACAACAAGTGTACGGCGATGATTGTTTATCGCGAACACAAGTGTTTGAGTGGTTTAAACGATTTAAAGATGGCCGCGAAGACACCAGTGATGACACTCGCACTGGCAGACCATTGTCAGCAAAAACTGATGCAAACATTGAAAAAATCGGTAAACTTGTTCGACAAGATCGCCGTTTAACAATCAGAGCAGTGTCTGAGTTAACAGGAGTTGACAAGGAAAGTGTTAGGCAGATTCTTCATGAAAGTTTCAACATGAACGAAGTGTGTTCAAACATGGTTCCAAAGTGTCTCACAATTGAACAGAAGGAACGCCGAAGAATGATTTGTTCTGACATCCTGGAAAACATTGAAAGTGATCCCACCTTCTTACAAAATGTTATTACTTGCGATGAATCGTGGTTTTTTACTTACGGTCCCGAAACTAAACGCCAATCGATGCATTGGAAAACTCCTGGTTCTCCACGACAAAAAAAAGCACGAATGTCAAAATCGAAATTCAAGGCAATGATGATAGTTTTTTTTTTTTGACATCAAAGGGATTGTGCACATTGATTGGGTACCAGAGGGACAAACAGTGAATCAGCATTACTACATTAGCGTCCTGGCTACCCTACGTGAGCGAGTACGGAGAAAACGGAACGATTTGTGGAGAAAAAAGTTATGGATCCTTCACCAAGACAATGCCCCAGCTCACAGTGCGTTGTCAGTGAAGACGTTTTTGGCAAAACACAACATTCCCATCTTAGATCATCCACCCTACTCACCTGATTTGGCCCCCTGTGACTTTTTTCTTTTCCCTAAAGTCAAGTCAGCTTTGAAAGGAACTAGATTTGAGACTGTTGAAGCAGTAAAAGAAAAAGCGACGGAAGTAATGTATGGACTTACCGAAAATGATCTGCAGCATTGCTATGAACAGTGGAAAATTCGTATGGAGCGGTGTAGAGACCGAGGAGGAGAGTACATTGAAGGAGATAACATGAAATTGTAAATAATTGTAAATAAATGTTTTTTCCAGCATCAGCTCGGTTTTTTTCTAGCCGCACCTCGTATTCCCGGGATACGTGGTCTGTAATTAAAAAGTGTCATGATGTGCTCTTCATTAGCAGAAGATTCCGGACTAGCCCCTATTCGGAGGCCCGGAACGGGATTGCTATAGTGAAGGTGTCAAGACAAAAAAAGTAAATAACCACAGTCGGGGAGTGAATGTGAGAGGTTTGGAAGTGATAGAGAATCGTTTTTTTGTCTTCAGTCTTCTGACTGATTTGATGTAGCCCGCCACGAATTCCTCTCCTGAACACCTCTCCATCTCAGTGTAGCACATACAAACGACGTCCTCAGTTCTTTGCTGGATGCGTCCCATGTCTATGATTGATACTAGTAGACTTTATTGGCCAGGAATGCCCTTTCTGCCAGTGCTAGTCCTACTTGCACCGTCCGTCATTCGTTACTTTGCTGCCTAGGTAGTAGAATTCCTTAATTTCATCTAGTTGGTGGCCATTAATCCTAACGTTAAGTTTCTTGCTGTTATCATTTCTGCCACTTCCCATGACATTCGTCTTTCTTCGATTTACTCTAAATCCATGTTCTGTACTCATTGCACTGTCTATTCAATTCGGCAGATCATGTAATTTTTTTTCACTTTGACTCAGGATAGCAACGTCATCAGTGAATCGAATCATTGAGGTCCTTTCACCTCGAATTTTAATTCCGCTCCTGAACCTTTCTTTTATTTCCACCATTGCTTCTTCGATGTACAGAATGAACAGTAGGGGCGTAAGACTACATCCCTGTCTTACACTCTTTTTAACCCGAATATTTCGTTCTTGGTCGTCCGCCCTTATCACTCTCTCTTGGCTCTTGTAAATACTGTATAACACCCGCCTCTCCCTATATTTTAACAATACTTTTCTCAGAATTTCGAACATATTGCAGTATTTTATATTGTCGAACGCTTCTTCCAGATCGACATATTCCCAGAACGTGTCTTGATTTTTCTTTAGTCTTGCTGCCATTATTAACCGCAACGTCAGAATTGCCTCTCTGGTTACCTTAAGGCAAACTGATCGTCATTTAACACATCCTAAATTTTCTTTTCAATTCTTTTCTATATTATTCTTTTCAGTAACTTGGATGCAGGAGCTGTTAAGCTGATTGTTCGGTAGCTCTCCCACTTATCAGCTCTTGGAGTCTTCGGAATTGTGTGAATTACATTTTTCCGAAAGTCAGATGATATATCGTCAGATTCATACATTCTACACACCAAGGTGAATAGTCGTTTCGTTGCCACTTCCTCCAATGATTTTAGAAATTCTGAAGGAATGTTATCTATTTCTCTCCATTATATTCTCTTAAATCCTTCAAAGCTCTTTAAATTCTGCTTTTAATACTGGATCCCCTATGTATTCTAAATCGATTCTTGTTTCTTCTTCTGTCACATCAGACCAATCTTCCTCCTGATACGGGTTGTCAATATCCTCTTTCCATATATCAGCTACCTCCTCCGTAGTTAACAGTGGAATTCCCTCTATGAAAGAGGGAGGTACAAAATGTTTAGGGAAATTCAGGTATACAGGAAAGCAAGTCACTGAGGAACGAAATAAATGAGAAATGAGAAGTGTAGGGAAGCAAAGGAAAAATGGGGGCTTGATAGATGGGAAGAATTCGAAAAAGGAATGATTGTTAGGACGAACTCAGCATAAGAAAAATCTACCCTCCGAGAAATTAAAAACAAGGGAACTAACATCAAGAATAAAATGGAAATTCCATTGTCAAATACAGAGGAGAGAGCGGATAGGTGGTAAGACTACACCGAAGGTCTCTACAAAGAGGAAAATTTTAGGATTTGTCTGCTGATGTGATATAAGAAGAGGCTAGAGTCAGAAAGAGATAGGGGATCCAGTATTAGAACCAGAATTCAAATTGGCTTTGGATGACTTAAGATCAGATATGATCATCCAATGCTAGTTAGAGGCGACATTAACCTACCGGGTATAGACTGGGATGTCTATATATTCATTGTGGGGAGTAGAAACAGACAATCATGCAAAATACTTCTGAACACGCTTTCTGAAAACCGTCTTGAGCAGCAGGATCGGCAGCCTGCACGCAAGGGAAATATCTTAGAATCTGTAGCTACAAATAGGACGGAAGAGTGTTTCTGTTAGAAGGAGTTGATAAGCATTTGTTAGCGTCTTACATAGGTAGTGAACTGACATCACTTAGTTCCAGTAAGATGGATGAAGAATAATTGTGGAAAAAAAAAATTAAACAGATTGCATAACGTGGTCTGACGAGTTCTGTGCCTAGTAAGCTAATAAAGGATGAAACAGAACCAGCATGGTTTCATAACGGACCTCGAACGATGCCGAGGAAGCAGAAGTTATTGCACTCTCCGTTCAAAAAAGAACTCACAAATGACGACAAGCGAAAGTTATTGGAGATTCGTGCGTCTGTGTAAAGATCTATGTGCGAAGCGTACAACAAACTAACATCATCACAGCTTAGGAAACGATCCGGCAGAGAAAATTCTGATCCTATGTAAAATAGCTAAACGAGTTGAAGGCTTCCTATCAGTTCCTTGTTGATTAGTCTGGTGTGGCAGTTGAAAATAGCAAAACGAAAACAGAAGTTTTAAATTTCACGTTCAATATATCTTTCACACAGGAGATTTGACCATCATATGACCGTCGGACAGACTCCCACAAGGGCGACATAGTAATAAACATCTCTGGCGTAGAGGAACAATCGAAAAATTTGAAAACAAATAAATGGCAAGGTCTGAAAGAAATCCCAGTTACCTTTGATAAAGAGAGCTCTACGGCATTGTCCCGCTACGTAGCCTGCACTTATCGTGGATTTCTCTCTTAGCACAAAGACCAAAGTGTCTGGAAAAAAGCGCAGGTGATTCCAGTATACATTATGTGATCAAAAGTATCTGGACACCTGGCTCAAAATGTGGCGCAGTCCATCGGTAATGCTGGAATTCAATGGCCCACCCTTTGCGTTGATGACAGTTTCCACTCTCGCAGGCATACTTTCAGTCAGGTGCTACAAAGGTTTCTTGGGGAATGGCAGCCCATTTTTCACGGCATGCTGCTCTGAGATGAAGTATGGATGTTGGTCGGTGAGGTCTGGCACGAAGTCGGTGTTCCAAAACATCCCAAAAGTGTTCTACAGGATTCCGGTCAGGACTCGGTTTAGGCTAGACCATTACATGGATGTTATTGTCGTGTAACCACTCCGTCACAGGCCGTGCATTATGAACAGGTGTTGAAAGATGCATCCCCATATTGCTTGGGAAGCAAGAAGGCGGTTATAACATCAATGTAGGCCTGTGCTGTGGTAGTGCGACGCAAAACAAAAAGGGGTGCAAGCCCCCTCCATGAAAAAAAAACGTCCACACTATAATTCCACCGCCTTGTAATTTTAGTGTGGACACTACACACGATGGCAGATGACGTTCACCGGGCATTCGCCATACCCACACCCTGCCATCGGATCGCCACATTGTGTGCCGTGATTCGTCACTCCACACAACATTTTTCCACTGTTCTATTGTCCATTGTTTACGCTCTTTACACAAAACGAGGCGTCGTTTGGCACTTTCTGGCGTGATGTGCGGCTTATGAGCAGCCGCTCGACCATTAAATCCCAGTTTTCTCACCTTCCGCCTAACTGTCATAGTATTTGAAGTGGGTCCTGATGCAGTCTGGAATTTCTGTGTGATGGTCTGGATAGATGTGTGCCTATTACACATTACGACCCTCTTCAATTGTCGGAGGTCTCTGTCAGTCACCAGACAAGGTCGGGCTGAACGCTTTTGTGCTGTACATGTCCCTCCACGTTTCCACTTCACTATCACATCGGAAACAGTAGATCTAGGGATGTTTAGGAGCGTGTAAATCTCGCGTACAGACGTATGACACAAGTAACACCCAATCAACTGACCACGTTGGAAGTCCGTGAGTTCCGCGGAGCGCCCCATTTTGCTCTCTCACGATATCTAACGACAACTGAGGTCGCTCATATGGAGTACCGGCAGTAGGCGGCAGCGTAATGCACCTAATATGAAAACGTATGATTTTGGGGGTGTCCGGATACTTTTGACCATACATTGTATAAGAACGATAGAAGAACGGACCCAAAAAGGTATAGACCAGTATCGCTAATTTCAGTTTCGTACCACATCTTTGAACATATTCTCAGTTCGAATATATTAAACTTTCTTGAGAGTGAGAAGCTTATGTCCACGAATCGCACGAAACTCAACTTGACCTTTTCTCACATGATATGCTGCGATTTATGGGTTAAGGGCAATAGGCAGATTCCGTATTTCTAGATTTCTGGAAAGCATTTCACACAACGCCCTTTTGCAAATTGTAAACGAAGGCATGAGCATATGGAATAAGTTCACGGATATATGAGCGACTCGAAGACTTCTTACGTAATTGAACCCAGTATGTTGTTCTCGAAGGCAAGTGTGCATCAAAAGTAAAGGTATCGATGGTATCGTCAGGGATGCCCCAGGGAAAAGCGATAGGACCGCTATTGTTTTCTATATATATAAATGATTTAGCGCACAGGGTGGGCAACAATCTGCGGTTCTTTGCTGATGATGCTATGGTGTGCAGTAGGGTGTCGAATTTGAGTGACAGTAGGAAGATACAATATAGACAAAATTTCCAGTTGGTGTGATGAATGGCAGCTAGATCTTAATATCGAAAAATGTAAGTTAATAGGAATGAGTAGGAGGAAAAAAATCTGTTATGGTCGGATACTGTATTACTAATACCCTGCTGGACAGTCAGGTCGTTGAAGTATCTCAGCGTAACGTTGCAGAGGGATGTGAAATGGAATGAGCATGCTGGAACTGTGGTAGAGAAGACGAATGGTCGACTTCTTATTATTGGGAGAATTTTTGGAAAGAGTGGTTCCCCTGTAAAGGAGACTGCATGTGGAACACTCGTGAGACTTATTCTTGAGTACTGCTCGGGTGTTTGGGATCTGTACAAGGGCAGATGGAATGAAGATATCGAAGCAATTCAGAGGCTTGCTGCTAGATTTGTTATCGGTAGAATCGAAAAACATGTAATTGTTACGGAGATGCTTCGGGAACTCCTATGGGAATCCCTGGAGGGAAGGTGACGTTTCTTGCCGAAAAACACTACTGAGAAAATTTAGAGAACCGGCGTTTGTAGCTGACTGCCACATTATTCTGCTACCGTCAACATTCATTGCTCTTATGGACCAGGAAGACAAGATTCGATAAATTAGGGCTTATACGCGGGTATCTAGAGAATCGTTTTTTCTCGCTTTGTTGTGGAACAGTAAAGGAAATGACTAGTAATGGTACTGTACGGTGGCATGTGAATTATATATGTAGATGTACATGTAGAAACAGAAGGGATATGTATAACGTTGCAACGGAATTTCTAAAATCATTTGGGGGAGTGGAAATAAAACGATTATTCAAGTTGGTGTGTAGAATGTATTAGGTTAGCGACTTACCATCACACTTTCGGAAAAGTATTTTCCACATAATTCCGAAGATAGCAACAGCCGAAAAGTGAGAGAAGTATCGCACATTCAGCTTAACAGCTCATGCATCCAGGTTGCTGACAAGAATAGTATACAGAAGAATTGAAAAAGAAATTGACGATCATTTAGTAAGTGCGAAAGCCATGTTCACTGGCAGACGCTATGAAATAAGCTTTCTGCTTCATGGGTGGTTTACTGTTACCTTTTCTAGAGCTTACATTCCTAGAAGAGTAGACTAATGTATTGCTCCCTCCTACAAGGAAAGTAGAGATTCGAGTTCACTAGGGGGATTACCAACAATCGCTCTTTCCATTAACCATTCACGACAGGAACAGTAAAAAATGGAAGTGCACAAAGACACTCCACCATACACAGTAAGATCGCTTGCAAAGTATAGTGTGAAGAAGTAGATTTATGTCTGAAGAGTTAGATATAAAGTTACTGAAGGAAGTAAACGCCATAGGGAAAACTACATTCCAGAAAGGAAGATTGAAAGACGTGCAGTGCGTGTCTTCGGAAGTACCTCGAAGGTAACAAATTATCGATGATTAAATAAAGATTCCTTAAAAATGTGGATGTTTTTGATACAATGACGTATAAAATTACTGATGAACATATTGTGACGGAAATTAAGACAAACACATGATGGCTGCTTAGACTACCATGGATATAACAGTGCATGAGACAGCAAATGACACTATTACAGTGTGACAGTTAGTTCAGAGAACATGTTTCAGCAATGAGTTCCTTTTGATGTAAGGAAGTTATTACTGCTTTTCTCCTCCACAGGACAGTTATTTGTGAATTAATTTAGGCAGCGTGCAGCTGTAAGGTTCGCTGTCAAGAGTCGCGTTCTGCTGCCTTGTTTTGGTCCATATTCTGAGCCGTGGGGAACCCCGACGCTCAGCGCGTGTATTGCGGGTCAGCGTTGCAGCGCCTTTACAGCTCTGTCCTTCCGAGCACTTCTGTCGCGCGCCTATTGTGTCGGACCCTAAAAGCTCCTGCCCTACAATCTCACGTGGCCGCAAAGCACGTGCGTCGCTTTTTGTGAGCGCAAAGGGGGCGAGTTCGAGTCCCTGGCTTTTGGTTTTGTTTTACTTTCACCCTGAGTTCAACTGTACTTGCTTTCTTCTAGCTGTGAAGACATACAGAAAAACAAATGGCTTCATCACAAGGAATGATGCACTGCGAAAACGGCTTAAGTGTATGATTTGTTGTCTCGTGATTTTTAAGAGCGGTATTTTGTGGACAAATAAAATTGTCATGGGAGAACATTATTATTGGCAATATAGACATTAGTTGCCCTTATGGCAAAATAACTCTAGAAATAAGTTTAATCGTTCTTGTATTCCTGTCTGTCGCTACCATTACACAGAGTTTAATTAAACCCTTTAGCCTAAGTGATTTCGTAAGGAAATCACTGTATAATTTCTACTTTGTGTCAACTGAAATGTTGGTTTCTCATTGAATACACTACGAAATCACTGATCCGTACAGTCATCTGGTGGCAAAACAGGAACCACATGCCCTACGTAGATACAGCGCTACTGGAAACAAATACAAATCAAAGGAAAGTATATGGTGCTCCAATTTACAATACTCGTGTGATTTCGATATTAAGGTAAGGCTATTTTTTAATTTATGGAATCGGAAATAGTGACAGTTTCTAAACATTAGACGATATAAAGTGTATATGAAGTTTTACTAAGGAAGTCTTACGTTTAGTTTGGTGGTTTCAATCAAACCCACTGTTCCTCGGAATTATTTTCGATTTTGAGGTGATTTATGTTGCAAGTCTCTGAAACCAGAGCACATTAGTCACTATGTTCGTAACTCTGTAATCATATTGTGAAATACTTTCGAAGTAATTTCTTTTCTTTTTAAATTGTTTTGATGTTCATGTCAGGAGGTCAATAAATAAAAGCAATAATTAGCAAAAAGGAAGAAGCATAGCTACAATCAACTGTCCAAAAATTATCAAATACTATGATAAGAACAGAGGATTCGTTGACAAAGTAGACATGTTGAAGGCAAAATATGCCACTGAGCGCCAAGCAGAAAATAGTGGCGCTGAATATCTTGCATCTCAAGGATGTCACTGTTCAGAGCACATACGTTTAATAAACTTTCCAGTAACTTGCCCAAGACGTAATTGAAATCTTTCAGGTGTGAGGTAGCTACAGCACTTATTGCGGCGTATGTATCATAGACATTGGGGAGGGGGAAGACAGATATTCCAAGACATCATTTCAAGCCCTACATCTCAAAGTCAGCGAGTACTGATACAGCAGTACACATGTCTATGAAGAACACTTTTAAACGTTGTACATATTGCAACAGAAAGCAAAATCCCAAACGAAAGAGATGGATGTGTTAGATGTCCAAAATGAAATTTGTGAGATAAAAGGATCAGAATACCTTCAGCCTTATCATGAGTACTGCTTTTGCTTGTGGGGATTAAACGCGAAGAACTGAAATAACCCCCTACATGTTATGAATTCTGCATTTCTGATTACATGTTCATTTCTTTTTACTTTGTAATAATACTTCAATTTAGCGAGTGTAGGCATTTGCTTGCAAGGGAATAAAAAATTCAAATGGCTCTGAGCACTATGGGACTTAACTGCTGAGGCCATAAGTCCCCTAGAACTTAGAACTACTTAAAGCTAACTAACCTACGGACATCAAACACATCCATGCCCGAGGCAGGATTCGAACCTGCGACGGTAGCGGTGGCGCGGTTCCAGATTGTAGCGCCTAGAACCGCTCGGCCACACTGGTCGGCTGCAAGGGAACAGCGACAGAAATTAAAGCCGTAGACCAGCTATAAGTCGTTTGTATCTTTGTTTTTTTGTATGTTTAACTCGACCAATGCGGCCATCTTCAGAATAAGTAGCCTAGGGCCACACGTGGCACTGTACAGCGTCGTTGTCATACGTTTATGTAGACATAATTAAAAACATTCACTGTAATAAACAAAAATGTGCCAATTCTTATGTACAGGTCTCCTGAAGCTGGTGTCACTACAATGGTTTCACACCAAAACCATGAGTTTATGATCTAATGATATATTAAAATTAAATAAATATATTATATTCCACTTCCCAGATGTAATTCTATAGGATAAATGAAATTTCAACTCAGTTTTAAGCAGAAAAGTAATTACTGGCTCATAAGTTTAAAGGGGAGTAAACAGGGTGTAAAATGCAGTTTTCAAGTATAGATTCAGTTTTCACACAAAAATAATCAATCAAAACACATGAAGAGTTTGACGTAGAGAGCTGTATATCATTTATAGACTCCAGAAAGAGCATCCAATGACAACATCTTGAAACGTCCCCTTAGAAAAATTTATGAATTACTGTGCTGGTAAACCCCTTACGTTATTTGATTTTCAAACAGCTGAGCAAAACTGAGCGTACTCAGACATTTCTCTCGTTACTTATTCTGATCAACACCAAACTGACACACAATATTTTTAGCACAACGCAATCTGACTTTCAACAATCCCTACAAAAGAATGGCCATGACTAAAAATAACCTACAACTTTCATGAATCACTTACCTCACAAAAATCTTCGTTACTCGAACTACTGCAATACAGCGAGCGCCAATACTGGCAGCTACATAAAAGATTCTGACTATTGAAGGCACTAACTACTGATAGGCATAGTTAGCTAATGCAAGATTTTGTTAGAGAACAATCAATATATTTGCCTTAATAGTGTTCAAAAGTCATTATATATATATATATATATATATATATATATATATATATATATATATATATATATATATTCACGACATCCAGTCTTATAAATTTACTCTCTGATGGACACACGTCCAGATCATCCACTCTCAAAACTCCGCCATCTCACTCCCCACTGCTAGCGGCTCACCTCCAACTGCGCAATGCTACACGCTGTTACCAGCCAACTGTCCAACACTACAATAGCAAATTCCAACAATGCAAACCAGCCACAGACTGCACACAACAGTCAGTGATTTTCATACAGGGCGCTACCTGACGTTACCAACATAAAAACCTAAACAGCCTACTTACAACCTCAACAACGTGAAATAGTGTAGGGGGATGCTATTCCACGCATCTGATCGCACCAGTAAACAGTTTCTATTACAATATTTCAATAACGCTTGATCTAGATTGTGATTTAACAAAAGAAATTATGGCTAAAAAGGGGAAAGAGGTTTTTGTGCATCTTTGACTTGCTGTAACAAAGTGTCAAACTTCAGGTATCAGAGATATATTTTAAGGTTAAGAGAGAGATAGATATTATAAAACGTTCAGTCGGATGTGTGACATAGTTCAATAATTTCTGATGAATATTACAAGTTTAAGAAAACAACGACAATTTCAATCCTGTCCTAAGCGAGGGGAACGTGGACGCTAACACAGAGGGAAGAAACAGTTTTGTAGGCAACTGCTATAGCGTTTAATCGAGCAGTTACAGCTCTAAGGAAAACAAGATTAGAAATAAGGGCATGTGGAAGTAATTAAAAGTATACAGGTAATTGACAAAATAAGGAAGAACAGGAACCGCTGGACTAGGCATCATATGTTTATATCATCCCAAAAACCGTTGTAAACGTGGAGATATCGAACTAACTGACCTACCAACAAGAGAGACCTTGGAGGAGCAAGGAAACGAGTGGGCCATGAACTGACCGAGTAGCACAATCCTTTAACGAAGAAGCTGATGATTCTTCTACTGCAACTAGATACGCAGAGAGATAAAGGAAGATACAATCATGCAACTGTGACTTCATGTTGTGAGGTTATACGTATCTATGTCTCGTAAATTCAAGCTGACAGTTCTTTCAAAGCACAGCCGGATCATCCAGCAGAGGACACTGTCCGCTTTATACTTTTTTGTCTGTGGTGTGTGAAAACAGCACTCTTTTCCTGTTAGGATAGACACCTTGGACAGACACCTTATGAAAATGCAATTGTCATGTTGAAACGTCACAGGTTTACGCTTCATTTAACTAACTGATTAATTTCTATATGTTTAATAATTCATTTTACGCCGAGAGCGTCCTTTCAATGTTTCGCCTAGTTAGTTAACCTCTGGATTCAAGAATGCTTCGTGTATATTTTTTCTTCTGTTGGTATCACACCTCCTCTCTCATCCTTTGATCTTGTCATGTATGTGGATGGATCAACGTAATTATGCTTGGAATATGTAATAATCTGGGTTAGTCAAAAATGGTAGCAGTAGGGTACTTTAGCACCAACATAACAACGAGAGCAGATTCGGCAGAGAGTTCGTGATTCCAAAGATAGTGGGAATGAGCAGGGCAGAGTTTGTGAGGTTGGTTCTCACTGAGGTCCTACCCCCACCACCAGTTTTTTGAACGATTGGCGGTTGGTTCTGGAACGCGCCATGTTAGGACACACTGGGGCCGCCGATTGCACGAGACGGACGAAGGGGTGCGGCGCTCGTCATCGATGGTGAGAAACGTTATTCATAATGTAGGTCTTTTGGGGTACCATTGATTATGAAACATGCTCAGGTGTGAATTAATACCAGCAAACGTTCAGCGATATTGTATTTGTAGAAATTTTTCAGATTAATGTGTTTCAACTAGCGGACTTGGGCGCGAGGTGATTGAGGGCATGAACCAACGGTACTTGTTCTTAGGCCAATAGCAGAGGGGTACATTAATCAAACTTCCTGGCAGATTAAAACTGTGTGCCGAACCGAGACTCGAACTCGGGACCTTTGCCTTTCGCGGGCTAGTGCTCTACCGACTGAGCTACCCAATCACGACTCACGCCCCGTCCTCACAGCTTTACTTCTGCCAGTATCTCGTCTCCTACCTTCTTGGGTAGCTCAGTTGGTAGAGCACTTGCCCGCGAGAGGCAAAGGTCCCGAGTTCGAATCTCGGTCCGGCACACAGTTTTAATCTGCCAGGAAGTTTCATATCAGCGCACACTCCGCTGCAGAGTGAAAATATCATTCTGGAATCATCTCCCAGGCTGTGGCTAAGCCATGTCTCCAAAATATCCTTTCTTTCTGGAGTGCTAGCTCTGCAAGGTTCGCAGGAGACCTTCTGTAAAGTTTGGAAGGTAGGAGACGAGATACTGGCAGAAGTCAAGCTGTCAGGACGAGGCGTGTGTCGTGCTTGGGTAGCTCAGTTGGTAGAGCACTTGCGCGCGAAAGGCAAAGGTCCCGAGTTCGAGTCTCGGTCCGGCACACAGTTTTAATCTGCCACGAAGTAACACAAGTAATGTTTGAGAGAGTGAAAGGTGGTATCCTTTCCTTCTCCGCGCGTTAAGTAGGTGTGACCATAACTAAATGGTGTTAAGAGGCCACCATTCAGTAACATTCATTTTTACCCATTTTAATCGGTAGTGGATGTAATTGACAACGAAGTGTTGTCTATGTTTCCGGTATGACGAGATGCAAGAGATAGTGAGTGCTTCATGAAGGTTTTGTCACTGAGAGTGGTAGTTTTCTTAAATATAAAGGACTTCACGTATGTTTTGTCACAGAGAGTAATAGTTTTATTAAATATCATCGAAATAAATCAGAATGATAATTGAAATTCTCTCTTAGCGTTATTTAGTATCCTTCATCCATACCACTGAGATAATGACCATATTCTATGAATTTTCAATCCAGGCATATCCATTGTATGCATTATGCACTTCATGCGACTAAATGAATTCATAGTATCAAAGAAAAGAAAGTCTTACAGTCCCTAATGTGCACATATTGTTCCATGGCAATTCACCCTTGTTGCGTTATTCGTTGCTTCATTTTTAAATTAGAATACTATCTTCCCTAGCGGGTTTGATTACCCACATCTCAATTTATAGGGCCTAATTGAAAGAATTAGACACAAAGCGGTAGAAATGGGAACCATGGAGCACTGCGTCCGCTGGTATTAAAGGGAGATACTTCTCAAATGAAAATTCATCAGCTTAATAAACGAGGGGTAAACTTTCAATGTACGATTTGCGTCTGGGTAGGACAGTGGAACCATTGGAATGCTTTTAATAAATTTACTCGCTCGACAGAAACTCGTACCCTACAACTCATTATCCACAACTCGCAACTCATGAACTACAATTCGTAATCCAATATCCATAAGCGACAACCCATGACCGACAATCCATAACCAAAACCCCCGCCCTGTAGCCGACATGTTATAACCAACAACCATGATCTACAAACCAAGACCGATAACTCAAAACCTCGCAACCCATAACCTACAACGCATTACAAGCATGTAATAAACGTTTTTATGCATTATATTCTGTTTTCGTTAAAAGTGCCGTATGTTTAAGACAGCTGAATTTTCATTCTTTAGTGGGGCTGACTTGCTCTGTTAAGACAACGTTAATAATTTGTTCTCTTCTTGTGTAACCATTATCCGCTTTGAGAAATTTGTCCTTCTTAATAGAAAAAGAAAACTCAGAGGAAAAATATCCAAGTCTTCATGCACGCACTGCAATGTGTCAAAAGAAATAAAAAAGAAAAGAAAGTAATGTTATGAGACGATGACACTTTTTTCCCCACCAATGTCAACTCTCCAGTGACAAAACTTTTTTCATGAGAATTTGTGGCATAGACGCTGACCTTGACATTCTGTCTAATTCCGAGTTGTGACGTCCACTGCAAATCGACCGAAACAGGTTCCGAGCTTTGATGAGTGTTTTCGATACCGTATGCGAATGCAGTGGTTTAGTTGTACAGTTACGTGTAGGTTATTGTTATTAACTTTGTATTAGCAAAGACTTTCCTCTTAATGGTATTTGAATCTTTTAGAATATTTCAGAACAATGCCGTTTCAGTCGCTATTATCTAGAAATAATGGGTCAAGACTTAAATTAAATAAATTTTAATTAGACGCATTGTAGAAAAGCATGTCCTGATACTTGTTGCGTCCCACCGGTTTCCTTATATTCCAGTACCAATCTGCTATGAAGTTAATACTTATCTCCTTCGAGGCAGCTGCCGGTAGGAGCAGACGTTGTGACTAATATAAAACAGCATTACTCTGGTAGTAGAGACGTGTGTTGCATGCGATCTTTCTTTGAGAGAACAGTCTTGTGACTCGTTTGATGTGACCTGTCACTATTTCCCCTCCTGTGCCAGCACCTTCACCTCACAGTAGCACTTGCACTCTACGTCCTCAATTATTTATTGGAACTAATCTAAATCTGCTGATGTTCATACATGAATATCTAGGTTGGCTCCTGTATGCAAAGAGAGAGCTCTGTTTGAAAATATGACAATTACATCAATATTCATATATCATATCATGCCACCAGCAATGCGAATACTCCAAATACATACGTGATGAAATACGTCAGTGTTCATTAATGAAATGTTTTTAGCATAATATTACAACAACATTACAAAATTCCGCTCATTTCAGACATCGCTGGCAGCAATACTCACAGGTTATTTCAAATAATGTGTAAGTTGCAGAATAATAAGTGGAAATAATATTTATTTTGTCGGGCAAGCACAAGAAACGGTACTCTTTCTGCAGAGTTACGATCATAGGTTACTTATTTATTGTCATGAGAGTTACAGCAGCGAGTAAATGTTCTGTTAAAGATTTATTAGTCATCTAGGTGATATATATGAATCAACTGCATACAAATCAATTTATTTGAAATTCTTATCAATTTTAGTAAACGAACTAATTTCTATATATGGATCATACGCTGTCGGTAACTGGTTGTGTTCTACGTCTATATTAACGTCTACATGATTACCCTGCAATTCAAAATTTAGAGGCTGGCATAGGGTTCACCGACCACTTTTAAGTTACTTCTCTACTTATACCATAAAGCCTTTCACGACCGGATGTTTCAGCTGCTGAGAATTCATCCGGGTTGTATGGCCGTGGTCCGTGGAACTCTTCTATCCCTGACGTTTCGTCCAAGGCTTCGTTGGACATCTTCGGAGGTGCTCCGGGTTGTGCTGAGAGATGCTGACAAGACTCAGAACGACCAGGAGTACCTCCGAAGATGTCCAACGTAACCTTGGACGAAACGCCAGGGACTGAAAAGTACCATGGACCACGGCCATACAGCCAGGAAAAATTCTCTGCTACTTCTCTACTGTTCCACTCTCGAGAGCGCGCGGGATAAACGAACATAAACCTTCCATTGCGTACTCTTCTTCGATCACATCAGACAAATCTCCCCCCCCCCCCTCCTCCATACAGTCCTTCGATATACTCTTCCCATCTACGCGCTGTCTCCTTATCATTAGCAGTGAAACTCCCGTTGCACTCTTAATTCTTAATGTTACCAGCCCTAGTTATATGGATCTGCAGGTCAGCAGATGGCTCCTGTTTCCTTTCTTGGGTACTGGTGTGACTTTTGCAACTTTCCAGTCTCCGCGTGCAGATCGTTCTACGAGCGAGCTGTTGTATATGATTGTTAAGCATGGAGTTATTGTATCAGCATACTCTGAACAGAACCTGCTTGGTATACAATCTAGACCGGTAGCCTTGCTCTTCGGAAGAGTTTTAAGTTGATTTGCTACACCAAGGATATTTACTTATAAGTTGCTCGTGTTGTCAGTTATTGCTGATTCGAGTTCCGGAATATTTAGTTCGTCTTCTTTTGTGACCCAATATCAAAAAATCATGCTAAGTACCTCTTCTTTAACGGTACTGTCGTCGAAAACACCACCACTGTGTTCAGATGGATGTTTTGATGATAGAATTTTCACTTAAGCAAGGTGCCCAATTAAGTATCCAACTACCTGAATGCAGAATTCTGTGCACTTTCTAAACGTGAGACGTAAAGACTGCTGATCTTCAATGTGCTGACTTATAAATACGGAAATGACAGACAGGATATTCAATTACACCTTACAGTTGCTCATAAAATCAAGTTAGCATCGAACACAAGCCACCTGGCTCCTGAAAAACACTTTCTCATGAACTGAAAGTACAATCAATCACGAAGACTCAAATATGTACTTACGTTATGAACAGCTTACAGTGAGCTAAATTGATGAAAAGAGTGACCGATTACGTAATGAGACGGACTGAATAAAATTAGAGAAATTTGCTAACTAAATTCAAGCCAAGAAAATTAACAGAGACAAGGAAAGTTTCTAACACTACATGGATGGATATATGCTGACATTCTTAATTCATAGCAAATTAACACGCAAAATTAGTGAAAATTAAACCATGGGATACAAACTCCATACGAATGAATTGATGCAAAATCTTGCCAATGAGCCACCACTTCGAATAACTGCCAACAACAGCAAACATGCCGTGCTGCAACTAACCTCCAGCCTTGCCAGTTTCTTCGAAACAGACAGATTGTTCCAAAGTTTACTGTAAGTTTGTATTCTTAACCATCATCGCGCTACTGAAAGTCGTCATAGGAAACCACGCGTCCTCCACAAAATCTCAAAGAGACAAATTGATGGAATCTACACTAAATATATTTATGCTTGTTACGGCGACTTCTTTCCAAGGTATCAGCAAAGATTGTGGTGTTACCACTAAATTTGAAGAGCATTGCAGAGACTTTCCAGATGTGTTGGAGTAGTGCCTCAGCATCGAATGAAACGAGGGGCCCTGGGGGAGACCCACGCATAGTTGCTTTAATCAAACAAAACTACATGGATGCAGGAACCTTTTCAAGGCAAAAGTTTAAGATATATGCAAAGTGATTCACTAACTTTTGCCACCAACAATAACTCCGAAAGTATGATAGGAGCTGAAAATTTTGTGGGACTATAGTTTAATGGGACAACGGGGGCCATAATATGACGTTGGTTTGTTGTTGCTAGGTGGGGTCGCTTCAGAGATATGAAGGTCAACTTTGATCTTTTCTCTTTTTTTTCTTTTTTTTATGGGATGGTATAGTTTGGTACTTATTTTCTGATAGCGACTATCGAGACGAATCTAATGATGTGTAATAGTAAGGTCTTTGAAGATCAACGAAGGTCACAAAGGTGGCATGAACGTCCATTTACAGAAGGTGTTCGAAGTGATGACCATTGGTATGAATACAGTGCTGCAGTCTTCTTATCATTGATTAAGTGGTATTCCTTATCACTTCGGCACTTATCGAAGAACATACTCTGACAATTCTCTCTCGCATATCTTCAAGTATAGTTGGAACGTCTTTACAAACAATATCTTTTACGAATCCCCGCTAGAAAAAAAGCAGAGGAGTCGAGTCTGGTGAACGAGAAGGCCAAGACAAATCTCCTCCGCGTCCAATCCAACGATTTGTGAATAATCTCTGCAACTCATTTCTAGCCATCAGCAAAAAATGTGTCAGACACCCATCGTGTTGATACGACATTCTGTTCCTTGTTCCTAAAGGTATTTCTTCCAATAAGAGTCCTAATGTTTCTGGCAGGAATGTGGTGTACTTCCTCCCATTAAGATTTCCTTCGATAAAATAGGGACCTATAATTCTGTCCTCCAGGATCCCACACCATATATTCTCAGGGTTTCTAGTGTGCAACTTGCCTCAGCCAACATGGATATTTAGTTGCACAATAATGCATCTTATGCAAATTAAAATTTCCACTGTTTGTGAATGTAGCGTCGTCAGTAAATAATATCGAATTAATGAATGAGTCATCCCTCTGAATCTGAAGTTGAGCCCATCAGAAGAATTCAGTGTGACGCATACAGTCCACACCAGTTAATTCTTGGTGGAGACTGATATGGTAAGGATAATACTTATGGCGATGCGGAACATTAACAACACTACTTTGGCTCATACCACATTCCCTTGCGTTTTGACGCGAACTAACACAAGGATCTCGAACTACAGTGGCAAGAGTACCAATTTCCGTTTGCTCGTTAGTAACTTTCCTTTGCTGGATATGTTTCCGATGCGTTAAACATCCAGTTGTTCTCAGTTTATCATACACATATTTAAATGTACGACGTGTAGGGTGAGTACCTTGAGGATATCTTTCAGCGTATGTCCCTAGCTCTCATTTAATTTCTTTAGCATTCTCTGTAAATGAGAAGTATATCGACTTGTTCTCAGAATGAATACATCATTCACATTCGCTTGATTCGAGGATACTAGTCTAACCGTTCTTGTTAGTATTGTATTGTGAAACCATAGAATGGTGTTTACACAGCAATGGCACGTTAGATGGATATGCAGTGTTAGGCGAATATTTACTATTTGCATGATATACGAGAGAGAATTGTCAGAGGATGTGCTTCGATAAGTGCCGAAGTGATAAGGAATACCATTTAATCCATTATAAGAAGATTGCAGCACTGCATTCATACCAATGGTCATCACTTCTAACACCTTCCGTAAATGGACGTTCTGGCCACCTATGTGACCATCTTTGACTTTCAGAGACAACTATTACACATCATTGGATTCGTCTCGATAGCCGCTATCAGAAAATAAGTACCAAACTATAGCGTGCCATTAAAAAAAACAACCAAAGTTGACATTCATATCTTTGAAGCGACCTCACCTAGCAACAAAAATCCCACGTCATATTATGGCCCTCGTTGTCCTATGCAACATTTGTCCCACAAATTTTGTAGCCACTACCATACTTTCAGAGTTATTCTAGGTGGGAATAGTTAGTGACTCACCATGTATACGCTGACTAAATGTTGCTGTTGTGGTCTTCAATTCTGAGACTGCTTTGATGCAGCTCTCCATGGTACTCTATCCTGTGCAAGCTGCTTCGTCTCCCAGTACGTACTGCAGCCTACATCCTTCTGAATATGCAGACTAAAGTGGCGAATACAAATTTGCACCAAGGCTGGGGTTAGAACCTGAGTCTCATTCACTATGCACATGCCTGGAGAACTATATTTTTATCTGATTAAATGACCATGCCTGGATTTCAGGCAGGATTCCTTTTTTCTCTCAACGCTGAAATACTGTTCCAATACAACTGAAGAGCCTCTGCAATGCTGTACGAGTTTAGGATAATACCAGTGGGCTGATGTGTAAATGGGGTTTGGGGGTTGAGAAGGTAGATTCCCCTTTTCTCTAAACGCTGACATGCTGTTCCAATCTAACTAAAGAACCTCTGCAACGCTGTACGAGTTTAGGATAATACCAGTGGGCTGACGTGTAAATGGGGTTTTGGGTAGAGAAGGGAGGTATAATAGGCTAGTCTGCGCAGTTCTGTAAAGCCACTGTGCCAGTGTGGTATAGTGGTTAGCACGTCTGCCAAGTCAGTAGGAGATCCAGGTTCGAATCCCAGCCTTCGTACAAATTTGAAGTCGTCGCTTTAGAATGCATGTAAATTATAGATTTTAACTGTAGTGGTGTCTGAATAGTTGACTGCATTATATGATTTACCAGAACAGCATATGGTGTGCATATGAGGCGTTAGGTGTCCTTCCACTTCTGGTGCACATCGGCGGCAATATTCCTGCCCCTTAAAGGCGATTACCGGGAATACGGGCTGGCGTCTTGGACTTGCGCAAGTTCCTCGCAGCCCCCCCCCCCCCGGCCCATCCTTCTCACAGTGCAGATAACCCACTGTACAGGTTCCAAGTCTCTATTATTCCATAATTACCCGTAATTTTTAATATCTGCATCCCAGCCTTCTACCTTTACTCGTCAATAAAGCAGCATAATCTTAATAAGGTCTTAATCTCACTTGGTGTACAGATAGGTTAGCTGTTGCGATCTCACGAGTACGAAAGGGAGGAGAGGACCATGAAAGGCTGTGGCGAGGCGTGGAGCAGGTGCGCGTCCTGCGACAGCGCGGACCAGGATTTATGGCCCCCAGACAATACATCACCTGCGGCCCAGTGTCCCAGGACTCTCTCTTCCGGATCCCGGCGGCCCCCACTCCATCACCATAGCCGGCGCGCCGTGATGGCGGTGATGAATGCCGCCGCCTGACCGCTAACCAGAGGGTCCGCCCTTCGTGGCGGCCATCACGAGCCCTCCGGAACCCCGGCGCCCCGTGGGAACGGCCGGCTGGCCCCAGCGGGCGGCCAACAAATTGCTGGGAGCTCTCATATCTCGCAGCCCAGGAGATGAAGCGCTAACAAGCACGCACAGTGGATCGGCCGCCCTGAGTTTCGCAGCAGGTGTTTGCCGTTAGCTCGTGAAAAATCCAGGATACCAGAGATGATAAATCTGTTGTCTCCCTCAGGTACGCCCCAAGGGATGTAACGTCCGATATACCTTCCGATGCAGTTACTTTAAGAGAAAAGTAAAATGGTTGTATAAATGGATGATATCTGGAGACACCGGAAGTTTTCATATAGATTATAGACCGACGAGCCGAAATATTGTGATCATCTGCTTAATAACTTGTTGGTTCAACTTTGGAACGCAATACGACAACGATTTTGCGTGTCAGTTTGTTGGTAGGTTTGTGGAGGTACTTTGCACCAGATGTCCACGCAAAAGTCATGTAAATTTTTAAACAGCAGGCCACTGATCAGTGCCGTCGTTGATGGCGAAAGATAGCGGCCCAAATAGGTTCCACTGGTTTCACATCGAGCCAAGAAATCAACGTGAGTATACTGCCATGCTCCTCAACCACTGTAGCACGGTTCTGACTTTGAGACACGGGCAACAATTATCCTGCTGGAAGATGACATCACCGGCCGGGAAGACATCAAGCATGGGGGGGGGGGGGGGGGTTGCAGGTGGTCCACAGCAGTCAGTGCGTCTTCGATTACTAACACAGGTCCCAGGGGCTGCAGACTGTCTCCTGTGGCATAGTAATGCTTCCACCAGCCTGCTTCCCTAGGACGGTGCACATGTCCAACCGCCATTCACTTTGATGACGGCGTTTGTGGAGACGACCTGGTGTAACAAAAGTGTAATCCTTCCGACAACACGACACATTTTCATTGATCCAAAGCCCAATGTCGACGATCCAATGGCCACTGCAATTGTAATTGACGATATCGTTGGGCCCACATCTGGACACGAAGGAGTCGACTGCTGCGTATCCCCATGTTCGACAATAAACGATGAATATGTTCTCTGAAACAATCGTGCCTGCATCACCATTGTGCTCTTTCGCTAGAATTGCACAAGTTCGCCACCTATCCTGCTTCAAAGAGCAGAAAAACCTCCAAATTCCACATTCTGTGAGGAGCCGTAGACGTCCAGCCATTTAACACCCAGTGGTAATTTCACTGCTGTCACTACAGCAGCAGGTAATCATTCGACCAGGTACGACGTTTTCTAGATACTCGTAGCACCTTTGTGAAACTCGTTTACGTCAGTAGATTCCCATTTCCGGCCTGTGTCGTCGCTAGAATGATTCCACATCCGTCGTTGATCCTTTGATCCAGTTATATACACTACTGACCATTAAAATTGCTACACCACGAAGATGACGTGCTACAGATGCGAAATTTAACCGACAGGAAGAAGATGCTGTGATATGCAAATGATTAACTTTTTAGAGCATTCACACAACAATGGCAGTGGTGGCCACACCTACAACGTGCTGACAAGGAAAGTTTCCAACCGATTTCTCATACACAAACAGCAGTCGACCGGCGTCGCCTGGTGAAATGTTGTTGTGATGCCTCGTGTAAGAAGGAGAAATGCGTACCATCACGTTTCCGACTTTGATAAAGGTCGGATTATAGCCTATCGCGATTGTGGTTTATCGTATCGCGACATTGTTGATCACGTTGGTCGACATCCAATGACTGTTAGCAGAATATGGAATTGGTGGGTTCAGGAGGATAATACGGAACGCCGTGCTGGATCACAATGGCCTCGTGTCACTACCAGTCGAGATGACAGGCATCTTATCCGCATGGCTGTAACGGATCGTGCAGCCGCGTCTCGATCCCTGAGTCAACAGATGGGGACGTTTGCAAGACAACAACCATTTGCACGAACAGTTCGACGACGTTTGCAGCAGCAAGGACTATCAGCTCGGTGACCATGGCTGCGGTTACCTTTGACGCTACATCACAGACAGTAGCGCCTGCGATGGTGCACTCAACGACGAACCTGGGTGCACGAATGGCAAAACGTCATTTTTTCGGATGAATGCAGGTTCTGTTTACAGCATCATGATGGTCGCATCCTTGTTTGGCGCCATCGCGGTGAACGCACATTGGAAGCGTGTATTCGTCATCGCCATACTGGCGCATCACCTGGCGTGATGGTATGCGGTGCCATTGGTTACACGTCTCGGTCACCTCTTGTTCCCATTGACGGCACTTTCAACAGTGGACGTTACATTTCTGATGACTCAGGTGACTCTACCCTTCATTCGATCTCTGCCAAACCCTACATTTCAGCAGGATAATGCACGACTGCATGTTGCAGGTCCTGTACGGTCCTTTCTGGATACAGAAAATGTTCGACTGCTGCCCTGGTCAGCACATTCTTCAGATCTCTCACCAACTGAAAACGTCTGGTCAATGGTGGCCGAGCAACTGGCTCGTCACTATACGCCAGTCACTACTCTCGATGAACTGTGGTATCGTGTTGAAGCTGCATGGGCAGCTGTACCTGTACACGCCACCCAAGCTCTGTTTGATTCAATGCCCAGGCGTATCATGGCCGTTATTACAGCCTGAGGTGGTTGTTGTGGGTACTGATATCTCAGGATCTATGCACCCAAATTGCGTAAAAATGTAATCACATGTCATTTCTAGTATAATATATTTGCCCAATGAATACCCGTTTATCATCTGCATTTCTTCTTTGTGTAGCAGTTTTATTGGTCAGTAGTGTACTTTTCTTACTGTGTCACGTTCCCGCAACGCCACCAAACGACATCCAACGCCGCGGTGGGCGGTGGTCGCACAGGGTATTTGTCCTAATTTGAGGCACGTAAATATCTCGGAGACGACGCATAGTATGCGAAAATTTTCAGCTCAGAAGCTAATACTGGTAAACTTGCCGCATTCCAACTGCACCTCCATCATGGGCGGGGTCAACTTATTATTTTGAAACGAGAATTCCTCATTTTGTGTTGCATATCTGGATTTTACGCAAAAAAATTAGTAAGACTGTCCAATCATGGGAGATGACGCTGTAATCGACAAATATCAAGTGTGCCTGTTTTTTTGCAGTTAAGAATTCTAGATGTCATTTATGTTGTAAATGTAAACTTTCGAGGCAGGATTCGAACCTACGACTGTAGCGGTCGCGCTGATCCAGACTGAAGTGCCTAGAACCGCTTGGCCACTGCGGCCGGCAGGAACACTTAATATCTATCGATTGCAGCACCATCTACCACGCACGTTAAACAATGGTTTTAGTAACCTGTACACATTTTATGGCGCAGAATCCGAATATCCAATAAAATCGGGGTTTCCATTTTAAATACAAAGTCGTTGTCGCTGGGTCACGCTGGAGGGGTTGTCAGGAAGCGGCCAGTTGTTTCACAGACGAATGTCCACTTTACTAATATTAACTACTCAGCTAGAAAATTTTCTGTACGACGGGTCGTTTTATAGATATTTTGTTGTCTCAAGTTAAATTGCCGGTATAATGGTAAGATACGGTTTTGGGAACTAAGTTGTGAACTATAATCCACTTTCATGAGCAGATGTGGCCCCTAATCATAATTTAATGGTTCTGAACTGCAGAATACAACAGAAAAAATTTCAGAAAGACACGAAAAGAAGACTGTCAGACTTTGACAAACTGAGAATGCAAGGCTCTAAGGGAATTCCTAAGGACGCATTAGGCAACGATTGACTGAAACAGGGGAAATGAAGAGAATAGGAGACGAATAGACAGCTTTGAGAGATTAAACAGTGAAGAGAGCAGAGGATCAAATAACCCAAAATCTAAGGCCCGTAAAAATCCTCGGATAACGCTTAGGATATCGAATATAATCGAGGGAAGAATATAAAAAAGCAGTAAATGATTCAAGGAAAGGGGAATATAGACGCTTAAAAAATCAAAATTGGTAGAAAGTGTAAAATGACAGGGCAGAAACAACACTAGACCAGAAATGCAAAGTTGCTGAAATATGGATGACTGTGGGAAACATAGATGCCAAACTGAGAATGCAAGGCTCTAAGGGAATTCCTAAGGACGCATTAGGCAACGATTGACTGAAACAGGGGAAATGAAGAGAATAGGAGACGAATAGACAGCTTTGAGAGATTAAACAGTGAAGAGAGCAGAGGATCAAATAACCCAAAATCTAAGGCCCGTAAAAATCCTCGGATAACGCATAGGATATCGAATATAATCGAGGGAAGAATATAAAAAAGCAGTAAATGATTCAAGGAAAGGGGAATATAGACGCTTAAAAAATCAAAATTGGTAGAAAGTGTACAATGACAGGGCAGAAACAACACTAGACGAGAAATGCAAAGTTGCTGAAATATGGATGACTGTGGGAAACATAGATGCCATCCGTGGCAATAGTAAATGAACATAGATGGCATTTACGGCAAAAGTAAATGAACTCTGTGAGGAAACGCTAACAGAAAACGGAGAGATAAGGTTGGAACTCGTAATACGCAACGAAGGGATCGATATAAGTTGTAAGTAATATATAAGCAAGATGTATGAGGAAGATGAAATACTGCCGGATTTCAAGAAGTATATACTAATTTCAACTTCAGTGGAGAGGCAAGGTGCGAATATGAAAGTCCCCAGGCGCGGAGTTCGAGTCCCGTTCGGGCATACAACACTACACTACCCAGAAGTTTCATAACAACACACACTCCGCTGCGGAAAGATAAATTCATTGTGGAGATGTGAATATTGTCCAACCATCAGCTGAAAAAAAAATCATGGTTACAAGATAATGTTAGAAATTATTTACACAAGAGTAGAAAGACTGGTAGGAGTTGCCATTCGAAAAGATTGATTTGGACTGCCGGAGCGAAAGATGCAATACTGACACTGCAACGTATCTTACAAGACAGATTTAAGGGAGACAGACACATTGGCACAGCATTTGTAGACACAAAAAAAGCACATGAAAATGTGGTTAGAACTCTCGGAAGCATCAGAAATAATATACTCGTTGTGAAACATTATCTACAGAAACCAGACTGCAATATCAAAAGTTTAAGAACACAAAGGAATGGCTGAGAAGATAGTGACACAGGGCTGTAGCATATTCCTAGTATCATTCAGTGTCTACCTTACGTCATCAGTAGCGACAGGAAAATTTTGCGAAAACGATACAGTGAAAAATAACACAAAATCGACGATTTTCAGCGGAATAACGTGATATAGGCGACTTTAAAGAAATATCATGAAATTTGTCATTTTCCCCTGTAAGAAAATGTTGTGAATCTGAGGACGACAGTTTACTAATATTCGTAACTGACAGTTGTTGAACGTTAAAACCGCATTTTGCCATCTTTTTGCCGGAGGCCGAGGTTTCAAATGGTTCAAATGTTTCTGAGCACTATGGGACATAACATCTGAGGTCATCAGTCCCGTAGAACTTAGAACTAGTTAAACTTAACTAACCTAAGGACATCACACACGTCCATGCCCGAGGCACGATTCGAACCTGCGACCGTAGCGGTCGCGCGGTTCCAGACTGTAGCGCCTAGAACCGCTCGGCGAGGCCGAGGTTTGTGCAAAAAATATGAGTACATTTCTATGTAACTTCACATTAGCACCGAAACTGAGCAAAAGTCAAAACCAAATTTGGCCGAAAATAACGAAATTGAAAAAAATAGAATTTGGAAAAAATAACACTTGACACTAGCAAAAAATAACAACGAAACTAGCAAACAATACCGAGTTCGGCAATAAATCTCCGAAATTGGTAAAAACTAAGAACTACACTTTGAAAAACATCGAATTTCGCAAACTGTTGTATCGATTTGGGCGGAAAATAAAAACATTAGATCTCGCATAACAGTAAGACCGAACCTGTCAAAATAATTGCAAGCGATTCTAGCAAAACAGGATAACACGAATCAGGCATAAAAGTAATACCGAACCAGCAATAAAGCAACACCGAAGGTGGCAAAAATGTTACACGGAATATGGCAAAAAATAAGACCGAAATAGGCAATAAAGACCACCTAAACTGAAAACATAGCATGAAATTGCGAAAAAATTACATCGAAATTAACCAAAAAACAACAGTGACATTGGCAGAAAAAGAATTTGGCTACAAAATAGCACAGAATTTTTGCTATTGTCACGTCCTTGCATTTAACCATGTTTACGTACAGTGTCCGCTTGAAAAATAAATGACTCACTGATCTCTTTTTGCTGACGCAGAGCACATTTTTCTATTGCTGCTCCATCTGTAAAAGCTTATCGATCCACTTGTGCGCGCGCCCTGGGGTGACTAATATTTTGTTCGGTGCGATTAAATTACTTAGTTTTTAGCCAGATAGGCATTGCTTTATCATCATAAGTCATATACTGTTAATATTCCTGAGACATACTGAGTATGACCTCTATCTGTGTTAATGATGTAAGCCGAAGCAAAGAATTAAAGTTTGTACCCAAACTCGAACCCTTTCCTCCTGCATAATAGACAGATGCACTATGGTGGCAGACTGGGGTACTGCTTTCTCATACTGGCTCTCCGGCTTCCACAAGTGCGCGAAATACCCTAGCATGCCTTCCTCACCGATACAAATTCCAACTCACACACCAGCCCATTGCTATTCCTCTTCTAAGCTTGCATCAGTATTGCCGAGGCTTTCCTACCTTGAAACACCATCTTAACAATTAGCGAAATGGGGTTAATCCTATCACTCATAGCCTGAGTACCAGTATGGCGTGACAGCTAGCTCATCTGTATCGTAAACAATGGATCTGGGTTCGAATCCAGGTGCTGGTACAAATTTTAATTATTTGCTTCGGCCTACATCATTTTCATCGTAAAAGTATTCAGTGGAGTTCCATTCGATATTATATTGTCCGCAGTTCGCGTTCCAGTGCTTAGCGCCGCTGTATCTTAATCGTCGTCTTCGCTAATGACTTCGACGTCGACGGGACGCAAAACCCTAAGCTTCTTTCCTTCTAGATAGTAGTGTCACGGGTTCTATTTTAGGCCCGATTTGAGATTTTCTTGGCTCAGGGATTGGGTGTGTGTGTTGTCCTGATCATTTCATCTTATCTGTATCTCAAAGATCAGCAACTCGCAAAGTGACTTCAAATAGAAAGATTTGCAGCAGGCTGCTGAACAACGCGAGATAGGAACTCCCTGCCAGTAATACATACAACAATATCGTGTTTTTCGCAGTTATCTTAAGTGATCATACACAAAAACCTCTTACTTCGTGCAAAAAATTTACTTTAAGCGGCAGTATGACTGTAGTCATTTATAAGAGAAATTGTAAATAAGCATAAACGAATAAAGACGTAGTCGGTCGTGTTATATTTTAAAGACTGTTTATGTTTATAATTCTTATTGATCATGTGTCACTTAATTATGGACTTCGTTCGCGATGTGCCTTTCTATTTTATTTTATGAAAAGTTAGTAATCCGGCTGGAAACATGGTTTCAGTACTCCACGACTATTAATTTGCTTTTGAATTTTATTCTAGTTTTCCATTGTCGTTCTTACAACTACGATGATGGAAAGAAACGGGGCGAATCCGTAACAAAAAAGAAAATTATCAAGCTCTTAGGTATTAATGAAATATGTCCTGGTGGCATTTGTAACTCGCCCACCACGGAATAATCCTTCAGGGTAGGGGAGAATATTCACGTCATAAGAACAGTAGTGGTATAAATGCTAAAATATGAAACAGCCAGAAAAAGTCACAAACAACTGAATGTATCAGTGATGTACTGTATGTGAAACACAAACAGTTGGATATATCAGCAATATGCATGAATAGTTCAGAAAATTCTGCGTCACCGCAGCTGCCATTTGAAAGTTAAATTAATTTCGCTGCCAGGTTGACAGACGCTGCATCGCAGCTTCTCGCTGGAAAATGAAGTGGGTGGATTGTGGAGGAGTGGAAAGACAGGGAGAAGAGGGCGGCGGGAGCAGAAAATAGGACAGTGTGATGACGTTAGCACACAGTTGTCCAAGCACGCTGGAAGGTAGAGAAAGAAATGGAAGACAATTCGCTGTGACGGCTGGAATTTAATACAAGCAGCCACAGTGTTTCACCAGTCTCCCAGGTCAACAGATGAGACGAAGATCTGCAGACAAAGATTATAATCTCACAAGTTAAACGCATATGCTACAATCAATCTTTTTTATATTTTATTATCGAATTGTTGTCATAAGCTCTAATGTCACACCTGGGTACGGTGTGCAGGATGTAAGAGAAAGACTTTTACATATTTTGGTGACCGCTCTCTCCCACAGAAACAACAAAAAAGTCAGTATATGGAAACTTATGAGGAACCATCCTCTTTGAGCTGTTGATAATGGTATCCTTACAACATATTTCTAGTTAAAATAAACAAGCGAATTATTTTCTGTGGCAAGTGAGTGGTAATAAGAAGCAGCAGAAATGAGAAAAGCGAAAAATTTGAGATCAGAATCGGGAATCACGAAGTCGGCAGATTTAAAGAATTCAGCTCACTAACCTACGATGGGCGGACCAAAGAGCACATAAGAATCAGACTAGCACTGGCAGAAAGGGCACCCCTAGCCAAAAAAAAAAAAAAAACTACTAGTATCAAACATAGGCCTTAATTTGAGGAAAAAATTTCTGAGAATGGACGTTTCTATCTCAGCATTGTGTGGTAGTGAAACATGAACCGTGGTAGAATCGGAATAGAAGAGAACCTACAGGAACAAACATAGGCCTTAATTCGAGGAGAAAAATTCTGAGAATGAACGTTTCTATCACAGCATTGTGTGGTAGTGAAACATAAGCCGTGGGAGAACCGGAACAGAAGAGAACAATTGAGACGTGGTGCTACAAACGAATATTGAAAATTACGCTGACTGACACGCTAAGGAATGAGAAGGGTCTCGCAGAGTCCACGAGGAAAGGAGTGTATGGAAGACCCTGACAAGAAGACGGGCCAGAATGATAATACGTCTGTTAAAACATCAAGGAATAACTCCCTTGGTACTAGAGGAAGCTGTAGAAGGTAAAAACTGTAGAGGAAACAGATACTCGAATACATCCAACAAATAACTGAGGATGTAGGTTGACGTTCCTACTGTGAGATGAATCAGAAAACTGATGAGACGTGTCAAACGACACGCCAGAAACTTCCTCCTACTTCCTACATTTAGCAGTTCTCTCTCTCTTTTCTTAAAAAAGAAATAAACATTCGGCAGCGGAATGTGTGCCGTTATGGATATGCAGTTGAAAATTGTGCATAGGACGAGAACTAGAACCTGGAAACCCTTGCCTTCCATAGACAATGCTCCTCAGCTCTTCAGACAATATGCAGGTGCGTCTGCTACCTACCTTCAACGTTTAGCTCCCCCCACCCCTTACCACAGTACTAATTTCTAATCTTCACAAAATTTCTCGTGCGAGTACTTGTACAGGTGGGATAGGATGGAAAATACTATCATAACTGATGCATGCACAGGGAAGGTCCAGTTCGAAGAACTGCATATTGTCCACACCGTAGCCGTTTGCATTATTACTTGTCTGACTAAATAAAATAGGTTGATTTGAGAGGCACGAATTTCTATTGCAGGGGCGCTTCACTGAAGAGTACGCTAGACATCGTATAGGTTGTCTGTGCAGCAGGACATTTATCCACCGGGTGTGTAAGGGAGAAAGGATATCATTGTTAACTTTTGTTACAAGTTTGTGGCCATATGGCGTTGTAAAATATTTTTAATTCATAACTTAAAAACATTTTCAGACTTATGCATGCCTATGTATGAAAATTTTCTTTATTTTGGTGTGAGAAATATGCATCCAAAATACGTGTTAGTATTTGTGAACCACTCTCTGTAACTTTGCAGATATATTCCAAAAAATGGTTCAAATGGCTCTGAGCACTATGGGACTCAACTGCGGAGGTCATTAGTCCCCTAGAACTTAGAACTAGTTAAACCTAACTAACCTAAGGACATCACAAACATCCATGCCCGAGGCAGGATTCGAACCTGCGACCGTAGCGGTCTTGCGGTTCCAGACTGCAGCGCCTTTAACCGCACGGCCACTTCGGCCGGCGATATATTCCACATCCCTACCTTGCACTTCTCTTTATAATTTACGTTCAAATACTGTTGAATATTTACATCATTATCTTGCCATTTTTCACTCTCATACTCTTGGATATTTATATAATCTTCCTGTACTTTTGCACTCTAATGCTCTTGAATATTTACATCACCACCCAGTGCTTTTCCATTCTAACACTCTTGGTTACATACATCATCAATCTATACTTTCTCTTCAAATTTAGCTTTGTCAAAATGGAACACGTATCAGCAACCAATACAGTGGAACACCATTGTCGTGTCAATAACCCTATTTGACGTGCTGTATCTTTGTATTACTATGATTTTTCAAATGACTTATCCAGCCTATTATATAGGTATCCACAGTTTAGTATGAGCTCTAAACTATACACTAACTTCTATGTCTACTAAGAATTATTGGAGGTATGGTAAGATTTCGGACATCGGTTTGTGCTATAACGCTAGCCCAATAAAAACTTTATTCTGCATCTGAATTTGTATTCATACCATTGAAGCCTGTGTGCTTCAGTATGCGCTATATTTATTCTATCTTTTTCTTAAGATACTTCCACCATTAACAGGGTGGCTATATCACGGGGCTCTGCGTTGTTTGAAATGTGCTTCTAAGATAGGTTCACTATGTTCTAAAGATTACTTCAAGATACTAAGACAAATGAGACGATTACTTCCTCTGGAAAGGGGGCAAGAAGGACTAATATAATGACAGAAGACTACGGATTGGAATGAGCGTAATATATTAAGTGATGTGTTATATGCAGTTCAGTGTTTGGCACAATAAAAATATTCTTGAAAACAAAATCCACAACCCATAAAGAAACTAGGACGAAACTTATGAGCAGTGGAGGTATAATCCCTAGAAGTAAAATGACGGTTATGTTTCTTGAATTCCGAAACGCAAGAGACAGGATTCCACACCACCGCATGGTGAACAAACTACGGACTCTAGAAATATCTGATCGCATTTTTAAATATATTTATGATTACTTAGCACGTAAAACTCAAGTCTTCGTTCTTAACGATATCGTCAGACGAAAATGGACTAATGCAGCTAGTGCTGTAGGTCCATTAGTGTTCGTCACAGTAGATAACATTGGAAACTCCGAGGAAGAGTTCAGGGGTCATGTTACTGTATACGAAAGTCTCAACAGCAGAAAACTGTAGCAAAATGCGTGAAGACCTGCAGAGGATTAGTGCTTGGTGTTATTACACGGCCGACCGCGGTGGTCTAGCGGTTCAGGCGCTCAGTCCGGAACCGCGCGACTGCTACGGTCGCAGGTTCGAATCCTACCTCGGGCATGGATGTGTGTGATGTCCTTAGGTTAGTTAGGTTTAAGTAGTTCTAAGTTCTAGGGGACTGATGACCACAGATGTTAAGTCCCATAGTGCTCAGAGCCATTTGAACCATTTTTTTGTTATTACACGGTATTAATTTGATCTTTCCTTGGAATTACTAACTTGTTGTCCGATGTGGCTAGATGTACATACAGACTGTCGTCAGATGTTTGACAGTCGAGTGAATGACCGCAGTACGCGGTCTCCAGTTGAATCCGAGGACGTGGGTTCTTCAGGGACCCACTGCTCGGATGCAAGGACAGAAATGTATCGTAATTACCTGTATTGAGAGATATTCATACCGTCTGCACGATGCTGTCTGAACGACCTACATCTATGACTAAAACTAAACTCCTCCCGAACAGGCCATGAAGGCCCAACGGTTCCTACCGGCCGCCGTGTCATCCTTAGCCCGTAGGCGTCACTGGATGCGGATATGGAGGGGCAAGTGCTAAGCACACCGCTCTCCCTGCCATATGTCAGTTTCCGAGACCGCAGCCGCTAATTATCAATCAAGTAGCTCCTCAGCTTGCCCCACAAGGGCTGAGTGCACCCCGTTTGCCATAAGCGCTCGGCAGACTGGATGGTCACACATCGATGACTGCCATAGCAGATACATACGTCGCTAAGGAATCCAGCAATTTATATGCATCGTTTGTTTTCCTGTCGCAGTAGCACATTTTTCTTTACAATATGACTAGTCTGTATTACATATGATCATCTGCAGATATATTTAACTCCGTGAGGTACTCGTTGTGTAAGGCAGAAGCTGCACATCAGTATTCTGATACGTAGTTTCTGCATGACATGACGGATTGTTTACATCAGGTAACTGACGAGTAATGTTGCATGATACGACGGGTTGCTTACGCAACTACTTAGACTAATCGTGTCACTAAAAATGTGCGTCCACGGTAGCCAAATGGTAAAAAAAAAAAAGATGGTCAGCGCGATAGAACATCAATCCTCAGGGCCCGGGTTCGATTCCCGGCTGGGTCGGATATTTTCTCCGCTCAGGGACTGGGTATTGTGTTGTCCTAACCATCGTCATTTCATTCCCATCGACGCACAAGTCGCCGAAGTGGCGTCAAATCGAAAGACTTGCACCCGGCGAACGGTCTACCCGACGGGAAGCCCTAGTCACAAGACATTTACATTTTATCACTAAAAATAAATAAATAAAACTAAAAATTAAGAAAAGTGCCGCTGAGCCACGTGAGATACCTTCCTTTCGCTAAGGCCGTTGTGTAATTTAGTAACTGTAAGAGTAAAGTAATATCTACTCGGCTTACAAGTGACGTCATAGTTGCCAACTGGACACGGAACGGAAGCAAAAAAGGATGCCTGAAACTTTCAACGTGATGCTCTCCTCTCCCGCCACCTGACGCCAATCGGTCCCCCTGCCGTAGTAACGGTCAAAATGGTTCAAATTGCTCTGAGCCCTATGGGACTTAACATTTGTGGTCATCAGTCCCCTAGCACTTAGAACTACTTAAGCCTAACTAACCTAAGGACATCACACACATCCATGCCCGAGGCAGGATTCGAACCTGCGACCGTAGCGGTCACACGGTTCCAGACTGAAGCGCCTAGAACCGCACGGCCACACCGGCCGGCAGTAACGGTCAGAGATGCTAGAAACTGCCCAACTTGCCTTCACGGCCGTCATACGAATCGTTCGCCGGCCGGGGTGGCCAAGCAGTTCTAGGCGACCGCTACGGTCGCAGGTTCGAGTCCTGCCTCGGGCATGGATGTATGTGATGTCCTTAAGTTAGTTAGGTTTAAGTAGTTCTAAGTTCTAGGGGACTGATGACCTCAGCAGTTAAGTCCATAATGCTCAGAGCCACTTTTTGACGAATCTTTCCAGACACCACAGCCACGCATGTGTAAGAAAACCATCCCAGTTCCTTATCCCACCTGACCACATCCCTTCTAAGAGAGAGATGGCGCAATGGTTACCAGACTGGCTCTGAAACACTCCGAAACTGTGCTCCATCTCTAATGACCTCGTTGTGAAGGGGACGTCACGCCTTAATCTTCCTTCCTCACCCCGCCCACATCCTTTCCTATCCCTTCCACCCTCCCTTGCCCCCTCCCTCCACGACTCAATATCCGTTAGCTGATCCCTGCATATCCATTGGGATCTATATTAGTACTCACCATTCTATGTTCGTCATGAACATGATCATTTTCATACACCACTACCAACACCATTATATTACAGCAGCATCAACCAGATGTCTGATTACAAGGTAACTTTTTTATAAATCCATCTAAATACTTTTAAAATCATAGTAGTATCCAACGACGTCTAATTCTTTTTTCTTAAGAAAAAGAAGAAAACAAGTTGTTTTCTCGATTTCATATAATTACATATTTTGTAGACACGTAAAATCTTTTGGTGAAAAGTGGTTTCACCCGATAATGGGAGGACACAGCGAGGTGAACTGGAATGCCAGTAAATCATTCTCAGCAATTAGTAGCTTTGACTCCTGATGGTGGAGAGTAAATTGTTTTGTTTGCAGTGACGGTTTTGCAATCAGCGTTGATTTTTCACGAATGAAATCTTCATCCTGTAGCGGAGTGTGCGCTGATATAAAACATCCTGGCAGATGAAAACTGTTTTAATTTGCCAGGAAGTTTCATATCAGCGCACGCTCCGCTACAGAGTGTAAATCTCATTCTGGAAAAGTCCCCCAGGCTGTGGCTAAGCCATGTCTCCGCAGTATCGTTTCTTCCAGGAGTACTAGTTCTGCAAGGTCAGCAGCAGAGCTTCTGCGAAGTTTGGAGGGTAAGAGACGAGGTACTGGAGGAATTAAAGCTGTGAGGACGTGTCGTGAATCGTGCTTGGGACGCCGGTGCGGTAGCTCTGCGCGACCGGTCAGAGCGTAGTAAAATAAACTGACTTAATGAAACAACGGCGAAATTGAACGTGTGTCTTGCGACGTCCGCCACAAACAGATGCAACTAACGATAACAAAAACAATAAGAGACAAAAAATAAAAAATTAAAGTTTAAAAAAGAAAAACATAGCTCAGATGGTAGAGCACGTGCCCGCAAAAGAGAAAGGTCCCGAGTTTGAGTCTCGGTGCGGCACAAAGATTTAATCTGCCAGGAAGTTTAAGAGTTGATTTCATCCAGGCATGACTCGGAGGGCTATGACGGCTGAGCTGTATTTTAAATTAATGTTGTGGATTTATAATATAAATAAGATGATTGAAGACTTCGAATTCTAATGACCGCAGAATTTTAAGTGATGTGCCATTACATAATATGAAAAACGCAGCTCAGTGTTTGCCACAATAAAAATATTGTTGTAACACAAAATCCACAACCAACAAAGAATCTTAAACGAAACTTATGAACAGTGGAGGTATAATCCCTAAAAGAAAAAGACGGTTATGTTTCTTGTTTTCCGAAAGGCATTAGACAGAATTCCACACCACCGCAGGGTGAACAAACAACGGACTTCCGGAATTTCGGATAGTATTTCTGAATAGATTTACGATTACTTGCACGGAAATGGACTCATGCAGCGAGTGTCGTAGACTGCTTAGCGTTCCTTAGAGTAGATAACTTTCGAAACTTCGAGAGAATGTTCAGGGATCATGTTACTGTAAACGAAAGTGTTTAACAGAAGAAAACTGTAGCAAAATGCATGAAGACCTGTAGAGGATCACTGATTGGTGATACTACACGGTTTTAGTTTGATCTTTCAAAAAAATGGTTCAAATGGCTCTGAGCACTATGGGACTCAACTGCTGAGGTCATTAGTCCCCTAGAACTTAGAACTAGTTAAACCTAACTAACCTAAGGACATCACAAACATCCATGCCCGAGGCAGGATTCGAACCTGCGACCGTAGCGGTCTTGCGGTTCCAGACTGCAGCGCCTGTAACCGCACGGCCACTTCGGCCGGCTTTGATCTTTCCTGGGAATGACTAATGTATTATCCAATGGGCTTAGATGTAGATACAGATCGTAGATAGTGCGCACGCGCAAATTAATTCATTAAATGTTTGGCAGACCGAGTAAATGGCCGCAGTTCGCGACCTCCTGTTGAACCAGAGGATGTGGATTCTTCATGAAACCCACTACTGGCATGCAAGGAATCAAAAGAAATGTGTCTTAATTACCTGTATCGAGAGATTTCATTCCATCTGCATGATGCTGTCTGAACGACCTATATGTATGACTGCTGTAGCCGATAAATACGTCGCAAGAGAATTCAGTAACTGATGTATATTATTATTATTATTATTATTATTATTAATATAACGATAGTTCCCCTTTAGGAGAGCGACTGAACTTGAATTCATAATTTGATCTCCGGACGTTTTTCTTTTTTGCTTCCCAAAATCTCTTCATCCTCTCAGAGTGCTCCTTCTTTCGTTCTTCTGTCCATTTTTTTATCAGGCTGGAGCGATGTTCTTTCCTCAAATTTCACCCTTGATTTTATTACGGCACTCAGTGCCGTCTTCGAGATTTTGTGTGTTAATCTGCTGCAGATCCCTCTGGACTTCTTTCAGCCATTCTGTGCCGCATTTACTCTTTGTTATAATATTGAAAAGTTTCCTTGCTGTTCTGGAGTCCTCCATCCGCAGATATGCGTAAATTTGGCTCGGCGTTTTCTGATTTCGTCTGTTACTGTGTTGGTCTTTAAATAGAGCTCGTTTTGCCGTCCCTTCATCCAACGTTTTTGTTGATTGCCCGGTAAATTTTCCCGAGAATTTTTCTGTCCTGCTTTTCTGTTTCCCTAATTTTAGAATGACCATCAATCACAATTGTTTCAGCTCCGTAGATTGCTTCTGGAAGAATCACTGATCCATAGTGCCTTAATTTTGCGTCTGTCGAAATGCACTTCTTGTTGTAATGCGTCCATGTTAGCTTGTAGGCCTTCTGGAGCTTGGTGATTCTTTATTCATTGGGGATTCGGTTTAATCATGAGTACTGTCTAATTTCTCAGATGTATTTAAAATGGCAGACTTGTCCAATTTTACCATGTTTTGTGATTAAAGCAGATTTATTTTCTGGCTGCCTTTCAATATATTTGGTTTTTTCATAAGATATCTATAGTCCGGTTTTTGTGAATCGCTTCTGTTCTGTCATTGGAGATAATGGTAATATCGTAAGCGAAGGCAAGGCACTTGCCTTTAAGTTGGTTCTCTTTTTTGATACCAATTTGGATACCCTTCACATGAGAATCCCATACCCTGCTGATATTTTCTAGAACAATATTGAAAAGCATTGGGGATATTCAGTCTCCCTGTCGCACTCCAGTTTTGATTTCGAAGAGTTCTGATATTTCGCCCATGCATTTCACTTTGGATGCTGTTCCTGTAAGTGTCTATTCTGTGATTTTTCGTGTCTTTCCTTCGATCCATAATTCTTCCCTGATTTTAAACGGGGTTTCACTGTCCACTGAACCGTATGCCTTCCTGATGTCGATGAATGTAATTACCGTGTTTCTACATTTCCTCATTTGTAATATCGTCTTTAAGCACCAGATCTGTTCCGCACATGATCGTCCTTTTATGAATCCGGCCTCCTATTCGCCAATTAGTGGATCTGCTTAGGATTCTATCCTGTTTAAAAGTGCTTTGGAAAGTATTTTGTAAGCGACTGGGAGCAGGGAAATTCCACTGTAATTGTTGAGGTCTGTCTTATCGTCATTTTTGTGTAGCGGGTGAATTCTGGCGCATTTCCAGTCGTCTGGTACTGGATCTGCCATCCATATGTCTGATATTATACACTCCTGGAAATGGAAAAAAGAACACATTGACACCGGTGTGTCAGACCCACCATACTTGCTCCGGACACTGCGAGAGGGCTGTACAAGCAATGATCACACGCACGGCACAGCGGACACACCAGGAACCGCGGTGTTGGCCGTCGAATGGCGCTAGCTGCGCAGCATTTGTGCACCGCCGCCGTCAGTGTCAGCCAGTTTGCCGTGGCATACGGAGCTCCATCGCAGTCTTTAACACTGGTAGCATGCTGCGACAGCGTGGACGTGAACCGTATGTGCAGTTGACGGACTTTGAGCGAGGGCGTATAGTGGGCATGCGGGAGGCCGGGTGAACGTACCGCCGAATTGCTCAACACGTGGGGCGTGAGGTCTCCACAGTACATCGATGTTGTCGCCAGTGGTCGGCGGAAGGTGCACGTGCCTGTCGACCTGGGACCGGACCGCAGCGACGCACGGATGCACGCCAAGACCGTAGGATCCTACGCAGTGCCGTAGGGGACCGCACCGCCACTTCCCAGCAAATTAGGGACACTGTTGCTCCTGGGGTATCGGCGAGGACCATTCGCAACCGTCTCCATGAAGCTGGGCTACGGTCCCGCATACCGTTAGGCCGTCTTCCGCTCACGCCCCAACATCGTGCAGCCCGCCTCCAGTGGTGTCGCGACAGGCGTGAATGGAGGGACGAATGGAGACGTGTCGTCTTCAGCGATGAGGGTCGCTTCTGCCTTGGTGCCAATGATGGTCGTATGCGTGTTTGGCGCCGTGCAGGTGAGCGCCACAATCAGGACTGCATACGACCGAGGCACACAGGGCCAACACCCGGCATCATGGTGTGGGGAGCGATCTCCTACACTGGCCGTACACCACTGGTGACCGTCGAGGGGACACTGAATAGTGCACGGTACATCCAAACCGTCATCGAACCCATCGTTCTACCATTCCTAGACCGGCAAGGGAACTTGCTGTTCCAACAGGACAATGCACGTCCGCATGTATCCCGTGCCACCCAACGTGCTCTGGAAGGTGTAAGTCAACTACCCTGGCCAGCAAGATCTCCGGATCTGTCCCCCATTGAGCATGTTTGGGACTGCATGAAGCGTCGTCTCACGCGGTCTGCACGTCCAGCACGAACGCTGGTCCAACTGAGGCGCCAGGTGGTAATGGCATGGCAAGCCGTTCCACAGGACTACATCCAGCATCTCTACGATCGTCTCCATGGGAGAATAGCAGCCTGCATTGCTGCGAAAGGTGGATATACACTGTACTAGTGCCGACACTGTGCATGCTCTGTTGCCTGTGTCTATGTGCCTGTGGTTCTGTCAGTGTGATCATGTGGTGTATCTGACCCCAGGAATGTGTCAATAAAGTTTCCCCTTCCTGGGACAATGAATTCACGGTGTTCTTATTTCAATTTCCAGGAGTGTAAGAGAGAGTAGCCTCTATTCTGCCGGCTTCTAATTTGTACACCTACTATAATATTCGTACCTTTGTACTGTCCGACGTTTTGTAGGTTCACTGCGAATGACATGCGTCTTGAAACCATATTGTGAGCTGTGAGTTCTGTGTGTTGAGGTATAGAGTGTATGATGTAGTTTCTGATTAAGTATAGGATCGTTTAATTCCCAGAATTCAGCAATGACCCCATCTTTCCCTGGAGCTTAGTTATTTTTCAACTTTTTGACTATCTCCGTAATTTCTTCGAGATCCGTTGCATGTGAGTCTCGGTGTGTGAATACTGGAGAAGGGAAGACAGTTTTTTCTTGGGGTGGTTCGCAGCTGAGGAGGGAACTGAAATATTGAGGTAAGATTTTGCAGTTATTTTTCGTGTTAGTTTCCAAAGAGCCATCGGGTTTTTTGAAGCACAAGCTAGGCGCTTGGTATCCCTGTAAGTTTTCTCTGAATGATGAAATCTTTCTGGATTTCGCAGAGTCTGTTGTTGTCATATCCCCGTTTATCTTTTCTAATTATTTTTGAGGTCTGTTTTTGAGTTTTAAGGAAGTTCTCCCAGTTTTCCTCACTTTTGTGACTGCTAAATTTTTTCCACGCAGTTATTCGGTTGTCGACTGCCTGATCTCAGGTTGCGTTCCACGATCGATGTTTCCTGCTGTGAGGGATTGTCCTAATTTGATGGCTTCCTGAATTTTCTCTGTTAGTTTCTTCCAGTCTGTTGATTTTTCCTGATTGATATGAATGATGAATTTTCTTTGTTCGGTTTGAGATATTTCGGATCTGGTTTGGTACTTTTGGGTGGGCTTTTCAGCATTCTGTTGGGCTGCTGGAATTTTGTTTTTCTTTGGAGAAGATGATGATCTGATTCCAAGACAGCCTTGCGGGTTCTGACGTTTAGAATTTCTTTTATGTTGTCCTTGGAAATTGCGACATAGTCAATTTGGTATTCACCCTGTCTAAGACTGGGTGATCCCTATGTGATTAATTTATGTGCAGGTTTTTGAAATTGGGTACTCATGATTTTAAGTCCAAAGATTCTGCAGAAGTTGATTCGTTTTTCACTTTTTTTCTTGGTATATTTATGTTTAGTATGGGGGGCCAGTGGTAACTCTGAACTTTTTTTCCTTGCCTGTGCGTTAAAATCGCCTAATAAGATTTTCACATCGTGCCCTGGTATTTTATTTGTTGTTCTTTCTAGTGCTTTCCAAAAATTCTCCAGTGTTTCAGGGTCGATTTTATTGTGGTGATTTGTGGGGGCGTGCACATTGATAAAAGTGTGGGCTTTATTAACTCATTTTACTGAAAGCATGGGACTCTTTGATTGGGAGACGTCATTTCAATCACTGAGTCGAGTATGGAAGTGTGTACGGCGAATCCAGTTCCGGAAAGTGGCAGTTTGTTTCTTACTTTTATGGCAGGTTTGCCTTTGTAGATCCTGTAATTCTCTGTGTTAAAATGTCCTTCATCCATGTATCTTGTCTCTTGCAGTGCAGTGATTTTCAGGTCAAATTTTCCCATTGCGTTAGTGAGCTGCTTTAATTTTCCTGTTTTAATGAGGGTTTTCACGTTATTTGTGCCAACAAAGTTTTTACGTTTCGTTTTGAGAGTGTGAGAAGTGTTTGAGAAGCTCTGATTCTTCTCCCCATGGTGTCCCTGATCCCCCAGAATCTGATGATCATCGGATCATCAGTCAATCGACTGGTGCCTGGGGTAGTGACCCTGTAGTCGTCTTCTCCATCATGCGTTCAAGTTGAATTTTGTTTTGTGTGGTCATCTCCGTTGAGACGACTGGTATACGACACGATTTTTAGTTCGAGAATATTTTAGTGCAGCCGCCTCAACTAGAGGAACAGATGCTAACCAGTTGCCGTCAGATGCTGAACAAACACAATTTGGTTTGTGTTTTCTGTTGGTAACTGGTCCCCTTGGTTATTTCATTTCCCCAATACCACCTATATCTAGGAAGCTTTCCCCTATCCGCCACACGATGAGGTGCCCGATGGGGGTACCTATATATCGCAGATGCACATTTTTCTTTAAAATATGACTAGTTTGTATTACATAAGATCGTTTTCATCTGTACGTAGTTGCGTAAGGAACTCGTCGTGTAATGCCGAAACTATACAGTAACATTATGACATGCAGTTTCTGCATGATATACGAAGATCATCACACGCAATCAAATGTAACTAATAAATAATAAAAATAAAATAGAAAGTAAAGAAAGTGCACTGAGACGTATAAGATGCCTTTCTTTAGGTAGCCATTGTGGAGTTTAGGAACTGTAAGAGAAAAGTAATATCTTCCCGGCTTACGAGCATCATCCTAGTTGTCATTTGGACACGGAACGGAAGCAAAGACGGATGCCTCGCACTTTTCAACGTGATGCCCGCCTCTCGCGACAGCTGACGTCACTCGGTCCCGCTGAAGAAGTAAATGACGGAGACGTTAAAAGCTGCCCAACTCGCCTTCACGGGCTTACGTCGTATGGACGATCCAACTGAATGTTCCGGAAGCCACCGCCTCGTCTATGTAAGTACACCGTCCCAGTCCCTTATTCAATTTGACCACATTCTTTCTTAGTCGAGGTGGTGCTCTGGTTAACACACCGGACTCTGAAATATTCTGCGATTATGCTTCGCTTCTAGTGACCTCGTTGTCGACAGGACATTACAGCTTAATCTACCTTCCTTCCTTCCTTCCACATCCCCTTTCCTACCTTCTCCACCCCCCCCCCCCCCCACCTTCCCCACTCAATAATACTTAAGTGCTCCCAGTATTTGCATAGGGCTCCATAGTAGTACCCGGAATTCTACCTCCGTCATGAACGTGGTAATTTCCGTACACCACATTATGCTATAGCACCAACAACTTGATGTCTGGTTACATGGTAGCTTTTGTATGAATCCATCTGAATACTTTTTTAAATTATAAAAGTTTTCAGCGACGTGTAATTTTTTTTAAAAACAATTTTATTTTGTCCATTTCATACAGTTAAATATTTTATTGACATATATAAAGCCTTTTGGTGAAGAGTGGTTCTATCTGATGGCCCGCTAGTACGCGGTGAACTGGAATGCCAATACAATAGCTTCAGCAATTAGCAGCTTTCGCAACTGATGACGAAGAATGAAGGGTTGTATTTGAAGTGACGGTTTTGCAATCAGAGTCGACATTTTTCAGTCATGTACAAAATGGCTCTGAGCACTATGGGACTTAACATCTGAGGTCATCAGTCCCCTAGAACTTAGAACTACTTAAACCTAACTAACCTAAGGACATCACACACATCCATGCCCAAGATAGGATTCGAACCTGCGACCGTAGCGGTCGCGCGGTTCCAGACTGAAGCGCCTAGAACCGCTTGGCCGCACCGGCCGGCTTTCAGTCATGTTTCGGAAGGCTCTGATGGCTGAGATGTATTTTAAATTGATGTTTGTGGATTTAGAATATAGATAAGATGTTTGTGTTTATTTGGTTTTCGTTTGCCTTTGATCCGAAACGTAAATAGCATGATACCTGCGTCTCCAGGTGGATTTACAGTGGAACTGAGGCGTTTCCAGCCAAGATTCGCAGAACTGAAGCCCACCGCAGCAGCGCTTGCAACACCTCTGGGTTGTGTCTGTACTGCCTCAAGGACAGTCCTCCGCGCTGTTGGGGTGCAGGGTGCTGGGGGGCTGGGTGGGCTGTAATTAGCTGTGACGGACAATGCGAGCGGCAGACAAAGCGGGTCGGCGAGTGCGCACTAATCCGGCGGCCGGCTAAAACAATTGCCGACCCTCAATTATTCATCGCTAGCTGGGGGTGGGGAGTGGCCGGGGGTGCCGGAAGGGTGCGTCTCCACGCAGGGGGCCGTCACCGGTACACCGCAACAGGGGCTCGCAGGGTAGGGCGCTGATGAGTACCACGCCTGTTCAAAAACCTATGCTGTGATTACAACCACTCGTCTGACGATTGTAATGTGGCGCTCCAGCGTTGCCCCATTGGCTATCACCGGTGCAACAGTTAAGGGTCTCTTACACACGTACGTTCATTGTACGAGGGCAGTTCAATAAGTAATGCAACACATTTTTTTTCTCGGCCAATTTTGGTTGAAAAAACCGGAAATTTCTTGTGGAATATTTTCAAACATTCCCGCTTCGTCTCGTATAGTTTCATTGACTTCCGACAGGTGGCAGCGCTGTACGGAGCTGTTAAAATGGCGTCTGTAACGGATGTGCGTTGCAAACAACGGGCAGTGATCGAGTTTCTTTTGGCGGAAAACCAGGGCATCTCAGATATTCATAGGCGCTTGCAGAATGTCTACGGTGATCTGGCAGTGGACAAAAGCACGGTGAGCCGTTGGGCAAAGCGTGTGTCATCATCGCCGCAAGGTCAAGCAAGACTGTCTGATCTCCCGCGTGCGGGCCGGCCGTGCACAGCTGTGGCTCCTGCAATGGCGGAGCGTGCGAACACTCTCGTTCGAGATGATCGACGGATCACCATCAAACAACTCAGTGCTCAACTTGACATCTCTGTTGGTAGTGCTGTCACAATTGTTCACCAGTTGGGATATTCAAAGGTTTGTTCCCGCTGGGTCCCTCGTTGTCTAACCGAACACCATAAAGAGCAAAGGAGAACCATCTGTGCGGAATTGCTTGCTCGTCATGTGGCTGAGGGTGCCAATTTCTTGTCAAAGATTGTTACAGGCGATGAAACATGGGTTCATCACTTCGAACCTGAAACAAAACGGCAATCAATGGAGTGGCGCCACACCCACTCCCCTACCAAGAAAAAGTTTAAAGCCATACCCTCAGCCGGTAAAGTCATGGTTACAGTCTTCTGGGACGCTGAAGGGGTTATTCTGTTCGATGTCCTTCCCCATGGTCAAACGATCAACTCTGAAGTGTATTGTGCTACTCTTCAGAAATTGAAGAAACGACTTCAGCCTGTTCGTAGGCACAAAAATCTGAACGAACTTCTCCTTCTTCATGACAACGCAAGACCTCACACAAGTCTTCGCACCCGAGAGGAGCTCACAAAACTTCAGTGGACTGTTCTTCCTCATGCACCCTACAGCCCCGATCTCGCACCGTCGGATTTTCATATGTTTGGCCCAATGAAGGACGCAATCCGTGGGAGGCACTACGCGGATGATGATGAAGTTATTGATGCAGTACGACGTTGGCTCCGACATCGACCAGTGGAATGGTACCGTGCAGGCATACGGGCCCTCATTTCAAGGTGGCGTAAGGCCGTAGCATTGAATGGAGATTACGTTGAAAAATAGTGTTGTGTAGCTAAAAGATTGGGGAATAACCTGGTGTATTTCAATGCTGAATAAAACAACCCCTGTTTCAGAAAAAAAATGTGTTGCATTACTTATTGAACTGCCCTCGTACATTGTGGAAGTGCGAGCACCCCGGGAGGTAAGAATATTAGGCAGAAATGGCTTAGCCACTTTCTATGGGGCGTGTCTAGAAACAATATCTCATTCGGCAGCGGAGCGTATACTATTACGGAACACCCTGGTTGTGGCTGTACAGGACGCAAACACGAATCCGGAAGCTTTATTCCGTCATTACCTGGCACTACCTTCCCAACTTCACAAACGTTATTCTTTATACCTTTCGGGCACCGGCAGAATTGAGATGAATATGGTGGTGGGTTGAGAAGGTTCAGTTCCAAGGCTAGCGTACCCCGACCACACTCCTCTGCGTGTTATGTATTTGGCTAAATGTTGCGGTTTCGTATGATATGCTACTACCCTACCAGTCACTTGCGACCGCCTGAAGCGATTTGGGGAAATCACGGAAAACGTAATCAGGATGGCCGGATGCGGGTTTGAACCGTCGCCCTCCCCAATGCGAGTCCAGTGTGCCAAACACTGCGGCACCTCACTCATACAAGACATTGTCATTGCCCCGTTACGTGATGGAAAAGTGTCAAAATCATAAGGCTCAATGTACAGTGAGTCGAATTAGCTCTATCCATGTAGAAGCCCCTGCTGTGAACTTTAAAAAGTAGGAGAAAATTCGACGTATAGTTGCGAAGTTTCGCTCGCAGTAGCTGCACTGCTGTCAGTCGACATGGGTTGTTGAGAACTATTCAGCTGAAAAAGGTTTCTTGTAGAGGAAGCTGTGGTTGATGCACATGTTGTTATTATGAAGAAACGCAAAATACAGAATACCCATTAACTAGTTCCTCATCAGTTTAAGGAGCTTTTTGTTGCCAATACCAGTAAGAGCAGTGCCCAAAAAATTTTCAGTTACTGTCGTATGTCTGAAGTCTTTTAGACGAACGTTTAACTTCTTGTCGTTTAGCAAGGAATGCACGACAGTAGAATGTATCTGGTTGGTTGGTTGGTTGGTTTGGGGAAGGAGACCAGACAGCGTGGTCATCGGTCTCATCGGATTAGGGAAGGATTGGGAAGGAAGTCGGCCGTGCCCGTTCGGAGGAACCATCCCGGCATTTGCCTGGAGTGATTTAGGGAAATCACGGAAAACCTAAATCAGGATTTCCGGACGCGGGATTGAACCGTCGTCCTCCCGAATGCGAGTCCAGTGTCTAACCACTGCGCCACCCCGCTCGGTGAATGTATCTGTTATAATTATTTAGACAGCAGATTATACTTCATTACAAGCTTCGAACGTTTTTAATTTCTTTGTATAGTCGCATACGAAATGTCGAATATTGCCAGTGCTTTCTCCAATGGCATTTTTGTAGTCATCAGACTGATTTGATGATGCCGTTCACGAATTCCTTTCCTGCTTTAAGGTCACCATCGAAGAGTAGCACTTGCGCCCTACATCCTCGTACATTTCCTGGACGTATTCCAACCTATCCCTTTCCCTACAGTTTTTATCCTCCACTGTTCCCTCTATTACTATGGAAGTTATTCCCTGATGTCTTAACACATGTAGTATCTTCCTGTCCCTTCCTCTTGTCAGTGTATTCCACGCTCCTTCCTTCGTCAAATGGTTCAAATGGCTCTGAACACTATGGGACTTAACATCTGAGGTCATCAGTCCCCTAGAACTTAGAACTACTTAAACCTAACTAACCTAAGGACATCCCACACATCCATGCCCGAGGCAGGATTCAAACCTGCGACCGTAGCGGTCGCGCGGTTCCAGACTGAAGCGCCTAGAACCGCTCGTCCACATTTGCCGGCCCTTGCTTCGTCGATTCTGCGGAGAACCTCCTCGCTCCCTACATTATTAGCCCGTTCACAACAGCATACAGACACAGAAAACTCTAATGAAGAGCATGAGTAACGGGTGTCGACTATTACATCACGACTACAGTGTGCCACAAACGAAGTTCTGCGCCTCTTGACTAAGAAAGCAGAAGTGCACCACACTGTCGAAGGATCCTCCCAAAAATTATGTGCCTTCCGTTCGCTTGTCCTCTCCCATTTCATATCTCTTCTCTATATCATCCCTAAACACTCAGATCATATGACACGTTCGATTGGTTTTGAACTAATATTGCAGTCAGGTACTATTGCTCTGTTTCTCTTTGTTATTAACGAAGACTTACATTTCTTTGCATTGCGTTTCATTACATCAAGTGGTCATTTTGCTCAAGTCGTGGCATATTTCATTACGATTCTCGCGGAACATTTTCACATGGACCGTAGCATCGGCGACGTACACTACTTGAGAGCTGCCGACCTTACTTGACGGATCGTTTTCTTATTCTGAGAATGCGAACGATCCTATTACGCCTCTTTGTGGCAACAGCGATGTTACATGCTTTCTGGTTTCAGAAGAGCGTACTGGGTTGTCTTAGATCTTTTAACTAAATCAATTGGAAATGGAAACATGTCGATAGAGCGTTAGCAAAGTGCTGTTCGAGCTTTTACTTGCATGTGGAATGCTCTGTCTGCATGAACAATGACGCGAGTAAACCATGTATGTATAACATATCTGGAAGTTTCGATACGTACGCACAGCGTGGCGAGGAGGGTGTACGTGCAGCTTTTGACCACGGTTTTAGCACTTTGAGAAATGTTGAATCATTGGCATGACGGTCTTGGGAGGGTTATAACACAGAAAGCTACAGTGCAATAACGACTCCAGAGTGAGTGGCAACGACATGGGCTCAGGACAATAAAGTGGCGGTAAAAGCAGCATCAAATCTTTCTAAAAGAACTATACGACGAGAATATCATAGGATTGCTGAATTGGTTCTAACCAATGAACAGTTCACAGGCAGAGTGTCACAACGAACCATTGCGAACAGTCTACTGGAAGCGGTATTGATGTCTAGAGTTCTTACTAGCTGGTTCCATTGCAACGCTAAGCCTAGACATTTAATCGACGTGACTGTATTAGGTATTACCTAATATCACCTGCATGAACTTACATTTTTCTACACATGCAACAAGCTGCCATTCATGAAACCAACTAGAAATTTTGTTTACTTGGTCTTGTAGTGTTCTACAGTCACTAAATGTTGACACGTTTCCGTACACCACAGGGACGTTGGCAAACAGTTGCAGACTGCTGCTCACCCCTTTGACAGATCATTCATGCATATAGAGAAAAGTTCCTAGGTCAACATATCGTCATTAAGTAGTTTGTAGGGGCTGCAGAGGTTCATATTATGCGAGACATCATATCTTATTATTCTGAGGAACGGAGACACTTTTGAATCGTGTGGATGCTTATGTAATCCCTCGCATTGACTTCGGACGCAAAGAGAAGGAACAGCGACACTGTGAGATCGGCTTGACCCGAGTCGGATGAAAATAGGCCGCGACCAGTTTGGACAGTGCTTGAGTGGCGGGAGTTGGCGCGAGTTATGGCAGCTGCCGCAAAGAAATGTAAGAGGTAGTGACGGCTCTGGGCAGACACCCGCAGGCCAAAAGGGCAGCACAGGGCAGGGTAGGGCGGCTTCGACCTGTGGCCTGGACCGGAAAGTCAAAGCATTAATTAGCCGCCCTTTGACGGCCCTGCGCCGCGACGTCTAACAAGCAGCCAGCCGCCGGTAGCTGAGCCCGGGCCAGAAACAAAGGCCGAGCTCCTCGTTAATATCGCGGCGCGCGGCTGGCCCCGGCTGGCTCAGTTCACTAATCACAGTAGTACAATTCACGCCCTCACATGTCAGTCGCTATCGATATTTTTATAATAAATATGAAGTTTCGCATTTGATGTCGGCCATCTAGTATCCCATAAGAAAACTAAAAACGGCCTCTCAGATCACTACGCTTGCCTCGATATTTTAACCATGTGTACGAATCTTAATTTCTGAAATAATGTTACACTAGCAACTTTCTACCCCTTTAGTGAGACTCTGGTGACCAACGCTCACAAATAAATACAAGGACACCCATCCCTGTTAGTCCCAATCATACTAGGAGGAACGAAGAAACATCCCATGGATGGCAAGATTACAGCGAGCCGTAATGAAAGGAGCCCAGCCGAGAGCACTCAATCCCACAAAGAAGAACACACGTAGCAATTGGCTGGCCCAGCATTACGCCATGGCACTTGCCGGCCAGCGCCGTCCATCTGCTGGTCAGTGCCTCGACGATTATTGAAACCAGGGACACTGTGGTGTGCGACAGACAAGACGACTGCAGCAGAAAAACCATAATATACGCGCTTGGGTGCATGTACGCTGAAGAGCCAAAGAAACTGGTGTAAGCATGCGCATTCGAATAAAGAGATAGATAAACGAGGAGAATAAGGGGATGCGAACGGCAATGCCTATATAAGACAACAAGTGTCTGGTGTAGTTGTTAGATGGGTTACTGCTGCTACAATGGCAGGTTATCAAGATTTAAGTGAGTTTGAACGTGGTGTTATAATCGGCGCACGAACGACGGGACACAGCACCTCCGAGGTAGCGATGAAGTGGGGAATTCTCCCGTACGACCATTTCAGGAGTGTACCGTGAATATCAGGAATCAAGCAAAACATCAAATCTCCGACATCGCTGCGGGCGGAAAAAGATCCTGCAAGAATGGGACCAACGACGACTGAAGACAACCGTTCAACGTGACAGACGTGCAATCCTGCCGCGGATTGCTGTAGATTTCAATGGTGGGCCATCAGCAATTGTCAGCATGCAAACCATTCAACGTAACATCATCGATATGGGCTTTCGTAGCCGAAGACCCACTCCCGTACCCTTGATGACTGCACGGGAAAAGCTTTACGCCTCGCTTGGGCCTTTCAACACCGAAATTGGACTGTTGAAGACTGGAAATATGTTGCCCGATGGGACGAGTCTTGTGTCAGAATGTTCAAATCGTTCAAATGGCTCTGAGCACCATGGGACTTAACATCTAAGGTCATCAGTCGCCTAGAACTTAGAACTACTTAAACCTAACTAACCAAAGGACATCTCACACATCCATGCCCGAGGCAAGATTCGAATCTGCTACGGTAGCGGTTGCGCGGTACCACACTGAAGCGGCTAGAACCGCTAGGCCACAGCGGCCGGCGTTTCAGATTGTAACGAGCGGATGGACGTGTCCTGGTTTGGAGACAACTTCATGAATCCATAGACCCTACATGTCAGCAGGCAACTGTACAAGCTAATGGAGGCTCTGTAACGTTGTGTGACGTGTGCAGTTGAACTGGTATGGGACGCTTGATACGTCTAGATACGACTCTCACAGGTGACATGTACGTAAGCATCATGTCTGATCACTTGCATCCATTCATATCCATTGTACATTCCGACGGCCTTGGGAATTTCCAGCAGTAAAATGCGACACCCCACTCGTCCAGAGTTTCTACAGAGTGGCTGCAGGAACACCCTTCTGAGTTTAAACACTTCCGCTGTCCACCAAACTCCTCTGACATTAACATTATTGAGTATATGTGGGATGCCATCCAACGTGCTATTCAGGCGAGATCTACACCCCTCATACCCTTACGGATTTATAAACAGTCCTGCAGAGTTCATGGTGTCAGTTCCCTCCAGCACTACTTCAGTCATTATTCGAGTCCATGTCACGTCTTGTTGAAGCGTACTTGCAGGGGCCCACACGGTATTAGGCAGGTGTACCAGTTACATTGGCTCTTCAGTGAAAATAATAGCTGTCTTACCAGCCTGACAATCCAATGAGGCAAAAGTCATCGATTTTGAAACTGTAGCATTGTCAGCTTTCGCCATTACGTCGCCGCCACTCGACCGTTGTCTTGGAGTGCCTGGGCAGGTTGGTTCTGGTAGCCATCAACCAACCGAGGCACTCCACGCTCCGGCTAGCAGATGGTTCGATGTTCTATGCCTGGCAGTCTGATCACAGACAGATGGATCTCAGCGGTCTCACATTCAGTGGGATGTATCAGCCTGTCACATCAAATTTGGAAATTTGTGGTAAGATCTTATGGGACCAAACGACTGAGGTCATCAGTCCCTACGCTTATACATTACTTAATCTAATTTAAACTAACTTACGCTAAAGACAATACGCAAACTCATGCCCGAGGGAGGACTCTAAACTCCGACGGCGGGAGCCGCGCGAACCGTGGCAGGACGCCCAAGACCTCGCTAGCAGTGGCCAGTATCCTAACACGATGTTTCGCCGCCACTGGATCTGTGGCTCGACGTCTGTCTTCCAGCTGCTGCCAGACGTGGACTGGAACTTGCAAAAAACTGATGAAGGAAATTCGCTACCTTCAGTTTCTGACTCACCCCATTCCAACAGCTTCCAACAGAGCACACCACACCCGTCACAAGTAGTGTCAGGAGCGGATTTTCAGGCCATGCCCACAGAGTAGAAGCTTGGATATGGGAAGGACATCTGCTGTCCTTTTATAAAACCAACAATCTGGGCAGATACACAAAAACTGTCGGAAATATACTACTGGCCATTAAAATTGCTACACTACGAAGATGACGTGCTACAGACGCGAAATTTCACCGACAGGAAGAAGATGCTGTGATATGCAAATGGTACGCTTTTCAGAGCATTCACACAAGGTTGGCGTCGGTGGCGACAACTACAACGTGCTGACATGAGGAAAATTTTCAACCGATTTTTCATACACAAACAGCAGTTGACCGGCGTTGCCTGGTGAAACGTAGTTGTGATACCTCATGTAAGGAGGAGAAATGCGTACCATCACGTTTCCGACTTTGATAAAGATCAGATTGCAGCCTATCGCGATTGCGGTTTATCGTATCGCGACATGGCTGCTCGCGTTGGTCGAGATTCAATGACTTTGCGGAATATGGAATCAGTGGGTTCAGGAGGGTAATACGGAAGGCCGTGTTGGATCCCAACGGCCTCGTATCATTAGCATGGCTCTAACGGATCGTGCAGCCACGCCTCGATCCCTGAGTCAACAGATGGGGACTTTTGAAAGACAACAACCATCTGCACGAACAGTTCGACGACGTTTGCAGCAGCATGGACTATCAGCTCGGAGACCATGGCAGCGGTCAGCCTTGACGGTGCATCACAGACAGGAGCGCCTGCGATGGTGAAGTCACCGACGAACCAGGGTGCACGAATGGCAAAACGTCATTTTTTCGGATGAATCCAGGTTCTGTTTACAGCATCATGATGGTCGCATTCGTGTTTGGCGACATCGCGGTGAACGCAAATTGGAAGCGTGTATTCGTCATCACCATACTGGCGTATCACCCGGCGTGATGATATGGGGTGCCATTGGTTACACGTCTCGGTCACCTTTAGTTCGCATTGACGGCACTTTGAACAGTGGACGTTACATTTCAGATGTGTTACGACCTGTGGCTCTACCCTTCATACGATCCCTGCGAAACCCTAAATTTCAGCAGGATAATGCACGACCGCATGTTGCAGATCGTGTACGGGCGTTTACGGATACAGAAAATGTTCGACTGCTGCTGCTTCCAGCACATTCTCTCACCAATTGAAACGCCTGGTCAATGGTGGCCGAGCAACTGGCTCGTCACAACACGCCAGTCACTACTCGTGATGAACTGTGGTATCGTGTTGAAGCTGCATGGGCAGCTGCACCTGTACACGCCATCCAAGCTCTGTTTGACTCAATGCACAGGCGTATCAAGGCCGTTATTATGGCTACAGGTCGTTGTTCTGGGTACTGATTTCTCAGGATTCTGTGCACCGAAATTGCGTGAATATGTAATCACATGTCAGTTCTAGTATAATATATTTGTCCAATGAATACCTGTTTATCATTTGCATTTCTTCTTGGTGTAGCAATTTGAATGGTCAGTAGTGTATAAACATGGGATCTACAGCAAGATTTTCGTTACGAGATACACATTAAAGCAATTTTTGTTAAGATCCGCTGGTTTCATGGTCTACAACCATGTTATCAGCTGGTCTGTAGGACAGTCAGTCAATGAATAAAAAGTTAGGGAATGGAAAACATCCTATGCCACGTAACAAACACAACTCAGATCCCCCCCCCCCCCCGAATTAGCTGCGCCAATGCGGTATCTTTGCTGGCATCCTTGTTTTATGAATAGGATGTTTCTTATTGCCAAACATTTTCTTCATTGACTACCCATTCTGTGTGCATGGTGGTTTTAGCTGTGAAGGTTGGACCTTCTGTATTCTCTCCCATATTGTTTACCATGTTTCAGTTTTTGGCTCTGAGCAGTATGGGACTTAACATCTATGGTCATCAGTCCCCTAGAACATAGAACCTAACTAACCTAAGGACAGCACACAACACCTAGTCGTTTCAGTTTTTATATGGACTTGATGCTGTGGCTATAGGCCTCAAAGCCGTTAGTGCTTTAAAAAAAAATTGTTTCAAGGTACAGCTGGTTGCCGAGATCTTGTTTTGAAATTTACTACAATGACTGCAAATGCCCCGACTAAGAATCGTTTGTAATAAAAATGGAAAGCCGGATGGATATCTGAACCAACGACCGACAAATGTGAGTCCCGTGCCACCTTCATCAGTCGAGGAAACCAGTCACGTAACTAGCGTATGTCATTGCAGAAGTGTTCACTGCCACTCACTCTCGTATATAGTACACAGTGGTCCAACAAATATATCTAGGGTGTTGCACCTAACTCTGTCTCTCCACATATTTCCGAAACAAAACAAAATGTGAAAAATACAACTGGCCACTTATGCCCCTATGTTAGGGGCTCACACCATTAGTAGGAATGCATAATCCATAAATGTAAATAAACATCACTTTCAACACAAAGTTACGTTTTAAAATGGTACATGTATGTTTCTCTACAGAAATGGAAACGAGGTGCAGTTAGCAGACCTGCTTTCACGGTTCTGAACTTCATGTCTTCTGATATACGTAGACTGAAATGAATGGCAAAGTCATCATAGTTTATACTGTACAGTGGAGAGCAAGGATCGCCTGCAGCAGGCTTCAGAACAGTGCAGGAAACCCGCATTGCAGCACTTCAGCAGAAACTTTGCCAAGGTTTCGTTTGCTTAAAGTATAGTTCTTTTTTAATTTTTTGGCTTTCTGGACTGGCCTATTCAGTCACCTCAATAGCGGAAAATCAGTAATGATGATATGAAAGTAAGCGTAACACAACACACAGGCCCCGACTGGAGAAAATTTCCAACCCAACCGGACATCGAAGTCGGACCCCTTTGCTTAGCAGTCCAAAGCACTGTATGTACAGATACCGAGGCAGACAAATGCTATACCGGCCGCGGTGGCCGAGCGGTTCAAGGCGCTTCAGTCCGGAACCACGCGGCTGCTACGGTGGCAGGTCCGAATTCTGCCTCGGGCATGGACGTGTAGTTCTAAGTCTAGGGGACTGATGACCTCCGATGTTAAGTCCAATAGTGCTTAGAGAAATTTGAACCATGTTTTTGCAGACAAGTGTAAGTATTCCAGTTTTGTGTTGAAGGTGATGTTTGTTTACTTGTAGGGATTGTGCTCTCGTGCCCGCTGTATGACCACCTGACATACACTAATGGGAAAAAGAAATCCCAGTACACCTGGAAAGACGACGACGATTTTGATCCAGTGATGGTATGTGTCACCTGGGAGATTTTAGATGCACTGATAATGGTTTTAATGTCGTCCGCCAGAACATAGCGTAATGGCATAGCTACCAGAGCGCCATCTGTGTCTACCCTTTAATGGGGAACGCTCATAGCCAGCAGGCTCAGTATGGTGCAAACGCGTGAAGCAAGAGGACAACCATGCCACCGAGATGCACTCGTGCTTCCTACAGCCAACTGAGCGAGTTTGAAAGGGGTGGAATTTAAGATACCCGAGACGTGTGCGTCAGTTATGCAACGATGCTGGTATCAGTGGTGAAGTAAATATTCTCATACTCACAGATAAGTTTCTGGACATCCACCCAGCACAGACGGCCACCAGGATTTTTTATTGTGAGAACAGCAGTAGCAGATCGACAACCACCACAGCAAAGATATGAAGGGTATGTGAACCTAGACATGTCACACTGCTGCGAACCTACTGTTAGCAGTGGCACAACGGACACGCCCTCACAAGTTAAGCCCCTTGTGCTCAGAGCCATTTGAACCATTTTCAACAACGGGCACGCACACCTCTAGACCATCTACGACTCACTCCACAGTATCGACGGGCATGGCTCGACTGGTGCCGCCGTGGGATGACTTGAATGATGGAATGGGGCGCCGTGGACTCCAGCGACGAAAGCAGATTCTTCCTGCTCGCAAGTGATGGTCATTTGCCTATATGACGTAGATCTGGTGAGCGCTGTCTCGTAGTGCATTGGTCCAGACACAGTGGCCCCCACCCCAGGCCTTATGGTCTGGGGTGCTATTAGCTCAAGCTGTCATACGCTAACCAGCGCTCAGTACGTACAAACTGTTGTTAGACCCGTTATTTTGCCGTTCTTCCAACAGGAAGTGATATGTTGCTCCAACAGGATAATGCTCGCCCTCACACTGCTTGTGACGCTCAACGTCTCTACAAGACGTGCAACAACTTCCCTGGCCAGCACAATCTCTGGACTTCTTTACAGGCGATCACCGTGTGGGATATGATGGAACGAGAAGTGACACGTGTGACATCCCTACAGCTCTTACAGAACTACTTGAACAGGTAGAACAGCCGCGGCATAACATATCACAGGGCAATTTTCTCCATTTGCACTATCGGCCGGATGCCAGAGTCGACGCCTGCGTTGCCGCCCATGGAGGCTACACCACGTACAGTTTCTCCTGCTGATCTGTAAATGTGATCATTTGAAGTCTTCTGTAAGCTCTGTTGCGAACAATAAATCCTAGCTGAATTGGAAACTACTAAAAAAGGTGTACTAATTTTTTCTTCTTGCAGTGTAGGTGCAACCCGGGCCAGATATATCCCAGGTGGCATACCCCATCACCATATCAAAATCAAAGTCGTTAGTCCAAGTGTACTGTTTGTTTTCCGGCAATCTATGTCAGGGGGTCACACAACGGGCAGGGAACCACAATCCGTATAAGAAAATAAACATCAGTTCCAACGAATCTCCAGGTCATCGAGATCTTATTTCAGAATCAATTCAAAATTTGTACCGAACTAACAGACATGACAGCGACCAAATAAAAACGTGTTACGAATTGCTTGTTGACATCAGAAAATTCTGCATATTCTCCGATACAACTTGGCGGAAACCACACCTCGACGTATTTTTTAATTAATGCGTGTGACTAGGGCCTCCCGTCGCGTAGACCATTCGCCGGGTGCAAGTCTTTCTACTTGACGCCAGTTCGGCGACTTGCGCGTCGATGGGGATGAAATGATGATGAATAAGACAACACAACACTCAGTCTCCGACCCAACAGAGAATCGAACCCAGGCCCTTGGGTTTGACATTCTGTCGCGCTGACCACTCAGCTACCGGGGGCGGACGACGTATTTATTCATTCTGGACATATTTTAGGTGACCTGTCTTAGGTGCCTAACCATATATATGTAAGACAGGCCACCTGAAATACATCCAGAATGAATATACAGATACAGGTGGTGTTTTTGCCAAACCATACCGGACAATATGGTGAATTTCCTGACGTACGCAAGTAATTTGAAACACGTTTTTGTTTGTTCGCTTTCTTGTCTAATAGTTCGGTACGAATTTTCAACTGATTCTGTACTAACGTCCCAATGAACTGGGGATTTGAAACTTTCCACAGAACTCTGAAGTTGAAGACAACGCAATATTAATTTGCTTTCTCGTCAGACGTATGGCGGAGAGTACTTTGTTCACCAAAAGGTAGGGCAAAGAGTGTGTTACAGTGAAAAGTTCAGCGATAGGGTTGTTCTTGTCAGAATCGACAGCAAATCAACACCATCAACGATAGCTCAGGCACATGCCGACGTCGCAGGCTGAAGAGTAAGAGACAGAGAAAGTTTATGAAGACACATAAAGGGAGATGAAAATCTAATAATCAGGGGGACTGGAACGCAGTTACAGTTTAAGGACTAGAACAAAAGGTTACAGGAGAATATGGGCTTGCGACGAGGAATGAGAGGAGAAAGAGTAATTGAGATCTGTAATAAATTTCAGCTAGCAATAGCGAATACTGTGTACATGAAATACAACAGAAATAGCTATACTTGGAAAAGAGCGGGTGATGCGGGAAGATTTCAGTTAGATTACATCATGGTCAGGCAGAAATTCCGAAATCAGATACAAGATTGTAAGGCGTACCCATGAGCAGTTATTGACTCAGATAAAAATGTAGTAGTGATGAAGAATAGATGAATTTCAAGAGGTTAGTCAAGAAGAATAAATATGCAAATAAGTGGGATACGGAAGTACTAAGGAATGACGAGATACGCTTGTGGTTCTTTTAGGCTATAGATACAGCAATAAGGAATAGCTCAGTGGGCAGTAAAGTTGAAGAGGAATGGACATCTCTAAAAAGGACGGTCACAGTAGTTGGAAAGAAAAACAGATGTACAAAGAAGGTAACTGCGAAGAACTTCAGTTGATCTAAGAAAGATGGAAGTAGAAAAACTTTTAGGGGAATTTAGGGATACAGAAACAAGTCGCTGAGTAATGAATAAATATTAAGTTCAGAGAAGCTAAGACGAAATGGCTGCATAAAAATGTCAAGGAATCGGAAAAGAAATGATTGTCGGAAAGACTACGGCGAAATTAACAGCAAGGGTGGTAACATTAAGTTTGCAATCGGAATTGCACTGTTAAATGCGGAGGAGAAAGTGGATAGGTGGAAACTATTCTCGCTGGTGTGTAGAATTTATGAGTCTTGCGACATACCACCTGACTTTCGGAAAAATATTATCCACACTGTTCCGAAGACTGCAAGAGCTGGCAAGTGCGAGATTTATCGCACAAGCACCTTAACAGCTTATGCATCCAAGTTGCTTACAACAATAATATACAGAAGGATGGAAATTAAAATTGTGGTCGTGCTAGATGACGATCAGTTTGGCTTTAGAAAGGTAAAGGCACCAGAAAGGTAATTCGGACGTCGTGGTTGGTAATGGAAGTAAGACTAAAAAAAAATCGAGATACGTTCACAGGATTTGTCGGACCTGGGAAAAGCGTTCGACAACGTCAAATCGTGAAACATGTCCAAAATTCTTATGAAATTAGGGGTATGGTATACGGAGAGGCGGGTAATATACTAGATTCACAAAAGACAAGAAGGAATAATAGAAGTGGACGATCAAGAACGAAGTGCTCGGATTGAAAAGGATGTCAGACAGGAAAATTGTCTTCCCTCCCCCCCCCCCCCAACCCGGGTTACTCTTCAGCCTATTCATTGAAGAAGCAATGATGGAAATAAAAGAAAGGTTCAGGAGACGAATTAAAATTCAAGGTGAAAGAATATCAACGATACGATTGGCAGATGACATTGCTATCCTGAGTGAAAGTGAAGAAGAATTTCATGTTATGCTGATAGGAATGAACGACCTAATGAGTATAGAATACAGACTGAGAGTAAATCGAAGAAAGACGAAAGTTATGAGAAGTAGCAGTAATGAGAACAGCGAGAAACTTTACATCAGGATTGATTGATGGTCACGAAGTAGATGAAGTTCAGGAATTCTGCTACCTAGGCAGCAAAATAACCAATGACGGACAGAGAAAGGAGGACATCAAAAGCAGACTAGCACCGGCAGAAAGGGCATTCCTGGTCAATAGAAGTCTACTAGTATCAAACATAGGCATTAATTTGAGGAAGAAATTTCTGAAAATGTACGTCTGGAACACAGAATTGTATGGTAGTGAAACACGGTCCGTTGGAAAACCGTAACCGAAGAGAACTTAACTTCGGAGATGTTGGACTACAGGCTAATGTTTCCATTATGTGGACTGATAAAGTAAGGAATGAGGGGGTTTTGTTGAAAATGAGAAGAGACAGGATGATAGGACATCTGTTACGACATCAGGTATTGAATTACATGGTAACAGAGGGAGCTGTCGAGGGCATAGACTGTAGAGAAAGACAGAGAATGCAATACATATAGCAAATAATTGAGGACTTAGGTTGCAAGGGCTACTCTGAGATAAAGAAGTTGCCACAGGAGAGGAAATCGATGACAATGGAATGTTAGCCCTCATTCGTGTCCTATGTGTGGTGGGAGGTACTTTGTGTACTATTGTTTCACTTGCGAGAGTTTCGTGGTGGGAGCGGCTGTCGGTAAGTCAACCTATGAGCTTGAGTTCTCTAATTTTTATTTTCTAGGCCTTTTCGTGAGAACATCGTAGGAGAAGCGATGTATTCGTTGACCTAGGTGATAAACCGACGTAATCCAGAAATTTACGACACGTTTTCGTTGTGATCTCATCAAAATGTTTGGAATGGAATGAAAAAGTTGACGCGCACGTGCCTAAAAAGCATGAAATAATGACTTAACAATAACTTTCCAGTATAATGTGTTTCAAAAGTGAATTACAAAGTATAAAGTAATTTCACCTAACCCTAAACGCATTCCTAACACCATACAGACAGTCATAAAATTTTGTGGTTTTGGGTTTTTAAAAACAATGAAAGTAGGTGTGGAATTAAAAACAAGAAACGTGGTGCGCATGCAATAGATAATGGACGCATGAATAGTTTACCTGTTTACTATTATCTGTTAAATCAGCCCAATTTTTTTAAATTTTTCAGCTACTTACATAAGTAGTAAAAATGTAGGGCCTACGAATATAGGTATTCTGGATTATCTTTATGGTGTTAGGAGTCTACATGGACTTAGTTGAATTATTTTATACATTTTTGTGTGTTTAAAATGTATGATAGTAAAAATTTTTATTTAAATAATTACTATCGTTTATAGTCGCCGAATGATAAAATCCACTATTTCTAAGGGTACTACATATTTTTTTCTGTGGCATATTTTTTTCTGAAAGCAGTGTTAAAAGCTCCCTCATCTAATTATTATTTCGCTGTTCGCTGTATTTAAATTTGCATCTTTGTCGTGTTGTAAACTGCAACAGCGAGATGTAAATAGGAGACCTATAAAGAAAGTTGATTTTGCAAAACTACCCTATTGGTAGTTGAATGGAAGCGGCTTTCGAATGGGAACCGCAAACGTTTGGTGACAAGGCTACAAGTGAACCGAATCCTTCAACAGAAAAAACGTCTGGTGCGTCACACACGGCATTCGTGACACTACGTGTGTCATATGACAGGAATCTGTTATCGACGCACGTAACTCGTACGCCTGGTGGGTGAATGACATGTACATCCTTGCCCGATTTACGTGCTCGTATGAATGTGAATGTGATAACTCCCAAGGAAATGATGCAAACACAATCGTTTGTCACATAAGCTGCAACAAATGAACGCAACAGTTTCTACAACAAGTGGACGCAACAGTTGCACTATCACACAGTTTTCCCTGTGCTGTGTCAAATCATATGTCTTAACATTTTAGAAGCTGCGTGCAGGGACCATTTGACTCTTAAATTCCTTCGCTGTAAGACAGTCCACACCAGTTTATTTGTTGTTTTCATTTCCGTGAGAAGCCTATGTGGCATTCCACCTATTCTCACTGTTCATCATATTTACTTGCGACGGTAACTCATAATCGATAACCGATGTGTAGTACAAATGCCAAGACTACAGAAAGAAAACAATCATTTCAATGACCGGACGGACAGTTCACAATTTCGGGAAAAAATAAAAATTAATATCACAAAAGAGTTTCGATCCCGGGTCTTTCGCGTAGTAGTCCAACACCGCAATCACTTAACCACGACGCCTTCGCTCTTCTGTTGCACTCGATGTTGCGCTCATTAAAATTGGATCGTTCACTGTTTATGCTTTGCTTTTCTCACACTTGAATACATCTTCTTCCTGTTTTCCTGCTTGATCTGTGTTCACTATTTGACGGGCTATCGACTGAGCCATCTTACCACTAAATCTGAGGGGGATGTAATGGAAATTTCCCTCGGAAGTGACAATTGTATTGCGCGTTACAAATGGTTCAAATGGCTCTGAGCACTATGGGACTTAACATCTGATGTCATCAGTACCCTAGAACTTAGAACTAATTAAACCTAACTAACCTAAGGACATCACGCACATCCATGCCGGAGGCAGGATTCGAACCTGCAACCATAGTAGTCGCGCGGTTCCGGACTGAAACGCCTAGGACCGCTCGGCAACCGCGGCCGGCTGCGTGTTACAGCTGCTAAAATATTAGTATTTATTTGTTTTATCACTTGCTCCTTTTTCATTACCTATACTCCAACTGAATTTTCGAGATTTGTTCTTATATTACTAGCGAAGATAGATAGTGAGTGCTTTGGCGCGGTCTGTGCCCTCTTCAGCATACAAACGCATCGCCGCTCTAATAATTTGGCGACATTCTCCGTTAACAATATTTCCTCTTTCGACCATCATATACATTGTGAATTTGTAAGTAGCCTTAACAGCAAGCTAACTGATTGCTTCAATAGCAGAACACAGGCAGATGCACTTCGAGGTACAGGCAAACAAAAGAACAATACCTGAATCAGACTCACGATACGACAACCGATATACACTATGTGATCAAAAGTATCCGGACACCTCCAAAAACAAACGTTTTTTAATATTAGGTGCATTGTGCTGCCACCTACTGTAGGTACTGCATATCAGCGATCTCAGTAGTCATTAGACATCGTGAGAGCCCAGAATGCGGCGCTCCACGGGACTCACGGACTTCGAACGTGGTCAGGTGATTGGATGTCACTTGTGTCATACGTCTGTATGCGAGATTTCCACACTCCTAAACATCCCTAGGTCCACTGTTTCCGATGTGATAGTGAAGTGGAAACGTGGAGGGATACGTACAGCACAAAAGCGTACAGGCCGACCTCGTCTGTTGACTGACAGAGACCGCCGACAGTTGAAGAGGGTCGTAATGGGTAATATGCAGACATCTATCCAGACCATCTCACAGGAATTCCAGATTGCATCAGGATCGACTTCAAATACTATGACAATTAGGCTAGAGGTGAGAAAACTTGGATTTCATTGTCAAACTGCTGCTCATAAGCCACCCATCATGCCAAACGACGCCTCGCTTGGTGTAAGGAGCGTAAACATTGGACGACTGAGCTGTGGAAAAAAGTTGTGCGGTGATCCGATGGCAGAGTGAGGGTACGACGAATGCCCGGTGAACGTCATTTGGCAGCGTGTGTAGGGCCAAAAGTAAAATTCGGAGGAGGTGGTGTTACGGCGTGGTCGTGTTTTTCATGGAGGGGGCTTGCACCCCTTGTTTTTTTGCGTCGAATTATCGCAGTACACGCATACATTGATGTTTTAAGTACCTTCTTGCTTCCCACTGTAGAAGAGCAATTCGGGGATGGCGGTACCATAATTCAACATGATCCAGCACCTGTTCATGATGCACCGCCTGTGGCGGAGTGGTTACATGACAATAACATCTCTGTAATTAACTGGCCAGCACAGAATCCTGACCTGTAGAACACCTTTCGGATGTTTCGGAACGCCGACTTCGTGCCAGGTTTCACCGACTGACATCGATACCTCCCCTCAGTGCAGCACTTCGTGAAGAATGGGATGCCATTCCTCAAGACACCTTGCAGCACCTGAGTGAACTTATGCCTGCGAGAGTGGAAGCTGTCATCAAGGCTAAGGGTGGGCCAACACCAAACAGAATTCCAGCATTACCGATGGAGGACGCCACGAAGTTATAAGTTAGTTTCAGCAAGGTGTTAGGATACTTTTGATTACATAGTGTGTATGGAAGCAATAAATGAACCAACAGCTGTATTTTCATCTAAGATTTATTCCAGAGACAACCGGTTTCAAGCATTCCATTATGCCATCATCAAGCCCTTCGTGATAACATAGTGGCTGTTTTATACTGCCAGATAAAATATCGCTTTTGCGAACCAGTATTCGCACCTACGTATGTAACACGGCTATTTGCCCGTAAACAATCTGAGAGCAACTGCAAACTGTGCACACCTTGTTTACAAGACTATAGTAGTGTTACATATGCTGAAGATGATACTGATTCGCCTTCGCACTATAATTTGTCTGGCAAATATAAGCTTTGTTACTACAGATGGCATGATGATGTCATTATGGAATGTCGAAACCGGTTGCCTCTGAAATAAATCAGATGTGAAAATACAGTTATTGGTTTATTTACTGCTAGTTATACCTGAGTTACGTGTTTTCTTACATTTCGTATAAGAGGTCAGACGTTTGTGGAACCTCTTTTCCTGATGGCGGGACAGCGGTTTGCGGCGCTGATCAAGTCCCATTCATGTTATGTCGTTCAAGTTATTTTAGAAGCTTCTCTCAATGCCAAAGTAAAAACAAATCATATAGTTCCAATAGCAAAAAAGAGGCAAAGTCGATGTCGTAGTGATTCGGCGACAATAAACCTTTAAAATTACTTGCGAATCTAACTAAAGTACGCCATATTCTCCGCTATAACTTTGGTTATTTATTCTGTATGTATCTGGAGTGACAGGACTTAGCTACGTCACCCTGTATATACAGGGTGAGTCACCTAACGTTACCGCTGGATATATTTCGTAAACCACATCAAATACTGACGAATCGATTCCACAGACCGAACGTGAGGAGAGGGGCTAGTGTAATTGGTTAATATAAACCATAAAAAAATGCACAGAAGTATGTTTTTAACACAAACCTACGTTTTTATTTAAATGGAACCCCGTTAGTTTTGTTAGCACATCTGAACATATAAACAAATACGTAATCAGTGCCGTTTGTTGCATTGTAAAATGTTAATTACATCCGGAGATATTGTAACCTAAAATTGACGCTTGAGTACCACTCCTCCTCTGTTCGATCGTGTGTATCGGAGAGCACCGTATTACGTAGGGATCCAAAGGTAACGGTGATGGACCTTAGGTACAGAAGGGACTGGAACAGCACATTACGTCCACATGCTAACACCTTTTTATTGGTCTTTTTCACTGACGCACATGTACATTACCATGAGGGGTGAGGTAAACGTACACACGTTTTCAATTACGGAGTGGAATAGAGTGTGTCCCGATATGTCAGGCCAATAGATGTTCAATGTGGTGTCCATCATTTGCTGCACACAATTGCAATCTCTGGCGTAATGAATGTCGTACACGCCGCAGTACATCTGGTGTAATGTCGCAGCAGTCTGCCACAATACGTTGTTTCATATCCTCTGGGGTTGTAGGCACATCAGGGTACACATTCTCCTTTAACGTACCCCACAGAAAGAAGTCCAGAGGTGTAAGATCAGGAGAACGGGCTGGCCAATTTATGCGTCCTCCACGTCCTATGAAACGCCCGTCGAACATCCTGTCAAGGGTCAGCCTAGTGTTAATTGCGGAATGTGTAGGTGCACCATCATGCTGACACCACATACGTCGACGCGTTTCCAGTGGGACATTTTCGAGCAACGTTGGCAGATCATTATGTAGAAACGCGATGTGTGTTGCAGCTGTTTGGGCCGCTGCAATGAAGTGAGGACCAATGAGGTGGTCGCCAGTGATTCCGCATCATAGATTTACAGTCCACGGTCGCTGTCGCTCTACCTGTCTGAGCCAGCGAGGACTGTCCACGGACCAATAATGCATGTTCCGTAGATTCACTGCCCCGTGGTTTGTGAAACCCGCTTCATCGGTAAACCGGTAGAACAGCTACGGATTCTCTGTTAATGCCCATTGACAGAATTGCACTCGATGATTAAAGTCATCACCATGTAATTGCTGATGTAGCGACACATGAAACGGGTGAAAGCGGTGACGATGCAGTATGCGCATGACACTACTTTTACTCAGTCCATCGGCTCTCGCAATGTCCCGTGTACTCATGTGTGGGTTCATGGCAACAGCAGCTAAAACACCAAGTGCACCCGCTTCTCCTGTGACGGGCCTGTTACGGACCCGTTTGCGTGCTACGACCATACCTGTTGCATACAGTTGGCGGTAGATGTTTTGCAATGTGCGGCACGTTGGATGCTCTCTGTCCGGGTACCGTTCTGCATACACCCTGCAGGCTTCAGCTGCATTTCGTAGACACTCGCCATAGATGAGTATCATCTCCGCCTTTTCAGAGTTCGAATTCACCATGGTCACAGTTCCTACAACACTACATTATTACAGACGTCTGGTAACACGGTGTACTGCAGTTGGTCTGCGTGCGGAGACGAATGCAGAAAAACAATAGCAGCAAGCGCTACATGCGGACACTGCGACAGCTATACCAAACCACAACAGTGCACTACAGCCACACTCGTAAACACAGTCGTAATCGTAAATACGTCCCTGCAGATGCTGCTCGCCGACCGTGGCCCGTGTTTGTTACAACACGCAACTGAACGTCCGAGCTTTCAAGCGTCAACTTTAGGTTACAATATCTCCGGATGTAATTAACATTTTACAATGCAACAAACGGCACTTATTTGTTTATATGTTCAGATGTGGTAACAAAACTAACGTGGTTACATTTAAAAAAAAACGTAGGTTTGTGTTAAAAAACATACTTCCGTGCATTTTTGTATCGTTTGTATTAAACAATTACACTAGCCCCTCTCGTCACGTTCGGTCTGTGGAATCGGTTCGTCAGTATTTGATGTGGTTTACGAAATATATCCAGCGGTAACGTTAGGTGACTCACCCTGTATATTGTAACATCAGTACAAGAAAGTCTGATGTCGAACTGTTATCATAGTTTGTTAATCATTCTATTGTGCAAAATGTTATCTTAATCACCTTCGTCCTGAGGAAATTCACAAAACTTGATATGCAGAAATATCTTCAGCGATGGAATAAATGAATTCAACCGTTTGTGTGCTTCAATGGGCTATATTTTGAAGCTAGACACTGTTAAGTTATCCGTTGTGGAGAGTACACAAATCTGCAATGTAATCGTCGTTTGATTTGTGTGTCTGCTTACAAACATGAACGACATTTTCCAGGAAATCGCTAGGACAGTACTCGTCCACTCCCAGTGAGTCAAATATTTCGATGAAACGTCTCAGTAAGTAAACACTCTCTTTAGGGTCGAAAAATTAGCGAAACAAGGAGTTCTTCGTGCTTTTTTTCTCATTGGTGACTTCTTTTCTTGTTTCGACATTTCACATGGTCAGTGCAATCGTGAATGCTATTGTTGCCACAAATGTTGCACACACAGAAATCGTAGAGGTAACAAAACGTTACAAATATGGAACAATTCTTACCAATGAGTTGATAAATTAGTGTCGCTGCTGAACGATGGAGTCAGTTGACGTCAGGTTGTTGAATGTAGCAAAGTACACAAAGGACGTTAGTACCTGAAACAGAAAAGATTTAATTACATTATGACAATATTACTACGTATTAAGTTCACTAAAATAACGTTAGAAACTTGAGGTTGCAAGAACTGTTAAGTACCAACATTCGAGTTAAATTTTTGGTGACCTGCAAAACGCTAGAACTATAAAGGCAGTGATATTCATTCATAAAAGGCATTGCCGAATCAGTGTTACTGGTATGTGTACAGAACTCAACTCTAACTGAAGTACCAAAGAAACATCAACCATTTTCCAAATAACTAAGTTGCAAATTGTGTAGTCTCTTGAACAAAATCCACACGATGAGAGCGTGCACTGTCGAAACGCTTTGTAATTGAAATTGAAGTCAATTATGTTATTAAGTGCTCTTATTAAAAGGTATTGAGCGTTGAGATTTAAAACTATTGTTGAAAGAATAGTGATTTATTGAAGAAGGATGTTAAATGATAACGTTATATTGTACTTTAAGACACACACACACACACACTAAGGGAGGGCCGGCCGAAGTGGCCGTGCGGTTAAAGGCGTTGCAGTCTGGAACCGCAAGACCGCTACGTCGCAGGTTCGAATCCTGCCTCGGGCATGGATGTTTGTGATGTCCTTAGGTTAGTTAGGTTTAATTAGTTCTATGTTCTAGGGGACTAATGACCTCAGAAGTTGAGTCCCATAGTGCTCAGAGCCATTTGAACTAAGGGAGGGGAGGGGCGGCAGAGCTGGAGTTGGATCTCGGATTGAACAAGAAAGGTAAACACCAATGGATACGTTTGGTCAGGAGCTGCTTAAAAAAGTATGGCGAAATATTTTGTTGCCCTACTCGTGCTCAATATACTTGAAATACCATGAAATCAGCTCGCTTCGTGTTTTAAAATGAAAGTATGAATCTGAAAAATTGGTGACTTCCTTTTGTAATGGAAGGTATTGTACGTAAATTGTAGCTGAAAGGCGCATGTGTCTAAAATGTATGCAAAGCGATGGAAATTTCAATATAGTTTAATTTTAAATATGGACATATAAGTTAAAATGGCTTCCATAACAATCGTGCGTTACGAATTAGTGTAATTCCTTTACAGGCAACGTATTTATAGTGGCTCTACAAACACTGAAATAACTGAAAACATAGACGCAAGAGCAAAGAGGTTTTCTCATCATAGGCAACAAAAGTCATACGATAACGGTATGTGTATGTACAGATGGAGGCAGTATCGCTTACACAAGATGTAATGCGGCAGTGCATTGGTGTAGCAGTCATTTTTACTCGGGTGAGTGACGTGAGAAAGTTTCCTATGTGATTATGACAGCACGAAGGGAATTAACAGACTTTTATCGCGGAACCGTAGTTGGAGCTAGATGCATGGGGGTATTCCATTTCGGGTATCGTTGGAAATTCAATATTCTGAGACCCAAAATGTCAAGAGCGTACCAAGAATACCAAATATGAGGAATTACCTCTCACCAAAGACAACGCGGTGGCCGACGGCCTTCACTTAACGACTGAGACCAGCGGCATTTGTCAGTACTGACAGACAAGTACAGGGTGTTTCAAAAATGACCGGTGTATTTGAAACGGCAATAAAAACTAAACGAGCAGCGATAGAAATACACCGTTTGTTGCAATATGCTTGGGACAACAGTACATTTTCAGGCGGACAAACTTTCGAAATTACAGTAGTTACAATTTTCAACAACAGATGGCGCTGCAAGTGATGTGAAAGATATAGAAGACAACGCAGTCTGTGGGTGCGCCATTCTGTACGTCGTCTTTCTGCTGTAAGCGTGTGCTGTTCACAACGTGCAAGTGTGCTGTAGACAACATGGTTTATTCCTTAGAACAGAGGATTTTTCTGGTGTTGGAATTCCACCGCCTAGAACACAGTGTTGTTGCAACAAGACGAAGTTTTCAACGGAGGTTTAATGTAACCGAAGGACCGAAAAGCGATACAATAAAGGATCTGTTTGAAAAATTTCAACGGACTGGGAACGTGACGGATGAACGTGCTGGAAAGGTAGGGCGACCGCGTACGGCAACCACAGAGGGCAACGCGCAGCTAGTGCAGCAGGTGATCCGACAGCGGCCTCGGGTTTCCGTTCGCCGTGTTGCAGCTGCGGTCCAAATGACGCCAACGTCCACGTATCGTCTCATGCGCCAGAGTTTACACCTCTATCCATACAAAATTCAAACGCGGCAACCCCTCAGCGCCGCTACCATTGCTGCACGAGAGACATTCGCTAACGATATAGTGCACAGGATTGATGACGGCGATATGCATGTGGGCAGCATTTGGTTTACTGACGAAGCTTATTTTTACCTGGACGCCTTCGTCAATAAACAGAACTGGCGCATATGGGGAACCGAAAAGCCCCATGTTGCAGTCCCATCGTCCCTGCATCCTCAAAAAGTACTGGTCTGGGCCGCCATTTCTTGCAAAGGAATCATTGGCCCATTTTTCAGATCCGAAACGATTACTGCATCACGCTATCTGGACATTCTTCGTGAATTTGTGGCGGTACAAACTGCCTTAGACGACACTGCGAACACCTCGCGGTTTATGCAAGATGGTGCCCGGCCACATCGCACGGCCGACGTCTTTAATTTCCTGAATGAATATTTCGATGATCGTGTGATTGCTTTGGGCTATCCGAAACATACAGGAGGCGGCGTGGATTGGCCTCCCGATTCGCCAGACATGAACCCCTGTGACTTCTTTCTGTGGGGACACTTGAAAGACCAGGTGTACCGCCAGAATCCAGAAACAATTGAACAGCTGAAGCAGTACATCTCATCTGCATGTGAAGCCATTCCGCCAGACACGTTGTCAAAGGTTTCGGGTAATTTCATTCAGAGACTGCGCCATATTACTGCTACGCATGGTGGATATGTGGAAAATATCGTACTATAGAGTTTCCCAGACCGCAGCGCCATCTGTTGTTGAAAATTGCAACTACTGTAATTTCGAAAGTTTGTCTGCCTGAAAATGTACTGTTGTCCCAAGCATATTGCAACAAACGGTGTATTTCTATCGCTGCTCGTTTAGTTTTTATTGCCGTTTCAAATATACCGGTCATTTTTGAAACACCCTGTAACATTGCGTGAAATAACCGCAGAAATCAGTGTGGGACGTACGACAAACGTATGCGTTAGGACACTGCAGCGAAATCTGGTGTTAACGGGCTATGGCAGCAGACGACCGACGCGAGCGCCTTTGCTCACAGTACGGTGTCGCCCGCAGCGCCGCTTGCCGTTCCAGGGCTAGTACCATATCGGCTGGACCCTAGACGATTAGAAAACTGTAACCTGATCAGACGAGTCCTGATTTCAGTTGGTAAGATGGTAGAGTACGAGTGTGGTAGAGGCACACGAGGCCCTGGACCCACGTTTTCAACAAGGCACTGTGCAAGCTGGTGGTGGCTCCACAACGGTGTGGCCGGCCGAAGTGGCCGTGCGGTTCTGGGCGCTGCAGTCCGGAACGGCGAGACCGCTACGGTCGCAGGTTCGAATCCTGCCTCGGGCATGGATGTGTGTGTTGTCCTTAGGTTAGTTAGGTTTAAGAAGTTCTAAGTTCTAGGGGACTTATGACCTCAGCAGTTGAGTCCCATAGTGCTCAGAGCCATTTGAACCACAACGGTGTGGCACGTGGAGTGGACTCTGTCCTCTGGTTCAGCTGTACAGATCATCCACTGTAAATGGTTATTCTCGATTATTTGGATACCGTTTTACACCATTCGTGGACTTCATGTTCCCAGACAACCATGAAATTTTTATGGATGTCAGTGCACCATGTCACCAGGCCACAATTGCCCGCGATTGGTTTGAAGAACAATCTGGACAGTTCGAGCAAATGATTTGGCCACTCAGTTCGCCCGACGTGAATCCCATCGAACATTTATGTGACGTAATCAAGAAGTCAGTTTGTGCACAAAATACTGCACCGACAACACTCCTGCGATTATGAAAGTACAATATTTATTTACTTATTTCATTAACATTACAGAGTAACCCACCGCTTTGAAATGTAAGGTGGGTCGGATGCTTCTGAATCTAATAGCAAGGACTCCTCACTGTTACAATCTTACTGGTATACAGTTGCAATGCTTTTTTTTTAATAATACAAAGAACATAATATATAAGGATTTCACTGAGGTTACAGTGAATTGAATGCTTAACAATTGGTAAAATGGTTCCATATAATTTGTTACTACCTAGTTGATGAAAATATAATTCATATAATGCAAATATCAAAGAAAAATAAAAAAAAACAAAATGTAACACAATGCACATGGTGAAAATAATTTGTAGTATATAGAGGGAAGTTATATGCTCTATTTGGATGTATAATACAGTCTATGTAGCATGTTGGTTGATAATGGCCGATTTCTACCTACTTCAGGTGAGAAGCTCTCGGTACAACCTCGAGGTATTCTCATCTGAGCCGGCCGCTGGTGGCCGAGCAGTTCTGGCGCTACAGTCTGGAACCGCGCGACCGCTACGGTCGCAGGTTCGAATCCTGCCTCGGGCGTGGATGTGTGTGTTGTCCTTAGGTTAGTTAGGTTTAAGAAGTTCTAAGTTCTAGGGGACTTATGACCTCAGCAGTTGAGTCCCATAGTGCTCAGAGCCATTTGAACCATTCTCATCTGAAATGGTTTGTGATAATGTATGTTTACATAGATTATACAGATTAAATGCTGATAGAGCGCTTCATGCATGGAATACATGAATTTGCGCTTTACATGAGGAACACACTGCTGTTTGTTACTTGTTAGTAGAAATAGAATATAGTTCATTCCTATTTGAATGCATTATTCCTTCAAGAAATTAATACATTTCTAACGTATAAAATTCATTGATTGTAGCTTTGAAAAGAGAAGAGAATATACTTCTGTCTGCACACAATAAGACGATCAATGCATTACTGCTTGTGTGCAGTATACTTTAAACACTATGCATGATGTCATTGGGGGAGAGAAGCCAGGGAATTAAATTTCTTCGAGATTTCTCCTCTCAAGCGACGTTACCTTATTACCACAGTCTTAGTTTGTGGTGCCGGTGTTTGTTTGTTTTATGATCGTTCTGTTGCTTGTGACTGTGTTGTGGCAAGAAGTGTCATGCATTGTTGGTTTCGGTCCGTTACATGTTGATCCCTTCTGAGTCATGTTCACTTAGTGTTCCTTCCTCGGTTTCGGAATATGTGGCCGTGTTTGTGTCCTCCCATGTGGTTTGTTGTGTTGTTTGTGGTTGTCTACGCCTCCTTCCGTATGGCTTTTGGCGTTTGTATTCTTCGTGCAGGGTAATCGATACAATATCGGCTACGCTATTTATTGTGTTCCAGTCATTGGGGTTACGTACACTACTGGCCATTAACATTGCTGCACCAGGAAGAAATGCAGATGATAAACGGGCATTCATTGGACAGGTACATAATACTAGAACTGATATGTGATTCCTTTTTCACGCAATTTTGGGTGCATAGATCCTGAGAAATCAGTACCCAGAACAACCACCTCTGGCCGTAATAACGGCCTTGATATGCCTGGGCATTGAGTTAGAGCTTGGATGGCGTGTACAGGTACAGCTGTCCATGCAGGTTCAACACGATACCACAGTTCATCAAGAGTAGTGACTGGCGTATTGTGACGAGCCAGTTGCTCGGCCACCATTGACCAGACGTTTTCAGTTGGTGGTAGATCTGGAGAATGTGCTGGCCTGGGCAGCAGTCGAACATTTTCTGTATCCAGAAAGGCCCGTACAGGACCTGCAACATGCGGTCGTGCATTATCCTGCTGAAATGTAGGGTTTCGCAGGGATCGAATGAAGGGTAGAGCCAAGGGCCGTAACACATCTGGAATGTAACGTCCACTGTTCAAAGTGCCGTCAATGCGAACACAAGGTGACCGAGTAGTGTAACCAATGGCAACCCATACCATCATGTGGTGTCACCGCCAGACACCACACTTGCTAGGTGGTAGCCTTAAAATCGGCCGCGGTCCATTAGTATACGCCGGACCCGCATGTCGCCACTGTCAGTGATTGCAGACCGAGCGCCACCACACGGCGGGTCTAGAGAGACGTCCTGGCACTCGCCCCAGTTGTACAGCCGACTTAGCCAGAGATGGATCACTGACAACTACGCTCTCATTTGCCGAGACGATTCAGCTACGTCATTTGCTACGACCTAGCAAGGCGCCATAGCATTTGATATTATTTTATATTGTGGTTATACCATGTACCGTCAAGAGAGATGTTCTACAATTGTGGATTAAAGTTAAGTATTACATCAACTACGTACTTTATTTGCTACTATTAATTCCTTTAACTGTTCCAGACCTCACGCCAATCTGCGTGAGCTTAACGCGTGCCTTTCGGCTTCCTCTCATTGTGACTTGGCTGTCTTGCCAAGTCACAACACATCACACCGGATGATACGCAAGTATGGCGATGACGAATACACGAGTCCAATGTGCGTTCACCGCGATGTCGCCAAAACGGATGCGACCATCATGATGCTGTAAACAGAACCTGGATTCATCCGGAAAACAGACGTTTGTGATTCGTACTCCCAAGTTCTTCATTGAGTACACCATCGCAGGCGCTCCTGTCTGTGATGCTGCGTCAAGGGTAACCGCAGCCACGGTCTTCGAGCTGATACTACATACTGCTGCGAACGTTGTCGAACTGTTCGTGCAGATGGTTGTCCTCTTGCAAACGTCCCCATCTGTTGACTCAGGGATCGAGACGTGGCTGCACGATCCATTACAGCCATCTGGATAAGATGCCTATCATCTCGACTGCTAGTGATACGAGGCCTTTGGGATCCAGCACGGCGTTCCGTATTACCCTCCTGAACCCACTGATTCCATATTGTACTAACAGCTATTGGATCCCGACCAACGTGAGCAGCAATGTCACGATACGATAAACCTCAATCGCGATAGGCTACAATACGACCGTTATCAAAGTCGGAAACGTGATGGTACGCATTTCTCCTCCTTACACGAGGCATCACAACAACGCTTCACCGGGCAACGCCTGTCAACCGCTGTTTGTGTATGAGAAATCGGTTGAAAATTTTCCTCATACCAGCACGTTGTAAGTGTCGCCACCGGTACCAAACTTGTGTGAATGCTCTGAAAAGCTAATTATTTGCATATCACAACATTTTCTTTCTTTCGGTTAAATTTCGCGTCTGTATCACTTCATTTTCGTGGTGTAGCAGTTTTAATGGCCTGTAGTGTATTATTCTGGCGATGTCATTGTCGTTCTGTATAGGTCTCACTTGTGCTCGCGTGTTGCATAGCAGTGTTACATGTTCTGGTGTCCCAATTTCTCCGCGTACCCATACATCATCTTTAGTTAGTCCCATACGGTTTAAATGTACCGGATACGGTCTGTGGCCTGTCGGGAAATGGACCATCCTCAGGCTTGGGTTGACATGTTTTACTTGTAGTCTTTCGCGTACATCAGGAAAGAAAGAGTGTACGCGGCGACCCTTGCCGGATGCATCCCACTCTCTCTCTCTGCCATGTTTGAATCCACCACTGTTTCATTATGGAAGGTTTTAGAGGCAGCATGCCTCAGTATTTCTGCAGGTGGCCTTCCATTGACTTATTGAGTCTATGAACGTCGAGTTGCTGCACATGGCCGGGCAAAAGGAGTTCCGACACGATACTGGAAGCTATCCGACGATTTCTGCCACTTCAGCGCATTTTGTACAAAATTGTACACTTCACGAAATACGAAAACGTGATATTCTGTGACTGCGCGATTACTCAGTGTAAGCAGAGTTAGTCTTATCATACAAGTACTTGGGAGTAAAGTATGTAGATTTTCAAATGAAAAGGTACCGTCGGCCGCGGTGGCCGAGCGGTTCTAGGCGCTTCAGTCCGGAACCGCGCGCCTGCTACGGTCGCACGTTCGAATACTGCCTCGGGAATGGATGTATGTGATGTCCTTAGGTTAGTCAGGTTTAAGTAGTTCTAAGTTCTAGGGGACTGATGACCTCAGATGTTAAGTCCCATTGTGCTCAGAGCTATTTGAACCATTTTTGAAAAGATAACATAAGCTCAGTTGTATGTACTGAAAATGACTGGCTATTATTCAAAGACATGATACCTGGTAACAGCAGTTTATATTCGAAAAAATTGTATACTTCTACTGCCAGTGCTGCTCAAATGTATGGGATTCTTATTCTTTTGGAATAACTGGGGCCACTGAGGGTATACAATGAGAAGGTGGTCCAGATGATGACAGACTTGTTCCAAATGTGATGAGAAATTCAGATTGCCAAATATTTGGAGAAAGAGATATATATGTAGGTATTTATCCAACTGAGATGGTGGATATGTAATTTGACAGGTAACAGGTTGTATAGAGGCTTAAAGCAGTCTTCTCACGCTCCATTTGAGGCAGGACATAGGTACCAGCCCGATATTCATATAGTTGGAGGTGGAAAACCGCCTAAAAGCCTACCTTGGGAGGCCGGCCTAATCTGCCAGGCGGTTTGATGGGGGGCAGGCTCGCCGTTCAGAATCCCGGAACTTACGCTCGGCCGTTCGGGCGGGTTGCAGATACAGAGCAATGACTGTCAGTGCTACCATTGTTCCTTTAAAAAAAACATAATTTCCTGTATCGATACGAGGGCTACAAGAGGATTAGAAAAAGAAATGACAAAAAATATTTTTCGTTTAACACAATTACAAATTTACAGTTTTCCGATTTCTTCTTTGGTTTTACCGTGAAACCTGCTTGACAAATTTCATAATTCAAAATGAACTGCAAGTACCCTGTAGGAGCTAATGAGTTGGAGTGATCAAAATATGTGACATAAATAGCAGTATTTTTTACTGCATTGACTTAGAGGTATCAGTTTTCTACACCGCGTGATTTTCAACTTGCCTACACGTTCCTGAGAAAGTGGACAGACAGATAGACAAAGTGATCCTATACCGGTTTCGTTTTTACCGAGTGAGGTACGGAACACTAAAATGAAAAATAACCACTTGATTAGAAAGGTGTACAGGAAAACCTCTTATTGGCATCTTTCAATGCCGACTGCTCTAACGCCGCCACTCGACAGCCGGCTTCCTCTATGGTGTTCCATTGGCTGGTAAAACTTTTCACCCCCAGTTTCTCGAAAACTCTCGAGAAGAGCATTCCACTTCAGAATAATTTTATACTTCTATGTCCGTGCTACAATAATACGAAATAAGAGCAAGCTGTGTTACCCGGTGAGTATTGTTTGCCTCGTAAGATGAAAGTAGAGACATCTATACTCTAACGGTAGACAGGAGTATGGTGGGAAGAATACCGTGTCAAGTGCACACACAAATCCCGAACTTTGCTCCTCTTCACCATACTGGCGTCTTCTCATATACACAGAAAAGTCAAAGAAATTGGAACACCTACCCAATATCGTGTAGGGCCCCCGCGGGCACGCAGAAGTGCAACAATACGACGTGGCTTGGCCTCGACTAACGTCTGAAGTAGTGATGGGGGGAGCTGACACCATGAATCCTTCAAGGTTGTCCATAAATCCGTAAGAGTATGAGTGGATGGAGAACTCTTCTGAATAGCATGTTGCAAGGTATCCCACATATGCTCAGTACTTTTCATGTCTGGGGAGTTTTGTGAACAGTGGTAGTGTTTAAACTCAAAAGATTGTTCCTGGAGCCACTCTGTTCCAATTATAGACGTGTAGGGTCTCGCATCGGCGTGCTGGAATTTCCCAAGTCCGTCGGAATGCACAACGGACGTTAATGGGTACCGGATACTTACGTCCGAGTCACCTGTTAGAGTCGTATCTAGACGTATCACAGGCCCCGTATCACTCCACCTGCACACGATCCACGTCATTACAGAGCCTCTACCAGCATTAACAGTCACCTGCTGACACGCAGGGTCCATAGATTCATGAGGTTGTCTCCATACCTGCACAAGTCCATCTGCTCGATATAATTTGAAACGAGACTCGTCCGACCAGGCAACATATTTCCAATCATCAACAGTCCAATGTTGGCGCTGACGGACCCAGGTGAGGCGTAAAGCTTCGTGTCGTGCTGTCATCAAGGGTACACGAGTAGGCCTTCGACTCCGAAAGCCCATATCGATGATGTTTCCTTGAATGGTTCGCAAAGTGACCCTTGTTGATGGTCCAGCATTGACATCTGCAGTAATTTGCGGAATGGTTGCTCTTCTGTCACGTTGAACGGTTGTCTTTAGTCGTCGTTGGTCCCATTCTTGCAGGATCTTTTTCCGGCCTCAGCGATGTCAGAGATTTGATGTTTTACTGGATTCCTGGTATTCGCGATACGCCCGTGAAATGATCGTACGAGAAGTATCCCCACTTCATCACTACGTCGGAGATGCTGTGTCCCATCGCTTGGGCCCCGACTGTAACACTAGATTCAAACTCACGTAAATCCTGATAACCTACCATTGTAGCAGCAGTAACCGATCTAACAACTGTGTCAGATACTTCTTCAGACACTTGTTATCTTATACGTGATGTTTCTAAAACTTTCGGTGAATGGTGTTATATGTGAATGGCAACTTGGCACGTGTGTGCGTGCATGCGAATGGATCTTCAGAGACTTGAGCAGAATCGATGTACGGCATGCACTGCGTGTGACAGGCTTTGTAAACAGACTGCGACCAGTTGAACGTAGTCAATGTGAGAGGAAGTGTCACAGCGTAATGGAGCAATGTGTTAACATCAAGTTCTGCTACCAATTGGGGAAGACTGCAACGGAGACACATGGAATGTTTGTGCAGGTTTATACGGGAGGGAAGGAATGAGCAGAAAATTTGTTTACGAATGGAGTAAACGCTTCCGTGAAGGGAAGGAAGCAACTGAGAAGGGAACCTCCCCATCGCACCCCCGTCAGATTTAGTTATAAGTTGACACAGTGGATAGGCCTTGAAAAACTGAACACATATCAATTGAGAAAACAGGAAGAAGTTGTGTGGAACTGTGAAAAAATAAGCAAAATATAGAAACTGGGTAGTTCATGGGAAGATAGGCAACATCAAGGACACTGGGAACGCGGGAGTGCCGTGGTGTCGTGGTAACGTGAGCGGCTGCCGAACGAAAGGTCCTTGGTTCAAATCGTCCATCGAGTGAAAAGTTTAATTTTTTATTTTCAGTTTATGTGACAAACTCCTATGTGTTCATCACTTTTTTGGGAGTGATTATCACATCTACAATAAAACCTAAATCGGGCAAGGTAGAAGAATCTTTTTACCCATTCGCCAAGTGTATAAGTTAGGTGGGTGGACAACATATTCCTGTAATGTGAAGCACATGCCGTCACCAGTGTCGTATAGAATATTTCAGACGTGTTTTCCGGTGGAGGAATCGGTTGACCTATGAATTTGCGATCAAATGTTTTCGGTTCCCATTGGAGAGGCACGTCCTTTCGTCTACTAATCGCACGGTTTTGAGGTGCGGTCGCAAAACACAGACACTAAACTTATTACAGTGACGTCAATGAACGAACGGACAGATAATAACTATGCAAAAATAAAGGAAGTAAAATACTCACAAGAGGGAAGACTTGAACCAAGGACCTCTCGTTCCGCAGCTGCTCACGCTACCACTGGACCACGGCGCTTCCGAGCTACAGCGTATCCGGTGGTTTCGCCCAGAGTTGCACATGACTGGAAAACGGATACTGCAACATGACAATGCTCCTACACACTGAGCGATCCGTGTGCGCCAATTCTTGGCGCAGAAGATGGTAACTGTTCTTGAAGCCCGTCCGTACTCCCCTGATCTGGCTCCTGCGGATTTCTTGTTGTTTCCCCGTTTGAAGGTAGCCTTGAAAGGTGAACGTTGTGCGGGCGTGAATGCCGTCAAAGAACGTATGACAGCTGTTCTGCGATCGATTCCACGAGAGGCCTTTGCTGGTAGTTTCTAGAAACTGTACGAACGTTGGCAAAAGTGTGTTGTAGAGGGTGGCGACTATTATAAGGGCAATAATGAAGATTTGTTTGTATCTTTCGTCATATTCGTTGTCTGATAGCACTCATTGAACTCTTAGAGACACCACGTATGGGCGTTGCCGACCGCAGCGCCGTAATCTGCCTGTTTGTACGCTACTGGCCATTAAAATTGCTACACCAAGTAGAAATGCAGATGATTAAAGGGTATTCAGTGGACAAATATATTATAATAGAAATGACATGTGATTACATTTTCACGCAATTTGGGTGCATAGATCCTGAGAAATCAGTACCCAGAACAACCACCTTGATACGCCTGGGCATTGAGTCAAACAGAGCTTGGATGGCGTGTACAGGTACAGCTGCCCATGCAGCTTCTACACGATACCACAGTTCATCAAGAGTAATGACTGGCGTATTGTGACGAACCAGTTGCTCAGCCACCATCGAACAGACTTTTCAATTGGTGAGAGATCTGGAGAATGTGCTGGACAGGGCAGCAGTCGAACATTTTCTGTATCCAGAAAGGCCCGTACAGGACCTGCAACACGCGGTCGTGCATTATCCTGCTGAAATGTAGGGTTTCGCAGGGATCGAATGTAACGTCCACTGTTCAAAGTGCCGTCAATGCGAACAAGAGGTGACCGAGACGTGTACCCAATGGCACCCCATACCATCACGCCGGCTGATGCGCCAGTATGGCGATGACGAATATACGCTTCCAATGTGCGTTCACGACGATGTTGCCAAACACGGATGCGACCATTATGATTCTGTAAACAGAATCTCGATTCATCTGAAAAAATGACGTTTTGCCATTCGTGCACCCAGGTTCGTCGATGAGTACACCATCGCAGGCGCTCCTGTCTGTGATGCTGCGTCAAGGGTAACCGCAGCCATGGTCTCCGAGCTGATAGTCCATGCTGCTACAAACGTCGTCGAACTGTTCGTGCAGATAGTTTTCGTCTTGCAAACTTCCTCATCTATTGACTCAGGGATCGAGACGTGGCTGCACGATCTGTTACAGCCATTTGGATAAGATGCCTGTCATCTCGACTGCTAGTGATACGAGGCCTTTGGGATCCATCACGGTGTTCCGTATTATCCTCCTGAAGCGACTGATTCCGTATTCAGTTAACAGTCATTGGATCTCGACCAACATGAGTGGCAATGTCGCGATACGATAAACCGCAATCGCGATAGGCTACAATCCGACCTTTATCAAAGTCGGAAACGTGATGGTATGCATTTCTCCTACTTACACGAGGCATCACAACAACATTTCACCAAGCAACGCCGGTCAACTGCTGTTTATGTATGAGAAATCGTTTGGAATCTTTCCTCATGTCAGCACGTTGTAGGTGTGGCACCAGCCTTGTGTGAATGCTTTGTAAAGCTAATCATTTGCATATCACAGCATTTTCTTCCTGTCGGTTAAATTTCACGTCTGTAGCAGGTCATCTTGGTGGTGTGGCAATTTTAATGGCCTGTGCATTTCGATGCGCATGTCTATACCCTTTTCTTTGGCACTTCAGTGTACTTGCGCTACAGTTGGCAATATGTGAGAGAGACAAGGTGGAAAAAGGACAGGACGAATGGGAGAGACGTGAGGTCCGTTTGCTTTACCGTGGGGGACCGGGGCTGCCCTCACAGTACGTAACCGCCGAGCAGGTGGTGGGTCGGCAAGCCCTGCTGTCCTCTCGCTACCGGCCGGTCCCATCGCGGTCGGCCGTCACTTTCCCGCTTCCATAATGCATGCGCGGGCCGCCCTGCGCGCCATCTTTAATTCACTTCACCGCTGGCTCAATCCCCTGCGACGACTGCCTCCACACACGAGCCGGTTGTCCGACTTGCCGTTCATTGTCAACAGACGGCCGGACAACACGGGTGTGACAGCACAGTGCACTCCATACACTACATTGTGCTGAGCGATGGAAATGGTGAGGGGTCACCTCACCAGTTGCCTGTCTCCAGCCTTCCTGAATCTGCTTATGGTCTTAAGAATAATTCCACTGTCAGCTGGTAAAATTCTTGTTTTATTCACACAGAACCGGTTTCGCGGCCTAAAGCCACATCATCAGGTGCAACTGTTATGGTTAGGAGTAATATACATGGTGGTCCATTGATCGTGACCGGGCCAAATATCTCACGAAATAAGCGCCAAACGAAAAAACCACAAAGAACGGAAAAACTTGTCTAATTTGAAGGGGGAAACCAGATGGCGCTATGGTTGGTCCGGTAGATGGCGCTGTCATAGGTCAAACGGATATCAACTGCGTTTTTTAAACAGGAACCCCATTTTTATTATATATTCGAGTAGTACGTAAGGAAATATGAATGTTTTAGTTGGACCACTTTTTTCGCTTTGTCATAGATGGTGCTGTAATGCTCACAAACATATGGCTCACAATTTTAGACGAATAGTTGGTAACAGGTAGGTTTCTACATCTACGTCCATACTCCGCAAGCCACTGATGGTGTGTGGCGGATGGTACCTTGAGTACCTCTACCGGTTCTCCCTTCCATTCCAGTTTCGCATTGTTCGTGGAAAGAAAGATTGTCGGTATGCCTCTGTGTGGGCTCTAATCTCTCTGATTTTATCCTCATGGTCTCTTCACGAGATATACGTAGGAGGGAGGAATATACTGCTTGACTCCTCAGTGAAGGTATGTCCTCGAAACTTCAACAAAAGCCCGTACCGAGCAACTGAGCGTCTTTCTTGCAGAGTCTTCCACTGGAGTTTATCATCTCCTTAAAGCTTTCGCGATTACTAAATGCTCTCCGTTGGATCTTCTCTATCTCAACCCTATCTGGTACGGATCCCACACCGGTGAACAGTATTCAAGCAGTGGGCGAACAAGTGTACTGTAACCTACTTCCTTTGTTTTCGGACTGCATTTCCTTAGCATTCGTCCAATGAATCTCAGTTTGGCATCTGCCTTACCGACGATCAACTTTATATGATCATTCCATTTTAAATTACTCCTAATGCCTACTCCCAGATAATTTATGGAATTAACTGCTTCCAGTTGCTGACCTGTATGGTAAGGAGTAATATACAGTTCCTCAACTTCGTGGACATTAAAATTAATCAAGTTGATATCTAAATCACACTCCCAAAGTTAAAAGGTCATAGGTGTACCCATCGCACCTAGACAAGATGTATTAATCAGTGAAGGGAGCGAGCCAGCGCTCCTAGTCATAAGAATGTGTCGTCACACGATATAGTCTCCGTTCCGCAAACGTGTTAATCCGGCTTAGTCGCTGGTGTGGGCCGCTTCTACCCTTTCCAACAGGGGTTGCCCTGCCATTACACCGGTAAGAAAAATTCACTATAGTAATTTGCATTTTGCCGTTATTAATCGCAGTAGTTGTGACTATTTGTAATTGCAAAGAAAAATTCTTCTTTAAATTGCAGGCTAATTATAACATAGGTTGTAGGGAAGCAGCCTACTCACGCTATATATAATTCACATGCTGTCCATTGCGTACCAGCCTAGTCCGCTGTAACTAGCTATGACGTGACGAATGTTGCGCTATACCTTAAAAGTAAAGTAAATAATCTGAAAAGTTCAAAAATGGCTCTGAGCACTATGGGACTTAACACATGCCAGTCCCCTAGAACTTAGAACTACTTAAACCTAACTAACCTAAGGACATCACACACATCCATGCCCGAGGCAGGATTCGAACCTGCGACCGTAGCAGTCGCGCGGTTCCGGACTGAGCGCCTAGAACCGCTAGACCACCGCGGCCGGCAATCTGAAAAGTTGATAGCATGTCAGGAATGATGCAAAAATGGTAGTGTGTTAAGTTCCAGTTTAGAAACTTTTACAGTTTTTACGTAAAAATCATCGGCGCAACAGGAAGAAGCTAGAAACTTCAAAATTTATGTTCGGATTCCTTTTTCCGTGTAATTTAATGGCATCCTTAAGGATTTCCACAAAATGAAGTAATTGTGCTGTGGTTTTACTTCACTTCAATTTAGCATAGCAAACCAATCATTCCTATCAGGATGCTACTAGAATGAATGACAACCTGGTATCATCAATTAATTATTCTCAAAAAACATGTGCGTTGCAAAAAATTGTATAGGTATGAAACACATTTCGAGATTTATAAAACATATGTCTGACTGTCTTTAGACCATGCCCCCGTTACTATAGAGACACAAATTTGATTGATACTGATTAGTGCCGAGAAACTCTTCTGTTCTTCCTGACTGACACTTTCAGAAAAAACTTCGTGGAGAAGCGAATGGAACTCAGCACATTTACAGTGTTCTCCTATTCTCCGAACCGGAGTGTGCATATCACATACTAAAGTACGGACAGCAGTTGTACTGCACCCAAGTTCTGCTTTCGAGGGTGTTGGCCGCTGTGCAGATGACGTACACGGCGTATATGCAACTCTTTGTCTACACAGGGGATGAAATATGCCTTCCAGGAACTCTTACGGCTGAAATTATTGCAATAGAAGACAGAACACGAGTCAATATTTCTATTTGCTCAGTAGTCAGGATCAGAAACTGGACCCAGAAAGAAGCTCTTCTATGTGTGACACGGTCCACAGGGAGGTAAGTAAGCAGAAAAATAACTCTCTTCGAAAGAAACGACTTCACGCACTCCTACTGCTGCAAGCAACACTTTTCAAGATCTAACCGCCAGATTGTCTGCTATGGCGTCAGCGAAGTCTGCAGGTAGATCCTCGTAGGCAAGTGTCTTCGAACGATCCCCACAGGCAAGTGTCTCTAGCTCCAACCGTAACTCCCTTCTGGACATATAGCACAGACTCGTCCAAACTGTGCCCCTGGGGCGCTAGCGCCCGACATCGCCCGCGGCCAGCGCCCCGGCCGAGCCGTAACGCTTAGCTGGCCGTGCAGACCGCCCGCCGAGCTTCGCCATGCCGCTGTACGCAAATATTGCAGTAGATAGAAATTTATTTTGCGACCACACGTCGCTGTCCTTTTCACCGGAACTGGGGAAAAACGCATCTGAAACTAATCTTTTTGTTAGTTTTTTATTTGAGCTTCACTGAATGAAACAATTATTTGTTAAAGTGATAAAAGTGTTTTCAAAACAGGATTGTACAAAATTAATTGTATGTTCTTTTTTGGTGTGGTACGAGCAGGAAACAGGTGGGCAACGTTTGTGCGCAAGTTACAAATGATCGCTGAGAATTGGGAAAGCAGGGAAACTCTTTGCTGCTGGGAATCTCATCAAGGATTGCCCGGTCGACTCGGCGACTTGTATTTGTCCACCAGACCTCACGGATAAAATTGAAAAAATAGCTCTTTCGGCTCAAACTGTTGCTCACAGAGTCGAAGATGTGGTCCCAGATATGGAGCAGCAATTAATGGAAAGAGCGGCAAACTTCATTTCACTTTCTATCGCACTTGACAAGTCCGCGGACGTTCCGGACATATCTCAGCTTGTCATATTCATTCGAGGTGTCGACGACAATCTGCGTGTCACCGAAGAATTTCTCGATATTATACCATTAAAAGACACAACCACGGGCTTGGATATTTCTCTAGCCGTGGAAAACGTGTTATAGTCAATGGGTTTAAAAAGGGAACGCCTGACCAGTTTAACAAGGGATGGAGCCCATGCGCTACGAGGGATACGCACTGGATTTCTGAGTTACGTGAGGTCAAAGATGGCTGAAGCTGGCTGTTCCTTATTCGCGACAGTCCATTGTCTGATACACCAGGAGGCACTCTGTGCGAAGATTGTCAACATAAAAAATGTTATGGACACAGTTCTTCGAACGGGTAATTATCTTCGCTCGCATGGACTCACACATCGCCAATTTAAAGAATTTCTGGCTGATATCGAAGCGGAATACCCGGACATCCCCTACTACACCAAAGTAGGATGGAGGAGCAGAGGAAAGGTGCTGCATCTGTTTTTCTTCTTGAGGGGCGAAATAAATACCTTTTTGGAAATGAAAGGACATCCAGGAGAATTACTTTGTGATGCTAAGTGGGTGGCGAATTTGGCTTTTTTGAGTGACCTTACTGGTCATTTAAATACTTTGAGCATTTCACTCCAACGAGAAAATCACTATGTCGTTGATTTAGTGCAGACGATTCAAGCATTAAAAAAAAGAATTATTTTGTGGGAAAAACAATCGCGCGAGAAGAATTGTGGACACTTTCCTGCACTAGACAGCGTTAAAGAAGATGTGGATTTTTTCAGATTATGTTGCAATCATTTGCGAATTACAAGAACGGTTTGAAAACAGATTTTTGTAGATAAGGAGCTTGAATCGGCCTTAGATATATTTGTTCGCCTGTTTTCCCTTCGGCATAGGACGTCTCACAAGTGCTTCGACTAGATCTGATTGACCTGCAGTACGATATCCGCCTGAAGGACCGCTTTCTTATGTGTAAAGCTTTGGATGACTTTTACAGCTGTCTTCCACGAAAGAAATAATCTCTTTTGCACAAGCACGTGGCCTAAGTTCTCTCAACGTTTGGTTCCACGTATATCTGTGAGCGCTTTTTCTCTCTTTTAAAGCTTGCTAAATATAAGAACCGTTCATTACTTGGCTATAAAAATTTGACTAATTCTTTGAGATTATTAGTCTCAGGGAATATTGTACCTAACATTGACAAAACCGTTTCCTCGAAAAAGAAAAAAGTGTAAAATGTTAATTGTCTTCTTTAACAATGTTCACTGTAAGAATTAAAGAGCTTTATAACCTTAATTCTATTTTTTAATATGTTTTCAAACTCGGTCGGTTAAAATTATTACGTACAAAACAGCAAACTAAGGATCCGATTTCTAAAATCTGAAAATGGATACAAAGAGATGTAGCCCTAAGTATAGCAAAAAATATTTACTTGTAACTGCTAACAGTAAGAATGAGACTCTATATCCCTTACATAAAGCCCGCATCTCGTGGTCGAGCGGTAGCGTTCTCGCTTTCCACGCCCGGGTTCCCGGGTTCGATTCCCGGCGGGGTCAGGGATTTTCTCTGCCTCGTGATGGCTGGGTGTTGTGTGCTGTCCTTAGGTTAGTTAGGTTTAAGTAGTTCTAAGCTCTAGGGGACTGATGACCATAGATGTTAAGTCAGTGCTCAGAGCCATTTTTTGAACCCTTACATAAAGTTATTTGTAAAATAGAATATTTATGACTCTAGTTCATTTAAGAAACTGATATATTTTTCAGAAGACGTCTATTGTACATATGACGAGTGTGCATGTGCAGTGTGCGGTAGCGTTCTCGCTTCCCACGCCCGGGTTCCCGGGTTCGATTCCCGGCGGGGTCAGGGATTTTCTCTGCCTCGTGATGGCTGGGTGTTGTGTGCTGTCCTTAGGTTAGTTAGGTTTAAGTAGTTCAAAGTTCTGGGGGACTGATGACCATAGATATTAAGTCCCATAGTGCTCAGAGCCATTGTTTTGCATGTGCAGTACTAATAGAATGAAGCTGTGGGTCAGAACACAGTTAAGATGTTCTTCGATTCTTGTTTTGGATATTGTTGTCTGAAGCTTTGCGTAGTAATTCTGCCACACGAACACTATTGTTACCTAAACGGTAAATGTATTGCTTGTTTTACCGCTCATCGGCCTCTCTTACAGAGGTGCGCTTCCTCTGTTACCTTGTTTGCTTTGGATCCGACTGCGGGACAGTCCAGCGCAGAGCAGTGGTGTGCGGTCTCACTCGCTCCTCAGCTGTCTCTCTCGCTCGTATGGCGACACTAGCGACACACGGTCGCGGACGGGGCGCTGAACTACACTGCCTGGCGTCCGCGGGGCGCGGGCGCGCCCGCCGGGCGCAATTCTTGGATCAGCCTGATATAGCATCCAGCATCTACTGAGACGACGAATACTAGCGCCCATTACGAAAACATTACCTTCGACCGCATGGGTCCTGAACCTGCCAGTGAATCACTTGAAGCTCAAATTTCAGAAAATTTTCTGGAAGTTTCCATTTATCCTCCAACATTCTTAGCACTTCGCCAATCAGTTACACATATCTGCTTTTCAGTAAGCAGTGTGCACCGTAGCGTCCCCTGAGACGACACCTCTGACGTCAACTGGCGATCACATTTGTGACCTCGCTCATTCCTTTGCACTAAAAGGATGCCTTTTTGCCTTGTTCCTCTCTCAACACACTCTCTGCGGGTACGCTGTTCTGAAATTTCTTCCGTTCCACCAGAGTCCAACTTGCTGCCCACACTGTCCGCACCTATGGGTTTCAGTTTCTTCCAGCGCTATAAACGTCTCATCGCTCTGCTTTCTCTAGGGACAGCAAATGTCCACCACTGCAGAATATGGCAAGTCTTTTGCCAAACCCTCCTTAGCCAATAGCGACTTTTCAGGCACACGTGGCTCATGTCACCTTCCTGTCAGTGCTCAGCCCTAATTAACTCCCAGACATGCAATGTTACAGAAGTTAGCAGAGGCTGAAAATACCGCTTCAGCTGTAAATTACTTTATTTTCACACGACTGGTTTCGGGCTGTTATAAGCCCATCCTCAGGTGTCGTAGCTGTATTGTGGTCCCCTAACGCCACGTGTACAAGGCTCGGCGTGCTGCCTATGAGCGCAGAACAGGGCAGCGTTATTTTCAACCTCTGCTATAATGCTCAGATGCGGATGTTCTGCCAAAAGGACTGATTACAGAAGTTGTTGATACGTCGTCCTGGCCGGCATCAGCCACTTAACTGATTCATAATCGTGCCTCATCCACAATGATCTAATACAAAAGTCAATGAAAAAGGATATAAAGAATATTAAATGTGCGGTGGCAAAATCTAGCTACCTTATATGGTTTACTTTCGATCCGCATTCTGTGCATAGTAGACGGTTCATTTATTTGCACATGTCATGAAATTCTTATTTCCTTTCGCTGAGGTTCAAAAATGGCTCTGTCCCCTAGAACTTAGAACTACTAAAACATAACTAACCTACGGACATCACACACAGCCATGCCCGAAGCAGGATTTGAACCTGCGACCGTAGCGGTCACGCGGTTCGAGACCGAAGCGCCTAGAACCGCACGGCCACACCGGCTGGCCTTTCGTTGAGGACTGTAATGTCAACGAGTCATATCGTCTTATCCTTCCCCTGAGTTTCAGTTCCACTCCTGAAGATTTCATGTCCGCTGCATTGCCGTGCATGTTTAGCGATGATGAAAACCTGAAGACTACCTACCTAGGCGGCTGACACGCGCCACCTGCGGTGCGGGTGGCCCGCCTGCAGGCGCTGCCGGTCCATATGCGACCGCAGGGGCTGCCTTTGTGTGGAGCGGATCTGGCGCCGGACCAACTGGGGCGCAGCGTGGCGGAACGCGGCCACCGCCCACGCCGCCCCCGACAATCTCCGCCCCTCGCGCCGCTGGCGGCCCAGCCGTGTAATCGGCCTTACAGGGCGGCCTGCGGTCCGGCTAATGGCCCGCGTCTAACACCCGACACTGGCTCCCTGGCTGCGTGCCTCTCCCCGCCGTGTCGTGTCGTCTGCCGCCCTGTGGCCTCGCAGCACTGCAGTTCGACCTGCCGCCAACACGCCTCGCCGTATACTTCACACGTACCAGCTAGTTGGCTTACATCTACATCCATGCTCCGCACGCCACGTTACGGTAATGGCTTAGGATAACACTTATCATTTTCACCTCTCCTTGTTTTACAGTGAGGTGACGAGATTCGTGGAATACCTTCTAATATTTTGTCAGACCTCCTTTCTCTCCGCATAGTGCAATAGCTCTACGTGGCATGGACTCTAGAAGTCGTTCGAAGCCCCTGCAGTAATAATGAGCCACGCTGCCTCTATAGCCGTCCATAATTGCGAAACTGCTGTCGGTTCAGGATTCTGTGCGCGAACTAGCCTCTCGTTTATGTCCCATACATGTTCTATGGGATTCATATCGGGCGATCTGGGTGAACACATCGCTCATTCAAATTGTCCAGGACGTTCCTCAAATTAATCGTGAACAAATGTGGTCCGGTGACCTAGCGCATTGTTAACCACAAAAGATCCATTGCCGTTTGGGAACGTGAAGTCCGTGAGTGGCTGCAAACAGTCTTCAAGCAGAATGAGATTTTTCACTCTGCAGCGGAGTGTGCGCCGATATGAAACTTCCTGGCAGATTAAAACAGTGTGCCGGACCGAGACTCGAACTCGGGACCTTTGCCTTTCGCGGGCAAGTGCTCTACCATCTGAGCTACCGAAGCACGACTCACGCCCCGTTCTCACAGCTGTACTTCTGCGAAGTTTGGAAGGTAGGAGACGAGGTACTGGCGGAAGTAAAGCTGTGAGTACCGGGCGTGAGTCGTGCTTCGGTAGCTCAGATGGTAGAGCACTTGCCCGCGAAAGGCAAAGGTCCCGAGTTCGAGTCTCGGACTGGCACACAGTTTTAATCTGCCAGGAAGTTTCATATCAGCGCACACTCCGCTGCAGAGTGAAAATCTCATTCTGGAAACATCCCCCAGGCTGTGGCTAAGCCATGTCTCCACAATATCCTTTCTTTCAGGAGTGCTAGTTCTGCAAGGTTCACAGGAGAGCTTCTGTAAAGTTTGGAAGGTAGGAAACGAGATACTGGCAGAAGTAAAGATGCGAGGACCGGGCGTGAGTCGTGTTTCGGTAGCTCAGATGGTAGAGCACTTGCCAGCGAAAGGCAAAGGTCCAGAGTTAGAGTCTCGGTCCGGCACACTGTTTTAATCTGCCAGGAAGTTTCAGTCTTCAAGCAATCCATGGCCGGTTCAATTGGAATAAAAGACTCAGTCCATTTATTGTAAACAGAGCCCACATCGCTGTGGAGAGACCACCAGCTTGCACAGTATTTGTTGGCAAGTTGGGTCCATGGTTTTGTGGGGTCTGCGCCGCACTCAAACTCTACCATCAGCTTTTATGGCTTAAACTGGGACTCATCTGACCAGGCCACTATGAAACAACTCTGCTTGGGTGCTGAAGGCAACAACGTGCTGTTAGCAAAGGCACTCGTGTCGGTCGTCTGCTGCCATAGACTCTTGACCTGTCCTAATGGATGCTTTGTTATACGTCCTACATTTATTTCTGTGGTTATTTCACGCAATGTTTCTTGTGTGTTGGCACTGACAACTCCATGCAAACGCCATTCTTTCAATCGTTAGGTGAAGACCTTCGGTACTGCGTTACCAGCGGTGAGAGCTAATGACTGAAATCTGGTATGCTCGGTAGACTCTTGACACTGCGGATCTCGAAATCCTTTTCACATGAATTACCTGTGTACAAATGACAGATCCTCTAATTCACTGCAGTATTGTACCTTGTTTACGCTATAAAATGGTTCAAATGGCTGTGAGCACTATGGGACTCATCTGCTGTGGTCATAAGTCCCCTAGAACTTAGAACTACTTAAACCTAACTAACCTAAGGACATCACACATATCCATGCCCGAGGCAGGATTCGAACCTGCGACCGTAGCAGTCGCGCGGTTCCGGACTGCGCGCCTAGAACCGCTAGACCACCGCGGCCGGCATTTACGCTATAGTACCGACAACTGTATATGTTCATATCGCTTTCCCGTGGCTTTTATCACTTCAGTGTATTCTAGAATGATGAGTGAGTAGATCGAATTCAGTCAATCATGTTGTTGTGGTCTTCAGCCCAGAGACTGGTTTGATGCAGCTCTCCATGCTACACTATCCTGTGCAAGCCTCTTCGTCTCCGAGTAACTATTGCACCCTGCATGCTTCTGAATCTGCTTCGTGTATCCATCTCTTAGTCTCTCTCTACGATTTTTGCCCTCCAAGCTGCCCTCCAATACTAAACTGGTGATCCCTTGATGAATCAGAACATGCTACCAACCGATCCATTCTTCTAGACAAGTTGTGCCACAAATTCCTCTTCTCCCCAATTCTATTCAGTACCTCAATAGTTACATGATCTACCCATCAAATCATCAACATTCTTCTGTAGCATCACATTTCAAAAGCCCTTCTTGCCTAAACTATTTATCGTCCATGTTTCACATCCATACATGGCTACACTCAAAAAAATGGTTCAAATGGCTCTAGGCACTATGGGACATAACATCTGAGGGCATCAGTCCCCTAGACTTAGAACTACTTAAACCTAACTAACCTAAGGACATCACACACATCCATGCCCGAGGCAGGATTCGAACCTGCGACCGTAGCAGCAGCGCGGTTCCGGACTGAAGCGCCCAGAACTGCTCGGCCACAGCGGCCGGCTCCATGGCTACACTCCATACAAATACTTTCAGAAAAGACTTCCAGACATTTAAATCTATACTCCATGTCAACAAATTTCTCTTCTTCAGAAGCGCTTTACTTGCCATTGTCAGTCTACATTTTATATCCTCCCTACTTCGACCATCATCAGTTATTTTTCTCACCAAATACCAAACCTCATTTACTACTTTAAGTGTCTCATTTCCTAATCTGATCCCCTCAGTGTCACCTGATTTAGTTATGCACATTCCATTATCCTCGTTTTGCTTTTGTTGACATTCATCTTACATTCTCCTTGCAAGACACTGTCCATTCCGTTCAACTGCTTTTCCAGGTCCTTTGCTGTCTCTGACAGAATCTCAATGTCATCGGCAATCCTCAAAGATTTTATTTCTTCTTTTGTCAGGACTGGCTCTCCCAAGGCCGCCAGTAGTGCACGCTTCATAATTCAGCCTAATTTGGACCTGTTGGGACTATTGGGTGTGTTTCGGTATTTTTGTGATAGTGGTGGTAGGGATAGCACGACTGTGATAGGAAAAAGTGATCGCTGAGTTCAGGAGAACCATGTCTATGTCTAGAACTACCACGCACTGTCACTAGGACGACCCTTGTTGCAGATTCTCATGATATAGTCACAGGGAACTTCGTGTATGCTGAGAGATAAGGCTGAACACAAGAGTGGCAAAAGTCGTCTTTTTAGACAACCCCAGTTCTGAGTAGATCATCTTGAGGCACGTACTGGTATGTGAAGGCTGTGAAGCGAGCAAACGTGTAAATTGACAGATTGTACACGTCATCGTCATTCGAGCCCAGGATACGAGGTAATGTTATGGAGTGCCATTACATACGTGACGCGAACACCTCTGGTTCACACAAAGGGTACTTTGAACCGGAAGTACAACGTTTCTGATGTATTGAGGCTGGTGACTTACTCTACCTTTGAAGTCACATTATCAGATGTTCAGATGTGTGTGAAATCTTATCGGACTTAACTGCTAAGGTCATCAGTCCCTAAGCTTACACACACTACTTAACCTAAACTGTCCTAAGGACAAACATACACACCCATGCCCGAGGGAGGACTCGAACCTCCGCCAGGAGTCACATTATCTTTCAACAAGATAACACAAGACCGTATGTTGCCCGGGCTGTTCTGACTTAGCACGATACAGAGGGTGGTCGAATGTTTCTCTGTTCTCCACTTTTCAATTGGTAACGTAGTGGTCCTGGGTTACCGAAAGCCTGACACACTGTCACGCCCCAAGTGCTACAGACAGTGTCATAGAGTTGAAAGACAACGAGCCCGCATCCGTCATCGAAGCTCAGTTTGGCGAGATGACCATCCAGGTTTGATTCAAAGTTTCTGCAAGATGTGTTAAAAAGGTGTAATTATTTCTACAGCCTGTAAACCCACAAATGTGCTCGATTTTTTTTATGTACAGGATGGGCAACAACAGTCTGAAAAGCTTGTAAGGATGTTGCAGGAAAGGTTGTCTTGAGAAACTATTGTTGTGAAAAAAATTCGATACGTTGCACCTTTTCCGAGTTAACTAGCATTGAAGTTAGCCGGTCATGCCATTACGCGGGCAAATTCAAGCCGTCCTATTGAAACAATTAGTTTCAGTTCTTCTCATAGTGACAGATGACAGCACACGAGACTACGCAGCCTTTGGCTCGGGTTCGATCCTTACTACCGTTCCATGTCCAGTTTTTATATTGCTTTTAGGAAACCGAAGGACGAACACGTTTGGTAACACTGTCTTTGTCGGGCCATTGACTCGGCAACGGATCATCGTATTTTTTTTTAATGAATGTTTATCAGCACCACCTACCCCTTAACACCCTTACAAGCTTTCCAGAGTGTTATATAATATATTTAACATTGTATCAACTGTTGGAGATGCCAAAGTCTTCCGCAGCTTAAGAAAAAGGTGTTACACCGATAGAAACCTCAACACACTCACGGCCTTGGTGTTATTCTGTCCAGTAATCTCTTTTGACACACATACACACACACACACACACACACACACGCACACACACACACACACACACACACACACACAGAGAGAGAGAGAGAGAGAGAGAGAGAGAGAGAGAGAGAGAGATACAGCAATGACTGTATCTCTTGAGTGAAATTAAATCATGACATCATACAGCAGCATTTAACGCTGTTTATTAATCACTATCAGTTTTGAAGTGCTCAAGGCTTCAGCATTTGGCACACGTGATCACCCTGACATACTGTGTAAACAGAAATTATATACTTTCATGACTATTACGTAATATAGCTTGCAGTTGCAATAATACCGAAAAATAGTTTTACTATTTAAATTTGTGTGCAATTTAATTTGTAGATTTAAGGCCCTTAGATGTTCCATTTGATTTACTTTATATTATGTATTAATGCCTCTTCATTACTCTGGTTGGTTTAGCGAAACATTTTTGTTGAGACAACTTAACCTAAATACGTTTATTTCACGAAACTGATGACGGTTATTTGGAGCAGTTCGTAACCAGTAAAAATTATAGCTAAAATCGCCTATCATCTATGACCACTTATATTTCAGTAAGATCTCTGTGCAAGAAAGAGGGATCTTCTTGAGTACCACGGAAAAAAATATGAAACAGCTTTTGTAAATTTTAAGATTCGCTGTGTCTCCATATACTCTACAGCGGAAACTGTTGCTACAGTCAACTTCTGAATCTGGTTCACCGTTACATATGAGTAAATTTCTGAAACTACCGTAGGCTTCTGTAGACTACCGTAAGTAAGTGTTTCTTTCCTAGTAGCTCAGGTCAGTTCAGGTCGTACCCGTGTTACCCGCATGTTCGGTAGCACTTATCGGGGTTACCTCATAACGACCGCTTTCTTCACGTATGCAATCAGTATCTTACTAGATTCCCCTAAGAACCAGAAAAGGTGAACCGTTTAGAAACTGACTGAAGATATGTAGAGGGCCGGATAACCTACGGAACATTTTTGTTCTACATAGTTATCTATTACATGAGAATAGACAGTATGTATAGCAAAACTGAAATTGTCGAAGGTTAACTCAGGATTTATTCGTAACTATTTCAATTGGAAGGTAAAGCACAGGGATGTTGTAGTGAAGATGAAGAAAACAATACAGGTGTATCATACAGCGCTAGAAAACGCAAATTCCTCAGCAAAAAATAAAAGAAAAAATTGAAACAAAAAGATATCAAACATCACTTCAGTATCTTGTCGAGCTTGCATAAAACATGTTTCTTCTATTCGTAAACAGCTCTCGCATTTGTCAGTAATAACAGGAAATCTTGCCTTTGATCATAATGAAGAATGTTCTGTTGAGTGGAAAGTAAAAACCATTATACACATTTTTTTTATATTTGTGAATATAAACTATACTTGCGTCAAAACTAATTGCTTTGATTACATAACGCAGAATCCATTCAATCGACTAATTTTTATTACTTACAAACTCCAATGCATATTCTGTGAGGATATAAAATCGCAGAGGACTAACATTGAATTTCATGTGGTTATAGTTATTTCCAGAACAAACAAACAACCAAACAGAAACATAAAGGGAAGTCATTGGTTCCCGTGTTCTCTCTTACGTATTCGTTTATGTTTGTTCCTCTCACATCTCTACAAATACATCCGATAGTCCTACCATTTAGCACGTCATTTACGTAGTATACCAAATTACAGAACCGCAGTTTTCGTAGAAAGCAACCACGTGGCAATTTCCGTTCACTGGTCTGCCTGAGTATCTCTAACTTCATTCTGCCGAGATTGCATCCATTCTCATACATAAGCGTCGTTCATGGATTAAAAAACGAAGTTAGAGAGATCATTAATTATAAAACTGGATATGGAAAGCTGTAAGAAGTTCGTTTCAGCTTCGCCATTAACGCGTCTTGGTATTAAGTGACGATTCGTTTCTCTGCGTCCGACCTAGTTCCGTTTAAGCAGCTGAAAGCTGCGCCAACCCCCGCTTAGAGGATGGCCACTGCCATAATCTGGCAGACAGAGAATTTTAATTCCGTTAATTTACAGAGCGACGGAGACAGAAACGGCGCCAAGGGCGACGCACGAAGCCGAGGATGCAGAACGCAAACAAAGGCCGGCACTGGATTTTTTTTTGGGGGGGGGGGGGGGGGGGAGTGGAGGGGGTCACGAGGCGCGGAATCCAATTACAGTAATGCGCCGCGAGGTTGTGCGGTAACGCAACAAACGCCCGCTCTCCACCGGGAGTGAGTCAGCAGCGCCACACCAGCCGAGTACACACTCGTCACCACGTGACCACGTGGCGCCTGTATTACGCCGCGTCGCACCGCTGCCCGACGGCAGAGTGTGAGGAGCGTCGTCTGATTGAGACAGCGCGACGTCACCCACAGAAAAAAAAAGATCTTCAATCAGAACCCTCAAGGGGCTGTAAGAGATGCGCTGCATAGCCGACTAGGAGTTTCTCCTGCCGAAGAGCGTATCACGCCCTCCGCGCCGTCACCCGTGGTGCTTTCTCGCTAAGTAATGAAGATGTGCCGGAAGGGTTGCCGACACTGCAGGCGCAGCTCGCTCGCTAACTTGCCACCCTATAAGCCACTGGACTTACGGTCTTCTTGCCAGCTAGCGTCTTAAGTAATAAGGACACAGACGTGATGGTCTTGCTCATACATTTCAATAATTTACGTAGGTTCTATTGCAACAGGAGGCACGTTACTGCTCGCAGCCACTGCAATAATCTCATGTCGGTTGAGCATCTTGTTAAAAAACTACTGCAGCCGTTCCCCGTGTTCGAGAATCGAATTTAGTTCTTGAAAAACTCCATTTCGAGCAAATCAGTGTTATTTATTTATTCGTGTCTTTATCTTTTGCAGTTTATTCACATTGCAGTTTATTCACACATGATTTGGCACCTGTCAGTCGTATTCAAGTTTCGCTGAAACCTTCCCCTCTCCTCTATATCTCTTTTGTTACGCAACCTTCCCTTCTACAATAACCTATTAAACCTTCCCTTAGGATTTCTGTCTCTTGCTTAATAATAACAAATGAAATCTTCCCTTTGAAATTTATTCTCTTTCTCTATCTTCGGATACAGATTTAATTGCTGCTTATTAAAAGTGATTTTCTGATTATTTCGACGAAACACAAAATGTGTCGTCGTCGTGGCCCTCAGTCGTTACCTGCAATAACCCAAAACTGTTCCTTACCTTTTTTACTGTTACCGGATCGCAATATGACTGCTACATCGAACTGCAACACGAATATACTTACTCTGTTTTACTATACTCTGTTAGCTGTTGGTGGGCTGTCATAATAAGTGGCTGTATTAATTACCAAAGCTGAATTTATTCTTTAATAGCAAGCTGACGTTGTTCTTTAATTAATTTGACTGAAGTTACGTAATTCATAGTTACGCTTTTTCTTGACAACAATAAAATTTTTGTAAAGTTTTACGTTGATGGTTTTTGGGATGGATTATAATCAGTAATGTAATATTTCTGGCAAAAATGAATTATATTCTGAATGAAATGATTTTACAAACGTTAAAATGGGACTTACTTTTTACAATAATCTTACAACTAACATTGCGCAAACGGTGGGCACACCGCTCCTCTCAACCTCTCGCTTCAGACCTGCTACCAACTCGCTTCACATCTCGCTTACTACTGACTTACTACGAATGCTAAAGTATGGTCTCTCCCGCCAACAATGCTTTCTGGTGCAGACAATCCCTGCTACCTTTACAAAATGTATCAATGCACGGTCTTTCAAGCTCTTTTCTTAAAATGTATCCATACGCGGTCTCTCCCCGCCCTTTTAAAAATTATATCAATATGTGGTCTCTCCTGCCAACAATACTTTGGTGCAGACATTCCCTGCTACCACAATTATTTCCAACATGACAAATATTAATTATTCCTGCTCAATCCTATTAATAAAATATAAACATCTTTCTTAAATTGTGATTTGACAATAGACAATAGAAATATACACGTCTTACATCGCTTTTATTTTTGTAGTAATATCATTCGCACTTTTTGGTAGGTAAAGGACACAACCAAAAAACCTCTTTTTGCTTTAATGCTGCCCAGTACCCTGCTCCCTTTCTTTCTATCTGGTCCAAAAACTGCTTGCAACAGCATTTTTCCTTCAATATTTTTTTATTGATAACGTCTTACTTCGGTATTCTGTGGTTGGGTGGTGGTACTGGTTGTCAATTATGCGTTGTGTTTCTTCATACGTCGTCCTTTGCTCCCCGGTTGACGTAATATCGCTCACCAAGGGTTTAAATTACACGTGCCGTGATCTTTCATTTAATGGTTTCCTCGTTTAGGCTTAAAAAAATTAACGTGGGGCTCTGATGGCCAGGAGGCCCCATCCGGGAAAGTTTGGCAGCCGAGTTGCAAGTGGCGCTACATCGGGCAATTTTCCTTCCGGTGATGATGAAATGATGATGTAGACAACATAACACCCAGTCCACTATCGGAGAAAATCTCCAAACCTGCCCGGAATGGAACCCGGGCCCGCTGCAATGTACGCAGACACACTACCACTGTTTTTTTGTTGATCTCGTTTTGTTCATTATTGTGTGTTGCATTTGTTCGTGGTGGACGTCCCATGACACGCGTTCAAGTTCATCCTTGGTCAATTCACTCAGTTTTATTTATTACCGAGGGCAGCTATGACCGAACACTCATCTAAGCAGGTCGACGTAGGCTTAAAAGTAAAATACGTGAAACTATTCTGTTGTGATTGCTCTCCACAGGCTGCATCATTTAAAGGCGATCTCTTGGGTTGCATTATAACTGCTAGCATGTCACCTGCAGCCAGTGGAAAAAGGTGTGTTTCTTTGTTCAGAAAGTAATTGTCTCGTATATTTTTTCCGAGAGTAACATCAATGTTCTTGTCACAGAATCAAGCCTTTTGTGGTCCTTGGAATTTAATTATACATATTTTTCACATTACTTACCACTTCACTGTCACCTGGTATCAAAAGTTTCCATCGACAATGCAAACTGCAAACTGTTGAATACCTGTGCATCCAGATTCATAGAGAGGTATGCTATTTCCGCGGGTCGAGTGTATATCAAGTGTTTTTGTCCTGTTTGGTGCTAATTTAATATTTTCGGTTACAGTGCGACAAGTGAGCGGCACTCGTTCCCCGTCATTCGATACTCATTTGTTACGGCATTGCTCACTTTCAGCGACCAACCAGGCTCATGCTCCATTCCACGCGTCTAAGGAAATGTGACGGTTAGCTACGTGATAATACAGCGCAAGGCCTTCGACAGAGCATGGAGTCTGCTCGAACTGCAACGTTGCGGCCTACGGGCATTCACGTGCCCTCTGCATGGCTATATAAACTGCGCCAGTGGCTGTGCCATTTCCTGGTGTAGTGGCGGTCATCTTCGGCAAATTCCGACAAGTTGTAGGAGGCAATTCGTCTTCTCTCGCAGGCAAGTGGACTCCACGCGGAAGGGGTACACACTTTTAATGCTCTGGTAGTAAGGGTAGGAGCAGATATAGAGGGGAGGATGGATTAAAAAGCAATTTCTTTCGGATAACGGAGTGATACTGATCGCTACACTTTCTTTATGGAAAGGTGATGGTATAATTCGCGACACGTGCCAAGTAATGTATTACAAGATGGTTTTGTGTAATGGTTTTACGAATTCCTTTCTGCGACCGATTTTTTTATGCGGACGTACCCTTGTATTGTTAATGGTTGGCAGAGTCTATTGCTTTCTCTGGTGGCTTTAAGTCAACTTCAATATTATTTGCGAGGTCGTTTTCCTCTACACAGATATTCTGAACTCAATCGGTAAAATTTCACAGGTTGTTCTGAAATATTTCCCGAGTATATTAGGACAAGGGATACGTGGTCCCTGGTGACTCCCTGTAGCACAATTAGCACGATCACACTTCGTCTGGCTTCTTCCCTCGATTTAAATTTGCATCTCTAATGCACTGAGTACGTCTACACTATAGCGCGAATGTCAACAGAATGTACTGTGTGTCTTGTTTGGAAACGTAAACCTATTCACTCTCGGTGTGTGCTGTTGGCAATAGTAATGTACACTTCACTCCTCACCCTAAGGCCTGCAAACATACAGCTCAGTTCTGTCTCTGGTTTGTTTTTCTAGCAGTGTAAGCTTACGTTAACAATGCTATATAGCAGAATGGATACATTTACTGCTGGAGACTTAGCCGATAAGCATTTTGTACAAAAGTTAAACGAATGCACTTAAGAAGCGACATAAGATCTCTCTGGGGGTGTACCCGCAGTGTCAGCGTATGTCTTGTACTGTAAAGTACACTGACAGAACTAACATTATTCACATATACAGACGTAACTGGTGCAAAAAAAATCTAATATTTTTTCGCATACGGTGCCACAGCCACAAATTCACTAAAAGACGATTCCCTTTCCCACCTTCACTACATTACGATCACCTTTATTTCACTCGATCAGCAGAATTCGATGATGTGCCATTTTCAAGTGGTTACTCGTAATCTCGTAATTTTAGAGAACTGTACACTAATGATATACAACGTTAATCTCTCATTTGCATTTTCATGCACACTGCATGACATAAAAAGCGGAGCAACGACAAACGAAGGCGTAAACGAAATTAAATTTGAAGGGTTGAGAGGATATGTGATGTTAATGCAGTGATTACAAATTCGAGTCAAATTTCTACAGAATTTGGCAGCCTTGGCCCACATAGCAGTATGACGTTGCCCACCATCTGGCTTGCATCCAAGCACTGACTCTGTCAGGAACGGTGTCATAAAGCCATTATTCCTCTTCTGCAGCAAGCTGGCCCGCTATTATTATAAATACGGTGCCTGTGTTCTTAAGAAGAAAGACGTAATGGTCCTAATAAAATACTTTTCTTCACAACTATGTAGCCAGCCGGCTTGGCAGAGCGGTTCTAGGAGCTTCAGTCTGGAACCGCGTGATCGCTACGGTCGCAGGTTCGAATCCTGCCTCGGGCATGGATGTGTGTGATGTCCTTAGGTTAGTTAGGTTTAAGTAGTTCTAAGTTCTAGGGGACTGATGACCTCAGAAGTTAAGTCCCATAGTGCTCAGAGCCATTTGAACCATTTTAACAACTACGTATATTTTCTGCAGTATCGATGTTTAGAAAGTAAATATTCCCACTTTTCACCATTCAGCGCCGTCTCATCTTTGTTTTAGTCGCAGTAATGTGCTTAAAATTACATCTCTGCCATTCAACAGTTTTTCTAAGTCTTCCTAACTTTCATCCTAAAAAGCAGTGTCTTTTTGTTATTTATATAATTTTAGCCACATTTCAAGATTTTAGTTTCCTTCTCCGCTCCCTTTATAGTTACGATACTATAAAGGCTATTGTTATACTCCCTTCGCAGACGTTGACGACTTGTAGTACTGACCAAGACGGCTAAGTTTAGCATATAACTCAATTCCGGAAACGCAAAACACCGCATTTCAAATCCAAATCTCCCGCATTTTCGGCACCACTGAATAGGATTTTACGTACGTCATTTACCATTAACCTGACGTTCCTAGGCCCATTCCAGGGCCGGTCGGGGTGGCCGAGCGGTTCTAGGCGCTACAGTCTGGAACCGCGCGACCGCTACGGTCGCAGGTTCGAATCCTGCCTCGGGCATGGATGTGTGTGATGTCCTTAGGTTAGTTAGGTTTAAGTAGTTCTAAGTTGTAGGGGACAGATGAACTGATGACCTCAGCAGTTAAGTCCCATAGTGCTCAGAGGCATTTGAACCATTTGAACCCAATCCAGATTTGTTTACATGCCATTCGGTTAGGTCTGTGATCTGAGCCCTTTGTCATCCTAAGAAGACGCAATGACGCGGGTTGTGCCTGCGGCGGACTCTGTTGGAAAAGAAGTTGGTGAGTGTGTATACCGGAAGTACCGTGTCTGTGTAGACGTCGGTGATCGTCACATCGAACCCTGTTTGTAAGTGTTTGTAAGTGGACCCGGAAGACAAACACCAGTAATCAGAGAGCAACATGTTTTGTGGTATTTTGCGTATAGCAGGAGGTTTCCGAACATGAGTTCCTGTGCTAAACCATCTTTTCAACACTATTAAGTCCTCAGAGTCTGTAAAGGGAATTTAGTTACAACCCGTTCAGTTTGCATTAGCTCAGTATGTCGGTTATCACTATGTACGTCTGATGTTGAAGAGTTGTGCCCTTCGAGATCGATAGAGATTAATAAACAACATTAAACATAACTGTGTGAAGAGTGTGGCATTTATGCCACATTCCGAATCATGATTTAATTTAAATACAATGTTACTTTCACTGATAGAGCTGTGCATGTCAGAAATGATAGGCAGATGCTCAAGGCGCCTGGACCCAAATAGTGGTGAATTTCTGACGGTAGGTGGCTTTGTCCTTTAGCTACGACAGAATCACTTACGAAATTGGTAGCAATATACGTAACTTCAAGTAATAACGATGACTAAATAGTTTACTAAAAAGTTGAGTTGACCACAGTGGAATCCGTAGTCATGCTGAAGTTTCATATTTCCAACATTATTTATATGAAAGAAACCTCTCACGAAAAACCAACGAATAAAATTAACACGGTGAATAATAGTGAAGATGGCCAGTTTCCGATGAAAATGCGCCCAGTGCTGGAAATTTAGTTGGAAATTGAGTTGACCACAGTGGAATCCGTAGTCATGCAGAAGTTTCATATTTCCAACATTATTTATATGAAAGAAACCTCTCACGAAAAACCAACGAATAAAATTAACACGGTGAATAATAGTGAAGATGGCCAGTTTCCGATGAAAATGCGCCCAGTGCTGGAAATTTAGAAACTAGAGCACCTGCCCGCGAAAGGCTAAGGTCCCGAGTTCGAGTCTCGATCCGGCACACAGTTTTAATCTGCTAGGAAGTTTCAAATTAGAAACTGTTTGAAATTATCATCCAACGGTCTTGCTCAGCGTTCGGCAATGTCAACGCATAGCTCATCAAACGAACCTGTTATAGTTTTTAAGTTGAAAGTGACATAAGTGTTAAAAGAACCTCGGGAACTTTTTATCTGGTATTAACCGATTCTCAGGAACAGATAATCATATTCGGTACAATAGTTTTAGTGCTCGTTATTGTTATTAGACATTGCGATCGTAGCACTGACATGGACTTTTTTGGAGTCTCACGTGACACTAATGTACCGCATCGCCAGACGTAAAGAATTTCTTTGTTAAAAACATGTGAACCATAAAACGAGGTAGCACAAATTTACGTTGATACGAAAGCCCGAGTATCTCTAATGACAGTATTAGTTATCCCATGAACCATACTTTCTTTCACTGCGGAAAAAATAATTGTTGGGAGCAGCTGACTACGGAGAAGCATTACAGTCGGACGTCAGTTGAGCATTCCTCTTTCCAACAATAAGCGAACCACCAAGTTCAGAAGTTTAACATTTACCAGAATGAATTCTCCACTCTAGAGCTGAGTGTGTGCTAATACAAATCATCTTGGCAGATTAAAATCGTGTATCGGACTCGAGACCAGGAAATTTGCCTTTCGCGAGAAAGCGTCCTATTAGCTGAGATATCCAAGCATGACCCACGACCCGTCGTCACAGATCTGCTTCCCCGGGGATCTCGTCTATTTCCTTCCAAATTCACTGAAAATTCTCCTGGAAAACTTGCAGGAACAACACTCACGGAAGAAACGATTCTCCGAAGGCGTGGTCTAGCCACAGCCTGAGGGATGTACTCTTGCAACTTAATATAGGCCCTCATATGAAACTTAACGTAGCAAACAGCTTGAGGAGTTAACCTATGCTGAGGTGAGAAATGTCACGATATACCTCCTTACATCGTGTCGGACCTTCTTTTTCACGGCATAGTGCAGCAACTCGACGTGACATGGACTCAACATCGGCTGCCATAGCCAATTCACACCATATTTCGTCACATTGTCCTAACAGAAACATTCGTCGTACATTCCACACCGATGTCTGCTGTTATTTCACGCATTGCGAATTGTCCACGCAAACGCCGCTGCCCTCGGTTGTGAAGTGAAGGCCGTTGGCCATTCGTAGTCCTTGGCGACAGGCAATGCCTGAAATTTGGTATTCTCGGTATACTCGCGAACCTCAGAATACTGAGTTTCCTAAAGATTTTCGAAACGGAACGTACCATGCGTCCAGCTACAACTACCATTCCACCTTGAAAGTCTGTTAATTTTTGTGCGGCCATAAATTTGTAGGAAACCTTTTCACATGAATCTCATGAGTATAAAAGACAGCTCCGTCAATGGACTGCCCTTTTATACCTTGTGTAGGCGATACTAACGCTAACTGCATATGTGCATATCGATATTTCATGAGTTTCGTCACAGTGTATTCAGATGCAGCAATGTGTCGCGACAGGACAACTTCACATTCTTTTCATAAGACCAAGAAAACTTTACGAGTGAATATCATAATGAAGAAATAAATAGTTCATTGTTCTGTCAGACAACTGTATATGAACTGGAGGCCATAATTTCATCCAGCAAGATGAATAACGTAAGAACAGAGTTACTGGAAAGCACTGTCTTTTTATGAAAACATTTGTATTTTGGTTAATGTAACTCTTACTTCTCTTACTTGATTACACCTGTGCCAGGAAATAATACACCTAACGAAGCTTAGCAGCTTCCTCTCCTACGTGGTTGCTTTTAGTAGCTGTCCTGTTTGCTACCCCCAATGAGGAACAGAGGGTTGGGTTGGGTTGTTTGGAGGGGGGGGGGAGACAAGACAGCGAGGTCATCGGTGTCATCGGATGAGGGAAGGATGGAGAAGGAAGTCGGCCATCCGGGCATTTGCCTGGAGCGATTTAGGGAAATCACGGAAAACTTAAATCAGGATGGCTGGACACGGGATTGAACCGTCGTCCTCCCGAATGCGAGTCCAGTGGGCTAGCCATTGTGCCGCCTCGATCGGTAAAACAGAGGTTTCACAACGCTTTAACATGTCTTGGTCAACCAGAGTAGGGAAAGACTGTCACTCGTTTTTTCATAAGAACGCTAACTATGAAAGAGCGTTAGTAAATCACATTTCCTTTTGTTTATCTACGCTGCAGGTAATACCTGCGCGACAAACACGCAATTTTTAGTGTATGTGAGATACATATGCCTTTTACCAGATGTGGCGTGTGTGTGAAGGGGAGCTAATGGAGCACGAACCGTCTCACTTTACTCCTCCGGTACTTGCCCTCGCTCTCGCTCTTTTTCCTTTTTACGTCTGTGTTTTTTTTTTTTTTTTTTTTTTTTATCTCTACACGCTTTGCTCGGCGCTTTTCCCTCGCAGACGTAGCGGGACTTTGACCACCGCAGCGAGAGCGCTAACGCACGATATGCAAAACTAGTGTTTGAGCGAAAACATGGACACCAAAAACACAGCGCCGGGCGCATATATTTGCCTCGACTTTTCCAACATCCACGTATGTATCAGCTGCACACAGCGCGGGCAAATATTTGCACTGCCTGTGTTTCGATATCCGCTAGCAGCACGCGGGAGCAATACTTCACAACAGGCAGCATCCGTCAGCTGAAGCAGGAAGTTTATCAAACAATGCTGCTGCTGATGCTACCCGGAGATAGCGTGACCGTATTTTTTGCTGTAGGGTTCGAAGTACTTGAAGTCATGTCTTTCCATTTCTCTGTTATTCGAATGTAACTTTTAACAGAGTTCATTACTGCAGCCACGTGTGTTTCACAAATAATAACATAAATTTGTTGAAGTTTTAGCGGGTGTTTGTATGATCTAACTGTTCTGCTAAAGTTCTTCTGAGATGCTCCTGTAGAGAAGATATTCTTTTCTCGAAGCCAGTTGCTGTACTGATTATAAGCAGACTCCAAAGCAGCCTTTGATCTTCATTAACTCACTTGCTGGAGGATAACATGCTTCTGTTAAATCGTACGATGGCAGGAGTAATAGTAACTCGATAGCAAAATGTACAAAAGGAATGCTACTGTTGAACGCATACGACAGAGCTACCGACAGAAATAAAGTGTAGAGTGCCTCTACGAGGGATAGTAATTGGCTGCTGACCATACGGCGTAATAAAAAAGCCCTGTGTACCGTGTTCGAACCCAGCCACGTCTTAAATTTTGAATTAAAATCATCAGGAATGGCGGTCGAAGATTTACGACGTAAGCAGTCACCTTTGTCAAAGAGCGCAGACAAACAGAAGTTCAGGACATCCTCTTGCTCTAGTGGTGGCCCTAAAAGGCACAAGAATAAGCAACGACAAATGAGGACGGCGAAGGTAATGAAAACCACAGAATTAAAGAGATACAATGTGAGGAAGGAGATCAGTGTTTAACGTTCAGTCACCAACGAGGTCATTAGAAGTGCAACACACAACGCGTATCCTGAGAACATGTTGAGGCCTGTAATCAAAAATGTCATTACGATCTCTACATTGGCAAATGATTCCATATTACACAATATTTCAGATCTCCTGGAGAGGACAGCCAATGGGGACATGACCAAAAGGAGAAAAAACTGAGTATTCAATGAGAGGGTAACATTCGATGACTAGGAGGGTGGTTTCTCACAAGCCCGAATGAGGTAGGGCAGCTAGAGAAACTGAAAAGGGAAATATAATAGCTCAACCTAGATATAAGGAAGGCAATTCTGACGTACTTCATTAGAGAAGCAACGTCTCAAAAATGATATCGACAGAAAGTGCAAAATGGCTAAGCAGGTATGGCTAGAGGACAAATATAAGGATGTAGAGGCTTATCTCAATAGGGATAAGATAGATACTGCCTACACGAAAATCAAAGACACCTTTGGAGAAAAGAGAGCCACTTGTATGAATATCAAGAGCTCAGATGGAAACCCAGTTCTAAGCAAAGAAGGGAAAGCAGAAAGGTTGGAAGGAGTATATAGGGTCTATACAAGGGCGATGTTCTCGAGGACAGTATTATGGAAATGGAAGAGGATGTAGATGAAGATGAAAAGGGAGATATGATACTGCTTGAAGAGTTTGACAGAGCACTGAAAGACCTGAGTCGAAACAAGGCCCCCGGAGTAGACAACATTCCATTAGAACTACTGACAGCCTTGGCAGAGCCAGTCCTGACAAAACTCTACCGTCTGGTGAGCAAGATGTATGAGACAGGCGAAATACCCTCAGACTTCGAGAAGAATATAATAATTCCAGTCCCAAAGAAAGCAGGTATTAACAGATGTAAAAATTACCGAACTATCAGTTTATTATATTATTTATTTTATGGCCTTCATTGGACCACTCTAGTCAAAAATACAAAGTTCTAAACAAGTTGTTACACGGGGATACAATTTGGTCCAATAATAACTTAATATGATATTTAATATAACTATTAGAGTCTGTTCTTATATGAAAGGTGTTTTGCTCTTCTGTCTGCCCAATATTTCCTCATTCTTTCAGATATTTTCTTTCTTTCTTCATCTGAGATCACTCTTCCTGTACTCCTTTTATTGATTTTCATTTGGAGTCTGGTTTGCGGGTCTTGCTGTATTCTGGTTTTCTCTGTCTTGTTTTTTAGGTCATCTACTGTAATTTGAAGTTCTTTTATATCTTCCTTAATTTCTGTGATCCATCTAATGTCGCTCTTGCTATTCCACAATTTTTGTATTATTTTTTTACTAATTCTGTTTTCTGGAGTTCTCATCACATGTCCAAAGAATGAGATTGTGCTCATGACTGGTTCTATTTTCTTGTATACTGTTTCATTTGATGCTATTCTCCAATGTCCATTTATTTTATACTGTTTATTTATGCAAGTCCTAATTATTCTTCTTTCTATTTTTAGTATTATGTCAATTTCTGCTGTATTAGTTGTTTTGAAGATAGTTTCAGCTGCATACGTTATTTCTGGTTGTGTAACTGTTTTATAGTATTTTAATTTTGCATCTATAGATAGGCTTTTTTGTTGTATATAGTTTGGTAATGTAATTTGCATAGTTCAGTTTTTTATTCTATTCTGCCATGGTGGTTTCTCATTTAGATTTTATGTTATTATTTCACCTAAATATTTAAATTTATCAACAATTTTGATTTCCTGTTCTCCTATTGTAATTTTGTTTGCAAGTGGTGGATCAGTTAGAATAATCTCCGTTTTTTCAAATGATATTCTAAGGCCTACTTTCTCTGCTATTTCTTGTAGTGATTTCACTTGTTGCCTGGCTTCTTGAACGGTGTCGGCTAGGAGAGCAAGATCATCAGCGAATCCCAAGCAGTTTAAGCTAATATCATCTTTTGCACTTCCAATTCCGACCCTCTTGGATTGTCCTTGTACCAGTCTCTCACTATGTATTCCAGTGCACAGTTGAACAGTAATGGTGATAGGCAGTCACCTTGTCTTAAGCCTGTTTTTATGAGGAATGGTTCCGAAATTTCTCCTCTATACTTCACTTTTTATTTGGTGTTGGTTAGAGTGGGTTGTATTATTTAAAATAGTTTTGGATGGAGTCCTAGATTTCTTAAAATTTTTAATACTGAAGGTCTGTGGAGACAGTCATATGCCTTCTTAAAATCTACAAATGTTATTACCAAAGGTTTGTTCCGTTTCTTGTAGTATGCCATAATCAATTTTAAACTAATTATCTGCTCTGCACAGCTTCTCCATGGTCTGAAAACTCCCTGATATTCCCCTAACTCCTGTTCTAATTGCTCCTCTATTCTTTCATGTAGGATCTGGGATAGAATTTTGTATGTGCATTCTAGGAGAGAGATTCCTCTGTAGTTGTCTGGGTTGCTCTTATCTCCCTTTTTGTGTAGTGGGTGGATGGTAGCTGTGGTCCAATGTTCGGGAAATCGTTCTGTTACCCAAATGTTTGTTAGAGCCATGTGTAAGGAGGTCTTGACTGTGTCACTTGCATATTTCCTCATTTCAACAAAAACATGATATTCCCCACATGCCTTATAATTTTTTTGTTCTTTAAGTATTTTTTCTACTTCTTGGAAAGTTGGAGGGTCTAGTTTGTTAGGTTTGGTTTTTATTGGGGTATTTATGTTGATTTTTAAGGGTTCCTCGCAATTCAGAAGTTTGTTAAATGTTTTTACCATGATTTCTGCATTTTCCTTGTTACTGTGTGTCATTCTTCCATCTTCATCTTTCAGTATTAGTGTAGGGGCCTCATATTGTTGTAGTTGTTCCCCAAAGATTTTATAGTAGTTCCTGGAGTTGGTTTTATGATAATTACCTTCTATAGAGTTTATAATGTGTTTATGAAATCCTCTCTTGATTCTTCTAATATTTTGAGTGAATTTATTTCTTTCATTTTTTAGGTTGATGGCATTTTCTTCAGTTTTATGTGTTTGAAACTTTAACCATGCTTATCTTCATGTCTATCTTCATGGAATTTGTCACATTATGATGTCCACCATGCATGTTTCCTTCGTGGGTTCAAGGGAGCTAGATTCTCTGCTTCTTTTTTAAGATTAGGCACGAGTTGTTCTAGATCATCTGTTAATTTGATGGTTTGTGTTATTTGTCGGTACTTATTATTTTTAATTAGCTGATGTGGGCCAAACCTCCTTTTTATTAGTTTTTCCGGTCCTCTTCTTTAACGGAGTGAATTTGATTTTAATTTTAACCATATAATGGTCTGAGCCTGTGTCTACTCCTCTCAGTACTTAAACATTGTGGATCTCCTTATGAAAATTTTTGTCCATACAGACATGGTCTAGCTGCCACTCACCCTTTCTCCAGTCTGGATGTTTCCATGTTTTAAGTTTACTTGGCCTCCTCTTAAAGTATGTTGATTTAGATATAAGGTTGTGTTCTCTGCAGAGTTCTACAGGGTGTTTCAAAAATGACCGGTATATTTGAAACGGTAATAAAAACTAAACGAGCAGCGATAGAAATACACCGTTTGTTGCAATATGCTTGGGACAACAGTACATTTTCAGGCAGACAAACTTTCGAAATTACAGTAGTTACAATTGTCAACAACAGATGGCGCTGCGGTCTGGGAAACTCTATAGTACGATATTTTCCACATATCCACCATGCGTAGGAATAATATGGCGTAGTCTCTGAATGAAATTACCCGAAACCTTTGACAACGTGTCTGGTGGAATGGCTTCACATGCAGATGAGATGTACTGCTTCAGCTGTTCAATTGTTTCTGGATTCTGGCGGTACACCTGGTCTTTCAAGTGTCCCCACAGAAAGAAGTCACAGGGGTTCATGTCTGGCGAATAGGGAGGCCAAACCAAGCCGCCTCCTGTATGTTTCGGATAGCCCAAAGCAATCACACGATCATCGAAATATTCATTCAGGAAATTAAAGACGTCGGCCGTGCGATGTGGCCGGGCACCATCTTGCATAAACCACGAGGTGTTCGCAGTGTCGTCTAAGGCAGTTTGTACCGCCACAAATTCACGAAGAATGTCCAGATAGCGTGATGCAGTAATCGTTTCGGATCTGAAAAATGGGCCAATGATTCCTTTGGAAGAAATGGCGGCCCAGACCAGTACTTTTTGAGGATGCAGGGACGATGGGACTGCAACATGGGGCTTTTCGGTTCCCCATATGCGCCATTTCTGTTTATTGACGAAGCCGTCCAGGTAAAAATACGCTTCGTCAGTAAACCAAATGCTGCCCACATGCATATCGCCGTCATCAATCCTGTGCACTATATCGTTAGCGAATGTCTCTCGTGCAGCAATGGTAGCGGCGCTGAGGGGTTGCCGCGTTTGAATTTTGTATGGATAGATGTGTAAACTCTGGCGCATGAGACGATACGTGGACGTTGGCGTCATTTGGACCGCAGCTGCAACACGGCGAACGGAAACCCGAGGCCGCTGTTGGATCACCTGCTGCACTAGCTGCGCGTTGCCCTCTGTGGTTGCTGTACGCGGTCGCCCTACCTTTCCAGCACGTTCATCCGTCACGTTCCCAGTCCGTTGAAATTTTTCAAACAGATCCTTTATTGTATCGCTTTTCGATCCTTTGGTTACATTAAACCTCCGTTGAAAACTTCGTCTTGTTGCAACAACACTGTGTTCTAGGCGGTGGAATTCCAACACCAGAAAAATCCTCTGTTCTAAGGAATAAACCATGTTGTCCACAGCACACTTGCACGTTGTGAACAGCACACGCTTACAGCCGAAAGACGACGTACAGAATGGCGCACCCACAGACTGCGTTGTCTTCTATATCTTTCACATCACTTGCAGCGCCATCTGTTGTTGAAAATTGTAACTACTGTAATTTCGAAAGTTTGTCCGCCTGAAAATGTACTGTTGTCCCAAGCATATTGCAACAAACGGTGTATTTCTATCGCTGCTCGTTTAGTTTTTATTGCCGTTTCAAATATACCGGTCATTTTTGAAACACCCTGTACAAGTCTTTGACCGTTTTTATTCGTAAATTTATGTGGACTCCATTTTCCAATTATATCTTTATATTTCCTTTCTTTTCCCAACTGAGCATTGAAATCTCCCAATAAGATTTTTACATTCTTTTTATTTACTCTGTTCACAGTTTGTTCTAGGAAGTCCCAAGATTTATCTACCTCTTCCTTTGTTTTTGTTAGACAACTTTTTCATTTGCTGGGGCATGAGCATTTATTATTGTATAGGTTTTATTCATTTTTTAAAGCTTAGAGTAGCATTTCTTGGTGATACTGCTTGGAAATCCGTTACTGAATCTATTATTTTTATGTTTACTAAAAACCCTGTTCCAAACGGGGGACATTGTTTCATTGACCTCGGTCCTGGTTTCCCATTACAAATTCTGTATCCTTGTGATTCGAATGGGTCCTCTGTGGTGTTTCTCATTTCTTGGATCCCTGTTATTAAAATTTTTTGTTTATTTAGTTCATCTGTGAGCTCCTTGAGTTTTCCGGTCTGAAGTAGTGAGTTTATGTTGTGTGTTGCTATATAATTTATTTGCTCATGTTTAATCTTCTTTTTGTGTTTTAATGTGCATTTGGATGGTAGCAAACGCTCCGATTCGTTGCTGTCTTCTAGTTTACTAACCCACCGAATCCTATGTAGCCTTTTCCTGCCTTTTTGAGCAGGGCGGTGGAATTTTTTTCCTAAAAGACCTTTCCATTTTTGACTTTCGAAGGTTGTCAGCCTTAGTTGGAGCAAGCTCCGATTTACAACTACGGTTGTTAACCGCAGAGGGTGTGTTTGGTCCGCGAGAGCTATTTTATTTCACTCAAGTCCGCCAGTGAACCGGTGAGGACTTCCCTATCCGCCACCTGGGACGCGCCACGTAAGAGTATCACCTCTCCTCCTACTATGACAGCATAGTAGATTCGTTATTAAACTTACTGTTTAATAAGCCACAGTTGTAAAATACGAACGCGAATTTTTTACAGACGAATGGGAAAAACTGGTAGAAGCCGACGTCGGGGAAGATCAGTTTGGATTCCATAGAAATATTGGAATACGTGAGGCAATACTGACCTTACGACATATTTTAGAAGATAGATTAAGGAAAGGCAAACCCACGTTTCTAGCATTTGTAGACTTAGAGAAAGCTTTTGACAATGTTGACTGGAATACTTTCATTCAAATTCTAAAGGTGGTGGGGGTAAAATGCAGGGAGCAAAGGCTATTTGCAATTTGTACAGAAACCAGATGTCAGTTATAGGAGTCGAGGGGCATGAAAGGGAAGCCGTGGTTGGGAAGGGAGTGAGGCAGGGTTGTAGTCTCTCCCCGATGTTATTCAATCTGTATATTGAGCAAACAGTAAAGGAAACAAAAGAAAAATTCGGAGAAGGAATTAAAATCCAAGGAGTAGAAATGAAATCTTTAAGGTTCGCCGATGACAATGTAATTCTGTCAGAGAGAGCAGAGAACTTGGAAGAGCAGCTGAACGGAATGCACATTGTCTTGAAAGGAGGGTATAAGATGAACATCAACAAAAGCAAAACGAGTATAAAGGAATGTAGTCGAATTAACTCGGGTGATGCTGAGGGAATTAGATTATGAAATGAGACACTTAAAGTAGTAAAGGAGTTTTGCTATTTGGGGAGCAAAATAAGTCATGATGGTCGAAGTAGAGAGGATGTAAAATGTAGACTGGCAATGGCAAGGAGAGCGTTTCTGAAGAAGAAAAATTTGTTAACATCGGATATAGATTTAAATGTCAGGAAGTCGTTTCTGAAAATATTTGTATGGGGTGTAGCCGTATGGAAGTGAAACGTGGACGATATATAGTTTAGACAAGAAGAGAATAGAAGCTTTCGAAATGTGGTGCTAGAGAAGAATACTGAAGGTTAGATGGGTAGATCACATAACTAATGAGGAGGTATTAAATAGAATTGGGGAGAAGAGGAGCTTGTGGCACAACTTGACTAGAAGAAGGGATCGGTTGGTAGGACATGTTCTTAGACATCGAGGTATCACCAATTTAGTATTGGAGGGCGGCGTGGAGAGTAAAAATCGTATGGGGAGACCAAGAGATGAATACACTAAGCAGATTCAGAAGGATGTAGGCTACAGTAGGTACTGGGAGATGATGAAGCTTGCACAGGATACAGTAGCATGGAGAGCTGCTTCAGACCAGTGTCAGGACTGAAGACCACAACAACAACAACATTTAAAAATATTGCATCACTACAACAAGCACAAAACAAAATATTGTCTTCAATCCTACATCTGCCAGAAAGCCTCTCCCAGATGAGGGCCTACACAAAAGCACAAAAGCTTACAATTAAAAGAGCGAACACCACCGTTTAATCATATATAAAATATTAATTGCCCACCATCCGTATGAGGGTGGATATGCGGTCTTTCGAATACTGAAACATTCGAAAAAGGGGTTATACAGACTGTTCACCTGCTTGCATGTGTGAGAAAAACTATTTAATCCCCTGAGTGTGGTTTGTGACTCACCAGTACTGTAAACACACCCATCAGACGCATACCAAGCGAAACCCAATGTTGAAATGCCGACGGAAGCGGCCGTGAACCCCTATCGTAAGCGAGTGGATTGCTCAAGTAATTCGACGTTCAAAACTGGAATTAATGTAACCACCAGCAACAGGTATAGGGAACCACAAATTACCATCCACTGCAGTGAAAATTAACTTCTCTCATGCACCCGAGAGGAAACTAATTACAGAAAGCCGCGTCTGCAGGTGAATACATTGCAAACCAACCAATAGAGTCCTGTCAAAGTAAATTGACATAATTCCTGTAATGCCACTCGAGAACTCATACGGCAAGCTTAGAGATCATAGTCCCAAGCGGTCAGTAATTTTTACCTATACAAAGCTATGGAACAACTAATGCAAATTGAAGGAAACCTATGAAACACTTACGGCCTAACAGTACTTGTAGCAGAAGCAGCTAATAAACGTTTACTTTCACAAATCATCTGGTGTATGTCGATAACCACAAATACAAAATGTCTTAACAATCAGCTAAGTTAGAGCAATATTGATCACATTAAGAATACTCACCACAATAAAATCCAAAATAAAACCAAAATAAAAGTCACTAATAACAATCAAAACAATTAAACACGTAGTAATCTCCAATAGGAAAGCTCGTAAACGTGCAGCGAATCTGTTAATAGATATTTTTTAACTGTGAACCTGCTAGGTCTTTTTACAATTTCTGTCATTTCTTCTTGGAAGTATAGGCTGAACACTAGTGACGAGAGGCTTCTGCACACCTTTACACCCTTTTTTATCTGAGCACTTCGTTCTCGGTCTTTTTTCTTAATGTTCCATGTTGGTTCTTGTACGTGTAGTGTATTACCCGTCATTCCCTATAGCAAACTGTATTTTTTTCAGATTTTCGAACCGCTTCGATTATTTTGTCGGAAGCATTATCTAGGTTGACATATGCTATGAAGTTTCTCGATTTTTCTTCAGTCTTGATTCCATTACCAAGCGTAATGCGAGAGCTGCCACTCTGTTACCTTCACCTTCTCCAAAGTGTGACCAACATACCCTGAGTTATCTTTTCCATTCCTCTGTATAATATTCTTTTCAGTACCTTGGGTGCCTGGGATGTTAAACTGATTTTTCAATAGTTCTCACAGTTATCTGCTCTTCAGGAGGTGTCTGGGAAAACAGTAAACCAGTCGCCTCTTCGCTTGTTGCTGGCCTGAGTGTTGAACTTACACGACTCTTCACAAAACGTGGAGTCAGAGCCTTGGCTCACCTGTAAATCAGGTTATATGTTATCTGTTGGCAGATACAACAACAGAATAGAATGTTTGTCACGCGCAAGACTTTGGGAGTAGCCCGTTCAGCTCACATTATTGAGCATACAGGCTCCACAGCACACGAACTATACGGATTTGCACGTTGAGCCAAGGACCTCGTCAGTTATTATTGCAACTGTTATGGACACTCGAGAATGGACCGTAGCAAACCACGTTCCTTGTTACACCAGGTGCATGGTCGCGTCTGGGTACGTCGTCATCCACGCAAATGTCTGCTCGGAAGAAGGCTGGCGAATGCACGCAGGTTTATGGGGGAGTATTATTCTATGCGGGGAGGGGGGAAGTTGTAATATTCCTCCTTATTTTGTGTGTGTTATTTACTGTCCTGATATGTAGAACCAGATGTAATACCTGCGTGTATTTTGTATTCCCTGAATTGGTTTACGAAACATATTGTCATGCAAAGCCAACTGTAATATTCTTATACTTTACTGTTAATAATAAGCAATGTAACAAACAGAAATACAGTTGCCTATCCGGACAGCAAAACCACAAAAACAAGTGTGATAACCGTGTGTGTTAACCTAAGGAATAAGCATCAGACTTAAACTCCTTTCTTCAAATAAGTCATTAGTTCAGAGGTATGGCAAATAACAATAGTTAGACTACTATTCTGCATCGATAACAATATATGTGGTTGGTGGTACACTATTATTCGCCAGTCTAATTAGGCACACGCAATGAAGCTGAGTAGGACAGCACAAACCTAACAGACTTCATTTTAGATTTAGATAAAAGATGGTTCAGCAATACAAGAATAGTTTAACAACTCGGAACAAAACTACAGCACCAAATTGCTTATACAAAGACTGATTTCATGAAAGTAAAAGTAAATTTGGACAGGGGGGTTTCTACATCAACATATTTGGTACTCAGCATTTCATTGATTCACTATAAACTGTTTAACGTTACAATTTATCACCATTAATCATCAACTTAGTATTTCCTTTCATTAATACGTAATGTGAAAGCAGCACACAATTTATCTAATGTGGTCTCTGAATCTGGCATAACCTTACGTAATCATTCCAACACAGAAAATGATAGCAATGTTAATTATGGAATTCTCAGTTATTCATTCCATCAATTATTTCACTGATTAATCACTGATTTCCCAACAATATATTAAAGATTTCAGTCTTGGCTGAATACAGGTCACACGGAATTTTCATTTACGAGATTAGGATCCTGCTTGGTTTATGAGCGGGATAAATTACCAGGCGGACACAATTGTTAATTTGGATAATGGTTATTATTCTTAAAGCACATTTCAACTTCCTGGTACACACTATAGTACATAGCTAAAATGTAGTACCCTGTAAGCTGTGATCAGCGACGGTGGCGTTGGTGGCAACTGCATTAATATCAGAACGGCCAAGAGCAGTTATCCATGTCGGACTTATTTCCTCTTCACAGCGATGATCCATCTTATAATCAATAGCCCGTTTTTCTCCCCATACCAGGCCGTGATAAACTGCAGTTTCCAACCGAGGCAAGATGCAACAACACGGTGCAATCCACACTATGCTGGCGCTGTACGTGCTGCCTCTAAGATCACTGGCCACCGACCGACTTTGTTCGCGCCCGCCAAAGCGCGCAAAACGTTTCCTCTCCCACTTTTTCCTACGCTTACACAGCTTTCCGTTCCTGACGGAACTACTCCATCTTTTATACTACACATATCTCATACAGCCCTAAGTGAGTGCCAGTCACTATTACATACATAATTACATTATAGCACCTTTTTACATTTAATAATTATAACAAATAGATATTTTTACAATATTTAAAAGTAAATATCACACCCTTTTTCTTAGTATGTACATTCATTTTAATCTTAACAAAGAGTTTCAGTATCGACTGCGCTTCAAACAAGATGGCTCTACTTCTGCTTTACCAGTTTCAATAAAATATTTACAAATTTTTTTAAAAAAATATGAACAATAATGTCACTAGGTGAGGGGAAGGTGGGATGGAGTGGGAGGGGAGATATTACCTTATAACGTATCTTTTGATAGAGACGTAAGGATCAACTTTTGTATCTGATCGAACGGTCCTTAAAGGATAATAGTACAGTAAAGTAACAGCTGTTAGAGGACTACCATGATAGAATGTCACTGAATGAACATTAGAAAAAAAATTGCTTCTTTAGCTTATACTTATATGAAAACGAACTCTTGTAAAATTCAGTATCTGTAACGTACTGGCGTTGTACCAATATTTGTTCTTCGATAACTGTAACTGGTTTATCTGAGAAATGTGTGACACTAGATTGTTTATTTCCTCTTATTCTGGCAGCACCTCAATACAGGTGTAAGTGTATAAATGTATTATTTTGCCAATAGTGATAGTACCATTATATGTCAGACATATTTTCATTTTTGTACGGCGAACAACCTCTCAGTTCTCCAGTTTTCATTATATAATGCAAGAAATTTTATGGAAGTTTAAATTATGTTGGAGATGACTTGCTTGGTGATGAAACGATCGAGCACCGTAAGTGCTGTATCGTCAGTTACTTTGTTATTGAAAAGTCGAACGTGCATCCCAGTTCGAAGTGCGATTAACTTTTTACAATATAATTTCTTTAGTGTAAATATTAGCTATATATACAGTCACTAGTCACCAAGCGCGCCGTTAACCATCAATAACTTTTTGGCTTGAGATTTATTTTCCGTTCTTCTCATAAGATGAATGAATTCAAATTCATATGAAGTAAAAAGTATTCAGCACTTACAACAATTTCAATTGTAAATAAGATTAGCGGCACTTCTCTTTTGCAATGGATCCTTTTGTTCGAAACTTATTATACAATTAATCTGGAAAAATTGATTTATACGAAAGGAACCATTTCGACCGGTGACGGCGAAGACTCCATGAGGGCTTTGGACTTGTGAAAATTGTTGAGCACGACTTATAGCGCTCCCCCAAGCGCAGTGTCGCCTTCCAACTGTATAAACGTCTGTATCACAGATCTAGAATAGTGCTGAAGTGAATTGAGGAACATGACAGTGTCTTGACCATAAAATCTGCATGATCTGAACCCGACAGAACACATCTGAGATGGTACTGGACGGCAGCCCGGCCTGTAATGTATGGAAACGGAGGGACCTGAGCATAGATATTAGAGTGATGCAACGCTCCACGTTTGATCAGTTACAGCTTGCCTACTAAAAGGGGAGAAAGAGATGCTCTTGTCCAGTACCGCATGACTCACTCGGTCACATACTAGCACCATATCTGTTGTCCGGACACTAGATATGCGAATAACTGAGCATGACCAGTCTTCGCTGATATGTCGTCTCGCCTAGCCACACTCCACAATCCAGACGTCTCTCTCTCTCTCTCTCTCTCTCTTTCTCTCTCGATCTCTCTCTTCCAAAACAAAATTAATGTTTCCTAAAACTCTTACATGAGACAGTTAATTTTAGCTTAAATGTCAAAAATACACTCCTGGAAATGGAAAAAAGAACACATTGACACCGGTGTGTCAGACCCACCATACCTGCTCCGGACACTGCGAGAGGGCTGTACAAGCAATGATCACACGCACGGCACAGCGGACACACCAGGAACCGTGGTGTTGGCCGTCGAATGGCGCTAGCTGCGCAGCATTTGTGCACCGCCGCCGTCAGTGTCAGCCAGTTTGCCGTGGCATACGGAGCTCCATCGCAGTCTTTAACACTGGTAGCATGCCGCGACAGCGTGGACGTGAACCGTATGTGCAGTTGACGGACTTTGAGCGAGGGCGTATAGTGGGCATACGGGAGGCCGGGTGGACGTACCGCCGAATTGCTCAACACGTGGGGCGTGAGGTCTCCACAGTACATCGATGTTGTCACCAGTGGTCGGCGGAAGGTGCACGTGCCCGTCGACCTGGGACCGGACCGCAGCGACGCACGGATGCACGCCAAGACCGTAGGATCCTACGCAGTGCCGTAGGGGACCGCACCGCCACTTCCCAGCAAATTAGGGACACTGTTGCTCCTGGGGTATCGGCGAGGACCATTCGCAACCGTCTCCATGAAGCTGGGCTACGGTCCCGCACACCGTTAGGCCGTCTTCCGCTCACGCCCCAACAACGTGCAGCCAGCCTCCAGTGGTGTCGCGACAGGCGTGAATGGAGGGACGAATGGAGACGTGTCGTCTTCAGCGATGAGAGTCGCTTCTGCCTTGGTGCCAATGATGGTCGTATGCGTGTTTGGCGCCGTGCAGGTGAGCGCCACAATCAGGACTGCATTAGACCGAGGCACACAGGGCCAACACCCGGCATCATGGTGTGGGGAGCGATCTCCTACACTGGCCGTACACCACTGGTGATCGTCGAGGGGACACTGAATAGTGCGCGGTACATCCAAACCGTCATCGAACCCATCGTTCTACCATTCCTAGACCGGCAAGGGAACTTGCTGTTCCAACAGGACAATGCACGTCCGCATGTATCCCGTGCCACCCAACGTGCTCTAGAAGGTGTAAGTCAACTACCCTGGCCAGCAAGATCACCGGATCTGTCCCCCATTGAGCATGTTTGGGACTGGATGAAGCGTCGTCTCACGCGGTCTGCACGTCCAGCACGAACGCTGGTCCAACTGAGGCGCCAGGTGGAAATGGCATGGCAAGCCGTTCCACAGGACTACATCCAGCATCTCTACGATCGTCTCCATGGGAGAATAGCAGCCTGCATTGCTGCGAAAGGTGGATATACACTGTACTAGTGCCGACATTGTGCATGCTCTGTTGCCTGTGTCTATGTGCCTGTGGTTCTGTCAGTGTGATCATGTGATGTATCTGACCCCAGGAATGTGTCAATAAAGTTTCCCCTTCCTGGGACAATGAATTCACGGGTTCTTATTTCAATTTCCAGGAGTGTAATTTCAATGGACTTTTAGTACAAGCTCAGAAAAAGTGACTTATTCCGAGCAGAAGATTTATTCGGCTTGTTAATAATATGAAACTTCTAACACTTTAAATAAATGCTGTCCCTGGAATCTAGGAGACGACTAACTGTAGAAAGTAAACATACGAAGGACCTCATATTTTCGCAGCTGTAACTTACTACACTTCTAAGTTTAAGAAAACTTATTGGTACAGTTGATGAGCAATAAGTTACTAACGCAATCTGGATTTCATTGGTTGTGCCGAATTTTAATAGCATGTCGGCTTTTCTAAAATCTAAAGCAGCTTTATGAGGTGCGCTTCCTTCGGGGACACACAAAATATGTCATGTAACAGCAGCCATCACAGGTAAATCCTTTTCTTGAGTGCAAAACCACTTTGACCGGTCATCATCACCTCTTACAAGCCTTAAAATATAGAGATCTTTTTCACCTACAGAGGAGACTTTGGTATTATTCCAGTTCTTAAAACTATCTGTCTCTCTGAGTGGCGATGAGAGTATACTTGAAGGCTTTGCGTTACTAAACAACAGAAAAAGAAGTGGTACAGAACTGCATAATGGTGTATCCCCAACTAATGTATTTTAAGTTGATAAAATATTATGCCAATTACAATATTTCCCTTTGGTTATAATACAGTGTGCACTAACTATACAGAAACGATTGCGTTAATGATTGCTTTTAGTACCTGGAAAATTAGCACATCTGTATCATGAACTGCAAAAAATTTCCTTCTTTTCATTTATGTCAAGTATATTGACACCACGGAAAGATGGTCGAAGGAATGTAGCAGTTATTCGTTCGGAAGTAATCACATTTTCATGAAGAAAAGTTGTGGCTCTGTTTTTAATCCCTTGCACTTCCTGTTGACTTAATCACAAATCTATCCATTCATCGTATCATTCTGGAAGAGTAGGTGTAACTGCAGTGGTTTAACTCACCCTGCAGCCATCTTCATTGATGCTGTAAATTAGTTGCCAAGCCAAAGCAGAAGTAACGATTACCCGTGATCTACGGCTATTAATCAATACGTTCTCGGTCCCGGGTTCGAAACCCGCCACCCCTTAAATGTTAATTGATAATCATTATTGGCGGTCAAAGACTTACGGTGTAAGTGGTCACCCTCACTCTGCCAACAGCCTTGTCAAAGAGGGTGGAGGAGCGAACAGAGGTTCAGGGCACTCTCTTGTACTTGAGGTGGGAAACTGCCCCCAAAGGCGGAAGAATGAGCAATGATAAACGGCATGAGAATGCAGAAGGGATTGGAAACCACAACACTGAAGACATGCGACGTGAATCCACATGTCATGAGGCCTGTAAATGAAAAAGTGCCATGGCGATCTCTCCACTGGAAAAAGATTTCGGAGTAGTTACCTTTTCGGATCTTACGGAATGGAACAGCCAAAAGGTAGGTGACGAAGAGAAAAAGATTGTAGAACCAACAAGAGGACAACGTTCTACGAGTCGGGGCGTGGAGCGTCAGAAGCTTGAACATGGTAGGGAAGCTAGAAAACTTGACAAAGGGAAATGCAAGGGCTCAAGCTAGATATAGTAGGGGGTCAGTGAAGTGAAATGAAAAGAAGACAAGGAGTTCTGGTCAAATGAGTATAGGGTAATATCAACAATAGCAGAAAATGGTATAACGGGAGTAGGATTCGTTATGAATACGAAGACAGGGTAGAGAGTGTTTTACTGTGAACACTTCCGTGATAGGGTTGTTCTTATCAGAATCGACAAATCAATACCGACAACGATAGTTCAGGTATACACGCTGACTTTGCAAGCTGAAGGTGAAGAGAGGATACTAAAGGGAATTCAGTACGTAAAGGGAGATGAAAATCAAATAGTCATGGGGGACTGAAATGCAGCTGTAGGGAAAGGAGTAGAAGAAAATGTTGCAGCAGAATGTGGGTTTAGGACAAGGAATGAGAGGCGAGAAATACTAACTGAGTTCTCTAATAAATTTCAGCTAGTAATTGAAAATAATCTGTTCAAGAATCACAAGAAAAGGATGTATTCTTGGAAAAGGCCAGGTGATAAGGGAAGATTTCAGTTAGATTACATCATGGTCAGGGAGAGATACCGGAAACAGAGTCTGGATTGTAAGGAGAAGCCAGGAGCAGATATAGACTCAGATCACAATGTGGTAGTTGATGGAGAGCGGGCGGAAGTTTAAGAGATTAGTCTGGAAGAATCGACAGGCAAATAAGTGGGACGTGAAAGTACTAAGGAATGACGAGATATGCTTGAAGCTCTCTAAGGCTGCAGATACAGAAAGACCGTGTCATTATTAGTGTATTTTAGCTGGACCTTGTGGTTCCGCCAAGTGAGTTCTCTTGTAATAAGTGTTCACAAGTAATGTTTTAAGACGTTCCTTCAAAGCAGTATTAATAACAGACAGTTTAAGTTTGAAGGTAGTAACAGCCAACCTTAACAAGGGCCTTAGTCAAAATAAGATTGTCAAAAGGGACGGGTTGGGATCCAGTCGCACCAGAGTTGTCAATTGAAATTAAGAAGTTGGTTGCTTTGAAGTAAGCCTTATCTTTGCCATATTGTTTCCTAATCTGTTTAACCTTCAAGCATAGGTGCAAATCAAAACCCCGAACCTTTCGATATACAGCTTTCAAATTAAAAGTTCCGTCATCTGTTTTGAGTCATTGAAACACTCTTGTCTTCAATGGTGTTTATATAGTTTTCATGTGTTGCAGAATGGCATGTAATAAGAGAGACTGTGCCCAGCGCGGTAGTAAACACCGCTGTTCAACTCGATGACGAGCGGACTGCCGGTCTGGCCGTCTTGTAATCATTGTCATATTGTTTGCTGTTTTGATTTCCTTTGCAAAAACTTATTGATCTTAAAGTGTAAGGTCAAAATAATTTTGTAACTTTGCTCATTATGTAAAAAAAGTATGATTATATATTGTTAAATAAACAGGTTGTGTGAAACGAAAATTATTTTGGTGGATGCTCCCTTTCACATTCTTTAATTCCATTGAGTACCAGGTCTCAAAAATGTTCACGGAAATTCGGGAATACAGAAATACAAGTCGCTGAGGAGTGAAACACACAGGAAGTGCAGGGAAGCTAAGACGTAATTGCTGCATGGAAAGGCCAGCCGCGGTGGTCTCGCGGGTCTAGGCGCGCAGTCCGGAACCGTGCGACTGCTACGGTCGCAGGTTCGAATCGTGCCTCGGGCATGGATGTATGTGATGTCCTTAGGTTAGTTAGTTTTAAGTAGTTCTAAGTTCTAGGGGACTGATGACCACAGCAGTTGAGTCCCATAGAGCTCAGAGCCATTTGCTGCATGGAAAATGCGAAAAAATCCGTAGAGAAATGACTGTTGGAAGGACTGACTCAGGGTTAGATGAAGTCAAATTAACCTTCTGTGAAAAGCAATGGTGGTAACATTAGGAGTGCAACGGGAATTCCACTGTTAAATGCATAGGATAGAGCGGATATGTGGATAAAGTACATTGAAGGCCTGTATGATGGGGAAGATTTGTCTGATGTGATAGCTGAAGAAAAGGAGTCGCTTTAGAAGAGAGAGGGGATCCAGTATTAGAACCAAAATTTAAGAGAGGTTTGGAGAACTTAAGATCGAATGAGGGAGAGGAATAGATAACATTCCACCAGAAATTCTAAAATCATTGAAGGAAGTGGCAACAAAACAACTTTTCACGTTGGTGTCTAGAATGTAGGGACTGATGACCTTAGCAGTTAAGTCTCATAAGATTTCACACACAGCCGGCCGAAGTGGCCGTGCGGTTAAAGGCGCTGCAGTCTGGAACCGCAAGACCGCTACGGTCGCAGGTTCGAATCCTGCCTCGGGCATGGATGTTTGTGATGTCCTTAGGTTAGTTAGGTTTAACTAGTTCTAAGTTCTAGGGGACTAATGACCTCAGCAGTTGAGTCCCATAGTGCTCAGAGCCATTTGAACCATTTGAACCATTTCACACACAGTTGAACAGCAGTTGTCTAGAATGTATGAGTCTGGTGACATACCATCAGACGTTCGGAAAAATATCATCCACACAATTCAGAAGACTGTAAGGCCTAACAAATGCGAAAATTACCTCAAAATCAGCTTAACAGCTCAAGCATCCAAGTTTCTGAAGGAAGTAATATACAGAACAATAGAAAAGAAAATTGAGGATTGGTTGGATGAAGATTAGTTTGGCTTTAGGAAACGTGCAGGCTGGAGAAAGGCAATTCTGTTGTTGCTGTTGTTATTGGAAGCAAGACTAAAGAGAAATCAAGATACGTTCATAGGATAATTCGATCTGGAAAAACAGCTCGACAATTTAATACGGGGCCAGATGTTCGAAACTCTGAGTTAAATAGGGGTAAGTAATAGGGAAAGACGGATACTATACAATACGTACAAGAGCCAAGACGGAATAATAAGAATGGACGGCCAACAGCGAAGTGCTTCGATTAAAAAGGGGGTAAGACAGGGATGTAGTCTTTCGACCCTGCTGTTCAATTTGTACATCGAAGAAGCAATACGGAAATAAAAGAAAGTTTCAGGAGTGGAATTAAAATTTTTAGATGAAAGGGTCTCAACGACACGATTCGCTGATGACACTGTTATGCTGAATGAAAGTGAAGAAGAATTGCATGATCTGCTGAATGGAATGAACAGTCTAATGAGTAGAGAAAGCGGAATGAGAGTAAACTGAGGAAACACAAAATTAGCAGAAATGACAACAACGAGAACCTTAACGTCAGGATTGATGACGTTAAGGAATTTCTACGACCTAGGCAGCAAAATCACTAATGATGGAAGGAAGTAATGAGGACATCAGGAGCAGAATAGCACTATCAAAAAGGGCATTCCTGCCCAAGAGAAGTCTACTATTATCAAACATAGGCTTTAATTTGAGGAAGAAATTTCTGAGAATGTACGTCTGGAGGACAGAATTCTATGTTAGTGAAACATGGAAAGTGGGAAAACCGGAACAGAAGAGAATCAAAGTATTTGTGATGTGGTCCTAATGACAAATATTAAAAATTAAGTTGATCGATAAGGTAAGAAATGAGCAGGACGGTGCAGAATCGGAGAGGTAAGGAAGATGTGGAAACCCTGACAAGCAGAAGGGATAGGATGATAGGGGATCTCTTAAGACATAAGGGAAAGACTTTCACGGAACTAGAGGGACCAGTAGAGGGCAAAAACTGTAGAGGAAGATAAAGATTGAAATGCATCCAGCAAACAATTGAGTATGATGACTGTAGGTGCTACTCTGAGATGAAGAGGTTGACACAGCAGGGGAATCAGTGGTGGGCCACATCGAACCTGTCAGAAAACTGAAGCCTCAAAACCAAAAAAAAAAAAAACTTTCTTTTTTGTCTTCTAATTCAACTGTGGCCCCTTTAATTGTGTTCAGGAAATTTAGAATTCTTCCTAGAAGCTCATTATTTTACCCCTGTAACCTGTAAGCAGAACTCTTTTCTGTCACTAAAGCAATAACTTCGATACATTGAATGTGTAAGAACTCTAACACAGTCTAGAAGCTGTTCCAGCGTATACTGACCGATTGTTTCAAAGATATGCAGGATCACTTATCTTTATACAGGGTGTTACAAAAAGATACGGCCAAACTTTCGGGAAACATTCCTCACACACAAATAAAGAAGAGATGTTATGTGGACATGTGTCCAGAAACGCTTAATTTCCATGTTAGAGATCATTTTAGTTACGTCAGTATCTACTATACTTCCTCGATTCATCGCCAGTTGGCCCAATTGAAGGAAGGTAATATTGACTTCGGAGTTTGTGCTGACATGCGACTCATTGCTCTACAGTACTAGCATCAAGTACATCAGTACGTAGCATCAACAGATTAGTGTTAATCACGAACGTGGTTTTGCAGTCAGTGCAATGTTTACAAATGAGGAGTTGGCAGATGCCCATTTGATGTATGGACTAGCACGGGGCAATAGCCGTGGCGCGGTACGTTTGTATCGAGACAGATTTCCAGAACGAAGGTGTCCCGACAGGAAGACGTTCGAAGCAATTGATCGGCGTCTTAGGGAGCACGGAACATTCCAGCCTATGACTCGCGACTGGGGAAGACCTAGAACGACGAGGACACCTGCAATGGACGAGGCAATTCTTCGTGCAGTTGACTATAACCCTAATGTCAGCGTCAGATAAGCTGCTGATGTACAAGGTAACGTTGACCACGTCACTGTATGGAGAGTGCTACGGGAGAACCAGTTGTTTCCGTACCATGTACAGCGTGTGCAGGCACTATCAGCAGCTGATTGGCCTCCACGGGTACACTTCTGCGAATCGTTCATCCAACAATGTGTCAATCCTCATTTCAGTGCAAATGTTCTGTTTACGGATGAGGCTTCATTCCAACGTGATCAAATAGTAAATTTTCACAGTCAACATGTGTGGGCTGACGAGAATCCGCACGCAGTTGTGCAATCACGTCATCAACACAGATTTTCTGTGAACGTTTGGGCAGGAATTGTTGGTGATGTCTTGATTGGGCCCCATGTTCTTCCACCTACGCTCAATGTAGCAAGTTATCATGATTTAATACGGGATACTCTACCTGTGCTGCTAGAACATGTGCCTTTACAAGTACGACACAATATGTGGCTCATGCACGATGGAGCTCCTGCATATTTCAGTCGAAGTGTTCGTACGCATCTCAACAACAGATTCGGTGACCGATGGATTGGTAGAGGCGGACCAATTCCATGGCCTCCACGCTCTGCTGACCTCAACCCTCTTGACTTTCATTTATGGGGGCATTTGAAAGCTCTTGTCTTCGCAACCCCGGTGCGAAATGTAGAGACTCTTCGTGCTCGTATTGTGGACGGCTGTGATACAATACGCCATTCTCCAGGCCTGCATCAGCGCATCAGGAAATCCATGCGACGGAGGGTGGATGCACGTATTATCGCTAACGGTGGACATTTTGAACATTTCCTGTAACAAAGTGTTTGAAGTCACGGTGTTTTTCCATTCCATGATTAATGTGATTTGAAGAGAATTAATAAAATGAGCTCTAACATGGAAAGTAAGCGTTTCGGGACACATGTCCACATAATATATTTTCTCTCCTTGTATGTGAGTAATGTTTCCTGAAGGTTTGGCCGTACCTTTTTGTAGCACCCTGTATAAGTATGTTTAATGTTGCGGCGATGTTCGGAACAACATTTAACAAAAATCTCTCTTCATCGAAAGCATGTGTAAGTGCTTTGTTAATACAACGAGGAACACGAAGAAGGCTTCTACGATTTTTCGAACCTTATATTATATTGCCACCTTGGGCGGGGACAGAAACAGTATTTTACAATATGTCCGACTTGATGTTTCAGTTAGCGATTTCATTTTTAATATTTGTTTAAAACTTTTTAACGTGTAGGAATTTATCGTAAGCAAAACAGATTTCACCAGAGACCAGTGCATGTTTATGTGATGTGCTGTAAGCAACAAATAATGCATCTCATTGCGTGAATTATCCGACATATCAGTTGTTGCATGATATGTTTCATATTGCCTCAAACTGTTGTTTGACACATCTGCTTACGGTAGGGGGATTTAGCATGACATCTGTAACGCAGACCTTTCCACAATGTACCCTAGACCGTCTTGGTATAGTTCCTTGAAATCTTCACCAGAAACAGCATTAAAACGTCTCATCTCTTTCGCACACATTGCAACACATTTTGCTGTTGCAGTGTTTTTTATTGCTGCATTTGTCCCTGAAGGAGCTGTGTCAGTGAGAAATTTCGTACACCTTTATTTCTTTAAATGACTCGTTCCCCCTGGAAACACAACGTTTTAGAGCAGTCTATGCACTATACATATTCAGTGGACTGGCGTTTTTTTTTTCTAAAACCAACAGAATTTCTTACGTAGTTCACTTTCTAGACCTTCTCGTTACTTTAATGTCTGCGCATTGGTTACAGTCTCACACCATTGTCTTTCTCAAGTTACATCGTTACGGATGAGAAGCCTGTTCTGGCAGTAACTTTGCAAGGATAGAGACACGTTTATGGTGTTTGGAATCAGACATTACCTACGATTCAGTCACAGCTTCTACGCCTGGCCACATTGCTGATGAGATCAACCTACCCAGTTAGGCTGTGCTGCTCGCCCCATTTCGGATTTTGTGCTCGCTTACCCGGTCATGCAGGACTCTATTAGATATCTGGTGCCACATAAACCCGGAAACCTACCCAGGAATTGTCGAATCCGTGACACGAAGAATCTCCGTTGATGTGTTTCAAGCTCGACCAACATGCTATTAAGGCTGGGTGATTCATTTCGCGGTGACTGCACCGAAAGATCGGATTCCACATTTCTCTCTTTTCCGATTGATTTCTCACATAACCTGCTACGATGCACAACTGTAATCTACCAAAGATACAAAGATTTAACCAGTTACCCCAGGGATTTCTGTGACTTTGTGATGATCATGGCTTGAGATCGCATCAAATATGTCTCCAATTATCTCGCCAAAATGTGTAAAGCACACACAAGATATGATGTTAGTCTCGCGCAACCAAACCAAGAGTGTCACGTGTGAATCAGAGAAGCAGTCAGTACATTTATAATTGAAAATGTTGGCTAGCTCCCATACTGTAAAGAAAGTAAGCTTGGGCATTGTCTTCTGCGTTGTAGACTCAACAGGTTGCTTGCCCGGTAAGAGTAGAACGACCCTGACTTCCTGGAAGAGAGCCGAAGAAAAGGAAAGGGAGGGAACGTGTTTGAGCTGCAGTTCACCCGATTTATGGGGATTCTTTCGCGACTGCGGTGTGGGGCCGCGTGCAAAGTTTCGCGTGGGTCGGAAACTTGCCGCCAGACGGAAGGCTGAGGGGCGGTGAGGGGTAGGTGGGGAGGAGGGAGGGGGAGGAGGGGAGGGACGCAGGCCGCGTTAAATGCAATGAGGAACCTATCATCTCTCCATTACTATACACCTTCTACACCACAGACATACCGACTACCACAAGGACCAACGAACAAGTACAACTTTATGCTGACGACACGGCATACTGGACTTCCGGACCGAACATGACTACCATAAACCAACAAACTTTGACCTACCTAACACGACTGCAAGACTGGATGTGCAAATGGCGTATCAAACCAAACCCTGACAAGACGCAACTCATACTATACACAGACATATACACAGTAAGACGAACCAAAACCCTGACGACATCACACTCACGCTGTGGGGAACCAGACTGAACATATCCGACAAAGCCAAATATCTGGGGGTGACCCTAGATAAATATCTGAACCTAAAAGAACACGTTAAGCAAACCCTCAACAAAGCCCGAAAAAGACAAAACCTCATTAGACTGGTACAAGGCAAATTCAACGGCTGCTGTGACAGAACAGCAATTAACACGTACAAAACATTCGTTAGACCCCTCTTCGAATACGCAGCCGCGCCACTAGCAGGAATGAATCGGACACAGACAGAACGACTATACCAGACTGAAAGACGTATACTACGTAGCATACTAAGAGTCCCGTGCACCACCCCACGAACTGAGGTCTACGAGGAAGCTAGGGTCACACCACTGCAAACCAGACTCGCACTACTTAGAGCGCGGTATGGGAGACGCACTCTAACCAGACGGCACGACATGACACTCATATTCACAGCCATACCACGCCACAGGAATAAGCCTAAATACAAATATACCTACCCACCACGCACCATCACATACAACACATTACTAACACACCCACAAACCATTGAGAACCATGAACAAGCAGGCCAAATTAGCATACTAGCGAACGATGTACCCACGCCTCCCCACTTACTGGCATTGGACCCTGACCCAATATAAATATAAGTACCGTAGCAGACACAGGATACTCCCACCCCTACTCTGATTAAAGCCACTCTTTCGTCTTCTCACATCATTTATAAATTTACAAATTTAATTTACTTAATGCTTAGACCCTTCCCTGCTTGACACAACAAGCTAAAACAGCACAAAACTATCCATATAAAGGCTTGTTTTCATTTCATCATATTATATTGAGTTAATATCTATTTAATTTTCTATCCCCTTATGTATCATTTATGTTAAACAACTCCAAACTCACAATTTTATCTTCATCTATTAATTTATGTTATGTTTTATGTGAACCAGCACCAAACAATCCTATGGTGTTATATTTTATGTTATTTCACGAATTTGTTCGGCATTTTGCTCCCTTACTGAAACACACACACAAAAAAAAAAAGAATGTGACATAGACTTAAGTTTAGCTGTAAGATTAGTTGTAAGATGGTCTAATAAAGGTTCAAAGGAAAAATATAAAAACTGTGAAACTAAGGCCCCATAGAGCAGTCGCTCTCAGAAGGCCCGCCTGTTCCCCTCAGGAACAGGAGTGAAAATGATAAAAAAATAAAAATAAAAAAATAAAAAAAATAATACGAGGAAGGCACCGCCCTTCGGTCTCTGTCCATTCCACCATTACGTCGGTCGGGTACTTTGGACGAGAAACGTGATATGGAGGCATTCTGAAGCTGTCAGCGATGTACTGGACGCAGAAATCTCATATGTCCTTATTGCTACAAGTGCTACACAGTCAATGTTGAATGGTAAAAAAATTCAAATTAATAATGATTATCAACCATAATTAGACAGGGTGAGTACGAACGCCTCCGATAACAGTTTGGAGTTTGTCCAGTGATATTTTCTGAACCTCGAGGTATTATTACACACTAGTTGAGAAAATCTGTGTTCCCTCGATATTTATTTATACTGTGCCCGAGACTGGAATTCATTTTTTGTTGTTGTAGAGCTTCTTTGTATACATCGTTTGAAGTATTACGATTAGGAACATAAACGAAGAGCTTGTTTGCTCCACTAAAGCGGGAGAGAGCCGCGTGGAGCTGGTCATGCGAAAGCAACTGATGTCCATGCCTACAACACGCAGCATCTGGCCTTGTGCTTTGTTTATGCTCATGGAAGGCCCAACGGTACCAACCGACCGCCGTGCAATCCTCTTCCGATAGGCGTCACTGGATGCAGATACGGAGGGGCATAGGGTCGGCACACTGCTCTCCCGACTGTTGTCAGTTATCGTGACCGGAGCCGCTACCTTTCAGTCAAGTAGCTCCTCAATTCGCCTCGCAAGATCTGTGTCGAACCCGCTTGCCAGCAGCACTCGGCAATTCCGGACGGTCACCCGTCGAAGTACAAGCCACGCCCGAAAGCACTTATCGTCGTGACCTGACGGGAAGTGATGTTACCGCTGCGGCAAGGCCGTTGTCATGGTGTCACATAAGCTCACCAGGAATTGTACACTTTTAAAGAGTAATGGTAAACTGTTAGAAAAAAGTGGGATTTGGTGTATAAAACAAAGCTCGCCTGCGCCACTTCACATCAGAATTTCCGCTCCTGCGATGTCACGTTGGGAAGAAACAGCCATAAGACTCTGTGACCGAAAGATTCCGGGAAGCGAGACAATACATGACGATCAGAGTTACACCACGCCTTGGTCGTCGGAGGTAGTTTCCAAAGAGCGAGATAATGCCTGATGTTCTGCAACAGCAGTAAGTCTTGTCTCCTGATTTTCATTGGATTCTTGAGCCCGTAATAGTCCTCAATCTTTTAGCAATTTTGGTGTATTCAAAAAGACTCAACCATTTTCAAGGCCATTTCACTTGTAAACAAAATGAAATCAAAATATATTGAGGAAGCATCGGAATCACAAAGCAGCCTTAATAAATTGGTTTTACGTAGCAAAGAATGTAAGCAAAAGCAATCTAAAGAAGGAAAGCAATGTCAGTAAGTTTTCAATAGACAAGGCGAAATTATTAAATCTATACATCCTGGCGAGTAAAGTCGCTGTTAATTTGCATTCGTAACGATTAGGCTCAGTGCTTAATTCTGTCAGAGATGAAACCTTCCTAAGATACGCGTACAACTGTCATTGAGTTAAAAAAGTGACGGTGCCCTCTGTTGGTTCTTAGGTGTACTAAGAAACTAACAACGTGATCTATAGCTTCTCTGGTATGATAAAACATCCAAACTGTTAAGCTCAGCAGACGATTTTAGATACATTTAAGTTATGACACCTTTTTTCCTGTGTTCCGAAAAATAGGAAATTTGAGGTAAGGTTTTACGGGACCAAACTGCTGAGGTCGTCAGTCCCTAATCTTACACACTACTTAATCTAACTTAAACTAACTTACGCTAAGGACAACACAGACACCCATGCCCGAGGGAGGACTCAAACCTGCGACGGGGAGAGCCGCGTGGACCGTGAAAAGGCGCCTCAGACTTCGGTGCCCCAAGGTAAGCTCGCGTCATCTGTGGAACCCTCATGAAAATTCATCTAGCAGTTTTGGAGATCATCATGTTCAGACAAAGAGGCACGATGGTTTTAGATAACAGTCTACTTTAGACCGCGATATTTTCTTTTTTCCGTGATCGCATTTTTATGAAATGAAGTTTACACGTTGTCTTAAGCTATGTTCAAGGCGCCTGTGAAAACCACAAGAAAAATCTTCTAGTAGTTTTAGATAGTGACGTGTTCAAACACACAGACAATAACATTTTGGATAAAACTTTAAAAAACGATAACTTTTTCTTTGATCCGATTTTGATTAAATAAAGCCTACACGTTGCCCCAAATAATGTTTAAGTTACTTGCAGAATTTATATGAAATTAATCTAGTACTTTTGAAGATTATAGTGTTAAAACAAGCAAACATGATGGTTTCGGAGTTTTATTATTAATACAGATACAGGTGTTACGTGGGAAGAAATAATACTTTCTGTTTGAATGATAATGTAACGTTCAGAAACTTTGATGTTGAGTTCCAGTATATGAGGCTGGCTTTTATTTATAGGACGAACAGATATTTTTGTTACAGTTTGAATAAATACAGTATCCATTACTCATTTATGATGTGGCTGAACTTAATACTCGATTCTTACCTTTCAGCCTCAACAAAATTAAAATTAGTGAGCGACAATAAGTCATATTAAGCAGACTGCGGGGTGTTCAACTAGCTATACATTCATACGAGCTAACACGTTTGATAAATATTGAGCGTCTCATAACTTCAGGCTCAAAATTGTACAAACTCTAAAGTCGGCCTTATCAATTCTTTGAGACATAGCACTAATCGGTGGAAACGAGTACCTCGTTTTTATTCACATATATAGCCCGTACTCATTACAGTAACATCGTAATATCATCTAAAGTGACGACTGTCAGTCTAAGTAACCTATGAGATGACACAATCATTTGACCTCGATGGTCGTACACATTGATTATGATAAATTAGATGGTATTTCCATATGTATTCTCCATACTGTCTTCTTCGGTGTAAGCATTTCACAGCAGGTTGAACGGTACTTGCCAAGGAGTTTTCTCCTAAAAGATTCCACGCCCCCTCCTGCAAGGTGTGGATAATATCTTGTACATAACAGGAATAGTCTTTTATGGCCTTCCCAACCCAGTTTTTCTTAAGTTCCTATCAAAGGCGATGACTTCTTTTCCTGTTACAAGCGTAGGGTTGAGCCACCATGCACCTTGCGATGTCATCCATCAGGTTACTTTTACATGTCGTGAACGCTAGTAGTCGTATGACTTATGGTCATACAGTGAGAGGTCAATTATTCAAAAAAGTCTTAATCGCATTTATTATTATTATACCGCCAACCGGTTTCAACCCGACGTAGGGGTCATCTTCTGGACGTTTACACTGCGAAATTATAGATGACCGTCAGAAAGACTTCATTACACAACAGCTAAAATTACGTAAATATAAAGTATGTTACCCATTGGTCGACTGCTGGTGGTGTCACTCCCGTCTACATAATGGCAGGAAACTATGCGAGACTAACCCTTCGTATGGGCTTAAATAGCGTGCTGAGATCACGTGAACAGACGGCAACACCACCAGCGGCGATCAACAGTATTTAATAAAGTTTATTATATGTAATTACTAGTCATCTTGGTTTAACATAAATTTAAGTGACAGTAAATAAGACTAAACGGAACCATTCCATTTAAAAAGAGTTACAATTATAGTGTTAATTATAAAATAATAACAAATTTTCCATAGTCAACTCGTAAAATTCGTAAAAGTATATTACAGTAAGTGCCATAATATAAAGTAAAACAATTTGTGACACACAAAAACTGGTGTCGTCTTGTATTGTAATACACTCCTGGAAATGGAAAAAAGAACACATTGACACCGGTGTGTCAGACCCACCATACTTGCTCCGGACACTGCGAGAGGGCTGTACAAGCAATGATCACACGCACGGCACAGCGGACACACCAGGAACCGCGGTGTTGGCCGTCGAATGGCGCTAGCTGCGCAGCATTTGTGCACCGCCGCCGTCAGTGTCATCCAGTTTGCCGTGGCATACGGAGCTCCATCGCAGTCTTTAACACTGGTAGCATGCCGCGACAGCGTGGACGTGAACCGTATGTGCAGTTGACGGACTTTGAGCGAGGGCGTATAGTGGGCATGCGGGAGGCCGGGTGGACGTACCGCCGAATTGCTCAACACGTGGGGCGTGAGGTCTCCACAGTACATCGATGTTGTCGCCAGTGGTCGGCGGAAGGTGCACGTGCCCGTCGACCTGGGACCGGACCGCAGCGACGCACGGATGCACGCCAAGACCGTAGGATCCTACGCAGTGCCGTAGGGGACCGTACCGCCACTTCCCAGCAAATTAGGGACACTGTTGCTCCTGGGGTATCGGCGAGGACCATTCGCAACCGTCTCCATGAAGCTGGGCTACGGTCCCGCACACCGTTAGGCCGTCTTCCGCTCACGCCCCAACATCGTGCAGCCCGCCTCCAGTGGTGTCGCGACAGGCGTGAATGGAGAGACGAATGGAGACGTGTCGTCTTCAGCGATGAGAGTCGCTTCTGCCTTGGTGCCAATGATGGTCGTATGCGTGTTTGGCGCCGTGCAGGTGAGCGCCACAATCAGGACTGCATACGACCGAGGCACACAGGGCCAACACCCGGCATCATGGTGTGGGCAGCGATCTCCTACACTGGCCGTACACCACTGGTGATCGTCGAGGGGACACTGAATAGTGCACGGTACATCCAAACCGTCATCGAACCCATCGTTCTACCATTCCTAGACCGGCAAGGGAACTTGCTGTTCCAACAGGACAATGCACGTCCGCATGTATCCCGTGCCACCCAACGTGCTCTAGAAGGTGTACGTCAACTACCCTGGCCAGCAAGATCTCCGGATCTGTCCCCCATTGAGCATGTTTGGGACTGGATGAAGCGTCGTCTCACGCGGTCTGCACGTCCAGCACGAACGCTGGTCCAACTGAGGCGCCAGGTGGAAATGGCATGGCAAGCCGTTCCACAGGACTACATCCAGCATCTCTACGATCGTCTCCATGGGAGAATAGCAGCCTGCATTGCTGCGAAAGGTGGATATACACTGTACTAGTGCCGACATTGTGCATGCTCTGTTGCCTGTGTCTATGTGCCTGTGGTTCTGTCAGTGTGATCATGTGATGTATCTGACCCCAGGAATGTGTCAATAAAGTTTCCCCTTCCTGGGACAATGAATTCACGGTGTTCTTATTTCAATTTCCAGGAGTGTATATCTATTTGTACATTTACGTAGAAAACATTTGAGTCGATTTACTAAAGCGGCTTATACGGAAGGACTACAAGGCCTTCTACTCCTTGTGGTGAGGACACCGTTGCCATGGATTATAAAGCGTGTCGTGTCACCGCCAGACACCACACTTGCTAGGTGGTAGCCTTCAAATCAGCCGCGATCCGTTAGTATACGTCGGACACGCGTGTCGCCATTATCAGTGATTGCAGACCGAGCGCCGCCACACGGCAGCTCCAGAGAGACTTCCTAGCACTCGCCCCAGTTGTACAGCCGACTTTGCTAGCGATGGTTCACTGCCTACTTACGATCTCATTTGCCGAGACAATAGTTTAGCATAGCCTTCAGCTACGTCATTTGCTACGACCTAGCAAGGTGCCATTATCAGTTACTATTGATATTGTGAATCATGTACGTCAAGATCGACGTTCATCATTAATGGATTAAAGTTAAGTATTCCACCAGCTACGTCAGTTTTTCTAAATTCTAATTTCCTTGTCATGTTCCAGACCTCACGCCAGCCTGCGTGAGCTAAAACGTGTGCATTTCGGCCTCCTTTAGTAAAACGGTGTTGGCTGTCTTGCCAACCACAACAAAGCGTATATAGGGCGCCCTCTAGTCTGTGTAGCGAGGACGCCTTCGTCATGGTAGCAGCTGGTGTGTTCGTATGGTATTATCTTTGCTCTGGCCACGGCGTGCGTTGCCGTGGTAGCGGTATGTCATGGCTCTTCATCCACAGAGAAGTTGTCACTTACTTGAGGTTATGGAAATATCGACAATCAAGGATAACCGAAAAAATCTAAAGATAGGATAAAAGTTAACGACACGTTTGTAGTACCCATTAAACGAATTCAAGTATGAAAATAATGAAAGGAAAAGTAGCACCATTGTGTTCAAATAATATTTTCGAATAGCTCGAAAATATTTTTATCGTGACTCTCTATTTATTCATTCAGCATCGCTGCCGGATTGCGTTTATTATGTATAAAAATTTCCAGGCTCTTTAGAATATCCATCATAGTTCCTTTTTGGGTTAGATGCAGTATCTTCAGATTTTCCCGTATATTGATTTCTGCATGTTTTTCCATATCTAAATGCTGTCCAAAGAGTGATTTATTACGTGGTGTTCCAGTAGTATGTTCTGTAAATCTGGTATTAAAACTTCTTCCTGTTTGCCCGATGTACCGGTTGGCGGTATAATAATAATAATTGCGATGAAGACTGTTTTTGAATAAATGATTAATCATACTAATCGCTGCTTCATCTCCACAACCATGTTGTCCAAAACGATACTGAGAGGCCTGAAGCTAGTTTCTCATCTGACAGCTTTCCCTCTTTCAAATCAAGATGCCACAAGAACTATTGACGGCATGTACTCAATTCTACCACATATTTGGTTGGATGTTTACTATACTGGTACTGTTTGCAAGCAGCAAGCTGACACTACTCTGTGGGGCGCCTTTCTGAAGCCAAAGAAGAGTGGCACAAATCAGCACACTGCCATTTCCCATCTTCATAAAGAGTTCAGTCCCTCTGTAATTCCTGTTTTCTGTTTTATGTAGTCAGTCTTTCGGCTGCTTTCCCTGTGTTTTCCTCTCCCACATTAATCTTTTCATTTGAACCATAACCTGTTTCTCATTTTTAGTCTTTCCCTGCCTCTACTACTTGTCCTTTCTTCTACACCATCTGCACCAAGTTGTTATACTGAAACTGTCCCATACTCTGGTATTAGTTTTCATATGAGATTGTTCCTCACCTATTCTGTTTAACATATCGTCGTTTTCGTTTTATCTGTCAAATGATTTTTTTTAATATTCTTCAGTGGCACTATATTTCAAATGCTTCCTCATCGTCTGGCTTCGAAACGTCCACGTTTTACTTCAGTAAAATCCATTTTTCCAATTGTAGACGCCGAAGAATTTCTGACTGTGTTCCACATAGAAATATCCAAATAAATGAGCTAATTTAATAAATACTGTTTCAAATGTTCTAATTAACCTGGCCTGTGGAATCTTCCTTCCTATAATGCAGATTTCTTCCACTACTATGTCGAACTCAACATCGATTTTAAACAGGTTGTTATTCTTTCTTCTATTGATTATAACCATGGTCTTTGCTTTAATCCTCCTTCATCAGAACAGTAACTGTAGTAGAGCTTGACATAGTCAGTCACTGAGAAAGCGGTCATTACGTAATTTAACTGCTTTGCAGTGCAGCTCTACATGTCAAGGGAAGGAAACATTTTGTCGACCCTGACAGATAGGCTGCCCTGCATGACAAGCGTGTTATAGGCATACTATCAACCAACTTTATTGCTGGGGCTACAAGTGCCAATGGGCGTGGCTGATTGAAATGGATAAAGGAGGGGAAAGAGAAAGAGCGAAGGAGGAGAAATGGACAGAGAGAGGAGAGGAAGGGGAGATAAATGAGGCAGGACGAAGGTTTAGAGAAGTAGTGGCCACATGAAAAAGGAAGAGTGTGAAGTGGAGATGAAAACAGACAGGGGTAGGGTGATATGATTAGAGTAGGGAGGACGAAGACATGGAAACATGGGAGGATGAAGTGAATGGACATAGAGGGGGAGATATTATGAAGGGTACATGAAGTGTGCTCAATATACATATCAAACACTTACACAGGTGAAAGTGTGTGCAAAAGGGTAGTTTTGAAGTAGTTATCCCACTTTAAGTTCCCAATAACCTAACTGTAGGCCCAAGTAATGGTACAAAGAACACTTTCAAAACTTCACAGAAACTTCTGTGGCCTGTTCTGCGTTCTCCTTACATTTTGGGTAAAAGCCTTATCAAGCCGACACTGCACTCGACAACTTGTACGATTTCGACAAAACCACGTCATTCGCTTCCAGTGAGTATCTAACGGAATATTGTACCTCCTGTGTGCTGTTATGCCACATCTCCACATCTACCGATCTTATTGCACTGATTCCATATGTCAGACTGTCACACTGACACACACACACACACACACACACACACACACACACACACACCACTTCACTGTCATTAGCTAAACCAGCAAAGGAGGGTCACATGTCTATCTGGTACCGTTCAGCTCCATCTGCAGCAGTTCGAAGAAACCAGTGCGTGTAGCAAACATCGTAACATTCATAATATCGATACTTAACGTAATGAAACGTCACAGAACCACCTAATGAAGGTTTCTGATGTGTATTAAATAAATATTTTAATAGCATCACGTAAATGTTAATGTATATGACTGTTGTATTCAAAGGGAATGTTAAATATCAAAGTGAGTTTTCAAATACATAATTAGGAATTGTCAGGGATCCACAATGGGTTTCACTTTTCCTGCTTTTTTGGATGACGGGTGGTGGACACTATGAAAAGTATCACACACATTATGGCCATGGGTGTTGAAATGGACATGAAGTCCATGTATTTAGATGTGAATTTGTTAAGTGCCTAAAAGTGGTCCAGTCATATACGTTGTTGTGTGGCTGTTAACGATGCATAGAGAAGTTGTCACTGAAATTAGTGGTCGCAGACTATAAGATTTTACGATCATAAGGTATGTTGGAGGATTTGAGCCTTTTCTGCATTGCGAACAATGGCTTCTGTAGGCATCATGGTGAGCTTCTGTCAGAGAGGTAAAAAACTGGGATACATTTATTTGTCACCACAGTTTTCGATGACACAGCAACCTCAAGGCAAGAACTTGGTCATAAGTAAGTTTCTCAGAAGCTTGCAAGAAAATTACAATCAGCTGTTACCATGTTTTTTATGTTGTTGGAAGTTTATAGTGTCTTATAGTCTTAATAGATTCTTATGTTCTTTTACCTGAAGAGATTTGTTTATTCTGTTTTCCTGGTCGTTATATATTTTATGTTTTGTGTCGAAGATACAGATTCAAATTTCGTGTCTGGTCATTATGACATTGTTTCACAGCCAGAAGGATATACAATGTATTCATTAGCCGAAGAAGCTATTAATATAACACTGTCAATAGTTATGGTTGCCTTATGCGTATAAATGTTAAATTCATTTGAATTTCATTTAAAGGTGCTTATAATTATTTTCAAAAATTATTCCTTTCTAAGTTTTGAATATGTTGCCCACAGTGGTATGTAATAACTATGCAACTTGCATATATCTTGTTTCGACGTAAACTCAGTAAGTAAAGCATACTGATATCAGGATTTCAAAAACAAATTTCATAGGTGTCAAACAAACTTCTACTCCTTCAGAGCTGAAGATCTATTACATTAAGTTAATATTTATTTCACAGGGATTGTCGTGCAATGAGAATATCAAACTGATATACCAGGTATCAAACTGTCTTCTACCAATAATACTATTGTTTGATGGATTGAAACAAGTTGTCTAAGGTATAACTAACTTAGAGAGTGTAGTGAAATACTTGCGTGTAAAACAGATTATGATGAACTACACACCCACTATACACGCTGGAATTAAATAGCTGATTGCCTCGAAAATAATAATTTCAGATTGCGTAATATGTACTCATAGTTAATTGAAACTGTGATTATCAACGTGCTGGTGCAGTGTAAAATAAATTTATATCTTTATTTTTTATTTATTTTTCAACATTACAGAGTGACCCACCAAACTGATATATATGGTTGGCCGTCTGTTATAAAAAAACTAGTAATATAGCTGCAGAGATGATCTCTTCTTCTTTCTGTACAGCCTCTCTCTCTACTGTTGTTTATCTCTCTTTATTTCCATAACTGCTCGTTAATTACAAAAAAACATAGTTGACATAAAAGAAATTTGAAAAAAGATAACAAAATTTTACCTTATTATTAAGGAGAAAATAATAGATAGCAAAGATTTAGAGACAGAAAAAGAAGTCCCTTTACCGGACTATTTCAGCAAGAAGGCTCTGGTAATACACTCCTGGAAATGGAAAAAAGAACACATTGACACCGGTGTGTCAGACCCACCATACTTGCTCCGGACACTGCGAGAGGGCTGTACAAGCAATGATCACACGCACGGCACAGCGGACACACCAGGAACCGCGGTGTTGGCTGTCGAATGGCGCTAGCTGCGCAGCATTTGTGCACCACCGCCGTCAGTGTCAGCCAGTTTGCCGTGGCATACGGAGCTCCATCGCAGTCTTTAACACTGGTAGCATGCCGCGACAGCGTGGACGTGAACCGTATGTGCAGTTGACGGACTTTGTGCGAGGGCGTATAGTGGGCATGCGGGAGGCCGGGTGGACGTACCGCCGAATTGCTCAACACGTGGGGCGTGAGGTCTCCACAGTACATCGATGTTGTCGCCAGTGGTCGGCGGAAGGTGCACGTGCCCGTCGACCTGGGACCGGACCGCAGCGACGCACGGATGCACGCCAAGACCGTAGGATCCTACGCAGTGCCGTAGGGGACCGCACCGCCACTTCCCAGCAAATTAGGGACACTGTTGCTCTTGGGGTATCGGCGAGGACCATTCGCAACCGTCTCCATGAAGCTGGGCTACGGTCCCGCACACCGTTAGGCCGTCTTCCGCTCACGCCCCAACATCGTGCAGCCCGCCTCCAGTGGTGTCGCGACAGGCGTGAATGGAGAGACGAATGGAGACGTGTCGTCTTCAGCGATGAGAGTCGCTTCTGCCTTGGTGCCAATGATGGTCGTATGCGTGTTTGGCGCCGTGCAGGTGAGCGCCACAATCAGGACTGCATACGACCGAGGCACACAGGGCCAACACCCGGCATCATGGTGTGGGCAGCGATCTCCTACACTGGCCGTACACCACTGGTGATCGTCGAGGGGACACTGAATAGTGCACGGTACATCCAAACCGTCATCGAACCCATCGTTCTACCATTCCTAGACCGGCAAGGGAACTTGCTGTTCCAACAGGACAATGCACGTCCGCATGTATCCCGTGCCACCCAACGTGCTCTAGAAGGTGTAAGTCAACTACCCTGGCCAGCAAGATCTCCGAATCTGTCCTCCATTGAGCATGTTTGGGACTGGATGAAGCGTCGTCTCACGCGGTCTGCACGTCCAGCACGAACGCTGGTCCAACTGAGGCGCCAGGTGGAAATGGCATGGCAAGCCGTTCCACAGGACTACATCCAGCATCTCTACGATCGTCTCCATGGGAGAATAGCAGCCTGCATTGCTGCGAAAGGTGGATATACACTGTACTAGTGCCGACATTGTGCATGCTCTGTTGCCTGTGTCTATGTGCCTGTGGTTCTGTCAGTGTGATCATGTGATGTATCTGACCCCAGGAATGTGTCAATAAAGTTTCCCCTTCCTGGGACAATGAATTCACGGTGTTCTTATTTCAATTTGCAGGAGTGTACCTTGAGCCTGAATTATGATTATTATATTCTATTGTTCGACGGTTACTACTATGTATACAGGTTATAAGCGCAGATATTTTTATTGATTATTGATGGCAGTGTACTGAATAACATTACGCCCGTATTTACTCTATTTGCTGGCTAATAATTACAGCTAGCTTTAGTACTACGTTTATAGGTTGGTTAGTACCTCCAAGAACACGAGGCACAAGGAAGCCATTAATGTTTATTTCCCTCTTGGTAGAAGGTCAGGTATTGGTGTGGACGCATGGAAGCAATACTTGAAGTCTGTAATGACAGGCATAAACCACTTCGTGGTATAGTTACGACAATGCAGAAAACATCAGGCAGAAAATTACGTCACATGTTTGCGGGTAGAGTGTTAAGACACAGAGAAAAAGCAACTAACACACTGAAGTGGGTACAAATGAAGGCACCAATGATCACAATATCTGCAACTATACCTCCAACATCCTGTATGTGTGCCATGACGTTAGCTCTACGTGGTCTGCGCATGAAGTATGGTAGTACTATTTGTTACTGCAATTACTTCCTCCATTTGCCTCTTAATGGAGATCTCGAGCGTCATTCCTCGAAGGGCACTTATCTACGTTGTACGTTAGTGTCTGTGTAATTAAGTTAGTGCAAAATAAATGTCTGTACCCAGTTGAGTGAAACAGACCAGGTACAGTTTTGTAAATGGCTTGTGGAGAGCGCACAACTTTACGTTACGCTGCTTTGGAAAGGTCACGCATCCAAGCCACGCGAACGGGAGCCAAACCGGCTGTTATAACGGGCAGCACGCTAGAACTGTGCACCGAGTTTGCTAAAGGCTGGGTAGACGAGACAGTTGAGCACGTTATTAAATCAAAGGATGCGAAATACACTAAGTTACTCGTACCGTTACGTAAAGCAGAACAGACACTGTTACGAAAACGGTAGGTTCGATTACAGGCGATTTGGTGGCACAAAAAAGTGGCAAACTGATGACACGTGAGATCGGGAGGTTCGTTTATATGCTCTTGCAAGGAGCGTAACTAATAATTTGTCTGGTACGATGATTTTTAAAGAAGAATTTGATTAAAATGTTAATACACTTGGGAATCTTTCATACTAATAATAAATGTGGAAATTTTTCGTGTCTGTCTGTTTGTACGCGCTTTTCCAAAAGTACTTGACGAACTTTCTTGAAGTATCGTAGGTAACTTGAGCATAGTTTGGGGCGCAGTATAGGCTGTAGTTCATCAAAATCGGACCACGAAGAAATAAAAAGAAAGTGATTTGAAGTTTTACCAAAACCGCTTTGTCTGTCTGAACGCACTAATTTCCATAACTACTAGTATCGAATTTTCATGTGGTTTCCGCGGGAACCGTGCAGACATTATGTCTCAGAGTTGGGTCACGGAAAAAATGGGATCGTAAATGAAAATTTTATCTATACTAATGTTATAAATGCGGAAGTAGTTCTGTGTTACGTTTTCGCAACTAACCTACTGAACCACTTTGGATGACATTTGATATGGAGATAGCTTGAACCTTGAGGAAGAACATTCTACTTTATAAATTCTGTACTTCAAGTTACTTATTGATTTGAAGAATATTACACGTATTAGGAAAAATATTTGCTCTTTGAAACAGCTATTTAATCTAGGACTCCTTATCTTTATCAGATTTGTGAAAATGCCTTTATTGCATCTTACAGGGTGACAATTATTGAAGTACATGAATCAAAATCCTCATAACCTCTGAACGGTGTGCGTTAGGACATTGACACTGCGAGGTTGCCCGCGGAGCATGATGGGAATTTTATGTTTTGGTTTAGTGACAAAGCCCACTTCCGTTAGGATGGGTTCGTTAATAGGCAAAATTGGCGCATTTGGGGGACTGAGAATCCGTATTTCGCGATCTAGAAGTCTATTCACCATCAAAGTGTGACTGTGTGATGTGCAATGTCCAGTCACGGAATAATCGGCACAATATTCTTTGATAGCACTGTGACTGCCGAACGATACGTGAAGGTTTTGGAAGATGATTTCAACCCCATTATCCAAAGTGACCCTGGTTCCCGCAAGACAGAGCTCGACCCAATCGGAGCAGGAGAGTGTTTAATCTCCAGGAGAGGAGCACTTTTGGGACTTCATTCTGGCTCTGGGGTACCCAGAGGCCATTGGGATGGTTTTCGATTGGTCGCCACATTCTCCAGATCTGAACACATGCTACTCCTTTTTGCGGGACTGTATTAAAGACGAGGAGTACAGCAATAATCCTAAAACTACTGGTGAGCTGAAGAGAGCCGTTCAGGAGATCATGGATAGCATCAGTGATCCGACACTTCTGCAGGTCATGCAGAATTTTGCTATTCGTCTGCGCCAAATCATCGCAAATGATGGCAGACATATCGAACATCTCATAACCTAAATCTGAAATCTGTAGTGACGTTTACATGTTTAACAAAGTATGTGCGATCCGTAGTTTGTAATTAAATTACGTTTTTATTTTCATATAGTTTAACAACTGTCACCGTGCATGTGCTCTGTGATACCATTCAAAGTATTGAATACAATATTTGTACAATGTTCAGTGTGGGTAATCCATACTTCCACACTATTTCTACGAGGAGCGTTTGAAAAGTTCCTGCAAAAATAAAAACTATTTACGTGTTTGGGGTAAACCTTTTTTTTATTTTTCCTCATAGTTTCCTCTTAGACTTATACACTTCGTCCAACGCTGTTCTAATTTGTTGATCCCTTCCGAATAATAGGAATCGTCAAAGTCTGCAAAAGGCTACTAGTCGCTGCAATCACCTCCTCGTTTGAATAAAATTTTTGTCCTTCCAGCCGTTTCCTCAAATTGGGGAACAAATACTAGTCCGAGTTACCCAAGTCTGGAGAATAGGGGGGATGTGAAACGAGTTGTAATCCTATTTCCATTAATACTGCGACCACAACTGCTGAGGTGTGTGCTGATGCATTGTCGTGATGGAAAAGGAGTTTTTTGCGGCCCAATTGCCGGTGTTTTTCTTGCACCTCGGTTTTCAATCGGTCCAATAACGATGGATAATATGCACCTGTAATAGTTTTACCCTTTTCCAGATAGTCTATGAGGATTAGCCCTTGCGAATCCGAAAAGACAGTCGCCATAATCTTTCCGGCCGAGGTACTGGTCTCCGCCTTTTTTGGTGCAGATTCTCCCTTGGTAACCCATTGTTTAGATAGTTGTTTGGTCTCAGGAGTAAAGTAATGTATCCATGTTTCATACATAGTGACGAAACGATGCTTTAAGTCCTGCATATTCTTCCTGAACAGCTTCAAACCATCGTTGCAACACTTCACACGATTTCGTTTTAGGTCAAGCGTGAGCAATCGCGAAACCCATTTGCGGATAGCTTTCTCATGTCCAAATGTTTATGCAAAATATTATATACTCGTTCATTCGAGATGCTCAGCACTAGCAATATCACGAACCTTAACTCTTCTGTCATCCATCACCATATCATGGAATTTATCTATGATTTCTGGAGTCGTAACCTCCACAGGGCGTCCAGAACGTTCAGCATCACTTGTGCCCATATGGTCACCCTATAAATTTTGAAACCACTTATAAACTGTTCTAATCGAAGGTGCAGAGTAACCGTAATGTTTATCAAGCTTCTCTTTAGTCCCCTGATGCATTTTGCCTTTCATAAAGTAATGTTTAATCGCCACACGAAATTCTTCTTCGTCCATTTTCTGACAATCACTCCACTTCCTTGATTCACACGAATGCCAGACACAAAGAAATAGACCAATATGGCTGAAAATTGGTGTACGTTCTTTCCGAAGATGCTCTTAACTTAACATGACCTAGATACGAGCCGAACTTTGCTCGTACTTTTCAAACGCCCTTCGTACTTCAATAGCACGATGGATAGATGCCCATTGCTGCCTATGCCCCTCTGTACACACTGCTCTGCAGCGATACGTCGCATGATGACGCTTCGTACGTTGGAACAACTTGGGAGGGGAGAGAGCGGGGCGCACATCACGAGATATGCTTACCCGAACAGGCAGACTAGTGACGACAACTGATGGTATTGCATGTACAGTAGTTTATTTGAAACTTCTTGACAGATTAAAACTGTGTGCCGGACCGAGAGTCGAACTCGGGACCTTTGCCTTTCGCGGGCAAGTGCTCTACCAACTGAGCTACCGAAGCACGACTCACGCCCGGTCCTCACAGCTTTACTTCTGCCAGTACCTCGTCTCCTACCTTCCAAACTTTACAGAAGCTCTTCTGCGAAACTTGCAGAAACAGCAATCCTGAAAGAAAGGATATTGCGAAGACATGGCTTGGCCACAGCCTGGGGGATGTTTCAAGAATGAGATTTTCACTCTGCAGCGGAGTGTGCGCTGATACAAAACTTCCTGGCAGATTAAAACTGTGTGCCGGACCGATACTCGAACTCTGGACCTTTCCCTTTCGCGGGCAAACTGAGCTACCCAAGCACGACTCACACCCCGTCCACACAGCTGTAAACCTCCCAGGCTGTGGCCAAGCCATGTCTCTGCAACATCCTTTCTTTCAGGAGTGCTATTTCTGCAAGTTTCGCAGGAGAGCTTCTGTAAGGTTTGGAAGGTAGGAGACGAGGTACTGGCAGAAGTAAAGCTGGCCGGACGGGGCGGAAGTCGTGCTTCGATAGCTCAGTTGGTAGAGCACTTGCCCGCGAAAGGCAAAAGTCCCGAGTTCGAGTCTCGGTCCGGCACACAGTTATAATCTTCCAGGAAGTGTCATATCAGCGCACACTCCGCTGCAGAGTGAAAATCTCATTCTGGAAAGTAGGTTACTTATTCATCGTCTCTCACAATAACAAAACAATTCATATGCGAGCGCAGCATCGGGTAGTATATAGTAACTAATAAGAGTAACAACGTTTGCGTTGTGTCGAATGATTTCACGTTGTTTCCTGCCCTCTGATGATACGAAACCTCAGACAGCGTTCGATGTAGAACGCTAGGGGACAGGAGTCGATTGCTCCTCCTGTCGCGCCTCTTTTTTCCGGCGCGTCACGCCTTGAGGACGTCCCCTTCCGTCATTAATCTGGCGTCATTAATCTGCCGTCAAGACGCCGGCGACGGCGACGCCTTCCTAATTGTACCAGACGTGTCGGCGTCTCGTCCCAGGAGCGCCGCGGCTATCAACAGGTTGGCCCGTCGTGGACTCACGTCTGGAGTGACGCTCCTTGGGACGTACGCCTGCGTCGTGTCTCACACTGCATCCAGGTCAGACGCCGCAGAGCCAAATGCAGCTTTCCGATAAGCACGAGCAACGGCATTCATGCGCTTCTCACTGTACTTCGAAGTATAGGCGTCCGCAAATGGGCCAAGTGGGGGTAGGTTCCGTCTTTTCTCTTCTACATCTACATCTACATCGTTACTCTGCAATTCACACTTAAGTGCCTGGTAGAGGGTTCATCGAACCATTTTCATACTACGTCTCTACCATTCCACTCTCGAATTGCACGTGGGAAAAAACAACACCTAAATCTTTCTGAAGGTGGCATGGGTAAAATACAGGGAGCGAAAGGCTATTTACAATTTGTACAGAAAGCAGATGGCAGTTATAAGAGCCGAGGGGAATGAAAGGAAAGCAGTAGTTGGGAAGGGAGTGTAACAAGGTTGTAGCCTCTCCCCGATGTTATTCAATCTGTATATTGTGCAAGCAGTAAAGGAAACGAAAGAAAAGTTCGGAGTAGGTATTAAAATCCATGGAGAAGAAATAAAAACTTTGAGGTTTGCCGATGACATTGTAATTCTGTCAGAGACAGCAAAGGACTTGGAAGAGCAGTTGAACGGAATGGATAGTGTCCTGAATGGAGGATATAAGATGAACATCAACAAAAGCAAAACGAGGATAACAGAATGTAGTCGAATTTAGTCGGGTGATGCTGAGGGAATTAGATTAGGAAATGAGACACTTAAAGTAGTAAAGGATTTTTGCTATTTGGGGAGCAAAATAACTGATGATGGTCGAAGTAGGGAGGATATAAAATGTAGACTGGCAATGGCAAGGAAAGCGTTTCCGAAGAGAAACGTGTTAACATCGAGTATAGATTTAAGTGTCAGGAAGTCGTTTCTGAAAGTATTTGCATGGAGTTTAGCCATGTATGGAAGTGAAACATGGACGATAAATAGTTTAGACAAGAAGAGAATAGAAGCTTTCGAAATGTGGTGCTACAGAAGAATGCTGAAGATTAGATGGGTATGTGGGGCGGCTGGTGAGGAATAATGTTGTTATATAAAATGTTTGGTTTGTAGTGTAGAAGCAGATGCATTCCCGGCCGATGCACCATACGTGGGGCGGCGGTTAGAAAATTTACTGTTGTATAAAAGTTTGAATGTTGAAACACTTCCCGGTAGATGCACCATATGTGGGGCGGCTGGTGGAATTTTATGGTGGTATAAAATTTTGTAGAATGTAGAAACACTGCATTTCCCGGCCGATTAACCATATGTGCGGCGGCGGCTGGAATAATGGTTGTTAAATGTTCCTATTATTTATGCTGTCTTTTGCCGTTCTCAACACTGGCTCTCTAACTGCAATATTGGCAACCAGAAAGTGATTAGCAAAACGTGATGCCTGTAATTAGAATTCCTAGTGCCCACTTCATCTGAGAAACACACTTATAGCTGCAGCTTATAGCTCTGAGAAATTAGGAGATTGTCTGGGATTCATAATCAAAAACGATTTTCTAAAAATTATCTGTATTCTGAAAGTCACAGATGAAAAGAAAAAAAAATCCACACCATCTGACTAACAAAGCAGTTCAGAGTCTAATGCGCTGATGCAACTATAACTGTCCAAATTAAATGTTTAAATGAATGCTCGCCATAATTTGATGATAATGTTCATCAAACGCCACGCTAAATAATGGTAGAATGTTTGTTCCGCGGCGGCACGTGAAAATACGACATACGCAAACTGAAGATAGATTATTAAAATCATCCCAGAATTAACACTTCACTCGAAAATGATTTCATGGTTACGCGTATCCCGAGTAACTTACTACGGCATCCGAGGCCGTTTATCTACATCTACATCTACATCTATACTCCGCGAGCCACCTTACGGTGTGTGGCGGAGGGTACTTATTGTACCACTATCTGATCCCCCCTTCCCTGTTCCATTCACGAATTGTGCGTGGGAAGAACGACTGCTTGTAAGTCTCCGTATTTGCTCTAATTTCTCGGATCTTTTCGTTGTGATCATTACGCGAGATATATGTGGGCGGTAGTAATATGTTGCCCATCTCTTCCCGGAATGTGCTCTCTCGTAAATTCGATAATAAACCTCTCCGTATTACGTAACGCCTTTCTTGAAGTGTCCGCCACTGGAGCTTGTTCAGCATCTCCGTAACGCTCTCGCGCTGACTAAATGTCCCCATGACGAATCGCGCTGCTTTTCGCTGGATCATGTCTATCTCTTCTATTAATCCAACCTGGTAAGGGTCCCATACTGATGAGCAATACTCAAGAATCGGACGAACAAGCGTTTTGTAAGCTACTTCTTTCGTCGATGAGTCACATTTTCTTAGAATTCTTCCTATGAATCTCAACCTGGCGCCTGCTTTTCCCACTATTTGTTTTATGTGATCATTCCACTTCAGATCGCTCCGGATAGTAACTCCTAAGTATTTTACGGTCGTTACCGCTTCCAATGATTTACCACCTATGGCATAATCGTACTGGAATGGATTTCTGCCCCTATGTATGCGCATTATATTACATTTATCTACGTTTAGGGAAAGCTGCCAGCTGTCGCACCATTCATTAATCCTCTGCAGGTCTTCTGATGTTGCTACTTTCTTGTAGACAACCGTGTCATCTGCAAATAGCCTCACGGAGCTACCGATGTTGTCAACTAAGTCATTTATGTATATTGTAAACAATAAAGGTCCTATCACGCTTCCTTGCGGTACTCCCGAAATTACCTCTACATCTGCAGATTTTGAACCGTTAAGAATGACATGTTGTGTTCTTTCTTCTAGGAAATCCTGAATCCAATCACAAACCTGGTCCGATATTCCGTAAGCTCGTATTTTTTTCACTAAACGTAAGTGCGGAACCGTATCAAATGCCTTCCTGAAGTCCAGGAATACGGCATCAATCTGCTCGCCAGTGTCTACGGCACTGTGAATTTCTTGGACAAATAGGGCGAGCTGAGTTTCACATGATCTCTGTTTGCGGAATCCATGTTGGTTATGATGAAGGAGATTTGTATTATCTAAGAACGTCATAATACGAGAACATAAAACATGTTCCATTATTCTACAACAGATTGACGTAAGCGAAATAGGCTTATAATTATTCGCATCTGATTTATGACCCTTCTTGAAAATGGGAACGACCTGCGCTTTCTTCCAGTCGCTAGGTACTTTACGTTCTTCCAGAGATCTACGATAAATTGCTGATAGAAAGGGGGCAAGTTCTTTAGCATAATCACTGTAGAATCTTACGGGTATCTCGTCTGGTCCGGATGCTTTTCCGCTACTAAGTGATAGCAGTTGTTTTTCAATTCCGATATCGTTTATTTCAATATTTTCCATTTTGGCGTCCGTGCGACGGCTGAAGTCAGGGACCGTGTTACGATTTTCCGCAGTGAAACAGTTTTGGAACACTGAATTCAGTATTTCTGCCTTTCTTCGGTCGTCCTCTGTTTCGGTGCCATCGTGGTCAACGAGTGACTGAATAGGGGATTTAGATCCGCTTACCGATTTTACATATGACCAAAACTTTTTAGGGTTCTTGTTTAGATTGTTTGCCAATGTTTTATGTTCGAATTCGTTGAATGCTTCTCTCATTGCTCTCTTTACGCTCTTTTTCGCTTCGTTCAGCTTTTCCTTATCAGCTGTGATTCGACTACTCTTAAACCTATGATGAAGCTTTCTTTGTTTCCGTAGTACCTTTCGTACATGATTGTTATACCACGGTGGATCTTTCCCCTCGCTTTGGATCTTAGTCGGTACGAACTTATCTAAGGCGTACTGGACGATGTTTCTGAATTTTTTCCATTTTTGTTCCACATCCTCTTCCTCAGAAATGAACGTTTGATGGTGGTCACTCAGATATTCTGCGATTTGTGCCCTATCACTCTTGTTAGGCAAATATATTTTCCTTCCTTTCTTGGCATTTCTTATTACACTTGTAGTCATTGATGCAACCACTGACTTATGATCACTGATACCCTCTTCTACATTCACGGAGTCGAAAAGTTCCGGTCTATTTGTTGCTATGAGGTCTAAAACGTTAGCTTCACGAGTTGGTTCTCTAACTATCTGCTCGAAGTAATTTTCGGACAAGGCAGTCAGGATAATGTCACAAGAGTCTCTGTCCCTGGCTCCAGTTCTGATTGTGTGACTATCCCATTCTATACCTGGTAGATTGAAGTCTCCCCCTATTACAATAGTATGATCACGAAACTTCTTCACGATGTTCTGCAGGTTCTCTCTGAGGCGCTCAACTACTACGGTTGCTGATGCAGGTGGTCTATAGAAGCATCCGACTATCATATCTGACCCACCTTTGATAACTTAACCCAGATTATTTCACATTCGCATTCGCTAATAACTTCACTGGATATTATTGAATTCTTTACTGCTATAAATACTCCTCCACCATTGGCGTTTATCCTATCCTTGCGGTATATATTCCATTCTGTGTCTAGGATTTCGTTACTGTTCACTTCCGGTTTTAACCAACTTTCCGTTCCTAATACTATATGCGCACTATTTCCTTCAATAAGCGATACTAATTCAGGAACCTTGCCCTGGATACTCCTGCAGTTTACCAATATTACGTTAACTTTTCCTGTTTTTGGTCTCTGAGGACGGACGTTCTTTATCAACGATGCTGATGTTCTCTCTGGTAAGCCGTCAGGTATTTTATCGTTTCGCCCAAGGGGGGGTCCCTCTAACCTAAAAAACCCCCGTGTGCACGCCACACGTACTCTGCTACCCTAGTAGCTGCTTCCGGTGTGTAGTGCACGCCTGACCTGTCTAGGGGGGCCCTACAGTTCTCCACCCAATAACGGAGGTCGATGAATTTGCAACCATTATAGTCGCAGAGTCGTCTGAGCCTCTGGTTTAGACCCTCCACACGGCTCCAAACCAGAGGACCGCGATCGACTCTGGGCACTATGCTGCAGATATTAAGCTCAGCTTGCACTCCGCGTGCGATGCTGGTTGTCTTCACCAAATCAGCCAGCCGCCGGAAGGAACCAAGGATGGCCTCAGAACCCAAGCGGCAGGCGTCATTCGTTCCGACATGTGCTACTATCTGCAGCTGGTCACACCCAGTGCGTTCAATAGCTGCCGGAAGGGCCTCCTCCACATTACGGACGAGACCCCCCGGCAAGCACACCGAGTGCACACTGGCATTCTTCCCCGACCTACCCGCTATTTTCCTGAGGGGCTCCATAACACGCCAAACGTTGGAGCTCCCTATAACTAATAGGCCCGCCCTCTGTGACTGTCGGGACCTTGCCGGAGAATCGGCCACTGGCCCAACAGGCGAGGCATCCTGTGGTGGCTCGGAAACGATGTCATCACCACTAGGGAGCACCCCGTACCTGTTGGAAAGGGGTAAGGCAGCTGCCACGCGGCCAGATCCCACCTTCGCCTTTCGGCCAGGCACGCGCGAGCCCACCACTGTCCGCCATCCACCCTGGAGTGATAGCTGACCGGTAAGATGCTCACTGCCGGAAGACGCAGCGACATCAGGGGTTCCATGTGATTCCAAGGCCACCGAAGTAGGCATAGGTCTCACCACAGTTGCCCCAACGCCACTACGAGCCGACGCCTGCGCCTCGAGCTCGATGAGCCTAACAAACAAAGCCTCCACCTGCCCCGAAGAGTGGCCAATTCTCCTTGCGTCCGCTCACAACAACCACAGTCCCTACACATGACTATGTTTACCCTACTCTATACGGTGACAAATTCCCAAGATAATCTTCTGATGAGCTACTCTGATAATCAAGAAACACTCACTGAAATACGAGACGCGAAAACTACGCTAGGTTTTCCCAGAAAAACTATTTAAAAGCTAAGCGCAGCAAATAAGTACAAAATAAATTTCTCTCCTAACGATCAAGAACTGTTAGTTTCTATGCAGAGCAGATAAACACAAATAGAATCCCTTCCTTAGTGGAAGGTCGTAAACAAAATGCAAAATAAACGCTTTATACAAACAGTATTCGCTGCTGCTGGTGCTCTCGCTCTGGCTGTCACAAGACAACTGCTGATTCAAGTGACTAGTGGCTAACGGCCGCGAAACAAACCAAAGACGGTTTTAGGGCGCTTTCTGTTCTAAACGATCAAGAAAACACTAAGAAATCTAACACGAAAACTACGTAAAGTTTTATCAAGAACTGTTAGTTACTATGCAGAGCAGATAAACACTAATAGAATCCCTTCCTTAGTGGAAGGTCGTAAACAAAATGCAAAATAAACGCTTCATACAAACAGTACTCGCTGCTGCTGGTGCTCTCGCTCTGGCTGTCACAAGACAACTGCTGATTCAAGTGACTAGTGGCTAACGGCCGCGAAACAAACAAAAGACGGTTTTTGGGCGCTTTCTGTTCTAAACGATCAAGAAAACACTAAGAAATCTAACACGAAAACTACGTAAAGTTTTATCAAGAACTGTTAGTTACTATGCAGAGCAGATAAACACTAATAGAATCCCTTCCTTAGTGGAAGGTCGTAAACAAAATGCAAAATAAACGCTTTATACAAACAGTACTCGCTGCTGCTGGTGCTCTCGCTCTGGCTGTCACAAGATTATAGCAATGATACCGACGCGACGCGACTCCCGACACAGGTGGTGTGCTATTCAGCGTCTGGAGAGAACTGGGGCCTTTTCCTCGCGCAGCATTCTTATATATAAAGCCGCGGTGTGGACGGCTAAGGGAACGCCTGATCAAATCGGCTCTCCCGACTAGCCACTGGGCTAGTAATGCACCACTTTAAGTTACCGATTAAATCATAGCTTCTTTTGCTGATGGCCGATGAAGCTCTCAATTTAAATGTGCATTCAGCACACAGGTACGTAGTCATAATAAAAGTTTAACGTGGCTAAGTTAAATATTTTGGGCGAGAGAATTAATTTAATTACACTACACGCAGCAGACGAGTTCTGAACTTGCCCTTTGGAGATACGCTATCGCTATAGTTTTATAGTTATTCAAATGAAACTTCTCAAATCTTTATGGTTATAGCGGATCTCCATTCTACTTAAATATAAACATCCTAGCCTTATTTATTAGCCTACTTAATCTATCTTGCTTCCTTAATTTTTAAGACAAAAACCAGAAAATTATGAATTTCAACTAAAATCTTAATTTGTGAGATCCAAAGTACTGTTTCTATTAAATTATTATGGAAAAGGAATCTAAATATAAATTTTTAAATCTCTAGCTCTTTTCTGTTGCGCCAATGATTTTTACAGAAAAACGTCCAAATTTCGAAAATGGTTAAAGTTATCGAACTGATATTCAACACATATTAATTTAGTATTACTCCTGACATGCTAGAACCGTTTCAGGTTATTTATGTGATTTTAAAGTATTGCTCAGCATTTATGACGTCAGAGCTAGTTACAACGGACTGGCTGGCACACAATGGAAAGACTGATGTGAATTTACTACGGCGTGAGTATGCTGCTTCCCTACAGGTAGATCACATAAGTAATGAGGGGGTATTGAATAGAATTGGGGAGAAGAGGAGTTTGTGGCACAACTTGACTATAGGAAGGGATCGGTTGGTTGGACATATTCTGAGGCATCAAGGGGTCACCAATTTAGTACTGGAGGGCAGCATGGAGGGTAAAAATCGTAGAGGGAGACCAATAGATGAACACACTAACCAGATTCAGAAGGATGTAGGCTGCAGCAGGTACTGGGAGATGAAGAAGCTTGCACAGGATGGAGTGGCATGGATAGCTGCAACAAACCAGTCTCAGGCTGAAGACCACAACAACAACAAATCTTTCTTTTCTAGATCTGATTTCTTTTATTTTATTATGATGATCATTTCTTCTTACGTAGGTGGGTGTCAACAAAATAGTTTCACATTCGGAAGAGAAAGTTGGTAACTGAAATTTCGTAAATACACTCCTGGAAATTGAAATAAGAACACCGTGAATTCATTGTCCCAGGAAGGGGAAACTTTATTGACACATTCCTGGGGTCAGATACATCACATGATCACACTGACAGAACCACAGGCACATAGACACAGGCAACAGAGCATGCACAATGTCGGCACTAGTACAGTGTATATCCACCTTTCGCAGCAATGCAGGCTGCTATTCTCCCATGGAGACGATCGTAGAGATGCTGGATGTAGTCCTGTGGAACGGCTTGCCATGCCATTTCCACCTGGCGCCTCAGTTGGACCAGCGTTCGTGCTGGACGTGCAGACCGCGTGAGACGACGCTTCATCCAGTCCCAAACATGCTCAATGGAGGACAGATCCGGAGATCTTGCTGGCCAGTTGACTTACACCTTCTAGAGCACGTTGGGTGGCACGGGATACATGCGGACGTGCATTGTCCTGTTGGAACAGCAAGTTCCCTTGCCGGTCTAGGAATGGTAGAACGATGGGTTCGATGACGGTTTGGATGTACCGTGCACTATTCAGTGTCCCCTCGACGATCACCAGTGGTGTACGGCCAGTGTAGGAGATCGCTCCCCACACCATGATGCCGGGTGTTGGCCCTGTGTGCCTCGGTCGTATGCAGTCCTGATTGTGGCGCTCACCTGCACGGCTCCAAACACGCATACGACCATCATTGGCACCAAGGCAGAAGCGACTCTCATCGCTGAAGACGACACGTCTCCATTCGTCCCTCCATTCACGGCTGTCGCGACACCACTGGAGGCGGGCTGCACGATGTTGGGGCGTGAGCGGAAGACGGCCTAACGGTGTGCGGGACCGTAGCCCAGCTTCATGGAGACGGTTGTGAATGGTCCTCGCCGATACCCCAGGAGCAACAGTGTCCCTAATTTGCTGGGAAGTGGCGGTGCGGTCCCCTACGGCACTGCGTAGGATCCTACGGTCTTGGCGTGCATCCGTGCGTCGCTGCGGTCCGGTCCCAGGTCGACGGGCACCTGCACCTTCCGCCGACCACTGGCGACAACATCGATGTACTGTGGAGACCTCACGCCCCACGTGTTGAGCAATTCGGCGGTACGTCCACCCGGCCTCCCGCATGCCCACTATACGCCCTCGCTCAAAGTCCGTCAACTGCACATACGGTTCACGTCCACGCTGTCGCGGCATACTACCAGTGTTAAAGACTGCGATGGATCTCCGTATGCCACGGCAAACTGGCTGACACTGACGGCGGCGGTGCACAAATGCTGCGCAGCTAGCGCCATTCGACGGCCAACACCGCGGTTCTTGGTGTGTCCGCTGTGCCGTGCGTGTGATCATTGCTTGTACAGCCCTTTCGCAGTGTCCGGAGCAAGTATGGTGGGTCTGACACACCGGTGTCAATGTGTTCTTTTTTCCATTTCCAGGAGTTTAGATCTCGCCGCAAAGAGAACAGCCTTTTTTCCTGAGACTGCCTCCCCAGTCTGCGTATTATGTCAGTGACACTCTCACCCCTATTGCGCGATAACATCAAACGAGCTGCCTTTCTTTGCACTTTTTCGATGTACCCCGTCAATCCTACCTGTTAAGGATCCCACTCCGCGCAGCAATATTCCAGCAGAGGACGGACAAGTGTAATGTAGGCTGTCGCTTTAGTGGGTTTGTCGCATCTCCTAAGTGTTCTGCCAACAAAGTGCAGTCTTTGTTCCGCTTTCCCGCAATATTATATATGTGGTCTTGCCAATTTAAGTTGCTCGTAATTGTAATTCCCAGGTATTTAGTCGAATCGACAGAGCTTAGATTTGCGCGATTTATCGTATACCCAAAATTTATCGGATTTGTTTTAGTACCCATGTGGATGACCTCGCGCTTTTCTTTGTTTAGTGTCAATTGCCACTTTTCGCACCATACAGATATTCTCTCTAGATCATTTTGTAACTGATCGTCTGATGATTTTACTAGACGGTAAATTACAGCGTCATCTGCAAACAACCTAAGGGGGCTGCTCAGATTATCACCTGGATCATTTATGTAAATCAGGAACAGCAGAGGGCCTATGACACTACCATGCGGAACGCCAGATATCACTTCTGTTCTACTCGATGATTTACCGTCTATCACTACGAACTGTGATCATTCTCAGAGGAAATCACGAATCCAGTCACACAACTGAGACGATACTCCATATGCAAGCAATTTGATTAATAGTCGCTTGTGAGGAACAGAATTCCTACTCTTTAGAAACCTCTATTATAGTTATGATTATCTGTTATTACTCTACACTAGAACCTACCACGGCGTGGCAAACCTCACGCTTGTCCTATCGGCGTGCCGTGCGACCTAAGACTCGACCTATCTCGGCTTTCTTCGGTCATTTCTCGGTACAGCGAGATATTTCATTTAGTATTATGGTGTGGCATTTTTCTGTCAGTACTTCTCTCTCCATTTCGGCAGAATCATGGTGTCAATCTTTTGTTCATGGTATGAAGATAGTTCACAGGTTCAGTGGCCGTTTGCACAAAAACAGGCGGCCTAGCGATCTATCGTCACAAGCCTTTTGGAAATGAATGGGAATTCTTAACATTTATTATACAATCGCGTAATTGACGGGTTCTGGAAATTTTCTACGAAACGACTTTAAAATACCATGCAGAATGAATTTAAGGATTTAGTTGTGAAATGAATGGGAATTCTTAACATTTATTATGCAATCGCGTAATTGATGGGTTCTGGAAATTTTCTACGAAACGACTTTAAAATACCATGCAGAATGAATTTAAAGATTTAGTTGTGAAATACCACAAAATTAAAACGATCGATAGACCAGATTCATTGTTCTGCACAGCAAGAAGCATTTTTTGCTAAATTTCCAGGGGTGGACGAAATTGATGATACGAATAGTAAAATTTCTGAAGTCGCACACGTTGCTTCATTGTCAATTGCATCAGTTTTAGACGGAACTGGACGAAGAATACGGAGACTTTATATATTACTGTGAAGTGTGTGACTTAAGTCAAGGGGAATGCCTGGAAAGATTTTTCGATTTAAAACCTGCTATTGTTGAATTTGTGAAAGAAAAAGTAGTGGAGGAACTAAAATTACAACATCTGGAATGTACCGCAGACCTCACACTTTGCCGCGGGGGGTAGCCGCGCGGTCTTGGGCGTCTTGTCACGGTCCGCGTGACTCTCCTCGTCGGAGGTTCGAGTCCTCCCTCGGGCATGGGTGTGTGAGATGTCCTTAGCGTAACCTAGTTTAAGTTAGATTTAATAGTGCGTAAGTTTAGTGACCGTTGACCTCAGTACTTAGGTCCCATAAGACCTTACTACAAATTTACAAATTGCCTCGCACTCTAATGGACCTCACTGCATACTGCCGTCTGTAAGGCGCTGAAAGATGAGAAACAATTATTTCTGATTTGGTGGGGACGCGTTGAAAAACAAAATCGCACTGTAAAGGCAACATATTCTGAAAAACACAGTCCAGTTCCCTCAACTCACTGGCGTTAAGGGAAACGAGCGATTTGAAAAATTCACTGTCGCCTTGTAAGAATTACAAGGGTAGTTTTCTAAACTATCGACGACATTGCAACTCTGTCATCTGTTTTCGAGCTGTTTCCGAGGCTATTCACCGTTTTAGCTGAAAGTGACCATGTAATGTGCCGCTGTAACTGGTTGATCCGTGTTGTAATAGCCGTTCTAATGACAAAAACACTTGCGTCAGAATTGTCCACGATGTCTACATTGTTTTTCTCTGCTAGAGAATCTATAAAATGGTGCAAATGGCTCTGAGCACTATGGGACTTACCATCTATGGTCATCAGTCCCCTAGAACTTAGAACTACTTAAACCTAACTAACCTAAGGACAGCACACAACACCCAGCCATCAGAGAGAATCTATAATGAGACTGCGAAAGCGTTACAATGTTTCGCGCAACATGTATGTGTGAAAGATATTTTTCAGATTATGAAACTTAGTAAGTCATAATTAAGTGGCGAAAATCTGTGAAACTCTCTGCATCTGTGTGTATGCTGACAGTTTGTACTAGATGAATATCATATTATTTCTTCAACACGGAAAGAAATTAGATAATACTGAATATCGTTTTCTTTCTTTTTACGTGATCTACGTTGTCCAGAAACGTGGAATATAAAGCTAAGTCATATGTGTGCGACTACATTGCAATGCAAATGCAGCGAGTTCGTATTTTCCCCTCTTTGCCCACTAAACTGCATACTATGGTGGTGGGGAAAATGCGCAGTCGGACTGAGTGCGATGGTACTCGTGCTAGGGCACAGCTCTTTAACTGAATTCTTGTCCACCCCTGATCTATGCCATACATCTAGCATTGCCAAATACGATTGGTAATACTGCGGCTTTATTAGCTGTGGGTACATAACTTGGGTTTGTCTGGTTGTGGGCTGGTCAGTGGGAATTATACATTTCCCTTTGTGCGTTGGTTGTTTCATCACAAGCCGCGCGATATTAGCCGAGCGGTCTTAGGAGCTGCAGTCATGGACTGTGCGGCTGGTCCCGGCGGAGGTTCGAGTCCTCCCTCGGGCATAGGTGCGTGTGTTTGTCCTTAGGATAGTTTAGGTTAAGTAGTGTGTAAGCTTAGGGACTGATGACCTTAGCAGTTAAGTCCCATAAGATTTCACACTCATTTGAATATTTTTTTGTTTCATCACAGCCCTGCAGTCACGGCGAATACGAGATTTCCTCAACATTGCCACTACAGTCGATACTACGCCCTCTGCCTGTTCATCGAAGCCCTTATTGAGCTTCAGGGTGGTATCTTTCCAACACCCTGCTGGCGCCTACAAGAAGCACAAGTTAAAGATGGTGTTATTACACCTGCCCAACAGCCGTCCCCAATTTCCATAAGAACACCCTTCCTGCTGCTGCGCAGCTTAGTCATAATGATGGATAAACACTTGTCTGGGGTCCAAGAAGACGCGGTCATTGCTTTCTGATAGCTCAAATATTCAGTTTTATAGCTGCAGAGTAATTGCTGTATATTCTGAGAAGCATGGTTTTGCAGTACCGCAGGTATGGGCACATGTACTTATCTATGGACGCAGATGCATCAATAGAAAACGGTGAATACCATTTTCTTCGCTAGGATAGGGGCATTTTAAACTCGAAAAGATCTCCAGTCCAGGAATGGGGCTCTTCTCAAACTCAATGAAGTTCAACACATTAATCACTGAAGCTTCTGTTGTTTACTTTTGTTAATTACAAACAGTATATTCCATAGTTTTCTGCCTTTTTTGTATTCAAGTTTTTAATTTTAAGATCAAACAACGTTCTTGGTGTATGAATAAAAAAATCTTCTGTCGAAATTTATAGCATTATTTTCCAACTCGTCGATTTAATCATATGGGCGATGTAATTTATGAACGTAACTTTTCTTAAATTAATGAAGTATGCTGACCTTTTGCGTATCAAAGAAAACTACCTAAAACAATATTGAATTGAAATTAGCGACAGTATTCAAGTTTTTAATTTTAAGATCAAACAACGTTTTTGGTGTATGAATAAAAAAATCTTCTGTCGAAATTTATAGCATTATTTTCCAACTCGTCGATTTAATCATATGGGCGATGTAATTTATGAACGTAACTTTTCTTAAATTAATGAAGTATGCTGACCTTTTACGTATCAAAGAAAACTACCTAAAACAATATTGAATTGAAATTAGCGACAGTTTGATATACAATATGTTTAGCGTACTTACTATCAAATTTAGTTCTGGGGTACACATTCTCAAAATCTCCAAATTAGTTACATCAAAAATGGCGGTTTTGGATCTTGTCCCCTCTTTGATAAATTTCTGTGGATGCCCATGCTACGAAGCAACAATATTCCAGTAAAGAGCGCCAATGTTTCTGCGTGAATCAGCAAACCTACATCTACGTCTACATTTGTAATCCTTAAACAACTTTATAGTACGTGGTGGATGGAGGATACGTCTAGTAACACTATCTGATCTCTCCTCCTCTGTTTCACGTGGAAATGGTTGGGATAACATACTACACCTCTTGGCAACTAACACAGAGAGATTGGTATCAAATAAATTAGCAAGAGGCCAATGGTTCATCAGATACGTCAGGAAACTAAAGCAGAAGCCTGCATGATTTAAAATAAGCCAAAATCTCCAAAAATGGAGGAATTTTACTGAAGCTCGAAAGTTAACACGTACTTCCATGCGAGATGCTTTTAACAATTTTCACAATAAAACTCTGTCTCGAAATATGCCAGAAACCCCAAAGAAGTTCTAATCACATTTTTAAGATACACCAGCAGCAAGATGAAATCAATAACATGACTGTGCGATAGCAATCGCTATGTTACCGATGACACCACTACTAAAACGGAGTTACCCAAAATCACTTAATGAAGGCAAGTCTTCAGACCCAGATTCTATACAAATTTCCTTCCTTCCGGAATATGGTGATGTAATAACGCCATACTTAGCAGTCTCACACAACTGCTCGCGCGACGAAACCTCTGCATCTAATGAATGGACCTCGAAGGAAATGACTTATTGACACATGGCACGGATTCAGAAAGTAACTTTCTTTTGAGACATAAATGGCTTTCTGTTCACTCGAAGTAATAAATGTTAACGAGAGAGGATCTGAAACTGATTCCTTATTTATAGGTTCCCAGGAGGCTTTTGATACAGTTCCTCATCAGCAGCCTCTAATAAAACTACGTGCCTGTGGAGTATTGCCTCAGTTGTGTTACTGGATTCGCGGTTTCTTGTTAGAGAGCTAGCAATTTGTAGTAACTGAGAGGAAGTCATCGGGTGGAACAGAAATGATATGTGGCCTTCCCCAAGGAAGTGTGATAGGCAGTCAGCTGTTCCTAATCGATATGAATGATTTAGGAGACAATCTGAGGACCTCTATTAGATTTTCTTCAGATGGTGATGTCATTTACCGTCTAGGAAAGTAATCAGACGATCAAAACGAATAGCAAAATTTGTTAAACAAAGTATCTGTATGATGCTAAAAGCAGCAGTTGACTCTAAATAAGAAAAACTTGAGACTTCCGACATATGAGTACTAAAGGGAATCCGTAATCACATAAAAATACTGCGAGGAAAGTGAATCAAGGACTGCGTTTTATTGAAAGAATACTTAGAAGCCGGCCGAAGTGGCCGCGCGGTTCTGGTGCTGCAGTCTGGAACCGCGAGACCGCTACGGTCGCAGGTTCGAATCCTGCCTCGGGCATGGATGTGTGTGATGTCCTTAGGTTAGTTAGGTTTAACTAGTTCTAAGTTCTAGGGGACTAATGACCTCAGCAGTTGAGTCCCATAGCGCTCAGAGCCATTTGAGCCAATACTTAGAAGATGTAACAAATTTGTTGAAGAGACTGCATCCACTACAACTTCCGTCCACTTCTTGAGGACTGTTCCGCAGTATAGGATGTTACCAAATAGGATTATTGGAGTTCAAACAAGGGCAGCTCGTTTTCTGCTTTCGCAAAACGGGAGAGAAATAAGAAGATCGCATGCCATTATTTCCGAGAGATCCCAGTCTCGGGTGATTGAATTACCTGGACGGGCCTTTCTACTTGTCGCCATTCCGGTGACTTGCACGTCTATGTGATGGAGATAGGATGAAATGATTAAGGTAACAGAAGCATCCAGTCCTGCTGCGAAGAAAATCCCTGAGCCCGGAATCGAATTGGGTGCCCCGCGATGTATAACGACTTAGGGCTGAATACCACCGAGGTGTCTAGTGTGAAAAACCAAAGAATCAGGGAATGGTCAGCGACATTCCTTAGCGTCAAAACAACAATCGGTTAGTTTCAAAATTACAATTTACCTCGGAATTCAGATGAAACTGCAAGGCGAAATGCGTTATAGATACGGCTGAAATATGTATTTAAAATATAGATAACTACAAAGGAATTGATTTTCTGCTTGTCATAAAATCCTATCGGTTTTTCTATAAAACAGGCTGATCCCAGAAATTGACGAACTGATTGGAGGCTACTCATGCGGTTTCCCTGGGAACACGTCCACATAGCTCATTTGCTCACTAAAATAACTTAAAGACGTTCGAATTCAGTGCAGATTTTATCAAATTATTTCTATACTTGAAAAAGGTCTCTGATAGTACCGCAACAGGCACTCCTAAAAATAATGAGGGAATTAGAAAAACACTCAAAGTTCATTAGATTAGTTGAGTTATATGTAAATGAAAGTGTATCTCGTTTAAAGATAACTGTACTGAAAATTTTAAGGTGTACAGTGGGGTGGGGCAAGGGGAAGCCATTTCACTCATTTTGTTTAACGTCGTCTTATAGAAGATCGATAGAGAATTGACTAAAACTAATCCATAGGGGATCCAACTGCAGGAGGTGGACTTACGAGACCTACCTAATCCGATAATGAAGCATAATTAAGAAAATACAAAACAAAATTAATCGGAATGATTTGAAACTATTCAAAATTTACTGATAACACAGGACTGCAGGTATGTGTTAGTGACGAAAAGACAGAATAGCTGGTCATAAGTAAGAATGATCGTTTGGCTGTAAATGGACTTACTTTCAAGAGAGCTGAATATTAAAATGTGTGTGAATTCCTAAGGGACCAAACTGCTCCGGTCATCGGTCCCTTGACATACACACTACTTAAACTAACTTATGCCAAGAACAACACACACACCCATGCCTGAGGGAGGACTCGAACCTCCGATGGGAGGTCAAGAGAGTTGACGGCTGCTAGTACTTACTGAGTACCTTTAGTAACAACCCAATAATGGACACAGAAATAGCTAACAGAACGCCTTTTAGTATGAGTAAAAACTTACAGAAAAGTGCGCTTACTACCTTTTCTGTTGTTTGGTTTACCTCGAGACTTTGTACTGTATTTACCTGTTATGTTTACACAGAATACATTTTTACAGAGAAAATATGTAAATACATAATTACGGAATTGTAAACTTAAACTGTCAATTTTTTGCGCAACAAATGCTTAGTAAATAGAATCGTTAGTAAACTAGACTTATCAATTCAAACTAATTCTTAAATTTAATAATAAGTGATACAGGTGAATCAAAATATGAAGCTTCTTAAATAGTATAGAGTTTTCCCTATACTCATACGGAAATTCATCTTCATTTTATAGAGGCAATCTCTTTAGACGCCAAACAGAAGTCGCTGATTAAAGTAGAAAGTAACGCATACTTGCCGAAGGCTTCAAAAATTTCTATCGTTCGTTGTCAGTTTTGAACATGGGGGCAAGCTGGGGTTTAAATCAGCTTCTCAGTCAGAATCGCACTCGCCTGCAGCGGAATCATAAATATTGATTATATACAGATGTGCAGAAAACGAGGCGTGACGAATGCTGGTGGAATGATGGTGGAAATCGTACGTCGGTACGTGTGCGTTCCCGGAATCATGACCTCCTAGGAATTTGAGATCTTAATTCCGCATAATATCCGCCTTTCATTTGTTGTGGCACATTCTACATATTTTACCACTGCTGTTTTTTGTGGCTCTCGACTTCACGTGAGTTTTCTGTATAGCGTAATTTCAAATCGCGAACAGTTGCTGTAGATGCGGCTTGCTCAGCCAGGATTATAGTGGATATCAGTGTGGGAATGCACACAAAGCGGAATGATTTCCTGCCCTCTCTATTTACAGCCAATATATTCCAGTCTCACATCCAAGTTATTTTTTTTCCTTTATTGTTATTCCATGCCTCAGATGAGGCGGGCCGCCAGCGACCTACATATACCGCTCTTTGGCCAATACACACAACAGATAGACGTAGAAGACAGAGACACATAAAATGCATGGTAATACACAATGAACATTTCACAATACATTAGAAGTCGTTCGATGGAAGGCAGTGTACACAAAGGCTGTCACCATGTAAGTAGGCTGTTTAGGTTTTTTTTATTGATAACGCCACCTCAGTATGAAAATCACCGGCTGTGCCGTGTGCAGTCTGTGGCTGCTTTGCATTGTTGTAATACTCAACCATTGTAGTGTTAGGCAGCTGGCTGTGAACAGCGCGTAGCGCTGGGCAGTTGGAGGTGAGCCGCCAGCAGTGGTGGATGTGGGGAGAGAGATGGCGGAGTTTTGTAATTTGTCATGATATCAAGGTAAATACATTGTTGGTTCTCTATTAATATCTTTTATTTGCTAACTATCCCTATGAGTAGTTAGTGCCTTCCATAGTTCGAATCTTTTATTTAGCTGGCAGTAGTGGCGCTCGCTGTATTGCAGTAGCTTGAGCAGCGAAGATTTTTGTGAGGTAAGTGATTTGTGAAAGAGATAGTTTAATGTTAGTCAGGGCCATTCTCTTGTAGAGAATTTTGAAAGTCAGATTGCGTTGCGCTAACAAAATATTGTGTGTTGAAAGTCAGATTGCGTTGCGCTAAAAAATATTGTGTGTCAGTTTAAAAACAGTCTTGTAAAATTGTTCAAAGGGGACGTTACATATGTCGACCCTTAGCCTAGGATACCTCACTGGAATCTTCTGATTTTTTCTTGTAGTTTGTATAATTAGTGTAGATTTTGTTTATTGCTAGCGCGTAATTGTAGAGAGAATCTCCATTGTAGTTGTAGTTTTTCAGTGTTGTATAATAAAATAGTTGTGGCATGCATGTAGATTTGCACCAAGTATTTCGCAGCTGCAATTAACTAGATATTATTTTCAGTGTTATGTTAATGTGTTCTCTTATTTTTGCTCTTCAAATTGTGTTTTTTCTCTGTTGTCGTGTGAAATACTGTGACAATAATGGCGTGTGAAAAGCGTAACACTAGGCTCCAAAGTAAATTGAGAAACGACAGCGAAGACGAAAGCAGTATGTTAGCGCCGCAGAGTAATGAATTAACTAATGTTAAAAGTAGTAATTTGGTAATTGCGCATAGGGAGATGGAGCGGGTTGCAAACAATGGTGTAGACAGCGAAACAATTAGAGAACAGGGAAGCATTATCGATCGATCGGTCGGCAATAGCTCGGCTCAGGAATCCGAAATGACACGAGACGATCTCACAAATACTGTAGATTCAGGTTTTGGATCCTCACCGTTTTCTCAAATAAGTCAAGACACATTTTCTGCTTGTCAAAATGTGAATGTTGCCGGTGAAAATGCACTGCCAAAAAGCATAGAGAAACAGATTCCAGAAACTAATACATTATTATTGCAATTAATGCAACAAATGGAACAAAATCAGAGAGAAATGAAACAAATGGGACAAAATCTTCAAAAGTTAGACACAATGGAACAAAATCTTCAAAAGTTAGACACAGTGGAACAAAATCTTAAAAAGTTAGATACCACACTTGAACAAACACGTGAGGATTTAACTAATGAGTTACATCACATTGAATCGAAATGTCAAAAAGTCTGTAATGACGTAAAAACACAAATTTGTGAACATTTCCAACCTATTTTTTCGCGGCATGAAAATGCACTACAGAATCACGAAGCAGCCATAAAAGAACTGCAAACTACTGTTCATGAAAATCATGAGACCTTGCAAGCTAAATTTGACTCAGTTGCATCTACCGATTCGGTTACGCAACTTGCAAAAACCCAGAAAAACTTAAAAGACACAGCAGAAAAACACACTGAGGAAATAAGTACATTATCGGATAAAGTAGCCGAACTTTCAGATCAGTTCACTAACTTATCTACGAGGGTAGATGATGATCTGAATGACACAACACCTGTAGCCTTCACTGACACAGAAGAGTATGAACAAATTAGAAAATTCAAACAAAATCAAAATCAAATTAATACGCAACACCAAAGAGAAATCCGCGAAGTACAAGATCAGCTGACACAGGTAATACAAGAATTACGTATTTCAGAGGACACTCGCGCCCCAACACGGGAAGAGGGACATAGAAATACGGAACAACCACAAAATAATAACACAAGACACTTCGGAAATTATGAAAGAAATTGGCAAGGCACACCGAATTTTGAGATGGAACCGCCGACACGACGTAACAATGACCGGTATGCTACTCGCCGATTCGAATCTTTTATTTAGCTGGCAGTAGTGGCGCTCGCTGTATTGCAGTAGCTTGAGCAGCGAAGATTTTTGTGAGGTAAGTGATTTGTGAAAGAGATAGTTTAATGTTAGTCAGGGCCATTCTCTTGTAGAGAATTTTGAAAGTCAGATTGCGTTGCGCTAACAAAATATTGTGTGTTGAAAGTCAGATTGCGTTGCGCTAAAAAATATTGTGTGTCAGTTTAAGCACAGTCGTGTATAATTGTTCAAAGGGGAAGTTTTATGTAAAATTATTCAAAGGGGAAGTTTCAACCAGTTGAACAGACGAAGACAACCAGATGGAGACGCGAACGTAGAACACCGATGAAAACACTGTAGCACCCAACGGAGAAACACTGGCGCACTGAAACACTGCTGACGATCGTCGGCGAAGTACTCATAAACACACTGATGAGGGGGAGGGGGGGAGGCTGGCTCCAGGTGGAAGGGAGAGGTAGGAGGGCAGAAAGGATTGGGTGGAGCCAGTGAGAGGAAGAAGGGCGATTGGGTGGCAAGGGAAGGGGGAGGGGTGGGAAGCCCTGGGTGGGCGGTGGAAGCGGGAGAGAGGAGGGTGGGGGGGAAGGAAGGTGAGGAGGCAGACGTCCAAGTCAAAACAGGCGGTTGTTTTATCCCATCTTCGGTGTCGAACACTTTGAAGAACTTTCTGGGAGTCGGACACTTACAGTACCTTTAAGAAAAATGCTGAAGCACTTAGTACTAACTTCAAAACCTGCTTGCATAGTTCGACTATTGTATCGTTAACGTTATATAGTCTGTCGGTAAACTGAAGAGCGAGCGAGCGAGTCCCCACTCTGCCTACCTTGCTACGTCACAGGGCGCTTCTACAGGCTGTTTCACTACGTAGTACCGGCCCTGCCGCGGCGCCCGCTTTAAATCTGTGGCGACGCCGTGTACAGATGCGTCCCGGCTGCGTTTATTTTTAGACAAATGCGTTAAGAGTATAAGGAAAACAAAAGACGATAGCTTCTTCGAAACAAAACACTATACAGTAAATAATATTAACATATAATAATATTAACGGAAGTCAGGATTCTACTACAAGCATATACTCACATTAATAGGCATTCGGTTCTATGTTCCTCTGTTCATAAGACGCTTCAGGCATATCCATAGGCCACATTTCAACACTACAATATCCGGCCACATATTGCGAAGAATGTACAGGCGTTCTTCGAAGAGCGACGGGTACCATTGCTTCCCTGACCTGCATGTTCGCCAGACATGTCGCCCATCGAACATGTCCGGGATATGGTTGGTCGGGACCTGGTGCGTCACAGTCCTCCAGTAACTGGTGTCACGGATTTGTGGGCTCAGATACAAACTGCGTGGAGGGAAATCCCTCAGGAGCATATTCAGAACCTTATAGATTCAATGCCACGGTGTATAGCAGCTCTAACTGCAGCGCATGGTGGCCACACCACATACTGAATCATAGGGCTCAAAGGACATGTACAGATCTGAAAAAGTAATCATTTGGTACTTGTCATGTGACTAACATGTGTTATTAAATTAACTGAATTCGTGCGTTTTCTTCTTGGTGTTGCAATTTCAACAAACGGTAGTGTACTTAGAAAGGAAGATGAAGAGCCTCTGTTAACATTCGAAAGGACTATAGTAACGAAAAGGTTTGGACGTGTAAATGATGAAAATAACTTCGAATGGAGGACAAGAAAAAAATTAAGAGAGCTGTACGCACACCGTAAATCATAGAAGTGCTAAAGAGGGAAGCTTGAACTGAAGAGGCCATACGGAGAATATACGACCGACAAATGCATTCTGCGGAAGAGTAAATTGAACGAGTGGAGGAAGAAGAACTAGATGGCTTGACAATATCCGGAAGAAAGTTATGATGAATATCAGCACCAAATGGACAAACAGAACACTCGAAAGGAAGTAACAGATTAGTCTCGTGGAGCCTTGTCACATGTAAACTAAAGAGTAAAATACAAGGCTGATTCAGCTGCCTCTTGTGCTGGGTTTTATGCAACCCACAACACCTTCAAATACGCCGCGTGGTCTAAGGCGCTGCAGTCATGGACTGTGCGGCTGGTCTCGGCGGAGGTTCGAGTCCTCCCTCGGGCATGGGCGTGTGTTTGTTCTTAGGACAATTTAGGTTAAGCAGTGTGTCAGCTTAGGGACTGATGACCTCACAAGTTAAGTCCCATAAGATTTCACACACATTTGAACATTTTGAACCTTCAAATACATTGCCCACAATTTTTATATTCTCTTAAATGAAAATTATTTGTCCAATGTAAAATGAAGGGGACCTTTTTGTAGAAAATGTAATGTGGCTTAAATGTGCGCTGTAATACGTTTCCGTTAGAGGCTGTAGTTTTCAAATTATTGAAGAAAAACGTACATAAGTGACCTTCGCCTTAGTTTTTCTTGAATAAGTCTAAAACCGTGGCTTCCAACGAAAATGTATCCACATACAAAATTAAAGACTTATTCTTTTTTTCTGTAGGACCCATAGTTTGCGCATAGTGAGCGAGAGAATATGAAAATGTTGAAAAAGATATTTGAAGGCGCTGCAGGCTCCATGCAACCCACTGCTAGGGCAGCTGAATCAGCCAGTGTATGACGAAAAACTAGTGCAAGGCCAAATTAGTGGCGCGGGTGTAAAGATCTAATTCTTAAATGTACCACACGACTAAATAATGCTGCATTTGACTTCATTGACTGCTCAGGTAAGTGACTCGTGACCAGAAACAAATTTAGGATCCCAACTGTCCAATTCGCCTCACCGTGGAAACGTGGTTTACCCTCCGTAATCAGGGGTCAGCCACGCAGACTGTGCGTTTCGATGTGGAGCCACGCTCTCGGCACGGCCACGATTTGCGGACAGCACGTTCAGTTTCTGATTGGGCCTGTTTTTGTGGACGTCTGCGAAGCAAAGTCCGGGCGGCCATTATTGCAGTTCTGGCGGCGGGCTTAATTCCGTTATTCGCCAGATGCGGTCCCACCACACAAATGCGCCGGACGTATTACTGCAAAGCGTCACGCAAAGCCGAATTAATTATTCTGAAAATGGGGAGGGAGCGTCGCGTGGCGAGCTCAAAAACACGCAATCTGTTTGGCTCGGAAAGCGCTCGTATTCTGCTATTGCACGCTCTACTCCCGAAAATTAAATTATTATATTTTGGATGTAGTATATTTACTCGCCACTTTGATAGGACAAGGAAATTTCAAAGCATTTATTGTTGTAAAATACTTCGCGATTTTATTACTACGTCCATTGTCAACAAAATGTTTTATCCACTTTTCTTTCGTTTTAATTTTACTTCGCGTAACTTTATATTGTTTCTGAATACTTGAAATTTTTTTCGAATTTATAGCTTCCAAGTACGTAGTGCCTACAGGCGTTATATCCTTTGAAACGTCCCCTTTGAACAATTATTACACGACTGTGCTTAACCTGACGCACAATATTTTTAGCGAAACGCAATCTGACTTTCAAGATTCCCTACAAAAGAATGGCCCTGACTAACATTAAACTATACCTTTCACAAATCACTTACCTCACAAAAATCTTCGCTGCTCAAGCTACTGCAATTTCTTCTTCTAATACTAAGCTACATTCACTATGATGAGGAATACTGTTATCCTCAAATATAATTGGCATTAATAATATGTTATTTAACTTGTAAATATGCTTAGACTTTATTTATTCTATTTTGTTTTAATGCTCATGTGTGAAGTGGATGTTTCAAAATTTATTCTGATCTTTTATGTATCTACTTATGTCATAGTTCCTGTAACACTGTTGTATATGTTATTTTGATTCTTTTGTAAAGCCTGTACTACAAATGTTATCTGTATTGTTATGTTCTTTAATGATGTATTTTGTACCTTTGTAATTGTATTCTTATGTTATAAAATTGTAATTGACACCAGTTCATCATATTATTAACTTGTAAGTTACATTTCACTGCACACGTTTCTGTTGGTCATAGTATATGGACAATATGTGAGAAGTAGGGACTGTTAGTGTTTGCATGTGTGTTAATAATTCAGCAAGGGACTGGATAACAGCATTGAAACGTCCCCTTTTAACAATTTTTACACGACTGTGCTTAACCTGACGCACAATATTTTTAGCGCAACGCAATCTGACTTTCAAGATTCCCTACAAAAGAATGGCCCTGACTAACATTAAACTATACCTTTCACAAATCACTTACCTCACAAAAATCTTCGCTGCTCAAGCTACTGCAATACAGCGAGCGCCACTACTGCCAGCTAAATAAAAGATTCAAACTACTGAAGGAACTAACTACTGATAGGCATAGTTAGCAAATGAAAGATTTTGATAGAGAACAACCAATGTATTTACCTCAATAGTCATAATAGATATAGCAGTTCATGACAAATTTCAAAACTCCGCCATCTCTCTCCCCACATCCACCACTGCTGGCGGCTCACCTCCAACTGCGCAACGCTACGCGCTGTTCGCAGCCAGCTGCATAACACTACAATGGCGAGTATTACAACAATGCAAAGCAGCCACAGACTGCACACGGCACAGCCAGTGATTTTCATACTGAGGTGGCGTTACCAATAAAAAAACCTAAACAGCCTACTTACACCTTGAAATGGAGTACACAAATCTCATATTACTCTGTGTGAATATTTATGTGAATAAGCTGTGTACAAATACTAATATTGGATCAAAAATTGCATGTGGAACGGTTTTAAATTAGCTGTACCGAATTATTAAACTGGTGAGAAATAAATGTTTCTCCGCAGACAATACGTGCTTCAGAGCGAAATACGTGCAGCAAACCACACTTCAGTTTAGTATTGTGTGTGTGTGTGTGTGTGTGTGTGTGTGTGTGTGTGTGTGTGTGAGTGAGTGAGTGAGTGTATATGCGCGTGAGTAGGTGCGCGGGTGTGACAAGCGCACATCAGTCATACAAGGTAAAGGTTTGAGGGTATCCCATAAAGCCTAGCGTTCCAAATAATTACACGTCTGTTTCTTATGTTGATAAAAGTTAGACAAAATTTTAAATCACCCATCAGTTCAATGTAAAGAATTGTTTCGTCTTCGTAGCGTTTTAAAAGAAGTGATACTGTTTTGTTTCGTTGAGATGAATACAGCGCCATTATTAAACTGCTGCGCGGAGTGGCCGCGTGGTTTGAGAAGCCATGTCACGAATTGTACGGCTCCTTCAGTCGGAGGTTCGAGTCCTCTCTCCGGCATGGGTGTAAGTGCTGTTCTAAGCATAAGTTAGTTAAAGTAGTGTGTAAGTCTAGGGATCGGCCGGCCGAAGTGGCCGTGCGGTTAAAGGCGCTGCAGTCTGGAACCGCAAGACCGCTACGGTCGCAGGTTCGAGTCCTGCCTCGGGCATGGATGTTTGTGATGTCCTTAGGTTAGTTAGGTTTAACTAGTTCTAAGTTCTAGGGGACTAATGACCTCAGCAGTTGAGTCCCATAGTGCTCAGAGCCATTTGAACCAAGTCTAGCGATCGATACCCTCAGCAGTTTGGTCCCTTAGGAATTCACACACATTTGAAATTCTTGTCCCTTGAGACGGTTCACTTGTACGGTGTCCCAAAATGTACAACTACACAAAAAAGGAAGGAAAACCAGAGAGGAAGTGGCCAACAGGGTGTTGGATGATAGACGGCTGAAGAATACCTAACGCCAAAGACACAGCAGAAGTAAAAGTGATATGTAGATGACGGTTGTAATTAATGTTTCCGCTACTTCATCCGGTGTAGACGGAAAATTATGAACCGTATGGGTACCCAACTTTCAACGGCCTTGTCGCAGTGCATACACAGGTTCCCGTGAGATCACCGAAGTTAAGCGCTTTCGGGCGTGGTCGGCACTTGAATGGGTGACCATCCAGGCCGCCATGCGCTGTTGCCATTTTTCGGGGTGCACTCAGCCTCGTGATGCCAATTGAGGAGCTACTTATTAGCGGCTTCGGTCAAGAATACCATCATAACCGGGAGAGCGGTGTGCTTACCCCACGCCCCTCCTATCTGCATCCTCCACTGAGGATGACACGGCGGTCGGGTGGTCCCTGTAGACCACTTGTGGCCTGAAGACGGATTGTTATATGGGTACCCAACTTTACAGATATAATGTTGAGACTGTGCACTGTAGAATTTGTGTAGTTATTACTTTGGTACCACGGCTTGCCCTTAGACACCAGTACTGGTACGGCGACGTACGGTTGAAACGGAAGCGTCCATGTGCATACAGTTGCAGACGGTAACATGGGTCTGGACAAGGCGAGCAGGAATTCGCTCTTAAGGCTGTTTTATCAGAACAACAGAGATGGTGCTTCTGGTCTTCGCGAGGATCGACGCATTAAAAGAATACGAAGAGTTTCTGCACAAGAGTGAAGAGCAGGATTCGGAAGTGCAAATTAAATGGCGATTTGGGAACTGCGCCTGGGAGGATCCGACGGCCAGTTACGCAACAAAGTGTTCCAACAAGAAACTGTTGCCGTGGCTGAGAATGCTTGACACAATGTGTAATCTTCAAGCAGTGCACCGGCTTTACCACAACAGCAAACATTCTATAGTCTACTGTCCGAAATGTGCTGCAACGTTGTGAAACTGTATCTCTAGTGCGGCTCCCGTTTGTCGTGGATGCAGACGGTCGCGTCTCGTATGGAAATTAATATGTATTTTTTTCAATGGCTTATTTCTCTTCCATATGCCATATAAATGTTTCCACAGAGCTTCATTGTCCTATGTGAGCCGTGCGGAGCTAGTGTTCCCACCATCATGTATTTTACACCCTGTTTTTAACGTACTTCCACCTCACTACGTTAATTTAAGTTACTACTGTCACTGAGTTGCTGCTTTGCCTGACCGTGAGCGGCGCTAGCAGCACGTATCGATATATCCCCTCTAGTAGTATCTTTACTTGACTGCTATTACTTCCCGGTCATGGTCTGTCGTAAGTCAGTTAGCAGTTCGGGTTGCGAGTTCGGGTCTGTCAGTCAGTTGGAACGTGTCTGGAGCGCAGTGCGGACCTGCCAGTCGGGGACTTGCAACGGCACTAGTGCAGTAGGGTTGGAGCAGTGAGGTCTGCGCCTACATGGCTCGCCTGATCATTGCCGCCACGCAACACTTGAGCCAGGCCACGATCTTGGTGGATAGTCGGTCGGTTGTCCTACTGGACGACGCGTTTTGGCTCCCCGACCGTTCATGAGTCGGCAGTGTGTGTGTCATCGTGCGTGCTTAGTTACTGTTGGGTATAGTTCAAGTCTTCGTGCAAGTGTTTGTCAGGTTTGTGTGTAGTTGGCGTTATTTCCTTGACGAGTTATCTTACATGTTGTCGGCGTACTGCCTCTGAGAGGTCGGTCGTCTCATCGGGCGACGTGTAACTGGTTCTCACAGCGCTTCTGGGGCCCTTCAGTTCCCATCTTGTGGAACTTGGGACGGCCCTTTCCTGGTGCAGGAATGTCTGTTATCCAGTGGGAGTGTTTCCTGTGCATGTTTGGGTCCGAGCCAGTATTTCCGCCGTCGTGTGTCTAGAAGTGAGTGGGAGACGCACCAGCAGTGCGGTAGCGGCGGAGCAGCAGTCGCGGACGGACCGGGAGGCAGTCGGTCGGTTGGTGCCGACCAGGGAGGACATCTCCGGGCGGTGCAGTCGCCTGGGTCCGCTGCCGGGCCCTGCGCAGTGTCGCAGTGTGTGTGGAGCTGTCCGATCGCTAAGAGCTTCGTCGTTCACCGAATCAGGACGTCAGAGTTGAGTGTGTAACCATCTGTGTTTGAGTTCTCATGTATTGGTTGATGGCAAGCAAGTCGTTGTATTGGTCGGTATACGGATCAAGTATAGTTGGGCTCACCACCTGTCTCACCTAAGTGAACGAGGGCAGACCGACTTCCCTGAAGGCTTTCGGAGCGCCACCGGTGTTTATTTATCTGTTGTCAGCTGTTTTAAATTTTAGGCTTATGTTTATTTGTTTGTTTTCTTAAAATTTTGCCAAAATTGGTTTTTAAATTTATCTTTCAACCTTAAACACTGCGGCCTTCTGCCTTTAAGGATTATGGTTCAAAATGGTTCAAATGGCTCTGAGCACTATGGGACTCAACTGCTGTGGTCATCAGTCCCCTAGAACTTAGAACTACTTAAACCTAACTAACCTAAGGACATCACACACATCCATGCCCGAGGCAGGATTCGAACCTGCGACCGTAGCAGTCGCACGGTAAAGATTATGGTAATATATTTTAAAAACTTCGAAGTTTAATAGTGGCCCTCAGCCATTGGTATTGCCCCTGGCACATGTTGCTTCTTTAATTTATTTTATTGCTATCTTAATTGGATTTTAAAATTTCTCGTTGTTAAACATGCTGGCTTTCTGCCTTTAAAGGTCAGTGGTAATATATTTTGAAGTTTTGAAATTTAATTGTGGCCCTCAGCCATTTGTATTGCACCTTGCGTATGTTGTTTTTTGAGTTATTTTACTGCTACCTTAATTGGATTTTATCTTGTTAAGATTTCTTGTTGGAGGCTTTCAGCCATGAAAGAGTTTCATTTGGTAAAGGTTCGGCTGTGTGCCGCTTTGGTTGTAAATGTTATTAAATTGCAATAAATGACAACTAGAAGGAGAAACTGACCTCAACCTTCGGCCCCTTTCCACAGTCCTATTACCTGTTGGGTTTAGCGGGCTTTATCACTATGATCACTCGTTTTCCATGGGTGCCAGCTCAGTCAGCGAAGGTTTCACTGAAGTCACTATGTACATCGGAGAACACAGTTCAGTCCACATTGTTGAACATGGGATTCATCTGATGTCCCCATGTTGAACCGACGGAATCTTCAGTTTCGACCAGTGGACCAGGATAATTGATATTGGCCCGTGGCTCAATGGGAACACGTCAGCCGATCAGATGAACCATGTTTCTTGTTACGCCAGGTCGATGGTCGTGGCCAGATACGTCATAATCCAGAGGACGGCTGCTCGGAACATGAAGTGTGTGTGCTTCCAAGTGATAGTGATCGAAGGTAGCAAGACAGCCATCGACTAGGTGAACATTGTTGCAGACTACCTGCATTCCTTCAAGCTCGATATCTTCCTCGACGACGATGCCATGTTCCAACAGGACAATTGTCCATGTTCCAGTGATTCGAGGAGAATGGTAGTGAGCTCATGCTGATATCTGAATTCTTTTGGTTTGAATCAGATGTAACACAACTCCACTCCTACAAACTACCGGCCCATAATTTACTGGAATTGCGTGCCCTCGGCGTAGACACCTGGCGCCACTTTCCCGGAAACCTACCAAGCACTTGTTGAATCGCTGCCCCGTAGAATCGCTGCTGCATTGTGCTTCAAAGGTGGGCAAACATGCTATTAAGCAAGGCGTCACAACTTTCGGTTTGTTAGTGTATATTGTAAGTTTCCATGAAATGCATGAGGTCAAATCAAAGAAACTCCGACAAGGGAGATAAAATTGTGAAATTGTAAGACTGGCTGTGCTTACCGTTACATAAGCGGCTGTCAGAAAGTTTTCTTCTGAACAACGTACAGTCTAGAATAGGTATTTCAGTCAAGTAAAATCGATGTGAGCGTTCTTCATCTACATCTACATATATACTCCGCAAGCCACCCAAAGGTGTGTGGCGGAGGGCACTTTACGTGCCACTGACATTACCTTCCTTTCCTGTTCCAGTCGCGTATGGTTCGCGGGAAGAACGTCTGCCAGGAAGCCTCCGTTCGCGTTCGAATCTCTCTAATTTTACATCCGTGATCTCTTCGGGAGGTAGAAGTAGGGGGAAGCAATATATTCGATACCTCATCCAGAAACGCACCCTCTCTAAACCTAGACAGCAAGCTACACCGCGATACAGAGCGCTTCTCTTGCAGAGTCTGCCACTTGAGTTTGCTAAACATCTCCGTGACGCTATCACGCTTACCAAATAACCCCGTGACGAAACGCGCCGCTCTTTTTGGATTTTCTCTATCTCCTCTGTCAACCCGAGTACGGATCCCACACTGATGAGCAATACTCAAGTATAGAGTGAACGAGTGTTTCGAAAGCCACCTCCTTTGTTGATGGACTACATTTTCTAAGGACTCTCCCAATGAATCTCAACGTGGCACCCGTCTTACCAAAAATTTATTTTATATGATCATTCCACTTCAAATCGTTCCGTACGCATACTCCCAGATATTTTACAAAAGTAACTGCTACCAGTGTTTGTTCCGCTATCATATAATCATACAATAAAAGATCCCTCGCAATGTATTCGCAAAACATTACATTTGTCTGTGTCAAGGGTCAATTGCCACTCCCTGCACCAAGTGCCTATCCGCTGCAGATCTTCCTGCATTTCGTTACAATTTTCTAATGCTGCAACTTCTCTGTATAGTACATCATCATCCGCGACAAGCCGCATGGAACTTCCGACACTATGTACTAGGTCATTTATATATACTGTGAAAAGCAATGGTCCCATAACACTCCCCTGTGGCACACCAGTGGTTACTTTAATGTCTGTAGACGTCTCTCCATTGAGAACAACATGCTGTGTTCTGTTTGTTAAAAACTCTTCAATCAAGCAACACAGCTGATCTGATATTCCGTAGGCTCTTACTTTGTTTATCAGGTAATAGTGCGGAACTGTATCGAACGCCTTCCGGAAGTCGAGGAAAATGGCATCTACCTGTGGGCCTGTATCTGATATTTTCTGGGTCTCACGAACAAATAAAGCGAGTTGGGTATCACACGATCGCTGTTTCCGGAATCCATGTTGATTCCTACAGAGTAGATTCTGGGTTTCCAGAAATGAAATGATACGGGTGCAAAAATCATGTTCTAAAATTCTACAACAGATCTATGTCAGAGATATAAGCCTATAGTTTTGCGCATCTGCTCACGACCCTTCTTGAAAACTGGAACTACCTGTGCTTTTTTCCAATCATTTTGAACCTTCGTTCCTCTAGACACTTGCGGTACACGGCTGTTAGAAGGGGGGCAAGTTCTTTCGCGTCCTCTGTGTAGAATCGAACTGGTATCCCGTCAGGTCCAATGGACTTTCCTCTGTTGAGTGTTTTCAGTTGCTTTTCTATTCCTTGGACACTTATTTCGATGTCTGCAATTTTTTCGTTTGTGCGAGGATTTAGAGAAGGAACTGCAGTGCGGTCTTCCTCTGTGAAACAGCTTTGGAAAAAGGTGTTTAGTGTTTAAGCTTTATGCATATTATCTTCTGTTTCAATGCCATCATCATCCCAGAGTGTCTGGATATGCTGTTTCGAGCCAGTTAATGATTTAACGTAAGACCAGAACTTCCTAGGATTTTCTGTCAAGTCGGTACATAGAAATTTTACTTTCGAATTCACTTAACGTTTCACGCATAGCCCTCCTTACGCTAAGTTTGAGGTAATCATTGCAGCGACGCACCAGGTTGAAGATACCCGATTGGTAAAACATCGTGTCCTGCTGCGTGAAGACTTCCTGATCTGCCTTCTGCATATCCCCGTCCGACAGAAACTGATGGCCTTTGAAAGCCTTTCCTCAGGCGTCGAAGGCGTGATAATCGGAAGGGGAAAGATGAGAACTGTAGGGCGCGTCTTCGAGTGTTTCCAAGTTGAGTTGGCGTAACTTCTGCGTCACGACACTGGAGATATCTGGACGTGCGTTATCATGAAGCAGGAGTAACCCCTTGTCGCACTTTTCCCGAACGTTTCGCCTGTTCCGCCGCGCGGGAGTAGCCGAGCGGTCCAAGGCGCTGGAGTCATAGACTGTGCGGCTGGTCTGCTCCCTGCGGAGGTTCGAGTCCTCCCTCGGGCATGGGTGTGTGTGTTTGTCCTTAGGATAATTTAGGTTAAGTAGTGTGTAAGCTTAGGCACTGATGACCTTAGCAGTTAAGTCCCATAAGATTTCACACCCAGTCACCTGTTCCATACACATTCTCATTCTCCGATGGATTTCTACCAGTGAGTGTTCAGCGCTTACCGCACGCACGTCGGAGAGACACGAATGCTGCACTAATGCCTTGCCTACATGTCGGTGCTTTTATAACCACAGTGGAGTCCCTCTACGTTGCATACACGCTGCAGAAACGCCCTCAAATGGAAACTTTCTGATCGTCGCTTAAATTAATTTAACTCAGAGAATGTGAAAATAGATCACCTGATGGTGATAACAGTACATGTATTAGTATCAGAATTTTATAATGTTATCAAATTTATTAAAGCAGAATAATTTAAACAACATTTGCATCCTGGAACGTAATCTACAAATCATTGCCATCGACGTCTAACGGTTAAGTCCGCCTCTATCGAACTAAAGCCTGGGCAACATAGGACTAACTCAGTTCCCAGTTGGTTACCCATTTTCGCAACTGTTCGCAGACACCCCCTCCCCTACCAGAGGACGCTCACCACACTGTAATCCACTAGACGCAAGTCCGGTAATTCCAGGAGACGTGCTGACCACACCTCTGCCACTGCGTCTGCCTGTCCTCCACGCCACTACATCGTGCACGGATCGCATTGCGCCATTCGTTCAGATGGTGTTACTTGCTTTGCAGCCGATCGACATTTCATCTCGCCTCGCGTTTTTATACGCTTCACAAACAACACTTCACTTTATTAAACAAATAAAAGCACGAAATAAAAAACGTTTCTAGATAGCGAGAATGGATCTCTGCTGCGTCGAGTAAACTATGAAACTTTCTGACACATAGAAACTGAGTGCCATATCGAAACTCGAAGCCCGGACCTTTTTCCCCACTGCGCCATCGAGGTGCATGCTTACGTCCCGTCCTCTGAATACCAATTACGCCAGTACCCAAAGAACTGAAGCTGTGTGGGCGGGACTTTTTTCTCGTCTCTATAGGTCAGCAGGCAAAAGCTTTGCTCGCGAAAAGCAAGGTCCCGGATTAAAATTCCGATATGGTAAAGAGTTTTAGTATCTCAGGCAGATAACTCGACGTTTTTCTTCACACCAGTGATATACACCTCATCGTATCGTTCTCCTGTCGCTTTCCTTTGTAGTCTTTCAGCCAACTTAATGCCTTATCAATGAACTAAGAGTTGAGATGCCCATAATGGAAGACGAAACGCATTGTGGCGATCCTTATGAGCGCAGCTAAGGGAGATTTACAAAAGCTCTTGAAACTAGTGAACACATGTTTCAGTTAAAAATTCGCCTTAAGCAATAAGTAAAATAAGACTAATTCAACGTTTTGTAGAAGACATGAAAAGAACATAAGAGAAAAAAAAAATGGTTCAAATGGCTCGGAACACTATGGGACTTAACATCTCAGGTCATCAGTCCCCTAGAACTTAGAACTACTTAACCCTTACTAACCTAAGGACACCACAAACATCCTTTCCGAGGCAGGATTCAAACCTTCGACCGTAGCGGTTGCACGGTTCCAGATTGAAGCGCCTAGAACCGGAACATAAGAGAAGAAAGGTATTTGGACATTGACTTCTTTCGGTTAACCGTTTGCATTAGTGTGGCCGTGACCGTTCGTCAGGATCGTTTCAATGGAGGAAGGTGCCAGAAGTACAAGCAGACCTCTATGGTCGCTTAGAACTAACTGTTTTATTTTCACTCAGTTACACCACCTCACCAGCTATTGTTACGCATTTGATTATCGTTTCTCCTTATGTCACATAACTCTATTGTTATAAGCAGTTTTTAAATAAATGGTCTATGTGGATGCTAAACAGAGTAGGTCAAAGGTATTATCCTCATCTGACTACTATCCGAGTTTTAATATCTACGGTGTACAACTAAAATACAAAGAACGCAGAAACTAGAGAGGAAGTGGAGGCGCAATCTGATGAACCCGGAATATAATATCCTCTACTTCAGGAGGAGGGAGGGAAAAGGTATGTGGATGATAAAAGATGAGAACGGTAATGAAATTGGGAAGAAGCAAGGAATAATGAATGACTGTAAGGGTACTTTGAAGAATTATGTGAGGCAAGAGGTCGTCCTGATGCTTTGTATATGGAATACGAAAAGAACGAGTCGAAGTGGAGAGAGGATTTCCAACCATTAAGGAAGAAGTTGAGATAGCACTTAATTTAAAGCTAGAGTGGTAGAAGTATTGCATTTGTCTAGCAACATTCAAGAGAAGGATGAGTCGCCAGACTATTTCTCAGAATCAGTTACGGTGAAGAAAATGATATTAGAGTGTAGAAACTGGAGTTTCCCTAACGAAATATACTTAATACGTTTGATACACCCCTCTAAATTTTTTTATTAAGAGTAACAAATAGACGATTGCAACATAAATTTCACATAAAACTGGATGAAGCGGCCAATGTGCAGGAAAGACAATTGAATGGGTATGACTAATAGGAGATAAGTACCTTGGAGAAGACAGAGAGGTGTGTACAGTTTACTTAGAATTGTAAACTAACCTGATACAGTCCAACGGTCTAAACTTATGCGGAAAGAGACTGAAATTCTTCTACTATAACTTAAAACAGTAAAGCGACGCTAGACTGACTATTCTTAATTTCATAACTGGACTGAGGTTATCACCAACAGTTGTTGCAAAGCCATGATTACGTAACTGGAAAGATGTTGAGAAAATATTTAAACGGAAGTTATCAATGATATTCAAGTAATCTGAGTGCAAACATCGTGATATCGCACGGAAATATTAGAGCGATGTGCAAGAGTTCAGGGACACAAAATTTACAGCGAGGTCAAATTTGTTGATTTCACTATCTAACAATGTTAATTCGTTGAGTATAAATGTCTGTCCTCTATCAAACTTTTAAATATACGTCAGAACAGAGAGAAAATGTTGTTAATGCAGCTGAGGTACAATCAATAGGTAGTTATCGTTATGATACCGCTTCAAGGCTCTGTGGAGCTTTTCTTTATTATGTTCCTAAGAGTTTCATTCATCACCGGAGACAAAACTTACAGTATGTAAGCGGTCCGTAGGCCCTTACTATAAATTTGCACTCGGCACAGGTCGATAGGGCGAACAATCGATTGTGTCGTGTTGCGAGAGCGAGTGTGGAGTTGAGCCAGTGCCATGTTGTGGGTCGAGGTGTGTGGAGGTCGTTGTTGAAATACACTCCTGGAAATTGAAATAAGAACACCGTGAATTCATTGTCCCAGGAAGGGGAAACTTTATTGACACATTCCTGGGGTCAGATACATCACATGATCACACTGACAGAACCACAGGCACATAGACACAGGCAACAGAGCATGCACAATGTCGGCACTAGTACAGTGTATATCCACCTTTCGCAGCAATGCAGCCTGCTATTCTCCCATGGAGACGATCGTAGAGATGCTGGATGTAGTCCTGTAGAACGGCTTGCCATGCCATTTCCACCTGGCGCCTCAGTTGGACCAGCGTTCGTGCTGGACGTGCAGACCGCGTGAGACGACGCTTCATCCAGTCCCAAACATGCTCAATGGGGGACAGATCCGGAGATCTTGCTGGCCAGGGTAGTTGACTTACACCTTCTAGAGCACGTTGGGTGGCACGGGATACATGCGGACGTGCATTGTCCTGTTGGAACAGCACGTTCCCTTGCCGGTCTAGGAATGGTAGAACGATGGGTTCGATGACGGTTTGGATGTACCGTGCACTATTGAGTGTCCCCTCGACGATCACCAGTGGTGTACGGCCAGTGTAGGAGATCGCTCCCCACACCATGATGCCGGGTGTTGGCCCTGTGTGCCTCGGTCGTACGCAGTCCTGATTGTGGCGCTCACCTGCACGGCGCCAAACACGCATACGACCATCATTGGCACCAAGGCAGAAGCGACTCTCATCGCTGAAGACGACACGTCTCCATTCGTCCCTCCATTCACGCCTGTCGCGACACCACTGGAGGCGGGCTGCACGATGTTGGGGCGTGAGCGGAAGACGGCCTAACGGTGTGCGGGACCGTAGCCCAGCTTCATGGAGACGGTTGCGAATGGTCCTCGCCGATACCCCAGGAGCAACAGTGTCCCTAATTTGCTGGGAAGTGGCGGTGCGGTCCCCTACGGCACTGCATAGGATCCTACGGTCTTGGCGTGCATCCGTGCGTCGCTGCGGTCCGGTCCCAGGTCGACGGGCACGTGCACCTTCCGCCGACCACTGGCGACAACATCGATGTACTGTGGAGACCTCACGCCCCACGTGTTGAGCAATTCGGCGGTACGTCCACCCGGCCTCCCGCATGCCCACTATACGCCCTCGCTCAAAGTCCGTCAACTGCACATACGGTTCACGTCCACGCTGTCGCGGCATGCTACCAGTGTTAAAGACTGCGATGGAGCTCCGTATGCCACGACAAACTGGCTGACACTGTCGGCGGCGGTGCACAAATGCTGCGCAGCTAGCGCCATTCGACGGCCAACACCGCGGTTCCTGGTGTGTCCGCTGTGCCGTGCGTGTGATCATTGCTTGTACAGCCCTCTCGCAGTGTCCGGAGCAAGTATGGTGGGTCTGACACACCGGTGTGAATGTGTCCTTTTTTCCATTTCCAGGAGTGTACAAGGCTTTAACGGAGAAGGGAGTCGCCATCGCCGTGGTTAGACCCCTTTGTACTAGAATAATACTGGGAAGGTGAAGAAGTATTATTACGAAAGTGATCAGTGACATTTCTAGGGCCGATATTTGGTTTCGCGTCTACCGCGCCGGCATCACCTTGGATTGCAGTGTTGGATTGCAGTGTTGTATGCAGTGATGGATTAGCATGTGACGATAGTGGAAAATGAAGAAGCCTGTGCTTAGATTAGCCGTAATTAGATATGTATGTCGAAGGCAGTGGCTGTCTCCTTTTTTGTGTTTTTGAGAAGAATATAGTTTCGTAATTAGTGAAACTGTGTTGATGTTTTTCTTGTTACCAGAAATTTCATTATTACAGTATTGAACAGGACGAACTGGAAAGTAACAACTTCCGTAGCAGTCAATTCCGATTACCAGTCCCATTAGGTACACGGTCATATTAATAATAAATATTAGGCTGCTATTCGATCAGATCGGGACGGGATAATAAATCGGAGGTGTTACACCTTGGCTTACCGTGAAAGGACAAGTGCAATCTTTGGACGAATAGTAAAGAACAATAGGTAATTTTATCTTGCTTAACGCGAGAAAATATTTTCCAATTTCGGATGAAGACAGAGTATAAACTTTAAAATCGCGACAAGAAACAGTGCATTTTGAACAATATGAAGTAGTGGCATCTTACGATTGTGAATAAACTGTTTTTCTCGCCATATTAGATAAGAGTAATAGTGTCGATAAACTGTGTTATAATGTGCAAACGCGTAAATCCGCATGAAAAACTGTGAAAAGTGAACACTAAAGAAAGACACGTGTGAACATTACCACAACAAAACGAGCGAAGAATTCGTCATGGAAGCTTTTAAAGAAGTGTTTAGTAGTAATGTTATGACCGAAATTGCTTTTTTAATAATGAAAATCGAGCAACTTCATGTGGACCCATAAACTGTTATGCAGGCGACAAATTATGTGGCGACGCAATTGTTGAATGACGTCACACAGACCCGTGCAGCAGCTGCGCCAAAGAGTTTCGATCTGCGAGGTGATTTCATACATCATCCCAACTACCTGTGCAAGGAGTAGGTCAGACGCAGACGCACTACACTGGACAGCGACCAGCGCGACTTCGAGACACCGAGCGCCAACCCGGCATCTAGCGGCCGAACTACAAATTACGCCCGCCTGCAGTGCCACGGAGCGGCCGACTGAGAACTACGACGACTTGCCACAGATCTTCAGCGCGACTTCACGCGGCTTCGGCGGCAGTGCAGCGCCACGCCCACTTCAAACGTCAAAACATCGTGACTCGTGGTAACGTCAGTTGGTGAGTGAAGACAACTAGTTAGCATAACATTAAATTGCTGTATACTGTCTTCACAATAAATAAACAGTTTTAAACTGTGTTTTGCCTTAAGACAAGTGCCCAATTATAGTAATTTCCGAAAAGTTAACGAAACATACTCTGAAATATAGCATACTTATTTATGCATACTGTGCTGTCTAAATGGTGATTATACAGATATGCTCATTGTTTTTGGAGATTTTACATTTATAGATTTAATGAATGGTGTGATTTGTCTTATTTAAAACATATTACATAAACATATTACATAAACTATGTATGTGAAAATTGATATTTGAAATTATTAGGTTTTGAGAGTCGTTATGTTCTGTACTCATACGTATTGTATCAATTTTGGGATTAACTGAAGATACTGCAGTTACTGTTTGATTAGTTTAGCGGTAATTAGGAGTGTTTTGGGTTGCTAGAGGTTACTAGAGGTTATTTTATATTACTTGCCTGTGCATTAAAAAAAAAAAAAAACCAAACATGTCTACTGAAGATAAGCAGGTTTGTGAGGCAGTAGTTGAAAGGAAATGGATAGGACTGGAAGACAGAGATGATTCAGGAATCAGTGATTATGGATTATCATTAGAATGCCCATTAGCACATTCAACTAGTTACAAACGACGAGAGATAAGCCAGTTTCAGAGGGTGCGGATATACAGTCTATGTTAGCAGACTTGCTAAAGGAAACCAAGACAACAATATAGGAATGTTTACAAGAAGCTAGAGAAAGGGAAGAAATATTTCGCAAATCATTAAAGGAAGATTTACAAGAAACCAAAAAAAGCTTAGAAAAATCATTTAAGGAAACTCTAGCACAAGATATCAAAACATCGCAAATGAAGATAGAATGTAATCTGAAGAAGGAAATGCAGGAGTTACAAGAACGACTAAAGATGGACATCAACAAGAGAGAGAGTAAGCTACAGAAGAGCATAGACCAAGTCCAGGGAGATGTGGAGAAGATGGAAGGAAAGTTAACAAAAAAGGTGGAAGACGATATTGAAGAAACTAAAGCCGAATTGGGAGAAAGGATCACCGAAGTGGAAACAAATTGCAATCATCGAATAGCCGAGGTGACACAGATGCAGAAACAATGCAATGATGCAGTTAAGGGGATAGGAGATAGGCAAAACCAATTGGCTGTCAATCTGAGAAATGCTATAGCCGTGCAACGAGAAGAGGATAACAAGAGGGTTGCAATGGAGGTCAGGCAATTACAACAGGGAGTGCAACAATTGGAGAGCAAGACAGAAGAAATTAATAAACGAATTAGCAATGCCACTTTAACCGTTTGGGAAGGTAGAGTCGTTACCTTGATGAGCGGTGATAATCGGTACGTCCAAAATAATACAGGGCAGAAGTTTAAACCGAAAGGAGGGTTGCACCCAATGATATTTATGAAATGGTTAAAAGGAGTTTTCCCAGCACATTTCAAAGACGCAGACAAGATTCAATTTGCAATAGATAGGATGAAAGGTGGGGCCTTCATTTGGGAAGTCAGGAAGAAGGAAGGGACTACTAGTTATGATCAGTTTGAGGGGGAATTCTTGAAGAAATTCTGGTCCAAAAGTCATCAGTGTGCAGCCCTTGAGGACCTACTACACCGCAAGTCACTTAATACATGGAGAGGAACGTTGAGAGAGTTTGCCGAACGTTTGTGGGAATTAAATGAGACCTTGGAACAACCCCTGAGTGATGACATAATGATATCAGCGATAAAAAGAAGATTGAGCCGGAGAATGCAAGAAACGGTACCCGGGAGTCTGATTAAAGATACGGAGGCCTTGATGGAGATACTGGAACAGTTGGAATCTGTTCAATCACAGGAACACAATCAAGCTAATGATCAAAACCGAGAGGGAAGTAGTGACCAAAGGAATCATTTTAATAATTCGTCTGATTATAGTGGAAGAAGTGGTGGCCATAGGTATAGGAACCATGGTGGTGAACGGCAATGGAGAAATGATTGGAGAAGGAGTGAAGAACCGAGAGATCATGAGAGAGGAAGGGATAGGCGAATGAATGAGACAGTGCAAAAAATGGTTCAAATGGCTCTGAGCACTATGGGACTCAACTGCTGTGGTTATCAGTCCCCTAGAACTTAGAACTACTTAAACCTAACTAACCTAAGGACATCACACACATCCATGCCCGAGGCAGGATTCGAACCTGCGACCGTAGCAGTCGCACGGTTCCGGACTGCGCGCCTAGAACCGCGAGACCACCGCTGCCGGCCGAGACAGTGCATATAGAAGAGATGGAGAGACCGGAAAACTAAATGACACTCCAGATGAGGTCCGGTCAGGAGTGAGAGCTACAAGGACCGGAATAAACCTACTAACACATGTTTGGGACATTTAGTTGTTAAACGGACATTTGAAAAAACGGGAATGTTTATTTGCATTGTATTTTCTGATGTATTATAACTAGAACTTCATATTTCATATTGACGATTACCTGAGAATGGGTGTAAAACCTGTAACAACTAATTTGTAATATAATAACTCATATGTCATGTGTTCACGTAATAATTTTTGATTGTATGTTGTGTGTGACATTCAATATGAACTATAGAGGATTATTGCTGCTTGATAAAAAATTGTGATTTGGACAATGCCATGTTTGTGAGATGTAATAACCTTTTGTAGAATATTATTGTGGAGGCAGCGCACTACCGGAGTCAAGGGATTATTTGGTGAATTGTAATTTCATTAATTATTTACACTGTGTGTTTTGTTCAGATGTAATAATATCTAATTTCCTTGCCGATTCTTTTACGCCATAGGCTGCAAAGAAGTTTTCGAGGGCGGCGATGTAAGGGGTCCGTAGGCCCTTACTATAAATTGGCACTCGGCACAGGTCGATAGGGCGAACAATCGATTGTGTCGTGTTGCGAGAGCGAGTGTGGAGTTGAGCCAGTGCCATATTGCGGGTAGAGGTGTGTGGAGGTCGTTGTTGAAATACAAGGCTTTAACGGAGAAGGGAGTTGCCATCGCCGTGGTTAGACCCCTTTGTACTAGAATAATACTGGGAAGGTGAAGAAGTATTATTACGAAAGTGATCAGTGACATTTCTAGGGCCGATATTTGGTTTCGCGTCTACCGCGCCGGCATCACCTTGGATTGCAGTGTTGGATTGCAGTGTTGGATGCAGTGATGGATTAGCGTGTGACGATAATGGAAAATGAAGAAGCCTGTGCTTAGATTAGCCGTAATTAGATATGTATGACGAAGGCAGTTGCTGTCTCTTTTTTTGTGTTTTTGAGAAGAATATAGGTTCGTAATTAGTGAAACTGTTTTGGTGTTTTTCTTGTTACCAGAAATTTCATTATTACAGTATTGAACAGGACGAACTGGAAAGTAACAACTTCCGTAGCAGTCAATTCCGATTACCAGCCCCATTAGGTACACAGTCATATTAATAATAAATATTGGGCTGCTATTCGATCAGCTTGGGACGGGATAATAAATCGGAGGTGTTGCAAGTACTACCTTTTATTAAACGACAAACTGGTGGTTGTTATTCTCATAATCAGAATGAGGGTGTGACATCTAACACACAGGGAGATGATTCCAAAATTGAGGGGCAATCGAGAAAATTACGTAATATGTTAATAAAAATGAATTAGATAGGAACATTCAGATATCCTAAGAAAGTCTACCACTGAAGTTATATGCAGAGGATCCAAATTATCTTGACCAACCAAATTTTTTTTGCAGAAGCATACTGAAAACGTGTCAAGCAAATGTTATTTTCCTACCATGGGGCCACGTTTGTTTGAATGCAGCCCAAACCAATAAACGCAAAGTGAAACGAATAGTCGTCTATCGAGAATGTAGGTGAGCAGAGCAGTAATTCTAATAATGTTTCTTATTTACAGTATGCAATATCATTAACCGTTTGAGTTCCAGAGTTTTTTGCTTGAAACCACGATTTTATTATTAAAATTTTTTGAAGGTAAGTACCTTTAACATGAAACTACCGATCATGTAGCAAGACAGAGACATCTAGTGGTAGAATGAGGTACTTCTACGAATGTAGTGCACTGTAGCGGTCACTTACAGCATTTAAAGTAACAGTCCGCACCGCAACTGGGCTACGTGATTTGGAAGTGATTGAGACGTCCGGTCTTGTTTATAGTGGCTTTATTGAACAGACAGTTGACAATGAAAGTAAGTATATCTAATGTTATTCTAACATAAATTTGAGTGGTTTCGAAATGAAGCCAATGGGGCCGTATGTATTTCGATACAAGGTTTATTAAATATCAGGTCCATTTTTGCTTGTTGCTTTTAATTATAATTTGTTGTAGTCGTTATGAGTTTATGGAAATCTCTAAATATGGGACTGTGTCTAGGAAAAAAGCGAATTTGCTTTCGGATATAACACAGGGAGAGCGAGATGGGCGGTTGAAAACTGTGTGTACCAGTGGCTCCAAAGTTCATTTACCTCTTTAAAACAACTTGGTGTTTACTCTTGCAAATTTCTTCTTGTATTCATTGCTTAGTATCATAATACAGATTAATTTTGTGAAAAATGTATAGGTTATACCTTTTATTTCATATTGTTGGGTCTCAGAGGGTTAAACGTTACGTTGTGTACTTACCTTTCGTAGGTGTACATGTACTACAACGAACCCTAAACTGGATAGATCGACAGAATGACTGGGGTGCATAATTCTTGTTTCCATTTTTTTACTGTCAACTCCAGCAAGTGGACGAGTTATTATACTTCGGGTACATGCAGTGTGTTAGTGCAGGAGAGCCAGTCAGTTTTGTGTTACTTTTCAATAACATCACGTCACACGAGTGGTACTCTGTGCTACTTTTTTGAATATGTCTTGAAGAGAGGAAGTGGATTACCGAATTAAAAATATAGGGTGCTGCAAGAATCTTTAGGAATCCTCGTTACAGACTACTAGGACTTGTAGAGGGAAGTAAGCACGTAACACTTTGAATAGGAACCCATGTCCGAAAACGTCATCCAACGACGTTACAGAGCGTCAGAGTTATAAGCACTGGTGCCTGTAAATGTGTGTATGTGTGGGGTGATTCCGTGATGGTGTTACAGACTTTCAAGGATGATGGAGACGGATAAATGTATCAATTTGACGTAAGGGTCCCTGTACCGGAAACAAATGAGTCGAAAGCTATAAGCGGAAACCGTTCTGATACCTCAGCGTACGTAGTACATGTACTGGTACTGTTTTTGCTAAGATTATAGGCGAGGCAACTTTCAGAGATGCTGGTATGGACAAAAACTAGAAAAAATGTTCAGTAAACATGTACTCTAAAACGCACACGTTATGAGCTACGTACACTTGTTCAATAGAGGAAACGTATTTCATAGTAGCAAACACGAACAAGGGCTCATAGCACTGCTTCGGTTCATACTACCACTTCTGCAATCTTAGAAACTTCTGAACCCTACCATCTTAGCAACAACGGTACCAATACATGTACTCAACTATCAGAGCTATCAGAACGACTTTCGCTTACAGCTTTCGGTTCGTTCATTCCCGGTACAGAGACCCTTACCTCCGTTTTATACATTTATACTTCTCCATCGTCCTGGAAAGTTTGTAACATCATCAAAGAATATTTCTGTATATACATACGTTTACAGGCGCCGGTGCATGTAAGTTTGACGCTCTGTAACGTCATCGCATGACATTTCCGGAAATGGCATCCAATTGAAAATATTATGTACTCCGCTCTACAAATGCTAGAAGTTTGTAACGGGAATTTCAGAACACCCTGAATACAGTAGATAAGACGTACTGCCGTTCACATCTTCTTAATGAATAACGCTACAAGAATGGCAATTATGCCGGTTTGCGTCCGTCCTTCGTAGCTAAACAACATTGCTTGAAATGTTTTTTCTTTTTGTTTTGCTTCTGGTCAAAGAGTTATTTGTAGTGACCAAGATAAATGGGACACCACGTCATGTCATTACATGGCGTGCTATGGTTGAGAGTAACACCTGTTACAGCGAGATGAAATTTTAATGCCCTTACTATCATACAGAATTAATCTGTTCCCTGAGATTTATGGCTGAAGCAGATCGTAATGGAGGAACTTTACTAGGAATTAAAATAACCAAATATTTTAAATACCCCATGCTTAACAACACAAGAAAAGAAGTCAAATTCATATTCGACAATAGTAATGTTCGCGTAATGCCTATTTAATTTTTCCTAAAGGTACTGCAGCACCAAAACCGTTAGAACAACGCTCGCCTTTAAAACAAAGAAAATACAATTATGGGTGTACATTCATGGCAAGGACAGCATCATCAGCTGCGCACGTTGTCATAATTCTGTGAACGCTCATAAAACTGCTGACTTAAATTGATGGCGTGAGAGAGACGAGGAGCGAGAAGGCAGATAACGCAGGCGCTTTCGTTATCGCGTCGCATTAAGTCAGGCCGGCGGACCAGCTAACATTAGGATTCTCGTAAGAGTAGACCACAAAGGGGGCCCCGCTAGAGGAATGGAATTTACGGGCGTGCAGCGCAAGAAACTGTGAAATAAGACGCGGGAGAGCACAGCGCCACTGCTGACTAGGTAACTGGCAGACGGCCAAGTTGGCAGCACTGCAGTTCCAAGGCACGGCACAGCTCCTCCTCCGGCAGTCACCTGCTCCGTAGATGGGCGCCCTGGTTTCTAACTGGCCGAATACGGTCCTCAAACTCTTGTCATCCAGAAATTCATTGTTCTTCGAATACCTCTCAGTCGATGATACAACGGCGTCACGCGCCATCAAAGCAATATTTTTGCTGTTAACGCTGTTTTAGTAAAGAAATATATTTTCAAAATGGAACTATATACCTTTCCGCGTGACACTAAAGAGAGCTATCCAAGTACAACGACATGATGTATCTGGAACTAAATCAAATACTCTGCTTGAAAAAAGTTCCCCGCCGGGAATCGAACCCGGGAACCCGGGCGTGGGAAGCGAGAACGCTACCGCACACTGCACATGCACACTCGTCATATGTACAATAGACGTCTTCTGAAAAATATATCAGTGTCTTAAATGAACTAGAGTCATAAATATTCTATTTTAGAAATAACTTTATGTAAGGGTTCAAAAAAATGACTCTGAGCACTATGGGACTTAACATCTATGGTCATCAGTCCCCTAGAACTTAGAACTACTTAAACCTAACTAACCTAAGGACAGCACACAACACCCAGCCATCAAGAGGCAGAGAAAATCCCTGACCCCGCCGGGAATCGAACCCGGGAACCCGGGCGTGGGAAGCGAGAACGCTACCGCACGACCACGAGATGCGGGCTTGAAAAAAAAAAAAGTGAAAGATCCAGTAGATGTAGAGGAAATGAAATGTTATTGCATCACAATCGCACCACAAGTTGAGAGAGTGTGTGGTGTTACTTCAGTGTGTAAAAAATCGAGTAAAATTTACGAAGAATCTGGCAGTATGATCCTACCTACCAGTGTGGTATTCCATCCACTCTGGCCTGGATATAGCCACCGATTTGTCTGGGAAGGATGTCTGAAGTCATTTTATCCTCTCCTGAGCCTAGTTAACCCACAATAGTTGTCGATCAAACGGTCACTTGAATCCGGGATGCTGACACCGAGACGGAGTTGTCCGAGCAGGTTCCGCACTTGTTCCATCGGCCACCGATCTGGGGATGTATCTGGCCTCGGTAATACCACAACATCATGCAGCCAGTACACAGACACACATTCCACGGGTGGACGGGCTTTGTCCTGTTGAAAAATGGCACCACGATACCGTCGCATGAGAGGTAACGCCTGAGGGCGCAGGATTTCCTTGACGTACCGACCTGACGAATTTTCCCTTAGGTCAGTAACCTGAGGTCATAACTGATGGCTTCCCACACTACGACGCCACGAGTAACACTACTGTTCCTCTTCAAAAATTAGAAATATGGGATCTGAGAACGTCGCCGTTCTCACCGACGGTGGTCATTAACGCTAGTGCAAGAACAGCGATTCACCGCTGAAAACAATGCGTCACAGTTATCGTAACTCCTTACTTCCCAGACCCGGCAGCACTCTAAACGCAGTCGTTTGTACTGTTGTGTTGATGGCAGCCCACTCATGGGACTGTAACTCCCTAATCCTGCTGTTGCTGGTCTGTTAACACTGGTCTGGAATGGCACAGAAAGTTGCAAGGGTCCCGTTATTCTCTCTCTGATGGGAGGTGGTGGTGGTGGTGGTGGTTAGTGTTTAACGTCCCGTCGACAACGAGGTCATTAGAGACGGAGCGCAAGCTCGGGTTAGGGAAGGATTGGGAAGGAAATCGGCCGTGCCCTTTCAAAGGAACCATCCCGGCATTTGCCTGAAACGAGTTAGGGAAATCACGGAAAACCTAAATCAGGATGGCCGGACACGGGATTGAACCGTCGTCCTCCCGAATGCGAGTCCAGTGTGCTAACCACTGCGCGACCTTCCTCGGTCTCTCTGATGGGAGCTGCAGATATGAAGGTCTGCTTGGTACACAATACGGTGATCCTCCCTCGTTGTAGACAGACATAGTCGACCCGATCCTTCCCGACGAGTATGGCTACCCTCACGTTTCTATGGAGCTCAACATTGGACCACCGTCATATCCGACTGTGCCACATATCTGGATGCTCCATGACTCCACCAAGCCAACAAACGTAGACCCACAATGACGCCCCATTCAAACTCTGTCGGGTTCTGTTAACTCTGTCAGATATGAGCACATAGCTTTTCCGTATTCTTAATAGCGATCAACCAAAGTCTGACAAAGTCGAGGGGCGGGGCCGTTCTACTTCTCACAGAGAATTGCAACCCGAATCATTTATATACCAGCCGACAGTGTGCAGGTGTACTCATTTACTCTGACGTCGGAACGTGTCTTCTGGGCACTTCGCTCCCTTCTACAGGCAGTGTCGCACACCACTATCTCGCTGTTAGGAGGAAGTGTCCCACAAAGATCTACTTTACTGTATCCAACGTGAGCGATTACGTAACAGTTAGGATTTTTGTCTGTTTTTATGACCCATGTGATTGTAATGTATACCTTCAATGAAACATCCTGCAAAGTGTTTCCGAAGAGGCAATACCGCACTCTGATTTTCATCGTGACTCACGCAGATCAGGAGAGGTGCGACGCCAGTGCGACAACTGTGTCGACATAATCGACATAAGTTAAGCCGCACGGCAGTGGCTGTGTGCTTGTCCAAAGACACTTACTAGATGTAACTGAGTGCAAACCAGACGCGTGTCTGTAGTTGCACCGAAGTTGAGACAACAAAGCGTCGTGCTAACTGGTGAGCTCGATAATTTTTAATATTTGTTTGGAATGTAGTCTTGCACAGATGAGAAATGAAGACAAAAAGCAGTAGTGTCAAGAAGGAACCGGAAGGAATGAATCTCATTCTGGAAACATTCCCCAGGCTGTGGCTAACAAGGGGAGGCCGCCAATTGTGAAATTCAGATTCGGTTCATACTGCGCATAACAATAGCTCATGGCCAGAGGTGTAATGTGGCAAAGCACCAAGATGCACTTCTCAGCCGTTGTCGAGAAAATCGACAGTTAAAGAAACCATTGCGGTGAAATACTCTCTACGAGTAATGAGTTTCCACAGCGTCGTGGCGCATGGCGCAGCGGTAAGCGCTCGGGTTTGTAATCCGAAGGTCGCCGGTTCGAACCTCGCGCCATGCAATTTCTCTTGTTGTTAGTTTTTTGTAATTTAAATATATATATATATATATATATATATATATATATATATATATATATATAAACTATTAATGAATTGCTTATGTATGTTGGTGAAGGCGGATCGCTCTCCAATTGTACCGCCCGCATCTCGTGCTCGTGCGGTAGCGTTCTCGCTTCCCACGCCCGGGTTCCCAGGTTCGATTCCCGGCGGGGTCAGGGATTTTCTCTGCCTCGTGATGGCTGGGTGTTGTGTGATGTCCTTAGGTTAGTTAGGTTTAAGTAGTTCTAAGTTCTAGGGGACTGATGACCATAGATGTTAAGTCCCATAGTGCTCAGAGCCAATTGTACCGCCTCCATTTTTCCGTTTTTTTAACAGGGTTTACCAAAGCTCTCTCGTCGGCACTGATTTTCGACGATGTTATAAGTTGCGCTAGGGACTGCATCTACCTTCTTTCGAAGTTAGCAGGCAACTACGCTGTTATGCGGCAGCTCGCTTCGGCCCATTCAACATCTGTCCTTCAAGTGTAACGAGCGAGTAACGGAGTTTATATTTCATACCTGCCACAGCGAATTTGTGTTCGTGGGGTCTCTATTCTAATTGACTTACGCTATACGTATTCGTTTCGGAATATCGTTTCTACGTCTTCCGTTAACTATACGTGGTTAACATTATGAAGACAATTAATAACATTTGTGAAATACAATTTTGTTTGCGGGAAACATAATGATGTTCGAAGTCGCTAGTTTTTCCACGACAAACGACTTTCAACAACTTATTATAAGCATAATTGTTGCAACTAATTGCTGGGATATATATATATATATATATATATATATATATATATATATATATATAAATTTGAATTACAAAAAACAAATACTAAAAAAAAGTTTCATGGTGCGAGATTCGAACCGGCGACCTTCGGATTACTAATCCGAGGTCTTACCGCTGCGCCACGACGCTGTGTAAAAAGTATTAATCGTAGAGAGTATTTCACCGCAACGGTTTCTTTTAACTGTCAATTTTCTCGACAATGGCTGTGAAGTGCATCTTGGTGCTTTGCCACGTTACACCTCTGGCCATGAGCTTTTATTATGCGCAGTATGAATCGAATCTGAATTTCACAATTGGCGGCCTCCCCTTGTAAGCCATGTCTCCGCGATATCCTTTCTTTCAGGATTGCTAGGTTCGCAGGATAGCTTCTGAGAAGTTTGGAAGGTAGGAGACGAGATAATGGCAGAAGTGAAGCTGTGAGGACGGGGCGTAAGTCATGCTTGGGTAGCTCAGATGGTAGAGCATTTGCCCGCGAAAGGCAAAGGCCCCGAGTTCGAGTCTCGGTCCGGCACACAGTTTTAATCTGCCAGGAAGTTTCAGAAAACGGAAGGTTTGGGAATGTGGTGCTACAGATCGGTATACCATATAGGCTAACTAAGAGAAGGTACTGAATCATATCGGCGAGATAAAAAATGTGACTAAGAACAGAATGGTTAATATGAATAAAAGTAATTTTTTGTAATGGAAAGAAGGCGGTCAGGGGGTAAAAGTTGTAGAGGGATATCCGGACTCGACAGCTATCAGCAGATGCAACTAGTTCGGTACTTCCCATGTCTGAGACCATTACCCCCGAGCACGATCAAATATTAGACATGACCCCGACCCCCACTCCCGCTATTGCCAACATTAGCGCAATTTATTACCACGCAGTTTAGAGAATTTCTTTCGTCATCAACCCTAACAGAAATAACCTTTTCCTCTTCTTTACGGCCGGAAATGTCACAATAAAATGTTCCTAGCTATTATGCCGTGGTCGAATGGATTTCAGATTAGAATCCAATGTTTCGTTCCCATTGCGGAGGACATTTTCACGAGGGATGTCCGATTCACCCCTCGACTCGCTACTGACTGCACCAACATTCCGCTTCTTAGCGTCACATGTTTCGAATGCGCGAGCGCAATTGGCCGTTGTCGACTGCCATCACCCCATTGTGGATAACTGGTACACATCTTCAGCAACGGAATCCAAATGTCATTCAGTTTCACGCCCTCCTCCTTCCTATTGAAATTCATGGGGTGTTTTACAATATCTATGGACTCTGTTTATAACCTTTCATGTTATCCACTTATTGCTGCCAGTAATTGAGTACTATCAAAATGAATGTGGTTGTCTCCTGGCGGGGAATGATCTTTCGCAACAACTGGCACCCACAAGCGGATACCATGAAAAATTTACTGAGAGGCTATAGAGATTGTAAAACACCCCAGGAATTTCAGTAGGAAGGAGGAGGGCGTGAAACTGAAAGATATCTGGATTCCGGTGCTGAAGAACATCCGTACCAGAACCTTCATGATGGGATGATAGCAACAGCGGACGGTGGCAGTCGACAACGGCCAATTGCGTCCGCGCATTCGAAATATGTGACGCCGCGCCACTGCGTGGAAGCAGACTTTTGTTGTAGACAGTAGCGAACCAGAGTGTGAATCTGACATTAAAAAAAGCTATGATCCCCTTGAAAATGTCCTCCGCAGACGGGGAAAAAACGTGGGGCTTTAAGGTGAAATCTATTCGTCCACGGCATAATAGTTCAAACATTCTAGTAATTCTGTCTTTTCCTCTTCTGCAAAGAACTTGGGCTTAATGCTGGAGCATTACTTAGCCCGAAATGAACACACAACTGCTCTCTGTAAGAAAGCAGTTATGACTTTCGTACGAAATCTCAGGCAGGCTGGAACAGTCGATATCGCTTGTGCTCAATACATTTCTGAAGTACGCATTTTCGACCATATCTCACCAGCCTACGAACAATTATCATAGCTACGTGCCGATAAGCGTAAAGATTATCATAATCTATTTCTGTTCTATCGTCTCCTCAATCCTTGTCTCCCTCTTATTTCTCTTCAATTCCTACACTAGTATCTACACAGCAGAAATATTTTTCCTCAACAAAGAAAAATATTCTGTTTACTCTACCATGACTCTGGCATGTTTTTAAAAGTCGACGCACTTAATTGGTAGAGTCTATAACGATTTAAGAACATAGCTAAAAGGAATGCGGTGAGATGAAAGGAAATCGAAGGTCCCGGTTGTGGTGTTACTGGCTGTCTCGTAACATCCTCTGAATCCAAGATAATACGCGGGCACAATGAAAAAGGAGAAAACCTACTTTTCTGAAACTGATTCGACATTTCATGTAAAGTAAGAGTTGTTCAGTGTGTTATGAGGACGCACTGCACGCCTCGTACTTCGCAAGGAAAAGCAATAACACCATAAATTTATTGACTCAGGAAAAAATATTCTTTTCAAAGAATTAGACTGATCCGACTGCAGTTGTACACTACTGGCCATTTAAATTGCTACACCAAGAAGAAATGCAGATGATAAACGGGTATTCATTGGACAAATATATTATACTAGAACTCACATGTGATTACATTTTCACGCAATTTGTGTGCATAGATCCTGAGAAATCAGTATCCAGAACAACCAACTCTGGCCATAATAACGGCCCTGATACGCGTGGGCATTGAGTCAAACAGAGCTTGGATGGCTTGTACAGGTACAGCTGCCCATGCAGATTCAACATTATACCACAGTTCATCAAGAGTAGGGACTGGCGTATTGTGAAGAGCCAGTTGCTCGGCCACCATTGACCAGACGTTATCAATTTGTGAGAGATCTGGAGAATGTGCTGGCCAGGGCAGCAGTCGAACATTTTCTGTATCCAGAAAGGCCCGTACAGGACCTGCAACATGCGGTCGTGCATTATCCTGCTGAAATGTAGGATTTCTCAGGGATCGAATGAGGGGTAGAGCCACGAGTCGTAACACATCTGAAATGTAACGTCCACTGTTCAAAGTTCCGTCAACGCGAACTAGAGCTGACCGAGACGTGTAACCAATGGCACCCCATACCATCACGCCGGGTGATACGCCAGTATGGCGGTGACGAATACACGCTTCCAATGTGCGTTCACTGCGATGTCGCCAAACACGGATGCGACCATCATGATGCTGTAAACAGAACCTGGATTCATCCGAAAAAATGACGTTTTGCCATTCGTACACCCAGGTTCGTCGTTGAGTAGACCATCGCAGGCAGCGTCAAGGGTAACCGCAGCCATGGTCTCGTAGCTGATAGTCCATGCTGCTGCAAACGTCGTCGAACTGTTCGTGCAAATGGTTGTTGTCTTGAAAACGTACCCATATGTTGACACAGGGATCGAGACGTGGCCGCACGATCCGTTTCAGTCATGCGGATAAAATGCCTGTCATCTCGACTGCTAGTGATACGAAGCCGTTGGGATCCAGCACGGCGTTCCGTATCCTCCTAAACACACCGATTCCATATTCTGCTAACAGTCTTGATCTCGACCAACGCGGGCAGTAATGTCGTGATACGATAAACCGCAATCGCGATAGGCTACAATCCGACCTTTATCAAAGTCGGAAACGTGATGGTACGCATTTCTCCTCCTTACACGAGGCATCACAACAACATTTCAGCAGTCAACGCCGGTCAACTGCTGTTTGTGTATGAGAAATCGGTTGGAAACTTTCCTCATGTCAGCACGTTGTAGTTGTCGCCACGGGCACCAACTTTGTGTGAATGCTCTGAAAAGTTAATCATTTTCATGTCACAGCATCTTCTTCCTGTTGGTTAAATTTCACGTGTGTAGCACGTCATCTTTGTGGTGTAGCAATTTTAATGGCCAGTGATGTAAATATCCCCAAAGTGTTATCGGATACCGATGTATTAAAGTCGTAAAGGTCTAATTTTACAATCAGGTCGTGAGACGATCACACGGAAGTAAAAGAAAAAAAAAATACACTCTCTGATACCTCCCTCCCCACCCCTGCAGCGATTTTATAGCCTTTTTCATGTTAAGAACGATTTAAACTTCCGTAGGAATTGTTGCTACTGCACTGTTATGTTTGGTACTTGGCACATGATTTCGTAATGTCGCGTCACTCCATACGGACAGACTCCCTACCAAGTTGAACGGAGTTATGCCTTCCTAGATTGCTGGAAGCGCTCTCCTACTTGCCCAGCTTTTGACAGGGTAGCGGGGCTTACGGCGGCGTGTCCTACCGAGCTGCAGGTATCTGCTTTCCTGCCGCAGAGGCGCTGCTATCTGCCGGCAAGAGTCTGCGCGCGCTGACAGCCGTATCAGCAGACCAGAGCCCCTTCCTCCCCAACAGCGAGCTCAGAGCTAGGCGCGCCTAACAACGCGCGTCACTCTCGAATCACGTCTCTCTTAACAATAGAATTTACACGGCTGTAGTCGGCATTACAAGATACGTTTACTCGGCAGAAGAATCGTGGGGTGCATACTTTCTGCACAAATACAAACTTGTCTGTGTTGTGACGTGACTATGGCAATTATGAAGTGCAGCAAATAAAGTTCCACTTTTGCTAACTGTGCTTTATTAACAATGATATTGTTTCCGGAGGATTAAACCTCCATCTTCAGGATTTTATCGAGCAGAACTGTCTTACTGAAGAACTCCAGTCATAAGCTAAAACGCAAGTATTTAAAATTAATGCCCTAACAGTGAAACATTTTTTATAGAACTCGCTTTAAGGTGAGCAATCACCACCACATGATACTGAAAGGGGCACCAATTTCCAATTTTACTTGAACCATAACACCTGCTCAGACCAATCCAGCGTGCCAGTTAGAAGAACGAGGACACGTGCAATGGACGAGGCAGTTCTTCGTGCAGTTGACGATAACCCTAATGTCAGCGTCAGAGAAGTTGCTGCTGTACAAGGTAACGTTGACCACGTCACTGTATGGAGACTGCTACGGGAGAACCAGTTGTTTACGTACCCTGTACAGCCTGTGCAGGCACTATCAGCAGCTGATTGGCTTCCACGGGTACACTTCTGTGAATGGTTCGTCCAACAATGTGTCAATCCTCATTTCAGTGCAAATGTTCTGTTTACGGATGAGGCTTCATTCCAACGTCATCAAATTCTAAATTTTCACAATGAACATGTGTGGGCTGACGAGAATCCGCACGCAATTGTGCGATCACGTCATCAACACAGATTTTCTGTGAACGTTCGGGCAGGCATTGTTGGTGATGTCTTGATTGGGCCCCACGTTCTTCCACCTACGCTCAATGGAGCAAGTTATCATGATTTCATACGGGATACTCTACCTGTGCTGCTAGAACATGTGCCTTTACAAGTACGACACAACATGTGGTTCACGCACGATCGAGCTCCTGCACATTTCAGTCGAAGTGTTCGTACGCTTCTCAACAACAGATTCGGTGACCGATGGATTTGTAGAGGCGGACCAATTCCATGGCCTCCATGCTCTCCTGACCTCAACCCTCTTGACTTTCATTTATGGGGGCATTTGAAAGCTCTTATCTACGCAACCCCGGTACCAAATGTAGAGACTCTTCCTGCTCGTATTGTGGATGGCTGTGATACAATACGCCATTCTCCAGGCCTGCATCAGCGCATCAGGGATTCCATGCGACGGAGGGTGGATGCATGTATCCTCCCTAACGGAGGACATTTTGAACATTTCCTGTAACAAAGTGTTTGAAGTCACGCTGGTACGTTCTGTTGCTGTGTGTTTCCATTCCATGATTAATGTGATTTAAAGAGAAGTAATAAAATGAGCTCTAACATGGAAAGTAAGCGTTTCCGGACACATGACCATATAACATATTTTCTTTCTTCGTGTGTGAGGAATGTTTCCTGAAAGTTTGGCCGTACCATTTGGAACACTATGGCCTGTTCAGAAAGTAAGCTCCGATTGATTGCCAAATTGAAACCATAGTGAACATCAGAAATGTTTTACTTGTAACAATTAGCTACACCTTTCAGCTACTTCTCTACGTAGTCGCCGTTCTGACTTAGACTTTTGTCATAGCGTTGTACCAACTTTTCAATAGCCTCACCATAGAAGGCAGCCGCCAGTGCTTTCCGCCAATTCTCCACACTGGCCTACACCTCGTTGTCTGTGTCAAAATGTTGTCTTCAAAGACAGCGGTTCATGTGACCAGAGATGAAACTCAGGGGGAGACAATTGCGGACTGTATTGTGGGTAATCTCACATTTCCATTTGAAAACGATGCAGGAGCATCTTCATTGCCCCTGCAGAATGCGGCTGAAAATTGTCTTGAAGAAGAAACAGCACGACAGTTATGTAATGTTAGCTGCATAGCTTCAGGCGAAATTTCTCACCAGGCCCTCGTACTTGGCGGCAGACACTATTTTCTAGACATCTTTACGCACTCACTGCGAGCTCAGAAATGAGAAGAGCGACGTGATGCTAACTGGGGTTATACTAGAGACACTACCCAACACATCTGTGCTAAGCTTTATCGGATTTTCATAGTCGTTTCCATTTCGCGACCGATCGGAGCTTACTTTCTGAACGCCCCTCGTATATATATATATATATATATATATATATATATATATATATATATATATAGAGAGAGAGAGAGAGAGAGAGAGAGAGAGATGAACTAGTTGTAGGACATAATCAATTTTTCTGAAAGCACCTATGTCATCATGTATTGAATATGAAAAAATGAGCAAAGTATGACTAATGAAATTACAATAAAATCCAGACCATTAGCTGCTTACAGGCGTTGACAAATATCAACGGGTACAGTTATAATGTGTGCCCCGACAGTGACTCGAACCAGTGACGTCCTGCTTACATGGCAGGCGCTCTACCCGACTGAGCCATCGAGGGCACAGAGGATAGTGTGACTGCAGGGACTTAACTCTGTAGCCGGCCGCGGTGGTCTCGCGGTTCTAGGCGCGCAGTCCGGAACCGTGCGACTGCTACGGTCGCAGGTTCGAATCCTGCCTCGGGCATGGATAGGTGTGATGTCCTTAGGTTAGTTAGGTTTAAGAAGTTCTAAGTTCTAGGGGACTAATGACCTGAGAAGTTGAGTCCCATAGTGCTCAGAGCCATTTGAACCATTTGAACTTAACTCTGTCACGCTTCCCGTGAGGCCCACATTTCCAGCTGACTGTCCACACACTACATATGTAGTGCCCTGTCCACAATACTCATTACTCGCGGCAGTCAATCTACCGATTCCCGTAAGAGTTTGAGCAATGTGAGTGCATGGACAAGTCCAAAGAACAGATACCATCCTCATATAGATGAGGCTTACCGGCCAATGATTTTCTTCAGTGCGGATGCACTCACATTGCTCAAACTCTTACGGGAATCGGTATATTGACTCCTGCGAGTAATGAGTATTGTTTGCAGGGGCACTACAAAAGCAGTGTGTGGACAGTAAGTTGGAAATGTGGGTCTCACGGGGAGCGTGCCATAGAAAATCCCTGCAGTCGCACTATATTCTGTGTCCTCGATGGCTGAGTCGGATAGAGGGTCTGCCATGTTAGCAGGAGATCCCTGGTTCGAGTCTCGGTCGGGCACACATTTTCAAATGTCTCCGTTGAAATTTATCAAGGCCTGTAAGCAGCTTATGGTCTGGGTTTCATTGTAATTTCATTTTTCAAGATCTGCAATGGTATCTGTTCTTGCGAACATGTCCGAAAAAAAAAAACAGATACCATTCTCATATATCATATAAGTACGATTAAGGTTCAATGTACGAGGGGCAGCTCCATTTTAAAAAAATATGTAATTTGTTATGGGTCGTCGTGGAATATCCCGCTTCAGTCTCTACAATCTCATGAACCGTAAGTCGCAGCGCGATACGTCGCCTTCAAAATGGCGTCTGTAACAGAGGTGCTTTACAAGCAGTGTCTTTCGATAGAAAACGAAAGCATCTCAGATATACATAGCAACTTACAGAATTCATACGGGGGCCTGGCAATGAAAAACAGTATGGTGAATCGTTAAGCGAGGCGTCCGTCATCATCGAAACAACGTCGATCTCGCACCTTCCAACTTGCTTTGACCCGATGAAGGATGGACTCCGCGGGAAGCAGCACTTGGTTGGTTGGGAGGTTACTGATGCAGCATGACGTTGGCTGCTATGTGGACCAGTATACTGCTACCATGAGGACATACAAGTCCTTCCAGTCAGGTGGCATAAGATCATCGCATTGAACGGAGATTATGTTCAAAGATATGGTTTTGTAGACAAAAGAGTGGTTTTTGAAATAATGAATAAAATCAACCTACTTTCCGAAAAAAATTGTGGCATTACTTATTGAACACCCTTCTTAGTTACAGATTGAATAGTAGGTCCGAAGACAAGGTTTGGGAAACCACAGAAAACCTAAAACGGCGTACGAGGATGAGGACATGGAACCTGTTTGTTCCGAATACAAACAAGTCAAGCATGGTAACCAACTTCCTTAGGCGAATTGGACTACTGACGGATTTAATTTCTTCATCAGTCGGCAATTCTTTTAATACGGCGGCCGGATTACCTGCCTGTAACCACAGTCGTCAACTAACCTAAGGGAAGTCGTGCAGACTAGTCTTTGAAATACATAGACTTTGTTTCGTGCGTTACCGCATTTTAAATTTTTGTGCATCATATTTTCCGAGATGGAGACTGGATGTCAGTGCAGCATTTTCCAGAATGAGTATGGAAAACACCTCAAGATATACTCTCGGGCAGACCGATGTACAATAACAACTGTAGTTAAACAGCCGTGCGGATACGTGGGCAGGCGTTATCTCACTGTCTCGCAAGCAAAAAGACTGGGCTCTAATCTGGACAACTCTTTCTTATAGCGTTTCTTTAAATCGCGACACTATGTCCTATATAAGCGATTTCGAAATCTTCCGCAACGTGCGTGATACGACTGTGTGTTTTCCGATGGAAATGGAACGCATACTGTAGATTTCTCGTTCATTGCATGAATGTTTGCGGTACAGATGTCCATGCTATCCAAACATTTCCGAAATACGTAAAAATACTTCCATTCTTCTGGGAAAAAATACTATATCCTGTATCAAAAACAGTACAGCCTAATACAATGAGTATAACTGCACACGAAGAAAGAAAACGTTAAGTGGTCAACGACACAGGTAGCCTCAAGAATTTACGACTATTTGACTAATTTCATATATTCAAACCGTCTTCGTGACTCATTGTAACTACTAGTGAAAACCTTATCAAAACATCTACAGTACTTCCTCTGATTAGCTTTCACAGAAAGGAAAACGCGGGCTGGGATTTCAAATGTTCAAATGTGTGTGAAATCTTATGGGACTTAACTGCTAAGGTCATCAGTCCCTAAGCTTATACACTACTTAACCTAAATTATCCTAAGGACAAACACATACACACCCATGCCCGAGGGAGGACTCGAACCTCCGCAGGGACCATCCGCAGAGTCCATGACTGCAGCGCCCCAGACCGCTCGGCTAATCCCGCGCGGCCTTTGGATTTCAATTTATGGTATGTAGTGGTAGCTATGTATAGATTCTGGCCAAGTTTCGCTGCAGCAGCTGTTTAATGCCTTTCTCGCTAGATACCTCCTCTGTAGCTGACTAACTCGTAGCTCATATTATTGCCACGAGATATAACTCCAGACAACATTCAAATAAGGAACAGACAACAAAACATATATTACACATTCAATACGATAATTTTAAATTACATATAGAAATAATCGTTTTGAATCAGCCTGTTTATCACTGGAAATCATATCAGGATCCCTATTGTAGTTCCTGAGATTAGCCTTCACGTACAGACAGAAAATCCAATGAGGGACTTTAATTCATAATGTGTATGGGTAGTGTAAGTTCCTATAACGTTGTGTATCGAATTGCTACCTGGTGGTATACGATACGTTAAACCATTTATTGCATGATTTCACGAGTTATCGTCGCAATTATGAATGATTTGTTATCGCCTCGTATCTGTTTGTTGGTTCCGCCGCTTCAGTGTTCTGCGTAACTTCTGTATGTGGCCGAACGATAAAAACTGCTCCGCGCTTTTAATCCGCCATTCCAAATTAGCGATAAAAGCTTCGCGGACAGATACGAGTGGTAATTATCTGTACAATTTGCAGTTACTCGATATGGAAGCGCTTTGCGTGATAAGCTTATTTAAACGGGCTCCGTCAGAGAACTTTTCCAGCGCGGGAGAAACTTCGTGTATTACAAAACGTATAAGAGGAAACGGGATACATTACTGGAAACATTTCCTCCCCACCATTTACCTTTAATTTTAGGTTGGTGACTGGAAACAGCGTCTGCATTTGCTTGACACAGAAAATGCCGATATAAAAATGTCAATATACTAATCGTGTTTTTCCAAAACTGTGTCACGGAGGATGATCGCACAGTGGTACCTCCTTTAAACCGTCGCACGACCTACAAAATGATTGGTATCGAAATGAGATACCATGGGATAGAAGAATAACCGCAGTCGCTCAACAGAAGAGAGGAACTGGACCTCATGGGATGCAAATACGATTCTACATAGAGTATGCGAAAGTTAAAAACCATTCAAAGGCCAAGATCGTTTAAAATAGTTTTTATTCAATATTTTTTCTTTTTTTTTGTAAGAAAGCATGTTCATTTCACTCTGACCTCATGCACAAGATGTCAAGTGGGTAAAACTCAGCACATTATAAACATTTGTCACCATTAAAATATTTGAAAAACACATAGCAGCTTGTTAAAAAGGCCATATTCATATACGTATTGCTTATAGATACTTTTACATGATACAGATATGGTGCACAATAGCATATGTTCCTAGACTTATTACTCGCAGGTGCTTGTTGCATGACAGAAATAGGGAACACAACAGCACATCTGTTTACATATGCTAGACAACATGTGCAAACAGATGTGCTACTGTGTATCGTACTTGTAGGATGTAACAAACATCTGTGATCAATATATACGCTATACGGTCAAAATTATCCGGACACCCCCAAAAACACGCGTTTTTCATATTACCTGCATTGTGGTGCCACCTGCTGTCAGCGACCTCAGTGGACAGACATTGTGAGAGAGCAGAATGGGGCGCTCTGTGGAACTCACGGACTTCGAACGTGGTCAGGTGATTGGGTGTCACTTGTGTCATCTGATACGTCTGTATGCGAGATTTCCACACTCCTAAACATCCCTAGGTCCACTGTTTCCGACATGATAGTGAAGTGGAAAAGTGAAGCGATACGTTCAGCACAAAAGCGTACAGGCCGCCCTCGTCTGTTGACTGACAGAGACTGCCGACAGTTGAAGAGCGTCGTAATGTGTAATAGGCAGACATCTATACAGACCATCACACAGGAATTCCCAACTGCATCAGGATCCACCGCAAGTACTATAACAGTTAGGCGGGAGGTAAGAAAACTTGGATGAGCGGCTGCTCATAAGCCACCATCAAGCCAAACGACGCTTGGTTTGGTGTAAGGAGCGTAAACATTGGACGACTGAACAGTGGAAAAACGTTGTGTGGAGTGAAGAAACACGGTACACAATGTGGCGTTCCAATGGCAGGGTGTGGGTATGTCGGAGCCGGGTGAACGTTATCTGCCAGCGTGTGTAGTTCAAATGGCACTATGGGACTCAACATCTTAGGTCATAAGTCCCCTAGAACTTAGAACTACTTAAATCTAACTAACCTAAGGACATCACTCACACCCATGCCCGAGGCAGGATTCGAACCTGCGACCGTAGCAGTCCCGCGGTTCCGGACTGCAGCGCCAGAACCGCTAGACCACCGCGGCCGGCAGCGTGTGTAGTGCCAACAGTAAGATTTGGAGGCGGTGGTGTTACGGCGTGGTCGTGTTTTCCATCGATGGGGCTTGCACCTCTTGTTTTTTTGCTTGGCACTATCACAGCACAGGCCTACACTGATGTTTTAAGCACCTTCTTGCTTCCCACTGTTGAAGAGCAATTCGGGGATGGCGATACCATCTTTCAACATGATCCAGCACCTGTTCATAATGCACAGCTTGTGGTGGATAGGTTACACTACAATAACATCTCTGTAATGGACTGGCCTGCACAGAGTCCTGGCCTACAGAACACCTTCGGTATGTTTTGGAACGCCGACTTCGTGCCAGGCCTCAGCGACCGACATCGATAGCTTCCCTCAGTGCAGCAGTCCGTGAATAATGGGCTGCCGTTCCTCAAGAAACCTTCCAGCACCCGACTGAACTTATGCCTGCGAGAGTGGAGGCTACCATCAAGGCTAAGGGTGGGCCAACACCATACTGAATTCTAGCATTACCGATGGAGAGCGCCACGAACTCATAAGTCACTTTCAGCCATGTTTCCGGATACTTTTGATCACATACTGCATATGGATATGGCCATTAGGACAATATCCTGTGTGTTTTTAAATATCTTACCGATTACAAACATTTATATTGTGCTGAGTTTCAAACCTTTGACATCTTGTGCATGAAGTCAGAATAAAATGAACATGTTTTCCTAAAACAAAAGTTTAAGATCTGAAGATGACAGCTAAGACTGTTGAAACCGGTTGTCTTCAATAAAAAATATTTGATGTGTTCTTGGCTTTTGAATGGTTTTTGACAGTTGAAACAGATTACCCTTCAGTACTCTCATAATGAGAGACTTCAATCAGCGTGTGAAAAAATTCGACCCTCCTGTAGCAGCAGATCTGTAAAGGAGTGAAGCGTCCCCAGGGACTCAAAATAAGCACAGGTCATTCTAATTTTTAGAAATGATCACCAAACAGATGTATAAAACGATAGGCCCACGTCCCTGACAACGGCGATGTGTAGAACTTTGAAACACGTTGTGTGTCAGCGTATTTTGACATTTCTGGAGACTGAAAATCTCCTCTGTAGGAATCGACTTGGATTCCGAAAATAACAGTCGTGTGAAACCCAGATGGCTCTGTTCGCCAACGAGCCCCGGAATGCGTTGGATATCGGCCGCCGGATAGGAGTCGTTTTCCTTGACTCCCGTAAGGCTTTCGATACGGTCCCGCACTGCAACCTAATGAATAAAATACGAGCGCACAGTATACCAGACCAACTGTATGATTGGACTGAAACGTTTCACGCAAACAGAGTACAGTGTGTCCTTCTCAAAGCTGGAAAGTCTACAGACGTAAAAGAAACTTCAAGGGTATCCCAATGGAATGTCATAGGACCCTTACTCTTCACAGAATAGATAAAGTGACCTAGGGGACAGCGTCGGAAGACCGATGAGCCTTTTCACTGATACGCTGATACCGCTTTCGTATACAGAGAAGTTCCAATGCTATAACCCTGTAGTGAAATGGAGGAGGACCCGTAGAGGATCGGCGCTTTCTGTAGAGACTGGAAATTGACATTCAACATAAACCAATGACACTTACTGCTTATACGTAGACAGAAGCACCCATTACTGCGTGAGCGCACAATTGCAGAACACTGAAGCAGTACTTCCATAAAGTATGAGTACTGAGCGATTTAAAGTGGGACGTCCACTTACAATTAATCGCGGGAAGGGCAGATGCTGGACTGAGATTCATGGAAGAATCCTCAACACCTGTAGTTCATGAACGAATGAAGTAGATTTCAAAACGTCGTTAGATCAATACATGAATATTGTTAATCAGTATTGGTGCTGTATAAGACAGGATTGGCAAAGCAAATAGAGCAGATCCAGAGAAGAGCAGCGCGTTTCTTTAGAGGTTCAGTTAGGAACCACGAAATGGTCACGGAGGTGATCAAACAATTCCAGTGGCAGGCGCTCCAAGAGAGGCATTCTGCACCACTGTGAGGTTTCCTGTTAAAGTTCCGAGAATGCACATTCCGGTAAAAATCAACAAATTTAATGCGTGTCCCTCGCGAAAGGATCATGATGACAAAACTGGAGCGATTAGAGCCCACACGGAGTCTTACCGTCAATCGTTCTGCCCGCAAACTATTCTCAACTGGATGTGATAACTGGAAAGGGGGGCCGGCCGGTGTGGCCGTGCGGTTCTAGGCGCTTCAGTCTGGAACCGCGTGACCGCTACGGTCGCAGGTTCGAATCCTGCCTCGGGCATGGATGTGTGTGATGTCCTTAGGTTAGTTAGGTATAAGTAGTTCTAAGTTCAAGGGGACTGATTGTAACCTCCCCCTCACTTATCGACCTTAATGACAGTGAAAAATTAAACCGCGTGTACCTAATGGAAATTTGGGAAAAGCAATCGTCACCGAAGTTAATTTGTCGGTAAAGAGGGAGGAAACGGTTACATCTAAATGAAAGGAAAAATGCAAATGAAACTGGTGGAAATTAATTTTGAAAAGGGGTAAAGTTAATAATGAAAGTAAATGTGCGGCCGTTACGTTAACAATTAACTAGCGGTAATTAGATATTTGAGATTTGGGGGAAATTACGGTCGCCAGTACTATGGACAATTACTATAGTAACTGAAAAAGAAAGGTTATTACATATACACTCCTGGAAATGGAAAAAAGAACACATTGACACCGGTGTGTCAGACCCACCATACCTGCTCCGGACACTTCGAGAGGGCTGTACAAGCAATGATCACACGCACGGCACAGCGGACACACCAGGAACCGCGGTGTTGGCCGTCGAATGGCGCTAGCTGCGCAGCATTTGTGCACCGCCGCCGTCAGTGTCAGCCAGTTTGCCGTGGCATACGGAGCTCCATCGCAGTCTTTAACACTGGTAGCATGCCGCGACAGCGTGGACGTGAACCGTATGTGCAGTTGACGGACTTTGAGCGAGGGCGTATAGTGGGCATGCGGGAGGCCGGGTGGACGTACCGCCGAATTGCTCAACACGTGGGGCGTCAGGTCTCCACAGTACATCGATGTTGTCGCCAGTGGTCGGCGGAAGGTGCACGTGCCCGTCGACCTGGGACCGGACCGCAGCGACGCACGGATGCACGCCAAGACCGTAGGATCCTACGCAGTGCCGTAGGGGACCGCACCGCCACTTCCCAGCAAATTAGGGACACTGTTGCTCCTGGGGTATCGGCGAGGACCATTCGCAACCGTCTCCATGAAGCTGGGCTACGGTCCCGCACACCGTTAGGCCGTCTTCCGCTCACGCCCCAACATCGTGCAGCCCACCTCCAGTGGTGTCGCGACAGGCGTGAATGGAGGGACGAATGGAGACGTGTCGTCTTCAGCGATGAGAGTCGCTTCTGCCTTGGTGCCAATGATGGTCGTATGCGTGTTTGGCGCCGTGCAGGTGAGCGCCACAATCAGGACTGCATACGACCGAGGCACACAGGGCCAACACCCGGCATCATGGTGTGGGGAGCGATCTCCTACACTGGCCGTACACCACTGGTGATCGTCGAGGGGACACTGAATAGTGCACTGTACTTCCAAACCGTCATCGAACCCATCGTTCTACCATTCCTAGACCGGCAAGGGAACTTGCTGTTCCAACAGGACAATGCACGTCCGCATGTATCCCGTGCCACCCAACGTGCTCTAGAAGGTGTAAGTCAACTATCCTGGCCAGCAAGATCTCCGGATCTGTCCCCCATTGAGCATGTTTGGGACTGGATGAAGCGTCGTCTCACGCCGTCTGCACGTCCAGCACGAACGCTGGTCCAACTGAGGCGCCAGGTGGAAATGGCATGGCAAGCCGTTCCACAGGACTACATCCAGCATCTCTACGATCGTCTCCATGGGAGAATAGCAGGCTGCATTGCTGCGAAAGGTGGATATACACTGTACTAGTGCCGACATTGTGCATGCTCTGTTGCCTGTGTCTATGTGCCTGTGGTTCTGTCAGTGTGATCATGTGATGTATCTGACCCCAGGAATGTGTCAATAAAGTTTCCCCTTCCTGTGACAATGAATTCACGGTGTTCTTATTTCAATTTCCAGGAGTGTACAATTAGCAATAGAAGCGTGGCAACTGAAGGTTGACACGTGTATTGTGAAAACTGAAAGTTTGTCAGAAGTAATAAATTTCGCTACACTCTGACTTAATTTAGGAAAAGAATTAATAAAACCGGAAAACTGAAAGTTAATTTAGTGACTGAAATTAATAGTGAGCTTTGTTTCTGAAGCATATCGAAATGCAGTAAAATACGGTTAGTCTTGGGCTACCTCAACAATCATTTCAAAAGCTACTTGAATCTACGCAATTTAGAAATAAGAGATTTAACTTTGAACTTGAATTAAATGATTCTGAACAATTAAGAAAAGTAAAATTTTGTACGTACCAAGCTGAGCTGCAGTCACAGGTAGGCTAAAATATGCTAACAAAACTCGGACTCTTAATTTGTGCTTGTGTAATCTAAATATTGTAGCCAGCTATGAATACTTTAACTGAACTTTGAAATTAAAGCAGTGAAATCGAATTATTACTTTAATGCTGGCGTTTGAATTTCAACGACACTCGGGTTCATTTCGGAAAAGGAAGGGACCCTGCTTGGCAATGCAATTGGGACAATGAGCAACAAAGGTTCATGCTAAGTTGCTGTAATTTTGTGATGCAACAATTTTAAAAGCTGAGGTCTTCCATACAGTTCTGAAACTTTACTTGCTTTTAGTCTTCCTTGTTGGTTGATTGAAGGTTTGAAGTTGTCGATCGAGGAGGTGGCGACAGTCGCTCATTGTCGGTCGTCCCTGTTGCAGAAGCTGGATGCTGGCGCGCCTTCTTCTCGACACGGTCACCAGGCGAAACGGGCTCTTGATGTGTGCCAGCTAATGCTTCCCGTCCGCGACACCGTGTCAGAAACTATCATGGCAAGTCGAGCGCAATTACATGCTGCGCAACCCCGAAAGAGCGGCAACTCGCGGGAGCGTCTCACAACACACCTGCTCAACCGCACTTCTCCAGCCAGACTCCCCTCTGCCCGCGCTCCACGCGGCACAGTTAACACTACCAAAGATCCTAAACACTTTCGTTCTTCACACGATCTATGGATGTATTCGTTCGATAGCATAGTTTTCCCTAGGCAAGACCCAGCGCAAAATACAAATAATATTTACAAAACAAACCAATTATACATCGACATAAATGGATAAATATATATGTATACAAATAATAAAACAATTACAATATATAAAGACAGAGAAATGTCATATCTTGAGGTAACAAAACAAGGAAAAAAATTATAGTACAATAGATGGAAATAGGAGGATATGCATTTCCGGCGTTACATGATGACCTTAGATGTTAAGTCCCATAGTGCTCAGAGCCATTTTTTTTGGAAAGGGGGAGAGGGACAGTGGTACAAAGTACCCCCCACCACAATCCCCAAAGTGGTCTGTAGAGTACAGTTGTACATGAAGATGTAAGCTGTTTATAGGCCGCATTCCTAAGAAAAGTGATCACCTCTTTACACAACCACTGCTAGGTGAAATCTTCCTCAAAAATTTTTGTGTCCATTACGATTTGGGCCACATGCACCCAATACACATATTAATTCGATCGTTGCCTTTGTCTTTTGAAGTTTCTGATAAATGGACAGGTAACCTATTTTGTCCATCTACTACAAGTTAATCTGGCATTATATCTCTCCCAACAACATTTCATTATCTTTAAGGCATTATTACTTTTCCTGTTCCAGTTGTTTGCTTTCCTGTATCTCTTAGTCATTCACTGATGACGTAGAAACCGAAAATATAGTTAGAAGTAATGTAGATTACTATTTCACGTAGAAAACAAATTTTGTTCAACAACAGTGCTGTAAGCGACTTTTGTTTCAGTTTATGCAGTTGGTATCTTCAATTGCTTTAGTAATGACACAACAGAATAGATCGTGCTTTACTCTTTCCAAACCAGAGTGCCACCTTCGCATACAGCGAAGAAAAATCTAATCGGTACAAAATTACAAAGGCGTTAAAAAAGTCTAAACTATCACCTGTGAAAGATAAATTTACTTTATTAATTTTTGGTTTATTTGCAGGTACACGTATGCTTTCTTGATACACATTGAAATCTCGACCTACCCAGTACTGTAGCAAGCCTGTAGAGGACAACAAAGTGCAGCAACCCCTCTTCACTTTATATTTCAGTGTGTTTGCAGCCGACGTGCTACTGTACTGCGATGTTGTACATGTACCATACGACGTGATAGATAATAACACGACGTGATAGATACTAAAAATTATGGAAAAAGGTATCAATTGGCCGCTGTGACCGAGCGGTTCTAGGCGCTTCAGTTTAGAACCGCGCGACCGCTACGGTCGCAGGTTCGAATCCTGCCTCTTGCATGGATGTATGGGATGTCCTTAAGTTAGTTAGGTTTAAGTAGTTCTAAGTTCTAGGGGACTGATGACCTCAGATGTTAAGTCGCGTAGTGCTGAGAGCTATTTGAACCGTTTGAAAAAGGTATCGGATGAGACTAAACATATACACCTATACGGATAAAAAATGGAGAAAGAGATATACTAAAACGTGTTGCTTCCACAAAATAGCTGTTTAGTCAACAGCTCGTGAACCCTCACGTGTAACTGTACGAAAAATAGGGCCTCTAAAAGCCATGGGTGGATTTTCAAGTGTTGGCTATGCTACGATCTAGAGGCCAACTAACACATCTGCCATTTACAAAGTTCAAATAAATGAGGGCAGGAAGTTGCAGTGAAAATAATGTTCACTCCTCACAGCGTTTCAAATTTTAACAAAACTGGGCGTATTTCAATTAAAGTAACAGTTATCACAGTTAATAACTGTTCATCACTGAAATAACAGTCGTGTGAATGATGTCCTCAAGGGAACGGAACAGAATCTCACGGTCATGTAAATTTCCAGATAAATCAGAGAAAAATAGTAGGTCCTTTAGCTTGAATTTAAAGTTCCTCCACTTCAAACTAGCTAAGTTCTCAGAACAGATCACTCGAAAAAATAACCGCAGTAGAGCTTTTAAGGTTCAGACTAGTTTGTCCGATGCGAAATATTCTGTCGCCTCACTGAAAATATTTGTATAATATTCACTAGCAACACACACTAATATCACAAGTCCACTACCCAACACTTACAAAAGATCTTACCACACTCGAAACGCATCCTACTTCCCCATATACGTACTGACTCTCCAAGATCTCAAGCCCGCTTCCCAAACAAATCCCAACGACAGAGCAAAACTCCCTTTGCAGAAATGCCACCTTAGCATTGACGTGAGTCAAGCTCACACACTTCGACTTTCTCAACATACTTCAAACTATAAATTTAATGTTAAATATCTCTATCATATATAAATTTGCATGTGAATTTTATCAGCTTTCCATTGCTTTTCTTAGTTTTTGTGGAATTTAAATATTTGTTCACTATTAATGATTTTGCAAAGTTAAAAGCTATTTTGCATTGTTATCTCACTAATAATTAAATCAGTTAAAACAAGGTCCAACCATACATGCCTAACTATGTCTGATTATTAATGCTGCCGCTACTATCAATGTTTCATAACTTAGTTACGCGAAAACGCATGTTTTACGTATGAAATGTACATTACTGCCTGTAATTCAATAGGTTATGTTCATAAAAAGAATCTATTATGATAGTCCAATAGTGCTGAATGAGACTTATCCGTAGACACATAGTTTGTAGAGCTCTCGTAATGTACTATCGAGATATTAATTTTTAATGCTCAATTTGTACATAAAACTATTAATATGAAGTGACTTAAAAATTACACTTCTTATGGAACACGCATTTTAACCCCACACTCGTCTTAATTTGGTCTTTGTAACTTGTTACTGGCGCTCTGTCGCTATGTGGCTACAGGTTTTATTGGATTTAACCTTATCTGCTGTTTTGTTGTGCGACTCAATCGAGACATGGCTGTTATCCCAACGTGCTTCAAAGCAAATACCGTAAACGGGCGTTTCCTCAAATACGCGGCCAGGGTTGTAACTGACCAGCAGTCTAAAATTTAATTTCGCGATAGGACGCTCATGCACGGCCGCGTCTGTTTGTACAGTTTCTCGTTACAATCATAGGGATTTACCGTCTCAACTAGGACTGTAGACGTGTACCATCAAAGAATAAATAATTACGTACTGCAATTTCTTTTAACTGGTGGTGAAAACTTTACGACTACCCTTAGTAAACGTCAAATTTGTACCAATTCCTACCACGTGTTTAAAAGTCGTGTAATGTGGAGATAGTGATACATAAAAAATCCGTTCAAAAGACTCTTAGTGACATTGTTTCCTCTTTTTCATTCGGACAAGATAGTAACTCTGTAGTTCCGCCTACTTTCTTTGAACGCTGCCGGTTTTTGAGGACTTATTGCGCCGCTGCTCAGTAATTAAATAGCAACCGTTACAAACGTCGGCGACGCCGGGTTTCGCGGAACAAATCGGTATTCGTGTTTGCTGGCGTGGTTATTGGTTCACGCTTTGTCCGTCGCTGACGCGGCGGCGCTGCGATCACTGCGCCGCCAGTCGACTGTTTCGCTCTCGGCGCTGCAAGCCTAGAGCGCTGGAGCGGCGTTATCGCACTCGCCGGCCGCCCAGCTGGAACATCCAGCGTTCTCCAGCGCACTGCACCGCTCGTAAATTTTCGCGCCCGCATGGAAGCCTCGCGGCGAGGCACTGCTGATTTCATTTCAGATCGAGCTGGCCCCGTATCTGGCCGTGCAGCCTTCATTCCAGAAATCTACGTCACCGTTTTTCATAAAACGGTATAATCCTTTTGGCGTTCGACAGGAACGAACGGGCGCAGGATACAGCGCCTTTTTGGATGTACCTAATGTAGAGTCCAGCACCATTCTAAAAAGCTCTCTGAACGTACTTTCGTCCGTTGTGCGCACACTACTCAAATACATTTCTCATTTTGAATGAAATGGGTGGATGCTAGTGTGTTTTTCATCTAAGTGAAAATTTTTCATGTTCTTTCTTTACCTCCAATTCAATAGCGGAAAAGTTACTCAGAATGAACAAAAATGGACTTGTACCACTATTGAAATAAGCCCTTCATATCACAGTAAACTTTGTTTAAAATATATCTGGTATAAGTTTAAATAGGAGATACTGAAGCAGTGACTTTGTTAAAACCTCCAATTGTTCCATGTTTTATATAAGCTAATGCTACGGGATAGAGCGCGTCCAGCGATTTTATAACAATGATTTGAAAAAGTTAGCTTGGCGTTCTCTAGATGTGGAGTGGGGATTACTTCCTGGAATTAAAAGAGACAATAACTGGAATGACTACTAATTGAGTTTCAGTACGGCTAAAATTAGAATCTAATGAAGGAAAGACATCGTTACCAATTCTGCAGTATGTCTAGGAAGCCATTCGATAAGAAACTGTAACGCAATGAATTGTGTCTAATGTGACCAAGTGTACTGCATAGATTGTTAAGGACATTACTTAGGAATGTGAACAAGTGTGTGTATGTGTGTGTGTGTGTGTGTGAGTGAGAGAGAGAGAGAGAGAGAGAGAGGTAACTGCTCAGCCTCCAACAAATTATTTACAGCCATAATGGCTATGTTTGTGAACCGTGACTGCGTGGGAAAATTATTATACTGTAAGTGATCAACTGTCATATAAAAGCCTTTCACACTATTTTCGTAACATATAACTGAAGCAAATCTATCTGCCTCCGATACAGGCTGTGATATACATAGTCAACAACAAAGAAGAAAACCAGCAGAAGACATAACTGACTTCGATTTCTAGATATACACTGCCCCCCTCCTTCACCCAAAATGCCACACCAGCAGCTACAGTAAAAAACAAAGTGTTCTAGATTAATCTCGTTTAAGACTGATTATTTTTAAGTAACATTTCTCGATGTATGTATGTACAGACGCTTGAAGATGAACAAAACATGTTAGAAGCTCGTTGCATTATGTTAGATTAAGCATAAAATCAAAAGTGACTGGCAGCAGAAACTTGAAATAAATAATCCTCCAACAGATGGGTCCGTGCTGGCACAGTTACACGGAGTCCCTCTTTCTATATTAAAACTCAGCAAATGAAATGCAAAGGTAGTCGCTTAACTAACAAGCAGTATTAGCACAGTTTCAGCGTTTACGCAGTGTTGGTATGCAGTACTGATGAACGCAGAGTCCTCAAGGTAACAATGTTTAACAAATCTGGAATTTACAGAAAGAGATCTAGTGCGTCTTTTTGAAGCAATAGTAATAGATTAAATTATTCGCACTTAGAATACAGTCTTACGCTTATGTTTCAACGTTTCATTTTGAGATACAATAAGTGAGGATGAGCACTCTTTAATGGGAAAAAATCAGTTTCACTAACACTGTAAATGTAAAATTTCATTATTCGACGCTTTAAACTGAAGAAGTAAAACCATTAAAAAAAGTAAGGCGCAACTGACCACCAGCCGTCACGAGAGGCTGGCCCGCCAGTTAAAAAAGAGGCTGGGCGTATTTTGTTAGCAGCAGAAAGCAGTAGCAGCAGAACGGATAGAGCAGTAAAGCTCGTTGGCTTCGGAGATGCATTTGTCTTTGGATGTCACCCGAGTAGCAGATCAATGACTGACATTTAAACCTTTTCAAAGCTGCGAGAATCGACTGCTGGTGATACCATTTTGAAATGCAAACGCGAAGGAGCAACCACAGCTAAAGCAAGAACAGGTGGGGCTCATATATTGACGGACAGGGTAAGTGGCCGGGGTGGGGTCTATTTTACTGGTTAGTTTAATGCCTGATTACGTCTGGACTATCGGGACACAGAATACACCGCAACGTATAACGCCAAAAAGTTATCGTAAATGAACCATGGGTGCCGGTCTTGCAGTAACAATTTAAATAGTAGGAGGCAGGGATTATCTAGTTATGCAGCAGATACCACGAGTCAGATTAACTGAGTTTAATGTCTCAAATGAGCACAAAAAAGAGAAATCTACAAGATATTCATATATGATAAACAAAACAGTCAATGAACAATGTAAACAGCCACTCGCGTTATACATTAAATGCTCATGGGTAGGTTGTTGGAAACTGAAGGGGAAAGAACGAAAGCAGATCTGAGAATCTCGTTCGGATTTGCATTCATCGTTGGGACGGAAACATCTGAATGGGTCATGTTATCTGAAGGAAACGTTAATCATCCACACAGTAAATCAAGGGCGTGGGACTTCCTGAGCAACCTTGTGGAAACGTGTGGACACGCTTTACTAACATGATGTCCGCTCACCAATCGTGCAGTGGAAGTCATTGAATCATTTCTACATCTACATCTACATACATACTCCGCAATCCACCATACGGTACGTGGTGGAGGGTACCTCGTACCACAACTAGCATCTTCTCTCTCTGTTCCATTCCCAAACAGAACGAGGGAAAAATGACTGCCTATATGCCTCTGTACGAGCCCTAATCTCTCTTATCTTATCTCTGTGGTCTTTCCACGAAATATAGGTTGGCGGCAGTAAAATTGTACTGCAGTCAGCCTCAAATGCTGGTTCTCTAAATTTTCTCAGTAGCGATTCACGAAAAGAACGCCTCCTTTCCTCTAGAGACTCCCACCCGAGTTCCTGAAGCATTTCCGTAACACTCGCGTGATGATCAGACCTACCAGTAACAAATCTAGCAGTCCGCCTCTGAATTGCTTCTATGCCTCCCTCAATCCGATCTGGTAGGGATCCCAAACGCTCGAGCAGTACTCAAGAACAGGTCGTATTAGTGCTTTATAAGCGGTCTCCTTTGCAGATGAACCACATCTTACCAAAATTCCACTAATGAACCGAAGACGACTATCCGCCTTCCCTACAACTGCCATTACATGCTTGTCCCACTTCATATCACTCTGCAATGTTACGCCCAAATATTTAATCGACGTGACTGTGTCAAGCGCTACACTATTAATGGAGTATTCAAACATTACGGGATTCTTTTTCCTATTCATCTGCATTAATTTACATTTATCTATATTTAGAGTTAGCTGCCATTCTTTAAACCAATCAAAAATCCTGTCCAAGTCATCTTGTATCCTCCTACAGTCATTCAACGGCGACACCTTCCCGTACACCACACCATCATCAACAACTTAACTGCTAAAGTCACCAGTCCCTAAGCTTACACATTACTTAACCTAAATTATCCTGAGGAAAAACACACACACCCATGCCCGAAGGAGGACTCGAACCTCCGCCGGGACCAGCCACACAGTTCATGAGTGCAGCGCCTAAGAGAGCTCGGCTAATCCCGCGCGGCCTTCAGTAACAATTTAGATAGTGGGAGGCAGGGATTATCTAGTTATGCAGCAGATACCACGAGTCAGATTAACTGAGTTTAATGTCTCAAATGAGCACACTAAGAGAAATCAACAAGATATTATATGACAAGATATTATATGACAAACAAAACAGACAATGAACATTGTAAACAGCCACTCGCGTTATACGTGAAATGCTCATGGGTAGGCTGTTGGAAACCGGGGAGAAAAGAACGATGGCAGGTCTGAGAACCTCGGTCGGATTTGCATTCTTCGTTGGGACGGAAACAACTGAATGGGTCGTGTTATCTGAAGGAAACGTTAATCAGCCATGCAATAAACCGAGGGCGTGGGATTTCCTGAGCAACCTTGTGGAAACGTGTGGACACGCTTCGCTAACATGATGTCCACTCACGATTCGTGCAGTGGAAGCCATGGAATCAATGGTGAGGAACTCAATAAATCTCATCTTTCCACGAAAAGTCCCTCAGGATTAGAAACGGGTAATCGAACCTGCATCCTATTCAGTGAAGCAAGACTTACCAAATCAAAACTGGGTGTCACAGTCTAATGGCAGAATTCATGCCACTCGAGATCTGACACCAGTGAGTCCCTGCACGCTTTCCGATCTAAGTCCAAACCCGAACTGAGAGCATCAGCTTCCGTCCTTACCTGATGTTTGAGACGCAACTGGCTTCCCTAGGAGTCTGATACAAGAATCAGAACATCAGCAGCCATCGAGATCTAACACCATAAAAAAGTCCACAACCGTTCAAAGCATGTAACTAATGGTCAGCCAATACAATGAGCAGAGCTCTCTGAAACTTCCTCCTAACGGAATTTTGAAAGCATCCCAATGAAAGTTTTTACTAAAGGGAAGAGATACAGAAAGGAGCGATTGGGGGTGGGGGGTGGAGCTTGCTTATTTATGACCAATACGGCGCCAGTTTGTTATGACATGCAACTTGCAACTATTCAGAGAGGTCTGAAATCCTCTATCTGCGTGTACATCTGGACCATCTTGAGAAATGGCTTCGGCCAGCCATTCTGTCTGTAACCTAGCAAGTCTCACCAAGAGAAAGGAGGAAGTTGCAAGTAAACGGTCACCCCCGGAACCACCTGGTTGCGACTTTCCAATCCGCAGACAATCCCCACATTTACAAGTGGCAAATTCTATAGCGCACGAGAAGAAGGTATGTCTTGATAGTGCTATGCGACATCAAGCTACCAGTATTGCCATCCAGGATATAAGTAGTGCCTGCCTTATGAAGCTAATCCTGTTTAACAGCATTTAAAAGTATAAACAACCACCTTTTGTGAAAGGAGAAATAAGAACCGCTACCTGTGACTCGTGACACGTTATGCGGTTTACAGCTCTCCCCTCACCACATTTACAAGTGGCAAGTTCAATAGCGCACGAGAAGAAGGGATGTCTTGAAAGTGCTATGCGACATCATGCTGCCTGTATTGCCATCCAGGATATAAGTAGTGCCTGCCTTCTGAAGCTATCCTGTTCAACAGCATTTAAAAGTATAAACAACCACCTTTTGTGAAAGCAGAAATAAGAACCGCTCCCTGTGACTCGTGATAGGTTTTTTATACTGTTCACAGCTCTCCCCTGACACCTAGCATGGCCAACAGATTTAGCTATCAATTGAAAGCTCATTTAGTGTCGTATTCATTAAAGTACTTTCCGAGCGAGGTGGACATGCATTGGGGAGGACGACGGTTGAAACCTGCGTCCGGCCATCCTAATTTAGATTTTCCGTGATTTCTCTAAATCGCTTCAGGCAAATGACGGGATGGTTCCTTTGAGAGGGCACTGCCGACTTTCTTCCCTAATGCGATGGGACCGATGATCTCACTGTTTTGTCCGCTCCCTCAAATCAACCAACCAACCATTAAAGAATTTCTACAGATTTGCGTCTACAGTGAGATGTGGCTAAATTACAATCGAAGATTGTATACGGGAGCTACTAGCTATTGAACGTGTGCGTTTTACTTTTTAAGTTCTATATCCATCCTATGTACCAGAGTGGTGGACATAGGTATCACATGAAAAAAGGCAGCAAAACCACTCATGGTCGCGTTTCAAGGGACTGCCGAGCATTCTGGAGGGTGGCTGTAAAAAATCGCATGATGTCAGCAGAAGGAATCACTCGTGAGTTCCAAAGTTGTACAAGCAGTATGAGTAGTGTGTTAAAAAGAACAGGCTACAGTGATCGAGCAGTTGTTGACAAGTCACACATTTCTGTAGTGTCGAATGAAATGATGTAAGCAGCGACATCGCATGGAATTGTATGGATATTTTAGTGCCTGAAGAACATTACCAGTCATCATATGTATAAGTATGGAGTTTGTGGTCTTATGGCATGGGGGTGCTTTTTGGTTTATGGTGTGATATCCCTATTGTGTTTAAGAAAACACTAAATTTGGGAGAATATCATCACATTTTACAGCGCTGGGTACCACGTACAGGCCGGCCGCTGTGGTCGAGCGGTTCTAGGAGCTTTAGTCCGGAAACACGCGGCTGCTATGGTCGCAGGTTCGAATCCTGCCTCGGGCATTGTATGATGTCCTTAGGTTAGTTAGGTGTAAGTAGTTCTAAGCCTAGGGACTGATGACTTCAGATGTTAAGCCCCATAGTGCTTAGAGCCATTTGAACCATTTACCGCATACAGTAGAGGAACAGTCTGGAACAGTGAATGTATCAGCACAGCAAAGCACCCGCCATAAAGCAGCACCTCCGAGTCACTGAATTGTGTACAACAATATTCGTGTACGTGTGTAAGGCGGAATTAACAGTAGATCGTGGTGATAGTGAAAATTTGGATCGAGGAGTGAGGTGTGCCAGGGTAATCCGTGCAGTTGTGTGTACCGTTGTGCCAAGGTGGGTGGCTTAGTGGACAACGCACCTGGCTGGGTTGGATTCCTGACCTTCGTACAAATTTTCTCTGGCCGCTTCAGTCTCTATTCATAACAACATTCCTGATATAGACGAACCTGAACAGAGTCGTGACCTGAACCAGTGGCAGATCTTTGGGATGATTTCGGAAATCTACTTCGTTCCAAAACCTAGAGTCCAACGCGTAACTTCGGTGATTTCCGCTCTTGAGAAAACATGGGGTGCCATTCCACCTCAGTGGAAATGTCCTGGCATAAAGGCGAAGGATGTTTCAACTCCCCCCCCCCCTTATTAACGTCTGTTGACAGGTGTCAGATACTATTGATCAGATGGTGTAGAATCCAGTGCCTCGGGCATTGGAACTAAATTTTCCAAGCATTTTTTCCTGTGCTAAATTCTGGCCAGCATATATCTGGATCAGTATTTTCCTTAGATCCTATCCCCTGACTCTGTTTGGCGCCTCGTTTTCCTACAAGTTAGGCGCTGCAATTTCTGTCCCCCTTGTCGGTTATACTCTTATAATGCACCATATGACTAGCTTAGGGCCTGCTGCTTCGCTCGCGTTTCTTCTTCTATGCAATTCTAACGAAGCCGATTAGTCGTGATGACTGCTAGATAGCTGCCTTTGATTTAGTTCACAAACTACAACACCATCTAAGCATTTCATGCTGATTAAGGCCATAGAAGCATGATTTTTTCCGAATGTACTCCTGGCCAGTAAGCGATTCCGGAATCTGCAGTCGGAGGTTTTTCTTAGATCTTCCTTTTGAATCCTTGTTGTGATATTTCCAAAGAAATTTATCCTCTAATATATATTTCTTTACTTGTAACAGAGAAGTCAATTACCTATTTTCATAGATTTAGCCGTAAATTATTTTAATATAACGGAATATTTCCATAAAAATTTGCATCACCTACCTCACCCTTAGCGGTTTGGAATGGGCGATTATGAGTCAGTGAATAATTTTGGACATTTACTTTTATACTTTTATATTACAAATATTGTAATCGCAAAATAATGTGTCTTACAGCCTGTTTCTGCGCGATTCCTTAAATCAAGCAAAGTATATATTTCTTCTCCCTGAACTATAATTCACTTTCAAAATTTCTGCTTGCATTCCTTCAGAACTTGCTCAATGTACGCTCTGAATACCATTGGCGATAGACCATAACCTCGTCTCGCTCACTTCTCAACCATTAATTCCCTCTCATACCCTTCGACTATCACAACTGGCGTCTGTTTTCTGCAGAAGTTGTAAATAACCCTTCGCCCTGTTTATTTTATAACTACTACCTTTAGAAATTTAAAGAGTGTATTACAGTCAACATTTTCAAGACCTTCCTCCAAGTCTACAAATGATATGAACGTAGGTTTCGCTTTACTTAAATTATCTTCTACGATAACTCGTTGGTTCCGATGCTGTAATAAGTCTGTAATACTGATGACTATAAAATTAAGACTGTTTTCTGTAAACTGAAGATAATTTTTCGTTCCTAATCAGTTGGTAAAGAACGGCGAACATCAGAAACAGACTCCGTACAACTTGGAACGTGCTTAATATTCAAACTAAAATGGAATTGTGATCCTTCGTAATGTTATGAAAACAGCAAAGCAAAACGAACCCTGGCGGAAATGTCATCCAGCTACATTCTGCTCACGCCCAGAATCGACATGGGCCCCTGAATAGTCCTGATATACTCCGACAGGCCTCGAAATCGCCGACTCTGCGTTCTGCTGCAGAATGTCCCGGAACGACCGCCCCTGGCCCTTCAGAGAAGAAATGGAAACTCAAACTTTTCTCATTTAAAGGCGAAACGTCCAATCTCCAGAGAAAGATGAACACAGGCGAACAACCCCGCCGGAACTTACTTCGTCTCACGCAAATAATCCCAACATTAAACAATAACGCCTTGTGCCGTTGTTTTCTTCCGCTAGGATCTTCCATCAGAGCAGATCTTGTAACTGAATTACGATGCGGTCTGCAGCGTAAATGAGAAAGAAAAGAAAAGGGTTTATATGAAAAGGAAATGTTGACTGCGCGGCATTGTTTTCTGCCTGCTAGACAGGTATTTCGCCAACAGTTCTCTTTTGGTATACAGACACACGATACCGCATAGGATTGTACTTGATACGAGCCGTCAAGTCCATGAAATCTTCCAGACCATGAGAATAGATTTCAGTTTCCTCTTGACCCTATAAACTGCAGTGCGAATTTCTTAGCGAAGCATTTCCATTCCATCGAGCGTTGATGGCAGCGAAAAAGCTGTCTGGTGTAGAAAAATGTGTCACATTGCGTACACGGAACAAAAATATTAGATCTAAAATCACCACTGATAGTTCATTTAATACTATTGTCTCTGACTCAGGCCTATGTGAGATGACGTAAGTAGCCCCCTCCCCTCCCTTTCCCACAGAGGATCCCTAGGTGGTGACGGCTCTTGCTAAAGTCTTACACCTTCCTCGCTTGACGGTGAGGGCCGTTTCTGCCATAGCCAGGACAAGGAGAGAGAGGCAAAATGGAGGCAAACGGCAGAAAAAATTTATTTCAAATGAAACAGCAAAAAATTGAGCAAATGAGGAGCAAATGGAAAGGAGGAAAAAATAAACATTGAATTCGTTTTAAAAGCACACGGAACAGTTACTCAACAAGTCCTCACTTATTGAGGATTGAATAAGACTTAGGCGGTTTTTTGTTCTACTGATTTTTATTTGTATGAACTCGTTTTCGGCTTATTAGGCCATCTTCTGATAACTACTGGCTATTGTTAACAAGGAGCTTGTGTTCTTACGAAGCAAACATTCTGGACTAAGATACAACGCACTTACATACGATCTTTGGTTGGGGATCGCTGGTTTGGAATCGTCAAACGGGTCTTTTGACTTCTTGTTCTGTAAAACTGTTCTTTAACACAATAAATCACATTTTATAGCTTGTCAGTATCATGTACGAGAAAAAGTAGAATTATTTAGAATACACATTATTACAAATTTACAATATTTTGGTATTTGTTGTGAACAGTTGCACTGGGCATTAATTGACGGTTGTACAACAGCGATGTTTTCTTCGGCGGTTACATTTTTTAATTAGAAAATTGTGTATTAATATACACCAAATATAACATTCTTACGGTTGAGTTACAGTGAGGAATGTGAACACATAAGAGATATTACATTATATTGGGGTGTGAATTTGTTTACTATTGGGACACGTTGTGGCTAGTAGCAGGTTTCCTTTATTGTGTAAAGTTTAAGAGTGGTGATGTGCTCAGTTGCTATTGGTCATTTTGGATCAGCTGGGGATTTAGGGCTAGGTGTTTGTTAGTTTCAAGTGCTTCTAACAGGCTGAGTTTTGTGCCTTTGTTGGCTATATGTAGCACTGTTGTGTGTGTTAGACATTTGTGTCGTTCTTTTAGCACATGTTCAGCAAAGGTGGAGTATGGTTTTTTTAATCTCCAGCTGCGTTCATGTTCAGTAAGCCTTGTCACTATGGTCCAGCCCGTCTGACCAATGTACGGCTGCAGTCAGTGCAAGTTATTTTGTAGAACCCTGTAACGCCGGAAATGCATATCCTCCTACTTCCATTTATTGTACTATAAATTTGTTTTCCTTATTTTTGTTACCTGAATATATAACATTTCTGTGTCTTCGTATATTGTAATTGTTTTACTATTTGTATATATATATTGAAACGTCCCCTTTTAACAATTTTTTACAACTGTGCTTAACCTGACACACAATATTTTTTTTTTTAGCGCAACGCAATCTGACTTTCAAAATCTCTAGAAGAGAATGGCCCTGACTAACATTAAACTATCTCTTTCACAAATCACTTACCTCACAAAAATCTTCGCTGCTCAAGCTACTGCAATACAGCGAGCGCCACTACTGCCAGCTAAATAAAAGATTCAAACTATGGAAGGCACTAACTACTGATAGGGATAGTTAGCAAATGAAAGATATTAATAGAGAACAAACAATGTATTTACCTTGATATCATGACAAATTACAAAACTGCGCCATCTCTCTCCCCACATCCACCACTGCTGGCGGCACACCTCCAACTGCGCAACGTTACGCGCTGTTCACAGCCAGCTGCCTAACACTACAATGGTTGAGTATTACAACAATGCAAAGCAGCCACAGACTGCACACGGCACAGCCGGTGTTTTTCATACTGAGGTGGCGTTACCAATAAAAAAACCTAAACAGCCTACTTACATAGCCCCCATGCTCCCCACAAAAAATTTTACAAATTTTGTTGGTCAGTGGGCAACACATATTTGTTAAAATTTTTCATAATCGTAATTACAATAACAAAGAAATCAAATGCACACACTTATTGATACAATGTTGGTCAAAAGCTAAAATTTTTTCTCACAGTCCATAAAGACAGTCCTGATTCATCACAGTAAAATTACAGTGTTTTTCTTTTTTTTCAAAGTCTGAACAGTGAAAGAGAATGCACACAGAAGTAGTGGATTTCCATGCAGTCTTGAAGAAGTGGTGTCCTTCCAAAGGAAAGACAGTGCTGACTCGACATGCAGACAGGTTATGGGCCACAACAGAGCAAACCCACAGCGGAGTCAGTCGAAGTTTTGAAGAGTATTGGTGGGTAGGTCATCACAGAGCAGACCCACTGTAGTCCTGGTAGAGATTATGGTATTGGTGGGCCACCAGAGGTGCAGACCCACTGCAGTCCTTGTAGAAATAATGGTATTGATGGATCATCAAAGATGCAGACCCACTGTAGTCCTTGTAGAGATAATGGTACTGGTGGGTCATCAAAGATGCAGACCCACTGTAGTCCTTGTAGAGATGGCCAGCAGCCATCTGTTGTGACTGTGCAGGTGCACAATCACCATTGAAGAGTCTTGCGGATAATATAGCAAGTCCATAACCACCACTTGTGCACTCACAAAGTTTTTGGAATTGTCCTCAGAACCAGCAATGCTGTTATCCAGTCCCTTGCTGAATTATTAACACACGTGCAAACACTAACAGTCCCTACTTCTCACATATTGTCCACATACTATGACCAATAGAAACGTGTGCAGTGAAATGTAACTTACAAGTTACTTAATTTGATGACCTGGTGTCAATTACAATTTTATAACATAAGAACACAATAACAAAGGTACAAAACACATCATTCAAGAACATAACAATACAAATAACAGTTGCGGTAATAGGGGCTTTACAAAAGAATAGAAATAAACATATACATCAGTGTTACAGGAATTATGACATAATTTCATACATAAAAGATCAGAATAACTTTTGAAACATCAACTTCACACCTAAGCATTAACACAGAACAGATAAATGTCTAAACATCTTTACAAAGTAAATAACATATTATCAATGCAAATTATATTTGAGGATCAAAGTATTCCTCATCATAGTGAATGTAGCTTAGTATTAGAAGAAGAAAAAATTCTATGAAACTACACAAAGACAGGAAGAAAACAAATACACAAGGGTACACAAACACATAGTGGGATAACACAATGGAAAGGACAGGGTTCGTTTTCAGTGTAACTTTTGGTACTGCAGTCCTACCCAAAACTTCATTCCATAGATCTTTCGTCTTATTTCCACATTTGTTTCCACCAAAAAAATCCTATTCAAGCATGCTTTCTGTATATATATATGTTCACATATTTCTTACCTCATTATTTATTTTCCATTATCTTACTTCATCATTTATTTCCAAGAAAATCCTACCTAAACCTGTTGTCCCTAAACCCTACCTTTTTTTGGTTCATATCCTATTTCAAAATACTGTTTTGGCCAAACTATTTTCTTATAGATTTTCAATGTATTTCTTCCAATTCATCATAGTTAGTTTCTTATATAGTCTACCCCCTCTTAAGCTAACTTAAATCTACTGAGCTCAGATACATATACCAAGGGACGAGGCAATGCAGCATCACATAAAACAATTAATATAAACAGCAATGAAAAAAAAACGCAGATTTGCGAAGCAAGCAGTATTAAGAAATTAGCAAAGCAATTGTAATATTACAACTAATCTAAGGCAATGTGCAGCAAACAATAAAAATATAAAAATAAATCATTAGTAAAACTGGCTTAACAGAATAATACAAAATCAAATTCAATAACACTATGCCTGGCAAACAGCAGCAACTTATACCTAAATATGACATAGCTCAAGCAGAAAAAATAGTACACTAAAGATAACAATGCAGATAAGGGAAATGTATAATCACATCTTAATGTCTAAGTAATTAAAGTGGTGCACCACAAAAACTAATTCTACAAAAAATTACTCAGTAGTTGAAAAGAAAATTATGTATGCAGTTCCTGGTATTAGTCCCTTCTTATTGTTCTTTCCATTCCAAGAGCTCCTTTTTCGAAGAATGTGGATTACAAAATTATTATTTAATAGATCTGCAGACAGAAAATATTTATATTAGTACATCTATAAAATTTTATTTTAACCAGTGCTGCAGTGCAGCTAGAAACTAGATATTAAACAAAATGGGCAAAGCAAGGCGTGAAACGTCATTCACTAGCCATATGGCATTTCTCTCAATTAGCACGACAATAGCCGTGAAATGTTGCGATGCTTTCTACAAAGGAACGTCAATAGCGATTATAATGGCCTCTTTTTTCTTCTACCTGTGCCGCTGGAAGGCTAATGGTTTTTTTTTTTGTTCGGGCGGCTGTCGCCCAGGTGTCTGACACAGCTGTGTGCCCACGACGTATTACGTGCAGGTGGTCACTTAACTTTTGTATGGAAATATTTACGACAGCAGTTTCCGCTACAATGGCAGTCTTAAATAAAAATATTTCACAGGTCAAGAATTAGCGTTGCAAACCTGTAAAAACAAAATCCCATGAATATAACAGTGTCCAAAAAATTTTCGTCGGCATTGTGATACATTCACGCATTTACACACATTTCATAATTCTAAAAGTACGATTCTCGGTTTCCAACATACGTCTTCACAAGGCAGAGTTCCTAACCGCTACTCATTACTCCTTACCTTATTACACATATACAAATTCGTCGACGCTTCTTCAATACTTCATCATTAGATACATAGCATAATCAAATTCTTCATATAACATTAGCTTACTAATCATAAACATACCTCAACAACATAATACACATCGTCGTCGTAAAAAATAACATCATAACACCTCAGTCAAATCTCAAAATCGTCGTAGCTTCCTCCAATAGTTTCAAAACCTAAAAAAAATTCTCTGCTCATTTCAAAAGTGTCATCTGCCTCAAACGTACTTTAAAATCATGATTCCATACCAAACACATCATTCAAAGCTCACATTGTATCACAATGGTTCCGAAAAAATATGAACAGTTTACAAAGTACAGACAAAATACAATTTCATACGTATGAAGTTATTCAACTGTGTAATTACGTAAACATCTGTCACTGACGTAGTAAAAAAAATTTTTGTCTCTCTCAGTTAAATGATCTGATAGCTGTGTAATACTGTGTTGGAGAAATATGGTACCGATGTGTAAAGTTGTATAAGCAAATACCATAATAGCTAGGGATCCTTGTGGTTGCCAAACACATGGTACACAAAGTAAGCGTGTACCCCCCTGAGGATTAATGTAATTATACCCTCAGGTGTTACAAATTACAGCAATGGAATGAAATGTATCACGGAAAACTTTCTTTGTAATTCAAAAATCTTAAAAAATAAATGTTTTAAGTACAAAATTAATCACTCAAATACGTGTCCTGTAGCGCTAAATGTGCGTCTTGTTGCAACATAATCTCTGTGGCAGTGTCGTAGTTATCGTCTTCCGAAAGCTAAGTTCTGCAGAAGTCAATGTACTTACCTCATGATAAACAAAAGTGAAATGCTTTGCGTATAGATATCTTAGTTATTACGCTTATTGCCGTGATGAGGAAAGTACTGTACTGTAACGTATTGTTGTGCTACGAAAAAGGCTGTCTCATTGTTGCTATACCACAAAAGTTACTACTAAAACATGTTTTAATTTCTTGAATAATGCCGAAAAACTGTGCAGATATAAAACAGATACACCGCAAAAGCAACAAGATGAATTGTGTCACACATTAGTAGCGTCGTGATAAAATCGTGTAGCTGTCACATAAACTAACCACTGTGTCATCTGGTATCTCACAGAAAGTACTTTAAACCCAGAATGTATTTTCAAGTAAACCAAAATGTTGCATTAAAAAAAAAAGCAGATTATCTTTCAATAAACGGTTTTACGTGTGAAATGTGGTGTAAACCTTTGCTCTTCCTAGTACACAGAGTTTCAACTTTAACGCAATTATCAAGTGGTATACGTCGGTAAAGAATACTGGAATTTTTCTCAAGGTTAGCGTCTGTGTTATTTTTCTCGGAGCCAGCGGGCGCACGCGGCTGCCTGCTGTGCGAGTCATTGTCTGTTTCTTTGCTGGCGCGCGTCGTTATTCGGATTAGGAGACCGAACTTCTACAAATTCGCCTTGCCGAGAGGGCCCAGCTCTGTTTGAATCCCGCCAGTTCTGATGCAATTCAGGTCTGTCGTTACGATCACATCGTCTGTCGTCATGTCGGTAGTTTCTGTGGTTTCTTTCTTGTCGGTTAAGTGGTGGAGAATTTCTCCCTGATTCGTAACTGCGCGCTGGACCGTTGCGTCTAAAGTTATTCTGTCCCTCGTAATAATAATTGTTTTGGTTCCCATATTGTCTGTTTCTCTGATTGTCTCTGTGATAGTCATTACCGCGGAGAGGTGATCTTTCCCTGTAATTATTACTACTCTGCCAACGGTTGTTATACGGGTGGTGTCTGTTTCGGTCACGATTTGTGTTGTGAGAATAGCCTTGTCGCGTCCAGTTATTATTTCTTTCATCGCGGAATTGCGACGGATGTAATCTGTAATTGTTGTGCTCCTGCGTTCCGCGATTGTCAGTGTCAATTTCCAGTTCTTGTAAGATTCTCCTTCACTATGACAATCGTGAATGACCGAACGCATTCTTACAGCTGGTTCATTCTCTAAATAGCCACACATAAATTCTAATCTGTGTTCTAATGACCAGTTGGGGGGAAAACAATGAGAGAATTGATCGAGCCACGCTTGTGGATGAATGTCGTTGGCAGAATTCTTAAACGTATTGAATTTACGTGTAGTAATGAACAGCTTATACTCAAAGTCATCATGTCGGCGAGTCGCATATCGCTCATTGTTAGGTCGTGTCGGCCGTTCCATCTCAAATTTCGGTGCGCATTGCCAGTTTCTTTCATAACTTCCGAAATGCCCTGTGTTATTATTTTGTGGCTGTTCCGTATTTCTAAGTCCCTCTTCCCGTGTTGGGGCGCGAGTGTCCTCTGAAATACGTAATTCTTGTATTACCTGTGTCAGCTGATCTTGTACTTCGCGGATTTCTCTTTTGTACTGTGTATTGATTTGATTTTGATTTTGTTTGAATTTTCTAATTTGTTCATACTCTTCTGTGTCAGTGAAGGCTACAGGTCTTGTGGCATTCAGATCATTGTAGATAAGTTAGTGACCTGATCTGAAAGTTCGCCTACTTTCTCCGATAGTGAACACATTTCCTCAGTGTGTTTTTCTGAACCAAGTTTCAGAGTGTCCATTTGTGTTGAAATCGAATCTACTGTGTCCTTCAAGTTTTCCTGAGTTTTTGCAAGTTGCATAACCGAATCGGTAGATGCAACTGAGTCAAATTTAGCTTGCAAGGTCTCATGATTTTCATGAACAGTAGTTTGCAGTTCTTTTATGGCTGCTTCGTGATTCTGTAGTGCATTTTCATGACGCGAAAAAATAGGTTGGAAATGCTCACAAATTTGTGTTTTTACGTCATTACAGACTTTTTGACATTTCGATTCAATGTGATGTAACTCATTAGTTAAATCCTCACGTGTTTGTTCAAGTGTGGTGTCTAACTTTTTGAGATTTTGTTCCACTGTGTCTAACTTTCGAAGATTTTGTTCCATTGTGTCTAACTTTTGAAGCTTTTGTTGTGTTTGTCCCATTTGTTGTATTAATTGTAATAACAATGCACTGGTGTCTGGAACATGTTCCTCAGTGCTTTTCGGCAGTGAATTTGCACCGGAAACATTCACATTTTGACAAGCAGAAAATGTGTCTTGACTTATTTGAGAAAACGGTGAGGATCCAAAACCTGAATCTACAGTATTTGCGAGATCGTGTCGCGTCATTTCGGATTCCTGAGCCGAGCTATTGCCGACCGATCGATCGATAATGCTTCCCTCTTCACTAATTGTTTCACTGTCCACGCCATTGTTTGAAACCCGCTCCATTTCCCTATGCGCAATTACCAAATTACTACTATTAACATTAGTTAATTCATTATTCTGCGGCGCTAACATATTGCTTTCGTCTTCACTGTCATTTCTCAATTTACTTTGGAGCCTAGTGTTACGTTTTTCACACGCCGTTATTGTCACCGTATTTCACACGACAACACAGAAAAACTCAATTTGAAGAGCAAAAATAAGAGAACACATTAACATAACACTGAAAATAATATCTAGTTAATTGCAGCTGCGAAATACTTGGTGCAAATCTACATGCATACCACAACTGTTTTACTGTACAACAATGAAAAACTACAACTACAATGGAAATTCTCTCTACAATTATGCGCTAGCAATAAACAAAAGCTACACTAATTACACAAACTATAAGAAAAAATCAGAAGATTCCAGTGAGGTATCCTCGGCTAAGGGTCGACATATGAAACGTCCCCTTTTAACAATTTTTTACAACTGTGCTTAACCTGACACACAATATTTTTTTTTTAGCGCAACGCAATCTGACTTTCAAAATCTCTAGAAGAGAATGGCCCTGACTAACATTAAACTATCTCTTTCACAAATCACTTACCTCACAAAAATCTTCGCTGCTCAAGCTACTGCAATACAGCGAGCGCCACTACTGCCAGCTAAATAAAAGATTCAAACTATGGAAGGCACTAACTACTGATAGGGATAGTTAGCAAATGAAAGATATTAATAGAGAACAAACAATGTATTTACCTTGATATCATGACAAATTACAAAACTGCGCCATCTCTCTCCCCACATCCACCACTGCTGGCGGCACACCTCCAACTGCGCAACGTTACGCGCTGTTCACAGCCAGCTGCCTAACACTACAATGGTTGAGTATTACAACAATGCAAAGCAGCCACAGACTGCACACGGCACAGCCGGTGTTTTTCATACTGAGGTGGCGTTACCAATAAAAAAAACCTAAACAGCCTACTTACAATATATATATATATATATATATATATATATATATATATATATACAAATAGTATATATATATATGCATTTATGTCGATGTATAATTGGTTTGTTTCGTAAATATTATTTGTATTTCTACGCTGGGTCTTGCCTAGGGAAAACTGCTATCGAACGATTACATCGATAGGTCGTGTGAAGAATCAAAGTGTGTAGGATCTTTGGTAGTGTTAACTCTGCCGCGTGGAGCGCGGGCAGAGCAGTCGGGGTCTGGCTGGAGTAGCGAGTGGAGCAGGTGTGTTGTGTGACGCTCCCGCGAGTTACCGCGCTTTCGGGATTTGGCAGCATGTAATTGCGCTCGACTCGCGATGATAGTTTCTGACATGTTGTCGCGGACGGGAAGCATTAGCTGGCGCACATCAAGAGCCCGTTTCGCCTGGTGACCGTGTCGAGAAGTAGGCGCGCCAACATCCAGCTTCTGCACCAGCGACGGCCGACAATGAGTGACTGTCGCCACCTCCTCGATCGACGGCTTCAAACCTTCAATCAACCAACAAGGAGGACTAAAAGCACGTAAAGTTTCAGAACTGTATGGCAGACCTCAGCTTTTCAAATTGTTCCATTTGCCTCGCAAAATTACAGCAACTTAGCATGAACCGTTGTTGCTCATTGTCCCAATTGCATTGCCAAGCAGGGTCCCTTCCTTTTCCGAAATGAACCCGAGTGTCGTTGAAATTCAAACGCCAGCATAATTCCATTTCACTGCTTTAATTTCAAAGTTCACTTTAAGTATTCATAGCTGGCTACAATAGTTAGATTACACAAGCACAAATTAAGAGTGCGAGTTTTGTTACCGTATTTTAGCTTACCTGTGACTGCAGCTCAGCTTGGTACGTACTAAATTTTACTATTGTTAATTGTTCAGAATCGTTTAATTCAAGTTAAAAGTTAAATCTCTTTCCACCAGTTTCATTGGCATTTTTCCTTTCATAAAGATGTAACCCTTTCCTCCCTCTTTACGGACAGATTAACTTCGGTGACGATTGCTTTTCCCAAATTTCCATTAGGTACACGCGGTTTAATTTTTCACTGTCATTAAGGTCGATAAGTGAGGGGGAGGTTACAACCCACTGTTGCTTAGTTTATCTGTTTTGTCCTTAATGTTGAATTGGAGATTAGCTGTAGTACCTCTTACATAATAGGATGTTTTATAGTTTTGGGCTTTCAGAGTTTTGGCTAGTTTGTCTGAAAGCTTACCTAGATATGTTATAGTACACCAGTTGGTTTTTAATGTAGTTGTTATTGCTGAGGGGGCATAAATGTACGTTAAGATTTTCCTTCTTCGTTTCTTGTGCAGTATTTTGTCAACTAGTTCAGAGTTATAGCTATTGTTATGTACAAATACAGAAACCAGATGGCAGTTATAAGAGTCGAGGGGCATGAAAGGGAAGCAGTGGTTAGGAAGGGAGTGAGACAGGGTTGTAACCTCTCCCCGATGTTAATCAATCTGTATATTGAGCAAGCAGTAAAGGAAACAAAAGAAAAATGTGAAGTACGTATTAAAATCCAGGGAGAAGAAATAAAAACTTTGAGGTTCGCCAATGACACCGTAATTATATCAGAGACAGCAAAGGACTTGGAAGAGCAGTTGAACGGAATGGACAGTGTCTTGAAAGGAGAATATAAGATGAAAATCAACAAAAGCAAAACGAGGATAATGGGATGTGGTCGAATTAAGTCGGGTGATGCTGAGGGAATTAGACTGGGAAATGAGACACTTAAAGTAGTAAAGGAGTTTTGCTATTTGAGGAGCAAAATAACTGATGATTGTCGAAGTAGAGAGGATATAAAATGTAGACTGGCAATGGCAAGGAAAGCGTTTCTGAAGAAGAGAAATTTGTTAACATCGAGTATAAATTTAAGTGTCAGAAAGTCGTTTCTGAAAGTATTTGTATGGAGTGTAGCCATGTATGGAAGTGAAACATGGACGATAAATAGTTTGGATAAGAAGAGAATAGAAGCTTTTGAAATGTGGTGCTACAGAAGAATGTTGAAGATTAGATGGGTAGATCACGTAACTAATGAGGAGGTATTGAATAGGATTGGGGAGAAGAGAAGTTTGTGGCACAACTTGACTAGAAGAAGGGATCGGTTGGTAGGACATGTCCTGAGGCATCAAGGGATCACAAATTTAGCATTGGAGGGCAGTGTGGAGGGTAAAAATCGTAGAGGGAGACCGAGAGATGAATACACCAAGCAGATTCAGAAGGATGTAGGTTGCAGTAGGTACTGGGAGATGAAGGAGCTTGCACAGGATAGATTAGCATGGAGAGCAGCATAAAACCAGTCTCAGGACTGAAGACCACAACAACAACATATACAAATAAAAATCAGTAGAACAAAAAACCACATAAGTGTTATTCAGCCCTCAATATGGAGTTGTTCTATCAAGAAGTGACGTAAGAATCCATAAATAAGTCCTCATTTACTTTGAAGAAAATAAGCACACTGCCTCAACCTTCCTCAAATGTGAAGCGGCCGCTATTGACATTTTTGACTCTAGGCTTTAACGACCGCCGTGACCAAGTCAACGGGCTACAAGAAGTCGTCCATGCCTAATATAAAGACACAAACTCCAGCGAAAGGAAAGAGCCAGTGCATTTAGACAAACGCGACATCCCAGCCTCACCGGGATTCGAAAAAGGCCCCATCTAGGACGAATGGTCAGAGGCCAACCACTTAGACCACTGCACCATCAGGGCAGCTAATAGAGGTCGAAGAACTCGCAATACAAAATGCAAACACGACCCCATTTGTTTACATAATTGCAAGAAAGTGTATGTTTGAAAACATGAGATTTATTCATCATTCTAAAAATATTTCAATTAAAACAGAAAAGAAATAACACCATGATTTTCAAGAGGACCTAGTTTGATGTTCAGCATGTATCCCGTCAGTACAGCGCAATTTGTAAATTCAGGGAAATATTTTTTTGCACCAGAAACTAGTTCCACATATTGCCGGCCGGTGTGGCCGTGCGGTTCTTGGCGCTTCAGTCTGGAACCGCGTGACCGCTACGGCCGCAGGTTCGAATCCTGCCTCGGGCATGGATGTGTGTGATGTCCTTAGGTTAGTTAGGTTTAAGTAGTTCTAAGTTCTAGGGGACTTATGACCACAGATGTTAAGTCCCATAGTGCTCAGAGCCATTTTGTTTTTGAGTTCCACGTATTTGTTACTCTATTTTCTTACAATTAAATAAAATAAGTGACAGATGACAAATTTCGTTGCACTAGATTTTTCATTTGAGTTCTAGTTAAAATGTTCAGCACATTCTTTCTATTCCAATTAGTTCGAGAAATTTCAGTAACTGAGGACAAAAAAAAATTATGAATCGAGTACTTTTTTTGTCCTCAATCAGTTTTAAAGGAATTGAGAACAAAGCATAAAAACTGAGGCCTGTCCCAGAAAATGAGGACGACTGGCCACCTTAGTTGAACGAGTAAAAGTGTGACAGAAGATTTTCATTGTTGTGACGTTGATTGTTGGTGGTGTGAAGTGTGGGGGTGGGGGGCGGGCAGGATGTCGGCGAGACCTATGGTATTAAAAAACGGGACCTGGTCACTTATCAGTTCTCGCCTCGGGATGCAAAACACCTAGCACCGTGACCGATACACCAGCTTCCTCTCATGTCTGCAGGCATAGTTGATCTTCTCCCCTAGCTTGCATTGTGATTACAATAAAACTACTAACTGAAGTTAAGAACTGGTTGGGAGATTACAAAGCAAAGTAAATAAGGGTATAGACGGACTCAAAGACGGAGATATATGAGCAGAACCTTCAGATACGAATACAAAAGCTTCAGTTAATCCATGTGGTAACAGTAAAGTAACTTGTCCCAAAAGTGGGTGAATGTGACACTACGTTCGCTGCTATTTAAAAGATCGGCCCCAAAAGCAAACAGCCTAAAGACAAATTTTTATGGCGAACATTGATACTTGTTTTGTAGCACCTCTTAAAGGACCACGGCGGGGCTTGCAGTTGGCAAGGACTGGCCTCTTCCTAATGACCAACTTCAGCTAGAGGCTGAAATAGTTGCAACTGAAATCGCTATCTTGACAATAATTAATAGTTTCTTAATGAAAATAGGTAACGACTCGCAAAAATCAAGCAGAAATTTGTCTATACTTACGTGCGATCATTATTTATTCATCAACTATCCCCGCCGTCATATCACATATACAGTTGATACGGTAACTTATCCAGTCATTGCTTATTGTTAATGTATTTCCCATAAAAAGAATTTTACGTAAATGAGGAGATGTCAGTTTAGCGTCACATATAGTTTTTATTGACTCGGAAAAACTTTTAACAGTGTGAACAGGAAGAAACTACAGGACATAATGACTAAAGCTGGATATCCTGTACGTCGTACTGAAGGTATGAAAAACTTATATGAAGACAAAAAATAATAATGAAATTTGGGAATTATAGAGCTGGAGAAATCACAACCAAAACGGACTCATTGAATTTGGTAAATGGAGACGGAAATTAAATACGGTAATACTGATTAATATAAATAATTACGTTAATATCATAATGAAAAAGTTTGGAAGAAAGTGGAGATCAGATACAAAAAGCAATCTACAATCCACATCACTCAGGGAAAGAAAACTAAAATGATGGCTCATCGTGATAAAGGTGATGATATATAATAGCTCACTTGAGCAGGTATCCAGCTTCAATTTGTTAGGTAATTATATGGACAAGGATGTAGAAAATAAGACCAACAAATATTTTTCAGTATGTGGGGTGACAAGCAAAAAAATCTGAAGACAAATACGTAAGCAAACGATATAAAAGCTTAATAAAATCACGACTGAACCTGTGCTATTGTGTGGAAATGAGTCATGGACCCTTAAAATATGCGATAAAACTAAACTACAAGCAACAGGAATGATATTTCTCAGGAAAGTGGAAGTTGCTACCGGGAAGACCATAAAGGAAATGAGGATATTAGGAATCAAGTAGATATTTATAGCATTAATGAAAAGATTGGATAAAATATAACATTATTGAAACCACGTAAAAGGAATAGAGAGAGAACCACATGTCAGGCCTGCTCTACCTGCCAAAAGGAGGAAGGGGCGTAGGACGAATCAAAATGAAGCGGCAATGAAAACTGAAGACGGAGCAGGCATGTGTGTCTAATCCATGAAGTGCACAACAAGAAGAAGAAGAAGAAAAAGAAGGTTCTTTACAGATGCTTCTTAATTAATTTTTGGTTTCAGGTGATCTATTTTATTACACTGTGTAATTCTAAAGCTCTGCCTCCTCACATGAGGGTGTGGCTTAAGATCAGAACACCTATTTTTTATACTGAATATTTTTCTAGGCGATTTAGTCTTTCACTAGAAGCAGTCATACTGAATAAAACAGCAGTAGTCGCAGTTATGCATATGAAAATAGCATTTTGTGATGTTTATTACACACAGCTCGCGCCAACTAGTGGCCTCATTGTACCAGGACATTCACTTGAAACATCATCCGCTCAATCTTTACCATCATTCACGACCATAACTACAACCACTGTGGTATTTGTGGTAACAGCGATGACCGCAAAAAATCATGTTAACTGGCATGTAGCATACATGGATCATTAACATGTTGTTATACTGTAGTATTAAATGTCATGCAGCTAGTTATCAGTTACAGATCAATGTGCCTGTGGCAGTAGTTGATAATTACTGACGTTAGAGGTAGAACAATAAAGTAAACCTTCTGGCAAGGTAAAATCACCTGTCCGGCTGGGTGTGGAAAAACTTGTTGTCTTTACAAGACTTAGCTATCAGGTTGGGTAATGGGGATCTATGTCTAAGGTTGAACCGTTACAGCTTCATTTCTTTAAATTATAGCATTTTTTATGGGACATAGGTCCTAGGTTAGGACTGTGGGCTTTATTCTTCGTGCCTTTGAAATAGTTGTGTTTAGGGTAGCTACTTTACGGTTACTCTTCCGTTTTACAGTTCCTTTTTATTTTCGCTTTGACTATTAATTCGAATAATTTTTTTCCTAATATTAATCCTAGTCAATTTTTTAATTGTCTTGCTTTGTTTTCTACTGTTCTCTCCTTGATGTCTTTATCCTGGATCTAAATCTGTCCTGGAAACCATGGCATCCTGATTTTGATATGAAACGCACTCTGTGGTTAATCATCTTTTCCCATATTCTTTTTATTCCAAATGCATTTGTGTACATTCGATCCAGCATGCTTTGGTTCACTTTTCTGCACAAAACTTCCTCTCTATAGTCTCTCCCAATAATTTCTGAGATCCTCTCTATCTGGGCATACAGTTCTCAGTTCACTCATCTTTTATTTTAAACATCTCCTGTTCGCTGAAGTTCCAGTTCAAACTCGGGATTCGATTGTAGCAGTCCTTCTCAAACTTTCAGTGTTCATGACATATTTTTCAGTCATTATGTTCATCACCTGTCCCCCTCTCCACTGACTTTCCTTGTGTGAAAGTGTATGTATTTTGAGTATTTTGATGCTAAGGCCACAAAGCCTGACAAGGTGGCAAGAGTAAGTCAGTTTTTTGGTAATTCGAAACACCAGTCCGCTACATTGACAAACCAGAAACGGTGAACCTGTACAGCTCTTTTTCTTACTGCTGACTTGTGAGAATATTCTCGGGCTCTCAACTGCCAAAGGAAAAGTCTTCAGAGAGTTCAAGGCAGTAGTAGGGCAAAGAGATCATGAGGTGAGGTTGTTTCGTAAGTGCGGGTTGCATACATTCAAGGGCAAGCATACCTTCAGAAACAAATCCATTGTTCTCTTTCCATTGACATATTACAAGCCTTTGGTGATAACCCTTCCTTTTGATTGACAGGTCCTTAGCACATTGTACCCCCAACCCCTCCCCATCCTCCTCCCCACTCAACACCCAGCAGACCTGCAAACTCCGACTCCCCCTCAGTTATACAGGTACACTTTCAGGTCTGAGTTATTGGAATAGCCCCATCTCGCTTTTATCAATTCGATTGGCTACTCAATTAAATTGATCAATTAAGTAACCCTTCCCCATCTGGTAAACTCCCAACCCTCTCCTCTACTCTCCCCCTCCCATACCTGAAAATTGGCAGTTCTGTGATGCAATGACAGGGAATTAAACTTCATAGGAGAAGATATACAGTTTACTTATAAAGAGTTTTGCAGGTGTTGGACCTCTCTTGATCATCATTTTCTCTCATTTGGGAAGATTCAGGTCTTGCAAAATACATCGAAAATAAGTAATTAAATCGATCGCTTGTTTCTATTCTAACTGCACAAGGAATACTGTGATAAACCACCCATCACACATAATTACGCTCTTAAAAATCATTCGATAACGAAGCACGCATCGTTTGTCGTCCCATCACACCACCCGCACAGGATGCCCGGAGTCGTCGTCCAATGGCCGCCACCTGAAAAGCGGCAAAGTGTTTGTCAGCGGCCGTGCCACATGCCACGTGCCAGTGTCTTCTCAGGCCCCACGACTGAGAGACCAGATGTCATGCTATTCACCAAACAAAAGCACCCGAGAAATGCCTGTTGAAACCTGTGCTCTCTCTCTAAAGTGGTCACATCCTGTTGCGGCCACTGTTCTGTGGATCTCACTTTTATTTGCTGGGGAAGGCTCATATTCCAGCATGCCTTAATTACACAAGTACACTGCTGCAGTTTGGAAGTGCCGTCTTATTCGAAAATTTTCCTGTGTGCGATCACATTGACATGTAGGGATCACTAGCGCACAGCGCCACCGTCAGAGGATGGCCACCCCCTACCCGGCACCCCTCAGCTCCTCCCTACCCACCCTCCCAGAAAAAATTGGTAGGAAGAAGACTCACACTGTGATGGAGAGGGAGTATCTAACAACACAAAATTCAAATTATATTGATACATAAACTTTACTTAATCGGTTTGGAGGAGACTGGGTTCCCCCACTTGGCTCGATATCCTGACTGCACCCTCCCCCCCATCCCCCCAACCTTGCTTCCCAAGACACAATAACTGTAACCACAAGGGAATGGGATGAAGCACGAATAGTGGCCACCGTTTGGGATCTCCCGCTTGAGTGTCTATCGTCAGGGCGCTACCATGATGGCCCTTAATTGCAGATAACGTTACTAAATACCACTGACCACGAACCAGACTTCTGCCTCCTTTGATCACGCAGTCCCCGAACAAAGCATCAAGCGGCGATACTATGTTGATCGGTGAAATTCAGACTCGCTTCCTGTCTCTGTCACTCTCAAGATGCCACTCCCTGCTTGTCTGTGTGAACCAACGTCTCCAAACACGAAGACGAGGGTTTTCAGTGGAAAGCTGATGCAACTACTACTTAAAAAATCTAGTGACATAATCAGTTTGCACTACCGTGTCAAATTAATTGTTTAAGAATTTACGGGAATCAAACTAATCACTTAAAACACTCACTTCTACCTTATGATGATCTTCCTTCATAATAAAACAGATTTTTATTGTTTGAGTATCGAATGCATGCATTATGGAAATCAAATAATGAAATTTCGGTCACAAAAAAAAAATGGTTCAAATGGCTCTGAGCACTATGGGACTCAACATCTTAGGTCATAAGTCCCCTAGAACTTAGAACTACTTAAACCTAACTAACCTAAGGTCATCACACACACCCATGCCCGAGGCAGGATTCGAACCTGCGACCGTAGCAGTCCCGCGGTTCCGGACTGCAGCGCCAGAACCGCACGGCAACCGCGGCCGGCTTTCGGTCACAAATAGATCGTAGTGCTACATGTATCTGAGGTCTTGTATGCGCCTTCCTCCACCAATGCTTTTCCGCTAAACATATCTGGTGGAAAAAAAAAAATCCTGACAATCGCACAAACTCCCGATCATGAAGCACACGCCGCTCTTGTCCGTCGTGGCACGTCAGCCACGCCCTCCCGTGCCGAAAGCACACGTGCACCCAATACAAGTATCAGATTTAAGTACTGATCATAAGGTAATTTGACGTCGCGATTGGGTTTTCAAAGTACTATAGATTTCCTAAATTGGATTTCTCTACTATATTCAGTTGGAGGGAGGAAGGCTCTACTTCATGATAGAATAGAAACCACATCAAATACCACTACAAGACAGAGTCCACAACGATATACCGAGAACCATTAAACATGACACACTTAAACCACGACCCAGTTCGTAGCAATAACCTGTCATGGCTACATGTCGGAAACAGCTGAAAATACTCGCATATCCCGCCCACTCAGTTCCAAGACGTCCACACGCAACGCACCCCCCCCCCCCCCCCCCCTCCCATTAGTACTCCAGCATGCCGACGTTAAGAGATCAGTGAAAATTTCCGCCGAAGCCGCAGTCGTGGACGCAAGTGTATGCCAGAGTGCACCAACCCCGACCACGGAGGGCATCCGGGGGTGACTGGAGTGGTAGGAATTCGGATGTTATCAATACATCCAGCGCAGAAGTCCATCATTTGGAATCGTCTCTCACGCAACACACACACGTCCGATTCTGTCGCGGCCCGCATCTCGTGGTCGTGCGGTAGCGTTCTCGCTTCCCACGCCCGGGTTCCCGGGTTCGATTCCCGGCGGGGTCAGGGATTTTCTCTGCCTCGTGATGGCTGGGTGTTGTGTGCTGTCCTTAGGTTAGTTAGGTTTAAGTAGTTATAAGTTCTAGGGGACTGATGACCATAGATGTTAAGTCCCATAGTGCTCAGAGCCATTTGAACCATTTTTTGATTCTGTAGCGCTCCTCAGCACACCGGTGACTTCACCAGCCCTCGCTGCTGCGGTCAAGATCAGGCAGGTATGTGAATTCTTTGTGCACATCGAAGGCTGCGCCAATCCGTTACTTCTGGTTGTCGAATCCCCGTGACCGTCCTTCCAGGCAACCGCAGTGCACTGCAAAACAAGCAGCTGCAGCTTGGACGTATACAGTAGTTCTAAACAGTTCCGCCCCTACATAGACTACCAGGTTAGAAAATTCTACTTCACCAAATCAGAAGCAACGATATTGTTGACCATACACCTTGCATTTCTCTCGCATAACGTAGATTCCTCCAGTTTATACGAGTTATTTTCGAAGATATAAGAAATCGGATAATACATGCGTTTTCAGGTCGCTAAAGTATCATTACTTAGTTAATTGTTGTGAAAATCTTGTACAGGACTATGGCACAGGCAACACTCCCTCTAAGCATTCCTTCATCAGGTAGAAATATCTCTTCTTATCTGTCACGTCATGCATCACAGGAATAGAATTCTACACTCATTTTTGGCTCATGACAGCATGCTATGATCTACCACCGTCACAGGACGCCTTTCACTTTCGAACTCTCTCTTAAGGTAACCAAATGTACCGCCACATACGAAGTCTCCTAAGGTAACAGACAGAGAAGTTGTAAATGCAAGTTATACAGGGTGTTTATAAATGAATATCTGGGTTTAACGCTTTATAATATTTATTGCATTAAACTTACAGTTATAAATGATATGTCAAATGAAAGAGCAACTCAAATAGTTGTGTTTGGCACCAGTGCAAGATGGTGCGCCACATCACTGGCATAGCGAAGTATGCGATTGGTTGAACTTCACTGTAACAAAGCGCTGGAAAGGCAGCAAGGGGTCCAATGACAGAGCTAGCTTTGCATGGCCTCCACGTTCACCCGACCTAACGCCATGCGATTTTTTCCTTTGGGGCTTCATCAAGGATCGTATTTGCATGCCTCGGCTACCAGCAGACCTCCCTAAATTAAGAAACCGGATTGAAGCAGCAGTTGCTACGATCACTGAAGGCACACTTAACAACGTTTGGGAAGAACTCGGCTATAGACCTGATATGTGCCCTGTGACAAATGGTGCTCATATTGAACATTTACAAGGTTCTTCGTAAAACTGTTTGAGTTGCTCTTTCATTTGACGTATCATTTATAACTGTAAGTTTAATATAATAAATATTATAAAGCGTTAAAACAACGATATTCATTTATAAACATCCAGTACTATATATCAATTTATAAATTTGGTAACACATCTTTATTAGGACGGTTGTCTCTCCCTGTATAGGTGGACAGTTGAAATATCGTTTAAACAAGTGAAGAATCATATCCGTGGTGCCCTAGCCATCGCCTACACCCATCGGGTGGCAAGTCACTGATATTAAATTGGTAGGCTAATTAATGAAATTGATCATGAGTCACTTTGCATGGCCAACAATTTTTTATTTTTTAGTAGTCGGATTACACTCACCAGGTAGTTCAAATGGGAATACCTGGACGGAAGACGATGTTCTTTTCGAGGAACACTGTTGAGAATCGACATTTGATGCTAACCACAAAAGGATTCCACTGCCGTCAACATACATTACAAATAAGTACCACGCTATTAAAAACACGATCACAACGACTATGTCACCGTCACCCTTCATGAAACGCGATCTCTGTTCTGCAGGCACACACAAGAGTCGCTGATAGTGTAACACTTTCTCGTAGAAATGCTCTCTGCGATTTGGAATCGAGTCTCTCTATTCAACCACATACTTGCGTTGGATCCTATGGAGACGTCTTTTAATGATTAGAATCACTGGTGAACAATATTTGAACCACTCCCGTATCTCTAAACCTTTTTCGAACTTATCCGGTACAGCAAATCTTCAACGTGGTTTTAGACAGTCAATACGTACCTTGTAACTTTTCCTCAATCTCTGCCCTCTCCTCCCTGCAGCTTCCGTCCATGTGATCGTCCCAATTTAAGTCGGAACTGAACGGAAGTCGGAGAGCGCTATATCCGCTACCTTCTACAAACCTTGTAGAAACAGGTTGAGCTGACTTAACGCAACAGAACGGTCCTTTGACCACTCAACAGAAATGGAAACATGTTGTCGTCGCTCCGCCAACAGTGTACGATACGTAAGGTTAGCGCCAAAACGAAGAACGAAGCTTTCTCCTGCAACACGAGGTAGTATAAAAGACCGTTTGATCTGTTACAGTGGTAATTCTTATCAGGAAAATTAAGAAGACTCCACATCACATACGAACTGACATAAGGACGAGGATTTTGCTACTGCATTGCGATGCATTTCCAAACTACATACAGGCACTACAGACCGAAGGAGACCTGCATCCCTCGGGGTGTCTTCACATCTGTCACCCAAACATTCTATCATCATGATTTTGTATCATCCAATAGAGAAAAACTACTAACTATAGAAGCTCCGCTAACTTCATCCAACAGAGTACTCGATAATATTTTTACTGCATCTCTCTTTTCCGATATATCAAAAATAAATATCGTCTGCATGCCGGCATCGAGCATTTGTGGCGATCCTTTTAAATTTAGAGGTATTGGTCCACTCACTGATCGAAGTCGCCTGCACAGACCAGTGTAAAGTTTCGTCGCCTCTACTGTATGAGGACTGTACCCACAGACTATCAGTTGCAAAAGAGGGTCCTTGTTTTGTTGTTTGATAAACTGTTTTTTTTTTTTTTCTACTATAACACTCCTTGTACACCGTCATACATTTTTGTTCTTCCTGCCACGACTTCGTGGTCTGTGTCAGGTTCTAAACTGACGTTAACACGTTTTGATCCATTGGTTCTCACAGAAAACAACACATACTGGATGATTGAAATAAAAGACAGTCACAACATAAGGAAACTGGAAGAGTTTTGTGGCATTGAGGAGCATTTCCTAACTGCTGTCTGAAGGTCTACATCTAAACTGATCTATCACGGTGGTTGGATAGCTGATGGCTCGGTGTTCCGTTTCGATTGATTCTTCATATTGCAGTCCTGTACGGGATCTCTGTTTCAGTGCTAGCCATCCCCAGAATGTGTGGCCCGTCATCCAAGACTCTTTCTCCATCCCAAACAAGCGATTTCAGTCAGTTAATACGTGGTAATCAACAGCATACCAGTGGATGGATGGGATGGAAAAGATACCGTCGGTGTAGTGTAATAATAAGCATCAGATTTGATAGTGCGATCAATGTTAGCAATTTTACCAGCACTTTAAAATGCCGAAAAGTGACACGGCAGTATGCTTCCCAATTTCTGTTATCATCTCTAAACTGCCCTCCGCTGCTTTCTGAGTACCACTGCAAATGTAGATAGATGTCTGTGCAGTACATCCATTCATTGTTAATTCTTGAACATACGCACCAAAGCATACCAGACAGCGATCTACGTACTTCTAGCACATCTATCACGGTGTGTAACTTACCATTACGATCTCCCATCTTTCCCCATGAGCATGGGAATCGCAGAATATTCTCGCATACTTAGGATAAAGTTAGAGACTGATAGACCTCTTCACATTGTCTTTGACCAATACTCCCCGCAACACTGTCATCGATTTAATCTGCAGCTGACCGGAAGCAGACCGCTACATTCCATGTTTCGTGAAGGAATAGAGTGAACCGATTCCGTAATTACTGTCATGCACCCATCCAAGAGCACAAGATTTCTCCAGATGCGCGAATGTCGAGGAGGTTAGCACCCCTTGTCGGTGTATATAGATATGAAAGTGTTGTGATGATACAATAGACGGTTTAGGACAACAAACAGGTATTTTATTGATGGTGGAGCTCCAGATAGATGGAGTTTGAAGAATATTACATAAATTACCTGAACTATCAATCCCAGAGTATTGTTCTACTGTCTCGGGTCAGTACCAAGAAGGTATTGGTTAGAGAGAACATAAACGCAGGCACTAATAAGGCTACGCAGTTCTGTACTTAAAACGCGCTATAATGTTAGATCGTTGCGCTTGCCGAAGTATTGTTTGTGGGGGATATAACGACCGATAACGCTTCAAAAATACTATGCTCACCTCAGCCGTATATAAAGTGATTGTTAGCAACGGAGAATTCCCTTTACAAAGAAAGAGACAAACGCATAGCAGCATTGTTTGGCATATGAAATTACATGTCATGCTACCACTAACTCTGTAAACAGGACATCTGTGTAACAGATGTATAAATGGGGATTGCAGTCCCTTCGCTACCTTATTAGGATCACCGTAGTTACGAAACCGAAGACTCGATTTTCTGCTCAAGATGCGGCAAAGGAATGGAGTAATTCGCATAAATCTTGGTTCGACTAGAGGAAAGTGTCGAAACAGTCCTCTGATGACCGAGAGGTTTGCTGTTAACGATCGCAAGACAGTGCTCTAAGTCACACACAGAACAAGCAACTTCATACGAGTGGAATGCAGTTTATGTCACACAACTGACGCACCCTGAGAGAACAACGGAAAAAGTGGTCACATGAACCGCAGCAACATCTCCACACTCTGCAGAATGCATCATAAGTCTACCATTAAATCGTACCTCGTTCCAACAGTTCAACCGATCACTCCATCCTCTCTGTGACATCCGTTAACGGAAATGCAGTAAGTTTAGAGGCAGATGGTTCTCTTTTATCCGGGAAAGCATCAAAGACAGCAGTCAACCCGCGTGTACTACTATTACCTCATTGGATATGCAGTAGAATGCTACCTCGACGAAAAAATGACTCTCTCCCTGGTGTCTGGTGATGCCATGTCAACATTTTCTCGTATCATTCTTGCCGTCGCATACTGTTTCCCATGTACAACAATTGTTTTGCACCAATCAGATACAAGTAAGTACTCTCTCAATTTCCCATCATTTCGGCGTATTTTTCCCCTTTTCCGTAATTTTTCATAATTTTATCCGGTTTATGTCACTTTTATCCATGAGATCATAACAAGAGCTGCGCCCAACAGCAAGTGGCGCATGCCTCGTGATCGCGAATTTGTATGATCGCCAGGATTTTTTTTCGCCAGATGTGTTTAGTGGTAACGTTGTTGTGGAGGATGGTGCGTACAAGACCTCGGATATATTTGGGTTTACGATATGTTGGTGACAAAGATCTTATTAGTTTATTTGCATACTGTTTGCATGTGATACTCAGACAATTAAAATATGTTTTATTATGAAGAAGGATCATCATGGTGGGAGTGAGTGTTTTAAGTGATCTATTTGACTCCTGTAAATTGTTAAACAATGAAATTTGACGGGGTAGTACAAATAGATTATTTCACTCTATTTTTGATATCGAAATTGCGTCAGCTTTCTGATTGTGTCCAGCAGTAGCGAACAGGAATATAGTATTCTGAGGAGGGATGAAAACCTTCGTCTTCGTGCTTGGAGACGTTGGTTCACACAGACAAGCAGGGAGTGGCATGTTCAGTGTGACAGAGACAGGAAGCGATCAACAGATTATCGCCACTTGATGCTTTGTTTGGGGACTGCGAGATCAAAGGAGGCAGACGTCTAGTCCGTGGTCAGTGGTATTTAGTAACGTTATCTGCAACTAGGACATTGGGGTTTTTAGACATTCACGACGGCATCCTGACAATGCACTCAAATGTGGGAGACGCCAAACGGTGGCTACTACATCGCATTTCATTCCAATCCATTTGGATTACAGTTATAATGTCTTGAGGAACAAGGGTGGGGAGTCCAGTCAGAATGTCTACCCAAGTGGGGGAACCCCGTCTCCCACAACTTGATTACATAAAAAATATGTAACAATATATTAATTACTTTGATTTGAATTTCGTGTCATAAGATCCTCCCTCTCTAGCACGGAGTGAGTCCTTTTCCTAGCATTTCTTTTCTGGGAGGGGTGGGTAGGGTGCAGGCGAGGGTTGAGGGGAAGGAAGGGGCTGAACATCCTGTGGTGATGGCACTGAGCACTAACTCGGTCCATCCACGCATGTCAAGTTCAGTGAACATTAGGAAAGGTTTCCAATAAGACTACACATTCAGTCTGTAGACACGTAATTCCGTAATTAGGACATGTAGTTGCTGGATCTGAGCTTTCACCACCAAATAAAAATGAGATCCAGACAATGCAAATTGAGTTTTATAAATAAACAGTGTATCTTAGGCCATATAATTGAATTTCTTGCCGTGAGGGTGTAACACTTTCATGCCGTTGTGCTCTTTGACCATTTATTATATACTTGCTTTTATCTTTATGTAAATTTATATGTACACGGTGTATGAATTAATTTGTATATTTTGGTGTATAATCAATTATGTATATTATGTAAATATCGCTTAGTAATCCCTGAGGGAATGTTATGGAAACGTTAGGTTTTTGTCAACGAATAAGTATCGTTGGAGTAGCGGCGTCTCTGGACGCGGGAGGATGTTACGTCAGAGCGCGCGCTGCACAGAGAGAGAACTCTGGTGTGAGACTTGGTGAAGTGCGGACTCCTGGATGGCGTGCACTGTACTGGAGGAGTGACTGTTTAGCGGCACGTGGCAAGTGATGAGCGGGGGCGGTGGAAATATTGGCTTCAGCAACATCAAGAACCCTCCACGCCAATATCATTGCCAATAACTCCCGTGCTCGCTAATTATCATGGAAAGGAGCCAGCAGCAGTATCGTAGTCAGCAACCTCATCACGGCGAGAATGGACTGAAGTAAGATTGCTGCAGCACAGCTTATTGTCAACTAGTTTTGCAACGGCGATACTCAGCTTTGTGGTGTTTTGCGAGTGAATAATTACCATAGTTTAATCAAAACTTGTTTACCCGTGATTCTCCTAAAATCATTCACCAAGTAGGTTCCTGTCCTGTCCTATTGTTACAATAATCCGAGTACCGTTTATGAAAAATGAAAATTGCAGTGCCAGTTAATTTTGCTTGTGAACTAAATGATTCAGTTAGATTAAAGATTTGAACTTAAAGCATTCAGTAATTTCAGTCTCACTAACTTTAAATTTGAACTTTAGTCTGACGCGATCTAATTGTTGCAAATAGTAAATCAACTAATCAAATTAAAATGATTCCTGGCACTATGAACAAAAGCACTAACTAGAATTAATGAGTGAGTGCAAATATCAGTGGTTATTGTAATTTGTTGTTAGTAAAGTTCTGGTTCACATTTTGACTTGCAAGCGTGCTGAAGTATAATAATTACTTATTGATACAGTAATTATCAATTTCTACTTCCCTGTTCAGATGCCAATAAAGTTTCTTTTAATTATTTTTTGCCATTTTCCAAAGTTCATATGAAAATAGTAGACGTTATTGTGAGGTAGCGCCATTGTTACTTACAACAGTAAGTAACCATTAATCTAAGTGTTATCTTGCATATTTTCAAAATTTCAGCTCTATTAGTTAATGATATTTCGAGTGCAAACTATTTTCTTTCTCGTTTTCTTACGTAAATGTTTCAATTGTTTTTTCTAACGTGCGTGCAGCCCTCTGTTGCCGCGCGTGTTGGAGCAATTCTTGCCACTGACTGTTCGGCCTATTAATTCACCTACCGAACAGAAATTTTGCCCAATTTGCCTGGCGACCGTAATTCTTTTAGCTATAATTATTTCAGTAACTCTTATTATTGTGTTCCGATCCACGTGGTACCCCTTCTCGTTGGCACAGTACGTGAATCATAGTACAAACCTTTCGAATAACCATACGAAATTTTACAGTAATTAAGTAGGCGCAAGAAGTTGTCTTCGAAGGCATCTTGTTGATAACCTCCCCCTCATTTATCGACTTCATATTAAATCTTCGAAACGATAGCCTTTTCAAAATTTTATTCCAATTATTTAGGCACATGCTTACACGGTCATATATTTATAACATTGTCGATAGAATGGAAGGGGAACGTTACAAAGGCCTTTCGCTCCACCACAGCCGGCAACTTAGAGCTCATGGTGGAATCCATTCTCAATAAGTCATTTGCATTGGAAGGAAGGCATCTCGCATACGTTGGTATTGAAACGTCCCCTTAGAAAAATTATACATGACTGTGCTTAAACTGACACACAATATGTTTTAGCGCAACGCAATCTGACTTTCAAAAATCCCTACAAAAGAATGGCCCTGACTAACATTAACCTATACGTTTCACAAATCACTTACCTCACAAAAATCTTCGTTACTCGAACTACTGCAATACAGCGAGCGCCACTACTGTCAGCTAAATAAAAGATTCAAACTACTGACGGCACTAACTACTGATAGGCGTAGTTAGCAAATGAAAGATTTTGATAGAGAACAAACAATGTATTTACCTTAATAGTCATAATTGACATCCAGTCTTACAAATTTCAAAACTCCGCCATCTCTCTCCCCACATCCACCACTGCTGGCGGCTCACCTCCAACTGCGCAACGCTACGCGCTGTTAACAGCCAACAGCCCAACACTACAATGGCGAGTATTACAACAATGCAAAGCAGCCACAGACTGCAAACAGCACAGCCAGTGATTTTCATACAGAGCGCTACGTGGCGTTACCAATAAGGAAACCTAAACAGCCTACTTACATAGCCCCCATGCTCCCCACAAAAAATTTTACAAATTGTTTTGGGCAGTGCCCAATAATGATTTGATAAAATTTTTCATAATTACAATAACAAAGATATCAAATGCACACACCTATTGATACAATGTCGGTCAAAAGCTAAAATTTTCTCACAGTCCATAAAGACAGTCCTGATCATTCATCACAGTAAAATTGCAGTGTTTTTTTTTTCTCAAAGTCTGAGCAGTAAAAGAGAATGCACACGGAAGTAGTGGATTTCCATGCAGTCTTGAAGAAGTAGTGTTGTCCTTCCAACGGAAAGACAGTGCTGACTCTTGACATGCAGACAGGTAATGGGCCACAACAGAGCAAACCCACAGCACCGTCAGTCGAAGTTGAAGAATATTGGTAGGTAGGTCATCACAGAGCAGACCCACTGTAGTCCTGGTAGAGATTATGGTATTGGTGGGCCACCAGAAGTGCAGACCCACTGCAGTCCTTATAGAAATAATGGTATTAGTGGGTCATCAAAGATGCAGACCCACTGTAGTCCTTGTAGAGATGGCCAGCAGCCATCTGTTGTGACTGTGCAGGTGCACAATCACCACTGAAGAGTCTTGCAGATAATGTAGCAAGTCCATAACCAACACTTGTGCACTCACAAAGTTTTTGGAATTGTCCTCAGAACCAGCAATGCTGTTATCCAGTCCCTTACTGAATTATTAACACACGTGCAAACACTAACAGTCCCTACTTCTCACATATTGTCCAAATACTATGACCAACAGAATCGTGTGCAGTGAAATGGAACTTACAAGTTACTTAATTTGATGAACTGGTGTCAATTACAATTTTATAACATAAGAATACAATTACAAAGGTACAAAATACATCATTAAAGAACATAACAATGCAGATAACATTTGTAGTACAGGCTTTACAAAAGAATCGAAATAACATATACATCAGTGTTACAGGAATTATGACATAAGTTCATACATAAAAGATCAGAATAACTTTTGAAACATCAACTTCACACATGAGCATTAAAACAGAACAGAATTAATAATGTCTAACATCTTTACAAAGTAAATAACATATTATTAATGCAAATTATATTTGGGGATAACAGTATTCCTCATCGTAGTCATGTAGCTGAGTATTAGAAGAGAAAAAAAATTCTATGAAACAGTACACAGAGACAGGAAGAAAACAAATACACAAGGGTACACAAACACATAGTGGGGTAACACAAAAGGAAAGGACAGGGTTCGTTTTCAGTGTAACATTTGATGCTGCAGTCTAACCCAAAACTTCATTCCATAGATCTTTTTTTTCTTATTTCAACATTTGTTTCCACCAAAAAAATCCTATCCAAGCAGGCTTTCTGTATTCTGTTCATATCCTCTTTCAAAAATAGTTTTTCTCCACTGTACACTACTTTTTTGGCCAAACCATTTTCTTATAGCTTCTCAATGCATTTCTTCCAATCCATCATAGTTAGTTTCATATATAGTCTACCCCCTCTTAAGCTAACTTAAATCTACTGAGCTCAGATGCTAAACTAAGGGACGAGGCAATGCAGCAGCATAAAACAATTAATACAAACAGCAATTAAAAAAAATGGAAGTTGTCAAAGCAAGCTGCAGTAAATCTAAATTACCAAGCAATGCAACATTATAACTAATATGAGCCAATGTGCAGCAACAAGAAAAATAAATCAGTAGTAAAACTAGATTAACAGAGCAATACAAAGTGAAATTTAGTAGCACTATGCCTGGCAAGCAGCAGCAGAAAATGCAGTAACTTATACCTAAACATGACATAGCTGAAGCAGAAAAAATATTACACTAAAGACAACAATGCAGATAAGGGAAATGTCTATTCACATCTTAATGTCTATGTAATTAAAGTCGTGCACCACAACTTATTCTACAAAATAAATTACCAAGTACTTGAAAAGAAAATTATGAATGCAGTTCCTGTGAAGGTAAATGTCTCTTTGTGCTCCCTCATTTTTTGAAAAAAGTTATTATTTACTCGATCTGTAGACAGAAAATATTTATATTAGTACATCTATAAAATTTTATTTTAACCAACGCTGAAGTGCAGCTAGAAACTAGATATTAAACAAAATGAGTTAATAAATACATAAAGCAAGCCATATGGCATTTCTCTCAACTAGCAAGACAATAGCCGTGAAATGTTTCTCATCGTTTCATTAGGCATTTTAGTAAATATCATAAATTAAGAGCTCCACAGTATAATCATGTTTTCAAGTTTGAGCGTGTCGTATTTGCGATGCTTTCCACAAAGAAATGTCAATAGCGAGGATAATGGCCTCTTTCTTCTCCACCTAATGACTTTTTCTCAAGGCGGCTGGCACACCTGGCCGCTCACAATGCATTACGTCACGGTCACTTACCTTTCTTACCGAAAAATTTACGACAGCAGTTTCCGCTACAGTGACAGTCTCATATAAAAATATTTCGCAGGTCAAGAATTTGCGTTACAAATCTGTAGAAACAAAATCCTATTGATATAACAGAGTCCAAAAAATTTTCGTCGGCATTGTAATACATTCACGCAGTTACATACATTTCATAACTCTTGAAGTACGATTCTTGGTTTCCAATAACCTTTTTCACAAACCAGAGTCCCTAACCACTACTCATTATTCCTTACCTTATTCGTCGACACTTCTTCAATATTTCATCATAACATATAGGTAGCATACTCAAATAACTCATATAGCATCAGCTTATTGATCATAAACATACCGCAACAGCATAGTACACATAGTCATCGTAATAATAACATCATAACACCTCAGTCAACTCTCAAAATCGTCGTAGCTTCCTCCAATAATTTCAAAACCTAAAAAAAAATTCTCTGCTCATGTCAAACTGTCATCTGAATTCAAACGTACTTTAAAAATCGTGATCCCATACCAAATATATCATTCAAAGCTCTCGTAATATCACAATGGGTCAGAAAAAATATGAACAGTTCACAAAGTACAGACAAAATACAATTTCGTAAGTGTAAAGTTACCCAACTGTGTAATTGCGTAAACATGTGTCACTGATGTAGAAAAAAAATGTTTGTTTCTCTGTTAAATAATCAGGTAGCTGTGTAATGCTGTGTTGGAGAAATATGGTGCCAATGTGTAAAGTTGTATAAGCAAATACCATATTAGCTAGGGCTCCTTGTGCTTGCCACAAACATGGTACACAAAGTAAGCGTGTACCCCCCTGAGGATTAATGTAATTATATCCTCAGGTGTTACAGATTACAGCAATGGAATGGAATATATCACGGAAAACTTTCTTTGTAATTCAAAAATCTTTAAAAATAAATGTTTTAAGTATAAAATTAATCACTCAAATACGTGCACTGTAGCGCTAAACTGTGCATCTTGTTGCAACATAATCTCTGTGGAAGTGTCGTAGTTATCGTCCTCCGAAAGCTAAGTTCTGCAGAAGTCAATGTACTTACCTCATAATAAACAAAAGTGAAATGCTTTGCGTATAGATATCGTAGTTATTATGCTTATTGGCGTGATGAAGAAAGTACTCTACAGTAACGTATTGTTGTTCCACAAAAAAGGCTGTCTCATTGTTGCTATACCACAAAAGTTACTACTAAAATATGTTTTACTTTCCAGAATAATGCAGAAAAACTGTGCAGATATAAAACAGAAACACCACAAAAGCAACATTGTAAATTGTCACTCATTAGTAGTGTCGTGATAAAATCGTGTAGCTGTCACATAAACTAACCACTGTGCCATCTGGTATCTCACAGAAAGTACTTTAAATCCAGAATGTATTTTCAAGTAAACCAAAATGTTGCATTAAAATCTCATTAGCAGTACTGGTAAATGTTCTAAGTATGTGAGCCTTATAGTCGTTATGTAATCGTGCAACTAACAAGCAAGAATGTACACACACAATTACATTGTTGTCTGTTCACAATAACAATGCATTCGTAATTTCTGTTTAAATAAGTTTTCTTGGTTCTTGACTGGATATTTAACTTCAAACATTGTTGCATGTTAAAAGATTCTAAGTCTGACAAAGCATACTAGCAATGTGAAGTGAAAATTTATATGGCAAAGACGAAGTTAAAAAGGAGATTATCTTTCAATAAAGGGTTTTGCATGTGAAATGTGGTGTAAACCTTTACTCTTCCTAGTACGCAGAGTTTCAACTTCAACGCAATTATCATGTGGTATACATCGGATTCTATAAGGTCGATTGGAAACTAGAAAGAATTTGTGAATGAAGTTCGATCTGATAAAAGCTGTATCTGAGATCAATAGAAGACACCAGTTTTATACCATTAAAATTTTGAAGTAGTTCTTCTAACGTTTGCGGCCTGTCTCTTTCAGGAATGATGATAGTACTGATTTGTCTCGAATCCAAGACAAGCCTGATCGATCCATTTTTCTTCTCAACAACATGTAATGGATTGTTGTATGAGCTTACTGCAGGCTCAATAATGCCCTCGTCAAGCATAGATTGTATTTCTGTTCTAACACGGTCCCTATAATGTGCTGGAATTACGTATGGTCTAACACAAAATTTAGTATGCTCACGAACACGAAATTGGTATTGAAATCCCTTGATTGTTCCTGTTTTGTGAGTAAAAACTGTGGAATGTGCTTGTAAAATCTCAAAAAGGTCCTGCCTATCAGTATCATTACAATTCTCAATTGTTTGAATTTTATTCTGAATTAACTCATTAGTTTCAAATATGTCGTCGATATCATCCCTGTCAGTACTTGCAGAGTGATTGTTAGTGTCTAGTTCCGTAGAAAATTCCGAACTGTTGTTTAACAGAAGGTAAAGCCGATTAATTTCCTCGTCATGGTTTGAGAGCCAATCTTCAAATTTCAAAGCTATTGACCTACCTTCTTTCTCTAAACTTATTTCAGCATCGTGAAAGTTTAAGATTACTTTGTATTCATTCAAAAAGTCTAGTCCCAGTATGATTTCCGTCGACAATAATGGAACAACAAGAAAGCTCATAGAGAAGCTGTGGCTTTGACAAAAGAATTCTAAGTTAGTTTGTTGGCGTACATCTACACTTTTTCCAATAATTGCACCTGGTAATTTAATCTTACGTAACGGAAGAGTGGGGCAATCGTTTGATTTGTTGCATTTGCTAAAAGCTGTTTCACTAATTACTGAAATGGGACTGCCAGAGTCAAGTACTGCCGTAAATTTTACGGCATTTACTGTAATGTGAATCACAGGATATGCAATGTTGTTCTGTTTTACGTCGTGTTGCTGGAGTAAGATGTCCCTAATGTCTTCCATTTTTACGTAATTACTAGCTACGGCAGCTGCGTCGTCAGTTTCAGAAGTACGTTTTTTGGCTGCCAGCGGTATGAGTCATTGCCTATTTTCTCTTTGTTGGTGCGTGTCGTTATTGGGATTTGGAGACCTAACTTCTACAAATTCACCTTGTCGAGAGGGCCCTTCTCTGTTTGAATCCCGCCAGTTCTGATGCAATTCAGGTCTGTCGTTACGATCATATCGTCTGTCGTCATGTCGGTCACGTGGTGGAGAATTTCTCCCTGAATCGTAACTGCGCGCTGGACCATTGCGTCTAAAGTTATTCTGTCTCCATTGATAATAATTATTTTGGTTCCCAAATTGTCTGTTTCTCTGATTGTCTCTGTGATAGTCACTACCGCAGAGAGGTGATCTTTCCCTGTAATTATTACTACTCTGCCAACGGTTGTCATACGGGTGGTGTCTGTTTTGGTCACGATTTGTGTTGTGAGAATAGTCTTGTCGTGTCCAGTTATTATTTCTTTCATCGCGGAATTGCGACGGATGTGATCTATAATTGTTGTGTTCCTGTTTTCGCGTTCCGCGATTGTCAGTGTCAATTTCTAATTCTTGTAAGAGTCCCTGAAAAGCTTCAATGTCGTCTTTGCAACGTCCTGCTAAAATGTAGTAAATGTTCAGGTAATTTGATTAAGCAAATGCGGATGAGTTCTGAGGGGCTGTATGGGTTTGACAGGTACTGATTCTTGTGTAAAATGTCTTCAAAATATTTCACAAGACAGGAAAATTCAGATTGTTCGAAATGTTTCATCATTATGATGCTATGTTTTACTCGGTCTTGTGTGGCTTGAGACCAATATGCTGAGAGGAAGGCATGATAAAATTCTCCTTCACTGTGGCAATCGTGAATGACTGATCGCATTCTTACAGCTGGTTCATTCTCTAAATAGCCACACATAAATTCTAATCTGTGCTCTAATGACCAGTTGGGAGGAAAACAATGAGAGAATTGATGGAGCCATGCTTGTGGATGAATGTCATTGCCAGAATTCTTAAATGTTTTAAATTTACGTGTAGTAATGAACAGCTTATAGTCAAAATCATCATGTCGGCGAGTCGCATATCGGTCATTGTTACGTCGTTTCGGCGGTTCCATTTCAAAATTAGGTGCACCTTGCCAATTTCTTTTATAATTTCCGAAATGCCCTGTGTTATTATTTTGTGGCTTTTCCGTATTTCTATGTCCCTCTTCCCGTATTGGGGCGCGAGTGTCCCCTGAAATACGTAATTCTTGTATTACCTGTGTCAGCTGATCTTGTACTTCCCGGATTTCACTTTGGTGTTGCGTATTTATTTGATTCTGATTTTGTTTGAATTTCCTAATTTGTTCGCACTCTTCTGTGTCATTAAAGACTACCGGTTTTGTGTCATTCAGATTATCATCTACCTTCGTAGATAAATTATTTAGCTGATCCGAAAGTTCTACTACTTTCTCTGATAATGAACTAATTTCCTTCACGTGTCTTTCTGAACCAATTTTCAGAGTATCTACTGTGTCCTTTAAGTTTTCCTGAGTTTTTGCAAGTTGCGTAACCGAATCGGTAGATGCAACTGAGTCAATTTTAGCTTGCAAGGTCTCATGATTTTCATGAACAATAGTTCGCAGTTCTTTTATGGCTGCTTCATGATTCTGTAATGCATTTTCATGCCGCGAAAAAATAGGTTGAAAATGCTCACAAATTTGTGTTTTTAATCATTACAGACTTTTTGACATTTCGATTCAATGTTATGTAACTCAGTAGGTAAATCTTCACGTGTTTGTTCAAGCTTGTGTTCCACTGAGTCTAACTTTTGAAGCTTTTGTTCTATTGCGTCTAACTGTTGCTGTGTTTGTCTCTGGTGTTGTTCCATTGTGTCTAACTTTTGAAGATTTTCTTCCATTGTGTCTAACTTTTGAAGATTTTGTTCCATTGTGTCTCACTTTTGAAGCTTTTGCTGTGTTTGTCTCTGATTTTGTTCCATTGTGTCTAACTTTTGAAGCTTTTGCTGGGTTTGTCTCTGATTTTGTTCCATTTGTTGCATTAATTGCAATATAATGTATTAGTGCCTGGAATCTGCTTCTCTACGCTTTTTGGCAGTGCATTTTCACCGGCAACCTTCACATTTTGACAAGCAGAAAATGTGCCTTGACTCATTTGAGAAAACGGTGAGGAACCAAAACCTAAGTCTACAGTATTTGCAATATTGTGTTCTGTCATTTCGGATTCCTGAGGCGAGCTGTTGCCGACCGATCGATCGATAATGCTTCCCTGTTCACTACCTGTTTCACTGTCTACACCATTATTTGCCGCCCGCTCCATTTCCCTATGCACAGTTACCAAATTACTACTTCGAATGTCTGTTAATTCATTACACAGCGGTGCTGATAAGCTACGCTCGTCGTCACTATTATTTCTCAGTTTACTTTGGAGCCTAGTGTTACGTTTTTCACACTCCATTATTGTCACAATATTTCACACGATAACACAGAAAAGCACAATTTGAAGAGCAAAAATAAGAGAACACATTAACATAGCACTGAAAATAATATCTAGTTAATTGCAAGCGCAGCTGCGAAATACTTGGTGCAAATCTACATGCATGCCACAACTGTTTTACTGTACAACAATGAAAGACTGCAACTACAAAGGAGAGTCTCTCTACAATTCCGCGCTAGCAATAAACAATAGCTACACTAATTACACAAACTACAAGAAAAAAATCAGAAGATTCCAGTGAGGTATCCTCGGCTAAGGGTCGACATATGAAACGTCCCCTTTTGAAAAATTATACATGACTGTGCTTAAACTGACACACAATATTTTTTAGCGCAACGCAATCTGACTTTCAAAAATCCCTACAAAATAATGGCCCTGACTAACATTAACCTATACGTTTCACAAATCACTTACCTCACAAAAATCTTCGTTACTCGAACTACTGCAATACAGCGAGCGCCACTACTGTCATTCCCGGGTTCGATTCCCGGCGGGGTCAGGGATTTTCTCTGCCTCGTGATGACTGGGTGTTGTGTGTTGTCCTTAGGTTAGTTAGGTTTAAGTAGTTCTAAGTTCTAGGGGACTGATGACCATAGATGTTAAGTCCCATAGTGCTCAGAGCCATTTGAACCATCTTTTGAACCACTACTGTCAGCTAAATAAAACATTCAAACTACTGAAGGCACTATCTACTGATAGGCGGAGTTAGCAAATGAAAGATTTTGATAGAGAACAAACAATGTATTACCTTAATAGTCATAATTGACATCTAGTCTTACAAATTTCAAAACTCCGCCATCTCTCTCCCCACATCCACCACTGCTGGCGGCTCACCTCCAACTGCGCAACGCTACGCGCTGTTAACAGCCAACAGCCCAAAACTACAATGGTGAGTATTACAACAATGCAAAGCAGCCACAGACTGCAAACAGCACAGCCAGTGATTTTCATACAGAGCACTACGTGGCGTTACCAATAAAAAAACCTAAACAGCCTACTTACAGTATTTCACAGAGGTTTACCGAGTAAACGCTGCTTTGTTTGCAGTTGGGTCCCACTGCGATCGATGACCAGTGTGAGCCCACAGTGGCCGCAACAGTATGTGACCACTTGAGAGAGAGAGTGAGCACGTGTTTTGACGGGAATTTCTCGGGCGCTTTTATTAGGGGATTAGCGTGGCATCTGGTCTATCAGTCGTGGGTGGTACGTGGCGCGACCGCTGACGGACACGTTGCCGCTTCTCGGGAGGCCGCCGGTGGACATCGACTCAGAGCATCCTGTACGGGTGGCACGACGGAATGACGGACGGTGCGTGCTTCGTGACTGAAAGATTTTTAACAGTGAATTTACGTGTGATGGGTGCTTCGTGACAGTATTCACTGCGCGTTCGGAATAAAAAAAATTCGATCTATTTAATTACTTGTTTTCGATGTATTTTTAAGATCTGCTTCTTCCCAAACAGCAAGGAATTATGGCAAAGGGAGATCCAACCCGTGAAAACTGAGGTTTTTAAATATAAATAAACTAAATACCTTCTGCTATGTAACTCAAATTCCTGTTGTGAGGTCCTTTCTCTCCAATACAGCGCCATAAATTTCCAGGTAGGGGAGAGTGAGTGGGGAGGGGAGTTTGGAGGGGTTACCACAGGGGGAATAGTTAATTAATTGATCACTGTAATAATGTAGTCAATCTAATTGACAAGAGTGGGAGAGGCTATTCGAAGAAGCCGGCCGAAGTGGCCGTGCGGTTAAAGGCGCTGCAGTCTGGAACCGCAAGACCGCTACGGTCGCAGGTTCGACTCCTGCCTCGGGCATGGTTGTTTGTGATGTCCTTAGGTTAGTTAGGTTTAACTAGTTCTAAGTTCTAGGGGACCTCAGCAGTTGAGTCCCATAGTGCTCAGAGCCATTTGAACCATTTATTCGAAGAACTCAGGCGCGAAAGTGTACCTGTATCAGTGAGGGGGAGGTTTTGGAGGTTTCCTGGGTGTTGAGGGGGAAGGGGCAGAGTGTTGGAGCAATAGGTTAAGGAACTGTCATTCAAGACCAAAAATTGAAAATGGTGTCATAATCTACTTATTAGAAGAAAAACTCTTACTTTTAGGGCTTAGCACAGTAAGTTAAGTACAGGGTTATTACAAATGATTGAAGCGATTTCACAGCTCTATAATAACTTTATTATTTGATATATTTTCACAATGCTTTGCACACACATACAAAAACTCAAAAAGTTTTTTTAGGCATTCACAAATGTTCGATATGTGCCCCTTTAGTGATTCGGCAGACATCAAGCTGATAATCAAGTTCCTGCCACACTCGGCGCAGCATGTCCCCATCAATGAGTTCGAAAGCATTGTTGATGCGAGCTCGCAGTTCTGGCACGTTTCTTGGTAGAGGAGGTTTAAACACTGAATCTTCACATCACTATGCGTGAAACTTGCCCGCACGCGTTCAACCGTTTCTTCGCTCACTGCAGGCCGACCCATTGATTTCCCCTTACAGAGGCATCCAGAAGCTTTAAACTGCGCATACCATCGCCGAATGGAGTTAGCAGTTGGTGGATATTTGTTGAACTTCGTCCTGAAGTGTCGTTGCACTGTTATGACTGACTGATGTGAGTGCATTTCAAGCACGACATAAGCTTTCTCGGCTCCTGTAGCCATTTTGTCTCACTGCGCTCTCGAGCGCTCTGGCGGCAGAAACCTGAAGTGCGGCTTCAGCCGAACAAAACTTTATGAGTTTTTCTACGTATCTGTAGTGTGTCGTGACCATATGTCAATGAATGGAGCTACAGTGAATTTATGAAATCGCTTCAATCATTTGTAATAGCCTTGTATTTAAGTTAGAAACTGTATACGTCTTGAGGCAGGGTATCTCATGACGCGCAAATTTCGCAATGTACTTTCATTCAGTATTTGAAAATGATAGTACTCAGTGACTTCTAACAGATTTTACACTAATTTGAAACCTTTCCGAAACTTTTGGTCGCTAGCAACTGAAAATAACTGAAACAAAAAGAGTTTATTGCTTATTACATTTTCGCTGTTCATGCCATCCGACGTAAGCCTCAGGCAAGACGTTTCAATTTATTACTTAATTGCTTCTGACTACTGTTTGCTGGCAGTTTTCACATACACCACTGAATTTACCTGCAAAATTAAGTACTTTTATGGCTCACAGTTCAGGAGACATGTCGGATAAGCCTTTATATGAGCGAAAAACGAGATTTCCTTCAAACGGAGGCAAATTTACACAGACTGTTCTCATCGAAACTGTAATGGACATATCAAATTACACTGTTTAATTGGCGTTTAAAGACTCTGTTTTTATAACTCATTTTTGATATGATCAAGCATAAAGTAATCGGTTTGCCAACGTGTAATATTTGCCAATAAACTCTTACATTAATATAAAAGTGGTTATCACTCTTTTGGTTTGCCAGTTTTTGGTTTGATTTTATCATTAATCTACGAGTGAATAACCCAAAACTAATAAAATCACAATAATTAGGATTTTACGTCTGCAATCAATAAGGCTTTACGTGCCCAACGTCAATTTCTTAACGTATTAAGTAAATTGTAAAGTAATCAGGCCATTAAAGCTGTTTCATATGTGGGAGTTAGATTCCTTAAAGAATCAGGGCTGAAGGTGTACTGGTTGTTACTAAAAAGATGGAAATAAGTCCCAGAAATGATGTGGTACATGTGTCAAAACATGTATGGCTCAACGGCAAGAAAAGAAAAACCTTGTATTTTACAGAAGGTGGAAAATACATATTTAATTAAAAATTACGGAAGAGAGGCAAAGGAGCTTACAAAGTCAGCAACAGGGGATTGTGCAATTTGATAGCACTAGTCAGTGTTAAAAAAAGTCACTTAAAACGTTCACATCATCTTTAGAGAACTCGGCAGTGTGATACGTCTGGTCGGTACTAACCTATTGTTACAAGGCGAATGGCTTCAACAGGTGTTTGTTGTTTCCTTCAATACTTACCACAACAGTTCTTCACAGTTGTATTGTCATCACTCGACATACTTATGTGACCACCTGCAGACTTTCAAACATGCCGCCACTTATTAACAGCGATTCATTATGTGTAAATTGAAGGTCAAAGGGGAGAAAGGAAAGGAAAGGGTTTACTAATGTCAGCTGCAGCGGGACACTACGTGGAATCAGCAGCGACGAGTGAAAATGTGTGCTGGACGGGGACTCAAAGCCGGAATTCTATCGCAACCGCGCTGAATATCTAGGCACGCTTCACGGCCGACCCACATTTCCACCGAGCGCCACCTATCCGCAGCCCCTGACCATTTCCTCCAAGCCCACTGCTCTGTTCTTTCGGGCAGAAGACGAGCATTTATATAATTGATTCGCCTAGATAAGCAATGGATACACTTTCTTCACTGCGGATGCACAAGCATGTCCGAACTCCTGTAGGAATCTCAGAGTATCGAGCATGGAGAAAATGGTCAGGGACTGCGGATAGGTGAATAGGATAGGATAGTACAGGATAGGATAGGATAGGATAGGATAGGATTGGATAGGACAGGACGAACGAGGTTGGCCGAACTTTATTGTAGGAATGTGGGTCGCCCGTTCCAAAATGGTTCAAATGGCTCTGTGCATTATGGGATTTAACTGCTGAGGTCGTCAGTCCTCTAAAACTTAGAACTACTTAAACCTAACCAACCTAAGGAAATCACATACATCCATGCCCGAGGCAGGATTCGAATCTGCGACCGTAGCGGTCGCGCGGTTCCAGACTGTACCGCCTAGAACCGCTCGGCCACCTCGGCCGGCGGGGCGCCCGTGAACCGTCGCGAGATAGATATGATAAACTCTGAGTCCGAGTGGGGCAAATGGTTAACTCATTGTCCCGTGAACAGGAGATTCTGACTTCGTGTCCCGATCCGACAGAGATTATCACTCGTCACCGCTGATTTCATATAATGTTCCGATACAGGTGACATCAATAATCCCTTCCCCTTCCCTTCTCCTCCTTCCACCTTAAATTTACATTTCATCTATCACAGCTGCGAATTCCACGTGGACATGTCCGAAACAACAGACACCACGCATTCATATAACAGCGATTAAGGCCGACTAAATTTGTTTCGTTATTCTCATACTGAGTGCTCCTTAATTTGACCTTATTAAATTTCGTAAATCCGCTATTTTCCTGTAAGCCAATGTTAGAGGCGATTCCCTGTTTACTGCGTGTGGGAGATATGCAGCGCCAGGGGTGGGAATCCCCTCCGGGTGGCTGCCGTTATCAGCAGGCGGCAGGTGGCGCCCACCGGGGTTCGAACACGGGCCGCCGTGTCGCGTGCAGTGGGGCGTGCAGGCGCCGCTCCGGCCCGTGTCCGTCAAAGCGGCGTACGCTCCCTTTGTGCACCTCCGCGTCGACGCCCACGCAAAGCCCGCAGCGCTGCGTTCCTCACGCGTGCTTCCCTGGACCGATACTACTGATCACTGCGCCTCACACAATGCGTGTCTTGGTAACTCGTTAGAATTTATCGCTCCCTTCGAGCGTTCTACTTGGCGATTAGTGTTCAGGAATAGGAATAAGTCAAGGAATGAATTTACACTACTCATTCAAAACAGCTGTTCCAATCCCAATTGTTTGAGAAGTCAGTACTATGCTTCTCCCAGTTCAAGTTCGCATTAATATATAGATCCAAAAATTTAGAGTATTCTACTCTATTTACTGAATCTTGCTCATGTCTACGTCAGTTGAGGCGTTGAGATTAAAAGGGGGATATGTTATTCAACTGATGTTTTGAGATATATTGAAAAACTGTATAACTCTGAATAGCGTTATTCCCAAACCTTATACGAGGGGCGTTCAGAAAGTAAGCTCCGATCGGTCGCTAAATGGAAACGACTATGAAAATCCGATAAAGCTTTGCACAGATGTGTTGGGTAGTGTCTGTAGTATAACCCCAGTTAGCATCACGTCGCTCTTCTCATTTCTGAGCTCGCAGTGAGTGCGTAAAGATGTCTAGAAAATAGTGTCTGCCGCCAAGTACGAGGGCCTGGTGAGTAATTTCGCCTGAAGCTATGCAGCTAACATTACATAACTGTCGTGCTGTTTCTTCTTCAAGACAATTCTCAGCCGCATTCTGCAGGGGCAATGAAGATGCTCCTGCATCGTTTTCAAATGGAAATGTGAGATTACCCACAATACAGTCCGCAATTGTCTCCCCCTGAGTTTCATCTCTGGTCACATGAACCGCTGTCTTTGAAGACAACATTTTGACACAGACAACGAGGTGTAGGCCAGCGTAGAGAATTGGCGGAAAGCACTGGCGGCTGCCTTCTATGATGAGGCTATTGAAAAGTTGGTACAACGCTATGACAAAAGTCTAAGTCAGAACGGCGACTACGTAGAGAAGTAGCTGAAAGGTGTAGCTAATTGTTACAAGTAAAACATTTCTGATGTTCACTGTGGTTTCGATTTGGCAATCAATCGGAGCTTACTTTCTGAACAGGCCTCGTAGTTAGCCCCATATAGTCGTGAGGAAGAATGCAATGTTAAATCAACAATCTGAATCATAGTATGAAGACAACTAATAGAAAATGGTAATACAAAATGACTGACATATCCGCTTTTTGATTTAAACAACAGACATTGTACTGAGATGTTGTATAGCGAAACATAATACCACATCTACAAGCAAAATATTATTTTTAATCATTTCAACACGGTCATACACATGTAAAATGGGAGAGTTAATTCCTCATGATTTACTTATTAAACAACCCTTTTTTATTGACAGAGATATATGTTCATAAATTTCTCACTCTTGGTCACTGTCACAAACTTCAGTAACAGATTCATTGGCGTCCTCTAAAATGGTTCAAATGGCTCTGAGCACTATGGGACTTAACTTCTGATGTCATCAGTCCCCTAGAACTTAGAACTACTTAAACCTAACTAACCTAAGGACATCACACACATCCATGCCCGAGGCAGGATTCGAACCTGCGACCGTAGCGGTCACGCGGTTCCAAACTGAAGCGCTTAGAACCGCACGGCCACACCGGCTGGCCTGGCGTCCTCTCCACCAGTCAGTTTATTAATGTCGCATTGCTTTAGTAGGCTATCAAAATACTCACGAAACTGCAAAGCGATAACGTCAATCATGCGTGCGATATCCTTCAGTTTCTCAGGTTTTAGTGGAATGACGTCCATGTATGCTCTCGGCACATTATGGAAATGAGGGACTGTCCCAGCCTTAACCAGACGAAAATCATACTTCACCATTCCACTGCTATTGGCTGAAACAGAGACGCATTTGACTGGTCAGTGTACTGAAATTGTTTGTAACGTGTAACAGCCCATTTTTTTTCTCCTTTCACAGTTACAGACTTCTTAAAAAATGAATCTAGATGTTTTTGATAGTCAAGAAATGCGTCTTTTGTGCGTAGTTCAATGTGCATGCGTTTCCTTGCTTTCTGAAGTACTGTGAACCATTGGTGGGGAGTATACACTGTGTCCTGTTCCCTTTCCCGTAATTCCAGACTTGTAAAGTCCCTATCACAGGCATTGTAGGAATGCCTACGGGTTGGGAACACGTGGTAAACGTTGGAAAATCTGCCACTGTGTACTAAAGTGTACCAAAATTGAACCATTGTGCGATTCCTATTCTGTCCTGTACAGGCATCTGAAAATCCACACAACGTGTTCATGCTAGAGGCCACATGTTTAGTTATAAAACCCATAAGGAGAGAAACCACTGCATTAGGACCATTCTTAGCGGTTACTTCATCAAACATATAAATGAAAGCTTTGTTATCAGAAAAATCTATGAATACCAAATATAAATACCCATGACTGCCGCAAATAGAACATATTAGTTATCGTTATGTGTGGAGCAGGCACGTTCTGCATGAAATCGAATGTGATCATTTCTGATTTTCCCATCTCTTCTCCTCGTACAAGTTTTTCACAACGTGCCCTTGACCTTCCTTTGTTTAATCACATTCCTCTTCCACAATTCGGGGCGTCTTTTCTTCCTTCTAAATTCATGTAAATTGTCTTCTGACTCGTCTGACGGTTCCATCGCCGAAGCCGTTTTGAAATCTCACAGCTGACTACTGCAAACCGTTACAGTGCTGCCCTCACGCCTCACCTTCGTTCGTGCAATATAGGTACTTGTCTCTGTGACAAATCCTCTTTCTGCACGAAAAGTAATTTCAACACTGGTTTTGACAGGGAAAAAATCACCGAACAAGTCCCATTTTAGAACCAACACATGCGGAATCGTGTGAAAATACCAACTACAGTAATAACTCATACATCCCAAAAATGATGACAAGTCCCATTTCTGATCACAACGCCTCAATTGTTGGTACGACGTTGTATAGGAAAGGAAAGGAACGTGTCAGAAGTATCTTCCATCACATACAGTATGGTGGTTTGCGCTGTGCATGTGTCAGTGACTTGTTGAGATATCGAAACAGGTTATGATTCTTTTCGTGTATCCTGACGTTTAAGAACCAACAAAAGAAATTAGGGAAGGTTTAGGTACAAAATAAGAAGCTACTATAAATGATTCTTTCATTTTCTAATTTCTTTATTTTCCAAAGTGTTACATGTACGAATATGACTGATGTATAACTAGCACCAACGACATTTATAAACAACATAGACTGGCTATGGCACCGCCATCTTTGAAGCAACTTGAAAACTGAGCCGCCATGTCTTGTAACGTCAAGGTGCAGCCTACACGTCGTCTGCTAATACTGAATGTTGTTATTGTTTACTACGCATGGCGTGAAAAAAAAAAGCCAATCTGCACTGACAATCTGATTTCTCTACTGTAAAACATATAGTGATGAAGGCTAAAAGAAATGAAATACACTTCTGACATCAGTTAATTGAAAAGTTTATTACGAAATGTGGCAGTTCATTTCGCTGCAATTCCATACAGATTAGGTCAAAAACAATTTTAATTAGTTCAATACGTCCAAAAACGAGCAATTGACAGCGCAGGACCTTTCATTGTCCCTTAAACAATATAAGTTTGTATATATTTGCCGAATATGTTTCCCTCTTTCTTCCATTGGCCTGGTTTTTGCACAAATGGTGTAACCTACAATTAAAATACTATTTTAACAGGATCCTGACTAGAAAAGAGTAATGTGACTCTTCTCCAAATTCAGTTGGCACCATTAGATGGTAAAAATCGAGTAAATAAATTCGGCCTGTCACCCAACATTCTAAACAGTTCCACACACAACCACAGAAGAAAGTTATTCTTCCATATTAAGGTTTGATAGTCCCTGAAAACCCTTTCTGCCACTGTTAACAATTTGAATACACCATTTGAAGCAGTATAAAAACTATTTTTGATACATTTTATTGCAATGAAACCTGTTTTCCATAGTTTCATCCAATTTATGGAGGTACTGCTGCAGTAAATTAAGTTTCACACTTGCTGTTAAACCATTAAGAAAACAATAGCCAACAGGAATTTTCCAACTCTTATTAATCCCAGTGACCATAAACACTAGTGCCTCTTTTGCTGTTTGGCTATCATCACTTTCCTCACATCCTTGGCCTAAATCAACATAACCCCAGACCTTATTACCATTCCATATTAAGTCTTTTTTAAGATCCACCTCATCGAATGTAAGTGCAGCTAAAATAGGCCCTGAACTACGTTGAACCTCATCTGCTAATTTTTTTAAGCTTTCTTCTGCAAATCTAGGACTGCCATTTACTGTAGTTGCCCACCTGCGGAGTGTTCGAGGATGGGGTAATTTAACAAACTTCCTCAAATAATTATAAGCTTTGGAAGAGTAAAAATTGAGTGTAAGGGCAAACTGTCTTATTTCTTTAGGATATTCAGGAATTGAACATTTGTTTTGCATTTCAAAAAGTTGCTTCAGAATATCACTATTTTTGTCACATCCTATCACTTCAGAAGCACAGTCCTGAAGCCTCTTATTTAGGCCTACGAGCACTGTTTATATGTCACAATTTGTTTCTTCTTTCTTGAAACACTTTGCCTTGCATGTTTCGCTTGCTTCCTCAGCTTCTCGGTCCTTTTCTGTAGTGCCTCATAATTCTGTTTCAATTTTTTGGGGCTAAGCAAAGAAGTATTCTCATTAAGCTTTATTTTTCTTTAAACATACATTGATTAATAGTAAAATTCGCACATAACCCATATAGCAAATAAATAACAGCAAACTATTTTACCTGGTTCATTTGATAAGGAAGCTGATTCTTAGGCCGTTTCCTTGGTTGTGTCTATACTATAGTTTTTTCTACAGATGGTCGGGAAATGTAAATATTATCGGTACTGCGTTTGCCACAAGTCGCCTTTTCTCGTTTGTACTATACATGTATCTATCTTCAAAGTGAAACGAGCATATGTAGCTATATTGAGTTGGCTGCCACTTATCTCGCCTCATATTGGCTACCCATCGACGTAACAGCTCTTTCTTTTTCAGAGGAAATCTAAAAATAAAGAGACGTGTATACAGTAGCTTATTTACGTTTTGTATACAGCTTAAACACGAAAATGATGCACAAGACGCTAAGTACAACACGCATTTAGATACGCACCTGAAATATGATATTCCAGTTGTTTTATCACTTCTATTAGCGCAACTGTACACTGCCCATACACTGGGCATGATTCGCGATCTGTCAATAAGACTTTTAAAACAAATTACAACCGGAAAACAGTGATTTTCTAACGCCAGTACTATACATCACATGTAAATATACTGACATGTAGACGTTTCAAAAAATGGCGGCCGGTGTTGCTTTTTGCTGCCGCTGGGAGCGCTGTTACCTCACAGATAGCCAATCTATGTAGTTTATATACCCCCTTGACTAGCACCGTAAACTCAACGAGTTTACGTTTCGCCCATCAGTAGATGTTACGAGTACAGTACACTGACAAAATGGCGAGAAAGCAAGAGAAGAGTTTTGTGTGTTGCAATATGCGTGATATTTACAGCTGCAAACAGTAAAGCGTGCTTTCAGAAGGAATTATGAAACAGAAGAGTCATGTAAACAAAGACTTGCGTGTTGTTAGCGAAAATTTAGGGACACTGGTTTTCTGTATAAACATAAAGGTACCGGTTGACAAAGTGTGCCAGATGCAACCACGGAGGAAAGGAGGGACAGTTTCGTACACAGTCCTAAATAAGCAACGGCTGGCTCAAGTCACGAACCTAAACTACCACAGTAAACTGTGTGGATGATTTTTTAACAGCGGGTTAATTTCCAAACTGTACCGTTTGCAGCTCGTGCAACAGTCAAAACCAGAATATTGTGGCCAACATCTTCAATATTGCATGATAATACAGGAAGTACTGAAGGATGGTCATTTGGCCTTCAAGCTGATATTCAGCTACGAAATAACTTTCCATTTATACCCAAACATGAATCGGCAGCTTGTGCAAATGAGTGGCTCTAAATTCCTCATGGAACTCTGGCGCATGAACGAGGTTCGCCGAACTTTAATGTTTTCTGCGTAATGTCACTGACGGAGTTGCGTGAGAGGACAGTGACGGGTGCCTTTTATCTTTGTAAGCTGTAACAGTGATTACTTATACAACTGAGCACTGATTCAGAGAATTTCATCTTCTGACAAGACGGGGAACCCCTGCATTGAAGCTTCGATGTTAGTCGCTACCTTAACGAAAAACTTCTGCATCGCTGGATTGGGGGTAGTGGTGAAGATGGTACGTCACTTACAGAATATTGCTACATAAAGTATGGAACGAACTTGACTACTGCTTGGACGTGTGTCTTGCGACCCGAGGGGCACTCATAGAACATTTGTGGACTGCAAAACGCAAACTTTGTGATTGTACGGTTCTATTCATGAATCAATCACATTTGTTCATTTAAGAGCTTTGAAAACGAATGAATAACTTATAGTACTTGAATGTCAAATGGTTCAAATGGCTCTGAGAACTATGGGACTTAACATCTGTGGTCATCAGTCCCCTAGAACTTAGAACTACTTAAACCTAACTAACATAAGGACATCACACGCATCCATGCCCGAGGCAGGATTCGAACCTGCGACCGTAGCAGTCGCGCGGTTCCGGACTGAGCACCTAGAACCGCTAGACCACCGCGGCCGGCACTTGAATGTCAAAAAGCAGAGCTCTTCCTTACAGGGTAGCACATTAGTAAATTAGTGTACGACCTGATGTCTTAACGCAACGGAACAACATCTGTAGCGAAAACAAAAAGGACTCGTTTAGTTGTTATTCAGCGTTTAACAGAACTGTTCTGATTTGCGCTTCTCCGGCTCTTTATGGCATCTAAACATAATCTGCCACTATCAATATATGTGTAACCTGCATTCTATGTTTTTTCATTTGTCGATTGCAGGGCCGGAATTTCGGTTAGTGCCGCTGTTTCGTGGCACCACTTGTATGACAAAGGGAGAACGAGAAATCTATAACAGTTGCGCATAAAACATTGTTTCCGAAGGAGATCCTCTTTACGCCCGTGGCTGTATTAAGCTTTTATTACACACTACTGGAATTAAGCTGTCGTCTAATGCATGTGTGACTAGTGATGGGTTAACGAACATGTATGTTTACAGATTATGTTGTTTTATGATGATTGAATATTTGTGCTCCCACTGTGTAACAACGACATGAATGTATTTAACAGGATTGACAACAACATACTATTGTGTCAGCTTACATTACGTTGATATGGCTTAAAGCCGTAATATCAGCACTTGAGAAAGGCCTAAGGCAGAAACTGATAAAGTGTGTAATAAAACTAATAATAATCACTGGCGTAAGGATGATGTCCTTCAAAAAGTTTCTTATGACTGTGAATCCCAGTTGCAACTGTATTTATTGTTTCCGAGTACATAGCTCTGATTTGAAGAGACGCGTTAAGCCGCGCGCGTTCTGGGGGTAGTTTTCCGAAGCTTCGAGCCAACTCCAGACTGGCACCGCCTGCCCCCATAAGCGCTGTGTGTAAGGCTTGGCTGTCGATTTCTAAACGCTTGTTAGGGCCAGGTTAGAGCCAAGATTGCTCTGATTCAGAGGTTCACGTGTCTCCCGTCAGAGGTCAGCAACATGCAGAACGTACAGAATCAAGTATGTTAAAATCCCCCTGAAAGGATATGCTAATGCATTTTGAAACTAAAATTAATTCTAGTGTAAACCAAATACAGAAATAATACACTTAAATATCATTATAAATATATAATTATAACGTTAGATTTTGAAACTAAGAGGTGTTATCTATTTGTATATTTCACACCCGTATGGCTATTGATATAGAAAAGAAACTAACGTATTCACCACACGTTGAGCATCTGTATTCAAAACAACAGTGAAATATTTCTGTTTACGTTCGTCACGTTCGTGTAAAAAAGTTCCTTCCAAACAGGTTGTAGTTCACTTAGAGGTCAGGTAATTAAAACAGCATAGCTGTGTGCAGAATGTTTTCTCTTTAAGTGAAAGCTCAGTTGTCAGTGAACATTATAAGCGTGAATAATGTAAGTTCATTATTATAAAATCCATTTAGCGACAGAACTGTAAGCGAAGAAAGTCAGATAAAAAACCTAGGTATACCAGCCCAGAATCAGAATCTGCAGCAACACAAAAAATTGATGGTGTGAGTTAAGTCAGGAAATTTAGCGAAGGAGCAAATGGATTTGCGGTTGTGAAGAAAACAAAATTGTCTTTGTTTTCCTTGTGTGTTGTTTGGGTGAAATCTTCATTCGT